>NC_139222.1:119383979-120649209 GCF_055691185.1 Crinia signifera
CTAGGGCCACATATAAGATATTTATGAAAACAAAAGAATTGGGGGAATCAATTTTTAGTCACATTTCTCTAGTAAAATCTACTGTGTTCCTTAGAAAAATGTATTAAAATTGAAAATCTGCCAAAAAAATGAAATTTTGAAATTTCACCTACACTTTGTTTTAATTCTTGTGAAAGACCTAAAGGGTTAACAAACTTCCAAAATGCTGTTTTGAATACTGTGAGGGGTGCACTTTTTGAAATGGCATCATTTATGGGGGTGTCTCACATACAAGTCCCTCAAAGTCACATCATAACTGAACTGGTCCCTAAAAAAATCAGAGTTTGAAATTTTCTTGAAAATTTGAGAATTTGCTATTCATATTTTAAGCCTCCTAGTGTCCAAAAAAATGAAAATGAGGTTGAAATAATGATGGCAACATAAAGTATACATATGGTCTATGTTAGTTATTAACTATTTTGAGTGGTAAGATTATTTGTCTCACAAGCAGAAAATTTAACATTTTGCAAATCGCAAAATTTTCCATTTTTTTACGACATTTTGGAATTTTTCACAAAAAAACACAGACTGTATCGACCAAAATTTACCACTAACTTGAAGTACAATGTGTCACGAGAAAACAATCTCAAAATCACTGGGATAAGTAAAAGCAAAAAAAAGTTATCCCCACTTAAGTGATACATGCCAGATTTGAAAAAAAGGGCTCTGTCAGGAAGGCAAAAACAGGCTCCGTCAGGAAGGGGTTAAAGAATTGGCAGCCAGGCAGAGAGCTGTCTGTGCGCTGCCCGGCTGGATCTAGTTTTTGCCGTATAGTCGAAGAAACGGTAGCAGCCTGGTCCGACGCTGTTATCAATTTTCCCTAGTCTGGACGGCCGCGAGCCAATAGGAGCTTGCGGTCCGGCAGCAGTTCATGATTGGCTGCTGGACTGCGAGCTCCTATTGGCTCACGGCCGCCCAGCGGGAGAATTGAAATTAGTGATGGACCAGGCTGCTACCTCTGCTCCGTCGAACCGGCAGCCATCTTACGACATCCACCTGCGCCCACCGCGCTCCGCTCTCCTCAGGGTCCCATGGGATCCCTGCGCCTACATCAGCCTGGGTGGAAGGACTGGACGCATGTCACTCCGCAAGGTAACGGCTGGCTATGCTTGAGACCGTCGTAGGTGTATCCCCTTTCGGAGGGCTGGGAGTATAAAGATGGTGGCTATACAGTGTAAGGAGGGTACAGTGGGGAGACAGCGTGCAGGAGACCATACCTGTCCAGTCGGGCAGCACACAGAAGACAGCTCTCTCTGCCCGCCTGTCATGTGTGTGTGCGGCGGCTCTCCTTTGGCAACATCCAATCCCCCCCCCCCTTTACAATAAGCATTTAATTCCCCCTTGGCAATGTGCAATGCACTCCCTCTTGATGCCACGCCCCCTTTCTGAATGTGTACCGATTTCTGCCCTTCAGATGTTGGCGGGTATGCAGAACACAGGGCCTGCTTCAGAGACAGATGGAAATGGAATTGCAGAGATACACACAAGCGGCTTGGCAATTCCCTTAACTAAAATGCAAATGTAGCAGGAGGGGCTTATATGAAATAAGCACATCCTTCATTATATTTAGGATGTGAGTGCAGCATCCATAGAAGCTAACAAAAAGTGGAATAATTAGACTGAAGACAGAGAGTGGAAGTTTTCTTGAGGGGGACAATGTAATAGCAGATAATATTAATAATTATTTCTGCTCAGTATTCACTGCTGAAAGAGAGGGGAAGGGGCCACAGTTAATTTGCAAGTATAGTCAGAAAACTGAGGGAGAGACAAGTACATTTACAGAGGAGAAAGTCCTCGAAGAACTCTCAAAACTGAAAGTGGATTAATCAATGGGGCCAGATGGGATACATCCAAGGATACTAAAAGAGCTTAAAGGGGAGCTGGTAAAACCAATAACAGAATTATTCAACCAGTCACTAGCTACTGGAGTAATCTCAGAGGACTGGAAAACAGTGAATGTAGTCCCACTGCACAAAAGTGGAAGCAAGCATAAGGTAAGCAACTATCGACCAGTGAGCCTTACATCAGTAGTAGGGAAATTGATGGAAACACTCTTAAAACAAAGAGTTGTAGAATATCTCAAAACCAGCAATTTACAGGATCCAAAACAGCATGGGTTTACTGTAAAACAAATCTTATTGACTTTTTTGACTGGGTGACTAAAGTAATAGATCAAGGTGGGGCTGTAGATGTAGCTTATCTAGACTTTAGTAAAGCTTTTGACACTGTCCCACATCGCAGACTGTTAAATAAACTTGAAAGTTTGGGATTGGAATTTAAGATAGTTGAATGGATAAGAGCGTGGTTGCAGGACAGAAAACAGAGAGTTGAAGTAAACGGAGTACAGTCGAAGGAGGGAAAGGTTACAAGTGGAGTACCCCAGGGATCTGTACTTGGACCGGTGCTTTTTAATATCTTTACTGGTGATATTGCAAATGGAATTGAGGGTAAAATGTGCCTTTTTGCAGATGACACAGTTTGAATCAGGGTAGACACACCAGGAGGGGTAAAACAAATAATTGAGGATCTAGGTAGATTAGAGGAATGGTCAAGAGCATGGCAACTACAGTTTAATGCAAAAAAATGCAAAATCATGCACTTGGGTCTCAGAAATCCAAAGACTCAATATAGTATAAATGGCACTATAATGGAAACTACTGAGGAAGAGAGGGATCTAGGTGTCACTATTTCAGGGGACTTAAAAGCAGGTAGGCAATGTAACAAAGCAATGAAGAAGGCAAATCAGATGCTTGGTTGCATAGGGAGAGGTATCAGCAGTAGAAAGAAAGAAGTAACAATGCGACTGTATAGGTCATTGGTACGACCTCATCTAGAGTATTGTGTTCAGTTCTGGAGGCCATATCTCCAGAAGGATATAAATACATTAGAGACTGTACAAAGAAGGGCAACTAAAATGGTGCATGGCCTACATCACAAAACGTACCAGGAAAGACTAAAAGATCTTAATATGTATACTTTAGAGCAGAGAAGGGAAAGGGGGGACATGATAGAAACTTTCAAATATATCAAGGGTTTTAACAAGGTACAGGTGGGAGACATTCTTCACAAGAAGAGGAGCAACAGAACACGAGGACATGCACTGAAACTAGAGGGAGGAAGATTCAGGGGAAATGTGAGGAAGAATTACTTCACAGAAAGAGTAGTAGATAAGTGGAATAGCCTACCATCAGAGGTGGTAGACGCAAATACAGTAGTACAATTTAAACATGCTTGGGATAGGCATATTGATATCCTTACAAAAAAATAAGGATCAAATATGGTTTGAGGTAACATGTTTAAAAAAGGGGCAGACTAGATGGGCCAAGTGGTTCTTATCTGCCGTCAAATTCTATGTTTCTATGTTTCTATGTTACCTTGGATCAATATTGTGACCATTGTTTTCAGGTTTGGCCAGGCTCTTTGGCACGCCTCTTACAGGAATGCAGGCCAGGAATGCCCCCTCTTTGCTTCCCAAATGCTGTATCTTGTCAAACAAGCTGTTGCTGGGAGACACTGTGAGTGGACTAGCAGATGGAGGGCTGAACATGTGCAGGAGATACAGGGGGCATGCACTATCATCTGCCACCCTACATCATCGGCATTCACCTCATTCATAATAATCACATATGTACATAAATATGCGATTATTAATGCAAAGGACAGCTCTTGCGATAGAGATGTCCTTTGCAATGCGGCTCTGGTGCTAGATTTCCGTGTCTGAGACCTTTGAGTCCCTTTGTACATGTGTAGAGTGATGGCATCGGCCGTGGGGCATGCTGAGAGGGATCCGTGGCAGATGCCTCACACAGTGCTGCGGAGAAAAGCCCATAGGCTTCTATAGGGTATCTTCCAAAACAAATAGGAATTCCTGGCGCTGGACTTGTATGTTCAAATACCGATAATTTTCTCATGCAAATATGGAGACAAGAGAAAACATGTGTATAAATAACACAATTTAAATATAACAGAATGGGTGGGGTAGGGTTGACCCAAAAAATGAAGTCGTACCACGACTCACACTTTGTGTGCGGTTACAGGTGTGTAACGGTTTCTTTAAGGTCCACCAACGTGTTAAACAGAGAGGTAATACCAAAAGAAAGGTGAAATCACAGGTGCATACCGTACTCAACTGATTAAACAGAAGTTAGAAACGTATAAAGGTTTCTTTTATACCAAGGATCCCATTCACATAATTATGTAACAATGAAGGCACTTCGTACCATACTCACAAGAAGTACTGGTACCATAAAGCTGTAGCTGCTGTATCGTGTCGTGTGGCCTATTATCTGCAGGGACCCAGGTGACGGATAGAAGCAGAGTTGGTGACACTGCTGTACTTACACATAGGTGCCAGCAGCTGGGAGACCCGGATTACTTTGGTCCTGAGGGGTCTGTAATACCCAGCAAGGAAGAGATACAAAAAAAAAAATAAAAAAAAATCTTGTTACTGAGACTGGTCATCCCTTTATTTTTGGGTACACTTGCTGCCACGTGGGGATCTCACCAGTGGAAACTCGCCACCCACCAGTCCCCCAACAAGATACCTTTATGTGTTTATGGTACCAGTACTTCTTGTGAGTATGGTACGAAGTGCCTTCATTGTTACATAATTATGTGAATGGGATCCTTGGTATAAAAGAAACCTTTATACGTTTCTAACTCCTGTTTAATCAGTTGAGTACTGTATGCACCTGTGATTTCACCTTTCTTTTGGTATTACCTCTCTGTTTAACACGTTGGTGGACCTTAAAGAAACCGTTACACACCTGTAACCGCACACAAAGTGTGAGTCGTGGTACGACTTCATTTTTTGGGTCAACCCTACCCCACCCATTCTGTTATATTTAAATTGTGTTATTTATACACATGTTTTCTCTTGTGTCCATATTTGCATGAGAAAATTATCGTATTTGAACATACAAGTCCAGCGCCAGGAATTCCTATTTGTTTTGGAAGATTTGCACAGGAGGATTACCCAGTGGTCCTCGTTTTGGAGTTACGGCTGCAAGGACTGGTAGCGCCTTGGGACTTTTCAGTCTTTTTGTTGTTAGTTATTTTGCTGGTTATCACCCCCACAGCGTTACCCCCGTCATGCTGGTTTTAGTGTATCCCGTCCACAGTAATCTTAATATAAAAATATGAAACTCTGCTCTCTGACATGCTTTGCTTCATACAGATAACATAAACCTGTAGTCCACCATCTTTATAGTAATCTAGCCACTAATGTTAGATTAAAAGTACTGTTATTGATGAATTCTCTTGATGAAGTCAGACAGGACGAAACGCGTTGGGTGTTCCTAGCCTCCAGAATCTTCTTTTTAAGATAAGCACTTTACTGATTATATTTCACGTCCACCTTGTAATTTTGTTTTTAAAAAATATTTTAAAAAAATATTTTGAAAAAAAATATTTTATATGTAATCCTTTTACTGTATTGATCTAAATAATTTTTTTATATATTTATATATCATTTAATATATATATTTATCTTTAACCATATATTTTCGGTTCCAGATTGCTGCATACAAACAATTAGTAGCCGCTTCTTCACTTTATTCACTGTTTACACACACACATATATATATATATATATATATATATAGAGCAGGGTAGGATTGTTTAGATCCAATAAGGGCACTCACCAGCGTCTCATCATGTAGAATTTATTGGTACATTACCAGTCACAGAAAGGATGTAGGTCTACGTTTCGGCCACCAGGTGGCCTTTCTCAAGACACACAACAATTGACGTCTTCACAGCATGAGGGTCAGGATACACTGACACTGTTTCCCCTTGTTCCTTATAAAGCACAGGTCTCTGATTACATCTAGCTCAGCTGTGTTCAGCTAGTACGGGTGCCTGAGTGTCTCACCACTAGGCGCCCCATGTGACTGCAGCGTGCCTTCTGATAGGCTAATAGCGGCAGTTAATCTCAAAAACAAAATGGCCGTGCGTTCCAGACGCTGTCTGGTGCGTTCCAGACGCTTATTCGTGGTCTGGGGATACTCCATGCGGGCGCAGGTGCCAGTATGCACCTACCTAGATAGCGCTGGGCATCTATTCAAAGGATACAGTATGAAACAAATATGTGTAAGGCGCACTCAAGCCCAGAAACGGAGCCAGACTGCTCACCATGCACAGTAAAAAAATGGCTGTGCGTGTCAGCTGCCGATTTTGCGTTCCAGCAGTTTAGGGCAATTTCAGTAGTGTCTTATATATAAGGAAATCTGGGGGACAGTATCAGTTAACAGTTCCCTGGAATATACAGTGATATTAAATAAATTTTATCATGACATTATTTATAAAAAAACGTCTTTGTAAAAAAGACTAAAAATGAGGATACAGTTGATAAGGAACTTGTCTATTATATGTCAAAAATAGGAGGGGAAAATACATGAATTCTCTATCTACTATATGGTGCAATTCATTCGTTTAAGTGCTTGTCAAGAGGAGTTAATTCACTCAGTTGCTCTCGCCTGAGTGCAACATACCTCAAACTTGAATATGTGCATAAAACTATTTCATATATATATGCACTTATATATCATTGAAAATTATATAATAATAAATCAATACTTAGGGATAATTAAGCAAGGTAGGGGGGATGTACTGATGGTCCGTACCACCCTCTTCAGCTCCACACCATTGATCACCACAGGGTTAGATTTTCAAAAAATTATGTAAATCAAAGAAAACAATTGAGTGGGTTGTTTTCGTTTAAGCCCCTTGGGGCTACTGTATCAAGATCGAAGATCCATCGAGCTTCTAGTTGTTTTAGGGTCTTAATCCTGTCACCACCTCTTGGGGGTGCAGGGACGTGGTCGATGAGCATAGACTTGATTGTTGCCACCTGGTGTCAAAATTCCATGCAATGTTTGGCAACCGGTTTATCTGTTGCACCAGTTTCAAGGGCAAGCCGGATGGTGTAGCGGTGGTTTGCCATCCGCTCTCGGAAGGGTCTTGTCGTCATCCCCACATAGTATGAGCCGCATGGGCATACCAAAATGTAGATTATGAATGCTGACATGCAGGTTAGCCGATGTTTAATTTTGTAGCGTTTCCCACTATGCGGGTGTGCCACTGTGTCTCCTGCCAGCATTGCATTGCATGTAGTGCACCCCTTGCAGCGCACACATCCCGGCTTGGCCGAACGTAGCCATTGTGTGCCCTTTGCTGTGGGTTTCATAGTTGGGCGCATGAGAATCTGTTGGATGTTTGCATTTTTGCGGTATGCCATCATCGGAGGGGGGTAATTGCGCAGTTTGAGTGACGTATCGCTTTCGAGTAACGGCCAATACTTATCGTAGACCGCCTTGGCCTCATATGCTGTGTGGTCGAAAGTGTTGACATGTACCAATCTGCCATCCTTACCCTGTATTTCTTTGGGGTTAAGGTGGCGAGCTCTAGCTTTGGTGAGACATCTCTCGATAATCTGTGGTGAGTACCCACGTTGTAAAAAGCGTTCTTTCATCTCTGCAAGTTGCCCTGCGGCCAGTTCCATTGAGGAATTGGTGCGCAGTACCCTCAGGAACTGAGAAATAGGCAGGCTCTCCTTGAGTTGGACTGGGTGCTGGCTTCTTGCTTGCAGTAGGGTATTCCTATCAGTTGTCTTACGGTATAGCGTAAAGCCCAGTTTATTCCCATCTTTAAAGATCGCCACGTCAAGGAATGTGATGGTATGGTGGTCAATGGTGTGGGTGAAGCGGATAGGCTCTGGTACTAGGTTAAGACCCTGTATCATCCCCAAAAAAGTCTCTCTTGTTCCTGACCAAATCAAAAAAATATCGTCTATGAAACGAAAATAACATAGTAATTTATCGCCGTGCGGCGAAACAATATACTTCTTTTCATAGTTGGCCATATACAAGTTGGCGTATGCGGGCGCCAGGTTCGACCCCATGGCGGTGCCGTTCACTTGTAAGAAGTGTTCGGCACCGTACATGAAGTGGTTCTTTGTGAGAACTAGTTCTGTTAACAACATAATGAATTCAATGGGAGGCTGCGTATGCTGGCTAGCCACCAAGTGTTCCCTTATGGCCCGCATCCCATCACTGTGGGGTATCACTGTATAAAGTGATTGTACATCAAGAGTGGCCAACCATGTTTCCGTATCTGGGAGCTGGATACTGCGGATTTTATCCAAAAAATCCGGTGTGTCCCTGATATAGCTAGGTGTCCTATGGACAAGCGGCTGCAGAAACCGATCAACATAAATGGCTAACGGTTGCAACAGTGACCCCCGGGCCGATATAATCGGTCGACCGGGGGGACTGTCCAATCGTTTATGCACTTTAGGTAAAGTGTAAATGATGGGTGTCACAGGGTGATCAACCATTAAATATTTGGCCGTCTTGGCCTCGATCCACCCTGCTGACACTCCCATGTTGATTGAATTATCAATCTGCTGTTTAAGTGACACAGTTGGGTTTTCACCCAATTTGCAATATGTTTCTGTGTCACTTAACTGGCGTTTAATTTCGGTGTCGTAATCGGACCAATCTTGTACAACAACCGCCCCGCCTTTATCCGCGGGGCGTATTACCACCTCAGTATTAGCTTTAAGAGAGGATAGTGCTTGCCGTTGTTTGAATGTTAGATTTTGGTATTTCGGTTTTACGACTAACTTCTGTTTCATGTCATATTCAGTCATTCTAACGAAGGTATTGATACTGGGGTTAGTGGCCGGTGGATCAAATGTACTAGATTTCAGATTTTTTGGTAGTACAGATCTGGTCATTTTGGGTTGCGAGTCTGGAAAAAATTCACGTAGTCTGAGTTTTCTACCAAAACGGTAATTGTCCACTACCCAGTCAAAATGGTTGTGAGGGGTTGTCGGTACAAAAGAAAGACCTAACGACAGTACGGGGATCTCTTCTTCTGTTAATTTGTGTTTAGACAAATTTAACACTAGGTCTAGGTCCGTGTCTTTTTGTCTTTTTTGTCTCCACCCACCGCGCCTCTGATGGGACCTGTAGCGCCTCTGCCGCCCTGGTTGCGTCTGGAGTTGGGGGGCCCTAAAAAAAGACCCTGTTCACCCCTGTTGTCACTGGAATCAGTGAATTCCCCTTCAGAAGAGGATTTGTTAGAGTAATTATTGGGGTTACTGCGCTGTCTGCGGTATCTGGGTGGTTTACGTCCTGTCGGTCTTTGCCCCTCCCCCACAAGCCACCTATAGACTGTATGAGTTTTATAGTCTGTATTTACGGTCTCAAGCTTCTTTCTCTTAAAGTGTAATAGTTCTTGGTGGTATGTTTCAATTTGAGTTTTAATTTTGTCCAACCAGGCCTCCGATTTGTCACTATTGAGTTTTTTTAGGGAGGTGGTCTTAAAACTTTCTATCTCAGCACGCACTTTAGATAGTTCACTCCCCACTTCACCAACAACCAACAGCAGTAAATCAGCAGAACACTTGTTTAAAACACCACACCACCTTGAGCAGAATGATGGATTATTTCTGCCCAAGGTGGGTATATTGGCTATACGGAAACCGCGGGGAATCTTCTTGGACCGATGGTATTCACTCAGGAATTGACCATGCAGCAGGAGATCTGTTTCACGTCTCCTTAATCTTAATAGTTTGTGATATAGATCTGTTGGAGTTTCTGCTGGTAATTCTGCAAAATCTATCTGATCAAAATAGATCTTGTCAGCATCATCGTCTGTTAACGAGATAACAGACATGGACTTTGTAACCTGGGTTCAATTTATCCTGCACCCACGAACAAAAATGAACATTTCTGTATTATATCTTCATTGAATACAGCTGGATGTCAAGGATAACAGTTCTGGATTAATACAGGATTGATCACGGACTTTGTCTATATGTACTTTTTTTCTGTTGATTTTTTCCTTGGTTCTATTTTTGCTATTTTTGCAATTTTTATAAATTATAGTTATTATCATTGATAGTTTTTCTTGATTTTTGTGGCTCAAAAATTGTTGATCTCTAACTCGGTCCTCTTGTTCCTGAACCTTAGATTAGAGATATTTGACTATGTCACAGAATGCGGGCATCTTTTTGGACGATGATTTACTAGCAGCAGCGCAGAATACCTTTATCTCGTTAACAGACGATGATGCTGACAAGATCTATTTTGATCAGATAGATTTTGCAGAATTACCAGCAGAAACTCCAACAGATCTATATCACAAACTATTAAGATTAAGGAGACGTGAAACAGATCTCCTGCTGCATGGTCAATTCCTGAGTGAATACCATCGGTCCAAGAAGATTCCCCGCGGTTTCCGTATAGCCAATATACCCACCTTGGGCAGAAATAATCCATCATTCTGCTCAAGGTGGTGTGGTGTTTTAAACAAGTGTTCTGCTGATTTACTGCTGTTGGTTGTTGGTGAAGTGGGGAGTGAACTATCTAAAGTGCGTGCTGAGATAGAAAGTTTTAAGACCACCTCCCTAAAAAAACTCAATAGTGACAAATCGGAGGCCTGGTTGGACAAAATTAAAACTCAAATTGAAACATACCACCAAGAACTATTACACTTTAAGAGCAAGAAGCTTGAGACCGTAAATACAGACTATAAAACTCATACAGTCTATAGGTGGCTTGTGGGGGAGGGGCAAAGACCGACAGGACGTAAACCACCCAGATACCGCAGACAGCGCAGTAACCCCAATAATTACTCTAACAAATCCTCTTCTGAAGGGGAATTCACTGATTCCAGTGACAACAGGGGTGAACAGGGTCTTTTTTTAGGGCCCCCCAACTCCAGACGCAACCAGGGCGGCAGAGGCGCTACAGGTCCCATCAGAGGCGCGGTGGGTGGAGACAAAAAAGACAAAAAGACACGGACCTAGACCTAGTGTTTAATTTGTCTAAACACAAATTAACAGAAGAAGAGACCTCAGTACTGTCGTTAGGTCTTTCTTTTGTACCGACAACCCCTCACAACCATTTTGACTGGGTAGTGGACAATTACCGTTTTGGTAGAAAACTCAGACTACGTGAATTTTTTCCAGACTCGCAACCCGAAATGACCAGATCTGTACTACCAAAAAATCTGAAATCTAGTACATTTGATCCACCGGCCACTAACCCCAGTATCAATACCTTCGTTAGAATGACTGAATATGACATGAAACAGAATTTAGTCGTAAAACCGAAATACCAAAATCTAACATTCAAACAACGGCAAGCACTATCCTCTCTTAAAGCTAATACTGAGGTGGTAATACGCCCCGCGGATAAAGGCGGGGCGGTTGTTGTACAAGATTGGTCCGATTACGACACCGAAATTAAACGCCAGTTAAGTGACACAGAAACATATTGCAAATTGGGTGAAAACCCAACTGTGTCACTTAAACAGCAGATTGATAATTCAATCAACATGGGAGTGTCAGCAGGGTGGATCGAGGCCAAGACGGCCAAATATTTAATGGTTGATCACCCTGTGACACCCATCATTTACACTTTACCTAAAGTGCATAAACGATTGGACAGTCCCCCCGGTCGACCGATTATATCGGCCCGGGGGTCACTGTTGCAACCGTTAGCCATTTATGTTGATCGGTTTCTGCAGCCGCTTGTCCATAGGACACCTAGCTATATCAGGGACACACCGGATTTTTTGGATAAAATCCGCAGTATCCAGCTCCCAGATACGGAAACATGGTTGGCCACTCTTGATGTACAATCACTTTATACAGTGATACCCCACAGTGATGGGATGCGGGCCATAAGGGAACACTTGGTGGCTAGCCAGCATACGCAGCCTCCCATTGAATTCATTATGTTGTTAACAGAACTAGTTCTCACAAAGAACCACTTCATGTACGGTGCCGAACACTTCTTACAAGTGAACGGCACCGCCATGGGGTCGAACCTGGCGCCCGCATACGCCAACTTGTATATGGCCAACTATGAAAAGAAGTATATTGTTTCGCCGCACGGCGATAAATTACTATGTTATTTTCGTTTCATAGACGATATTTTTTTGATTTGGTCAGGAACAAGAGAGACTTTTTTGGGGATGATACAGGGTCTTAACCTAGTACCAGAGCCTATCCGCTTCACCCACACCATTGACCACCATACCATCACATTCCTTGACGTGGCGATCTTTAAAGATGGGAATAAACTGGGCTTTACGCTATACCGTAAGACAACTGATAGGAATACCCTACTGCAAGCAAGAAGCCAGCACCCAGTCCAACTCAAGGAGAGCCTGCCTATTTCTCAGTTCCTGAGGGTACTGCGCACCAATTCCTCAATGGAACTGGCCGCAGGGCAACTTGCAGAGATGAAAGAACGCTTTTTACAACGTGGGTACTCACCACAGATTATCGAGAGATGTCTCACCAAAGCTAGAGCTCGCCACCTTAACCCCAAAGAAATACAGGGTAAGGATGGCAGATTGGTACATGTCAACACTTTCGACCACACAGCATATGAGGCCAAGGCGGTCTACGATAAGTATTGGCCGTTACTCGAAAGCGATACGTCACTCAAACTGCGCAATTACCCCCCTCCGATGATGGCATACCGCAAAAATGCAAACATCCAACAGATTCTCATGCGCCCAACTATGAAACCCACAGCAAAGGGCACACAATGGCTACGTTCGGCCAAGCCGGGATGTGTGCGCTGCAAGGGGTGCACTACATGCAATGCAATGCTGGCAGGAGACACAGTGGCACACCCGCATAGTGGGAAACGCTACAAAATTAAACATCGGCTAACCTGCATGTCAGCATTCATAATCTACATTTTGGTATGCCCATGCGGCTCATACTATGTGGGGATGACGACAAGACCCTTCCGAGAGCGGATGGCAAACCACCGCTACACCATCCGGCTTGCCCTTGAAACTGGTGCAACAGATAAACCGGTTGCCAAACATTGCATGGAATTTGGACACCAGGTGGCAACAATCAAGTCTATGCTCATCGACCACGTCCCTGCACCCACCAAGAGGTGGTGACAGGATTAAGACCCTAAAACAACTAGAAGCTCGATGGATCTTCGATCTTGATACAGTAGCCCCAAGGGGCTTAAACGAAAACAACCCACTCAATTGTTTTCTTTGATTTACATAATTTTTTGAAAATCTAACCCTGTGGTGATCAATGGTGTGGAGCTGAAGAGGGTGGTACGGACCATCAGTACATCCCCCCTACCTTGCTTAATTATCCCTAAGTATTGATTTATTATTATATAATTTTCAATGATATATAAGTGCATATATATATGAAATAGTTTTATGCACATATTCAAGTTTGAGGTATGTTGCACTCAGGCGAGAGCAACTGAGTGAATTAACTCCTCTTGACAAGCACTTAAACGAATGAATTGCACCATATAGTAGATAGAGAATTCATGTATTTTCCCCTCCTATTTTTGACATATAATAGACAAGTTCCTTATCAACTGTATCCTCATCTTTAGTCTTTTTTACAAAGACGTTTTTTTATAAATAATGTCATGATAAAATTTATTTAATATCACTGTATATTCCAGGGAACTGTTAACTGATACTGTCCCCCAGATTTCCTTATATATAAGACACTACTGAAATTGCCCTAAACTGCTGGAACGCAAAATCGGCAGCTGACACGCACAGCCATTTTTTTACTGTGCATGGTGAGCAGTCTGGCTCCGTTTCTGGGCTTGAGTGCGCCTTACACATATTTGTTTCATACTGTATCCTTTGAATAGATGCCCAGCGCTATCTAGGTAGGTGCATACTGGCACCTGCGCCCGCATGGAGTATCCCCAGACCACGAATAAGCGTCTGGAACGCACCAGACAGCGTCTGGAACGCACGGCCATTTTGTTTTTGAGATTAACTGCCGCTATTAGCCTATCAGAAGGCACGCTGCAGTCACATGGGGCGCCTAGTGGTGAGACACTCAGGCACCCGTACTAGCTGAACACAGCTGAGCTAGATGTAATCAGAGACCTGTGCTTTATAAGGAACAAGGGGAAACAGTGTCAGTGTATCCTGACCCTCATGCTGTGAAGACGTCAATTGTTGTGTGTCTTGAGAAAGGCCACCTGGTGGCCGAAACGTAGACCTACATCCTTTCTGTGACTGGTAATGTACCAATAAATTCTACATGATGAGACGCTGGTGAGTGCCCTTATTGGATCTAAACAATCCTACCCTGCTCTATATTTGGGACACATCTGTGTCGCCTTAAAGGAGCACCCCACATTTTTTCAAAGCTGGCTGGGAGTGCGGAATCTCGAAATATATATATATATATATATATATATATATATATGACACTATTCCTCCTGTGGAGCGCAAACATGCATTCCACCTTATTCATAAACCTGGAAGCAGCGCTGTCTGCTATTTCAATTAACTCTATATGTACCAACACCACGGACCTTGTTAACTTATTAAACAGCAGGATCCCATGAAAATCGCAAGTTTGTAGATTGATATCTATAAGATTGGCGCAACCTCATAATCACTGCGGGGGCATCTATACAATTGACACAACATTTTCAATACACCTACTTACGGCACACAACGTCAGCCTACACATAAACATATACATATATACACAACAATGACAAAACACATAAAAAACATGCATAAAAACATACACATATATATATATATATATATATATATATATATATATTAGGGCGGAGTGAAAAAACTGAAATTGAGAAATTCAAAATCGGCTAGTGTGGAAAAGTTGTGACTTGACTTGAATAAGAAACGTGCAAAAGCATTTTGATCTGAGTCAACATCTTCTGTTCTGGCAAGAGGCCTGAAGTTTCACTTTTTTGGTGAAAATGATGAAAACTATGAAGATGCTCCGATCTAGTTATAATTATGTCCGGATGTCTTAGAGTGGTTCATTAATATACTTTAGCATAGTAAAAGAGAGTACGAGCTTGTCCTAGTGCAAAGTGAATGACTTTGGTGGGAGAAAAAATCCCTAATAATTGACCCATTTTCATGGTCACAATTGTGAATATTGTGTGTTTTCTCCTGAACGTGTTTATAATAGAAGAAGCACAAATACTCTAAATGGAATTTCGGTGACACTGTGTGAAATATAACACTGCATAATAGCCCTTAATCAGACCTGATCCCAGTACAAATTTGTTCTCAAAATGTGCAAAACAAATGCTGCATTGCAGGTGGGGCAGATGTAACGTGCTGAGAGAGTTAAATTTGGGTGGGGTGTGTTGAAACTGAAATCTAAATTACAGTGTAAAAATAATGCAGCCGGTATTTACCTTGCACAGAAACAAAATAACTCACACAAATCTAAAGGTGGCCATACATCTACAGATCGATTGTCAGATTGGGCCGGTTGGAACTGATAAAGCAGATATTTATCTGATAAGCTTAGGTATGATAAATAGCTTCATTACAGGTATTTGCAAGTGCAGACTAACACAAGAAACATAAAATTGATTAGCTAATACTTAAACAGTAATTCTAAATCAAATCAAAATGGACACCTTTCAAGGACAGTGATCAGCCATGATTAAACCTCCTTCATAATTACCTCCAGCCCCCTGTGCTTCCTTGTTCTTTCTCAACTGCCTTCTCCCTCCTTCTATCACTCTGATATTTAAACCTTTATCACATTAATTAATTAATTACTCATAAGCATTGAGTCTTATTGGAAAGCTCTGCTTTCAATCATGATGTCATAATTAACCCAACACCCAACTTCAGTGGCCTTGTGGGTCTACGCATGTGTGGCCTTGTTCCAATCTTATTCAGTTTGTGGAGACTAGATTCCTGTCCTTGCTACATTATACTGTCAACATCACATTCTTAAGCTTCTAAAACCAAAAACAATATTCTATAAGAAATCACTTTTACAGCTCTGTTCTGAATGATCAGCCATTTTAATAATATTATTATGCAAGTCATGCCTAACAAAATGGCTGCTGCTTCTAACATACAGTATTATAACTGTTTAGCGCAAAGGGAAGGCCTCATACGCAGTGAATAGTACAGTGTGCAACAAGCTAAAGTCATCTGCAGCAATAATAGCGGCAGTCAGGAAAACAGAATATAATAAAAGCATAGATTTATTGATTAGTTGATTTTCTGTATTATCAGTCCATCCTCAACTTTTTTCATATCTCCGAAAAAAAGTTCATATCTCTCGTACTGTGCATCATTTGTTTCTCTCTTAATACATCGGAAAACCTTCTTGAAACATTTCACTAGTATACAGAAAAATCAATAATATTATCTTGGCAAAAACATCAAACTTCTTAAAGCATATATAACATTGACTTATGCGAACCAGTTATTGGGGTTCAACCAAATAAACCAACTGTAGGGAATCACATCACTCACATCTGTTCAATAAACTAATTTTTAACCCAAATAATTTCATTCAACTTTCCCTTTAACGTCATCATCCGTTTAGTATTTGTGATGCTTGTACCATATTTTAATTATATTCACAAATTCAAATACAATTTTATAAACTTGGGATAATGTAAATAAGTGTGTTTCTTTAATATACCATGTGTTACTTTCAAATCTTCATGTTGAATCACCACTGTATTAATTAGTAAAAGTAAATTTTATTACAATAGATCTTGTTTGCAACCATTTAGAAACCTTATGTTTGTAAATATAGTATAATCCTTGTGGTAATATCCATGGCTTATGAGACAGTATGTTTGAGAAAACATCATAAGAAACAATTCAATGAGTACCCTTTTTTTATTAAGATTTTCCACTAGCTCACCCAACTCTGTCACATGATAACTACATGTTTTGTTGTACTCCAAAATATCTCCTGTTATTACACTCTTTACCAATTTTAAACCTAGGGAGAGTCAGTAACCTTATAAGATTCACTTGTGTAAATCCTACATAGAAAATGAAGTGTTGTTTGATTTGACTGCAAATATAAGTAGCCATTAACCCAAGATTACCGGAGTGATACCGTAGATGACAATATAACCAACAATCAGTTTACCTTATTGTTCTTTTTATCAGCTCATGATGAGCGTCTTAAAGAAGAAATGTCAGTTTGCATATAGATATTATATTTGCACCATTGTTACCATCCTTACTTAGAATGCCTCTTCTTTACTGATACCTTACTAGATGTATTCTTTCAATGGTTCTGGTGTGGGCGTTCTCAGTTACTTTTATGATATTACTCATATATTTATTTTAAACCTTTTAATTAGTTTAACATATTGGCTATCAGTATTTTATTTACCATCCTCTGATGCATACCGAAACCTGGGAGCATCAGTAGTATGATGTATATGTGTGTCTGTTATGATTATTACTATACTTGTGGGATTAAAATTAAAAGCAGAAGTAGAATACACCACCATGACTCTAGTAATACCTCTTTGATAACTATACACACTGTCCTTGCCAGCAACCAATCCCTGGTAACCCTCATTCACTAAAAAATATGAAAACTTAAAAAAACAAAAATGACTTCTTCAGTTAGTGAGTGTATGGGAAACTGAGTCACTCATGGGGATCATTGTTTTACACCTTGTCCACAACCCGCAGGGACACCACTAAGGGTATCCCCCGATTCCGTGGACCTCTTCTTGCCCACAACCCGCAGGGACACCACTAAGGATGCCCCCCGATTCCGTGGATCTTGTCTTGGTCTGTGTGGGGGCCCTGGACAGGCCCATCATCAAATAAATTTATTAAGTTAGAATCACAGTCACAATATTTATCTGCATCAGTTTCTATTTCTTTCAACTGATATCACCACCAGGTCGGAAACCTTCTTGCAGTGAGACGCATTAATTCAATCGGTTTGTTTCACAGGGACGGGTCTTGCCTTTGATCTACGAGACATTTAATTGTAAGAATTTTCTCACCATTGCATAGTCTCCAGGCTGGACCTTATAACAACATCCCTTCATAAGCTTGTTTGCTTTTCTGGCAAAGTATTTAGATGATGTGAGAATTAGAGTGACAAGTCTGCTGCTGGATGTTGAATAGGGATTGATGGTCTCCCAAAAAAATGTATATATCAATTAAAATAATGATCTTATAAGGGGACAGGTTCAGTGGCTGCTGAGGAGTAGTGTGAATGTCATACAAAACCGAAGACAAAACTTCAAGTCAACTCATGGTAATTTCCACACCCACCCTAAATAATGTGTTCTCAATGTGCATTTGTTAACATGTTCAATTTTGACTAAAACCTTTTAGTGTGTGGTGAGTGCAACCAAATTTTCATACCCATATTTTGACTTATTCCTTAGAATACCTTTCCTGTCAAATATGTACCTCTATGATTTCTTTAATACCATATACCTTATGGGATAACATATCTGAACACAAATTTCTCAAAACATTTCTTTGCTGTAAAGGATGCTGTACATGGGACAGCTGGGATGTTCCTTATAATCAAGATAACATATCAGATACCATTTAAATATAATGACAATTTTAAATGCATGTAAATTCCAAAAAAAAAATATTTTTAACCTTAGGAATGGACCAGTGGTAGGAGAAATGTTTGATAGTTCTATAGGAATAATTTTCCTGAGTTCATTCTTCTGCAGATGCGTTTGGGCCTCTGCATAAGATGAAATCAACATACATGCCCTCTCTCTCCTTACATGGGTCATCCCATGGGTAGCTTCCGCATATGCCAGGAGGAGGGGTTTGGGGAGCTACTGGTCTGCCCCCACCATCTTTACATAGGCCATTAGCCTTTTGACTGTATCCATTCATCACCCATTGGCACATTCCTTTTAAATACACAACTCTTGATGTTTTATGAGATTCTGCTGGTCAATTGTAAAAACATTAAATTGTATAGTGGTGTGATTCACAACAGTGGCCATCTTATTTTTGTTACCAAGTGCAACAAGATCACTTTATAACATGTGAGCTTGACACTTAACAACTACTACCTTTGCAGGGAGTTGCACAGCCTCAATGAGCTCCTTTACTTGCTGTGATATTAGCGTATTATATCATAGCAAAATCACGATGGAAAATGAGGATCTCTAAATCCAATACTACCGCATATCCCGTATATGGCCATCCTGAGTCTCCTTGTTGGTGACAACTACAATCTTTGTAGATGGCAGTGGCGTGTCAGAGATATCAGGTCTAATTGGAGAAATTTTGCTTTAAATATTCCTCACAATCATGTTCTAAATCCTGCCTCTCATCCATCCTCTGGGACTCCCGGGTCCCACCAGGTAGCAGAGTAGCAGGATTTAGCGTACCACACCTGACAATGGTCAGGTCATGTGGCGCTGGGAGCAAAAGTTCCCAACGAGAGAACCATGCACTGGAAATGTGTCTTGTCCGTGAAAAGTTCATTAGAAAAGATGTAGCATTAGAGACACATAGTGTGCGGTGTTCTGTAATTTCTATACAAAGGCTGCAGCAGCCGCCACAGTCCTTAAACATGTTGGTAAAGCAGATGCCACTCGGTCAAATGTGCAACTGTAGTACCTGATGGGTCTATGTGAACCCCCATGTATATGTGTTCAAACTCCCAAGGCCGCTGCTTGTTGTTCATTACAGTAAAGACAGGTATATGATAAATCTGATATATCCAGTGCTGTGGTTTCTGTCAGTGCGTGTATCAGAGCCTCAAATGAAGCAATTATGTCAGTATATTGTACTTTGTCAGCTCTGTGTCAGTTAGATTTAGTAGTAGTAATAGAAAAGGTGTCAGTAAGAGAATCCTGTAAAGAATTTAAACACATCATTAGATCATAAACATATTGAATCAGCATTGTGGTAGCAATCATGCAACTCATTGTGGGACATAGTGGGGCTGTCCATAAAACTTTGGCTTAATTAAGTCCACGTATATTGGACTGTGCTGTAAATAAATGTAGTAAGTACTGACTATCTGCTATTTGATAGTAAGAGATATGCAGATCATAAATCAATGATTAGATGACTGTATTACTTCCATAACTGTAAAGTGAATTGATTTACACTAAAAAAATAATAAGAATAATCACATTGGGTAGATAACCTACAATAACAGAGTGTTGCAAATACTATGGGTATTAAATAGTATGCGTTGTTGTAAAATTTGAAAAAAAAACTATTTCTTGTGGTCCATAGATGTTTAGAAACTTGTGACATGATTAGTAATGAAAAACTCATCAAAATACTTTAACCCCGTGAGGGTCCTCATATCGGTTAGTGCCTTCTGACAGCAGTCTCTCATGGATTCCTGTTAATAATACACAATTTCTTCCAAACCACTCTGAGAAAAAACAATCATTAAATCATTACAAATATTTGAGAGAATATCATGATTAGTTGTGCAGCAAATGCGATTTATTAGTAGCAGAACCCAGTAGTGCTGCACCTAATTGTGACCTCCATTCCTTATTTGTGGGCTCATATGCATGACCAATGGATCTAGTAAAGTGGCAACATGCAATCAGATAAATAAGTAAGCATAAAAATGCAACTCAATATGCATCTTATAATAATCACTATAAAATCTGTATTTTTCAATAAGGGCTTTGATAAGGATTCTGCAGAGGTACCTGCAGACTCAATATTATTTCTAAATAATTTCTAGTGGCTCAGTAGTAATAATAATAATAATAATAATAATAATAATAATAATAATAATTTTTTTTTTTTTTAAACAATTGCTTTTTCTGTGCAAAATGAAATGCATCAATTTGTAAATTAATCTTTTCTCTGGAATGGTCACACCTCTATTGGCTGGGATTTTTATTTAAATAAAACAAGCAAAAGCAATAGCATTATTAAGCTCAGACATCATATTAGCATTTGTCATTTGGAAAAAAAAAATGGCAGTTTTAAACAGATGTTGACAAAACAACATTATCACTTGAGGGAAGCAATGGGGAGGGGGCTGGAGGTCATCCTTGGGTATGGCTGATCACTGTCCCATACAGAACATTGCAATAACTTTAATCTATTCATTGTGCTTTTTCAAAAGGGTAAACAATATCTTCAATTCTAAAATCTTTCATGTCCTTGTTATGGAAAACAGTTCTGTGACACTCCTTGGATATTTCACATTATTTAGGAATAAAACTTTACTCTCTTATCAATCTCATTAACCATTTCCTGCCTTTAATCTCCTACAGAGTTATTTCTGATGTTACTCTCACCTCATCACTGAAAAAAAAACTTCTTCCCTTCTGCTTTTTCAAAAATAAACAAAAAATTTAAAAATTATTCTTTTTTTCCCCATTTTTTTTTTTTTCTCCCTAAGGCTCTAAAAGACATATCACCTCTCCTCACTTCTCACTGAACAGAATTAACCCCTCAGTGGGACAGTACAATCTTTCCAAACATATGTGGGTTAGTGGGATATACTATCTCAATTCTTGAAGCTTTCACCACCTGTCACCAGACCATTGCGCGTTCACTCTCATCAAATAATCATTACCTCACAGGTGCATCATCATCGCCAATTTCAACTAACTATGACCAGCATAGTATTTTCTATTCCTTCTCACTTGCTCACACTAGTCACATACTCAGAACTTTCTGTGATCCCATACAAATGCTTAAAAAGGTGTTACCTCTTTCAAAGACAAAAATGTAAATAAAATAAATGAAAAATGTCCCCAAAAAACCTAACCTTGCGTTATGTGTCATTCACTGTTACCACACCTACGCCTTCCACATCCTGTCATTCCTTGTTACCAGTCTTGTGGGTCTCTACTGTCATTCTTTGTTACCAGTAGTCATGTGTCCCACCCCCACCCTTTTTTTCTCAGTATATTCTACCTTGCACGTAGGTGGCAGATACCCCCTGTGAATCTCGCTACCGGTCAGCACTCTTCACAGGAAAAAATCAACTCGTCAAATCATAAAAAATTATATGCAATATGTCATTCTTTGTTACCATATCTGCACATTGTCCAAGCGATCATTACACGATTAGATCACTATCTCCCCTGGTTATCTAGCTAACTGTGGCCACAGTATTAACCCCTTAAGATACTCTATCAATTTAGTACCCTCCCCCTTTCAAAACAAACAAAATTAAATTAACACAAATCAAAAACAAAACAAAAATTGGCTTAAAGAAAACCCCACAGCCTTGAGTCAGTTATCACTGATTACCTTCCATTCATAAGAATAAAAATAAACCCAGGATTTATCTGCGCATTACTCAAGGTATATCTGATTCAATATATGTATCCAGATCAAACAAATAGGCAACAGAAATTGCCAACAGAAAACATGGTCTAATATATCAATATGAACCTTTAAGAATAGATGTTATATTGGACTTATATCTCATTGATATATATATATCACTTTTCTTATTCAAAATGTATTACTCATTAACTGAAAAAAAACATTGAATTCACATGATCATTTCCTGTTTCTTCACCTAACATGGACAACTCCTTATCTCGCATTACATCAACTGAATCCATCACTTTAGAGTTTCCAACTCACAGCTGCTTTGTTTAATAAACCAAAAAAAAATTAAATCAAAAACCCATAGCAGAAAAACATCAGTCCTACATTACGGACTTCATCTCCGCAAGACAGGAGACCAAAAAAACTTTACAATGAGATAAACTCGATCTTACTTTCTTTGTTATAAACAATATTCCAATTAACTTTATTTATTCTGGTGGTAAAAATGAACTGTTACTTGGCTTACAATATTAGCGTCTAGTCCTTTAAACTCTGTATTTTAACTGACCTCTGTCTATGGATATAAAGAAATTAGCTCAAACTGTTATTGTAATCCGACTGCTTGCTAGCTCTAACAATGCAACGTATACTTAATTATTTATTAACATTTTCTTATATAAACCATATACAGTAGACAATCCGGGGGTTTCCAAACAATACAGATTATGGATAAATCATGCATTCCATTTCTTCCACATGTTGCTGGCCAGTCCAACCAGGAAGAAACGTAAATGCACAATCTCCTCTACCTATCTCTAATCACCAAATTATAAGCACTGGAAAACCTACAACAAATATATGCAACTTCTTTAAAATTTATAGATTGGACAAACAAAGAAACTCTAATTATCAAAACAACCGCTACAGATTAGTTACTTCAGCAATATCCTCAGCAGACAATATACATCAAACAATCCAACCGCGGTCAAAAAATAAAAACAAACAAAAAAAAAAAAAAAAATACTGTCATTTAAAGAATATTTTTTTTTAAAAAGTAGAAAATTTATTGCCAGCATAACCTTTATACCAATATGCTTGCTATAGTCTGCATGCTTTGCAAATAAACTAAAGAAATACTCTTCCTGACCCAAGCAATGTTGTTTACAACTTCTTGCCAAGTTTCTCGCTGCTCTCCTTATCTATTCTCTGACACAGAGAAGAAATGGGCGATGCGGGGGGGTTTAGCAAGCTGACAGTCTGCAAAATGCAGCGTTGTCTTTCCATGCCTTAAATTACGATCTATTGGTTTTATAATTAAAGATCGAAGTTGCTTCAAGTAATTGTGGATTACCATACCTTAACAGATGTTTGAGAAGATTAGGGTACACAAATGCACCGACTTTAAAAAAAAATTCTACACATTTTTTTTTTTTTCCCAATAGCTAATTTTTTTTTCAAACTTTGATCCTCTCAATAACTGATAAAATATGGACACCAACCATCATTGAATCTCGCTGGGGCCTCCAACTGATAAAGCAGATATTTATCTGATAAGCTTAGGTATGATAAATAGCTTCATTACAGGTATTTGCAAGTGCAGACTAACACAAGAAACATAAAATTGATTAGCTAATACTTAAACAGTAATTCTAAATCAAATCAAAATGGACACCTTTCAAGGACAGTGATCAGCCATGATTAAACCTCCTTCATAATTACCTCCAGCCCCCTGTGCTTCCTTGTTCTTTCTCAACTGCCTTCTCCCTCCTTCTATCACTCTGATATTTAAACCTTTATCACATTAATTAATTAATTACTCATAAGCATTGAGTCTTATTGGAAAGCTCTGCTTTCAATCATGATGTCATAATTAACCCAACACCCAACTTCAGTGGCCTTGTGGGTCTACGCATGTGTGGCCTTGTTCCAATCTTATTCAGTTTGTGGAGACTAGATTCCTGTCCTTGCTACATTATACTGTCAACATCACATTCTTAAGCTTCTAAAACCAAAAACAATATTCTATAAGAAATCACTTTTACAGCTCTGTTCTGAATGATCAGCCATTTTAATAATATTATTATGCAAGTCATGCCTAACAAAATGGCTGCTGCTTCTAACATACAGTATTATAACTGTTTAGCGCAAAGGGAAGGCCTCATACGCAGTGAATAGTACAGTGTGCAACAAGCTAAAGTCATCTGCAGCAATAATAGCGGCAGTCAGGAAAACAGAATATAATAAAAGCATAGATTTATTGATTAGTTGATTTTCTGTATTATCAGAACAAACAGCTGGTAATATCTGAATGACAGTTTTTCAGCATTTCAAAGCAAATGGTCAACTGTCATTTGCTCTCATCTTTTACCAGGATTTTGTTCTAACCAGACAGATCGGACAATAAATCTGTAGATGTATGGCCACCTTAAATCTCTCTGCACATGTTACATCTGCCCCACCTGAAGTCCAGCATTTTTTTGCCCATTTTGAGAACAAATTTGTACTGCGATCGGGTCTGATTAAGGGCCACTATGCAGTGTTATATTTCACACAGTGTCACTGAACTACATGAAATTGGATTTATGCTGCTCTCTTTGCAGTGCATATACAAAGATAGACAATCATGTGTACATAAATAAGAAATAACTGTTGCAATCTGTTATTGAAAAACAGTAACTGTTACAATAAGTTTTACAAGTAACAGTGTAAACTGTCTAATGTATCATTTTACATATCACTTCTGTTTATTGACAGAAAAACAGTGTTGCATCCCCTATACTGGGAACATGATTGGGCTGCATTACATCATATAATTATGCCAAAGATAAGCCAATATATTAACTGTTAAATACGTTGAAGTGTATTATGATGTAATAAATTGTAAGCTTGCAGCAGGGCCCTCTAACCCCCAAGTCTGTCTGTCATTACCCAGTTTGTTTTATCACTGTCTATTATTGTAAAGTGCAACGGAATCTGCTGAGCTATATAAGAAACTGTAAATAAATAAATAAATAAATAAACAAATACATTGATTCAAAAAATAACAGGTTAATCATTCTATGAGTGGTGTCCAGCAGTACATATATGCCAATCACTGTGTTCATTTCTAGGCAGCAGGGCCGTCTTAACAGCAGTGTGGGCACCTGGGCAAAGCAATGCACTGGGGCCCTTACCCATTCTCCCCTCCTAGGGGTGGGGGTGCTATCAGCAGCAGCTTTGATGTCCCATGGGTGGCAGGGGGTGCTCTATCTTCCATTCAACATGTAGGACCTGGAGCAGTAACTTCTGCTAATTACTCCTTTACTGCACAGGTGGTGGGAGGGAGAACACTAACGTGTGGAAGGGGGCACTGAGCTGTATGAAGGGTCCCTTGTAAATGACTTCCATGGAGGTAGGGGGTGTTTTATACACAGGGGACGGTTGGATAATTGAGTGGGCTTAATATTCGTCATTTTCCAGTGGAAGCGCAGCTTGTTTGACTGCAGATATCGCCATTATCTGTAAATAGATTTCTTAGCCTAGTATAAAAACCTAGAGTCCCAACTTTCAGGAGGTGCTGGGATCAGAGATCAGGAGCCAGAGCAATCCATTGACAAAAATATAAAACTACACCAGACGTTTGGAGCTGGAGCAGGGACCGGCTGCTGAAAGACTGATATCTCTGGTTCTGGGCATGATAGAGACAAGCCGCTAGTGTCAGAGAGAACCTGAGAAATATGACTGGAAATTGTAATTAACAGGTCGGATGTGGACTGCTGCTTTGAAGTTGGATATCTGCAGTTCCCCAGGGCCGATTTTCAAAATTCTGGTATCCCTTGAAAAAGGGGATCCTCAGCTATCAACATAGAGCCCTTATACGCCTGGGGCCCCTGGGCAAGTGCCCATTAAGCCCATACGAAAAGATGGCCCTGCTAGGCAGGATTGATCAGCAATACTTATTACAGCATAATGCACTTTAATGTATTTAACTGTTAATATATTGGCTTATCTTTGGCATAATTATATGCTGTAATGCAGCTGCAGGTGGGGCAGATGTAACATGTGCAGAGGGAGTTAATGTGGCCATACATCTACAGCTTTATTGTCCGATCTGTCTGTTTGGAACAAAATGCTGATACTTTGCTTTGAAATGCTGGAAAACTGCCAAAAACTGTCATTCAGATATTACCAGGTATTTGTTCCAACCAGCCAGATCTAACAATCGATCTGTAGATGTATGGCCAGCTCTATTTGGGTGAGTTATTTTGTTTCTGTGCAGGGTAAATACCTGCTGAAGTATTTTTACACTGCAATTTAGATTTCAGTTTCAACACAACCCACCCAAATTTAACTCTCTCCGCACGTTACATCTGCCCCACCTGCAATGCAGCATTTGTTTTGCCCTATTTGAAAACAAATTTGTACTGCGATCAGGTCTGATTAAGGGCCATTATGCAGTGTTATATTTCACCCAGTGTCACTGAAATTCCATTTAGAGTATTTGTGCTTCTTCTATTATAAACACGTTCAGGAGAAAACACACAATATTCACAATTGTGACCATGAAAATGGGTCAATTATTAGGGATTTTTTTTTTCCCGCCAGTCAGTCACTTTGCACTAGGACAAGCTCGTACTGTTTTTTACTATGCTAAAGTATATTAATGAACCACTCTAAGACATCCTGACATAATTATAACTAGATTGGAGCATCTTCATAGTTTTCGTCATTTTCACCTAAAAAGTGAAACTTCAGGCCTCTTGCCAGAACAGAAGATGTTGACTCAGATCAAAATGCTTTTGCACGTTTCTTATTCAGGTCAAGTCACAACTTTCCCACACTAGCCGATTTTGAATTTCTCAATTTCAGTTTTTTCACTCCGCCCTAATATATATATATATATATATATATATATATATATATATATATATATATATATATATATATATAAAGTACATATCTTAAAAAGATATAAGATACTAAAAAAGATTCTCTGCCAGGTGTTCTTATGCATTACTATACTCTGAAAGGATTATGTCAGAGGGTTTGAATATACATATGATTATTGATCTTTATAAAAAGATGCTTAGTGAATTATACTCATTAAGTCCCCTAGGGGCAATGGTGTCCAACCTCTAAATCCATCTTGCCTCTTTTTGAAGCAAAAGAAATCCAAAGTTCTCACCTCTGTCCAGAGGAGGGACCCAGTTAATGATCATATAGGTCATAGACGATATTTGATGACTAATTTTCAAAAAGTGGGCTGCCACAGGTTTGTCAGTCGCAAGAGTGGCATAATCGAGTCTGATCGAAGACCTATGCTGGTTCATCCATTCTCGAAACGTCCGGATTGTTTTGCCCACATACATGAGCCCACAGGGAGACTTCAACATATACACAACATGGTCCATTGTGCAGACCAGATGATGTTGCAGCTTAATCCTCTGCCCTGAATGTGGATGGCAGAATGACACTCCTGTGATTAAGGCCCTGCAGGTCGTGCACTGAAGACATTTAAAACAACTCGTTTTTCTCTGTAGCCAACCTCCTTTTCCTTGACAGGCCGCATGTCAGGATGGAACAAGACATATTTTAGATTCATCCCTCTCTTAGCTGCAATCCTTGGAGGGGAACTGGCCACTGTCGAAAGGACAGGATCTGTTCTTAATAATGGCCAGTGTTTCTTAATTGCCTTATTGACCGCCTTGAACCCACTGTCACATTTCATCAATAACATAATTCGGCTTGTGTCAGTCTTGTTGCTATTTTTGGTGGTATCAGCTGTCGCGAAAATCCTCCTCGCCTTTATCAAGCTGTTATGAATATCCACATTGTTGTAACCACGAGCTCGAAATCTCTCCACACACTCTTCTAGCTGAACCCCAGCCTGCTCACCATCTGAGTTGTTTCGGAGTGTTCTCAAAAATTGTGAGTCTGGCAAACTTGATTTTAACTTGTCAGGGTGATGACTTGTGGCCCATAGGAGTGCATTCGGTACTTGTGAGTTATCTGGACGCCCGATTTTTTGATTGTATGCCTTAAGTTAAGGCATACAATCAGATACGATGCGATGCGATATCGCATCGCATCGCATCGCATCGCATGCGACCATCGGATGCGATGACCCGATTTTTCCATAGGAATCAATGTTAAAATGATTCCTATGGAAAAAGGGGTCCTTTTCATACCCCTACTATCCAAGTGGGCATGGAGTTGGATATAAACCTGTGGCGAGCGTAGCGAGCCACCGAGCCCGAAGCGTGGCGAGCGAAGCGAGCCCCGCGAGGGGACGGTATTCCGTGTCCCCTCGCGGGGCTCGCTACGCTCGCCACGCTTCGGGCTCGGTGGCTCGCTACGCTCGCCACAGGTTTATATCCAACTCCATGCCCACTTGGATAGTAGGGGTATGAAAAGGACCCCTTTTTCCCATTGAATTCCATGTTAAAATGGACTCAGTCCATTTTAACATTGATTCCTATGGAAAAATCGGGTCATCGCATCGCATCGCATCGCATCCGATGGTCGCATGCGATGCGATGCGATGTGCCCGATCCGACCCGATTTTGAAATCGGGCGTCCAGATAACTCACAAGTACCGTGCATTCCTGTCTGGCGGTTTATGAAAAAGGGTATATTCGAGGTGCGATTGTTTTTTCATCACATATATATAGAGCTAGAGGCGGACGGCACTCCTAAGGTTTTGCAAATGTTCAAAAGTAGTAGAAATGAATGCACAACACTCCCTCTGTTGTGCATTAATTTCTACTACTTTTGAACATTTGCAAAACCTTAGGAGTGCCGTCCGCCTCTAGCTCTATGCTTCTCCCTCTTTGGGATTGATGGGCACCCAAGTATCTGTATTCTGTATGGTACTGTACATTTATATATTATATATATTATATATTATAATGTAAGTGGATCCTATTTTATCCTTGAGATCTGTGGTCTGATGGTTAATAATTGTTTGCTTTTAAGCCTTTTAGAATCTGTTACAGTTCCAATTTGTTTTTTTGTTTTTGACCCCATAAATTTCACACATTACCAGAATTAGTGCCATCAAGTCTGACATTTGCCCTGTTTGAAGTATAATTGAGATCTTAAAATTTCATAGTCGATGTATCTTTGGCCTTTATGCAGAGAACAATAACCAACACGGAATTAGAAAGTACAATTTATATGCTAATGATATCTAGATTGGGACAGAACCAATTCCTGATTGGTATACAGAACACAATAACACTCCTTACACAATATGCTACTGACACAGTTCCTCTCCTGACACATTAACCCTCTTTATGTAATACCCCCTCCTAATACATTATCTTTCATGACAGAACCACAATGCCACAAATACACAAGTACTGTAAGTACTGTGATTACAAATGGCATCCTGCCTGCCTAATATTCAATGAATATTATTATGGTATATGGGAAAAAAATACGTATATATATCTACATATAAAAACTTTCTCTTGTACAGCGTATTTATTTACTGTTCTACATCTGAGTGCCGCACCTCCTGCAGAGCAGACATATATATATATATATATATACATATATATATATCAATTATACAGTTAATAAAACTGAACAAATTGAGTTTGTTCGTAAAATGTCTCCAGAGATAGGAATGAAATGTTTAAAGCTTTGTGGATTGAAGTGCAGATGTTCCCAGTTATAAATAACATTAGGGGAGGAATGTTCTGTAGAGGAAACTTGTATAAAAGAAGTTGGGTACTGTATATTAGGCACAAAATTAACATGAATTGTTTATTGTGTGGTAGCAGGTAGGCTGGCCACATGGGTTATTTAGGCCACCTGGCATGATCAATGGATTCATTTTAAAAGATCAGACAAGAAAAGAGATCACCGGGGCTTGGATATAGTGGGCAACACCATTCTGAGTGACATTTATTTATTTTTATTTATTAACAGGGTACTTGTGTATTATCACGGCGCCCGGCTATGCTACGTTTTCAGCGTAGGCTAAGCTACTGTACGTTGTCAGTGTAGCACAACGGCTGCCTAGCGTAGTCATCGTAGTGACTCTGCGGCAGCCCTGCATAGTCAGCGTAGTGTCCCCGTCAGGCAGCTAGTCACCGTACTGTCCCCGGGAGCTGCAGCTCTGTCCCTGGCAAGCCTAGTGAGCGCCTCTCACACAGTGCCGGCGCCCGCATGATCCCCTCTTCGCTGGCGGATGCCGGCAGAGAGGGGAGCATGCGGGCGCCGGCAGAGAGGCGCTCGCTCCTGCGTCTCAGTAATTATTGCTGACAGGTTTAGGGGTTCAGTAGCGCATGCGTCTCCTGCACAAAGGGGGGTGAGTCCGTAAATGCATCTCATGCACAATAAAGGAGGCATTTGCCAGTGCTCCATGTTACTTACTGGCAAATGCCTCCATTTGAAACCCCCACTATCCACGCCAGCCCAAAGCCTGGCGAGCACAGCGAGCCCCACGAGGGGACACGTTACACGTCCTCCCACATTTTCATACCCCCACTATCCACGTGGGTGTGGAGATGAGATATTACTTTACATGTATTCCGCGTCCGCTCGCCACGCTTTGGGCTTGGTGGCTCGATGCACTCGCCACACTTTATAAAGTGTGGATAGTGGGGGTATGAAAAGGTTGGAAGGACGCGTAACGCATCCCCTCGCGGGGCTCGCTACGCTTTGGGCTGGCGTGGATAGTGGGGGTGTTTCAGGAACACATTCACACCTGTCATGTCAGCCAGGTTAAAATGGTCAATGGTTCCCACACAATGTAATAAGCACTGACTGACTACGCTAACTACGTAAGCTCCGGCTGGCCGCCAATGAGCGGGAATACTACACTAGAAACATAGAAGGTACTTGTTTCCTAGCACGGCGCCCATGATTTTCAATCGTATGGCATCTTATGCATTGTATCGCATCGCATGCCATATAGCCGCATGCGATGCAATGTGATGCGATTTTGGCCCCCCTGTACAATTTTTTACCCTAATGGGTGCTTACAATGTTAAATGCACCCTCACGCCACCCCCACTGTGAATGCCAACCGGAAGCGTGGCGAGCGCAGCGAGCCCGCGAGGGGCGGCGGTACGTGTCCTCCGACCTTTTCATATTCCCACTATCCACGTCGGCGTGCAGTTGATTTTAGATAGTGTGGCGAGCGCAGCGAGCCACCGAGCCCGAAGTGTGGCGAGCGCAGTGAGCCCCGCGAGGGGACACGTATTACTTTACATGTATTCCAAAGAACAGGGAGAATATACAAACTCCGCACAGATATAGCCATGGTGGGAATCAAACCCATGACCTCAGTGCTGTGAGGCAGTAATGCTAACCATTACACCATCTGTACTGCCCATGACATGCATCGTAATGGCCGTAAGGATCCTGGAAATTGAGTCCCTCTCCTGGAAAAAGGGGGGCAACCTTCCTGGAGAGCCGTCCGGTTCCCATGCGCCCACCACAGTTCAATGCATAAAATACCAGCATTGCATTGTGGAGGGGGGGGGGGGTGGCAGTTAAATTGCTTAAAAGACAAACTAACCTAGTATTTTTGATATAGAACTGTATGGGCAACTTATTTTTCTAAAAGCACACTGCGGCTGACTATCGATAGATTGCGCGCATGTGTACGTTTCGCAGTACATTGTGCTGCAATGAAATCCTGCTACTTTTTGCACGTACTGTAGTTTGCAAGGTGATTGACAGGAAGTAGGCATCTGGGGGTGGAAACCAGTAGTTTAGTGGGAGTGCTAAGAAAAAAACAGGAATGCCAGAAAAAATCACTGAGTATCCGGGAACACGTTAGTCGCGCCTGAACATTTTAGGGGAGGGTGTGTGATGTCAGCTTCAGGTCACTCATGCCTCTTACTCATCGCAGCACCAAGTAAGTCCAGGGTGATGCGGTGCCATGATGAGTTGTGGCCAATTTAGAAGTAATTGATGGTGAGCCTGTTACGATGGGTTTCGGATATTTGCACAGCTGTGAATGGTTGTGTAGGTGTGCACATCCATTTGCACAACGATCACATTTATTCTCAAGGTGGGCTTTCACTCTAACAGGGTGCGTCTAAACTGAATGCTGGCCATACAAATTTGCGTCCGTTTGATCAGGTCTGAATTTGGCCCAATGAACATACAGTAAATGAAAGAGATATTTACTTCATTTGTGTCAACCTAAAAAGAACAGTTTGTGGGCCAGATGCACTAAGCTTCAAAAGTGATAAAATGGAGAGTGATAAACAACCAACCAATCAGCTCCTGTCTGACATTTTTCAAAAACAGTCTGTGACATGGCAGGTAGGAGCTGATTGGCTGGCTGTTTATCGCTCTCCATTTTATCACTTTTGAAGCTTAGTGCACCTGGCCCTTTGTATGGATGTAGATGGAATATAAAGGTTCCTGTCTGTTGTACAGCACTGTATACACATTACAGCTAGATTGCACAGTTAATACAAAGTTGATAAGGTCCATGCAGCACAACTGGTGAACCCTCAACCTCTGTGACCCATTTAATTCAAGATGTCATAATTCTAAAACTGCCCTGATGTACTGATTCATGTACTGAATGATCTTCTGATGAGTGAGTATTCGATCCTAATGCTCTGTGATCTTGTGGCATGATTTGATAGTGTATACTATGAATATTAACACAGTGCCTACAGGAATTTGGCGGCCTGGACTGCACAGTACTCAGCTGGTTCAAATCTTTCCTGTCAGATCACAGAAAGTAAATTTCTTAGGAAATGATTCATCTGTATCAGCACTACTTCAACAGGCAGAATCTCGCGGCTCTGTTTTATTGGGTGTACTGCTGCCTGCATTAGATCAGTTAGATGACAAATAGACCCTATTTGTACAGTACGTAGGATTTGTTTTCCAATTCATCTTCCAAAGAACAGAAGTTATTGTGTAAGAAGATTATTTTCTCTGTGTGTTTGCAGTTATTAATACAAGTTAATACGAATAGGATTATACTGCCATAAGAACCAGACTGTAATAGAAAATCACCACCCAGATTCAGTTGCTTGGCACTACTACTTACTTTGTGGACCACTCTATAAAAAACTACATCCGTGCAAAAATCCAGAATAACTAATATCCCAGGCTGTTTATAAAAGTTCTACCAAGTTTCATTCAATTTGAGACCTCCTACTATAATTTTATGTAGCCCGTGTTGCTTTTATAGCAGTGAAATGATTGTATGTGATTTTGTTTTGTAAATAGATGGGTAAATATTTGTTATAAGCACGTTTAAGTGCTGAAGCTGAAAGTGGATCAATTGGTTACTTGGAAACCAGGTAAATGCCTCATGATGTGTATAATCAGACGGTAGATTGAAGGCACCACATGTGCATGTAAACATCCGCCAGCACATAAGTGAAAATGGAAGATGAGAACATTTTATATAGGACAACTGTGGTGTGCCCGCATTACTACATTAGCTTAGGCTTGTTTCAACCACCTTTTTTACCCCTTTCATATCACAAAGCTGGGTCGGACCTGGAATCACAAAACCGGATCCGACGCGGCTGCGACCTGAATCAGGCGCTTTCAAGTTAAACCTGGGTCACCCATTATACAGAGGGGGACTTGGGTTTAAACCTTCTTATAACCCAGGTCCAATTGTCGGGTCATTCAACCTGGGTTATAGGGTTTGGTGCTTTCCAACCACACCTCGGTCCGGGTCAACACGTCACCAACCCGGCAATAACCCAGGTCTGAGATGCTGTGGAAAAGGGTATTTGTATGCCTTGTTTCTCATTGACAGAGCAGTATAGATACTGCACATTTAGAGGGCATCCAATTACCCCTAGTATATTACTGGTGGTGAAAAAGGGTGAAAACCTAGGAATTTAATGCCCAGGGCTATTCAATTAGAGCCCCTATTTCTCTCCTGGCAAATTACACTGTTAATGGACATTAATACAACATTAAGGGTAAGTTCCCAGAAATATGTGTCAGCTTGATTTTCTCACTTGAAAACATGCTATTCATCAAGAATTTCTATCCAAGCCTGGTAACTGCAGCCTGCAGGCTGCCTGTGGAGGTGATCAAATAAAGTCACGGCTTCAGTTAGCCAACGGACACTTTCTTACCTTCAGTTCTTTAAGACAAGTCATTTATTACACAAATGGCTATCTTGGATAATAGCTCTTGTATTATGCTGCACTCAAAATAATTTTTACTTCTTTCTGGGAAAATGCCATATTGGCCTGTATTCATCAAAAATCCATCCAACACTCTTATCAGGCCTCACAATAAATAATATTGGTTTAGGATCACACCCCTTAGTAAGAATAAAACAGCATAAATCTTTATATAAGCAATCTGTGTCCCTCAGGCTTCATGTGTCCTAGGTGGGAGGCTGCGGTATAATCCAACTTTGATGGGGAAACCATAAACACTGGCTAATGCAATCTGAAGATAGTGTTCGCTACTGGGGGAATACTGAAGGTAAGTATTGGGGTTTGAGTTGGGGTTAGGCATTAGGTGGAGGGGAGGCTTAGGGTTATTCTGTGGGGAGGAGGTTACAATTAGGTCTAGGCTGCAAGAGGGGGTGGTGAGGGTCAGGCTGAGGGATGGGTGGGTTAGAATTAGGGGTAGGGATAAAATAGTTACAGCAATCCATTGGGATTCTAACCATCAAGATCACACATGCAAGATTGTATGTCCAATCCTAACCAGGTACCAGCTGTGTAAAGTTTTGAAAGATAAAAGGGTTTTAGGGAAACACACTAGATTTTGGGAGAAAACTTTTCAGATTATTAATGGTTGATAATTCAAATAATCGACTGTTATTGTTGAGAATTGTCTCCTCTTAACATCACCTTTCACATCTTTGGGCTCACCTGCCCTACTATGTATCTGCTATGTGATGGTCAGTGGTGCACCCCTGAGCTATATAGAATTACCATATAACAAAAAGAGAAAGAAAAACTCAGGTGGGGTGCAAACTAGAACACCAATTATAATCTTGTATCAGTACAGTTAAAAGATTTTTAGTAGATTTCAATAATATGTAAGAATCGGTGTGTTTCAGAAGTGTTTATGCATGCCTTATTTAGCCTGCGGATCTATAATGAGTAGTTAGGCCACCAGGATTATACGGTCATTTTAAATGTTTGTATACATATTTTCGTTATTATAGTTGACCATCATATTTTGTTTATATCGATGCCCGAGTTAGTAACAAAGATATAATCATTGGTCAAAATATTAAGATACAATTAAAAATAGGATACATGAAAAAGTGAAATGTGTTTATATACATGGTGCAAACGTTCTTAACTTCCATCTGTTTTGTAATGATTGTCTTACGTTTAGGTTATTAGAGTATAATTGTACAGAAAGTATGAATTCTCAATGATATCTCTGTGAGAGCCTCCAGACTATTCTGTGTGCCTATACAGAATAATGTCAATTGGTCTGTGCTGATGTATTAGTACAAAGTGGATACAATGTTCCCCTCTCTGCAACATTAGTGTGTCAATTATTAGAACACGTATGGTTTTTGTTCAGTATAGTTGTAAAGGTGCCCATGCAATGCGTTGCAATGCGATGGGATACATGGTCCAATGGGCATCCCATCGCACAGTACAAAATGTATGTGCTGTACATACTTTTTGTACTGCCATCGGATCGCATTGCATCACAAGCACATTGCATGCAAAACGTAAGTTGTACGATGCGATGCCATCTAGTCCATGCGCATGCGATTCTCACAGTGTGTATGGCAATTTTAACTGTTGTAGCTTTTCTTACAAATATTGGGGGATGATTGACAGGAGTAATGCTCTAACTCAACTGTCTGCAGCTGTAATCTGCCACACCACCCACACAGATATCACTCATTTGCAATGATTAACCTCCCAAGGAAATGCATTTACTGCAGTGGTAGACCTTTTTATGAAGATAAGATATCAGCAGCCCTCAATTTCTTACTTATCATGGGGTAAATTCCCCAGTATTGTGGGGTTCATCCAATTACTTGGAGATCATATGTGTTAATTAAATTCCCTAAATAATTTCAGGGACCTGAGTTTCTTTTTGTTATATACCAGCTCTGTAAAGCTAAGATTTTCAATGCTTGGTAAATAGGTAATTTTGCAGCCCTTATAGAAAACTACTGCAGACGCTAATGTAAATAAAAACAGAGGGATCCGAGATAACTTCCGTCCCTTATGTAAAATACTGTAGCCCAGGTGTTAAATAATGGCATCCAGTCATATGGTCGACAGTTACCTGCATAATGTCAATACCTGCATAATGTCAATAATGGTGAGGCACCATTGGGAAATTCAGGGTTAGAGGGTGTGTGTGTGTGTGTGTGTGTGTGTGTGTGTGTGTGTGTGTGTGTGTGTGTGGTTTAACCCTTTGAGTGCCAACATCTCTGTGAGAGATGTGCAAAATATCCACTAAAAATGCCAGTGTTGCACACATTTGTTATGCAAATTCAAATAAAAAATGTTATGTAAAAAAAGATTATATTTCCTATATAACATAAACATTACAGGTCATTATGAGGAATACAAATGTTTTCTTTGCAATTTTCACACCTATTTTAACAAATTCACTCGGCACTCAAAGGGTTAAGGATAGCCTGAGGGGTTGTAGGCTTAGGCACTAGTGCGAGGGTCAGGATTAGAGATAGCTCAGGTATACTGTACTTACCAGAATGAAAGTGCATGAGATGACCGGGAACAGGAAAGTAACCATTTTGTACCAGGGATGTGGGGATGTTAGGTCAATATTGTATCATGTGTACTAGTTATCAGTGTAGACATGCCAACATTCTCATGTCAACCTCATAAAAACTGTTGGTCTAACATACCATATGAAGGGCTGTTTGCTGGGATGGATGAGCCATGCAATCACACAGGGTGCAAGGCAACTGATGGCTTCTGTCAAATGGCCGGGTTGTAGGAGGGGAACTGATTTGTCTATGCAAATACAGTGTAAAGTTTGACACAATCCGGAGCGACCATGCTGGAACTTATGGAGCAGAAGGGGATGTGCTGAACTTCAACACATTATTCCCTGTGCATGTTTGGATAAGCAGTGCAGGGATTGTTAGTTGAAGAGATGGCCTTTTTGTGCAACCTCTGGGGATGTAGCAGCCTCACTGGCTATATTTGCTATAGTGCTACACCTGATGTTTGAGAGAAATGAGCAGTGGTTTAAAGGGATATTAGAGACAAGGTAGACTATTATAATTTTTACTATACTATAATTAATAAACCATAAAATAGGAAGCTCACATTTCTCTGTGTACCTGGCGAGGCTTGTAAGCATGACTGAGAAGTTCAGACATTATGCTGTCAGACACTGTGTAACAGCTAGATCAGGGAAAATGCTGGTGCTCAGGTAATTTGGCTTTGCTCCCAGCAAAATGAAAAAAAACAATCTGCAAGCTGAGAGACTTCATGGAATTTTAATATTGCATGTACAGTAGTATTACATTTGGCCAACTTTGTCATGAGGAAGGGCAGTAGAGAAATATGCTTTGTTAAGAAGAATAGCAGTTCATCAGCAACTGCATTTACCTTGTGGTGAGATTCACCTACCAATATGCTAAATATAATCCACGGTAATGCAAGGCATTTGTAAAAATGGTTCAGAATTTAAAAACAACAGATAGCAAAGGGCACAGTCTTGTTTTTTTCTCACTCAGTACACTATACGTTATAAATGTGATGTCTATGTAATAAATTCTAAATGCAATTTGACCTTGTGTGAATTCATCCCTAAGCATATAAACAGCAGAGGAGAGGCTGCAGCACAGTTCATAATTTTAAATAGGGGAGAAACACCAACTGCCAGTGAGTCAGTTAGAATTGGCAGTTGGTGTGACTCCCCTATTTTAATTTTAAATTGTGCTGCAGTCCCTCCTCTTGAGTCTCCGCTACATATAACTATGTTTTTGGTTTATTAATGTTATTTTATCATAAACAACTGGATTGTCTGCAACTTATAGGCACAGGTTGCGTTATTAATCCCGGCAGTGGGGATACTGGTATTCATAAAACTGGCGCCAGCATCCCAACTACCAGCAGGAGTCACGGTGACCACGGGGGGGGGGGGAGTCAGTTGAGGAAGCCAGCAATCAATGCTACACCGCTCCACAATGCAGCCAGTGATCTATAAATAGATGCTGTGTCTGGGCATGTTCTCACAATGATGACAGCAGGGGGTCGCAGTTTTAGGCCACACCCCTCTATCTGAGACTACGCCCACTCCTCAAATAACTCTGCCCCTTTCCAAGTCGGCAGTGTAGCGGCTGATCCTGAGTCCACCAGTGGGAAATTTGGGAGGTGCACGTACACTCTGCCAAACCATAGCCAAATTTACACACATATTAAGTGTGTCAGAAAATATGAGAGAATCTGTAGGATCAGAAAGGAAAGAAGAGGGCTGCAGGATCAGGATAGATCAATGAAAATGGCTTTCCCCAGATAAAATGCTGAAGAAAGGGCTTTTTATTACTTCAATAGATCACTAAATCTCTTGATCCTTGACTTTTACAGGCATTACAGATTTTCGTCCAGGACAGCTCTCAGGGCCTGATTTCCATTTGTATGGAATTATAGAGCTGGCCTTTCTCTCCATCCAAATGCCACAGAGGGAGCTGCAAGCGATACCACAGGATCCGTTCTGAATTTGGGTTACCCTCCTCCACTCGTCTCTAACCCAAGTTTATATTATGCCACACAACAGTAAGAGTCCCCAGGGCCCCGATGCAATGCACCTGCTGCACCAAACAGCTGGATTTTCATGCAAGCCATCATGTCTTCCTTGAAATGCAAATCAGGCCTTCAGCTCCTAAATGTTTTTCTGAAGAATATTAGGAATTCACCATTCATTAAAACATTTAATTTCATTTAAATGTCTGCCCTATTAAAATGACAGAGAGTAGCTCCACTAATAAAAATATATAATCAACTTAACTTTAGAAACTTTCAACAATACTACATAACCCTGTTTGGTTCCCTTTAAAACAGGCTGGTTCAGTTACAGAATAACAGGCGACTCTGCAGCATGGATCCTTCTGTCATAGGGGTAATGTGCCCCATTCCTAGCCAGAGTTGGACTGAAAAATTAACCTGACTTTGACCTCTTTTACAATATTGCTGAAGCCATGCTGAAATGCACATTGGTTTTTCCCAGCAAAAGTAGTGAAAAAATTAAGACCCTGACAGTTTTACCACCACGGACATATATGTGTTGTTTCTAACTTTACCACTACAATGGCCCAGTACAATGACACATTTCTCAACCTACAGTACATGAATAAAGCATAAACATATCAATACTATGATGACACATACAGTATACAGGGCAGCACGGATGGTGTGGTGGTTAGCATTACTGCCTCACAGTGCTGAGGTCATGGGTTTGATTCCCAACATAACTGTGTGGAGTTTGTATTTTCTCCCCGTGCTTGCGTGGGTTTACTCCGGTTTCCTCCCACAATCCAAAAATATACTGGTAGGTCAGTTAGCTCCGTAAATAAATGCTGCTTTGTGAAATACTGACAAAAGGCTGCTGATTATGGTGAGGCACCATTGGTAAATTCAGGGTTAGAGTGTGTGTGTGTGTGTGTGTGTGTGTGAGAGAGAGAGAGAGAGGGGGGTTTAACCCTTTAAGTGCCAACATCTCTGTGAGAGATGTGCAAAATATCCACTAAGAATGCCAGTGTTGCACACATTTGTTATGTAAATTCAAATAAAAAATGTTATTTAAAAAAAGATTATATTTCCTATATAACATAAACATTACAGGTCATTATTAGGAATACAAATGTTTTCTTTGCAATTTTCACACCTATTTTAACAAATTCACTCGGCACTCAAAGGGTTAAGGATAGCCTGAGGAGTTCTAGGCTTAGACACTAGTGCGAGGGTCAGGATTAGAGATAGCTCAGGTATACTGTACTTACCAGAATGAAAGTGCATGAGATGACCGGGAACAGGAAAGTAACCATTTTGTACCAGGGATGTGGGGATGTTAGGTCAATATTGTATCATGTGTACTAGTTATCAGTGTAGACATGCCAACATTCTCATGTCAACCTCATAAAAACTGTTGGTCTAACATACCATATGAAGGGACTGTTTGCTGGGATGGATGAGCCATGCAATCACACAGGGTGCCAGGCAACTGATGGCTTCTGTCAAATGGCCGGGTTGTAGGAGGGGAACTGATTTGTCTATGCAAATACAGTGTAAAGTTTGACACAATCCGGAGCGACCATGCTGGAACTTATGGAGCAGAAGGGGATGTGCTGAACTTCAACACATTATTCCCTGTGCATGTTTGGAAGCAGTGCAGGGATTGTTAGTTGGAGAGATGGCCTTTTTGTGCAACCTCTGGGGATGTAGCAGCCTCGCTGGCTATATTTGCTATAGTGCTACACCTGATGTTTGAGAGAAATGAGCAGTGGTTTAAAGGGATATTATAGACAAGGTAGACTATTATAATTTTTACTATACTATAATTAATAAACCATAAAATAGGAAGCTCACATTTCTCTGTGTACCTGGCGAGGCTTGTAAGCATGACTGAGAAGTTCAGACATTATGCTGTCAGACACTGTGTAACAGCTAGATCAGGGAAAATGCTGGTGCTCAGGTAATTTGGCTTTGCTCCCAGCAAAATGAGAAAACAATCTGCAAGCTGAAAGACTTCATGGAATTTTAATATTGCATGTACAGTAGTATTACATTTGGCCAACTTTGTCATGAGGAAGGGCAGTAGAGATCTATGCTTTGTTAAGAAGAATAGCAGTTCATCAGCAACTGCATTTACCTTGTGGTGAGATTCACCTACCAATATGCTAAATATAATCCACGGTAATGCAAGGCATTTGTAAAAATGGTTCAGAATTGAAAAACAACAGATAGCAAAGGGCACAGTCTTGTTTTTTTCTCACTCAGTTCACTATACGTTATAAATGTGATGTCTATGTAATAAATTCTAAATGCAATTTGACCTTGTGTGAATTCATCCCTAAGCATATAAACAGCGGAGGAGAGGCTGCAGCACAGTTCATAATTTTAAATAGGGGAGAAACACCAACTGCCAGTGAGTCAGTTAGAATTGGCAGTTGGTGTGACTCCCCTATTTTAATTTTAAATTGTGCTGCAGTCCCTCCTCTTGAGTCTCCGCTACATATAACTATGTTTTTGGTTTATTAATGTTATTTTATCATAAACAACTGGATTGTCTGCAACTTATAGGCACAGGTTGCTTTATTCATCCCGGCAGTGGGGATACTGGTATTCATAAAACTGGCGCCAGCATCCCAACTACCAGCAGGAGTCACGGTGACCACGGGGGGGGGGGAGTCAGTTGAGGAAGCCAGCAATCAATGCTACACCGCTCCACAATGCAGCCAGTGATCTATAAATAGATGCTGTGTCTGGGCATGTTCTCACAATGATGACAGCAGGGGGTCGCAGTTTTAGGCCACACCCCTCTATCTGAGACTACGCCCACTCCTCAAATAACTCTGCCCCTTTCCAAGTCGGCAGTGTAGCGGCTGATCCTGAGTCCACCAGTGGGAAATTTGGGAGGTGCACGTACACTCTGCCAAACCATAGCCAAATTTACACACATATTAAGTGTGTCAGAAAATATGAGAGAATCTGTAGGATCAGAAAGGAAAGAAGAGGGCTGCAGGATCAGGATAGATCAATGAAAATGGCTTTCCCCAGATAAAATGCTGAAGAAAGGGCTTTTTATTACTTCAATAGATCACTAAATCTCTTGATCCTTGACTTTTACAGGCATTACAGATTTTCGTCCAGGACAGCTCTCAGGGCCTGATTTCCATTTGTATGGAATTATAGAGCTGGCCTTTCTCTCCATCCAAATGCCACAGAGGGAGCTGCAAGCTATACCACAGGATCCGTTCTGAATTTGGGTTACCCTCCTCCACTCGTCTCTAACCCAAGTTTATATTATGCCACACAACAGTAAGAGTCCCCAGGGCCCCGATGCAATGCACCTGCTGCACCAAACAGCTGGATTTTCATGCAAGCCATCATGTCTTCCTTGAAATGCAAATCAGGCCTTCAGCTCCTAAATGTTTTTCTGAAGAATATTAGGAATTCACCATTCATTAAAACATTTAATTTCATTTAAATGTCTGCCCTATTAAAATGACAGAGAGTAGCTCCACTAATAAAAATATATAATCAACTTAACTTTAGAAACTTTCAACAATACTACATAACCCTGTTTGGTTCCCTTTAAAACAGGCTGGTTCAGTTACAGAATAACAGGCGACTCTGCAGCATGGATCCTTCTGTCATAGGGGTAATGTGCCCCATTCCTAGCCAGAGTTGGACTGAAAAATTAACCTGACTTTGACCTCTTTTACAATATTGCTGAAGCCATGCTGAAATGCACATTGGTTTTTCCCAGCAAAAGTAGTGAAAAAATTAAGACCCTGACAGTTTTACCACCACGGACATATATGTGTTGTTTCTAACTTTACCACTACAATGGCCCAGTACAATGACACATTTCTCAACCTACAGTACATGAATAAAGCATAAACATATCAATACTATGATGACACATACAGTATACAGGGCAGCACGGATGGTGTGGTGGTTAGCATTACTGCCTCACAGTGCTGAGGTCATGGGTTTGATTCCCAACATAACTGTGTGGAGTTTGTATTTTCTCCCCGTGCTTGCGTGGGTTTACTCCGGTTTCCTCCCACAATCCAAAAAATATACAGGTAGGTTAATTGGCTTCCAACAAAATGAACCCTAGAATGTCTGTGTGCGCATGTACATGTGCTAAGGAATATAGATTGTAAGCTCCACTGGGGTAGGGACTGATGTGAATGTTCAACTATTCTGTGTAAAGCGCTGAGGAATATGTATGCGCTATATAAGAAACTGTTAATAAAGAAATAAATATACAGTACACTAGATGCAAATATAAGCCAGTATTTCCGCAATGTGATTGGTTAAAGGCGATCGAGTGAATAGTTTTATCACCTATTAATTAAGATTAATAGACTCTGTTGATCTGAATCTGGTAAAAACAATCATCAGTGTTGTGCAGCTTCATTGATGTCAATGGCCCATTTATTCCTATAACCAATTCATTTCATTGGAATATCTACATGTTGGACACAACTGAAAATAGAAAGCATCATTCAAAAAAAAAAACATTTCTCCGAAACAAATGCACGAAGATGCAAGCATGAGCATAAATAGATAAGGAAATATAAAATAAAATGTAGTTTTGATGCATTTGCACACATTGCAAAACCATTGGAAATGCAAGTCAGGTACAGCGATTAAACGGCAGTGGGTAACCAGCCTCAATGTTGCTATGCAACAGGGTTGGAATGCTCACAGATGTCAAATAATATTTATATCTAAATATTTTTCATTTTCTTTTGTTGCCAAGCCCCGCAGTTACAGTACTTCTGTAAATTCTATATCTGTACTTGTTATAAAGTATAGAAATATTGCCTAGAGCAGTGGTTCTCAATGTGGGATTCTAGAACCCCCATTGATAATATTGTGACATTCAGGGGTACTTGAACGATTTTCTATAATGGTTTGGTGGGGTGGCATGGGACAACCAGGTGATAAATATACACATAAGAAAAGCAGAGCCCCCAGGATCGCTAACCATATGCATCACAGTAGGACCCTATTAGCATCATGTAAAAGTGTACAATATTCATGCAAAATAACTCATATGTGCAGCCTTGCAGCCAGAACTTATGGGGCCCAATACAGTATGGTGGTCAGAAGTCAGAAGGTACATTTATCACCTGACCTGGATGCTGCACACCAACAAGGAAGAACCTGTCCCAACCTAGTACAAACTCTATAACCCAGAGGAAGAACTACCATTGGTGCAGAAGACGCAGTGCACACTCGTCCTCTCCCTGTCACCCACTGCTGTTGCATATTGCATACTTGCCGACTTTTGAGCTGCCCTCTCCAGGAGAGGACAGCCAGCTCTATTAAGCAGGGGGGCGGGACCATCGCCGGTGGTGTAGGTGGTGGGTGGTGTAGGTCTCTTAGATATGTCCCAGACTCTCCATCAACGCGTTTCAACCGTACCAGGTCTTCCTCCTGAGGAAGACCTGGTACGGTTGAAACGCGTTGATGGAGAGTCTGGGACATATCTAAGAGACCTACACCACTGCATTGCCTCACTTCTCAATTCAGGGGTATCAGTCCGGACCTGATCCCCTGAACAAAGTTAAGTGCTTTTTTCATCTTTGTTGTGCAGGTGTTGTGGTCCATTGTTGTCCTATATCTTTTAATTGTATCTTGTGGAAAAATTAAAGACTTGTTATACGTTCAAGTACGCTTTCTCTTCTCTTGTTATATATATTTATTGAGAAAGAAAACACCAATACTGGGAGGAGGATACTCCCACAAAGAAACCGAGATAGGATTGATAACACATTGTTCTGTGTAAGTGGGGTAGGTCCCCCCCGTTATTTATCTGAAACACACTGGGTGAAGTTATTTATACCAGAAAGGGCAAAGGTCGTGTTTTGAATTGGAGTCTGCTTTCTCTATCACGGATGAAAGATACCTTTATGTGTGGAGCACAACCCTCTTTTGGTGTGAGTAGGGTACGCTACCCTTCTTGAATTAATATATCCAACTACTGCGAGAATATATAATATACCATCCTCTATTTCTTTCTTTTTCCATATTTCCCCTTTGGAGAAAATAAGAAAAATTGAGAAAAGGGAAAGAAAGAAAAAGAAAAAGTCTGCATCTGAAATTGGACTAAACTAAAGACTATACTACTCTATATTATACTAATAGGTTGTGAGCGCGGTTTGCGACAGGAGAAACCATTTTTTTACACATTGTCTATATTGAGGGTTGGGTGACCTTCCTTCTCCTGTCTCTATTGCTGCTCCTTGTGCGCCAGTAGGATACTGTATCCCTTTTCTCTGTCGAAGATGATCAGGTCAGAGCTAGAAGTTACAAGGTATCTCCAAGAGCTATTTTTAGGGGTATAAATTGCAAGAGTATAGTGGAGGTCTGCAAAGTTCAAACATGCCCACACAAAAACCAGGCAATCACTAAACCTGCAATGGACAGCAGACACAGAAGATATATCCATTGTACACAATGGAGTAATATGAGGACCACCATAACCAAACGCTGCCCCGCCCAAAACACGCCCCCAAACCAACCAAATCTCTGCAATATACGCTTACACATCTGCTCGCATGTGTCCCCACAGAGGAAGAACCATTCGATGGTCGCTCACCACCGAATGATTTATATTCCCTGTACCGTGTTGCCTTCCCTGGATCAATGGTACACACATAGATGAAATGAGAAGTGAAAAAGTTGTTCACGCCTTGAAAAAGAAGCCCCCGTGCCTCGAAACGTCGGTTCTATGTGACCCCCACTAAAGTTTATTTTTCACTTGAAAATACGTGAGTGCCATCCTCTTTTCTTCTATGTGTATATATATATATATATATATATATATATACACATATATATATATATATATCTATGGACTTCGTCAGGGGGGTGACCCCCCCCTGACGAAGTCCATAGACGAAACGTGTTGGGCGTAGCCTACGGAGAGGACGGAGTGATGTCCAAGTTGAGAGGGAGATCCAAGCAGCGGCTGAGTACGGAGGACGGCAATCGGACGCTGGACGTTTGTGTTACCGTGTTATCTGTGATACCGTATGCTGTGACCTTCCTTTTATGCTGGAAAGCTGTTTACCTCAAACCTATATGTATGTGAGCTTATATTTTCAGTAAAAGAACTGTATAACTTTTTGGCTCATGGTGCGCTTTTCTCATTTCTTCTGAGATTCTGCTGATTGGAATTGAACATTTCACTGAGGAGGTTTTGCGCCTGGGTATTGTTCTCTGTATATATATGTGTGTGTGTATATATATATATATATATATATATATATATATATATATATATATATAAATAAACAATTTTTAAATATATGTAGATATACTCATACACAAAAAATTTGGGCCTGCTGTTACAAGTCAGTGATCCTATGGCAGATATCCAATAACTGACAAGTAGATATTGATATTTGTAAAGCTGTACATTGCTAGAAGTGTGGTAGGTACTGGGTGATCTCGGTCATCTAGAAAGATAGCTACCCACGCATTTCAAAATATAATCAATGACACCTATTTCTTACTGACGACCTTGGCACTGAAACATGCATTTACTGCAAAAAGCATTGAAACTAATAACAGCATAGCATGGGGCATAGATTACAGTGTGAGATAAACAGAAGGCTGGCTGCCAATGGTCTCCGTTCTCCAGGGATGGACCCGTGTTTAATTACCCTTTTTGTCTCTGTAACTGTACTGAATTTTAAACACTGCCAAATTGCACAATATCAATTGTTGCTTAAACACTGCCTTTAAATATATATATAAATGAGTCATTTTATACTGTGGCATCAGTAATGCCCCTCTTAGCACACCCGGCCCGGGTATCTTGGCTACGCCAAGTATATTTTTCACACAAAGCTGGGATGTACTAAATAATGCATTTGGTTTCCCTTTCAACATGTTTTTATTGTGTGTTTTCTTCAGCACGATGTTGTTAATTAATTACTGGCTTCTTCATTACCAGTATAAACTAACAACTGTCTTGCTGCACTACCGCTGCAGTCACAGACAGCTCAGCATTGTGCAGCATTTCCCCCTCTGGAGCCGATTCAGACCCGTTTGCAACAAGCCAAATTCAGCCTTGTCCCCGATGGTTGGGGTTTGCACATGTGCAAACCCCAAGAGCAAACATGTTCTGGAAGTTTCACACTCACCAAGGTGTTTTCTGCATATGAACGGAATGGGGGCAAGCAGGGAGCTGGAGTAGGGAGGGAGTGTTGATGCCTGCTTGGGCCTGGCGGCTAATGTCACATGATGTCAACGCCTGCCCTGAACTCGGCCATCTCCATCTAGACTGACTTTAATCTGCGAACGGGAAAAAAATTATTTGATGGTCAGATGATTTGTCACCCATGCAGACGCATGGGTGACAAATCCCCTTGTATGCATACACATCCCCTTGTATGCTAGTGAGGGGCTACGCACGATGGGAGGGGTGGGGGTTCGGCTGGGTGGTAGGCGGCATTTACCTCTTCACTAGGCTACAAACATAAGCAGCGTAGTGAACAGTTCTGATTTTGGCCCTTTTTCCTACTGCACATGCGTGGTCTTCAGATTACTGACATGCATAGAAGACTAATCTGGACCCTGGAATCCTCGCTGTCAACTCAGAGGAGAAATCATTCCACACAAATATTTTAGGATGAACAAAAATTAATAACCGCAATAAATAAAAAAAAATTACATTAATTTAAATAACTGAAAACAAAAAAGTCAGTTTATTAAGTTTCATTAACAGAGTGTAGGCTCAAGAACCATGAATTTGCTTGGCAAAGGTGGTGTTATTAATCTACCATACCCATAGGTGCCGATTAATGTTTTTGCTGGTGGGTGCTCAAGCCAAAAATATAGAGGACTGGCTTCATGGGGAAATTCCCCCATAGTGCAGGTACATAAATGCCCCCACAGTGCAGGTACTCCGCGGACAGAATACACTCTTCCCGGCATACTGTTTCCCAGGTGGCGGGTCCAGTGATGTGGGTGCTGCAGCCACAAATTAGCAAGTTAATATGGCGGCCCAGCAGCGGGACTCGGGTCCGTGGGTGCTCATCAATTTCCGTGGGTGCTCGGGCCCTTGAGCACCCACAGAATCGGCACCTATGAACATACCAAGGATTAGTACACAGACCACTGGGGAAACCCAATAGCCGGTAATGGGGAGGGCTAGTGGCATGAATATCATGTGGGCAGAATGACAACACCTGGAAATGGGGAAATAATATGGCTGTAAGTAACCGTACATCCCCACCAAAATATGCATCTTATTGGCATATTGAAGTGACAAAATTGCATTTTTTGCATACACAATGAGCAGGGGGATTTGCAGCATTTGTACATTTGTGTGTCTGAATCTGTGTATAAGAAAGGGGTTACAATGTGAGCAGCCCCAGCATTTCCTCAGCCCAAGTTCTGCTGTGCTTCATCTGCAACTTTATAAAATGAAGAGAATTAAATGGCTCAGAACTGACTGCAGAGCAGACCAACACTGGAGACCATGGCTAGTAACAGTCAGTGCAGGTGCTGGGTGATCTTCCGACTTACTCTTCTGTTGGAGCTCTGCCTGCCCCCCACATGTGCATATCAGCCTGTGCCTTTAGATCAGTGCAGTTCTCGGCATTGGGACACATCCTAAAAGGTCATAGCAGAGCAATAATAGTATCTCTTAATTTGCCTTACCACATCGGGTGATTGGGTGTTAATGTAGTTATCGCAAAGGCGTAAGAATTTGGTTATGTGGGGACCTTTTTGCATAGAGGCTTCTATCCATGCCATTCTAAAGATGAAAAAAAGTTTTTCTTTAAACATGTTTAAAGATGGTGGTAAGTATGAGATCCATTGTTGTAATATGCATTTGCGTGCGACATTGGATACAATAGTTAATAGTTAACAATAGTTAAAATATATATTTATTGGCAGAAGAGAGCCTGGCAGGGGTATCCATTATGCCCAGGGTTGCCCATTCTGGGGTTAAAGTTATTTTTAAAGGATAGAATATCAACACAAATCACTTCACTTGGACCCAGAAACTGCGGTTCCTTGGGCATTCCCATAGACAATGAAATAGTGTGGCTGGTGAATGATCGCATTTGTGCCGACTCCAGCATTCCTATTATATTGGCTCTAGAAGGGGATAAATAGCCTCTATAGAACAATTTGTATGTTATTTCAGCATAGGAGGTACTTTAGACCGAAGCAATCCCATATATAAAAGGGTAATTATAGCTTCCATTTTGGAAAGCTGGGTTGTGGTGGGACACATCCTGATTGAAGTTGCTGAAGCAAGAATTTCAATTTAGAGACTTCATTGCCCATTTGCTGACCGCCATGTAGACCTCCATGGGCCTGATGAAGTTCAAACATAGCCCAAAACTTAATATTAGTCAACCTACATCACCAATTTGGTGGAATGAAGCACAATACTTTCATCAGAAAACAGCTGGTTTCTCAACTGATTAGGTATCTGGTTCTTAAAATTAAAAGTTGCCAAACTTGTAGCCTAATTGGGAAGCATCTAGGTATTTAGCAGCTTATACATTGTCCCTTATTTCTAGATAAAAATATGAATTTTTACCTCATTTCATAGCAATGAAGTACTGGTCCCATTTTTTAAAAAGGAACAAAAACCCTAGATGATAGATATGGGAGTCTGTCTAATAAAATAATATTATGTTTCCTGCAGAGTTGGAAATAATTTATGGAAAAAACCTACATTGGTATACATTGTGTCCATTAATAATGCACAGTATGCACAGCTATGTCATTTTGTACTTTGGTTATTCATGCCAATAGCATCATATAAACCACGGTGTTCCCCTGTATCAGGTAATGGGAACTTACCCAGCCAGAAAGGCTCAGTATCCTCACTACTGGGTCATACAACTCTGTACATTTTACTATAAACTGTCTTCCTGCAGTTTAATAATTACAATGCAGCTATAATCTTCTGGAAGCCATTAAGAGATGATACACTTTTTTAGTTAATGCATGTTTTTAATAAATAACCCCTAAATCTTAGGTTTTAAGTGAGGGATTTTCAAGCTCTAGTAATTATGTTTAAAGGCCCCCCATACACTTATGCGATATGGGCTGACCTTACCTTATACTTACGGATCAGGATGAGAAATCGGGTGAAATCAGCCCATATTGCATGCGTTTGACTTCGGATCTGACTTGGCCCCCTCCCAGCAGCGGGGAGGAAGGTCATATATGACAAATCACAAGCAGAAGGACTGAATGTGATGTATCACATGCAATCCTGCTGCCCCGGAAGGTCCCAGTCGACTGAAAGGGTATCGGGTGGCCATATACTGCTGCGACTTCTCAACTTCTTAGAAAGATGAATATTAGAAATGTGTTTGTCCACTGAGGGTTCGCATAGGTTTTCATTTCAAGATCGACCCAAGCTTGAAGTATGTCCCTTTGCTGTCCATAAGCAAGTTAACACACTTAGCAAGAAGTGCCCTGTACACCCAGATATTCCCATCAGTAGGAGAAACATGTTACACAACCATTGTGATAGGTCATACATTTTACAGACCCATTGGGTGCATGGATTCACAAAACAGTGCTCTGCAGGGGTGGGATTCTCCAAACTAAAAATGCCGTAAAAACCCTGTTTTCAGGGTTTTCACTGCATTTTCATAGGCAGCAAAGCCCCACCGCTGGGGCTTCACTGCAGGGGTTTACGCCAGTTCTATTTGGCGTAACCCCATGGAAGCCTATGGGCTTCCTTTCGCATCCCCCACCACCCTGCCCGCCCCCCACCGATTCGCGCTGCCCTCCCTCATCTGTGTACGGGCAGTCTCCTGCTGAGCTGCCCAGACCACTGACCACTGACCTCCTCCTCCCTGCACATCTTCCGGGTGCTGGGAGGAGGAAACGGAGCCCTCAACCAGTCGGGTAAGCACAATGTCGGCCATCACTTTTGCTTTAATAATCGCAAATGTTACTGCATATGCGATTATTAACACTGCGAGTGCCGGCGATGTGCTGTGGGAGTTATTAGAGAATCCCGCCCCAGATGAGTATGACCTGTTTGTACTGGAATAAAATTATCCCCAATACTGTAGATCAGGCATGTCCAAACTGCAGCCCTCCAGCTGTTGTGAAGCTACACATCCCAGCATGCCTTGCAATCATTTTAGCATTCCCTAATAGCAAACATTTAGGCATGATGGGACTTGTGGTTTCACAACATCTGGAGGGCCATAGTTTGGACATGCCTGCTGTAGATTATCCTAATAAATAAGATACAGAAAAAAATAGCACATTAAGCACCTCCCGGGCCACACTGCAGCCCAGCATTTGAGAAGAGCTGCTGCTGCTGCTAGGTAATAAGTAATGGATAGCCAATAAGATCCTACTATGAAATCAGAGTAAATTAGAGTAAATCAGAACCTTCACATCTCTAATTTATATACAGTACTTTCCAGCATAAAACTATATATAAACCTTTTACCTTCTCATTTAAATCCATAAGCATTACCAAGTTAGATACACATTGGGCATATGTCCTCTCGCATTGTCTCCACAGCAACAAATGTGTACATTTGTCTGTACACAAAGCTGTTTTTTTCATCATCATACTCATTTCCAATCACAGCCTGATTGGCTGGTACAGCTGTCTGAATACCTACCCAAGCATTCCAACCTTCCAGAGCTTTTCTTGTCCAGCATGCTTAGGAGACACTGCAAGGCACTTTAGGGGGTGGGCCCAAATGGTCTTGTCATTAGGCCCAACACCAACAAAGGGAACCACCTACAATTCCCATAGTCATGGATGCCATCACAAACTATTGTGCCCAGGACTGACAAAATGTACAGGGCCCCCAACAACATACACATACTGCCCAATGGACACATATACTGTTCCATAGAGATACATACACTGCCCCATAGACAGACAGGCATGCATACACAACTGCCTGTACCACACCCTCACAGTTTCAGCTACTCCTTCTTCCCTCCACCCCTATCTGCCCCTATAGCTTACAATTGAGAAAGGACCCTGGTATCGGCATAGTGCATTGAGGCCAGTTCTCAGCTGGCCCAGCCCTAATGCTGCCACCTGGGCCCCCTTTCGGTTTGGGCCTGAGACTGAAGTCCCAATCGGCTCCCCTACCCCTAATGGCAGCCCTGCCCATTAATGCATATACTAAATTCTGGTGCATTCACAGATTAAAATCCAGCAGACAGGTTTAAATTCATCAGCCTGTTATAGGTAAAATACAACAGCATTGGTGGCAGCTTTAGAAGAGGGGCTGCAGGACAGTCCAACTGCCACCGACTGCCACTCCAAACTGACTCACTGGCAATGTGTGTGGCTCCACTATTTGAATTTTGAACTGTGCATCCTCACCACTGGAGTCACCACTGATCAAAATCTAGAGCTAATGGGCTCCTGACACAACGTCACCACTGTACCCTACTCTGGAGATAAAACAACCGTAAAGTAATTGGATGATATGTTTAGAATAACAGTGCTTGTCTTAACAGCATGCAAAAAATGCAGATGTAGAGGTTACTCATGACAAAATGTAATGATCATTAATGTATAAGATAAGGTTGGAAAACAGCATGTGCGAGGGCAGCTGAAGAAGATGTAGCGAAAAAATATAAAGATCACAGTTAAAATAAGTAAGAAATTCATAAAACTAATTCACATTTTCCAATAAAAAAAAGTCAGTGTAAATCATTATTATAATTCCAGGAACTTACAGAAATGATTGGAATACCACATTGATTTAATGGTAGTGACTCAGTTCTGTACTGACGTTGGACTGGATGATCACATACTGCAGCACCCTGTCTCCAGATACTCTTACTTATCTATTATAAATAAAATACACCAATCACATAGATAGATAGATAGATAGAGAGATAGATAGATAGATAGATAGATAGATAGATAGATAGATAGATAGATAGATAGATAGCATGCCGGCTACCATCTCCAGTCAGCTGCTACACTTCACTAAATGCTGTGCATCGTGAATCAATCGAGAGGGAACTTACCAATATGATATGCTTTTTATGGAACCACATCACATTGGCCTCACATTCTCCCCATTTAAGTGTGATATGCACCATTATCCTCCCCATAGTACCCATTTCTCTAGGAATAGGCGATATACAGGAGGTCGGAGAGGAACCCTCCACAAAGGCACAGACGCTGCAATGATCAACCCGTAGCTCCTGTCCCCTACCTGCACCATTGTTGAGGTTTGGATGCACCTGCTGTGCAACAGGGAGCTGTGCACCTGGCAGGAGCTGACCCGCCTGAGCTCAGGATTGCTCACTGTCACCTCCCCGCAGTCTGGCAATGGCGCCCTGACTGCAGAGGAAGCCAGAAACCCCTGCAATCAGGACAGACATTGGAGGGGACCCCACACGTAGGTGCTTGCCACTTCCCTTTCTGTTATCACATAAACTAGTAGTCTATGACAGCCATTCTTTCATATGGTATCAGTCTTGAATCTCTAGGACACATAGAACCAGAGATATCAAGGTGCAAAGTGGACACATTTTCACCATAGACTATAATGGACCCCTTTAATACAGACCCTCCATGGGTTCTGACACTTGCCGTTAGCCTTGTGGGGGTCTCAGAAACTTGGGGTTTCTATCCTCTGATAGCTAAACATATCCTTGTCCATAAGAACCCAGATCTGAGCTGAAGACCGGAGAAATTAAGCTTTAAGCTCATTTTAATTCATACATAGGGTTAAGCTATGGTAACTTAATAGAACCGTGCTTTTACACCAATGCTGCTAGAGACTCGAGACTGGATTATGTGTCACCGGGAAGGGGAGCGGTAATCATCCCTGGGTGGGGTCCTATCCAATTGTCTGCCCAGCTTGCTGGGGTTTCTGGCATCCTCTGCAGTCAGGGTGCCATCACCGAACTGTGGGGAGGTGACTGAGCAATCCTGCGGATCAGCTCCTGCCAGGTGCTCAGCTCCCTGTTGCACAGCAGGAGCACCAAAACCTGATAGAGGTGCGGGTAGGGGACTGGAGCTGCGAGTTGATCCCTACAGTGTCTGTGCCATTGTCAGCAGCTCCCAGGGCCGGATTATAATGGGGGCACAAGGGGTCAGTGCCCCTGGGCCCCCCTCTAGCTAGGGGCCCCCTGTTTTGTGCATGGGAGTGGGGTAGTGCTGCAGCTTCACCTATCTGCCAATGTGACAATGATTAATGGTGCTGAGTATCGGGAGCCAAGTGTGCAGTGCATTACTGGCAGTTGACTAGGTCTCATGACACTTTGCGCCAGAGGGCAGAGGCTGAAACGTTTGTGCTTCTCAGGCCCATGGAAAACATCAGCAGCAGCAGCCTAGTCATGGGAGGGTTTTTAATCAGAGGCAGCACTGTGACTGTGAGGTCTCCTACAGAGTAAGGTGCAGAGGGACAAACACAGGCTTTTCATGTGGTATGTATGTATGTATGTATGTATGTATGTATGTATGTATGTATGTATGTGTGTATGTGTGTGTGTGTATATATATATATATATATATGTATATATATATATATATATGTATATATATATATATATATCCCCTGAAGTTACCCATTGACCAAGTTTATACTGACTTTACTCTGTGTTTTGACAGTGTAATATTCCCCCATGCAGTTTGCGGCCAGTAATGACAAGTGCAAGGGGGCCCCCCTGTCTAAAGTGCCCGGGCCCCCCAAAAACTTAATCTGTCAGCTCCTGTGTATTTTAACTAGTGTAACAAGATGCAACTTCAGCATTCCCATGAGACATGTAAAACCTATGCCATGGCTGGATGCAGATTATTGCACCCCCTGTCCTAGATTGAATTGATATTGATAGGTAATTGATCATTCTGCACACTGCTTTAGATATCAGAAAAGTGTTTTTGACCAACTTAATTTTGCAAGTTAACTATAAAATCTCTTTTGCCTCTGTGAAGGGAGGAACGTAGAAAAAATGTCTATGAAACATACAGTAATGTTTAGTAAAGTAATATATATAACTGTATGAATGGTAGACTAAAAACATAGAGTGAGAAAAAAAATCATTGTCACTTAGAGAATCAAAGCTGGGTCTCCGAGCATGGAGTGCGGCACACTTATCCGCTAGCCTACAACACCCGGTGATAGCGACCTGTGCTCATGAGTCTATGTACAGAGCAATCTCATGCCATCAGTTATGCTTACTGTATAATGCATTGGATAAGAGAGCTGTAGGGCGTTATGTTTATGAAATAGTTTGCCTAGGGGACCCAGATACTCCACCTAACCACTGTACATTACACAGCCCATTTGCCGGAGCTATTGTACTGTACTGTACAGATGGAGCCGCAGTGGCTTTCACCAAGAATATGATGCACAAGTATCTCAAATGCAAGCATGTCCCATCCTCGGCGAATGGCACAGCTCCATCTTTCCTGTAATGAATATCAATCCGTCACTGGATTAGTGGAGCACTATCCACCCAGTGGTGGTGAGGTGTATTGCATTCATATTGTATGGTGTGCCTCAACGCAACTCACTGCATCTGAGCATGCTACAAAAGTGGCGTATTAAAGCCCTCGCCTAGGCAAGCTGGCGCAATAGATGGTTCTTTTTCCTGATAATTAACGAGCCCTAATTTTACAGGAACATCCCAATTTATGACCACACAAGACGGAGCATAAACCCTGTTCTCCCATAAACGGTAAGACATGGAAGCTGTTGTATGCTGCCATATTAACAATTTGTAATATCTTGAAATAGGAAAACTCTATATAATAGGCAGTAATAATAATACCCTTACAATGTCTAAGAAGCACCAATCTCTTTACTTCCGTATCATTAAAAAATATTTATGGCGTCTACTTTAAATTTCATTTTCCTTTAAACCCATTTTTTGCTCGCACCAGTTATATATTTTTTTTCTTCCCTCCACAAACCTGTCACCAAAAATGCTTAATAGGTTTGAATTCTAAATGAGATTTCTCACTCGGGGATCATTAAATATAATTATAATTCTTACACCCATAGATATGTCTGTTATTAATGTATATTTACACAGACATGCATAGCGTGCCCACATCCGCTTCATTCTCACTTATACAGTAAATTACTTTCCTCCCGTGCAATACTCTAAAATACAAATGATATCAAGAGAAAGAATGATTTTCATTCCCCATCCTACTCATACCTTCTTGGTGATGTGGATATTGCTATCAGGGGTCCTCATTATCCCATTATTTATATGTTGTCGCTAGGTAAGTAAACAAGAAACCAGCTCTAATTATTTTGAACAGATTTTTTATGTCTTTTCCTAAATCTTCCCAAGTGGATGATGGGGGGAAATGTAAGCGATTCATTATCACTGCATGGGGATTTCAGTTCCCAAGAGGCTTAGCTCATACTGTGCGTATGAGAAGAGAGATCCTATGTTATCAGCGGGTGATGGCTCTGTATACTAATGACTGCATTTTATTATACATTGTGGGCGCTGCACGCTGCAATTGTTTGAGTCATTCCATCTTTGATTTCATGCTCCCTGGGTAGGTTATAGAGAGTCTCCCTTATCGCTGCCTTGAAATGGGAGATAAGATTAATTGAGTTCCCGTTTTGTGGAGATGCAAGAGCAGACACATGTGATGAGTCTTTGGCTTGCTCAACGAGACAGGAGAACACAGTAACGCCTGCAAGTGAGCAAATCTCTTGTGATCATCTTTGGTTGCAAGACAGGTGGAGTTGTCTGAATGCAAAGATTAAAATCAATGATCAAACAGTATAGAGTCTAACAACTCGCTTCCTCCCAGATGATAGCCTGTGAAGGAATAAAAATAGGAGGCTTCCAGTTCAGTCTGGGAAACTTAGGGAACACTAGTCAACACAATAGATTTTTAGTTACTGTAGCAACACAGAGTAGCTGCTTTTGGCCAGGACTAAAAATCTGGTTACTGCCATTTCCCAGAATGCCAAGCGTGCCTTAGTTTACTAATGGGCTGCTCTGCATTCAAAAACTTTTGTCTAAAAAAATGGCCATCTTAGCCTTGGTTAATTTAACTCTTTTTTAGTGAAGTAGCTTATCATTTTGCTGAGCAACTTTGAACCTTTTTTTGAGTATGTTTTCTTTAGTGACGTGCTTTGAGTGTACAGTATGTATACCAAGGGCTAATTTTAAGTTAAAGGCATCTGTTGTCATGGAGTCAAATGGCTCTTGGTTGGATTTGTCTGTGGAAAATTAACATTTTGAGGTAAGAACTAGGGATGGCCATTGACCATAGATAATTCCAAATCACAATGGTTTATGGCTGATGTTGAATACTTTTGCCATCGATGGCAGAGAACCAGATGGTTTCCCTACATTGATGGCAGAGCAAAACCAATGTTTTGCTTTTTTTTCTCAAAGTGCCAGTACACGGAACATAGCTACGCCCTGGACAACTGCAAAGCCCCCACCCTCGTGTTTGATTGGCCCACAGGCCAATCACTCAAACATAATAAAGGACCATCAAGATATAAAACTATCGATGGTCACCCATTGAATAGTTTTACACTATTCATGGCCAGTTGCACTTTTGCCATTGATGGTTAAAGTGGTCCGGATGGGCGGAACTGCGTTCCATCAGATCAAAATCTGAGGCGCAAAGGTTCCGCCTCCATCAGCCCACTGCCAACCCACCCAACAGCAGCAGCACATGTCCGTCCTCTGCTCCGCACACTGAAAGTCGTGTCTGGAGCACTAGTAGCAGCCGCAAACCCCTACTATAAGTCGTGTCCGCCCCCCGCCGCTCGTTCCCAGGCTGCAGCCGTTAATATCCCCCCCCTCGCCGCCGCTCATTCCCCAGTCTGCACACTCCCCGCACCGCTGCTGCTCGCTCCCTGCAGCTGGGGAAAAATAACAACGATCAGCACAGTTCCCCTGCCAGAACATGTACTGTACAGGTGAGAGGAGTGGGGTGGGAGAGCAGGAGGAGAGGAAGCCTGGAGTAGTAGATAATGCCGGTGCCAGTATTTTGAAAAGTTAGTGCAGCAGCAGCGTGGACGGGACTTCAGCGAGGGAAGTGAGTTCCACCACCTCACCAGGACCACTTTAAGCACTGCCGATGGCCATCCCTAGTGAGAAATGAGCAGCAGCAATGTGATCACATGGAACTCAGACACAGAATCAGCTTCACAATGTGGGCCTGTGTGCTTGGTATGGCATATGGCAGAAAGTACCAATCTGATTTTTTAAGGTAGGTAATGAAATGGAGAAACAAACTAGGGCCACCCTATTTTCCTTATTGATAATGATATCTTTTGAGAACAGGCAAAGTGGACAGTTAAATTTTAAGGGGTAGCTGTAAGAAGCAGTGATGAGAGTGGAGTATTGAGCCAGTGGAGAAGATGTAAAATTGTATAGAATACTCTTGATAAATGTTACTTCAAATCTAATTGGATGCCATGACAACATTCTCCACTAGCTCACTTCCCAACTCTTTTCACTGCTTCCTACATCTGGGAAACATAGCTGCACCATTTTTCTGGCGATTTGTGCAGCGCCAACACAGGACTCCAAGAGTACCAAAGGGGTGCACCACGGCAGCCACAAATGTTTTAAGCGGTGGCTTCACCTCATTCATTCATTGGAAAATGCTTTTTCTCCTCTGTTAATGAACCTACACCAATTTACTGTATGTGTGGTATTATGCTATGTGCTTTTAATTTTATATATATATATTTTTTAAAACACTGTGAAACTTTGACTAGAAGTTTAGTTTAGAAGGTATTATCTCTTAATTGAATTCCATATTTTATACATATGTAAAAATTGACAAATTCCTGGCGCCTCCATGATATCCCTGCAGAGAAGTAATTATCAGTTTATAGATGTGTCCTCATATACTGTGGTTTCAGTTACGCCAACAGACACTCTTTATTTTTTGCTCAAAATATGCATATATTTGACCAAATTAAACACTGATCAACTTAATGTGCAACATTTGAACATGTGTGTGCAAGCCGGAATACAGTAGATATGGTATGAGTTTCTGACAGTCACGGTTTCAGCAGTTGTTTCTCCGACATCGGAATCCCAACTGTCAGGAGCCCAACATGGGGGCGAGCGCATTGAAGCTCCTTGCAGGCTCGGTGGCTCGGTGCGCTCACCACCTATTTTATTCTCTCTCTCTGGGGGTCGTGGACCCCCGTGTGGGAAAATAGCCCGTGTAAGTTGGGATTCCGACTGCCGAGCTCCTGACAGTTGGAATTCTGATGTTAAAGAAACAACTGTCGGAATCCTGACAGACGGTGAGTCACCCGGCACACGACCGAATCTGTAGTCTAAAGTGCTACAATGCAGAGGTGGCTGCTTTTACTAACACCAAGTTCCGTCATGCTTCGTCTGTGACTTTTTACTTTATAAAACTCATTCCTGTGCAGGTCATTCTGGAGTTCACGTACTAAAAACTTTGAGTTATTTTACTGCATCTGCAATGTTAAGGGCCGAATTGCTTACTAAATAAGGCCCTTAAGCTGGCCACATATCTAAAAGATTATCTTTCTAACCAATCAGCTGTTATGGTCCCCATACATCAGCAATTAATTGTGACAATCCTCAGATCTGGAGATGATTGTCACAATTAATCTTTAATGTGTGGGCTCCCCCTTTTGGCGATCCCGATCAAAAATTGATCGGATGGCCAATCGATTGCTGAATCAGATTTTTAAACATGTTTAATAATCTGGTATTATCTGCGGTTCTTTTTTATATGTGTGGGCATTCCCATTTCGTCTTCTTCTATTTAAATTATAAAAATGAATTAACATCTGAAATGACAATCGATTGAGGTGATATATGGGCACTTTCCAGATATGAAGATGCAATCTTTAGATGGGGAAATCTGCCGATCACTGAAATAAATCTGTAATGTGTGGGCAAGTCAAATAGATTGTAGAAACCATTTATCTGGCCAAAAAGTCACTGGAAAACCATTAATTGTGATTGCTGATGTACGGGGCCCATTATACTGTTCTTTGGTATCTTCTATTTTGTCTTGCAAAGCTTGGTTCTTTGCATTGAAAGGGTTATATATTACAGTGCAGGCATGTTTGTTTATTTAGACATTTCATTTAGTAAGCAATTTATTGCAAAGTGCTTCCTGAAAATAATAATTCCAATGATCTAGTATGCCATAAAGGCTGCTCTACCCCACTTAAAAGGAGACACGGGCGTGTAAACGAAGAAAAACTGGAGCGAGTACAGTCAGGTCTAACCCTTTAAAAATAATTGCTTCTCTTTTTCCTTTCAGGATGTATATTTCCTTTATCTCTATACATGTGACTGTATACCAGAGCCAGTCTTTGGTGACATCCTTGTGGAATCCATTCTTTAGTTTGCAGCCAGTCAGTCCTTGCTTATTATATGATGCTCCCTCATCTCCTGAAGCTTTGTGTACACTGCTCTCTAAAACTGTTGCAACCTGCTCATTAGCAAGATAACTTAAAGCAGCTTAATTACTGGTACAGGCTGCTGCCACTGGGAATCACAGGCTCCCGAGATGTGATGTATGACCTGAACATGTTGATCCCAAGGACAAATGGAAAGGCCTTGATGTTATGCCAGGCCAGAGAACACGCCATCCCTCATGCACAACAGGTATCGCAACAGTCAGCTTTACATAGCATGTTCCTTGTAATATAAACCACCAGGGGGCTTCTATTTTAGAGAGGGAGCTGCTGAGCATGTGAGTGGTGACATTTCCCAGTGCCAAATTAGCACTAAGAGGTCCTTTAAAATAACTGTTCTGCTTTTGCACAAATAGAATCTTTTAATCACAACAGCAGTGATATAAAAGCAGGAATGTCAATGGTCCAATCCCAAATTGTTTATTTGAAATTTGCCATTGATTGCTGCTTTTAGTCCCCAAATCTCTCAGCAATGTGTAAAATGCTAAACAATAATTTAATATAATAATTAGCAGATAATAGCAGGTAACCTAATATTCACCTTCATTTTTATTCCCACAAATAGCAAAATACCTCAGAATTGTTTATTAACCTTGTGCTCACTTACTGCACATCTTGAGCATTTTATCTTATGCAGTATAGTAAATAGTAACAAATGAAAGAATAATGCTAGAAGAGATTAGGATATGGTAATGTTACGGTTCTTTTAACCCTTTGCCTGAGAGATGTTCAAAATATCTGCTATAAATGCAAAGTGTCACATTTGTTATATAAATTCAAATACATTTTTTTGTGTAAAAAAGATTATATATATATATATATATATATATATATATATATATATATATATATATATATATAGGAGTGGGCAAAGAAGCAGACAGCGGCACTCTGGGAATTTTCAAAAAACGTACATTAGTGCAAAAATAGCATAGGTATGCTATTTTAGCACTAATATACGTTTTTTGAAAATTCCCAGAGTGCCGCTGTCTGCTTCTTTGCCCACTCCTACACAACTGTTCCGGAAGGCACCTGGGTCCCTGACCAGCTGGGGGAGTGCCAGGTCAACACACACCTTGCTATATATATATATATATATATATATATATATATATATATATATATGATAAACTTCACAGATCTTTATGATAAATCTACTGTAACTGCTTGGCAATTTTTTACACCTCTTGTTTCAAATGAATGGGTTAATGATAGAATATACCCCAAAACCCATTCATTTCTAGAAGTCCTATGTAAGCAACATACTGTAAGCAACATACTGTATGTAAATGACATAAACCATCTATTCTTCTAGCAGTCTGAAGCATACTTGCCAACTCTCCAGAGAGTTAGGTGAACTACCTGACTCCCTGAAGAGTCTAGCACTCTCCCTGAGGCCAAGCTGGGTGTGTACCAGTGGCGTAACTACTGTAAGGCAACTGTAAGGAGCAAGCGGCAGCGGGGTCTGTGTGGGCGTCAGCACCCGCTGGACGCACTGATATGCTGCTGCCTGCCACTGCCCCCTGGCTGAGCACCGGAGGTGAGTCAGCCGCAGCACGTGTTTGGTCATGACAGATACGACAAATCCCCCCACTGATTCAATTGACTGTACACAGAGTCGGCTTTTGTCTACTGTGTACAGGATGGCCGGGAGGATGGGCCTGCTGGGGCGGCCTGGGATGCGTTGGAGCTAGGGGAAGCAGCAGTGTCTGCTGGTCTCTCTTCCTCTATCCTGCTTCAGCTTCTCCGTTATGCATATGACGTCATCACGTCACACACTGGGGAAACACACAGGAGAGGAGCCCGGGTGTGTGTGTGTGGGGGGGGGGGGGGCAAAAACTATTTGACAGGAGGGAGCAAAATTTATAGTTACACCACCGGTGTGTACAACACAGTGACAGTGGTGCAGAGAGGAGGGAGGGGGTGGCCTGGGCCTAGGTCTGATACTTCCCCCACTCCCCACCCTTCTATCAGCAGCAGCCTCTCCTTAGCCCAGCACACACTGATGGGCTACAGTGGGTCTAGGGATGTTGTTGCCATTTCCACAGTCTCCTATCACATTGGCACCTTACCTCCTACACATATCCACACCATGGTTTCATATTAGTACCTTTGCTTGTACATTATGAAGCTGTTCTAAACTTGGAAAATGAATCAGAACTATCATTAATAAATTATTGTGTATGGAGGGATTTTTTTTATTTTTATTGATCAGGCTATGGCAGCACATTAATGCGTGGAAGAAGACGTTCATGGCAAAAATGCACCTTGCCTTGGAAGACCCTTAAAACTGCAATCCAGAGACTTGGAAATGCTTACTATGGAGCTTGGACCAGGGAGTGCTAACTAGGGTGCTATGAAAGAACAGGGGTCAGGCATGCCAACCAATGAACTTGAGTTCCAAATGGTCATTCATTTATTTATTTATTTATTTATTAACAATTTCGGTACTCTTTACTTAGCACGGCGCCCATCGCGGCCATCGCGGGCATTGAATGCACTAAAAAATCGGGTGCGACGCGACCGACGCGATGCCCGCGATTTCCCATAGAGAACAATGTTAAATGTCTCAATTGACCCGATTTTCCTGTTCAATGCCTCAATTGACCCGATTTTTTCATAGAAAACAATGTTAAATGGCCCACAGAGGCCAGATAGGCACCCTGAAGTGTGAAATGGCCCCCACAATTGTTAACGCCACCCCACGATCAACGTGAACCCGAAGCGTGGCGAGCGCAGCGAGCCCGCGAGGGGCGGCGGTACGCGTCCTACGACCTTTTCATACCCCCACTATCCACGTCGGCGTGGAGTTGAGAATAGAATAGTGTGGCGAGCGCAGCGAGCCACCGAGCCCGAAGCGTGGCGAGTGCAGCGAGCCCCGCGAGGGGACGCAGATACCTGTGAAGCCCGCGAAGGGACGCGTTTACCTGTGAAGGTATCCGCGTCCGCTCGCCACGCTTCGGGCTCGCCACACTATTCTATTCTCAACTCCACGCCGACGTGGATAGTGGGGATATGAAAAGGTCGTAGGACGCGTACCGCCGCCCCTCGCGGGCTCGCTGCGCTCGCCACGCTTCGGGTTGACGTTGATCGTGGGGTGGCGTTAACAATTGTGGGGGCCATTTCACACTTCAGGGTGGCTATTTGGCCTCTGTGGCCCATTTAACATTGTTTCCTATGGAAAAATCGGGTCAATTGAGGCATTGAACATGAAAATCGGGTCAATTGAGACATTTAACATTGTTCCCTATGGGAAATCGCGGGCATCGCGTCGGTCGCGTCGCACCCGATTTTTAGTGCATTCAATGCCCGCGATGACCGCGATTTTTTTACCTGCGATGCCCACGATCAAAATCGTGGGCGCCGTGCTAGGTAAAGAGTACCACAATTTCTTATATAGCGCAGCGTATTCTGCTGCACTTTACAAAGTCAGTGATACAACAAACTGGGTATTTACAGACAGACAAAGGTATGAGGGCCCTGCTTGCAAATTTACAATCTATGGGATTAATTAATCCAATTAATGTGCCAGTTTAGACAAGAGCACTGTGGAAGGAGGCCCAATGGGCTTGGATTTAATGGGTGAGCAGCTACTCATAAACCTCTAATCGCAAAGCAGAATGCGGCACAGCTCTAATGATGGTGTCAATAGAGCACAGTTTTTTTTATCAAGAGAACAATGCCCCCTGCCATGTTCCAGGGTGATTCTGGATTGGTATACAGAGAATTCTGTATCCCAGATGGACAGGTCGGCTCAGAGTGCAGATCTTAACACTGTTGAGAACCTCCAGGACAAATTGGACTTCTTCAGTGTCCCAGTTTGTCACTGTACTTAAGGCAGAATGGTAAAATATACCTCTTGCTCTGTGTTTTGTTGCCAATGACAATACATACTAAGGATTGACCAGTGGGTATCTACATTCTAAGTGCGCCTGTTGCTGCTACACAATGACTTCAATCAAAACAGCTTACCAAACCACTAACAATTAGTGGCATCACTGAAGCACAAAATGGCTGCCTTTGTGCCTCAGTAATGTCACTAATTCATAATAAATCCATTGGTTGTGCTCTCATGAAAATAAGCTCTGTTCACAAATCAGTCTATTCTCCATAACATAGTAACCAGTAATGCCTAAATATTACATGCTACTTTAATTAACAAAGTCTACCCAGCAGAAAGCCGTATCAATACAAGACTTTGACACTTTTTTTTTTCAGTTGTGCACATGGTGATTAGGGTCTTACCTGTCTCCCCCCAGATGGGAAGATATTCGTCTTGCTGGATGTCGAGCATGATTTCTAGTCCATTTCCAGTCCCTCCTTTTACAGTGGTGAGCAGAGGTCGACCGTCATGTCCCGAATTAAACATGTAACATTTCCCATATTTTGTGAATACCTGGAGAGAGATCAGAGAGAGAATGGTTTAATAATCCATTGCACTATATTTGACACACTCAAAAAGTTAATAGTGCAAGACATTGTAGTGCAATATGTGACTCTGGGTTTAATTAATGTTTGTACACAATGATTGTTTACGCAACAAAACAAATGTCAACAGACTGTGTATGTACTGCAATCTCAAAGTGCTGCACCAAGGTGCTGCTGTGATCCTGTGTACAATCATTTAACAAAAAAGTGATAGGCTATTTGGAGGTGTTACTGGGGAGTTTATGGGTAGTGGCGGCAAAAAAAAATGTAGACTTGTCATTGCCAATTTTGGGGCATGTAGAGATGGAGCCACCGTCGTTCATCCCGCACGTGCGCCAAATCTTTATGTCTTGGCATACTGTTCACTGAGAGTGGCACGCACATGCCTGGGAGATGCTCCTGCCCCCCCCCCATTCACAGAAATGCCAGTGCGTGAGTTGGTCGCTCATCCCCGTCTTGAAGAATGGCGCCCCGTCCAGATGAACGGAGGTGGCTTCATCTGTATACTATATGCAGTCAGCTGCAATCATGTATGCAGACAAACATGGCGCTAGAATCGGTACTAGCTCACCCAGTCTGTGTAACCATACAGTTCATGCTTCCTAATGTAGAAAACTGCAATTGCATTTGCGTACAAACATGAATTAGGCCCATTGTTACCTTCCCCTGTTCCTTATGAAAGGCTGATATATGAAACCACAATAATTTTGCCATTTTTCTTCCTTACATTTCCTGTTGAGTCACCATTGTTTAGTTTAATATATTATTCACATAATAAAAATATTAGCCTACTTTTGAGTCATTTTTTCAATCCACATTCAGCACCCACTGGTGTAATGCTATTGACAACATAGAATTACACTGGCCATCAGTATATGTTTTTTTGTGTGTGTGTGTGTGTGTGTGCGCCTTAGGAAGAAATTGTTACATTTTATTAAAAGTGACAGGCAGCATCCTGTGAGCCTGGAAAACAAGGCACGCTGAGTGACCTTAGACAGCAAATGGGCAATCCTATTTATAGAACTATGGAGAACAAGGTGTCTAGTAGCACCAAGTGATGCATTGCAATGCAACATCTGAGTGAGGTCATCAGGAAACCCATCTATCTTCACCTATTCTACCAACAAATTGAGCAAAGAAAAAACATCAATAAAAGTTACTATATGTTCAAATATTTTCCATTAAACTTTGCACCATTTGTTAATTATTCAAATCAAAAAGCACTCACAAATAAGCTTAACTTTACACCGACAGGTAAAATTATTTTAATAAAAAGTTTGTTTTTATCAAATTGCTATGTATTTGAATAGAGGTGCCAACATTCATTCCCGATCTAGTCTTCCAAAAACATTATTATCTGTATTTCTTGAAGATGGCATTACCCTACCCAATGAAGCACAGATATCTCATCAGAGGAAGTGGGACAGATAAAAAGAATGATAAGGTTATATGTGCGTGTAGTGGTGGAAATTGTGAACGGTTGGCCCATGTGCTCATTCCCAACCAAGTTAACAATATGCAACATGGCAGTGGGTGACAGGTAGAGGCAGGGGGAGGCTGAGTGTGACAGGGAAAAACAGTGGGTGACAGGGGCAGCACTGGGCCGATGCACTGAACCTGCTGCACCAGTGGTAGTTCCGCGCGCGCGTGTGTGTGTGTGTGTGTGTGTGCGCGTCCGTGTGTGTGCTATCATTTCCTCTCAGTCTTCCAGATTCTCTAATAGACTGTAATGTGCTATTATTTTATAGCCATTATCCTGAAACTCGGCACATTGCAGCATATTAGGGGGAAAGAGAGCTATAAAGCAGCACAGATCTGCAGACCAGCATGTCACTTCTCTGTAACATGAGATCACAGACCTGAGCAGTGTGCAGGCCATTATGGAAATGTCATAGTGGGTTATTGGGATGGCAGCACTATTAATTTGGCTGGAGAACCCACAGTTGCCTACCATCCTAATTTACCAGTGATGATTTCCAATCACAGGTTTTTAAGAACCTGGACATATCTGTTGCTAGAATGTCTCTCATTTGAAAGCTGACTAACTGTGCTACAAAATGTGTCATAATTTGGATTTTGCATCTTTGTTGTGTTTTAAAGAAAAATACTTACAGCTATGTCACTGTATTGTATGTAAGTGTTATAAAGTGATATTTCCAGGCCTGGTGATAGGGGGGGTCAAGGGGGACGGCCGTCCCGGGCCCCGCCGATCTGAGGTGCCCAAAGCTTGCCCAGTACTTCAGGTGCTCATTCCCCTCCCTCACCGGGTCCCTTCAGTCGCCCAGCCGGAATACCATGATGCAGGGTTTAAGGATTAAGGAAGGAGCTACAACACGGGGCTGCATGGGGGCGGAGCTTCACAGGACTTGGCAGGGCTCAGGCCCGGTGACATGTTGGGTCAAGGGGGACAGCCGTCCCGGGTCCGCCGATCTGAGGGGCCCAAAGAATGCCCCTGCTGCTCAGTACTTCAGTTGCTCATACCCCTCCCTAACCGGGTCCCTTCAGTCGCCCAGCCAGAACATCATGATGCAGGGTTTAAGGATTAAGGAAGGAGCTACAACACAGAGCTGCATGGGGGCAGAGCATCACAGGGTTTGGTGGGGTGGGGCTACACAGGGCTTGGGAGGCGGAGCTAGAGACGACTCAGGCAGCTGCAGTAGAGCTGCTGCTGTCTGCAAAGGGAGAGGACTGGAGAGGCTGCTGCGTTTCCGGGCCCACCCAGCCAGAATGCACTGTTATTTCAAAGGTAAGAGTGATTACAATATATATATATATATATATATATATATATATATATATATATATATATATATATATATATATATATATATATGTAAAAAAGGTAAAACAGAAAGCACTTCTCCACAGATGGAACAATGAGTGAAAAGAAAAAACTGGAGAGCAGTTCCATCCACAGATGGAACAATGAGTGAAAAGAAAAAACTGGGGAGCAACAAAGGGGTGCCACCATTGACTCATCACAGATTACTTCACTACAATTGTGGGGAAGGCCTCCAACGCGTTTCAACACTGAAGTCTTTCTCAAGGTGTAAATTTTCTTTTCACTCATTGTTCCATCTGTGAAGAAGTGTTTTCTGTTTTACCTTTTTACCAATAAATACCCATAAAACTTTTTAAACTGCTTGGTGCCGGTTCCTTATGTTTGGATAAAGAAACCGTGATAGGAGGATTTATCGCTGAGATGAAGTAAGAACACGTGAGCATATTTTCTAAAGATACCTTTATATGTTTTTCACTATGATTATGAATGTAAGCCTATAAGGAATAACATCACAAGACCCCACTAAGGAGGATTTTTTTCAATCTGGACATTATAATCAAAAATACGTTTTATTGTAAACAGTATTACACAATTTTTTGTATGAAATACATTGGAGAATTATAGAGCAAATACAACATGATTTTCCGATCCTGCCCCACCTTATTCAGATCTGATTACAGTACACAATTGTTTTCAAAATGGACAAAACCATGTGCACTGCAGGTATGGGCAGATGTAACATGTACAGAGAGAGTTAGAATTGTGTGAGTTATTTTGTTTCTGTGCAGGGTAAATACTGGCTGAATTATTTTTACACTGCAATTTAGATTTAAGTTTCAAAACACCCCACCCAAATTTAACACTCTTTTTCCATTTTCAGAACAAATTTGTACTGCAATCAGATCTGAATAAGGGCCATTACCTGCCCAGCATTAAAGTACCCCTGGAAAATGTTTTAAGAGTATGGGATAACTACTGTATCACCCCACTAATGCCAAAACTGGCAGTGCTAGTTTACAGTAATTCTCAACACTCGGAACAGCCTGCCACCTGCGAGGGCCCAGCAGAAGCCTTGCTGCAATACGTATTGTATTGCAGCTGAGAACAATAGAATAGCCATGGCTAGCCATGGCCAAAGGAGCAAAGATGAAACTTGCTCCTACTGTATCTAGGACAATAACGCTAATGTAAGCCATCCTGGTAAACTGTGTATATATTCCCTTCAATCACAAACTACACTAGATGAACTGGTTGGTTCCGTGAAACACATTTTCCTACTGAGATTTTCTATTTTCCTTTTCCATTCCGTTACTCGACAGCAGAAAAAATATGATTGCTTTTTATTACCAAAGACATTTTACACAAAATACACAGAGCTACATAAGTAAAATTCCTTTGGGTCCCATTCACCTCATCTCCTCCGCCACTGTGATAAGGCATTCCTCCTAAATTACTCTGGGACTGGCCTGATTTATAAGGGATAAGACATCCTGTATCTGCTCAAATTTTTTATTGCATCAGAGGCTGAAAACCTGGTTCCAACAATAAAATGTTAACAGAAATTGTGACAGAATGAGAGACTATTTTGTGAGTGGGGAAAAATAAACCTGGAAAATGTATCTACTGTAACTACCTGCTCTCATAGAAAGTTCAACTCTCACTAGATTTATTGGCAACAAAGTCACCAAAGCATGTTCAAAGTCAAGCTCTCAGACAGCTACTGTGTAGCTCTGGATTCTACTATTCCACAGTATTTCTAGGGGTGTGCAAACACTGCAGTCACAACTAAGGCTCTGTGGGTGGCACTGTTGCTGTCCATGGCCCTTGCTTCTGGCTAGCAGGATCTCTGCTACAGTGCCACTTGAAGCAACCTTCATGTGGAAGCACTGGGCATACACCCTGCAGTCTGTACATCTGCTCCCGGCAGCGCTGCACTTTCTGGAGCACAAGTTCTCAAACTCGGTCCTAATGCCCCCATACAATGTATGTTTTGCAGGTCTCCTCACAGAGTTGTCTTTATAGGGTCACTAAGTGTAAAATTAAACATGGATCTTAGCCAGATGTATCAAGCTTCAAAAAGTGATAAAGTTGAGATTGATAAGCAACCAGCCAAACAGCTCCTACCTGTCATTTTTCAAACCCAGCCATTAACATGGCAGGTAGGAGCTGATCAGCTGACTGTGTATCACTCTCCATTTTATCACTTTTGAAGCATAGTGCATCTGGCCCAGAATCACAATTGAAATAATTAGCTCCTGTGGATCTTTTAAAATATGTCAATGAGTAAAGAATGCACCTGTGCACCTGCCTGGTGACTTGGAAAACCTGAACTGTGTGGGGTCCTGACTCCTGAGGATTGAGAACCCATGTTCTAGAGCACCAGGTGGCACTGCAGCAGTGTTAAGGCTCTGCACAAGGCAAACCTAAACCCAGTTACAATTACTGTACGTGTAACTATGTAATAGGCACAAAACAGTTTTTTTTTTATATTTGACCTAATAATAAAAAGCATTCACTATTTGAATTAATGATAAAAACACTTATGTAATACCCCTATAAAATACAACAGGAATAATATTCGTTATTGCAAAAGAATGAGAATAACAAAAAAGTAATACATTCACATAATCTAAAATATATGTGGGTCCTGGGGAAAGCACCTATTAGCTTCTGATGCAAATTGATCCAATCAGAAGTGGCTAGTTAGTACCTGTGATCCCTGTCATTTATTTTGTAGCTGAGGACCAGGGCTTTCCAACGAGCCCAGCCCCGTGTCTCTAGCCCCCCGGGAACCAGAGATACCTGTAACGTTTTTTCCCCATAGGATAATATGGGACCCGTCAATTCCGACCCCCACCCAGTTCCGACGGCTGCCAGTTCCCGCTCTGGCATCACAGAAGCTTGTGGTTGATTTAATTCAATTCCAAATCGCTGGGCCTTCAATATGGTACCAGGCTGGTCCATATCGGTTAATCGGTTCCAGAGATATTGCGGATAAACCGATTTTTTTATTTTTGAAATGTAATTTCATGGCTGTTCATGTTCTTTGAGGGCAGATTACTCTGGAACCAAACGTTCCAGTTTCACTGGACCAAAATCATTCAAAGCCCACTCAACAGTTCTTCAATATATTACTTGTCTCATGTAAATGGGTCAGTTGGTTCCGAAGATATAGCCGGTTAAATTAGATAACTGGTTAAAGGGGGGATGGGTGTTTTTCTCTCCCCCTCACACCAGAAAATGCAGGGACTAGGCTGGTGTAAAAGGGGCCAACCTGGGAATGCATTTTCTGGTGTGAAAGTGGTATTATTTCAAATAGCCGGTACCTGCAGTGCTCTGAATACAGCCAGGCTCTGCCACTATCAGTGGCTATCACTTCTGCTGTCCCCCATTTACCACGAGCATGTATTTATTCCCTCTTGGCAATGAGCATGTAATCCCACATGGCAACGAGCATGGAACCTCTGGCAATGAGCATGGAACCCTTGGCAATGAGCATGTAGAGAAGCAGCAATTATGTAGCATAATTTTTAATAGGCATTATGGTGTTTGGCATAACACATAATGGACATAATGGCGTGTAACTTAACTTGTAATGGACATTATGGTGTAAATGTTTAATGCGAGTCTTTGGTGGCCAATGTCCCTGTTTATGAAGTGTATTGTGAATTTTGGCTTAATCTGTGTGGCATTATGTGAATTCTGGCTCAATCCATGTGGCATTATGTGAATTTTGTCTCAATCCGTGTGGCATTATGTGAATTTTGGCTCAATCCATGTGGCATTATGGGAATTTTGGCTCAATCCGTGTGGCATTATGTGAATTTTTTCCCAATCCGTGTTGCATTATGTGAATTTTGGCTCAATCCATGTGGCATTATGTGAATTTTGGCTCAATCCATGTGGCATTTTATGCATTTGGCTCAATCTGTGTGGCATTATGTGAATTTTGACACAATCCATTTGGCATTATGTGAATTTTGTCTCAATCCGTGTGTGTTATTATGTAAATTTTGGCTCAATCCATGTGGCATTATGTGAATTTTGACTCAATCCATGTGGCATTATGTCAATTTTGGCTCATTCCATTTGGCATCCTGTGTAAGGGGCAAGTATAATGGGGTCTAGTATTTTGTTGCATAATGTGTAGAAGTTGTATATGGTGTTGACACGCCCCCTGTTGATTGGCCACACACCCTTTTCCGGAGCACGCCTTTGGCGCGCGCACAACTACATCCTTCACTTTTGTCGCAATGGTGGTCCTGCGTACTTTAAATGCCAGGGCCTATTTTTAATTCCATTCCCACCCTCTCCTGCTGCTCTCTTAACATGTACACTGGCACCACTAACACCGCCCCTCCCCCACCCAAAACCCTTTTTTATCATGGTGCCCCCCTGTCATTTTATCCTGGATCCGCCCCTGCCTGTGATAGCCACAAACACAAACTCATATGCAGCGATAGCCATTGATATCGCTACTAACAGGCCTATATGTGTTTCTGTGTGGTTCCCCATCGATTCCCCATCAATTCACAATTACAAGAGTTTGGGTGAAATTTAATGGGACGAGATATTCAGAAAGTGAGAGATTTGGTAAGACATCTCCAGTTTTTTTAAAGTGGCTATCATTTACACTGCATAAGCAAACTGGTTTTGCAGTGTAAAAGATTGCCGCTTTAAAAAAAAATAAAGATGTCTTACCAAATCTCTCACTTTCTGAATCTCTCATCCTATTAAATGTCACCCTTTGTTTTAAATGAATTCAGCCTATCTGAAACTTCCCTCTCCTCTCCACCCTCAGTAGCAAATAGGTGCAAGTGCCAGATGCAGGTAAATCTGCACACACCCGTGTAGCGTTTTTAATACAGTACAATTTGTACCAGAATTTATGCAACACACCATGGCCATCTGCCAGCATCAGGGCCTATATCACAAATACACGCCATAGAACAAATTGTATTTAATGCAGAAAACTGTTGATATGAACTTATACTGCAGAACACAGTAGGATACCATTCTGACAGCTCATTAAATGAGTTAAGCAAAGAAAAAAGTACAGTAATTGCCATGCTCTCCACTAGCAGCCAACTTGAATATCATATGGGATTTTAATGATTTCACAATATTTGCAAGTATGGAAACATTTCCCACATATGTTTATGAACGCTGTAAAACATCTCATTTATACAGAACCAATATGTACCATGCTCCAATTTTCATTCAGCTTCTAACCCCGGCTATGCCCTTGGCATGGTCTGTTAGCACCTTGAAGAAAGATATAGAGGTCTTCGCTTTAATCACTCAAAACACTGAGCTACATAATGTGGAGGAGAAAATGATTTTTTCTAAAATCAAAGGTAGTTTGGGTAAGAAACCCAAGCACATTAGATGAAGGAGTTTACGTTCTATGCATGTTTTTGAAATATAAACAATTTATCTACATTAAGTCTCTGAGTCTCTATGTATTTACCTTACTCGATTATGCAAGCTATATGACCTGATGAAAAGGCCAATGTAGGCCTTGAAACGTTGTCTTTCACATGCATTTTTTATATTGATAAATTTGTACTGGAAGCCCTTTGAGTGCCGCCTCTTTGTCCGCAGGGAGCACACCAGTAGCCCACGGATTACCACCGTATATAATACTACTGGAAGGCACCTAGGCATTAATCAACTTTTCCAGAGTGCCGACTCCGTCTCCACAAGCTATATATATATATATATATATATATATAACAAAAGGGGTACTGTACAGCACTGCTACCCAAATGGTGCTGAATTGTTCCACACACAATGTCCAATAAAGTGACTCTTTTTGACGGGAAGGCTTCTTCCGACCACACACCCTGTGTTAGGTGGCTGCTATTTTTCTCTGTAGAGGCGTTGTTGCACCGTCTCCGATATGTGTACTGGGAAAAGGGGGGGATGAGAAAAAGCGCTCTATAGTGTAGTAAGTGGGTAGTAAGTGGGTTTTCCATGAGATATAATATAAATATTGTGCGTACCCTTCTATAATACTTTAGTGCTTATCAATATGTGATGATAGGGTATCCTGTTGATGCGGGTTACCAGGGAACTGCCTGGATGAATTAAGACAGCCTCTTCGGGCAGCTTTCCCACAATATTAACCAAGGGTCCAAAGAACATCAGTGTCATGCAGTTGTGAAAGAAGGAAAAAACTCCAATTAAAATTTTTATGAGTTTTATTAAAGTGCAATAGTGAAGGTAAAAAACGGACAAGAACAGCTTACATAAAGTGCAGTAGTAGATGTGGATCGCTCTCAATGCGTTTCATCACTTATGGCCTAATTCCATAGGCTGGACTTCATCAGGAGAGTATATATATATACGTATATATAGTGATTGGTGATGCCTTCACTCACTGTATCCAAAGTACAATACTTGCCATGTCCATTCCGAAAATGGGCGCATGGAGTGTGCTCAATAATAGGGTGCGGGTGGTCAACTTCACTCCGGTCTCATCACACAGTGTAAATAACAGACTGCACAAGGATTTGGATACAAGGTTTCAACTCCTTTATTGTTTTTGTTAAGCCATGAAGCTTATCTCCAAGAGGCAGAGCTCTTGGTAAGCATCTGTATGTCTCCCCCAAATTGCCTCTGCCCCCCTCCCCCCAACCATGTGTACCTCCAGCATCTTTCTCCCCAGCTGTTCCTCTGATTACTCTGTCCATTTGATCCTTTAACACCCTTTCGCATGTGTTCCTCTGACCTCTACTACCTGTATCTCTGCCTCGGCCACCATCACTACTGTGCATGTTCCCCCCTCCCCAAGGCTGATGGCTGCTGATCAAAGTGGATTTATCTACTGTTTGACAAGAAATGATTGATGGTGGAGCGTGGCCAGGCGGGGCGATAGTATACAAGAGGCTTGCTCACAGTAATTGTGTATTTTGCGGCGTTAACACGTCTCTTTTTTAAGAGCTCTTTAATTAAATATTGTATAACTATTATGCAGAGATGGAGAGTGAATATAAGTTGATTAGACACATGGCAGTGTTTTACTGGTAGAGTTCCATAGAACACTCCCAGATCTGTATTACGCTTATGGCCCCCATACAGTATATCAGCAATTAATAACTTCGCTGTCCCACTTCCCCAAAGGCTGTTTAGTAATCCAGATTTCCTGATGCAAATCAGGCATTTTAAACATGTTTAATTTTCCTTATTCCACGAAGGAAGACCAATCATCGCTGGCCATGGATCGACGGATCTGGTTGGCAAATCTACAGGGCTACCAGGTTTGGGAGTTGTGGCTGCTTATGTACAGAAGCCATTACTTATATCTTGAGAATTAAATGCAGAACAGCTTCATATATGTAGGGGTATTCACGATTAAGACCGAGGAGAATTTTTTTTAAACATTTTGGTAATTATTTTGCTGATCACGTGATATTTCAAGAATCTGATGGTCTGTAAATATTACAAGTCAGAAATTACATAACAATTTTGAAATTAAAATGGAAATGTAAGATGCGACATCTGAAGTATTTGCACAGCTGTGTGATTTGTGTACCACACTAAGGCGCTTGGCAAATATTCACATTTGCATACACCCTTTTTAAAATCTTCTTCCTTAAAGACTCCACTTTAAATGGCTGTAAAATTGACAAGCACATTTATTGTCATGTTAGTTTAGATGAATTCTTCCTGGTAATGACTTAGGAAGCACTAAAAATGTGTTTTAACAAGTAAAGAAATCATATAGACAGTTATGTAGACACTCTCACAAAATGACTATTACACAAGAACTATTGCAGCATGCACAGGAATTGTCATTCTTCTGAAGATAAAAGTTTGAATCCTGACAACTACGAGTCCCCGGTGCCCAGCTTTGATTTAGCAGCATTATAGGGTCACTAAGTGTAAAATGAAACATGGATCTAGATGTATCAAGCTTCAAAAGGTGATAAAGTGGAGAGCGATAAACAGCCATCCAATCAGGTCCTACCTGTTATGTTTCCATCCCAAATTGTAACATGACATTTAAGTGCTGATTATCTCCATTGTATCACTTATTTGAAGCTTGATACATCTGGCCCTCAATGTGAATCTTGCAACATGACATATTTCTACTTGAATTTGTACATACCCCATTCCCGAAATTATAATTTTTTTTATAAGTGAATATTAACAGCCAAGACAAATATTAGTTAGAAAATATAACAAATTTTCTCAAATAATAATATATTGTCACTAATACCCCTTTCAGATATAAACCCCAGATTTAATCTAGCTTGGACCTTGGGCACAGTAAACTGATGGAAGCCAGGTTTTTAGTACTTGCCCATGTTCACAACTGGGTGATGGACCCAGGATATTCCTTGGTTGTCGCCTTTTACACCGTACCTGGGTCTTTTAGTGACCCAGGTCATCCCTCTAGCACAGTGGTTCTCAACCTCAGTCCTCAGGACCCCCAAACAGTGCACGTTTTCCCAGGGCCGGTGCCGGGGGGAGGGGGGGGTACCTGTCCTGCGGCGCTGTGTATTTCAATCTGGCGGCGGAGGCAGCGGGGGTCCCTCCAGTCCATTAGAAATAACGAGCGCTATCCGCCGGGCTATGCGGGAGCGCTTCTAGTGTGAAAACACTGGCAGCACGCTGATTGGCTGAGATCAGCGTGCGCTGTGCTGCCAGAGTTTTCACACTAGAAGCGCTTCCACATAGCCCGGCGGATAGCGCTCGTGATTTCTAATGGATTGCAGGGACCCCCACTGCCTCCGCCGCCAAATTTAAATACACAGCGCCGTAGGACAGGTACCCGGGCGGCACAAAATGCCGCCCTCCAGTGGCCGGCGCCCTAGGCAAATGCCTAGATTTGCCTAGTGGTGGCGCCGGCCCTGCGTTTTCCAGGTCACCCGCCAGGTGCACAGGTGCACTCATTATTCACTGACACATTTTAAAAGATCACAGGTGGATCTCATACCTCCAAACAGTCCCGTTTTTGGTGGGACGGTCCCGCCCCCGCCCCCCCATCGTGTGGATGCTCCCATGGAAACGCAGATATCAGCTGCCCGCTCTCTTCCCATACAGGGCACCGCAGATCTAAGGCCAGCAGAGACTGACTTAGCTCTGCGACCTCTGGTGAAAACATTTGATGGTTGGCGACCATTGAATGATTTTGCCCCCTGCAAATGTATGTTTATGCAAAAGATACATTTGCATGCATGCAGGGACATTCGCTGTGCATGTGGCGGGCATTTGCTGTGCATGCGGCGGGCATTTGCACGATCAGTGGGTGGCATTGAAATGACTTGCAAAGCTGTGAAATTCGCAGCTTTGCAAGTCAACCAGAATAACCTCCGATGTCAAATCCAAGCAATACTATACCACCAATGACCACCGTTTAGGCATTACCCAGGTCATAACCAGGTCCTGGGTAAGTTCACGGTGACCTGGCAAATTCATGGGTTTTTACTTCATCAACCCTCTGAGTGTCAACATCTCTGTGAGAGATGTTCAAAATATCCACAAATAATGCCAGTGTCACTCACATTTGTTATATAAATTCAAATAAAAAATGTTCCGCAAAAAAGATTATATTTCCTCATATACTGTAAGGCCATTATGATGAATAAAAATGTTTGTTTGGTAATTTTCACACCTATTTTGACTAATTCCTTTGACACTCAAAGGGTTAAAGGGATATTAATGATCAGAGCACAGTGCCCTTTAGAAACCAGTCAGGTTATTATTATTAGTATTTATTTACACAATTATTCACAAAACAATTAATAATCAACAGTTTCTGCCATTATCTGGCCCTAATGTGATATGCAATCTAAACCACTGTTTGGAATTAACCACAAAACAGCCTGTGTTCCTCCCGGTATTTGCGGGAATACAGTACTTTCACTACAGAACAGTAAGTAGAGGATTAAAGTTGTGGCAATACAGAACTCAAATCAAGAAATATGATTTGAGAAATCAAAGTAAAGCTGCGGAGGAAACTACCCATTTGTTTTATTACTGTTGTTTCTAATTGGACAGCGCCTCGCTGCGCTCAGTACACTATTATATTCTCCCTCCACACCCTAGTGGATGGTAGGGTATGAAATACCGCCTGTGCGCACAAGTCAGCTAAAAAAAAGTGAAAAACTCATGTTGACCTTTTGATTGTCGACCTTCCCATTGTCGACCTACTGATTCTGTGGACCCTCAACCCTGTTGAATTTAGCCATGTTGACCTATTTTAGGTGTTGGAAACAAAAAATATCTAAGGGTTTAGTGCGCAAATTATATAACCATAAGCAGCTTAGTGCAACATATAAAGTGAACTCCCACTTTCACTTGAAATGCATACAGATAGAGAAAAAAATATGGCTTTAAGCGCTGAATGGTGTTTGTGAGACAAATGATACACCTGAAGGTGATATACAAATGAAGTAATACAGTTACCACCTTGAGGGGTTAATTTTCAAATAATAAACGTTTGTCCAATAGCTCTATAAATGGAAAAGAGAGCAAAAATAGTGCAGCATGTCTTAAACATATAACAATTTAATGAGATTTTGCACTTACAAACATGGACATAAATAAAGCATTTCAAAGGTTTCTCCAAGGCAAAGCAGCAGCAGTCCAGTGAGTCCCAGATGAAATTAGGGCAGCAGTTCTTGGTCCGGACCAAGGGGTTGCTATCACCAGGAAGCAGCAGAGTCACCAAGGAGTCCAACAAATAAAACACGGAGGCACACTTAACGCGTTTCTGAACTTCAGTTCCTTCATCAGAAGTGTGCTTGATAAACCTCCTAAACGTGTATATATAGCAGAAAACCATCTGTGTATAATTAGCGTTAATTTCCTGGCCAGATCTCCGTGGCCGGAAGTGGGATGAACTTTCCCATAGACAAAAACCTGATAGGGTAGACTCCGGTCATGTGGTCACGCTACCTGCGTCATCCAACATGGCCGTGCGTTCCACGCAGCCGGAAGGGCTTGCAAATCATATACAAGACAGATTAAGTGTAGTTTCATGGTCACATGACCGCGCGATGTGTCATAGCTAATGGCTGTGCGTTCCACACAGCCCGGACATAGCGCGGAGGGGGGCAGATTTCAATGGCTGTGCGTTCCACAGCAATTACGCTGTGTGACACGCACAGTCACAGCTACAGCCCATCGGAGCCAGCCACACGATCTGCAGATAAACAAAAGAGAACTAAAATCATACAGAATTAGTTATAAAGCTTTTGGGTTCTCCATATAACGGTAATTATCTATTCTTAAAGTGCACAGAGTCATTGTGCAAAACCATGCATTAATGTGCAAAAAACGCTATATATCACAAAAGTGCATAGTGTATAGAGGACAGGTTCACCCGATACAAAAAACACCCAAATACTCAAATTAAAAAATTGATAAAAACAGGATAATTAAAAAGGATATTAAAAAAGAGTAGAAAAATGGTGAATTTTAAAAAATCATTCATGATAAAAAATGCTTCAGCTCAAAATCTATATTTAGACCATTCGGCACGATTGTGTTGAATGTTTTTTAATCAATTTTTGGGGGATCCAAGCAGTAACCCCAAGATGGCGGACCAAAGATATTGATAAAAGATTAGCACAGACAGAGATGCGTTGGATTCATCGCCTCAACACAATCGTGCCGAATGGTCTAAATATAGATTTTGAGCTGAAGCATTTTTTATCAATTTTAATATCCTTTTTAATTATCCTGTTTTTATCAATTTTTTAATTTGAGTATTTGGGTGTTTTTTGTATCGGGTGAACCTGTCCTCTATACACTATGCACTTTTGTGATATATAGCGTTTTTTGCACATTAATGCATGGTTTTGCACAATGACTCTGTGCACTTTAAGAATAGATAATTACCGTTATATGGAGAACCCAAAAGCTTTATAACTAATTCTGTATGATTTTAGTTCTCTTTTGTTTATCTGCAGATCGTGTGGCTGGCTCCGATGGGCTGTAGCTGTGACTGTGCGTGTCACACAGCGTAATTGCTGTGGAACGCACAGCCATTGAAATCTGCCCCCCTCCGCGCTATGTCCGGGCTGTGTGGAACGCACAGCCATTAGCTATGACACATCGCGCGGTCATGTGACCATGAAACTACACTTAATCTGTCTTGTATATGATTTGCAAGCCCTTCCGGCTGCGTGGAACGCACGGCCATGTTGGATGACGCAGGTAGCGTGACCACATGACCGGAGTCTACCCTATCAGGTTTTTGTCTATGGGAAAGTTCATCCCACTTCCGGCCACGGAGATCTGGCCAGGAAATTAACGCTAATTATACACAGATGGTTTTCTGCTATATATACACGTTTAGGAGGTTTATCAAGCACACTTCTGATGAAGGAACTGAAGTTCAGAAACGCGTTAAGTGTGCCTCCGTGTTTTATTTGTTGGACTCCTTGGTGACTCTGCTGCTTCCTGGTGATAGCAACCCCTTGGTCCGGACCAAGAACTGCTGCCCTAATTTCATCTGGGACTCACTGGACTGCTGCTGCTTTGCCTTGGAGAAACCTTTAAAATGCTTTATTTATGTCCATGTTTGTAAGTGCAAAATCTCATTAAATTGTTATATGTTTAAGACATGCTGCACTATTTTTGCTCTCTTTTCCATTTATAGAGCTATTGGACAAACGTTTATTATTTGAAAATTAACCCCTCAAGGTGGTAACTGTATTACTTCATTTGTATATCACCTTCAGGTGTATCATTTGTCTCACAAACGCCATTCAGCGCTTAGAGCCATATTTTTTTCTCTATCTATTTTAGGTGTTGACATAAGCTCTGTCAACTTTTAGCGGTTGACCCAGGGCCGGTGCTATTGACCACAACGCCCCAGGTGCTCCGACGCTAACCCGCCCCCCCACCCGCCGCTCACCCGCCCCCCCCCCACCCGCCACTCACCCGCCGGGGGGTGATGCGTCCACCGCCGCTGCCGGGTCACTCCAGGGGGGGGAGATTCTCCTGGGCGGCAATTGACAGCGGGGGCTCAGGAACCGAAGCGCTGCTCTGCTATGATGGTGCTTGTGCTGATAGTGAGACAGCGCAAGTTCAGTGTCCCCACGCGCTGTATGTCCGATGGCACCATCATAGCACAGCAGCGCTTCCTGATCCCCCGCTGTCAATCACCGTCCAGGAGAGTTCCTGCACAAAGCCGCAGGGGATTTCTGGTCAGCACCACAGCTCACCTGCTGTACGGTAGGGGTGGGGTAGTGGTGCGGGTGCGGGCGCTGCTGCAGCTCACCTCACCTGGGTCCAAGGTGGGAAGGGGGGTACACTGTGACCTTCTCCGTCCCAAGTGCCGCCCTCCAGTGGCCGGCGCCCTAGGCAAATGAATAGAGCTGCCTAGTGGTGGCGCCGGCCCTGGGTTGACCTAATGCCTGTCGACTTTCATAGTGTCGATCTCCGACCGCATCCCGTAGAAACTAGCACAAGATACAGATGTAGCAAATTAGCAGCAACTGGGGAGAGAAGCAGAACAATGGTAGCAAAAAACACTGTACTGGTCTCTATGACAACCATTTCATGCATTATGTTTGTTACTGTAGTTGAGAGACAAATGAGTGCAGCAAGAACAGTCACTGCTTCTTATTGGGATGCTGTAGTACAGAAGCAGGAAAGAATTGGACAAATTGAAAGCTGGAGGGAATGGGACAAAATAGAAATCTGACTGAATGGAATAAAGGAGAATTGTTCTGTCTTATAGCAATTTACTTTTACCATCCTCTGTCAAACATACAGTGGTCTCTATTCCAGATTCCTCCAGCAAACGGAAATCCATGCTATCACTTGCCTACATTCTTAGTTGGCTGCATCTATGTGACTACCCCCAGCCCTCCAACTGTCATTACTAATACTACTTTCAGACCGCAAATGCCTTGTCGCACACGGGACTAGGACACGGGTCCCATTCCCAGAGCAACACGGCATATGCGGTCTGAAAGTTCCGACACGGCATATTGCCGAGTCGGTGACGTCACATGGGGCGGAGCTGGGCGGCGGCGTGTCATCGGGGGCTTGGGAGGAGGCAGTACTTGGAGCTGACAGTGCTGCCTCCTCCATACTGTGAACGGGACACGGGTCGCTCGACCTAGGCACCCGTTCACACTGCACTTGACACGGGTCATAGCTGTGTTCAACCCTGGTCATTACCAGGGTTGAACACCCGTGTTGCTCGACCCGTGGTGGCCTTTTCAGACCGCACCTTGACCCGTGTTGGGGCCGCAAGAACACGGCAATAACCCGGGTCTAGAGTGCGGTCTGAAAGCAGTATAATATTTGCATTTGCACCAACCCCATTTTTACTGCATGAGATCTGACTGAAGTCGGATGAATCTTTGCTTACACTAACCTCTGAATTACAAGCATTTCATAAGTGTTAAAGGCTTTTATTGACAATAACATACTTTTATTCAAAGACTCAATATTTGCAAAGTTGATCTTTCTTTTTCAAGAATTTTTTCTGGAATTTGCCCTGGTCATGCTGACTGACTGATGACTCTCACCCAATCGAAGCTTGCAGCTTATCGAGTCCTTGTGAAGGTGCCCCGGCGAATACAATCCCCCCGCGCCACCGTTTACATGGTTGCAAGGGGGTATGTTACAAAGACACATCCCCTCGCATTTGCCCGCAGCAGGAGAAATCATTTGATGGTCGCCGACCATCGAATTATTTCTCATGCCTTTGAGGGTGCCGGGACGAATACAGGGCGGGTGGCTGACGTCATGTAATGTCAGATGCCTGTCCCTGGCATACTTCGTCTGGCCTGTGTTCCCATGGTTGTAATAATAATTGTAGGTACTTGTGTATTTTGGCGGCGCCCCAAATGTTTTAATCGCATCGCATCGCATGTCATGCACCCGATGGCATGCGATGCGATGCCACGCGATTTTTGCCCCCTATACGATGAAAGATTGTATAAGCACCCTAAAGGGTGCTTTCAAGCACCCTAATGGGTGCTTACAATGTTAAATGCACCCCCACGCCACCCCCCCCCCCCCACTATAAACGTGAACCCGAAGCGTGGCAAGGGCAGCGAGCCCGCGAGGGGCGGCGGTACGCGTCCTCCGACCTTTTCATACCCCCACTATCCACGTCGGCGTGGAGTTGAGAATAGAAAGTGTGGCGAGCGCAGAGAGCCACCGAGCCCGAAGTGTGGCGAGCGGACGCGGATACCTTCACAGGTATCGGAGTCCCCTCGCGGCCTTCACAGGTATCCGCGTCCCCTCGCCACGCTTCGGGCTCGGTGGCTCGCTGCGCTCGCCACACTTTCTATTCTCAACTCCATGCCGACGTGGATAGTGGGGGTATGAAAAGTTCGGAGGACGCGTACCGCCGCCCCTCGGGTTCACGTTTATAGTGGGGGGGTGGCGTGGGGGTGCATTTAACATTGTAAGCACCCATTAGGGTGCTTATACAATGTTTAATCGCATCGCATTGTATGGCATTGTATGCCATATACAATGTCATACAATTTTTAAATTGTATGGCATTGTACAATATCGCGCAATATCGCGTCGCATCGCATACCATCATATGCCTTATGGTATGCGATGCGATGGGCGCCGCCAAAATACACAAGTACCTAATTGTATGTTAAATGTCTTAAGTTTAAGTTAATTGACACCAATTGTATATAATATATATGGAGATTAATGACTAAGGTGCATGTTGCTAGATGTACAATTTATTGTGCATTAAATTAAAACAGCAATAAAGGCGAAAGAATAAATATTAAAACATGAAATTGCACTAATAAGTATTCATTTAATTATCACTAATGAGTCACACATGGAAACACTAGTTCTACATCTACTTGGCCCATTCATTATTAGGGACCCGATTGGGCATCCTAATATTCAGTAAACTCTTAAAACTTTAGATCCCATAGTCCTGTTCCTTTATATGGGAAAACGGTGTGGGTTTGTGATGTATTTCTAGGGCAGGGGTGGCCAACCAATCAGAGGCGAAGAGCCGAAAAATCTGTTCTGGTAAGACAAAGAGCCGATATGCCAGTTTCATCTATCCGGCCAGCACGCCATATCTTTCAGTCTCGCAAGCTGTTCGCTGAGAATGGGATGTGCGTACATGTAAGACAATTGCGCATCCCTCAACGGAAGATATGGCATGCTGCCCAGATGAAACTGGCACCACCTGTTGAATTGTAGTGGCGGATCGGCACTCCAACATTCATAGGTAAGTACCTGGGTGCCCTCCGGATCAGTATGATAGGGAAACAGCAGGCAAACGGCGGCACTCCAAGGAATTTTTATTGTGCAAAAAAGTATCTCCAACGTTTCGGGGACTAGCCCCTTTGTCAAGGTGAAAACAAACGTTGTTTTCACCTTGACAAAGGGGCTAGTCCCCGAAACGTTGGAGATACTTTTTTGCACAATAAAAATTCCTTGGAGTGCCGCCGCTTGCCTGCTGTTTCCCTATATATATATATATATATATATATATATATATATATATATATATATTATATATATATATATATATATATATATATATATATATATACCACGGGCGCAGCCAGGAGGGCTCAGAATGGCAGGCGGTGGTGCAGCAGTAGAAGCCGGCGACGCAGGTGTTTAAAATGTTCCAGCGCCGCCAGGACACAGCAGCGGGAGGTGGATCACAATGAGTGACCTGGCGGCCGGCACATGCGTTGTCGCGCTAGGAGGATGCTGGCCTCAGCATCTTCCAGCACCATTTACAGGCTAATGAAAGTCATCTTCCTAGCGTGACTGGGTCACTCTTTTTGCTCCCACTGCCGTGTCCCATATTGTGAAGGGAAGAGCCGCATGCAGCTCGCGAGCTGCTGGTTGGCCACCCCTGTTCTAGGGTATTACAGTGATAGCTGAGTTGCTCCAGTAATTAATTTAAATATGTCGAATAATTAGCGGTGGTCTAATGGCCCCTGATGAGGCATAGGACCCTAAAGCCTGAAAAATACAAACAAAATAATATTATAAAAAGCCAGGTTTGAGGCAGCAAAGTGATCAAAGAATATATTCTCTAGCGGACTAGCTGCAAATAATAAAATGTAACCTAAATAATCTCTCAATGGCCATAAAGTCACATGTATAAATACATGGTGTTATTATCCAAAGATATATACACCAACCAATGAGTTATACTGTAATGAACCCAAACAGAACCTGGCTCCCCAGAGAGTATGAGTAAATGTGAGCTGGTGTGAGGTGGGTTGCAAAAGTGTTTCAACAAAAACACTCAGGCCAAAATTTACTAAGATGGCAGTTCTATTTCACGCGGGATGTTGCTATGGGCAAACAATCAGAATCTAATTCTTATTTATTTAGCACCTTCTAGAGGATAATAGGTCTGATTGGTTGCCCATAGCAACATCCCATGTAAAATACAATTCCCATTAAATTTAGTAAATTTTGGCCTGACTGACATGGTTCTTTTTCCTTAGGACGATTCCGGGGAAAACGAGGAGGAAGGAAATTATCAAGGAGGAAAAAATCAAAGACAAAGATAAAGGGGAAAGGGATATTTAACCTCACAAAAAGAACGTTGAGTGAAGAAGAAATAAGCCTCCTAGAGAAAGGGTTAAACTATGCGCCGGCGAATAAGCCCAATTTATTTGAATTGTTTATCGACCTAAATAGGTTTGTTAGGAATTTAAGCCAAAAAAGATACTTTGCCCTAAAAAAACAGAAAGATGGGCCAGAAATTCCCATAATCCTAGATTTGGAAGATCAGGAAGCAATAGAAATGCTAGAATCATTATCAGAGGAGAGTTTAATCAAATCCAGTAACGAAAATATACCTATATATGATTTAAAAAGAAGCTCCCCAACAAAGAAAAAATTCAGAAAGAAGTCCGATTTCTACCCCCTACAATATAGGGGACCCTATGTAGAGAGTTTCTATAAAATTACCTTAGAACAGTTCCGGGAATTATGCAATAGAACAGACAAAATCCCTTTGAAGGACAATTTAACGAAAAAAGAGAGAAAGGCCATCAAACAACTATGTGATGATCCGAGCTTAACCATAAAGCAAGCCGATAAAGGGGGGGGGGTCGTAATTATGGAGACAGTAGATTATTTAAAGGAAGCTTCAAGACAACTATCTAATACCCAATATTATAGTAATTTACAAAGTGACCCCACCCAGCGTTTCCAAAAGGAATTCAGTCATCTCTTAGATGAAGGTGCGGAGGTGGGAGCGATATCCAGGGAGGTGTATAATTTTCTTTTTGTTCAGTACCCAGTAATACCTACTTATTATTTTCTACCCAAGATACATAAAACAATAAATAACCCGCCCGGTAGACCTATAATTGCGGGGGTAGGGTCCATGACAAACAATTTATCGTTTTTCGTTGACAGCTATTTACAAAAATATGTACACAAATTAGATTCACATATAAGGGACACCACTCATTTTTTGCAAAAAATTAGCACTATTAAATGGAAGGATAGTTATTTTTTTATTACATGTGATGTCGAGGCACTTTACTCGAACATCGATCACGAATTAGGTATTAAAGCTGTAGCACATTATTTGTCAAATGACTCAGACATATCTGATGAGTTGGGAGGATTTATTTTACAATCAATTAAATTTATTTTGACACATAATTATTTTATTTTTGACTCCAAATTTTATTTACAGTCACTCGGCACGGCCATGGGGACCAGGTTCGCCCCAAGTTTCGCAAACCTCTTCATGGGGCGCTTTGAGGAGCAACATGTGTGGGGGTGCGATCTTGGGGCGAGCCTGGTCCTCTATGGGAGATTCATAGATGATTTGATTTTTGTTTGGGATGGGGATATTGATTCAGTTATTAATTTCACAGCTAGTTTAAATAATAATACATGGGGTTTAAAATTCACTAGTGATTTCCAAAAGGGGGGATAAACTTCCTGGATATCGCTCTCACCATCAACAATGGTAATATAGTAACGGAAACCTATATAAAAAGTGTCGATCAGAACAGGTACCTTGATTACCATAGCAACCATTATAATAAATGGAAAAATAATATTCCAAAGAGTCAACTCATGAGAATAAAGCGTAATTGCTCTACCCAGGGGGCTTTTGAAAAACAAAGTGAAATATTATGCCAGTCTTTTTTAGAACAAGGCTACCCAGTTAAATTGGTGGAGGAATCAAGGTCCGCAGTTAGTTTGATGGAGAGGGAAGTCTTACTTAAAGATAAATCTAATAAAAAGAATGAGAAAAAGGATAAAATAACAAAAACATCATTTGTAACACAATATAATATAAAGGCTATGGAGATAAAAAAGATCATAAAGAAAAACATGCTGTTATTGGAATCAGATGAGGTTCTAAAGAAAGAAACTGATATTAGTGATGTGGTGGTGTTTAGAAAAGCACGGAATTTAAAAGAAAAATTAGCTCCTAGCTTTTATAGGGACAAAAAAGATAAAAAGGAAGGTAACCTAGGGGGACCTACTTGGCTTCCAGAAAAGCCGGATGGCTTCCATGTCTGCGGGAAGGATGCATGTGTATCATGCAAACATACAACAAGAAAAACCATGAAATTCACATCATTTGTTTCGGGGGAAGTGTTTCCTATAAAGAGTTTTATAAATTGTAAAACGAAGTATGTTATATATGTACTCACCTGTGGATGCGGTCTACAGTATGTAGGCCGCACAATCAGGAATACACATGTAAGATATATGGAACATAAAAGGAACATTGAAAAAATGAATAGAACGAACAGTTTATATAGACATATAACTTTCTGCCAGCAGGGCAAGATGGGAGAAATAAAAATGTTAGCAATAGAACAGATCAAAAGTACACCCAGGGGAGGGGATAGATATACTTTATTATGTAGGCGGGAGGCGTACTGGATTTTTTGTTTAAGAACGTTGACACCTTCTGGGCTTAATGACACAATAGAGCTAAATAATGTATAATAATAGGGATAAGGGTGGTAAGGGATTAATTAGGGGGTTATGTTGTACATGGGCTTGCGGGAGGGGATTGGTCCTATATGGTAAGGGTAAAAAGCTAAGGGGATGAGGGAGGGTGGGGAGTTGGGATATCAATTACTAATTTGGTTATGGGTATATATTCATGAATTGTAAGTTTTTTAATTATTTTAATTATGTCCGGTCCAAGTATATGTATTAATTTGATATGTACATTTATAATTATATATTATGAAGATTTCTCTCTATATATGGATTTTCCATATGATTAATAAAATAAAATAAAATATAGGGGGGATAAAATGAATATATATATATATATATTTTTTATATATTAATATATAATTTTTTATATATAATTATTATATTTGTGTTTATGTATGTTTATTACATGTATATGAGAATATGTAAAATGGAGGCATATGAGGCTTTGGTGATTTAGGTGAAATGAGGCATGGTGTTTAATATGAGGCAATTATATATGGAGGCTATTATATGAATTGTAAAAATTATATGGTAATATGGCTTGGTAAAATGAAATAAAATAAAATAAAATAAGATTTCATCCGGATTACGAATCCAAAATGGCGGCCAGCTATGTTTGATTGGATGCTGAAAACGAGGCATGGTTCCATGTGATATCTAGGAATGTATGAGAGCTAAAATGGACGCTTGCAAATGCCCATAGGTGAACCAAAACGAGGTGTGGAGCGCAAATTAAAGATGGCCGCTGTAAGCCTATAAAAAGGCTAAGTGAAAGAGAGGCTTGGAGCGCAACCCGGAAGTGAAACCCGGAAGCGCGATCGCGGCAAAACCCCGCGAATATCGGGCTATAAGTAAATGGCAGTGGAGTATGGAGGCTTATCTGAGGAAGCCGCCGATACACAAGAGGCGGAGAAACGCGTATGTAAGCCTCTTATCTAATTGCCAGAACCGCTGCTATCGCAAAATCTATAGCCATTTGGCTAACAGAGACTGTGACTGTTACATGGACATATCTAACATCTAAACCTGGGAGTGTGGAGTCCTGTTGGATACAAGGAAAGGGGGCACCTATACCCCACAAGGAGAAGACTGCAAAAAGCACACCAGGGAGAAATATTTTCAATAGCCATAACATATGGTCACAGATGAGATTGATTCTCTGAAATGCGGGACTGGTAACTATACCCATTGCCTCATATACATTGCAAAAGCTTAAATTACCAAAGCCTCAATAGTTAATAATATTATAGCCTCATAATGAATTTAATTATATGTTATATGTAGTTTGTCTTGTCTGTCTTTTTTTATTAAGAAGTGCACTTCAATTAATTGTTTTATGCTGTATGAAAAATAAATTTGTAATTTTGAATATATACCTGTTGTGTTTATTGCTCTGGGTGTAGCTGCGCCTCCTATAAACAGAAGTTGGTGGTTTCACCAACCTTCTACCCCCAAAAGCTTTTCCCCGGAGGATCACAAAAACCTCTGAATATAGGGGGCAGCAATCTAGACCCAGATTAAAATCCTTCCTCTCTGAAAAGGATATATATAAAACCTGATATTATCAGCGCTTCTGTGTGGCATATTGTCACAAAAACCTACCCCAGATTTTTTCCTTAGGATATGCATCTTTCTCAGAGGTTAAATAAATATACTCAGGGTAAATAATTGCTGATTTTTTGCATATAGTTTACAAAAGCCGGCCAGCTTTATTTTTACACTGCAATTTACATTTGGGCTAAGAAACGACCATCCGAAATCCCAATTTCTCTGCACATTTTACATCTGCCCCACCTGCAGTGCCACATGGTTTTGGCCCATATGAAAAGTTTATCTCTTGTTTTTTCTACTTTGCTATCAACTATAAATCACCCAAATAACTGATGGGAGGAGGAGTGGGGAATATAATAGTAACCAGAAGAGAGGGTTGAAACTTGAAAGAATTGTAGATGTGGGGAGAGGAATGAAAAAGACAAATGAAACGGATCATTCTTTATTTCACTGATCAATAATTTTAATCAGAGGTTGCTGTGGATTTTCTGTTCAGGAGAGGGATTTTAATAAAATGAGGTCACTCCGGTGTCACTTTAAATTTGGCTCAGAATATAACTGAGCTGTTTTTTTTTTCTGAGAGGGAGAGTTTAAGTTATTTACCATGAATTAAATGATTTACCAATTAACCATCCTTCTGCCAAAAAAATAAATAAAATTAAATAAAGTTTTCTGTAACAGCTGCAATTTTCAGGGAATATAAACTATTTAAACACTGCAGGGTATTAAAACACCAGTTGTAGCAGAAGGTAAGACCTCAGAACCCACTGGATAATTGTTAGCATATTCCTGTAAGGGCAGTCTTTTACCAAGCTTCTGGTCTGTTAACTCTTCTTGTATCTTTGTCTTTAGCAGCCCCTTCTGATAATTAACCACTGTTTGTTCTAAAGGCTAAAATACATTTTACAGCAGTATGATGATGTATTCACAGTCAAATATTTTATGGTAACTGTTAAAAAAAAATTGTACTGCTGAAAGGTCTAAGAGTGTGTACACACAGTGCAATTAGATGGCCGCCGATATTGATTCAATATTGGCAGCCGCTGGGACCCAGTGGGCAGCCGGCATTAACTGGCAGGGAGGCAGGGTCGGCATGGGGGAGTGGGGGCCATGCTGCATTGAGTAGCATGGCCTTCCCTTTGATCTAGTAGAAATAGACTGTGTTGCACCAAACTTGCAACACAGTCTAAAACTGTTGCGGCCAAACATGGTGGGATTTTGACTAACTTTCTATCGATTTTGACTATATAGTCAATATTGACAGCCGAAGTCGCATTGTGTGTCCACACTTAAGACCATATCTCCCAACTGTTTGCTTATTGGGCAGGTGAATACTGAATAGATGGCGTTCCCATGTGCATGGCATCGAAATTAATTCAGGGGTTGAGCGCGGGGGAAGCCCAGAGCACTGAGCACAACCCCAGAGTGACATAAATGAGGCCATGAAATGAGGCCAAGCCCCTCTTTCCACAATGTCTTATCCATTTTGGTAAGATTTATTGCAACATGGAAACTCTTTGCACACACTACATCCATGCATGCATAATGCAGTTATATAAGCTTTGAAGTTAAAGTGAGACATCAAGACAAATGTAATAGCCTCTGGGTTGCCAAAAATCTCTATAATTTAGCTGCAAGATTTAAAGCTCCAATTTATTTTTAATGCAGGCTGGAAATATTTTTCTCCTCATTAATGTACCTATTTTATGCATGTCCTATCATCCCCAGTGTAACAAGTTCATTATCAAAAAGTTGATTGGATGCTTTTTTTGTGCAATGGTCCCTTCTCCTGGATTTGTCACACTCCTGGATTTGTCACACTCCTGGATTTGTCACTGTCAATTCAAAGTTGATTGAATGCTTTTTTTGTGCAATGGTCCCTTCTCCTGGATTTGTCACCACTACATCCTTTCTGTATACTTTAATAATATTTAGATTGTGGCCAGATATAAAATTGGGTACTTTTCTAGTCAGGGCTACCAAAAACCATCTCTTGTATAAAATCCATCTGGAAGTGAAAATACAGTTTTTCTTCTGGGACGTGAGGAAGCAATCACATAAGGATCAGACAAAAAGATCATATTATATGAAGTTATGCCTGAGTCGCAGGAAGGTTTCAGACAAGCGGGGAAGCCATCTGTGCAGGGAACGTAGACTAATTTATTACACAAAGGCTGGTTTGTCAAAAGGGCATTCCCAGTGCTTCTCTGCAACAAAGAAAGTATTTTAAAACTAAAACAAAACAAGAACTTCTATTCCTGTAATGGAGCATCTGAAAACCAGTTTTCCTTTTATATACAAGATGTCGGAGATACCCAAGCGTAGTAAGGCTATGATGACAGAATTTTCCACTAAAGACCCTGCTTTTTTTTCTCAGTTTAAAACATTTTATCTTTCATGGCGAGCTACCCAAGTCTCAATGTTTATCTAGACGAAAAATGTACACTGCGATAGATCCATTTTCCAATTTCACGAATTGTAGATAGCTTCAGGTAATCAGTATCTTAAAGGAATAGCCAACTAAAGAAGGCATCTATGTACTATGGATACTTGGCTAGAGATAAAGTGGATGGAGAAAAATACCAACCAATCAGCTCCTGTCATTTTTTAAATACAGCCTGGAATCTGACAGTTAGGAGCTGGTTGGATAGTACTAAGCTTTAAATATTGATAAAATGGAGAGTGATAAATTACAATCAGCTCCGGCAGTTACGTGCTGATTGGCTGGTAGTTTATCATTCTCAAAGGCTTCGTACTTCAGGCCCTGCTAGTCTTAGTACATACATTGCCGGCTCCACCGTTAGGCAGCTGCCTAAATTAAGGGAATATGGGAGGTGCCACTAGTCTGCCTATTACAAATTAAGGATATCTATGAGGAAGACATCCTTGTACTAAATGTATGTGGCAGCTGTAGGACTTCTAAAATCCCACCTCCACTCTTTTACTTGAGGGTCTGGAAAGTGGTTAATGGTGGAAGTGCGGGGTTTGGGGAGGTTTGTAGGGCTACTTCATAGGGTGCTGGGAAGCCTTACATCGGCCCTGAGTACATAGACCCACAATTTATTTGTTAGGAGTAAACTGTAAAATAGGGATCACTCCCAGACCTCATGGGGTCCTAAGCAAGACACCAATTGTGGCCCCTTTCATCAAACAATCCTCAGTGACTTCCCCTCTGATTGTAACAATCAGACCCCCACCCAGGACCCCAACAAGTGTCATGCCTCAAAAGGTGACACCTAGATACATCAGATAGATCTAATGGTGATGCCATTAGATCTAAGTAATAATTAGCTTATCTCTTCACACTTTTTCTTTGATTCTTTTTTTTAATAGATGGCTTTAATTAAGTACTTGTACGACATAACTTCAGTTATGGTGTGCAATGCAGGTAACAGGTAAAAACCTCCAAACAGTATGTTCCATACAAGTACATATGCACATTTTCATGATGGTCCAACAGAAAAGTAAAGCATGCTCTCTGAATAGTCACTTGTCTCATTGCTGGTGAATAGTCTTAAACAATTGCTATATGGATCTAAATAACATAATTTGATCTGTATAGCAATAACAGCACTGAAGTCAACTATTGGGCTCCAATCCACAAGGGAACAATATAGCTGTACCAGTGAAAAATGTACTGTGTGTTCATAGTTTGGAAGGTAGATGTATGTCTGTAAGGTGCATGGATGCAAAATGACTCTCATCAATTTCCAAGATGACAAATGTATTGCCCTGAATGAAAGAAAAGTGATGGCGAGAGCCAGACATCATAGCCAGAGCAATATGGTCTAGACACTGCAAAGGAACAGGCCAGACTAAGCACATGCTTACATAATTAATGCATTCATACATGGCACAGATACCTGGGACACATACAGAAGGAAAGCATGTAGGAACTCCAAGGTCCTACTAATATACTATAAACCTGTCTACCATTTTTGATGTGTGATTCTTGCGCAAAGTCTGAAAGGTCCAAGAGCAACACAATAAGTAAGAGCAGAGCATTAACCCTTTGAGTGCCAAGGGAATTTGTCAAAATTGGTGTGAAAATTGCCAAGCAAACATTGTTATTCTTCATAATGACCTGTAATGTTTACCTTTTAAAGGAAATATAATTTTTTTTACATAACATTTTTTTTATTTGAATTAATAAAACAACTGTGACCGACGCTGGCATTTTTAGTCAATAATTTGCATATCTATCACAGAGATGTTGGCACTCAAAGGTTTAAGACCGGTTGATCTCATATTTTGTAGATTGAAAAGGCCTGCACACACGTTGATATATATGCTAAGCAATTTAAGGTAGGGCGATTTCCTGGTGTCTAGATCACCAATAGCCTACATAAGAAGCACCCTCATATTGTACACGTTATTTCTGTCCCATCTCTGTCTACTCCACTAGTACCTAAACTATGATGTTTAATGCTGCAATTTTATAACTGAGTGTTGTTCTGCTAATTGCAACTAATACTTTTGTGTGTTGGGCTACTTATCATTGTATGCAACTTATACTTATGCTGGCTACACACCTTAAGATTTATCTGTCCAATTTATCTGGGAGAACAAAATTATGGTAATATATGGGACCAAAATTAAAAATTAGCTCCTAAACTCTGGAAAACAGACAAAGGTCATTCAGACAAATTGGTTAAATCAATCAATCAAAATGTATACAATTGCCTTTGTCTATTTTCCATCCTTTGTTCCCACCAGACCCAACTTTATACTTTTACTATACTTATTATTGTTATGCAGTACTTGTGTGTTTTTATGAGAACTGTTCCTTGCTGCTGAACTTGTGAGCCATACAATTAAAAGATAATTAATAATGCACTATGTGACAGGTTTTTTTTTTTGTTTGTTTGTCCTTGTGTTTGAAGTGTTATTTCTTAATTGAATATGCCCCAAGAATATACAAAAAGGTAATTATTTCTGAAGTATCTATGCTTTTGTGACCAGAATGTTCTTGTTTTCCAGGACATTTCTGCTACTTCATGGCGGTTGCAATGTGGGGGCTGTGCAACTCTGCCAGAGGGAAACCAAATAACACTGACTGGAATGCTTTTTGTTAAAAGATTGTATGAAATACTTAAACGGAACACTTAACATTAAGAAACCATAATCAGAACACCCTGTGAAACATAACAAAACATTATACCTTTCAAATTACAATGCTCTAAATAAGCCCTCTCCTTTTTTCCGATCTTAAATCATCCACCAGATCCGTCCTTTCTTGGGAGTATAGAAGAAAAGGTAGAAAGCAAACAACACTTTCCAGACCCATCCATAAACATGCAATCCCAACCAAACTGCACAAGAACAACCAGTCTCCTATATTACACTCCCCTTTACACCGTCTTTTGCAGTATAAAGCACCTGCTGCCAGTTTTGTTATTTGTTATGTTTTTGTGCATAGATGAGTCCCTTGGCCTTGGTTCTATGTTAAAGGTATGACTTTTTGAAATCCATATCTAGCAAGACATCTTGGAAAAGGAAATGGTTTTACATGGATCCCACTGGATTTTGGCAGTTCTGAGCTGATGGCACTGCTTGACATCTTCTGATTTTAAAGGGAAGTAAGCATGATGTGATGTGTACTCTGATGCACTGATAACTGCATCTATGGTCCTGAATGTTGCTCATTTCTACATGCTTCTTCAACCGAGTATGAACAGCACATAATTAAACCCCAGTTTGCTTTTCAGTCTTCACCTGGGAGAGACCTTGCTGATGCAGTATAACTACCTTTTGTCTTGTTTCTATATTTAGTCTTGCCATGGTTTATGCCCTGTGGCATAAAAAGGTCTTCCACAACCTTACCTTTGTAGCAGAGTTTGGCTGTTTCTCACCCAGTTTAAGACACCTACTGTACACAACTGTTTCTGTTTCAGTTAATAAAATATCACCTATTTGATATGTTAGGTTAATCACACACCTGACTAAAATCCTACGACTTTGTGCAAATGAATCTAGAAGAACTGATGCTGTTTTTAAGGCATAGGGTGGTCCCACCAAATATGAATTTGATTTAGCTCTCTCTTCCGTTGATTCCCTTTGAATTGTGTTAATAATTACTTTGCATCATTATTTCCACATATGCCTAAAACTTTTGCACAGTATTGTATAGATATATGATTGCCTTTTCTACTGGATGCTCTTATCCTACAGTTCCCACATGCAGTCACATTCAATTAAAATCTCATGCTCTCTTAAAAGTTTGCCCATGCACCAGAGGTCAATAACAATTACACATTGCAGCAGCATTATGCTGATGCACTCCAGAAGCACACAGATCGTAGAAGGGGTCAGTTTATATAACACCTCTTCTTGACAAATTGCTGTGCTAAGGCATTGCTAAAATAATCAGTTGTACAGGATATCTTTTGGTGCTGGGGTAAGGTAACTTTTTATACATTGTCCCCAAAGTTTTCCTAAAGCCTCATACACACTAGGCGATATTGTTAACAATATCACTCAGAAAGGGCTACTGACCAATATTGTTCACAAAATTGTCTACTGTGGACACTCAATATAGTTAACGATGCACGCTACTGCGTCTTCAAGGATCAGTGACATCTACCGTACATGCAGGTCAATCTGGCAATATAGCCAAACGACCCACATGTTCGGTGGGTCCCAGTGACATCACTGAATGGTATCAGCGACCGATACCGTTCAGTGTATATTGGCCACCTGGTTAGTTATACTGCCCGCTGTCGGGTAATGTTTGTGGGGCTTTAATCTTCTATATTAGTTGAATCAATAGAAAGATGTAGTGTTTTAAAAATAATAATAATAATAATAATAATAATAATAATAATGTACAGAAAAGGTAATGGATACATTGGACAAGGTCCCAGCAGTGACTCGGATACAGTAATATCATTATAGGAACAGCGAGGGATAGACACATAGCCATTGTGAAGAGTGTGTGTAGGTTCCAAAGCTTTTAAAATAATTTATGCTGTCAAATCTTGTGTCATTTATTAGTGATCTATATAATTGTATATTTTGTCTACGTTAAAGCAATTTCTTTTCTGCTTTTCAAGAAAAATTAAGCATGGTCTGGAGGGAGAGAAGAAAGACTGTACCACTTATTAGGTGAAATAATGGAGTAGAAGAGATGATTTTATAGACCATGGCGAGCATCCCTGAGAAGCAGAAGGTGATACTAAATTACAGATCAAGTGAAGGATTTACTTTGTAGATCAGACATCGAGTAAGACAGATAATGCAGCACTGTACATATACAGGTCAGTGATAGGAATTACATATGTGGCATTATACTGTAATTAGTTGCACACAGCAGGAAAGCAATTAAGTCAAATATGAGACTGGCACAGACAAATAAATGGCATACTGTATATTATATTTTTTTGGTTGGAAAGGATTGCCTGTAGTCATTATCATTGTTTCAGCATGGCCATGCATTCAGCAACAAGGACCGGTCAATATATTTTTAAGAGCAGGGCACCGCCAGTCATAGGCACTGGCTGGCAGAGTTCTAACCTATAAACAAGGCTTGATAGCAGAAGACTTTTATATTACAGTAAAGTAGAACTGTATATTAAGATGTCACAAATGTTTATGATATAGTGGAGCCAACTAATGTTTTGACAAAAAATAAAATGTATTTTACAGCTTTGCCCGATGCAGAAACAGAAATGCACCACTGACAGAGCGCCCTTTATTCTTTGCTAGATGGATTATCATTTTGCTGCAGTGGCTAGTTACATCTACAATCAGCATACTGGCATTCAATATGCCGGCATCTGGAATGCTGAAGCCAGAATACTGACACTGGTGAGAAGATCGTCAATGCAACGCCAACACCACTTGCAATGCCAATGCCATAATTCCGACGGTCGGCATCCTGAATTTAAGTATAAGAGGGCTAGTTTGAAGGGGTTGTGTGGTTGGTTTTAGGTTTAGGCAGTATATGGAAGATTATGGTTAAGCTGCAGGGGGTGAAAGTTAAAGTTAGGGTGCAGGGGGGAGGGTTAGGCATTAAAGGGGGTTTGGGGTTCCATTTTGGTGAACCTCCACCCTTAATGCAGGGAGCATTAATAATCCATCACTCTCATCTGGCTCCTGCGCACCAGTGCCCTCCAACAAATAATACATTTTCTTGGATCTCATCCCTTTCTTTCAGGCTACCATTATGCAGTAACCCTCTAAGCCAGTGGTTCCCAAACTGTGTGCCGTGGCTCCCTGGGGTGCCTCGGGACACATGCAGGGGTGCCCTGGGTTGGTAGTCCAGGACCAACTCAAATTATTAATGGTTAATTATTTATGAGCAAAAGCAAAGCTGCTGGGCTGCCATTAATAAAATGTGTACAAACAGAAGCAAATCCTGTCCTTTACCACATACCTGACCCAAAGAATCACATATAAACCCAATCTAATAAATTTATTTTTGGCCTAGGGGTGCCGTGAAAATTTTTTGATACTCTAGGGTGCCGTGATTCAAAAAAAATTGGGAACCCCTGCTCTAAGTACATGCCTACCAAATGCAAGGAGTCTCTGAGCCTGGCACTTACTCAGACCTTTAAAAATGCAAACACAATTTGCTAGCCCCATCTTGTTCTATTACCATTATCTTAGCTCCAATATGTTTCTTATTTCTTGTAAAGCCACTTCATTTAACAAACCTTTATTATCTTTAATATTCTGTGCCTACTACATGCATCCTTTTCTTGTCTAATATCAACTTTACACAGAGCTTTCAAGTTTGCCATACTCCTAGTAATGGTACCCAGGAACTGGAATAGGAAAATGATCTGGAAGATGACTTATGCTGTGTACACACGGTCCAATTTCCTTTCCGATGTTGACGATATAGTCAACATCGGATCGGCATAGGATCGGAATCGGATGCAGATCGCAAGGGTTTTAACCCTTTGCGATCCCGATCCGATCCCGATTCACGTATCGGAAGCCAGAAAGTCTTGGCTGCCTTGTCTATATAGTGCAGATCTGCACTATATAGTCAAGATATGATGCAAATCGGATGTGCCTTAAGATCCTATCCATGATCCTATATGATCGGATCGTGGATAGGATCTTAAGGCACATCTACACACCATTAGAAGAGGTCTGTATAAAAGTCACCTGAATATATCATGCATTACAAAAGGCGGTACTTGTTTCCTAGCAGGGCGCCCACTACTCTATTTACGTAGTGGGCTATTCAGGGTAAGGAAATTGGATCGCATCGCATCGTATGCCATTAATGTCATCCAATCAGATGAGATCCAATTTTTTATCTTATCCTATCTTTTTAATGGGCTAAGTCAGAGAATACATTAAAAAGATAGGATAAGATAAAAAAATCGTATGGCATACAATGAGATGGGATCCAATTTTTTTTATCTTATCCTATCTTTTTAATGGTGAAAGCGCCTAAATACATGTGAAAGATAGGATGCCCCCCACTATCCACACCACCCCGTAGCGTGGCGAGCACGGTTGACGCCACCCCGCCATCAACGTGAACCCGAAGCGTGGCGAGCGCAGCGAGCCCGCGAGGGGCGGCGGTACGCGTCCTCCGACCTTTTCATGCCCTACTATCCACTAGGGCGTGGAGTGAGAATAGAATAGTGTGGCGAGCGCAGCGAGCCACCGAGCCCGAAGCGTGGCGAGCGCAGCGAGCCCCGCGAGGGGACGCGGATACCTTCACAGGAAAACGCGTCCCTTCGCGGGCTTCCCAGGTGTCCGCGTCGCCATGGACACCTGGGAAGCCCGCGAGGGGACGCGTATAACTGTGAAGGTATCCTCGCTGCGCTCGCCACACTATTCTATTCTCACTCCACGCCCTAGTGGATAGTAGGGCATGAAAAGGTCGGAGGACGCGTACCGCCGCCCCTCGCGGGCTCGCTGCGCTCGCCACGCTTCGGGTTCACGTTGATGGCGGGGTGGCGTCAACCGTGCTCGCCACGCTACGGGGTGGCGTGGATAGTGGGGGGCATCCTATCTTTCACATGTATTTAGGCGCTTTCACCATTAAAAAGATAGGATAAGATAAAAAAAATTGGATACCATCTCATTGTATGCCATACGATTTTTTTATCTTATCCTATCTTTTTAATGTATTCTCTGACTTAGCCCATTAAAAAGATAGGATAAGATAATAAATTGGATCTCATCTGATTGGATGCCATTAAGGGCATACGATGCGATGCGATCCGATTTCACTACGGTGCCGTACGTAGAAAATCTGGGCGCCCTGCTAGGAAACAAGTACCCAAAAGGCTAATGAGGTTATAGGATATATTGATAGACTTTTCTCTTCCTGACTCTTTACTGCATAAGTGGTGGAAATGTACCAAGAAAACCAAATTGTGAAACAACATCAACAAAGTCATCTATGTTGAAACCCCTCATCTGCCACCAAAATAAAATAATTTATCATGTCTGACGAGCTTCGACTGGAGCCAATCAATGGGTCAAAAATTATTATATAACACTATTGTTGTGGCACCAATAAAATCTTCAAATTGAATTGTACTAAATGTAATATTTTACTTTAATTACACAATTAAATAGGTAACAAAAAGGAGGTTACAATTGTTGCTGTTTACTATGGCCCTTATTCAGATTCGAGCGGTACGGCCCGCGTGCGGCCGTACCGCCGATGTTTTCCGTCTGCACATGCGCAGAGGTCAATCTGCGCATGTGCAGGCGAATTCGCCGCACATAAATTTACTACGCCGCAAAGGGGGCGTATAGGGGAGTGAGGGGCTTCATGCCCTCATTTCCCTATGTATACGCCCCGCGTTTCATGGGCGTTCCCATGCAAACGCGGGGCGTACGCATGCTAATGAGGGCATGACGCAACTCATGGGGGCGGAAAGCTGACGTCGCCGGATGTCAGCTTTCAGCCCCCATACAAGCTACCACACGGACGATTGTCCGTGTGGTCTCAGCTTGCGGGAGCTGCCGCGGCGTGCGGACCTGCCTTCGATGGTCGACGACCATCGAATGCAGGGGGCAGCTCCCACCATGGTGGAGGCGTAGCCTCCACCATTTTTATGCGGATCGCCAGCCGTCCGTGTACGGACGGCCGTGGCGATCCGTAGGGTGGGCGGGGATTCGTCTGGTGCGGTCGGAGCCGCATATGCGGCTCGACCGCACCAACCAGAATAAGGGCCTATGTTATCAGTAGAGACAGGATTATATGCACCATAAAAAGCTTGAAATATGCATGCAAATATGCATGAAAAATACTTAAAATATGCATGAAAAATGTTAAAATATGCTACATTAAATAATAAAAAAAGTAATTTTTAACTTATTTATTTAATAATCAGCATAAAATTAGTTGCAAATAAATCTCAAAAATAGGACCACAGCATCTGCAGATGTCTAGTGCTGTACACAGGACTTTTTTTCTCCCTTGCTGCTACAGCAGACTGCAGCGTCCTAGGCTCTTCTTGCATCAACTACATGGACCCTCATCTCCAGAGCCGATGGATCAAATGTCAGCATAGCATGTGAGGGTGGCGCAGTGGAAGGCTTCCTCCCTGCGCCGCATACTCACTGTGACACGGCATTTCCTCTGTGCCACGTGATGTCACAACCGTTCTGCCCACCTCCTCTGCTGCAGAAGTCTGTCTCTTGGTGTAAAATCCCAGGCCAGGGGCAGGCAAAGGTTCAGGAGCTTCGTAATGGCATCCGCCCAGACTGACTTTTATAAACATGGATTGGCAGCCTAGAGCAGTGTCAGACATAGCGTACATCCAAGGTTCCCCACACTGCGCACATATTGCCCCAGCCTGCACACTCTACCACTACCCGACCAGCAACAGCAGGGCAAAGCAGTGCGGTGACTCGCGGGTGGAAAGGGTGCGGAGCCTAAAATATGCACCATCACTAGATTTTAGGTAAAATATGCAATAACCAGTGAGAATGGGCAAAATATGCAAATGCATATGCAAATGCATATAATCCTGTCTCTAGTTATCAGGAAGTAGCAACACAAGGATCCCTGGGAAAATATAATTACTATGGGAGAGAACTGAATGTATCTTTTGATTGATAATATATATATACATATATATATATATATATATATATATATATATATATATATATATATATATATATATATATATATATATATATATATATACATACAGCCAGGGGCGGATCCAGGATAAAATGACAGGGGGGGCACCATGATAAAAGAGGGTTTAGGTGGGGGTGGGCCAGTGTTAGTGGTGCCAGTGTACATGCTAAGAAAGCTGCAGAGAGAGGGTGGGAATGGGATTAAAAATAGGCCCTGGCATTTAAAGTACGCAGGCCTACCATGGCAACAAAAGTGAAGGATGTAGTTGTGCGCGCCGAAGGCGCGCTCTGGAAAAGGGGGTGTGGCCACTCAACAGAGGGCATGTCCTTGAGTGTAGTGTACAACACCATATAGAACTTCTACACATTATGCAACAAAATACTAGACCCCATTATACTTGCCCCTTACACATGATGCCAAATGGAATGAGCCAAAATTCACATAATGCCACAAGGATTGTGTCAAAATTCACATAATAACACACGGATTGAGCCAAAATTCACATAATGCCAAATGGATTGAGCCAAAATTCACATAATACCAAATGGATTGAGCCAAAATTCACATAATACCAAATGGATTGAGCCAAAATTCACATAATGCCACATGGATTGTGTCAAAATTCACATAATGCCAAATGGATTGAGCCAAAATTCACATAATGCCTCACGGATTGATCCAAATTCATAAGATGCCATATGGATTGAGCCAAAATTCACATAATGCCAAATGGATTGAGCCAAAATTCACATAATGCCACATGGATTGTGTCAAAATTCACATAATGCCACATGGATTGTGTCAAAATTCACATAATGCCACATGGATTGAGCCAAAATTCACATAATGCCAAATCGATTGAGCCAAAATTCACATAATGCCAAATGGATTGTGTCAAAATTCACATAATGCCACATGGATTGTGTCAAAATTCACATAATGCCACATGGATTGTGTCAAAATTCACATAATGCCACACGGATTGAGCCAAAATTCACATAATGCCAAATCGATTGAGCCAAAATTCACATAATGCCAAATGGATTGTGTCAAAATTCACATAATGCCACATGGATTGTGTCAAAATTCACATAATGCCAAATGGATTGAGCCAAAATTCACATAATGCCTCACGGATTGAGCCAAATTCATAACATGCCATATGGATTGAGCCAAAATTCACATAATGCCACATGGATTGAGCCAAATTCATAAAATGCCATATGGATTGAGCCAAAATTCACATAATGCCACACAGATTGAGCCAAATTCATAAAATGCCATATGGATTGAGCCAAAATTCACATAATGCCACACAGATTGAGCCAAAATTCACATAATGCCACACGGATTGATACAAAATTCACATAATGCCACACGGATTGAGCCAGAATTCACATAATGCAACACAGATTAAGACAAAATTCACAATACGCTTCATAAACAGGGAAATTGTCCACCAAAGGCGCGCATTAAACATTTACACCATAATGTCCATTGCACGTTAAGTTACACGGCATGATGTCCATTATGTATTATGCCAAACACCATAATGCCTATTAAAAATGATGCTACATACAGTAAGTGCTACTTATCTACATGCTCATTGCCAAGGGTTCCATGCTCATTGCCAGAGGTTCCATGCTCATTGCCACCAGGCAGAAGTGATAGCCACTGACAGTGGCAGAGACTGGCTGTATTCCGAGCACTGCAGGTCCCAGCTATTTGAAATAATACCCATTTCACACCAGAAAATGCATTCCCAGGTTGGCCCCTTTTACACCAGCCTAGTCCCTGCATTTTCTGGTGTGAGGGGGAGAGAAAACCACCCCTCCCCCCCTTTAACCAGTTATCTCATTTAACAGGCTATATCTTCGGAACTAACTGACCCATGTACATGAGACAAGTATCATATTGAAGAACTTTTGAGTGGGCTTTGAATGATTTTGGTCCAGTAAAACTGGAACGTTTGGTTCCAGAGTAATCTGCCCTCAAAGAAAATGAACAGCCATGAAATTACATTTCAAAAAAAAAAAAAAAAAAATCGATTTACACGCTATATCTCTGGAAACGATTGACCGATATGGACCATCCTGGTATCATATTGAAGGACCAGCGATTTGGAATTAAATAACATCAATCACAAGCTCCTGTGATGCCAGGGGGGTAACTGGCAGCTGTCGGAACCGGGTGTGGGTTGGAATTGACGGGTCCCATATTATCCTATGGGGAAAAAATGTTACAGCTTTGCCAGGCGATATCTCCGGTTCCCGGGGGGCTAGAGACATGGGGCTGGGCTCGTTGGAAAGCTCTGGTCCTCATCTACAAAATGAATGACAGGGGGGGCACGTGCCCAGGTGCCCCCCCCCTGAATCCGCCACTGCATACAGCATACCTCTTATTGTGACCCCATTTCTGTAGTGACACATCACTGTGCACCAGTTGTTCTCAGTAATTTCCCAAGTGAGTTAACATGGACTGAATTAAGTAATTGATGTGAATAGGTTCTTCTTTCCATCAATTACTTCATTCCCTATTCAGGTTTTAAGTGTGAGAAATAGAATGTGCCCCTACAGTAATAGGTCACGTTTGTATGTATTATTGAATGGGGCATAATTCTTCTCATACATTTGCAAATGCCTGTCGGACAGAATAGATTCAGTAGTCTGCTCATGCATTGACTGGGCGAATGGCGGAAAGATGCCTGCTGGAATATACTCACTGTAGAGGTGGTCATTCTGTGGCTTAAACCACTTCTTATAAAAATATATAGGATCAGACATCTCATAAATATTGATGAAAATGAATATTATGAAAAGCTCATAGTGTAAATACTGACCATGAAGTGCTTCAGAGATGTATAACGTATATCTAGCAAAATGGTTGCTGCACTGTGTTAGGATACAGATTCTGCTTATCTTTTTAAATGTACAAATTAATGAATTATTCAAAGGAAAATAAAAGTTTCCTACTAGCAGCTGTTCTCTCAGTAATTTGTAAACATTCCCATTCCCAGTGTCCGAAGGGCCCACTGTGACTGCAGTGGTAGAGCCCATGGGTAGGATTGGGTCACTGTCTTCAGGGGGTGTGGCCAGCTGCCATAAATGTTTGGTTAATCATTAGAGTGTGACCCTAGACCGTTTGAGATACCCTGAGGACGAGCACTGGGCTCGAAACACTGGTGTAGGTCACCTGATATGCAATAAAGCACGTTATTTACTTCAAGACTCCGAGTGACGCCTGTTGCCTGATTTACCTGTGTTGGACCTGCGTGGTTCTGGGAAGGCACCGGAGCAAGCTGCCTTTTTATTTCTTTAATGGAGTGCCGGATTATCTCTTCTCTCTCTCTCTCTCTCTCTCTCTCTCTCTCTCTCTCTCTCTCTCTCTCTCTCTCTCTATATATATATATATATATATAGCATTGTCTAACCATCTTAGATACCTTGTTACCCCTGAGGAAGTCCCTATGGGATGAAACGCGTAGGGTCTCTCGGAAGTGGTATCTCACATCAATATATACAGTTTTGGTGAAACTGCCATCAGCGCACCTCTACACTTTCTTTCTCTCTCTATGTTTTCCCTATACCTCTATTAACAGCGAGGTATTTAGAGGTGCTGCTAACCCCACAGCGCAGACAGGGTCACAACCCCCCATATATATATATATATATATATATATATATATATATATATATATATATATATATATATATATATATAGTAAATACTGATATCACATGCAATGTACCAGATTAATAACAGGGGTGCATTGTAGAAAATACACCATATAGTCTTGTGCAAAATAAGGTAACAAATGTACAATGTACAATTCAAGTGCACAGTCTGTAGGCCAGGCCAACTCTGGGGGCAATTCAGACCTGCTCGCTGCAGGCCAAATTCGCTAAACTGTCCGAAGGTTGGGGTTTGAGCATGCACGAATATGTGCATTGTGCAAACTCCAGAAGTGAGTGATTTTCACACTCACCGGGCCGTTCGCTCAGTGGTGGGCGGCAGGGGGGTGAACATGGGGCAAAAGCAGGGGAATGGTCAGCGTTTTATGGGGGTGGCCATAAAAACCCTGGATGTACCCCTGCAGACACAGACGTGTCGATGCCTGCTTGGGTCAGGCAGCTAACGTAACATGACTGTCCAAGATAAAAGTATGGTCTTACGTTTATACTTTTATACACGAACAGAGAAAAAAATCATTTGAATGGTGGGCGACCATTGAATGATTTTTCCTCTGTGCATCAGCATGCAAGTGGAAGTGTAAAGGCCCCCATACACCAAGGCGATTTGGTCGGACCAAATCGTCCCTCCCTGACATGCCGTCGGGTCCGATGCGCGGTCCTGTGCGCTTCGGACCCGACCAGATGGTCAGACCGGCAGGCCGTCCGACCACCCGTTCCTCCTGGAGGCGAGGTGGGCGGGAAGCAGGGACACATGCGATCCATCACAACGGATCACATGCATCCCTGCCACCGGGAAGGTTCCGGCGGCTCGCAGGCTGTTGGGTGTCCGTACACTGCTGCAAGACATCGCAGGCAGTGTATGGGAACCTTAAGAGTACACATATATATCCTCATTCACGCCAATTTTCTACAATTTTGCTTTGAATATGCAGTACAAAGAACAGTAAAACACTACAAATATATAAACGGTGCATAATGCAGAAAAAGCAATATAAAAAGGATATAACTTTATTTTTGTGTTTACTTACATACATGTCATAAAGCATAGTGCCAAGTTCTACAAATACTGCTATGTTATCCAGGTAAAGATACAGCTAGTGCAAAATGTTACAATTCTCTCCAAGATACTGATCATCAATATCAAGATGTGAGATCTAAAATGAGTTATAAAATGAGTTATATAATTTGGATTATTTTCTCTTACTCTTCCCTCTCTCTGCATGAGACTAAAATTTTAATGAAGTTCACTATTTCCATAGACCATTCTGCCAATCTATTTAACCAAAACCTTCATTTCAACATTATATTAAAGCCACTTCACAGAGTGTAGTGAGTTCAACCACTTCAGAAGTTTAGGTTATTAAATTCTTGAAGAAATTAATTATGGAAGGATAAGGAGAAAAAAAATGAACGCATTAACTCTTGGCATACCTACATCTCATAACCCCTTTGTGTGTAAATGATGGACCTTTTACTGCAGGGAAGGTTTATACCAAATAAGAAGGCTCATGGTGCCTTATTACATGTCCCCAAAATGTATCTTTCTGTTTTTCACACTCTATTACATTTGGCCCTTTGTCTTGCTACCTGCTTCATGTATTACAGACTGTCCCAGTACTCAGATACTGTTTCCTGCCACAGATTACAGTATTTCACACATCTTGAAGCTTCTGTTGACCCAGCTACAGCTCTATCTCTACCTCCTTGGTGACCCAGCTACAGCTCTAGCTCTACCTCCTTGGTGACCCAGCTACAGCTCTATCTCTACCTCCTTGGTGACCCAGCTACAGCTCTACCTCTACCTCCTTAGTGACCCAGCTACAGCTCCATCTCTACCTCCTTGGTGAATTACTGGCCCTGACAGTAACCAATATCATACCTCCCAACTGTTGCGATTACAGCAGGACAGTCCCACTATCTGGAGACTGTCCAGCTGTATCTACCACTAGTGGCAATGTCCCGCAAGTGCACATCATCTCTTCACTGCAAGGAGGAAGCAGGGGGCTGCCCAGCTCTTAGGGGAGCACTGGGCCAACCTGAAGCGTGGCGAGCGCAGCGAGCCCGTGAGGGGTGGCGGTGCGCGTCCTCCGACCTTTTCATTCCACTACTATCCACGTCGGCGTGGAGTTGAGAATATAAAGTGTGGCGAGCGCAGCGAGCCACCGAGCCCGAAGCGTGGCGAGCATAGCGAGCCCCGCGAGGGGCCGCGTATAACTTCACAGGTATACGCGTCCCCTCGCGGGGCTCGCTGCGCTCGCCACGCTTCGGGCTCGGTGGCTCGCTGCGCTCACCACACTTTATATTCTCAACTCCACGCCGACGTGGATAGTAGGGGAATGAAAAGGTCGGAGGACGCGCACCGCCGCCCCTCGCGGGCACGCTACGCTCGCCACGCTTCGGGTTCACGTCAATTGTGGGGTGATGACGGGGCCATATATAATGTGAAATGGGTCATATTGGCCCATTTCACATTTTTTACTATGTGAGATGGACTTAATCAAGTCCATCTCATCTTGTGCCATTATAATGGCACAAGACCGACGCGATGCTCCCGATTTCAATGTTAAAAATTATTTTAACATTAAAGCCTATGGCAAAATCGGGGGCATCGCGTCGGTCTCGTCGGGGCCAATGTTAATGGTCCCGACCGACGCGATGCCCCCGATTTTTCCTTTGCCGGCAAAATGGACCTGATTTCAAAGGAAATCGGGTCCATTGTGGGCATCGTGTACCTTAACTTAAAGGTACACGATGCCCATGATTGTGGCCGTGCTAGAAAACAAGTACCGTTGTTTGTTTCACAATAAAAAATTTTTTTACATCTTCAAAGTTGTAGGCATGTTCTGTGAATGAAATGAGGCAAACCTTCAAACAATCCAATTGAGGCGACAAAACATGAAAAAATGCTAAGGGGTGTGAATACTTTTGCAAGGCAATGTATGGCAGAACAGAGAATACCTATTACAAGATGCTGGCATTGGCATTTCTATAATGCAGCAGCAGCAGCCATCAGACCACACAGCAAGTCGTTCTTTGAAGAAAAAAAAACACGCCCTTCGGTCATTTGCTGTTTGCTTTTGATCCCTCATACTTGTTCCAATTTCACCAAGTAGCAGCACATGCACAAACTACATCCACTCCTCCCCTCCCTCCTTTCTGAGCAATTTCCCTTTGCTCACATCATCTACTGCACCTTCAGCCATTATTACAATTATTAATTTGTCAAAGAGATGGAGTGCAATAATCTGTTTCTCATTCTGTTCAGGTCACAGATTTATCAGGACAGGTATGGTAAGAAACACAGAATTTAAAGTCAGATCAAAGGTATATTTCTACTTTTCATCTTGAAACAGTTTCTGCATGAGCTCCGTGCTCGGAATATGCTAGGAATATAGATGCACATAAGGGCAAACAGGAACAAAGTATCATATATGCCACGGCTGATTCTCCTAATCTGACAACAGAAGATGGCGCAGAATTCATTTATCTGGTTACACTCACAAATATATAAAAGGTTCCTTACATTGACAGGAGTATGGCAAAAAGGAAAAAATGGTATTGCAACGCTCATAAATTTTAGTGATTCAACCAATTTATCATAGAATACAATTTTAATATGTATAATATACAATATACAATAAAAGACAATAAAATCAAATGACAAATAATTGGACCTAATGATATTATATAACCTGCTCTGGTTGAACACAACACGGTTGCAGAGATGGAATTGAGGGATAGCTGGAGTCCAATTTGTAATTCCAAGAAAACCACTGGAGGTGTCCCTGTCCAATTGGACTTGCTGGCTTGTGGGGATCCTCTCTAGAATGCGTTCGTATTCATGGGATTGGTCCTCCAATTGTAATCCCAAAGAGCCACACGGTGAATGCCCCAGATCAATTTGGACTAGTGTTGGGGCTCCTTCTGTAAAGTGCACTGTGCTTGAAGTAAAGTGCTCCAGGTGTTGGGGAGTTTGGGGGAAAACCAGAGAATTCAGCAGGTACGGGGTGGAATGTCCATAACAGGTCCAACTATATCACCAACGTGTTTCGCTGTCACTTAGGGGACAGCTTTTTCAAGGAGGAGTTGACAGGAGTATATAGCAATATTCAACAAACTTGTCAGCTATTAAGTTTTATATAGTTATAAATTGAGAATTAGGGCTAGATGTATCTTGTTTCAAAAAGTGATAACATGGAGAGTGATAAAAAACCAGCCAATCAGCTCCTACCTGTCATTTTTCAAACCAGGTCTGTAACATGGCAGTTGATAAGCTGGCTGTTTATCACTCTCCATTTTATCACTTTTTGAATCTTGATACATTATTATTTTTTATTTTAATAACAGTTTCTTATATAGCGCATACATATTCCGCAGTGCTTTACAGAGAATATTTGAACATTCACACCAGTCCCTGCCCCAGTGAAGCTCACAATCTATAATTCCCTACATGTGCACCCAGACATTCTAGGATTCATTTTGGTGGGAGCCAATAAGCTTATCAGTATATGTTTGGATTGTGGGAGGTACCCGCAAGTTCGGGGAGAATATACAAACTCAGCACAGTAAGGGCCATGGTGGGAATCGAACCCATGACCTCAGAGCTGTGAGGCAGTAATGCTAACCATTACACCATCCGTACTGCCCTGTCACTTCTACTGTTATAATTATTATACTGTATTATACTGTTCAAATTATACTGTTTTTCATCTATAAGATGCTGACAGCTAATTATTTGAAATTCTTACTCTTGATTGGGGGGCCTGAATCCATTCAAATTCAGTTTAGGCAAATCCAAGACAAAAAGCCAAAACCCTGGAGCCAATTTTCATCTCTAATTTATAGCCATGAAAAAAAGGCAAATTATTGATGAACTCCCCCCAGACATATTATATGTGTAATATCAAAGTCCTTCAATAACAAACAGTTCTGCAAATATGTATATGTAAAGGTAATTTTTTCTTCAGCAAGTCTTCACTTCAATTGAGTAATAACACCAATAGTGACTGATACCATGGTAAGAGCAACCACAATTGAACATAGAATTTTTCTGTAGGCTACCCTATTGCCTCCATAGAGGTGTAACGTCCATCCAGACCCCCAATAAAAAGCCATACAATCTGAAGACAGAAATAGGCATTGTGGAAACTCTTTGCAAGTGTTAATATATTTGTACCAATTATAAAAAACAGCAAAGCATAATGCAATTTTCTTCCATCAGAACTTTATCATTGATGAGTCTAAATATGCAGCTGTAGCAAAATGTAAATTATTGAGTGCATGCTGCTGTTTCCCAGAAGGTATGCTTTCCTAAAGACAAGTCTACCTCTCCTCCCGGGATGACTGTGTAATGTTCAGCTCTTCTCCTCGGGACTTGCCTCCAGTTATCTCTCATATAATGAGCTCCAGGAAGCCAAAGCTCAACATCTCAGAATGTGTCAGGTTCAGCAATGCATGTATCACATTCACTCAACAGTCTCGAAAAACATCTCTATACACAACTGACATGACAGGCCAGGCAAGGCTTCTCATTAGCATGTCTACGTCCAGAATTGGTGACTAAATTGGATACAATGCTCAGTATTTCCTAAGGCTACAGTATTGATATGGGTTTGTGAGCAAATAACAATTTTTTTTGTTGTAACATATAACTCACCACAACAGGCTTGTGGCTGAGCAAATAAGAAAAAATAGACATTTACTGTAACACATTTAAGATGCAACTTATAAACCAATATATACAATAATAAAATGTACAGTTATTTTAAAAGTGTCAACTGGCTTGGATGTGTCCATATGGGTACAGGGGAAACCCCTTGTAAGCTTCACTGCCTGAGGGCCCACCCTTCCTCATGTTCCAGACTGTGCACATGAATTATACTATATATATATATATATATATATATATATATATATATATATACACATATATATATATATATATATATATATATATACACATATATATATATATATATATATATATATGTTACCTTATGTCATGATGTATTTATTTTCTACAGTTCATTGAAATCCACAAAAAATTCCTAGTCTGCACAAGCATACATGGCCAATAAAATTTATTCTATCCTATTCTATTCATTGGTGTTATCGGTACCGGTGCATCATTATGCATGGACTATATTTTTCAATGGGCCCAGGTTATGCAAGCTTTAACGGTTAGACTCAAGCGTTAATGGTTAGCCTGGTCCTTATGTTGGCTAGCCACACCCCTAAACATAGGGCCCTAGCACTGCCCAGTTCAGCATTGGGAGTGCAGCGGTTACATATTTTGGAGATGGGACAATTGTTTTACTTCCCGGTTTAATTTATTAAAAAAATATATTTTAATTTGTTACTGACAATCTACACACATTAATACCCCATACACACAGTGACATTAGGGTTAGGTTTCTATTTTATTTTGACTATATAGTTAAAAGACATGTAGACTATATAGTAGCCATCAAAAGTTTTTCAGACGCATTTGATGCCGATGCGTGGCCCCGCAGCATTGAAATCTAATAGAAAAATAGCCTGTGCAGGCAAGACTATACTACAGATCTGTACTATATAGTCCAAATCTAATGTGTACACTGCAACGTGCAATTCAATCCCGATCGAATCGGGATTGAATAGAAAAATGAATCGCACCATGTGTACGGGGCTTACCTGTGACTGATAGCAAAATTAGTTTTTCCAACAGGGGCAAATTGTGGTAAACTGAAGATATTAAATTGCAAACATAAAATCATAACACAAAACAATGTTTTTGTCAAAATATTCAAGCAAGAATTCCATCTAATAGAAAAGATGCTAGAACAAAAACCATGTCCTACTTCTCAGTGCGATTTATAGTCTAAGAGCAGACAATGTTTTGTTCTGTGTTTAAAGGAACAATTGGAAAGTATAAATTGTAGTATGACAGTCTATGACAATACAAGAAAAAAAAGTCCTGCACAATTGTGTATCCTTTCTTTATAAAACACATCACTTCCTGTCTCTTTCTATAAAGAACAAGCTCTCTCATCTGTCTTGGCGAGTATCGATCTTGTGCGTGAGACACGTCCACATGTCCACAGACGGCCTGGGGTTTTAGAAATAGATTAATAATGGTTCATAGCACATAGTTGTCTACTCATCGACTTTCTACTTAACCCATTATTTGTCAGAGCAGCCTGGAAAAAAAACGGTGAGTTTTTGCTATGACCTTGAATTAAATGATTAAGGGTAATTAACTAGACTCTATTAAATTAGTGATTGTGCCTCATACTGAAAATTCACAATTACAACAGCAAATTATAATTTGTCTTTGTGGTGTGAAGTTTTTCATGAAAGGATCATTTTCTCTAGCTTACACTAAATAAAGAGGCCTCTGCTACATTAGTAGCACAAATCCCTAGGAAAAGTACTGATCTGCAAATAACCTTCAAATTTGAATACATATACGCATACTTGCATACTCTCCCATAATGTCTGTGAGTCTCCCAAAAATCAGGTGATTCCCCCCCTCCCTGCCTCCCTGGGCAAGGTAGGCAAGTCTCCCGCTTTCCTCACCAGCCCCTCGCACCCCCTCCTCAGCCGCCCACTTACACAGCACAAGTGGCTGGTCCGAGGGGATCTGTTTTGTGCTGAACTACACCATCATAGCCCTGTTCCCCACTATACAATGCCTGTTTCTCAGCACAGTATAGCGGGGGTGGATAAAGAACATCGTGGAAAGATGTAGCCCCCCCTGACACAGAGGAAGGAGACGCCACTGGGTAGACCTAATTACTATTTTGCCCATAGTTGGAACAAAGGGTAAAATTGAAATAGGGATAACACATCTAGTCTATAACCTCTAACTCAGTGGTTCTATACCTAGGTCCTCAAGGACCCCCAACAGTGCATGTTTTCCAGGTCTCCACACAGAATCACAGGTGAAATAATTAGCTCCACCTGGGATCTTTTAAAATGTGTCAGTGAATAAAGAGTGCACCTGTGCACCTGCCGGGTGACCTGGAAAACATGCACTGTTGGGGGCTCCTGAGGACCGAGGTTGAGAACCAGTGCCGAATTCCCCATTAGGCACGTGAGGCACATGCCTAGGGTCGGCACATGTTTGGGGGCGGCACTTGGATGCATGTGATAGTACTATCAGCCTGAAATGTACGAGTAACTGCAAAATGTTTCCACTGTACTGTACCATATTCCAACTTGATTAGTGTGTAAATGAATAGAACATGCAGATACTGCCCCTGTAAGTTGTCCTACTTAGTAAATGTATTTATTAACAGCTTCTTATATAGCGCAGAATATTCCATTGCGCTTTACAAAGGAGACAGTGATACAAAAAACAGGGTATTTACAAACATGTATACATAATAAAAAATGTTAGTTGTTGACTTTTTTATTATATTTTAAATTGGCAACCATAAAATGAGGGTTTATAGCTAATCAATAACATAATACAATTAGGCAGGGGGGCGGACATTATTGTTGTGCCTATGGGCGCCCTCACCCCTAAATCCGCCCCTGTTGAGAACCCTTGCTCTAACGGGTCCTGTATCAGGTTGAACTTGATGGACGTAAGTCTTTTTTTAACTTCAGCTACTGTATATTACTTCACTTTGGTTTTACTGGCTTGAATGCAAAGCACAGAAAGACTTTATGAAATGGGTACGAGCTGCATAGGTTGTCAAACCTCCTTTCCACTTTTCCAGACTTATATTTGGCCATTACCCTTGACCACAGTTATTTGTGTATAATTTCTTAGATGATCTGTTTGGGCTTTATTGCAGGGTCTCAACGGTTTTTTATTGAAAATGTACCTAATGTATGTATCTGTGCACATGGATTGGATTTTAAAGTGTGTCTAAACATTCAATTACAAAGGAAACAGACATTTTGTTTTGACAGTTAGCATATCCTTTTTCTAGAAACTAAGCCCATATGCCCAAGTCAAATCAGTATCACTTTAATGAATCAATAGGCTGGAACACAGAACTTCATCTGGAGCTCACATTGGGGATTGGGTAAAGCAAATTTCCAAAGTTATAATATATAATTAACACGGTGCCACGCATTACTTAAAAGAACTACACAAAATATCTCCTTGTTACTGTTGCTTAAATGCTTTCTTCTGCATTTTTCTTAGGATAAACCACTGAATTATGGGTAAGAAGGTGTTGTTCTGCACAGTTCTTTCATGCCCTGAGTGTTGCATGGAGAATATTTATATTTGAGATCTGACCAAGGCCAGAGACTGGAAGGTGTACAGGCTCACCGTGTAAACATGTAACTATCACACCAAAACTCCAACCTCATTTATTATATTGACCTTTACAGATTTCCCTGTTAATACCACTTACATAGGTGTACGCAAATTGAGTGTTAGGGGTGTACAGGCACCCCCTAATGCTATGCCCCTTTTATTAACACCTCCCTGCCACTAGCAATACCAGCAATACCTTTTACCAAAGCATTTTGATTTTTAGAACTGTATTCCATTAAAAGAAGAGCCCATCAATCAATTTTGTGTGTTTTGCATTGTTAATTGTACTAGACCATTGTCATATCACTACATACCTGCGTCATCCATATATTTTTGTTGACTTTATTTGCATGTGATGTTACACAGAGTAAAAAACTGAAATATTCATGAGATTATGGTGTGGCTGAGAGACGTTTTATATTGTAGCGAGTGCCAATAGATGATGGTAGACATGCCTGATCGGCGGTGTTTGACATGCCCAATAGGTGGTGTTAGGCACACCTCTTTGATGGTGCACCCCCTAATACAATGTGCTGCGCACGCCTATGACCACTTAGACGACACTCATCTATATCTTAAATAAATGATCAGATTGGCTTATCCTTGTAATGTTTTCAGTGTAGCTTTCTTGTAGGATGGGTGCTAAGACATACTGTACTTTCCCCCAGTGTGCATAGGGTGTGCAGATAATGGGATCCATTAAAATGCTGTTCTGCAACCACTTTGTGGAAATATAGTTGAACTATGCAATTCGTGGAATATATCGGGACCGTATTGGACATGGGAAATCCTATTCTTTGTAAATAGTGTACCGCATGCATAAGTGGCATTAAAGTTTAATTAAAATATTACAATGATAAATTATACTTAGTATGCCTGCATTGCTATATGTATTCAACCAAACTTATGCTGGCTGATTGGCAGCTTGGATCGGCAAATCCTGTGCTCATTCTCCTGGCAGTAGATATTTTATTTATTGCTGGTATGGATGAAGGAGACAGCGGCACTTTCTGTTCCTATTCATCTAGATTGAGAAGTACAGCCATCTATAAAAATGGCCATTAATCTTTGCCGACTCAAACACCTCTCTCAGCATCCCCCGAGCAGCTAGCGTACTCACCCCCATCAATATAATTGGGGGGAATTTACTGTCGCAAAGATCACCTTGAGCTTGTATTCTTCTAAAATACTTTAAGGGCTCATACATGGCATGAAAAATGCTAGTCTAAAAGCACAGACCAAACTTTTTACTTTGTACGCACTTTAACAAAGACTTAGAAGTGCAATTACTTATGTGTCTCAACGTTTCCCGCAGCATAGAATACTGTGTACCAAATGAGCCTTACCACAGAACCTAATTGTATTTTACCAACTGTTAACAATTGTGAATGTTGCAGGCAATGTCGAAATTTCCCCTAATGTAAAGTAATATAGAGGCTTGTCAAAGGGTATGTGCAGGTTCCTTCACTGGCATTATTTGTTGGACTTTCAGTAACAAAAAATAGTTTTAAAATGTTCATTAACTGCTTAACATGCATGTCTCGAAAACAAAGTTGTTTGTACAAAGCTTTAAGTGATGGATGATGATCCTGCAAAGCATTTAATTAACCTTTGGTTTAATACAAATTTATATAGAGAGGTGTATTAACTAATGGAGCAATGAGCAGTTATCTAACAGGATAATAACCAGAGAAATGCATAAAAAAAGTATTATGAATATGAAAAAATCCAATGTTCTAGACTGCAATAAACCGCAAATGCTCAATGAAGTCTAAATGTTTCTCATAAGATTTAGCATTTCACTCTTACTTTCAGAGAGCTCAGCTAAGTGAAATTGTTCCAATTTGTTAAGCATGATTGAAGCCTGACGGGAATGGGTATGGTTTGTGGCCAAATACAAGGGCAACCTGCTATCTACCGATTCAATTGAAAATTTGACAAGGTACATCAGTAGCAGCAATTATACAACAATGATGTGTTATTTACAGGAGCATAAGACATATTTGGATATTCAGTAAGTGATTTATATTTTCCAACAGTTGCACAATTTACACTTTTTGACGATTTTCAGTTAAGTTTACATTCAACCTATTCAATTAAAGTGACGACTGTTGGAAATATCGACATGGTTGGAAAACATGTGGATCAGCAGCTTTTTTACCTTTTTCACCGATGCAGAGTGGACATTTTAACAAAGTACATCGGCAGAAAACCACCCAAAAACGTACATAATTGAATTGGTATGTCTGGATTTTAGAGATATTTGAAAAATGTGAACATAATTAAATACCCACAATAAAAGAAAAGATGCTTTAGCCACTTGCCTGGAGTGGTCACATCATATGCAACCACAGCAAGATATATTTTATAATAAGGTAATTAATGTAGGTCAGACCTGACAACCATATAAAAAGTATACCGCGTATACAATTTATTATTACTGCAATTGCCATTGCGACAGAGAGCTCAGCAATTTCACACCTAGATCATGGGTAGAATTTTTTTTCTATTTATGTGAAAAACCATCACCTTTACAAGTAGCACCACTATTACAACATTTACAAAGTTTATAGGTAGGTGCTAAGTATGTTATTGACAATGTCTACTAAAGATTAAGGGCTATCGGGGGCGTGGCCTGGCTCGCAAAGAGAGAAGTCACGATTTTGCTGGGCTCCTGACTCCCTACTACAGGTGTCCTACCTGGGCTTTCCCCACCCACCTCACAGCCCTCCCTGGGCACCTGATTGATCCCACTGCCCCTCTGCCACATCGGGTAGGAGCCGCGGAATCGGGGAGCGTGCCCTCTTGCTCCCGCGGGTTGCGGCCTACCTGCTTCCTGGAAGCCGGGTCCTCAGGTGATTGCCGGAAGCACAGGTCCTTCGGCCTCCGTGCTCCCTCCTGCGTCCTGCGAGTGCCCGCCGGAATCCAGAACTGAGGCGCGGACATCAGCGCCGGCTTCTCTCCTCCCTCCGGCGGCCGTGACATGCTACAAGCTGCGGGGGACCTGATGACGGGTATGCCCGACTGCGGCACCTGATACCCGGCGGCCATCTTCTATACTCCGGCGGCTCCAGCGGCAGCCCTACCAGCAGGACTACAAGGATCACACGGGGGGCCTGCTGTCCTCCTCCCTCCTCATAGCTGACACTCCTGACATCTCAGCCAAGCTGCAGAGGCTGGTGTCCCTGCTGGACATTACTTGTATTCCCCTCCCCACCTCCATACAGGGGAACAGGGGATTTTGAAGTCTTGGGCTGGTTGTGTCCTGGGGGGAATCCCCTCACAACATATCAGCGAAGGAGATAACTCTCCCTCATAAGTCTAAGCACTCCCCCCCTCTATTGCCTCATCTGTGGGAGTAGAGGTGGGAGGCGAGGAGAGCTATCTGTGTGCTGCTCTGGGGGCTGTGGTTGAGTCTCAGCAGCCCTCTCACCCCTGAACCCCCCAATTCATTGAGTTGTGCCCCTGACCCCACAGAGTTAGCAGGGATTAAGCTGCATATAAAGCAATAGCAGCCCAACATTTACTACTAGGTGCCTAGGAGGCTATTACAGTACCCCCTTAAGCCTTGTTACGGCGCAGGGGACTCTGTACGCCACTTGAACAGCCTGAAGACTGGGAGAATCGGTGGGCACCTTCCTAAATCCTGATTGACTCCCCACTTGACACCCTATCAGGCTACGCCAACCCACCCCATACCTAGTACCCAGGGGCGCCCTCCCTCATTCCGGAGGCCTACTCACCAACCCAAGGGGACCATGTGATTCCTCTCCCTGTGCCCTAATGCAGAGGCACCGGGCGCCCCAATCGCAACACAGATGCTAAATTGCACTGACACACCCATGATATAATTCTACCCAGGGAACCGAAGATCCCGTGCTCTCCTTCCCTCCTGATCCAGTGGAGTCCCTGCCCTTTTATACTTACGCGGCTAAAAGTTGTACAATGCCATCCAGGCGTCAGAAAGATGTGCCGGGGACATCAAAATCGAACTTCTTCAAGCTTCCGTCTCCAGTGCAGGGGATTGCCAGAAAATCTTCGGCCTCATCCCCCCATAAACAGCCACCAGCACCTAGCACCTCATCTGATGCCTCTCCACTACCCCCCGCGACTCTGCCAACTATGGGTGACAATGACCCCCTAACAATAGGAGCCATGAAACAATTGCTGCAGGCCTTCAAAGCAGACTTCTCACAGGAACTCAAAGCAGCCGTCCAATCTTGCCAGCAGTCCATAGATGCAGTGGGACAACGGGTTGATCACTTAGAAATCAAAATGGAGGAAGTTGTGAAGTCCCACAATGAGTTGATTGTTCTACATGAAGAGTTACAGCAAGAGAATGTCGCCCTACGCAGTAAACTAGGCGACATGGAAGACAGATCGCGTAGAAATAATATTAAGATTAGAGGCATCCCCGAATCTGTCACCCCGGACGGCCTGGTACAATTTGTGACAGACCTGTTCACAAAGCTTCTGCCAACGGTACACATTTCAGACTTTCTATTAGACCGTATACACCGCATCCCCAAACCCAAAAACGCTCCACCGGGGGCTCCACGAGACACTCTGATGAGATTTCATTATTTCCACATTAAGGAGAGGGTTCTGCGTGCAGCAAGATCCTTAGACGAATCCGAACCTATCCTGGGAGAGCTACAGATCTTCGGGGACTTCTCTGCTTCTACTCTGGCAATGAGAAGATCCTTTGCGTCAATCACTAGATCCCTCCAGAATGCGAACATTCCATATCGCTGGGGCTTTCCAACAAAGCTGATAGTCAGACGCAATGAGACCACCACCATTATCACTTCTCCAGCAGCCGGCGCCAAAATTCTGGCAGACTGGAACATAGCTATGATGCCGCCTTCTGCCAATAAAGTGGCCCAGGAGTGGTCTACGTCTGGTCATACTGCGTGAACGTAATGTATATGATATGCTTGGTTCAGTTTATTTTTCTAGAAATGTTGTTTATGTTTGAATATTGAGGCCCAGCTACATGCAATTGGTTCCTTCTGCATGGGAGCTTTGGCTCTGGGGGACGAGCGGCTCATTTGATACCCGGATATTAATCTCAGATGAGTCAGGAATATGGGTCCCCGTCCCTCTTAGCCAACCATGGGTCGAGTGTGTCTAACTAATAGACTAATGTGTTTAATACTTCACTCTATTCCAGCTATTGATATGGCATGTTCTCCTACTCTGTTACCTATGTTTGCCCTAGGAGTAGTCAGATGTGTCTTAGCCTAGGATCCTCCACGTTCTTAGAACTAAATTCAGCTCCCTACACAAGTTCGTTACACATGTTTATTACATTGGTGCGCTAAAGAAAGATATATTAATATTTGCTCTGTGTTTATCATTGAGGGCCCCCCCGGTACAGTCCTGTGCTGAGGCCCACGCCCCTATGTGCCGCCAAACTGGGCGGCCTCCTTTAACACCCTTAGGGTGTACGTTTCTATGTATATATTCCCTATGTTGCCTTCCCTCCCCTACTGAACCTCTGTTCAGCTTCAGCTCATCTGGAACCATCTCCCAAAACCCCTCCCTGCCCACAACACTTGACATCAATATTGGTACGCCACATCTGACACTATTTTTATTAGATATATGTACAACGCTATACTTGGTTATGCCTTTCTTTTATCTTAGTTTTAAACCTGAGGCCACGTGTGCACGATCATGTACCTCTGGCTATAGGACTATACAGGCCCTAGATCCCTGGTGGTCTATCCATAGGTATCACATTGTCCATCCACCAATGTACGAATGTCCATGATCTCGACAAAGCTTAAAATATTGTCATTAAATGTAAAGGGCCTAAACTCCCCCAATAAGCTGAGAATAGCACTGACTCACTTCGCCAGGCTCAAAGCCCATATAGTAGCAGTCCAGGAGACTCACTTCCTAGCTTCAGCACCTCCTCGCTTTTATGACAATAAGTTCCCAATATGTTTAACAGCTAACGGTCCAAAAAAAAAAGCTGGAGTAGCCCTTCTCCTCTCTCAGACGTGTAGCTTTTCTCTGGAGAAACAAATTACAGACCCGGAAGGCCGATACCTAATTGCTGTAGGACAAATAGATAATAACCCAATCACGATTGCTAATGTATACGCTCCCAACACCAAACAAGTCCCATTTATAAGGAAATTCTGCTCGATCCTCCATTCATCATATAAGGGATCACTGATCATTTTAGGTGACTTCAACCTAGTCTTAGATCCTACTATGGACAAATCGACCCCCCGCTCTGCCCATGCAACTCCCCCCGCAAGAAACCAATCGCAGGCATTTCAACGTATATTACATGAGTTTGGCCTCTATGATGTCTGGAGGGCAAGGAATCCTAGTTGCAAAGACTTTACCTTTTACTCAGCGGTCCATAGAACCTTTTCTAGAATCGATCTGTCCATCTCGGACGGGAGGACCCTCCAGCAAATTAAGAAAGCAGACATATTGCCGATCCCATGGTCAGACCATTCGGCTATTCTGCTCATCTGGGACTTAAGTTCGGCAAGATTGCCTCCTAGACCATGGCGGCTGGCCGGGTACCTTCTGTCCGATAGAGACACTAAACCCCTAATTGATAAATCCCTAGCTTTGTTCCTAGAAACCAACTCCCCTACTGAAACATCTCTTCCCATACACTGGTGTGCTCTGAAAGCAGTCATTAGAGGCTCTTTTATCCAGGCAGCAGCTCAGCATAGAAAGAAACTAACCAAGAATCGTGAGGAAATTGAAGCCAAACTACTAGACCTAGAAAACAAACTTAAATTAGACCCAACTAACAGATCCACGTACCGAGAGCTCCTTAAGATGAGGGACGAGTGGAATGCGCTATCTATGTCAGAGGTTCGAAGAAATCTGTTTAAGCTAAAACAAAAATTTTATACCCAAGGTGACAGAGCAGGCAGACTGCTGGCTAGAAAATTGAGGGGGAAGCAAGCAAAGGAACGTACTAAGCAAGTCACTAATCTGAAGGGAGCCACAGTAACAGATCCCCTTGACATAGCCAATGCCTTTGCGGAATACTATTCCTCCCTCTATAATCTCCGCCACGACCCTCTCACCTCCCAACCCAACCCAGAATCGATTGAATCCTTTTTACGCCATATCAACCTCCCCTCACTAGACCAATCCACACTGCACAACCTCGAGCGCCCGTGGTCCGAAGATGAGATACGCCTAGTCATTGATAGCCTCCCACCAGAAAAGGCCCCGGGTCCAGATGGCTATATTAATAAATTCTATAAAACTTACCGAGACCAACTAACTCCCTTATTAACCCCCCTTTATAATGAAGCATCAGCGCAAGGCTCATTCCCAGCCGAAATGCTGGAGGCCCGAATTGTTACGTTCCCAAAACCGGGTAAAAATCCCAAAATCCTAACGAACTACCGCCCCATAGCTTTGCTAAATACCGACGTGAAAATTTACGCCAAATTAATAGCGAATAGACTTAACCCGATCCTCCCATATCTAATCAACCAGGATCAGGTGGGGTTCGTGATGGGGAGACAGGCACCTGACAACACAAGGAGGACTATACACCTCTTGGACACCTTCTCCGCGTCAGCGGAGCCACTACTGTTCCTATCACTTGACGCGGAGAAGGCGTTCGATAGACTCCACTGGGGGTATCTACTAGCAGTCCTGCAGAAATTCGGAATTAGAGATAGGGCCCTATCCTCTATTATGGCCCTCTACTCCAATCCGTCGGCCAAAGTTTTTGTGGACGGCATGCTTTCATCCACTTTTGTGATATCTAATGGCACCCGTCAAGGGTGCCCATTATCCCCACTAATGTTTGTTCTCGCGATTGAGCCCCTAGCAGAAGCGATCAGATCAAACCCTGAGATCGAGGGCCCCTACCTGTGTAGTCGCTCGTACAAGATCTGCTTATTCGCAGATGATGTTCTCCTCACCATTGCCAACCCTCCCACCTCCCTGACCGCTCTACATAAGATCCTCCATACGTATTCTTCCGTTTCTTACTATAAATTAAATAGCTCCAAAACAGAGGCTTTACCAATAAATATACCGGCAAACACCCTAGCAGAATTAAAGCTAAGCTATGACTACTCATGGCAGACGAATAGCCTAAAATACCTAGGTATCCACATAACCCCTAAAGTATCGGATATAATCACCGCAAACTACCTCCCACTACTACAAAAATTCTCCCAGATGACTAACGAATGGATGCTTCTTGAGACCTCGTGGCTTGGTCGAATCTCAGCCCTAAAAATGATCCTACTACCTAAACTACTCTATCTTTTTAGAACTATCCCTATCCTCCTTCCAAAACATTTGCTAACTAAATTTAATACAGCATTCTCAAAGTATGTTTGGAGAGGTAAGAAACCCAGACTAGCCAGAAGCAAAATGTGCCTTCCAAAATCAAAGGGAGGATTGGCATTTCCAGATCTCCATTCATACCAAATAGCATGTATTTTAGCCCCGCTCCACGCTTGGTTTGTAAACGACGATATTAAACCATGGGTCCTCTTGGAAAGGGGAATCTCTTCCCCGATGGAACTCACTGACGTCTTGTGGCTCCCCCCATCGGAATCTCCAAACTCTATTGAACACTCCTCTATCCTACTATCCACCAGACGTTCATGGCTAACACTAGTATCGACAATACCGGAGATATCCCTCCCTCCCCCCGATTTGTCCTTAACGGGAATAGCCCACATGATTCCGAACTTATCACTGGACAACTGGATTGCCCAGGGCATCTCAACACTAGGAACTATCCTCAGAGAGGGTTCCATGATCCCATTCGGTGATATCCAAACCTCCTTCTCAATCTCGGCTAAGCAGTTTTATAAGTTTCTCCAATTGCGACACTGGGTACAAAGCACAAGCCCCTCCCCACACAAAATAATGCCAATTCCCAATTACATACACCATAGACTTACAAGAACAAACACCAAGGGCTCCATATCATGGTGGTACAACGTACTCACGGACCCGCAGCACCCTATTAAAACACGCTCCCAATGTAAATGGGAACGTGACCTTACGAGCCCTCTGTCGGATGACGAATGGAAAACCGTCTTCCACAACTGCTTCCACATTTCCAAATGCCAATCTCATATAGAACAATTCTTTAAACTGCTTCACAGGCAATACCTGACCCCAGCCCTCCTCCACTCAATCTGGCCATCCACCTCCAACACATGCTGGAGACAATGTGGAGGAGTGGGAACACTATATCATATATTTTGGTCGTGTCCTAAGCTGAAGGGAATGTGGACTAGGATATTTACTCTACTCTCAGACATCTCGGGTGTCCCCATATCCCAACATCCGAAAATAGCTATATTCCACCTATTCCCAGACTTTGTCCCTAAGGATACTCATTACGTACTCGGCCATATTCTGATAGCGGCGAAGCTGTTTCTGGCCAGTCACTGGCGAACCCCCTTGGTTCCTACGATCCTAACCATTGAAGAAGCGGTCCATAATCACTTCCGATTCGAGACAGAGGGCTCCGCCTATGTTATGCCCCCCACGCCCTCTACAGCAAAATGGTCAGCCTGGCTCGCTTATACAATAGCAAAGGCCTAAATATACACCCCCTCCAAAAAAAAAAGAAAGAACTATCTGCACATATTCAATTTACATAACCCTTCTAGAGTCAATTATTGTTGAAAGAGAAATGTTATCGATGACCTCTGTATTATTATAACCACATGCCCGTACCATGTATATACAGTATGTTGCTTGTTACTGCAAGTTGTAAAGTGTTGTCCCCCTCCCTACCCTCCCCGTCTCTTCATTCTGTATCCCCTCCGTATTTGTCTATTTGACATGCTCTTGAAAATCTAATAAAAATTCAATCTTTAAAAAAAAAAAAGATTAAGGGCTATCAAAAGTGATAAAATGCAGAGTGGTAAACAACCAGCCAATCAGCTCCTAACTGCAATGTCACAGACTGTGTTTGAAAAATGTCAAATGCTGATTGGTTGGTTGTTTATCACTCTCTATTTTATCAATTTTGAAGCTTAGTACATCTCGCCCTAAGAAACAATAATGTAGTGAAGTATTATTTGTGCCAATATTATTTCACACATCTATGAAACAACAAAAAATTCCCTTATTTCATATCAAACTAAGTACATTTATACAACAACAAATAATAAACCCCAGCCAGCATAAGGTTCTATCAAACAGGCAGTTCTTAAATATGAAATGTGTCTTTTGTATAAGGCTTTCTAGAAAATGGCACCATGTATCATATAAGATTACTGTCATTTTCATTGGCAGAGAAATGAAGTATGTATGTTTTCATTGAAGTAGGGGGCATCAGGATGTACAGTATGTGCTTATAACAGCTTCTATAATAATGAGATAAGTTGTAAACTGTAGAGTATATTTATTAAGCAGTCATAACCCCTTTCTTGCTGAATGTAGGAGTTATCACTTCTTCCTCCAATTTAACAAGAGGGCTACTGCACATTTCTCCTGTGGTACCTAAGGCTGCCATACCCATTGCCTGCCTTTGAAAATGCAAATATCTTAACTTAACAAGCAACTAGAACCTTTTTGTGTAAAGCCATCTTTACATGTGTATCAAGAAATGTTCAAAAAAATCTCCTCCAGGTAACAACCTCTATATACAGAAACTATAACATATATACAAAATGTTACAGACAAATGTGAAAGTTCATTGTTGTCATTAGAAAAAGGCAAAACATGGATTAAACAGTATACAGAAGACGCTCCCATTCTCTAAGAAAAAAACCCATAACAAAATGCTATATAACTGCAAAGTTGTACCTGGACAAAACGTAAAGGGGGAAATTTACTAATATGGATTCGTAGAAAAAAGGTGTATTCATAGGGAGAAATACACCTTTTTTTTACGAATTTGTATTTTCGGGATTTTCTATCCCCAAAATACAACAATTCGTAGTCCTAGGGATGGAACATTTGTATTTGTATTTACAAATACGAATGTCTACACCATCGTTAGGATACGACAGAAATCACCATTCAAAAGAATGGTGGTTCCTGATTTACTAAGCAGCCGTATAGAAAATACGACTGCTTTTGTCCACGAAAGTACGACAGAAAAATAGAACACCATTTTCCTGTCGTATTCTCGTTTTAGCCTGCACGGATCAGTCAGATCCGTGCAGGCTGTGGTGTAAAAATAAATAAAATAAAATAAATAAAAAAACGGCGTGGGGTCCCCCCCACAGCCGAAACCAGCACCAGGCTGACAGAGCCGGGGCCGGTAATTAAAAATCAGGGAACCCGACAAATAAGGGTTCCCTGATTTTTAACAACCAGCCCCAGGCTCCTGCTCTGGGGCTGGTTCCCAAAATACGGGGTACAAAATGAGTAGGGGTCCCCCCGTATTTTAAGAACCAGCCCCAGGCAAAACCAGCCAGCAGGGTAATGCCACAGCCGGGGGGAGACTTTTTATACAAGTCCCCCCGGCCAAAGCATTCATCTCTACCGACCAGTCAGCCTGGCCAGGGGCCCTGGGGGAGTGGGGACCCCCCCCCAATAAAGGGTCCCCCCCCTCCAGGACTTACCTGACCAGGCTGAAGCCTGGTGCTGTCCCCAATGCCCCTGGGCGGTGGACATTGGGCTGATTCAAGTGTAAAAAAAAGATTAAACTATAGTTTTTTACTGTGGCACTACAAGTGCCAGCAAGCCTCCCCAGCAAGCTGGGACTTGGAGAACCACAAGTCCCAGCCTGCTGGGCATTAAAGGGCCCGCTGGCACTTGTAGTTCCACAGTTAAAAAAATAGTACACAAAACACACTGACACAAATTTTAAATAAAAGTTTAATACACACATCACAGACACACTGATACTTACCTATCTTGATCCCGTCGGTAGGTCGCTGGCTCCGGTAACGCCGGCTCCGGTGTCGGCGGCTCCGGGGTCGGCGTCCTGTCTGAAGAAAATCAATGGTGGACCTGTGGAAGGAAATCCTACTCACCAGGTCCTCCATGGATGGTCTTGTTTCTTCTGTCTTCTTTTCCAGGGCTTATTTCTTTATCTTCTTTCTTCTTTCGTCTTCTTCACGCTGCCGGGCTCCCGGGACTTTCAGAGCTTCAGAGATGTTTCCTCCTCGACGTCTGGACTAAGAATGAATTCTAGCCAATCAGGAGCCGCCTAGCGGCCAATCAGGAGCCAGTAAAGTCGGCTCCTGATGGGCTAGAATTCATTCTTAGTCCAGACGTCGAGGAGGAAACATCTCTGAAGCTCTGAAAGTCCCGGGAGCCCGGCAGCGTAAAGAACAAGAAAGAAGAAAGAAGATAAAGAAATAAGCCCTGGAAAAGAAGACAGAAGACACAAGACCATCCATGGAGGACCTGGTGAGTAGGATTTCCTTCCACAGGTCCACCATGGATTTTCTTCAGACAGGACGCCGACCCCGGAGCCGCCGACACCGGAGCCGCCGACACCGGAGTCAGTGACCTACCGATGGGATCAAGATAGGTAAGTATCAGTGTGTGTGTGATGTGTGTATTAAACTTTTATTTAAAATTTGTGTCAGTGTGTTTTGTGTACTATTTTTTAAACTGTGGAACTACAAGTGCCAGCGGGCCCTTTAATGCCCAGCAATCTGGGACTTGTGGTTCTCCAAGTCCCAGCTTGCTGGCATTTGTAGTGCCACAGTAAAAAACAATAGTTTAATCTTTTTTTTACACTTGAATCAGCCCGATGCCCACCGCCCAGGGGCATCGGGGACAGCACCAGGCTTCAGCATGGTCAGGTAAGTCCTGGAGGGGGGGGACCCCTTTATTGGGGGGTCCCCACTCCCCCCAGGGCCCCTGGCCAGGCTGACTGGTCAGAGGGCTGAATGCTTTGGCTGGGGGGACTTGTATAAAAAGTCTCCCCCCGGCTGTGGCATTACCCTGCTGGCTGGTTTTGCCTGGGGCTGGTTCTTAAAATACGGGGGACCCCTACTCATTTTGTCCCCCGTATTTTGGGAACCAGCCCCAGAGCAGGAGCCTGGGGCTGGTTGTTAAAAATCGGGGAACCCCTATTTGTCGGGTTCCCTGATTTTTAATTACCGGCCCCGGCTCCTTCAGCCTGGTGCTGGTTACAGCTGTGGGGGGGACCCCACGGTATATGACTGCTTTGTACATTCCCCTCCGAAACACGACTTTGCATACGACTGAAACAGTCGTATGCAGTCGTAGTGGAAATACCAATACGAAAAACTAGGTATTTCCCCCAAAATGTCTGGAATAATTGGGTAAATTTACTAAACTGCAGTTTAAACAAAATTGGTGTTGTCCATAACAACCAATCAGATTCTAATTATTTATTTTTCCTATACATTTAACCCTTTCAGGTCCAACGTCTAGTCAGGCTCAACAGCCCTAGAGCTAGTAGAAGATCCAATGGTGAGCACTTTAAAATAGCACTGTAATACTCTCCTGATTGTTAAAGTGGATTCAGTAATTGACCAAGTAAAGGAGATGAAGGCAAAAATGACGGACATGGAGGGAAGGTTGAGACGGAACAACTTGAGATTTATTGGGTTCCCTGAAAAAGTGGAGGGGTCCGATCCCATAAAGTTTATGGAAGATTGGTGCCGGGCTAAGTTCGGCGCAGAGAAAATATCTAAATTGTTTGCGATAGAAAGAGCTCATAGAATTCCATCAAGGCCGCCTCCTCCAGGTGCACCATCCCGTACCATGATTATTAAGGTGCTAAACTTTCAGGACCGGGATGCCATTCTTAGACAGGCAAGGGTGGCAGAACCGCTAGACTGTGAAGGTGCAAGGATATCTATATTTCCTGACCTGGCTGTAGAAGTACAAAAAAACAGAGCAAAATTCTTTGATGTAAAAAAACGACTGCGAGAGAGGGGAATAATGTACTCGATGCTGTTTCCTGCGAAATTGAGAGTGATTCATGATGGTCAGACCCATTTTTTCCAGACACCGAAGGAAGCCGCCAATTGGGTGGATAAATGGGCGACAGGGGGCACTCAGATGTCCACAAATTAAAATTTGTTATTGTCGTTTAAGTCCAGGGAGTCTACCGCACGTTGGTGGCCCTAGAGTAAAGCCCTAAGGGACGCAGGGGGGAGGATATGGGAATAGGTATACCAGGGGGGGATAGGTATGCAGGGAGGGGGGAGGGGGGGGGAGGTGGGGGGGTATGTGTTGTTTGTCTGTTTATGAGTGTGTTTTGTTTTAATGATCCCCAAGTAGAAGGTCGTGTTAATCATCTAAAGTACATGTATAGATCTATCAAAATGTGGGCCACTTTCAGATATGCTGGAGTGAAGCTTAAGTTAGGATTGGCTGGTCAGATGTTATATATACCAAGTGAAGGGCAGGGATGAGTAGACTGTTATTTTGGAATGTAAGAGGCCTAAATGATAAGATTAAGAGAACATTAGTTATGAACCAAATCAAACAAACTAGAGCAGATATTATTTGTATTGCTGAGACCCACCTGGTGGGTAATAAGGTTAAAGCCCTAAACAAGGCCTGGATTGGACAGAGTTTCCATTCATCCCATACATCAAACTCCAGAGGAGTGTCAATACTGGTTAAAAAATCCCTGCCATTCACTTGTAAGAGAATTTTAAAGGATCCCTTGGGAAGATATATATTTATGGAATGTGTTGTGGATGCTATGCAGGTCCATCTTTTGGTGGTGTATATTCCACCGCCTTTCGCTTATGATATTTTGAAAGTAGCGCTGGAATTTATCTCTGTTGCACCAGGGCTTCCGGTTATATGTACAGGGGATTTTAATAACGTGCTTGATATCAATAAGGATAGATGGAGTAATAGGTCAACTACAACAAAAAGGAGTAATTTGGGACTGGATAGGTTTATAAATGAGTTGGGCTGGGTGGACATCTGGAGGGTGAGAAACCCAGGTGTAAAGCAGTTTTCCTGCTACTCCACCCAGTTTGACTCATTTTCTAGGATCGATATGGTTTGGGTGTCAAGGGATTTAATATCAGTTGTAGATAAAGTGGACTATAGGGCCAGAGGGGTCTCAGACCACTCTCCCCTTGTATTAGACTTTGTGAAAGAAGGAGGTAGGGGTAACCATTATTGGAAATTTGACACTAGAAGATTGAATTGCCTGGGTAATGAAGAGGGAATCCCCGAAAACCTGAAGGAATTTTGGGATATTAACAAAGGTACTTCGGCTAATGGATATGTGTGGGACGCATTTAAGGCCTACTTGAGAGGTTTGCTAAAAAAGGGATTAGCTACCGGGAAAAATCAAAAAAATAAAAAACTAAAAGATCTAGAAGAAGAAAGCATGAAGTTAGAAGAAATCTACCTACATAGCAATACGGAGCAAAATAAGAACAAGTGGATAGAGGCCAAAAAAAACTGGTTAGATTCTCTAGAACTAGAAAATGCAAGATTCTTAAAATATAGCTCTTTTACAAACTATGCCAGTTCAGATAGATCGGGATCCTTCTTGGCATATATAGCCCAGGCTGAGAAACCTCCTAACATAATTACGAGGGTTAGAAATGGTAAGGGAGAGGATGTATATACAGCTAGACAGATTGCAGAGGCTTTCTTAGAATATTTTAGAGCCATATATTCCTCTAAAAGTGGTTGTAGTGTAGAAGAAATAAGATCTTTCTTGGAGAATATAAAGATACCCAGATTGATGGAAACTGGCAGAGAAGAACTAGACGCCCCAATTAGCTTGAATGAGATAAAAGAAGTCATCATGGACCTACCCAATGGTAAGTCCCCAGGGCTAGATGGCCTTCCTGGCGAAATATATAAAAAATATATAAATGTAATAGCACCTATTTTTTTGGAGATTCTAAGCAATTGTTTTGAAGAGGATGGTCTTCCAAGATCGATGCTTGAGACCAAAATAATAGTGCTTTTAAAAGGTGATAAGAACCCGGAGCTTTTGGATTCGTATAGGCCAATCTCGTTGATAGCAGTAGAGGCCAAAATATTGGCCAAAGTGCTGTCTAGGAGATTGAACAAATATATAAACCAAATTGTATTTGAGGATCAGACGGGCTTTATGCCAGGAAAAGATACCTCAATCAATTTGAAAAAAAGTTTTTATTCACCTACAGAAATCACATGTAGAAGATCGACACCCGGTAATTGTTTCCTTAGACGCAACAAAAGCTTTTGATGTAGTGGAATGGCAATTCCTCTGGGGGGTAATGGAGAGGGTTGGGATCGGCCCAAATTTCATTAAATGGGTGCAGTTATTATATCAAAACCCTGTGGCCAGAATTGCAACAAATGGGTACACAACCTTACCATTTTCGATCAGTAGAGGGACCAGACAAGGTTGCCCCCTTTCGCCCACCCTTTTTGCCTTGATAATGGAGCCTTTGGCTTGCCTCTTACGGGAACAACTGAGGAATGAAGGCTTTACACGGGGTAAGGAGAGGGATGTGGTGGCTTTATACGCCGATGATGTTCTACTATTTTTGCGGGATGGGGGAAAGGGGATTCCGTTAGCGTTAAACATAATAGAGGAATTTGGGAGATATTCAGGTTTCCAGGTAAATTGGGGTAAGTCCAGTGTTTTGCCTTTGCGATCTGGGATCCCCGCACTAAACACTCCATTAAAAACAGTTAAGTCCTTTAAATATCTGGGAATATGGATTACAGCCAATATTGATGAGTTTGGGGAATTAAACCTACTCCCACTAACCCAGGATTTGGGGAATAGAATAAAGCACTGGAATAAACTACCTTTAACAACTATGGGAAGGGTTAATATATTAAAAATGATTACCCTCCCGAAATTTCTTTATGTTTTTCAACAATCCCCCCAATATATCCCCAAGGAATTTTTTAGGAAATTAAATAGTATAATTGGGTCTTTTGTATGGAAAAACTCTCGTCCAAAAATTAGTCTCCAGACTATGTTAAGGAAAAAGGATGATGGTGGAATGGCGATGCCGGATTTTAGGCTATATTATTTTGCCTGTCAAATAAGAGCAATGGCAGACTGGTTTGGGGACTCTACCATTGGGGAAGGGATACAAGATCTGGTTAGAGATAGTGGTGGGGAGTATACACCAGCCCAAAGGTTGATAGCAGGAGGAAAAGTGCAGCAGAGCCTCCCCATGGTAAAACAAGCAATTCAAATATGGAGAGATGTAAATAAATTATTTAGCTTTAACGGCATAGATATAAACCACCCGCTAGGTAATGATATCTCTAGAAAGGATCCCGACATTTCACAGATCTTTAAGTTTTGGGGCAAGCAAGGAATAAGATCATTAGGCCAGGTATATGAAGAAAATAAAATTAAATCGTTTGATAGACTGAAGGAGGAATATAGTTTACCATCCTCTTATATATTTAGATATTTCCAATTGAAAAATGCTCTACAATCCCAGTATGGAGAACAGATTGTGGAAATGGGTCCCTCCCCGGTGAGAGAAATTATGGTGAGTGGGGAAAAAATTAATAAGATATCTAGGATCTATGATACTCTCTTAAAAAAAAAACATGAGGAAGGACTAGGGAAAGTAAAATCTAAATGGGAAGGAGATTTGGGTCATATAAATAAAGAAGAATGGCATACTGTTTTGAAATCAATTCCAAAATTAACCAATTCAATAAAGACACAGCAAATACAATTGTTTATTCTACACAGAGCATATTTCACAACAGGAAGGCTTTTGAAATTTGGAGCACTTAGGGAAGATAAATGTCCCAAATGTAATAGGGCTAAGGGCACTTCTTATCACTTGGTATGGGAATGTCAAAATATACAAAAATTTTGGTTGGAAGTAAAAAAGGATTTGGTGGAGGTAGGCATCATAGAACAAGTTCTTACCAATAGGTGTTGTTTGCTAAATATGATAGAAGATGTTAATATGGATAGTTTTACTAAAGTATTTATCTCCATTATGTGTTCCCTAGCCAAGGTTGTTATAGCAAGGAGTTGGCTAGCAAAAACAGGTCCGGAGATAGCAGAGTGGAGAGCACTGGTGAAGTACACAATAAAACACGAGAGACACGTTTATAAAATTAGAAATGGATTAAAAAAATGTAATAAGATATGGCACAAATGGTTAATATTTAAAGGCAGTATTGATTAAACTTCTTCTTTGGGTTAATTTTTTTTTTTTTTTTTTTTTCTTCTTCTTCTTCTCTCTTTCCATCCCTTTACTAGGGAGTATCAAATGTATTTATCAAATACCATAGGGAAGGGATGAGAATTGAACAGTAAGCATGAGTAAAATAAGAACAGAAATGGAGATACTACATTAGATGGATAAGGTAGAAATCAGCGGATACTGGCGTAGAAGAGGGGATATGCTACTTACTTAAAAATATAGGGGAAGTTTGATGGGTAATGTATGTGCTTATGAATTTAGGAAGACGATATGATTGGGGATCATTAATGTTGTTGGGGTTGGGGGGTAGGGGGATTTTTATGTGATTGTATGGTATATAGATTGTGCGGGGATTTTCCCACAGATGTTGTTTAGGTTTTATATGTGAAACAAGAGTTGCTGAGGCAACACATAACTGTATAACACTGGTATAAATCCTGTGAAAATAAGATGCATAATTCTATATACATGTATGTCTTTTTTATATGCAAATAAAAAAAAAAAAAAAAAAAAAATAGCACTGTTCGCCGTTCAATGTAGACCATTTTTGAATAACAATAAAAAAAATTACAATTAATGTAAACATTTAAACTAGACTGTTTGAATTGCACACAAAAAAATGTGGACAGCAAATGGTTAAAAAAGTGTTCATGTTGTAGGTTCAGAAGCTCTTTTAAAGCCACAGAACCTAGATGTCATACAATTATTCGGCCACGTGTTCCTCAACGGACACTTGATCAGTATTAGAATATCCATTAGGCAAATGATCCTGAGCCCAACAACAAATCTACTGAGTAACTGAAAAAAGAAGTACTCTAATCAAGGTTATGGGGAGGCCAAGTTTTTTTCACATCTAGATACTGTGAACTTTTTTAAGAGAAAAGCAAAACACCCTCAATCATCAATGGACTGTATAATATGAAATGTGTTGAAGAAATAAATCCCACCACCCAAAAAATAAGTAATCAGTAAAAATGAAAACAAAACCAAACTCCCTTTTTATAGGACCATTACCTTTGGTAAAAGAAGTGTGATTTAATAGCATGTGCACACTGGGAAATTGATACTGGTTGTATTATGGGTATGGCTGGTTGGCATGGGTCAGATAAGGGTTGTGGCCTATTTTTCTCCTTATTTTGCAGCAGTGAAAGGTATTAGGATAATATTACATGGTAGACATAGTACAGCTACGGTGCCAGAACATTTTTATGGGAGATACATTTTGGGGGGCACCAGAAATAATGGGCACTTGTTTTCCAATTGGTTCCGTGGGTGCCAAATGTTTCTGCTCACACCCTCCTAAGGTGACAAACAGAAATCTTACAAAAGTCAGGCTTTTGGACACAGATATTGTTATTTCGGCAGCACACTCAGTACTGAGCACCGGTTTAGTCACTTGATAACTAATGGGTGCCAGTGGCATTTCCCTTTAAATTCAATGAGCAGATTTGTGGAACATCAAAATAGCCTTGGTGCTCTCTGGTGCCAAAAAAGCAATAAAGGACAGTGGATGTAGATGGGCACAAACCGAGTGGTAAGTTTCTACATTCAATTAATTCTTAGTATCGGAGGTGACCGCAAACCATTGTTGTAACTCATAGAATGAATATAGAACTAAGAATGTATAGAACACAGGAAGCATATTAATGACAGACTGCACCATCTGTATTGCTGTGGAAAGAACACCCATCTCACAGTTTTTGGAGAATTGCATAGACATTACCCATATCACTACGCAATTGACTTACTGTGCAATTTACACACCCAAAACACGCTCACACACCCACCCTCCCTTCTCCCTCCCACCCTGGAGCACACCCCTCATTTACCTTTAATATCATTTGGAGACCGAGACATCTCCACTAAGGGTGACACCGTGATCTCAGAGCACTGTTCAATCTAGTCATGTAGGTGCAAATGCTTTCTATGCTCTGCGTTAGTTCTTGCTTATTTAATGAATTAATTAATTATAGGTTTGGCCAATGAAAACACTGCTTCACCTTTTTGGAGATAAAGTCTGGTGACCTCTTTTCTTACAGTACAATATTTCTTCCTTTTGAAATCCTGACTTGTGATTGTATATGTTAGCTGCTATTTGTTCTGTTTAAAAATATATACATGATATCCGTTTTGTCTGTTCCTAACTGGCTGTGGGAACATTTGAGCACACGCCAACAATGTCATGACTAGACTGTATTGCTCAAGGAGGAGTAATGATATAAAGGAGGAGTAATGATATCACAACCCTGACGCCAGTGTGCTATTGGTCCCCTGTCCTCACACCATCTCAATTGTCTCAAAACAAATCTCAGGTAACTATAACTATGTCTTGCTATAGTACAGAGTGCAAAGTGCTTTTAACCATTGGAGCCTCTGGAGGCAAGTAATAGGCTTCAGTCTACTGTAGTTAGCCTTATGAATACTATGGCTCTGCCTACAGCCAGAAGTGGCTCCAGAGGAGAAGCTGCAGCACAGTTCAAAATTCAAATAGGGGAGCCACACCAACTGCCAGTGAGTCAGTTTGGAATGGCAGTTGGTTGCAGTTGGTGTGGCTCCCCTATAGGAATTTTGAACTGTGCTACAGCCCATCCCCTGGAGCCTCCCCTGCTACAGCCATAACAATTATCTCACACGACAAGTGCAACAGAACAGAACAATGGGGCAAATTTCTGAAACTGTGTAAAGCCATGAATTAGGAATTTTACACGATTATGGCAACATAAAGTAAAGTTACCAATAATTTGTACATGGCCTAAGATGTAATTTGGTAAATTAATTACTATTGTCCCCATAGCTCTCTATGAGGATGGATACATGTTGTAGTTTAACAAGCTAGGAAAAGTGTCATTTTTCTGAGCTCCTCAGGATAAATTAATCCTCATACACACTGGGGGCGAAATGTAATAGGGTGCGATTTTTTAGACATGTGCGATTTTTGGTCAAAAACGGCCGAAATCGCACATTTTCCGAAAATCGCACATTTAATAGGTTGAAAATCGCGTTAAAAAAATCGCACTTTTTACCGCGAAATCGCACTTTTAGAAGTGCGATTTTTAGTCACATTTCAAATCGCATCCAGATGTTTTCCCATTATAAAGTATACAACTCGCAAATGTAATAGGGTGCGATTTTTGGTAAATGTTACCAAAAATCGCAAAAAAAATAGACCAGGTTCTGACAGGCGAATTTGACAGAACCATGCACAGATCATTGAGATCTGTGCATGGTCCTGTTAATAAAAATGTGTAAAAGTGTTTTTATTAAAAAAAAAACGGCGTGGGGTCCCCCCTCCTAAGCATAACCAGCCCCGGGCTCATTGAGCCGGACCTGGTTCCAAAAATACGGGGGGACAAAAAGCATAGGGGTCCCCCGTATTTCTGAAACCAGCCCGGACTCTTGGACCGGTCCTGGTTCCAAAAATACGGGGGACAAAAAATCTGGGGGTCCCCCGTATTTTGAAACCAGCACCGGGCTCCAACAGCCCGCGGTGTCATGCCACAGCCGGGGGACACTTTTTATACAAGGTCCCCCGGCCAAAACATGAGCACCGTGGCTGGTCAGCCTTGGACGGGGTACCTGGAGGAGTGGGGACCCCCCCAATAAAGGGGTCCCCCCCACCCCAGGCTTCACCCGTCCAGGGCTGAAGCCCGGGGCTGTCACCGGCGTCCGTGGCCAGTGGACGCCGGCCTGATAAGGTTAAATCGATCATACGTTACATTGCTTTATACCGGAGAACTACAAGTGCCAGCAGACCTCCCCCGCATGCTGGGACTTGGAGAACCACAAGTCCCAGCATGCGGGGCATTAATGGGCCCGCTGGGACTTGTAGTCCACCTGTAAAAAGAATGTTTATAAAAAAACACACACAGAGAGAAGTAAAAGTTTATTACACACACACCTCACTTTTACACCAGCATACTTACCATTCCTGGATCCAGCGCTGGTCTGGCTGCTTCTCCTGGATCCAGCGCTGGTCTGGCTGCTTCACAGCCGGCTCCCCCCGAACTGACAGGCAGCGGGGAGAACCGGCTTTCTCCGTTGCCTCTAACAGCTTCTGTAGCGCTGTTCCAGCGCTACAGAGGCTGAGAGCGCGATTGGCCGATACGTCGCCATGGAGACTCATAGCTCAGTCCTGATTGGCTGAGCTATGCGTCTCCATGGAGACGTATCGGCCAATCGCGCTCTCAGCCTCTGTAGCGCTGGAACAGCGCTACAGAAGCTGTTAGAGGCAACGGAGAAAGCCGGTTCTCCCCGCTGCCTGTCAGTTCGGGGGGAGCCGGCTGTGAAGCAGCCAGACCAGCGCTGGATCCAGGAGAAGCAGCCAGACCAGCGCTGGATCCAGGAATGGTAAGTATGCTGGTGTAAAAGTGAGGTGTGTGTGTAATAAACTTTTACTTCTCTCTGTGTGTGTTTTTTATAAACATTCTTTTTACAGGTGGACTACAAGTCCCAGCGGGCCCATTAATGCCCCGCATGCTGGGACTTGTGGTTCTCCAAGTCCCAGCATGCGGGGGAGGTCTGCTTGCACTTGTAGTTCTCCGGTATAAAGCAATGTAACGTATGATCGATTTAACCATATCAGGCCGGCGTCCACTGGCCACGGACGCCGGTGACAGCCCCGGGCTTCAGCCCTGGACGGGTGAAGCCTGGGGGGGGGACCCCTTTATTGGGGGGGTCCCCACTCCTCCAGGTACCCCGTCCAAGGCTGACCAGCCACGGTGCTCATGTTTTGGCCGGGGGACCTTGTATAAAAAGTGTCCCCCGGCTGTGGCATGACACCGCGGGCTGTTGGAGCCCGGTGCTGGTTTCAAAATACGGGGGACCCCCAGATTTTTTGTCCCCCGTATTTTTGGAACCAGGACCGGTCCAAGAGTCCGGGGCTGGTTTCAGAAATACGGGGGACCCCTATGCTTTTTGTCCCCCCGTATTTTTGGAACCAGGTCCGGCTCAATGAGCCCGGGGCTGGTTATGCTTAGGAGGGGGGACTCCACGCCTTTTTTTAAAAAAAAAATTTTTTTTAGCACAAAATCGCATTTATGAAAATGCGCACATTTTCATGACTGAAAATGCGCACATTTTCATGACTAAAAATCGCCCGAAATCGCGGCAAATCGCATTTTTTGCCGCAAATTCGCATCTCATTACATATGTGAATTCGCGGCAAAAAATTCGATATTTAAAGGTGCGATTTGGTGCGATTTTTTTTTAGTCTAAAAAATCGCACCCTATTACATTTCGCCCTGGGTGTTTTTGCCCAGCAGGTATAAGGCGCAAAGATGTGAAAATTGCTGGTCGGAAAATCGCTCAGTGCAAACACATTTAGCGATTTTTGCCTGTCGCAGCAATTTACACAGGTGGCAAACCCCTTCCCATAGTACAAGACTATGGAAAGTGGTTCACTCTGCTGGAAAAACAGGCCTATGGCTGGCAGCGGCCAGCAATGATGCGGGAACTTGCACCAATGCTTATCACCTGGCTATACACACTGGGGAGTTTTGAGCTGAAGGTAGCTCAAAACACCAGGGGCGTAACTAGATATTCGTAGTCCCCATAGCAAAAGTTCGTAAGGGCCCCCTATTTAGCAACTGATGATGATAAATGTATGTAAAATATATTACTTAGACAGTAAAGATGGGCCCCCTTCAGCTCTGGGCCCCATTGCAGTTACACCCCTTGCACCTATGGTAGTTACGACCTTGCAAAACACCAAATGTGAGCTACTTTCAGCTCAAAGCCGACCAGTGGGCCTTTAGCTCCATGTTCAGATAGCAGTAGCTGCTTCTATATATGCTGAACGCCCAGCCAAAAAAAGAGGCCTGGTCTCTTCGTGGAACGCTAAAGCTCTCACACTACTGCTATTTCTTTGTTATTTTGTTATTTCTTCACCTGGACAGCATCTTATTGGATGTATTAATGCTTTGGATTTATTAGTAAATGTCCCCAAAATGCACATCTGATACCATGGCAAAAAGATTATGTTTATATAGACAAATCTGTAAAAAATAATAAAAAATCCAAGCTAGGCTAAATATGAAGGCAACTTAATGTAACCAACATATTTGGTATTTACACAGCAGCATTTGTTGAAGGATTACTGCTATCAATCTCCCACATAATTGCTAATGGCAGTTTCGGTGAATTTCCCAGTTGTCCTCTTCCCTGCAAGTTATGTCACACAATCCTTATAGGATCTATTGTGACTCATTATTCTGGTGACATCTGCGTGCATAACGCATAGCATCTCAATCACACAATGTACAAAAGGCACTCAGTCCAAGGTCAGCATAGCTAAGGCTCAACATTACCTTTATATAACATAATAAGCAAAAGAAAAGAAAACACAAGCACACACACTGTACTGTACACATACGCCAAATGGAAAAACTTGTCAATATACTATTTTTAGTCATCAGGAAATATAGTGAAGGGGAAATATTTTTCTACTGTACTCAGAGGTAACAGAGAGTGGTTTTCAAGCTGATTGATTCACTTACATAATTTTGAGGCAGTGGCCTGTGCCATGCCAGAGGTTTTGCCAGACCCCTGGTGTAACACCCATACAAGCTTTGGGGGCACACAACTTCAACCCTTGCATGAGACATTTCATATTCAGGTAAGGAAAGAGGGGTGGCAATTTGTGACATGTGCCTCTCCACTCTCTCCTTTTCATGCGTGACTTGTCAAGCTCCTCTCTACAGATTCAGTATTGTGATGATTGGTGAAAGTGGATTCTTGATTTCTAAGATGCTTCCACGTGTGTTTGCTAGATGAGTTAAGGAACTCTGGGCCTGGATCAGCATGGATCACAAAAGTGAAATATTTCTCTAATGGGCAAAACTATGTTGCATTGCATATACCTCCCAACATTGAAATGGTCCACGACGGGACACGTGAGGTGCATGCCTGAAATTTGGGGGCATGGCCTGGCAACAACGGGGCATGGCATACAAATAATGTCACTTTGCAAGGCTACACCCCTGTTTTGCCACTGTGGGGGCATGGCCATGCCCCCATCTGTGGGAATAGACGAAATGCACATGCGCACAGCGTCTATTCACAGGTGACAGGAGGGACTCCCAACTGCCCCCCCCCCAGGGTTGTCTTATAATTCAAGAGGCTAGTGTAGCCTTCACTAACTCAGGGTCTTGCACTGTACACTTAGCAAATATGATAGATACTGTATGTCACAGAGGGCCTGATTCAGAGATGGACGCAAGTTCAATGCCATGTGAAATCAACACTTAATTTCCGTCCGATCTCCATGAGGGGCATGGAGGAGGCATCTCAGTAGAAGAGATGCCTCCTGCATGCAGGTGCAATCCAAGCACTGCGACTGACACTGCAATCTGGGATCCAGCATCGCAACCATTGGTCACTATTATTCATACAGCTGGCCGGTTGAGTACGCCTCAACTTACTCAGCTGGCCAATGGATGTGGGGGCTCTGAGGTCAGAGAGTGACATAATGATAAGCTGGCCATACATCAGAAAGATCGATCTTAAGATCGATTGCGCTCATGATTGTGTACAATTTCCCTTGAAATCCCAGGCAGTCCTTGGTGGTTTTTGGACACACAATTTACTCAAAATCCATCATACAATCAGTCATACAATCCATCTGCTGCATGATTGTGTACACAAGATGTGCACACAATCTGCATACAATCCATCATACAATCAGTCATACAATCCATCTGCTGATGGATTGTATGATTGTGTACACAAGATGTGCACACAATCTGCATACAATCCATCTTACAATCAATTGAGATTGTATGATTGGGTACAATATCTTTCTGATGTATGGCCACCTATAGGCAGACCCGTAATTTTCTGCTCCTAGACCACCATCTGCCCCCTCCCGACCTCCTCAACGCTGCTCACTGCTAATCAGGAAGCGGCATAGGAGAACTGTGTAAAACAGTTCAAGGCCTGTTCTTTGCATAGTCAGGAATCTGCATGAGATGCAGTATCCGTGTCCCACTGTGAATCAGAACCAGAGTCTAACTATGGAATGTCAGAAGAACCATCTAGTGTTCGTTTGCCTCTGAAACACTGCCATCTGTTGACAGTGAGTGAAACTACTTTCTCTCACACATGCAAATCCCAAGGTAGCAGACTAGCTTTCGAAGCTTTTGCATCAAGCGGGCTTACTAGTTATACAATAAATTAATTCTTGCATATCACAGCTAAACGTAATTAGGCCCAATTCATTTTTCAGTTATCTGTGCCAAGCATGGATATAAAGAGAATAACAGAGACTCATCCTACTTAATATGAATCATATTTGGTGGGTTGATAAATACTATACAAAACAAGGTGACAAGAGTTTTCACATGAGGTATTAACAGCTATTTTCAACAGCACCCAGAGAATATTGAATAATTCAAATTAGTCCCCGGACAACTTATATTTCCTAACACTGAGAGAACATACAAACTCCAAACATAAAGGATCCTGATTAGAATATAACTTATGACCTCAGTTCTGTGAGGCAGCAGTACAAAGTAGATGCATGTTTTTCAAACAGCATTATCTTTGATAGGTGTATTTTAATGACTACAGGTCACTTAGAGATTACCATAATTAAAAACCTTAGATTGGTTTGCCGTTACTAGTGTGCCGATAACAGTAACAGATCTAAAAGATTTTTATTTCAATGACGTAGTTGCTAATAGGTCATTGAAAAAAAAAACATGTAGACTAACATACATGCCTAGTCTTCAAGGTAGAGGATATTTTAGGGTCTAGAGTAGAGATAACATTATTATTACCAGCTATCAGCATGCTAGGAGCCATTTACTGGGTATGAAAACATAAACCTTGTATCTGTGCGGCAGCATCACAGCTCATGTTCACAATCAGTGGAAGTGTCATAGGTTAAGTATATTTATAATGCACACAACTGAAATTGCCTGGGGTGTATTGTGCCGGCCAGGTACAGCCATAAATTGTGCTGGTCAGCAGCAGCACAGCCCTGTAATTGTACAAGAAGCCAACCGGCCCAGTTCGCACTACATAGTAACGGGCATGCATACAAAAATATAAGTTTTGAGGATGACACAAATATTAATTTTCACAAAGTCTTCTGCCTAATTTTTTCATGATGGAAATGTCATGAAGAGCGATCAGATGAATTGCAATTAATTACAACATCCCTCTTTGTCATAGCAATTAACTTAATCCCAAAAACAACATTTCCACTGCATTTCAGCCCTGCCACAAGAGGACAAGCTGACATCAAATCAGTGATGAAGGCTGGAGATGACTCTGCCATGATGATTGAGTTAGAATAACAGTATTGGAGCTGTAAAGGGAGGGGGATGCTTGAAATCATTGTTTTTCCTCATTTTGTCATGTAACAGGCAAGGATATACATGCTGTGATTTTTTGCTTTGCACTAAAAAGTTCTTTACAGGCAAGGACATTACTGCTAGTAAGATTGCACCTCAACCAACCATATATCGAGTCATCAAGAACATCAAGGAGGTTCAATAGTTGTGAAGAAGGCTTCAGAGCGCCTCAAAAAGGATCAGGAAGTGTTGATTCAGCATAGATTCAGGAATGGCAGCAGGCAGGTGTGAGTCAATGTTAATGCACAGTGAGGTGAAGACTTTTGGAGGATGGCATGGTGTCAAGACAGACAGGACATAAGCCATTTCTCTCCAGGAAAAACACAAGGGACAGACTGATATTCTGCAAAAGGTACAAGTACTGCTGAGGTCTGGGGTAAAGTCATTTTCTGTGATGAATCCCCTTTCAGATTGTTTGGTGCATCTGAAAAAATGTTTGTCGGGAGAAGGAAAGGTTTCTGCTTTCACCAGTCCTCTGATTTGTTCTCAGCCAAGGGAATGAGCTCACTCAAAATTTTGCCTAAAAACACAGCCATGAATAAAGCATGGTACCAAGAGCAATTTCTTCCAACCATCACAGAACAATATCTAATAATTCCTTCTCCAGCGTGATGGAGCACTTTATCATAAAGCAAGTGATAAGTAAGTGGCTCAGGAAACAAAACAAATACATTTTGGGTCCATGGCCTAGAAACTCCTTGGACCTTTATCCTACTGAGAACCACCTTAAAGAGGCAGGTGAACAAACAAAAAACAATAAATTCTGACAAATTCCAAGCATTGATTAGGCAAGGACATCAATCAGGGTGAGTTGCAAAAGAAGGGTCAATACTGCAAATACGCTTGATGCTTGTAATTTGACTTCAGTATACCATAATAACATTTGTACATCTCACAGATTGCCTTGAGCCGCAACTGGAAGGATTATTACTCTTTTCGATAACATTTCAGGCATGTGCCTCTCCACTTGTTATAGAACTACAAACTGTGCCACAACTTGACACTAGGTGGCACACCACAGATTGCTTCAGAGGAGTAGGTGGTTAAGGGCAACGTTATTATATGATTGCTGGCAGCAGTTCATGTAAGGAAGCTTTGCCTGTATGAGAATAAAGAACAAAGTATAATGAATTGGCTTCTCCATAACAGTTTTACATTCCTCTTGTGTGGTGTGACTTCAATCTGTGGGATATGCCCATAGCTAATTTCATAAATCACACTTTCAAAACGGCAATATGAAAGCACACATCCTCGTCTATACCAATTGTATAGCCGTGTCATCCAGGATCAAATATGCATTCTGTTCTCTTACACATTATAACTGTATGTAGTATTTTATCTGAATCTATGCTCATCACCCCCCTATTTAGCAAGAGAATTAAATGACTGTAGTCTGCAGGAAATTCTGCTGCCATTCATGTTAGTTCCTTGATGTCCTATTAATGTCAGCCTCTGCCCTCCCACCTATCTGCATCTTCCACAACTTGATGGTGTCAGAACGCATGGAGATGAGCTGACGGATGTGCACAGCCGAGCACCCCTGCCCCATCATCTCTCTTCATTTTCATCAAGACAAAAATACATCTTACGTCTCATAAAAATAACCCTTTTGTCACCATGGAAATGCAGGCTACTAGGCAGACTTCATAGCCAGATTGTCTGCTAACGTCGTGTCCGTTTTACAACATCCAGCACGATTCACGGTAGATGAAAACACAACAATACTGTATGAAGTACAGTAAAAGAATACAGAAGATCCCTATAGCTCATGTCTTACTGTGAAGCAGAGTCATCACCTTAAAGAAATGTAATCTAGTTTTATATAACAAGATATGACCTTGCTCTACAATTGAATCCAACGTGGAATACTGTTTATATGTGGGTCACAGCTTCCAGTTCTACTGTGCTTGCTGCCAACCATTGTCAATCAGGTACTCTGGCTATTATAAGTTACAGTGGGGCTGATTCAGCGGTGGCCGCTCCTGTTACTGTTGCTGTGCCTTTGTATGCTGCAGCTGTTTAACAATATTCAAGACACAGTACTGGATCATCTGCATGAACATCAGCCATCTAAGGTTACTCAGAATGGCCCCCAAATGGAAAGATGCAGTCACTGTCCTTTTGCGTCATATTTTGTGAAATGATTCCCATCTCCTCCCTCTGATTGACAGGCTACATCTCCCCCATGCCGTGCCAAAACTGCAGTGGCACCAATGCGGATAAACAGCTTTGAATGATATCTCTCCCATTCGGCTGCATGCGATGGGATGTGTTAGGGAACACATCACCTCGCATGGTGGCAACGGGATTTGGGCAGAGCGGGCAGCGGGCGTTCAGCAGGGGTGGCACTAACCTGTTCACTTGGCTGCTAGTATACGCAGCAGGGCTTAAAGTGGTCCTGGAGAGGTGGTGGAACTCCTTTCCCCTAACTCCTTTCCCCATCTCCCATCATTAGGCAGAGCCTAGACCAGTGCCACGGAATTTATGCCCTTCCTCCTATAAAGGGATAATGGTCCCACAAAAAAGGGGTGTGGTCACACAATAGTAACTCCAATTAAAATTACAACACACTGTAGCACAATAATACACATTACACTGCATGTAGTGCCCTTGATTCATATTGTATCACATAGTAGTGTAGTGCCCCTTATACACATAATATCCACCATTGTGCTTCTTATACACATCTGTCTCTGTCACTTCAGCTGCTCACTGTCCATGTCCCTCAGCAACTCCATGCCCTGTGTCCCTCCAGCAGCTTCCCTACCTCTGAATCCCTCCACAGCCCCCTCTCACCCTGTCTTCACCAAGCACAGAACCTGCTCTTCTTATTGTCTTTTCTTCATTTCAGTGGCGGAAATGGCATGACCGCATACGCTGTGCCAGAAGAAGCTGCTGGAACAGGCTTTTCTATTGGAATTAATGTGCAGGGCTGTGGTGGAGGTGGAACTCAGTTCCCTCTACCATTAGAGCTGGTGGAACACAGATCCACCCCATTCCCCTTCACTTTAGCCCCTGATATGCAGCCTAGCAAACAGGTCTGAATGATGTTATCTAACTAGTCCGAGAAAGACTCCTTAAAATTTGGCTATGCGTTCATAGTATTCCCCAGTGTCACGGTCAATTAACACAACTGTAGTTCAGATCAATTTGACAGATTCAAACAAGAATATAGTCAATATGTACACGAATTGTGTGTGTCCCACAATCCTCCCCTGCCAATGTTAAATGTTCCATTTCAGCACTTTTTTCTTGCATTGTGTTACCCTTCTATTTTTCTCACAGTCCTTTTTTATATACCTTTTGGATATTGTTCACATTTATTTACTACTTCAGTGGTTTTGTATTGTAATGCTTATACTTTTGATAGAAATAATATTAAAAAGCAGAAACATGATGGCATACCATGAAAGAAATGATCAATGTTAGGGATACATAACAGAGATGTATTTAGTTACATGGGTAGAACAGGAACTATGGCCCCGTTTCTCATTGTGCAGCCATACTTGTGTTTTCCTTAGGTGTGAATTCTGTTAGCATTTTTTACTCCAGGCAATCTTTGGTGCCATCTCATTTTGTGCTAAAGCAAATTCAAAGGCAGGGGATTAGCAGATTAGCTGGTCATTTCCAGAGAGAGGGTCACAACACAGCCTGGCAGCAGACCTGAAGTGCTGTTCTTGCTGGTAAAATACTTCAGAGAGATTGACTTCAGAGAAGCGCAAAGAAAAGCAGAAGATTGGCATCCATGATCTGCAGGTCCCTATTTCACATAAAATGAAAGGAGCTTTCTTTCACTTGGAAAATATATCTATGAGAGGCCGGCGGCACAGTCCTTGCTAAGGTATGCTACATTTATAATGAGCCATTTGAAATGCCCTCTGAACAGGATGGTAGAAGAAAAAGTTAGAAGTATAAATTCCATTAACCTATATCACCTTGTCTGGCAAGCTATACATTAACCCACTAACCAAGACTTATACTGTATATTATGCATGGTGAGACTCTGACGTGCTCTGTGTATACAGTACTGTACGTATCTTATTGTATTGCCGGGCACAGATGAGGAGGGGCGTGACTACAGTTTACTGCTACTGGACCTTACATAGATAATAAGGTGTCTCAGTGGCCTATTTATCATGGATCACATATTCAATTCAATCTTACTTCACAGGATTGCACTGTAATATGCAACCTTATCAGTGATACGTATGAATTGGCACAAGCAGGGGCCATGGCTCAGGAAGGAGCCCATCCCTGCGATGTGCTATGAGGGATAATTGGGGAGTTGTGCATGACCACACTGTACAGTCACATCTGGGGAAGGTTCTGGGGAAACCCTTTGCCAACAACAGGACCTGTAGCCCATAGGCTACAATGGGCTAACATAATTTTAAGATGGCCCTAGCTGGAAGGGCCAATATTGGAGATACCTGCTGCGGCCCCTGCATCATACAGTGTATCCTGGAGATATTTAATACAGATGGAGCAGGTCCCGTTGGGGCTTCACCTGGCGACACAATCTCCATCCTCCAGCTGTCGTCAGCCGCCGGAAGAGGGCGCATGCATGAGATGCTTGCGCACCCCGTTCTGATGGAACCCTCTGCCACCCTCCACCCTCTGCAGCTCCCCCGCAGTCCCCCCCCCCCAGTTGCCCCCAGCTCCCCCCAATCCCTGCTCATCTCTCTGAAGCGGAAACAGACAGGGAAAGTGTTCCCCGCCCCCGTGTCCCTGTCAGATGGAACGCCTCTTTACCAGCCTGTGCCAGCTAAGGAAATCTGGCGATTCCCAGCGCTGGCTGAGAGGCTCTCCATCTGTATATGTGGTTAACCCCCACAAATATGCAGCAATAGCCGAAGTTATGAAATGGGCACCTTAATCTCATTTAAACGTGGTCAGGCTTCATGTGCTAAAATTTAGTCCGTAGCATAAAACTGTAGTTTCTTAAGGGGGAAGGTTCTAAGATGGGAGTTCTATTTCACATGGGATGTTGGGCAACCAATCAGAATCTACAGTACTTCTTTATTCAGAACCTTCTAGAAGATAATAGATAATATATGATTTGTTGCCCATAGCAACATCCCATGTGAAATAGAACTCCCATCTTAGCAAATATTGCCCTTAATGTCCAGTAATTAGAATCTGTTCACGTTGAACATTTCTTAATTTATATATTTATTTATTAATTTATTTACAATTTCTTATATTGCGCAGCATATTCCGTTCGCTTTACAATTGGAAACAACAGTGATTAAACAAACTGGGTAGATACAAACCGACATGGAGGTAGGAAGGCCCTGCTCACAAGCTTACAATCTATATAAAAAACCTATTGTAATAAATAATAGGTGGAACAAGTACAGTTGCAATTACTGTTAAATTGGCTTCTTCATTGACTCTACACCTGGAGAAGTGGAAAGGGAGAAGCAGAAGTGGTCTAGCATATTCTAAGTCCAGTAAAGTACAACACTGGTGCAACAGCAACACTACATTATGATAATGATGAGGACTATTAGCAGCACTAGCATGCTGCTTCTGATTGGATGATTATACCGTATAATTGCACCTCCAACTGCTATTAAATCACAGCAATCTGTCTGCAATATTTAATTGACATTCCCATTTCCTATTGGATCTTTGCAGGAAATAAGACTCACATTTGACATTTGTATTTAATTTAAATTGCATTTTGCACTTGTGGTTGTATGTAATTACATTTTACATTGAAAGATGTATAACGGTACTCTTTACCTAGAAGGGCGCCAGCGATTGAAATCGCGGTCGTCGTGGGTAAAAATCGCGGTCATCGCGGGCATCGCGGGTAAATCGGGATGGCCGCGATGCCCGCGATGACCGCGATCACCGCGATTTTCCCATAGGGAACAATGTTAAAACGGCAGATTGACCGCGATTTTACTGTTAAATGCCTCAATGGACCCGATTTGGGGCCAAATAGGCCAAATTAACCCTTAAATGTCCCCCCAAATTGTTAACGCCACCCCACGATCCACGCCAACCCGAAGCGTGGCGTGCGCAGCGAGCCTGCGAGGGGCGGCGGTACTCGTCCTCCGACCTTTTCATGCCCTACTATCCACTAGGGCGTGGTGTGAGAATATAATAGTGTGGCGAGCGCAGCGAGCCACCGAGCCCGAAGCGTGGCGAGCGCAGCGAGCCCCGCGAGGGGACGCGGATACCTTCACAGATAGACGCGTCCCCTCGCGGGCTTCACAGGTGTCCGCCTCGCCACGGACACCTGTGAAGCCCGCGAGGGGACGCGCATAACTGTGAAGGTATCCGCGTCCCCTCGCGGGGCTCGCTACGCTCGCCACGCTTCGGGCTCGGTGGCTCGCTGCGCTCGCCACACTATTATATTCTCACACCACGCCCTGGTGGATAGTAGGGCATGAAAAGGTCGGAGGACGCGTACCGCCGCCCCTCGCGGGCTCGCTGCGCTCGCCACGCTTCGGGTTGGCGTGGATCGTGGGGTGGCGTTAAAAATTTGGGGGGACATTTAAGGGTTAATGGGCTCTGTGGCCCATTTAACATTGATTCCTATGGCCAAATCGGGTTGATTGAGCCATTTAACAGTCAAATCGGGTCCATCGCGCCTTTTAACATTGATTCCTATGGGAAATCGTGAGCATCACGTCGCGGGCATCGCGGGTACATTTATGGCCGGCCGCGACGCGACCGACACGATTTCCATGTTTAACATTGGTTTCAATGGGAAATCGCGGGCATCGCGTCGGTCGCGTCGCGGCCATACATAAATGTACCCGCGATGCCCGCGACGGGCGCCCTTCTAGGTAAAGAGTACCTGTATAACTAATTGTCAAGGCACTATTACCTCATATACATTTCAGAAAATTATTACATAGTGTATAATTGAGGTATTTACTTGTAACACCACATCTCTGCACTACTGTGAGAAGTAATTATGGACACACGTACAGTATGCTCATATACATCTGCTGTAATTTCTAATATTTTAGGTCAGAAGACATCATGGGCCTTATTCTAATTCATTCTTATAGGCAAATTACTTCTCAAATGGACAAAACCATTTGCACTGCAGATGGGGCAGATATAACATGTGCAGAGAGAGTTAGATTTGGTGGGGTTTTACTTCAGAGTGAGATCTATATTGCAGTGTAAAAATAAAGCATGCAGTATTTACCCTGCACAGAAACAAAATAACTCACCCAAATCTAATTTTATCTGCACCTGTTACATCTGCCCCCCTGCAGTGCACATGATTTTGTCCATCTGAGAAGGAATTTAACTCTAAGAGTGAACTAGAATAAGGCCCCATATGAGAAGAACATACTCTTATCATTTATATTTAATTATATTGCAGCACTATATAGGCACACATCAGTAGACACAAACTATGGACTGCACAGTTAATTAACCAGTGTTTTTGATTTATTGATAGACAGAAGGTGCAGTTGTACTCACTGTTACATGTACACTAATGATGAAGCAGAGCTTGAGTAGAGCGGAGTTTCAAACAGCTCACAAGCCAATGAGTCTATACTTAAACAAGTAACGGTGAGGGGATGCAGGAACATGTTGTGGATTACAGGTCTCTCTGGAGCTACTTCTGTCTGTTACCTTGTCACACTGTCTTAAAAGGGTGTTGCATATACTGGTACGCACAGCAAATAAAAGGTGTCTTTACGGAAGATGGGTGGAGCATGGCACTTTGGAAGGAGACCAATATTTGGCGGTATGTTGGTACTATGGGGGTGATTCAGGTTGGTTTGCAAAAGCAAACTCATTCTTTAATGGACAAAACCATGTGCACTGCAGGTGGGGCTGATGTTACACTCAGAGAGAATAAGATATTTCGGTGAGTTGATTTGTTTCTGTGCAGGGTAAATACTGGCTGCTTTATTTTACCCTGCAATTTAGATTTCAGTTTGAACACACCCCACCCAAATGTAACTCTCTCTGCACATGTTATATCTGCCCCACCTGCAGTGCACATGGAACTACATATCTAGGGATGTCAATCCCGGGATTCCAGGGATCCCCGGATCAGCATCCCTAAAGGAACAACCACCCCCCCCCCCCCCCCATCCTATCCTTCACATTAACTTACTTGGGGAGCGGACAGGCAGCAGCAGTGCAGCAGGTGGTGACCGTCGCTGGGTGTGGCGCAAAGCAATGGAGCTGAAGTGGTGGGCAGAGCTTCTGTAATGGAACCGGGAGCGGATGGTGAGAGAGTTCAAGCGGCGAGCTGCAGCAGTGCGGACTGCACAGCGTGACCTCTGACTTAGTCATGCTGCGTAGACCACGCGCCGGGGTCAGGAACAGCCAGGCAGCATAGTAATGTAAGATTTAATAGACCCAAATGACTGGGACCAAACCTAACATTAATGTAACATACTTTCTCTTTATCTTTTTGTCAGGTGTCAAAAATATTTTCCATCAAAATATTTTAGTTCTCCCAGAAACAACAGATCCATATCCATTTTTTCTTTTTTGAACAGGCTCGTTATGATAGATAAACCTACTGTTGAGTGTTAGCTCTGCTAACCTTGGTCGGTTCGCCTTTTGTTCATTGTGTGATTGAGATGCTGTGCCTTATGCCTTATGCACACAGATGTCGATATATAAATTTAGAATAATGAGTCACCGCTGATCCCAGAAGAGTTCAATCATCGCATCCCAAGGTTTAGTAACCGCTTCAAACTGAGCGGTTGGCAATGTTTTGTGCCGGCACTCTAATTTCAGCCACTTCTCTCCTAAGTGCATCTCCTGTAGACACGTTCCTTTTATTTCTCCATCCTTCAGCTTGGCTAATTTCAGCTAATAAAGCCTGATGAAGCCTGGCCCCCTACAGACTGATGAAATAATGCTGGCACACAGCTCCCTGAAGTACAGTAGTAATCTTGCTGACACTGGCCTGCGGTGACACAGCTCACACCAACATTATTAAACAAGTTTCCTGCTTAAGAATATTTCCATTCTAGCTTGTTAAGCAGAGGAGGAGTGGCTCGTGGAAATCTTTGGGTATAACAAATAAAGCAGCTTTTCAAACCTGCACTATCCAAAGGACAAGCTTTTACCTCAGAAAGTGCCCATATTAGGTAAAATGTTGGTAAGTGAAGGTGATGTCCTCCCAGCATGCACTACTGTACCTGCACACACAGGCTGCACCTAATACATTAATTAACATCAGAGTTAAAGGGAATTGCACATACAAAAAATGATTAATGCTGAATAAAATTTAATGTTAAAAAACTATTTTTATGATCCATATAAACATTTCAAATAGCTACAAACACAACAAAAGCTTAAATAATAAGCCAGAAAAGCTGTGAACAACCTAAGGGGGTGAACTTGCGTTAAAAAATGTTGAGAGGTATAACTGATCAAAGGAGGAGGTGGTGGGCCCCTAGACAATTTTTCCTGTTGCCCTGTGGGCCAGTCCTTCCCTGCACATGGAGTACCTTTATACAGTATGTATTCCTTTACCTGTGGTGATCACATTCGTATTGGCTGCACTTGCTGTATACATTCAGTATGTTGGATGTTTTTCTAGTGCCCGGAGTTCCGTACCACATGAAAAATACAGCATGGAATGTTCAAAATAGTAGGTATGAAAAATGCTGTTGTAAGACCATTTCTATTTATCACTGCAGAGCTCATGCTGGCTCCCATTATGAGGCTGCTGTAATGGGGAGCCAGCATGTATTGTGTGTGCTGAGTACACTTTACAGGGTAGGATTTTTCCCTCTCTCTATAATAATCAGTAAGTCACTGATTGCAGCAGTAAAGCTGATTCTTTTATTGCCACTTAACACAGCAATAGAAAAGTCTCTTATCCACACAGTTTCTCAAGTTAGAATCCCTGGGGCAGCAAAGCAATGCTCAGCTGCCCCAGTGATATTTACCCAGAGTGTCAAGGGTCATTCTGCAGGGCCAGTCGTTGCAGATGTGTGCATGCAGAAGCTGACTCCAGCTTTGGGCTTCAGTTAAAATAATGAAAAAAAAAATAACATATCAAATTGGGGGATTTCAGCTCTACTTGGGAAGAATTAAATAAATCTCTCCAATATAGACATATTTCATATGAAAATACTGCATTTGCTCTTGGATTCAGAAGGAACGTAGCAAGCTGTGAAATGTTAAAATTATACAATAATGGACTATTAAGAGCAGGAATGCAGAGACAGCAGCTCTGATGGTCCGTCCGCCAATTCACCCTGAATAATAATGATCAAAGCTTCTGAATAAGAATAGCATCTGTTAATGCCTTGTAGAGATCTATGCACTATTAGTACGTATACAGCATGGGTCAGTAAGATCCATTTTACAGTCACATAAGTGATTTTGCAAATACAAAAATACCCGTACATATAATGTTATACCAGGACTTATTCAGAGTCAGCCCATTGCCCCAATACATCCGCTGGTGAAAGTAGCCTGCATGTATTTACACCACCAGCATGGCCATTATTAACTAGGACCTCCTTCGCCTGAACATGTAGGATGAAGGAGGGGGTCATTAACGATGCGCAGGAGCACTCATCGTTAACGATATTAGTGTACACACTAGACGATATAGTAAAAGAACATTGAAATTATTAGCTACGTCTAGCTGGGTTAAAAGAGGATCATACACTTTGATGAGACTGGAAGTGGACAGGCTTTCACAGTGGTGCAGCAGAAACAACCTGGACCTAAACCCCATCAAAACAGTTGAGATGGTAGTAGACTTCAGGAGAAATCCAAATGTCAAGGTCCCACTAGTAATTTCCAACAGAGTGGTATAGGGTTACCACCTTTTTGTTGAGAGATTCCCGGACAGTGGACCGCCCATTGACCCACCCACTGACCCGCCCACAGCCACGCCCCTTGACCCACCTTATCACGTTTTTTTAACCTTTGCTCCAATTCTATTAGTAATTTTGTACACCGTAATGCCCATTTCACATTATGCCACAAACAGTAATGCCTATTACATGTTGTACCACACACCATGATGTCCATTACATTTTTTGCCACACACCGAGATGCCCATTACACGTTACGCTACACACCATGATGCCCAATACACGTTACACCGCCCCCATGATGCCCATTACATGTTATGCCAAGGTTCATTTTTTTAAAATGTAGGAACACAGTAATTGCTATTACAGCTAAAGGGCAGGGCCAGTCACCGCTCTTCTCTATACAAAGATGGCCATGTCGGGTGGAAACTGCAGACCCCATGGACACAAGCAGGGTGGAGGGTTCGCTGTCTCTATGGAGACCCCTGTACACCCTGGGTACAGCGACACCATCAAGATCAGCGGCCATGGATAGTCAGTAAGTGTTGTCGTAGCTGTCGGTCCTGTTCCTGGATATTCTATAGTCCGGGAACACCACCTGTCTGGACTCCGGGCTTAATTACTGAACTGTCCGAAGTAATCCCGGACGGGTGGTAACCCTAGGAGGGGGGAGGGGAAGGACACAGCACTTGGGGACATGAAGTGACGGGAGAGGAGGGACACAGCACCTGAGGACATGAGGAGGGGGGAGAGGAGAGACACAAGAATGGGGACATGAGGAGAGGGGAGAGGAGGGACACAAGAATGGAGACATGAGGAGAGGGGAGAGGGACAGGAGGGACACAGGAATGGGGACATCAGGAGGGGGGGCATCAAGAGCTGCTGCGGCTCTTTAACACTGCTATCGTGAAGTCCATTCTATGCTCCTCTATTACAATCTGGTATGGAGGGGCCAATTAATCTGACAAATGAAGCCTGTCCTGGTGAGGACAGTAGAGAAGAAGACTGTAAGGGAACAATACTTAATTAGGGTCAAGAAGCGAGCTGGGAAGATTATGGCGGACAAACTCTACCCTGGCCATAACTTGTTTGATATTCTCCCATCAGGTAGACGCTTCAGTTCCATTCCTGTCAAGTCGTCAAGAACCGCAAAAAGCTTCTTCACGATAGGTATTCAGCTATTGAACAATGTACTCTAAGATACTGCTAATCGAAACACCTGACTGCTCTGTCTAACCTTGCAAATCATAACATGTGAATTGACATTTGTATGTGCAACTGATGCAATGTATGTATGTATGTCCTGTTATCCCTCTTGTACCATGCTTCAAGCTGCACTGTGTCCACAAAAAATTCACAGTAATTGCTATTACAGCTAAAGGGCAGGGCCAGTCACCGCTCTGCTCTATACAAAGATGGCCATGTCGGGCGGAAACTGCAGTCCCCATGGACACAAGCAGGGTGGAGGGTTCGCTGTCTCTATGGAGACCCCTGTACACCCTGGGTACAGCGATACCATCAAGATCAGTGGCCACGGATAGTCAGTAAGTGTTGTCGTAGCTGTCGGTCCTGTTCCCGAATATTCTATAGTCCGGGAACACCACTGGACTCCGGGCTTAATTACTGAACTGTCCAGAGTAATCCCGGACGGGTGGTAACCCTAGGAGGGGGAGGGGAGGGACACAGCACTTGGGGACATGAAGTGAGGGGAGAGGAGGGACACAGCACCTGGGGACATGAGAAGGGGGGAGAGGAGAGACACAAGAATGGGGACATGAGGAGGGGGGAGAGGAGGAACACAAGAATGGGGACATGAGGAGAGGGGAGAGGCACAGGAGGGACACAGGAATGGGGACATCAGAAGGGGGGGGAAACAGCACCTGGGGACATGAGGAGGGTGGAGAGGGAGAGGAGGGACACAGTAATGGGGACATGATGAAGGGGGGATGGAGAGGAGAGACAAAGTAATGGGGACATAAGGAGGGGGAGGGACACAGCACCTGGGGACATGAAGTGAGGGGAGAGGAGGGACACAGCAACTGGGGACATGAGGAGGGGGGAGAGGGAGAGAAGGGCCACAAGAATGGGGACATGAGGAGGGGCACAGGAATGGGGACAAGATGATGGGGGAGAGAGAGAGGAGGGAAACAGGAATGGGGACATGAGGGTGGGGAGAGGGAGAAGAGGGACACAGGAATGGTGACATCAGGAGGGGGAGAGGAGGGACACAGGAATGGGGACATGACAAGGGGGGAGGGAGAGGAGCAACACAGGGATGGGGCCATAAGGGGCGCACATCTTTCATCAGCATAACATCCCTCTCTTTTGTACCTCTCTCTGGCACACTGGTGTCCCCTTTACGCATGGGTCTCTTGGTTCTTTTTGCCTGGCAGCCTCTCCTCTTCTCTTCACAAACTCTCCGGCAGCACTTCTGGTTCTGGAAGGGAGGAGGTGAGGGAAGGGGTTGGGGTGGGAGTAGCTCATCACCACTAGCACTGCCCCTGGCTCTTCTATTGATTTAGGAGGCACAGCGCACAGCGGGGAACACCTGCCAATCAAATGGCAGCATTGCCTGCACAATGTCCAATGGCCAATCCAGATCAGCCGCTCACTGCCTGGAGCAGAGGAGATGTGCCACGTATAGTCAGTAAGTATTGCCGCGGCTGCCGGACCTGTTCCCGGACATTCTATAGTCGGGGAACACCACCTGTCCGGACTCCGGACACCGGGCTTAATTACCGGACTGTCTGGAGTAATCCAGACGGGTGGTAACCCTAGAGTGGTGTCATGGGTAGAGACCTTCAAATTCCTTGGGACAAAAATCTCTCGCAACCTCAGATGGGAGCCCAACATAACTTCAAAAAGGCCCAACAGCGACTGTTCTTCCTGAGGCAACTGAAAAAATTCAACATTCCACAGGAGCTGCTGCGGCTCTTTAACACAGCTATCCTGGAGTCCATTCTATGCTCCTCTATTACAATCTGGTATGGAGGGGCCAATTAATCTGACAAATGAAGCCTGTCCTGGTGAGGACAGTAGAGAAGAAGCCTGTAAGGGAACAATACTTAATTAGGGTCAAGAAGCGAGCTGGGAAGATCATGGCGGACAAACTCTACCCTGGCCATAACTTGTTTGATATTCTCCCATCCGGTAGACGCTTCAGTTCCATCCCTGGCAAGTCGTCAAGAACCTGAAAATGCTTCTCCCTGATAGCTATTCAGCTATTGAACAATGTACTCTAAGATACAGCTAATCAAAACACCTGACTGCTCTATCTAACCTTGCAAATCATAACATGTGAATTGACATTTGTATGCGCAACTGATGCAATGTATGTATGTCCTGTTATCCCTCTTGTACAAAAGGTAGGGGGGATACTTCATGGCTTGAAACACACAAGTGGGAAAGGTTTGATGGCTGTAAACACTGGCATCCCCTACCCCCCAATCAATGATGGTCACAATATCATGCACATTCAGCAAAATCCCTTGCCCCCTTCTTGGGCGTGTGCATAAAATATGGTGGGTGGCACCAGATGGAATCTTGCCTAGGGCATCAAATTGATCAAAGCTGGCCCTACCTACAGTACTCAATATTTATTGGGTACCTTCACTAACTTGCTCTATAGATCTCTCCTAACAGCATATTGGTTTTTATTTACTGAAAGGACTATTCTCCCTTTCTTTACCTTCTTCCCGCACATTACCATTTTATCTTCTGTTATTGGGGTATTTTGATTAAAACAATATTGCTGTGATAGTCTCTAAGTGCTTGGACAAATCCATTGGAACCTGGTAAACTTCTAAATATTTTATTTTAAAATGTCTTTCATCATGATAAATATTTAGCAATAACACCCAGTTAATATATTTTAACAACTGTTGTTTCTTTGTGTTGTATGTACATATAATTGCAGAGGATAAGTCCCTGTTGCCTAAAAAGTAACATGAACAGGTTCTTCTTATAACATTTGCTGGTGAATTTATTGAACTAAGTAGTACATAATAAACACGCCAGAGTGTTATGTCCAGTCCCTAAGTGTACACTAAGGCCAAGGAAAATCTGTTTGAGGTTTTGTTTTTCTTTTTTAAACAAGAAAAACAAGTACAGATCTGGCGGAACAGTTTTTTACCTCTCCTAATGTTCTATGATTCCCTGGAACCTCTGTGAAATTCACAACTTCAGTGATTAGTGTGAGTAATAAAATGTGTATTTTACAAGCCCCTCTCTGTGCAAGTACCTCCGTTAATGGCAGAAAGGAGGCAATGAGAGGCGCAGTTAATTTTATAGCCAGCGCTGGGGGAGGGATTCATAAAACAAAGGAATAGCTGTGTTAATCCTACAACAATGATTGCTTTGTGTGGCGGCATAGGTGCTAAATTAAAAAAACAGCAGTGCTGTCCTTCAGTGCACCGTTACTGGATGCAAGCCTAGGCAACTGTTCCATTGCACTGCAAAGACATATATATGGTGGCAAGTAACATTGCTTAAGATAAAAAAAGGGGTAACTACTGTAATTAACAAGAACAGAATGAGTTATCCTTTGTAAGAAGTTGTCAAGACAAAAGTAAAGTTTACTTTGTTTTACAACGGTATTGTTACCACACAAATATGTTGTTATTATACAAATAGTGGATTACTGTATATGGATGGCTGATTAAAAAACATTTAAATTATTTTTGAATAATTAATAAATTGTTTAGTTAATACAAGAGTAAAACAATTGACATATTGAACAATACAGAATTTGTGATCCTGTCAACAGTTCGAGACAATGAAGTATTGTTGTTAGGGAATGTTTGTTTCATCTACAAGAATGACGAGATAGTGGAGGACTGTTGTTTGCCAGAACTTTAACATCTGATGCAAAAGGCTCCTCAATCTACAAAAAGGTAGATTTATTTTACCAAGAAAAATATCCCTCTAACAAACATTCTAGCATGTGTAACTGTTGGCGCCGCATCTATGGTTGTACGATATTGCGGATTAACAGCTTTTTTTAAAACAGTGGTACAGTACCTGGTGTTTTGGCTGTACATTTTGTCATTCATAGACAACATCTTGTGGCTAAATCTTTGAGTGACAAGTTGCACGAATGTTTGAAATTATTTATAAAGGCAGTTAACAATATAAAGGCTCATTCTTTGAAAAAACGTCTGTTCTTCAACCTTTGTGAAGAAAATGACAAAGAATCTTAATGCCTCCTCCTGCACACCGATGGAGATGGCTATCAAGAGGAAAGTGCTTGTGGCGTTTCTTTGAACTTTTTGAAACAGTTGTGGAGTTTTTTCAGTCTATAGGCTCAAGTTGATGAACGATGTCTTCATGTGGCCTCCCTTTTATGATGTGTTCGATAAACTAAATGAAACTAACACAAAGCTTCAAGGTGACAAAATTAATTTAATCAAAGCCAAAGGGATAGTCTCGGCATTTGTTGCTAAACTGGATCTTCTTAAAACTACAGTAATTTAAGTCTGCTGGAGTTACCAGTCTCCTAGTCTTTTCAGATGAAGACAAACTTGAAGACAAAGACTTAAAAATGTTTTTGCTCGCACCTCACGGTTGAAAGATGACATGCATAGATTTAAAGTACCGAATTGGGTGACCAATACGTTTCTAGCAGAGACGACACAACTCCACCCTAGACTGCAGGAGCAGTTGATTGACTTGAAACATGACTGCGAAGCCCAATCCAGTTTCCTTCAGCATGGTTATAAATGCTTTTTGGGCAAAAGTAAAGGATTCTTATGCTATTCCCTTCTCAAGATGTAAAGATGATTCTAGCATTTCCTACCACATACTCAGCGGCGTAGCTTTGTTTGGGGCGCCCCCCCGCCGTTAATGGGGGGGGCGCCCCCCCTCCCCGCCCGGACCCCCTCCCCCCATTGCCGCATGCTTACCTGTCCGCGCGTCCCGGCTCTGCTCCTGGCTTCAATAAATTCTATGCAGACGGACCATGATAAAATGGCTGCCCCCATACCGCAGACAGTTTCAGAGAACAGTCTGCTTTATGGGGCGGCCATTTTATCGTGGAATGTCTCCATAGCATTGGTTGAAGCCAGGAGGGGAGCCGGTACGCATGGACAGGTGAGCATGCGGGGGATGGGGGGCAGGGGGATTACTATAGCACCGCAGCCCCCCAGACGCCCCGATTTGCACAGCGCCCCCCCGCGACCGCGGGGGCTGCGGTGCTATAGTTACGCCACTGCACATACTTAGTTTCAGTGTTGTGCAGCAGCTTTTGAGGAAAGCGAGGAACAAGCTCCAAACGTGTTAAAAGGGCGACCTACAACTGCAACTACCCAATATAACCATATAACTGCAACCATATACTTGCATCCACTCATTAAGCTCAAAGCAGCAATTAACAAAACTGACATGTTCACACTATTTGTGTTGTACTGTAGGTACAGAGTACATAATTGTATTTGGCAAAGAGTTACATATATTTTATCCTCTTGACAATTATATTGTGATTATTTGTGATTTGGAAGGACTTTTCTACTCTTTTACTGATTTATATGTTTTAAAGGGGTTCGGAAATTAAAGGTTGTCTCCTGTAAATACAATTTGAAATCCTGATAGCATTAGGTCTGAGTTATCAAAATATTGGTTAGAATTGAACAGGCTTTGCGCTCCCTTTTGACATGTCAGCTGACAAACACATCCTGAATTGTAAACGGGAAGGGAGGTGGGGGCAAATATAGTTAGGTAGGGAGCACTGGACAACTGACCATTAAACAAAGGGGGCAGAAGGCTTGGAAAGGTTATGTACCACTGGTCTTACATACTAGACATCTACTGCCTAGATACAGTCACCAGCTTTATAGTATAGAGGCAACTGAAATCCTGATTAGCAGTCCTGGTTTTCAAGAACATCAATGTACTGTAGTATCTAACAATCCTCAGATCATTTATCAGGTGCTACTTAGTACTTATTCAGTTGTGGGGACTGAGGGGACTGACATTACAGACCCTACTCCATCAGTGCCTTTGAATAGCGTTAATCCTGTTTGGTCAGTGCTGTGCTGATCATACAGTAGTTCATTGCTACCCATCTGCTGTGTTCCTAATATTTAATTACTTGGTGCTGACTGTTTGTTATTGAATTTTGTTCTTCTCTTCTGTCCTGAGCTTGGGTAGTTACTGGATTTCCCTGGCCTGCTACCAGCACTTACCCTGGAATACCTGTTTACTATTCTTGTCAACCCAGGGTCAAAGCACAAGAGTATGACTGATGAGTGCGCAATAAAACCAGCGTGCAGCTATAGACAGATCCACAGAGTAGAAACACCTTAGACTACCCAAAACATGGTAAAAATGGAAAAAAAGTGAATCTGAAAGAATAGTGCTCAAAGGTAACTATGTCCCAAGGTGAATAAACCTTGTATAAACAAAATGTAAATATACAAAACCAGGTACAACTTATCAAAGGTCACAGATGGATTGTATACAATAAGTGATATGGATGATCCAGATTATTCAATTTTCTCCCATTCTCCCCTATTCAACATACAGGGTAGACATAATAGAAAGCAACATAGTGCAGATCAATTAAGTAAAACAAGTTTTAATGTGAACAATGCACTTACAATGTAGTGACTTGTTAAAAAGCATAAACAATGTGGTCCCAGGCAAGCAGCAGACATGTGATGTAGGGGATCGTCCTTCAGTCTGGGTCCCTTGATTGCTGTGCTTCAATAAAGAAGTTTTTTCACCATTCTACTGTCTGGGGTGCCGTGGCGTCCTGCCATCTGTATTTACCCCTGCTTAAGGCACCCAGCAAAGTAAAACTGAATGAGGCTGTGTCGGGCATCCAGTTCGTCTATATATATATATATATATATGTATAGGGATAGGGTCACGTACCGAGACAGGCGGTATAGGGTACCGCAGACAAAAACAGCATGCATAAGGTGCCCAGCACCGTTCAATCCTTGGCGCAGCTTCCACCACGGACTTCACAGATCTTACTGACGTCGCTAGGCCACGCCCCAACGCGTTTCGTCATCGACTTCGTCAGAGGGCTGGCCTAGCGACGGTCAGTTGCCTCTTTTATCCTCCACCAGTATACACAGGTGTCGGTAATTAATTTAGCAGCATTCAAAAGAGCTTTGCCCCATAGCCTTTTACAAGCCATATCTTTGTACATACAAAACATATCATACATATAATAACAATAATCCATTTAAAATTACATACATATTCATAAAGGAATTTACAATCATTAAAAAATTGCATTCATTAAGACATGGATATAATAAGAACCGTTTGGTCCACATGCGTTTTATACACATATTAAGGGAAAAATATACATAAAAAAAAATACATAAAAAAATTTTTTTTTATGGTATGAAAGGTATACATATAAAAAAAGCATACATATAAAACAGTGTTAATAAAAATTAAGCACACTTTAACACTCATATTCTTAAATCGAATTAGTATTCTTAAAGTGAAAGAACCCAAATTTCTTTCACTCTTCAAAGCGTCCATACACACCATCCAATTTCGACTTTGCAGAAAGATTTTTTCGTAATGAGATTTTTTCGCAATCTACACAGAAGCCTTTTTTAACAGATATCTGGGATATATACATTATATCGCTGTTTATTTCGCATACTCCCATCTTTTCAACCGGAATATGCAACCTGTTAGCGTACTAGAACATAATAATAAAACCAAACCAGATAAAGACAATATAATTGAAAACAATATAACTGAGCCAGAGAAAAGGACAATAATTTCTAAGACAATATTAGCAGAGTAGGTCAACCTAGGAACGGAGTGATCTCCAATCCCTCGTTTAGGCCACTTGGTGACACGGTTGCCAGGTGATACATCCACCATGACTCCCTTTTTAGTAACTGTTTTTCCCGGTCACCTCCTCTGATATCCAAATTCACCACCTCTAAACCAACAAATCTCATACCTCCCGGTTCCCCATTTTGACATGTTAGAAAATGTCTAGGTACACTATGATTTTTTATTTTATTCTTTATATTTCTATAATGTTCTAAAATACGAATTTTTAGTGTCCTCTTTGTCTGTCCGACGTATCTTTTCCCACAGGGGCAACTCAGGAGGTATATAACGTGGGTGGTGTTACAATTAATAGGTCCCTTCACTTTGAATTCTTTTCCTCCCCGGCCTATCACCTTTTTACAGCCTTTCAAACTATGGGGACACATTTTGCATCTCCCACAGCTCGAGAAGCCTGCAAATGGGGCTAGACCAAAATGTGAAACCGAGGGTCCCGTCACCATGGGTAACAAACTTGGTGATAGTTTATTTCTTAGGGTGTCCGCTCTCTTAAAAATAATTTCAGGGTTCATCGGGACTATATCTTTCAAGATGGGGTCCATCTTTATAATGGACCAATGTTTATTCAAGATACGTCTCACATCATTAGTCTGCGCGCTAAACTGTGTGACGAAGGGACAGAATAGGTTTTTTTCTGAAGATTTTTTATCCTTATACCGCAGCAAACTTGTGCGCTCTATTCCCCTACATTTACACAGAGCATTTTCAATTAGCGCCTCTGGGTACCCCTTTTCTTTAAACCGTTGCACATATATTGATGCTTGTTGTTCAAACAGTTCTAAATTACTGCAGTTTCTTCTCAAGCGTAACAGCTGTGAATATGGAAGATTCGACTTCCATTTTTTTGCGTGACAGCTGTCATATTTCAGATAGCTGTTGCTATCCACAGCTTTGAAGAAAGTGCTTGTCTCAATGCTCTTGTTCTCATGTGTGCCCACAGTCCTGAGGGTTAAATCCAAAAAATCTATAGTCATAGAATCAAATTTGTACGTGAAACTTAAATTATATTGGTTTACATGTATATATTCGATAAACTGTAAAAACATACTTTCAGTGCCCTTCCATATTACTATCAGATCGTCTATATAACGCTTATATTTAATAACATTTGTTGCAAAGGGATTATTGGTATACAGATGTTCTTGTTCCCACTCCCCCAAATAGAGATTCGCGAACCCCGGGGCACATATCGTCCCCATCGCAGTCCCACATAGCTGGATGAAGTACTGTCCCAGAAATGAAAAATCGTTAAATTTTAACACAAATTGCAGACATTTAACCAAAAAAGACACCATTTCTTTACACAATGCTGGATCTCTCGATAGTACCTTACTTATACACTCCAACCCCTTTTCGTGAGGGATTGAAGTGTACAGTGCATTAACATCGATAGTTGCCCAATTATAATCATCCTCCCATCTTATGGTCTCCAAAGTCTGTAAGACCGCAGTGGAATCCTTAATATACGAGTCCAGCTTTGGGACATATTTTTGAAGGAAGTGATCTACATATTCCGACAGTCTCGCTGTCAAGGAGTCTATTCCCGAGACTATCGGGCGGCCAGGGGGAGAGATAGGGTTTTTGTGTAGCTTTGGTAAATGATATATGGTTGCTACCCTCGGGTGTACATTCAAGATATATTCATATTCATCTCTATGCATCAAACCTCCCATTCTTCCCTCATCCAGCAATTCTTTTAGTTCACAAACAAATTTCACGGTGGGATCTTCTGGTAAGCGTTTATATGACACAGTATCCGACAATAAGCGGTTCATTTCATTTATGTATTTCTCTCTACTCATAATAACCAGGCCACCCCCCTTGTCTGCCTGTTTAAGGACCAGGTCTTTATCAGCCATCAATTCTTTAAGTGCGATTTTTTCTTTATATGTTAGATTATTTTCACACATTCTGAAATTGTCCGCTATCTCATCAAATTCCTTTTTTACTAATTGATATATATATATATATACGAATACGAATACAGCAAGGGTGGCACTCCAGAAATGAATACAGATGTCAGGTATAGTGAACCAACGTTTCAAATGTTATTCCAACATTTTTCATCAGGATGAGTTGGAATAACATTTGAAACGTTGGTTCACTATACCTGACTTCTGTATTCATATCTGGAGTGCCAGCCTTGCTGTATTCGTGTATTGGAATCGGCCATCTCTTGGATTTATTATATATATATATATATATATATATATATATATATATATGTATCCCCAATATTCCAACTCGCGCTGAAGCCTATTTCACAAATTATGTAAACAGTGTGTCGCAATTATATGCTTGGCAGCCTCACCACTAAGTTCCCTGAGGGGTAGGGAACGAACAGAGCCCAATGTTTTTACCCAATAGTGGTATGGCGCCTATAACAAAGTTCAATAGCAAACTTGCAATATCCACATCCAGTGAAGTAAACCAGGAGATGTTTTTCCAATACTTTAGTTTAATTTTCTTCACAGGATAGTCAGGTAAAAAACGCTTGTAGAAAAACCCAACGCGTTTCGTCTCATAGAGACTTCATCAGGGGAATAACGGTCTTGTGATTCCTTTCTTCTATATAGAGTTTTCCAGATTAATCTAATGTGAGGACATGATAATCCTTAAACCTATAGTAGGAGTACAAATATCAAAATTCAGTTGAGATATTTGAAGTGAGCCAATTAATGTGACCTATATAATAACAGGTCTTTGAATCCCTGTCGACCTCCTCAATTAAGAAGGTTACCTATAATGCAACAGGTCTGAGAATGCCTGTTATCCTCTTATGAGTCGGAGTTAGAAATACCTATGATATAACTGGTTTGTGTATTCCTGTTAGCCTCCTCTGGATTTAAAAGTTTTTACCTAAAAATGGATGACGATCCCTCATCCAAAAATTAAGAACAAATGAATCTCCACTGGGACTTCTGATCGCTTCAGAGAGGCTAGCAGAATGCTATATATATATATATATAAATATAGATATATATATCTATATACTGTAAATATATATATATTTATATGTGTGTATGTTAGCAGCACTTGTCTACTACGTGGGTGTAGGTTCAGCACAGTTACAGCCTGGCACTACAAACCACTTTTTCTATCCTGCTGCTCTTGGATTGTTCTGCCAGAACAGAAGAGAAAGAGCAGTTTTGTCTACACGCGTCACTGCATGCTGATCACTGAACTATTTCCACCTCTGCCACTTCTAAGCTGCACCTCCAGGAACCAAACATTGGCATTACAAGTTGAACCCTCTGTTGGTATGTTGAGATTTCAGACATTCAAAAAGTTATCTGCCTGTGTTTGTATATTGCCGGGAAGTGTCATCATAGCTGGTTGCTCTATCATACCTATTGATACTTATGGCTGCCTCCCCTCATGTACAAACTATGAGAATGGGCGATCATTGACACACTCATGGAGCATAAAGCAGCAACAATACAGATGAGAAATGTGTTTTGTGTGTTCAATTACATTACATTTATTAAACCTCTACTGAGCAAACAGGTGCATTTAATAAGGGTGCCGGATGGCTGACAGACAGTTGGGATTCCGAAAGTCATTACACAGATGTCGGAATCCCGACTTTTAAAACCCTGACACTCGGGATCCAGATGGCCACCGGTTATTCACCATCATGGGGGTCCCGCAGAGGGAGAATAGAATAGGTGGCAGGCGTAGCAAGCCACAGTGCCCGCAGCGTGGCGAGCGCAGAAAGCCCGCAAGGGGTTTCATTGCGCTCCCCCCGCTGTCTGAGTCGAGATCCTGGCATCGGGCTAATGACTTCGGAATTCTGACTGTCGATGTGCTATAGCACACCCTTTAATAAAATCCATAGGGTTGCATGTACTCATTGTGGGGGACACAGGTAAAAGTAACATATACTTTCCAACTTTATCTCCCTGGACCTGGGACTGAGAAGCCCTGGTGTAGGGATGGAGTTTGGTTTATATAATTGCTGACCTGTGACATAGTGCAGATATTTACAATACTGTTGCAGATGGGGCCATGATGCAAACCCGCCATCATGCCATTAAACCACCACATCCACTTCACAGGAACTGTGGATAGAATCCAGGAGGATTTACTATTCTCTCTGGATTTGGGAGAACTGACACAAAATTGGGAGTCACTTTGAACTTCCAGATGAGTAGGAAAATATGAAGAAGCATATTTAAATATTAAGGGTCCCCAAGATGTATCAAGGATATATTTTGCTATACATAGGTACATAGTAGTTAAGGCTGAATAAAGATGTGCGCCCATCGAGTTCAAACTTGGTTAGCGAGTATGATCTATTAGCTACATCCCTTATTTTACGTAGTGTATTCTGATTTATTTAAAGACAGATTATGATTATTGCTTGTACCCCTGGATGTTTTCACCCAACAGATGTTTGTCCAACCTTATTTTAAACATATTTATTGTGTCTGCCGACTCTAACTCACCTGGAAGAGAGATCAATAGATTGGCTGCCGTGAACATAAGAAACTAAGGGCAAGATTCTCTAAGCTTCAAAAGTGAAAAAATGGAGAGTGATAAACAGCCAGCCAATCAGCTCCTACCTGCCATGTCACAGACTGTGTTTGAAAAATGTCAGACAGGAGCTGATTGGCTGGTTGTTTATCAATCTCCATTTTATCACTTTTGAAGCTTAGAGAATCTGGCCCTAAATCTTCTTTCCTCTAATCTAAACGTATGCCCACATGTCCTAGAGTCCTTCCTTAAAGCAAAAAGGGTGTCTGACAGTTCCTTATATTAGCCCCTGATATATTTATACATGTTAAGCATGTCTCTCCTTAAATGTCTCTTCTCTAGTGTAAACAATCCCAGTTTGTTCAATCTGGCTTAAATTCTACATTCCCTTTATTAGCTTTGTTGCTCTTCTTTGGACTTTTTCTAGTTCTGTGATGTCCTGTTTATAGTGCGGGGCCCATAATTGTACGTTGTTTTCTAGATGCGGTCTAAACAATGCTTTGTAGAGTGGCATAATCACATATGATACCCATTCTTATACATGCTAGTATCCTGTCGGCCTTATTTGTTGCTACGTGACACTGAGCACAACACCCCAGTTTGTTGTCAATTTGGAGCACTCCTAGATCCTTTTCTAGTTCAGATTTACCCAGGTCCTCCCTGTTTAGGTTATAACTAGCACACTGGTTCTGTCTCCCAAGATGCATAACCGTGCATTTATCCACACTGAAAGCCATTTTCCACTTTTTTGCCCACTCATCCAGTTTATTAAGATCGCTCTGAAGCGCGGAGACATCCTTGGTTGTTCTAATTACTCTGCGCAGTTTTGTGTCTTCAGCAAAGATGGAAACTACTGTATGCTGAGTATACCCACCCCAATATCATTAATAAATATGTTAAATACAGTAAATGGGTCCTTTATCAAACCTCCACTGGAGTGGAATTAATGCACATCAGTTTCACATTACAATTTTATAGAATGTACTATATTATTGATATCTAGAATCTGATGGGCTGATATATGCAACATATCTGCTTTACCTCTTTAGAATGGTTTAAACCGAAGAAAATCAGAAAGAAGGATGGTCTGTCTCGTAGAATACTGTAGGTGGCACATAATTGGCTAGTCCAAGGTTCTCCAGAGATGATAAGCGCATTAAGGGCCTGACTGTAACACACAATGTAGATATTCATGCTAATGCAATGTTTTTTATTGTGCTAAATAGTGGGTCCCACGGTGTGCATACATTGAGGCACAGTTGCGACGGAGACACACTGTATTCCATTCAAAGTATCTTGAAAAGGTGCTGGGCATTCTTTGGAAGTGGCTTTTCAGCTGTACGAAGATGGTCTGTTCTATGGGGCGTGTTATGGAAGTGTTGTTGAACTGGATGTGAACTGAAATACTGAATAGCTCACACTGAAGGCCAAACTCTGATGGAGACCCAGTATGGGACCGCTGCGCGTTTTGATGGTGTAACTGAGGGCTGCATCTACAAATGCACCAAGCAGTATTTCAGTTTGTAAAGACTCAAAGCTCAAAATGGCATGGCTGTACATCAGGGAAGGGCTTTTACTACTGTAGCAATAGCAGGAAGTCACAGATGTGACTTAAGCCCCGTACACACGGGGCAATTTCAGCCATAATCGCAGTGATATGGTCGCTGAGCATGCTGATGCAACCAGAGGCTTCCACAGGCATCTCTGGTCGCTGATGAAAACGGGACACTGAGAAATATGATCGCTGAGCAACATATTGCTGAGCAATATTAAGCCAATATTGCTCAGCGATCATATTGCTCCGTGTGTACGCAGCTTAAGGCAACAGAACCTACATTACTATATGTGTACTCTCTATGTGTACTCTCTGTCTCAAGAGCATCAGCTACACAAGCACTAAACTTCATTCACTTGATCCTGCCTAGTGCAATCAGTGTCTTATTATCAATGATTTAAGTGTAGAAAATCTGGCTATTTACATCTATTAATTCTCTTTTGTGTCTATTAGTCTGAACAGAACAAGTAAAATCAGTAGTTTCTTGTCCCGATGAATCAATGGTTGGGTATTCAGAGATTCTCCTTTGTTCAATCCCTTCATGCTGAGCAGCCAAACGTTACAGTCATGTCTGCTTTTCATCACATGCGGAGTATATATTCAGAGCCTGTCTCATGATTATTTACAGATTCACATTCTTTCAAGTTGGGTTTCTCCTGGCCTTTTCACACCATCGTGTGCCTAACATTCCTATTTGAGCATGCTCACTAATACCCCTTTCACACCGTAAATGCTGGGTCCCACCTGGGATCGGGATAAGGGTCCTTCCTGGGAGTGACCCGGCATTTGCAGTGTAAAAGCTCCCACAGTGACCTGGCTTGGGGGCGGGGAGGAGGCTGTGCTTGGAGCTATCGATGTCTCCCAGGGTTGAAATGCCGGGTTACTTATGACATTCACAGACATATCAAGGGTACATACCGACCGAGCCACTCGCAATATATTGCTCCAGGGGTTAAAGTGGGGTGGAACGGAGTGCAACTGAGTTCCATCGCCTGCAATAGAAGGGGCAACTCATTTCCTGCACAGTAATTCCAACAGAAAAGCCTGTCCTAGCAACTACCTTTTCTGTCATGACATATGTGGTGTCATGCCATCACCACTGCTACAGTGAAGAGACAGGAAAGGAAGCTGCTGGAGGGACAGAGACAGATATGATTATAAAGGACTCTTTCTGTGGACATTGTGGAAGGGGTACTACAGCTGTGGGCATTATATCATATGCAATACTATTGTGGGCTTTATGTTTAATCGACACTAGTATGGCATACATGTATAAGGAGTTCTACTGTGTAGCATAACTTGAATAAGGGGCACTACTGTGTGTCGTAACGTGAACAATGGACACTACTATGTGGTGTAATATGCTAATATACTATTTACCTGGGCCAGGGCTTGCTGGAGGAGCCCTGCAGGTGCCCTGGTCTGACCCCCCTTGCCCCTCTGTCCCTCCTGGGCAGCACACACACCTACAACATGTGCTGCGCTGACAGCAGGTTCAGCATGAGCATCTCACTGACAGTTTAAAGTGTGTTTTCACCCCCCCCCCCCCTAAATGGTTTTGGGAAGTGGCCTAATTGTGCGTAGTGGCCACGCCTCCTGTGATTAGGCCATGCCCCCAAAATTTTACCGGGGCCCAGCATACCTCTCGGCTGCCCTGGTAATATGAATCAGGGTCACTACATGCGGTGTAATGTGAAAATGAAGGTGCTACTGTATGGCATAATTTTAATTTTGTGTACTTCTCTGTGACCGCACTTCCTTCTGAGACCACCGTCCCTTTTTAAGTATCAGAGGTAGGGCACAAATGTGTAGTTTGCAGGGGGAACCAAAAGCCCTGGCAGTGGTCTGTGCTTTGCCTAATGGGGGGGCCAGTGTTAGGGGAATTAAGTTCCACCACCTCTTCAGGACCATTTTAAGCCCTGTATTGCTCAGTGTGTACCAGCGCTCCTTGAACAGTTGGGCAGCCCTTAGTTACCTTTAAATGTTGTGTGCAGAGCAGCATTGATCACTGGTTCTCCCAATTGTTATTGGAAACAGTGGGGAGGTATGGTACACATCCACTTCAGCATGAAAACATTGCTCTTAGAATCATACTAAAATGCTTTTTCAAAAGGAGGCAAGTATGTGTATGCCAGCTTACTTTCACCTCTTTCATCATTTGTTTCCTTCTCACTGCTGAATGCTGGGATGAATGTAGTCACAGCTGTGTACAGTTCCATGGTACTGGCAGGATGGCTGCACAGACAGCAGTAGAGTTGATCTTTCAGTAGCAGAGACAGCGCACATTCAAGGGAGGAGGGGCAGGGATGCCGCAGGGATGATATTAACACTATCCTTATTTGAGTATGCATAGGTAAGTATGTATAGTACATCATTTAGATCAGAGTGATTATGCTGATGTTATTGATTTTAATCCGAGGTTGATATTTTGTTTTATACATATCATTTAGTATATTAACCCCATGAGATATTAAACATGGCCAAAATTATCCAAGTGATCTATAAAACGAATCAAATCAGCACTCAGGTCACACAGTATGTAGAAACATAAAATATAAATATATCAAATAAATACATAAATATTAATAATCATATAACTCCCAAGAGTGGGACAGACAATGTATAATACAATGAGGTCAGTGAACCAGCATCAGTATAAAACAATATAAATATTCTCTTTTATACCATTCATTATAGATGGATATGTATAGAACAAATAAAAAGTCAAACCTTCCATATATATATATATATATATATATATATATATATATATATATATATATATATATATATATAGGGTACATTATATCCTACGTGCCTACTTTATGGCTACTCCCTCCAGGAGAGAGCAGCCAGGTCATAAAGCAGGCGGGAAGTGGTTCTGGAATAGGAAGTGGTCTGGGAGCATGGAAACATGATTGGGTTGTCCCAACCCTGTCCACTTTACTGCCAGTATGGTCTGTAGAGTTCTGCCCAACTTGCTGGCTGAATACCAGTGCTCTCCAGTGCCCGTTAATGGAGCAACATCAATATTCCAATAATTTATGGTTAATAGAATGAGATACCAGAAACCCTCAGTAAGGGTCAGTCAGTCTCAACACAGACACTAGTGTCAGATAGGAGAACCGATATAAGGCACATGTTAATGTACTGTAGATCTCAATATGATACAGTAAATACATGCAAATAAATGCAAGCTACAAGTCCTCCACATCATATGTGGCTCTAGCTAACAAGGCGGCTCCACATACCACAATTGGTGTGAGGGATATGTTCCAGTTAAGCACTGTAGTTTGATTCAGACACCTGTGGGTGAAGAGATCCTCAATATAATATAGCGGATCTCTACATGGATGTTTGACAATGAATCCGGTATGATGGACAGTACCTTCATAGGGGGGATCCAAAAACGGAAGCGCTATAACGTCCTAGGACAAATTAATTTAGCAGGCTATCACATGATCACACTGTCTGTACAGTACAGTATATCATAGCAGAGGTACAGCCCTACATCTCCTCCATATAGACTGTTCATTCTTTTTAATCCAGGAAATGCTGCTGTACACAGTAGTTTGCAGACCAGATAGGATTGCTACACAGATCCTTGCCCTTGTTTCCTGATGGATCTCATTATGGACTACTGACCATTCTCTTTCTGCCACATGCTCTGAACCTTTGTAGCCACTCTCTATCTGACGACCGATCTGGTCATTGACTCAGAAACACTGACTTTAGTTCCAAACGTCTTAACTGGAAACTGTCACATCCAGGCCTCTCCCTATGACTACACACAGTACTTTATTATAATTCATATCTCTTGTGGAGCCGTTTCAATATACTCTTATATGTTTTGGGATAAGTTTAACTTGTACATGCTAAAGTCCTAGGGACAACTGAGTAGTACTTGTGTGCATAATAAATAAAGCATTCATGCAAAGGGAGCTGCTAGGGCAGGCATGTCCAAACTGTGGCCCTCCAGCTTTGTGAAACGACACATCCCAGCATGCCTTGCCATAGTTTTAGCATTCCATGATTGCAAAACTGTGGCAAGGCATGATGGGACTTGTAGTTCACAACAGCTGGGGGGCCATAGTTTGGACATGCTTGTGCTAGGGGGTGAAAATATAATGTAGACAGCAGTTCACCGCTCTCTGCCCGCTGTCACCAGCATCACGGCCAGCATTCTCATGGGAACGCTCATGTAACACTGGGCATTCCCATATGCTAATGTCGCTGTCCTGCGCCCCCCGCCCCTCCCCCCCCCCCGCCCGCTGTGTTGGATTCGTGCACCCTGTGTACAGAATAATCGCCGTGGGTGCATATGCGACCCTGCATATGCACAGAAATGTGCATACACACTAACAAAACATTGGTCCCCGTGCGAACGTAGGCTAGGAGAGGAAGACCACTTTCCATAACTGTACCACTTTCCATAACTGTACCACTTTCCATAACTGTACAACTTTCCATAACTGTACCACTTTCCTTGGTAAACGTTTCTTAGTTTGGCTTTCTCCGTCGCTTGTGTGTTCTCCCGGGAAGACGTGGAACATGTGCAATGTTTCCTCTCTGTTTTTATTGTCACAATCTCTGGACATTGCAGCTCCAAAGACAGAGAGGTAACTATGCAAGACTGGAAGCTGTGTGCTTTTGTCAGTGCAAATTTCCATCTTTATGTCCTGATCGTGTAATGGGCAGTAATCTGGCCTCTTTAACCACATTTCTGTTTTATTGCGTGTGGAGGATGAATTTAATGCATGCTGATCGCTCACTAAAGTTTAGTACACAGTACAGAGAGAACAGCATTGAAATGATTCTATTCACAATTCCCAGCTTCTCAGTCAAACACAGCGCTCATACTGTATATAAATTAGGTTAGGCTTAGTAGCCACAGGTCAATGGAAGAGTATTACTTACAGTACTGGGTTTCTATACATACATGATTGATGATTACTTATAGAGGAGTAAACACTAAAGATCATTTTTAATTTATGAAACAGATGAGAGCACAGAACTAGGAATATGTACAAATGCCACTGATAATCTCTCTTTGTATAACAAAGAGCAGGTTCCATTGTCTTGGAACTGCACTAATTTAAATAGAGAGCCGTGGTTCCAAACTCTAAACATCTGAGCAAACTCGAGTTCCGGCTCAGATCACTTTTGAGGATCCGAGTGGACAGATTCGAGAGTCGGGTCTTCCCACAAGTTCAGGGCTGGAATTTACATAACAAATATTGGATTTTGAATTGCATATAAGTCCCTCCCTTGGGATTTCAGTTGCCATTTCACTCAGTGGGCGGTATTCAATGTCGCCGGTGAGGGGGTTTCTGCGGCGAGGGTGGCTTGTTTTCAGCAAGGATCGCCGAAAACAAGCCATCCTCACTGTCTAACCCCCTCGCCGGCTGCCCGCCCTATCCAGAGAAATCCACACCATCAGAGCACAGCGAGGATTACCCTGAACGGCGAGGGTCGCCGCTAATGCAGCGAGCCCACTGCATATAGCGGCGACTCTCGCCATTTTGACAGCGGCACTCACCATTTCCCCCTCGCTAGAAAAACCCAGCAAGGTGGAAACAGCGAGTGCAAGGGGGTCAGTTGAATACTGACCAGCGAGCTAACAGCACTGCTCGCCGTCACAGCTTGCCATAGGGCATTGAATATATTCCAATATGGTGAAGTGGACAAAATTGAATGGAAATTATTGTTACAGATTTATAAATACTGAAGGAACAAAAACATGTTGTCACATCAGGCAAATAAGGTCCATCAAGTGGATCTCAGTAACTGGCAATGTGCAAACATGGGCGTGAAGTTGTGCACTTGCGTGTCTACATTTCTGCATAGATGCTGCGCACCTGAATGCCCCCTCCGCTGCGGAATCCTCATGGTACCGTGTGATGTGCATGAACACATCCCCTCGCATGCGGCCGAAGGTGAGAGATCATTCGATGGTTGCCGACCAACAAATGATGTCTCTCCCTTTCGGTAATAAAAGCCAGTATATACTGACTTTTATTTCCGCCTCTGACATCATTTCCGCGCTGACATCATCTGCCCGCCTGCGTTCCCAGGGGAACTATCAGCATTTTCATGGTAAAACCCATAAAATGCTGGGTGTTACCCTGCTCTGGGCTGGTGTCCGTCCCCCCCTGCCCCATTCCCTCCCTACCCGTGCGAACACCGTGCGAGTGTGATACTCGCTGAAGGCATTCACACAGGGGGTCTGCACATTTGTAAATTCGTGCATGCACCCCACCATTGGAACATTGCCAAATTCGGCCCTGTCCGATCACTACTGAATCACCCCCTATATGTGAGTGCCAGCGTCCTGCTAGTACAATGAACTGAGAGCCACATAGTGGAGGCACCAGCAATGTTTTATTACAATGGAAGGTTTTTAGCACATTACTACTGTGTATAAAATGAAAAACCTCATTAAAATGTTGGCAAATGTCACATGGTTATTTTATGTAATTGCTTTATCTACCTTTTCTTAACGATAGTTTTTGCTCTAATTACATATTCTGAGTGTAGTAATCTCCCCTTGGTGTGTAGTGGCATTTACTTGATTAACCCATGTACAGAGGAGACAGATGATGCAGTCAGGAGCAGGTGCATCTCGGTGCTTGGAATATTGCTAATTTTGGAGCCTGTTTGGGGAACAGATGCAGGATTTGGCAGACGGAGCCTGCTGCAGACTAACGAGCTCCGTGTAGATAATGAGGAATCTGAGAGGGAAGCAGTTTAAACTAATGCACCAACAAGTTTCCAGCTTCTCTCTGCTCTGCCCTGGGCTGCCCTAAGTTGGCAGAAGAATTCCCAGCGCTGATATGTAGACAGCTGGACTAAGGTATAGGCATGTCAGGCTGGCAGGAAAGGGGAGAGTTCTTCAACCCAGGCAAGTGGATCATATGCCTTTAAGGCTATACCAATCTTAAGGAACTTAGTAAAGATTTACAATAGTTAATAAGATGTTAAAGGTGACAAACCCATCATAAAGAATATAACCAAATAACTTGTATGACATATAATCTGGTTCTGGTTTACTTTAAAAAGGAGGCTTAATATAAGGGGCGTGGTCTAGCAGGAAAACAATTACCTTGCATCTCACTTTTGCAACCTGCATGACCAGACATTGGTTACCGCAGAAATTGTCATTGTCCTCCCGCACTTAATTTGGCGGGTTGAAGGCCACAAAGTGACATAAAAATATAAAGGCCCACACAGTGACCTAGTACGACTCACAGATCAAGGCCAAAAAATGACAGGCTACTTAAATCATTATACACTATTTATCCATGATGCCAATTACATATTACGCCACACACCATGATGACAATTACACATTATTTCGCACACCGTGATGACAATTACACATTACAGTATGTTGCACACTATGATGCCCATTAGACCCCACACTGTGATGCCCATTACACCCCACACTGTGATGGCAATTACACAATACTCCCCACACGTAATGCCTATTACACATTATGCCCCACGCGCTGCTGCCGGACAACTGATGCCGTTTACTAATATGCCCCCACAGTGCCAGATATGCCCCCATAGTGCCATACATATATGCCCCCACAGTGGCAAATATGCCCCCACAGTGCCACACATATGCCCCACAGTGCCGCACATATATGCCCCCACAGTGTTAGCTATGCCCCCTCAGTGCCACAAAGATATGCCCCCACAGTGCCACAGATATGCCCCCACAGTGCCTCAGATATGCCCCCACAGTGCCATACATATGCCCCTACAGTGCCAGATATGCCCCCATAGTGCCACACATATGCCCCCAAAGTGCCAGAAGCAGCACAACTCACTGTCTCTGGCCCTCGGTCTCCCCGTCCAGTCCCCCGCCACTGCCATCGCTGCTGCTTTCCTGGGGAGGGTAGCGGAGCGCATTGCGCGTATCTCCTTCCCCTTCACTGTGTACCTGAGCCGTCAGCCATTCATACCTCGCGGGCTGGCTCCTGATTGGCTGCTGGCCCGCGAGTTCTGACAGCCCAGTGACACAGGGAGCGAGGGGACAGAGAGACGCGTTATGCGCTCCCCTCCCCTGGGAAATCAGCTCTGTGCCTGTGGCAGTCCTTGCAGACGGGGAGAGGGGGAGGAAGGGATGTGGTGGCGGCGTTGGGTGGAGCTGCTGGGCGCCCTGGCTGTTTAACAGAGGCGGACAAGCCGTGCGGTGCCCCGGGTTGCTGCATGGCTTGTCTGCCTCTAGAAATGGCCCTGGGCACCAGGATGAAGGAGAAGAATAACTATTTACCTGGGTTTAGGCTTGTAAGAGGGGCATAGCAGGGACCTGCCTTGCTATGCCCATCTCCTTCCCAATGTGGCTACTCATTGGGTAAGAATAGAGAGACTCTCTGCAGACCAGCAAACTAGATATCTATCAGCATCAATTGTTCTAGGTATACTAGTATGCAGTTTTTGTAGGAATTCAGCAGGGAGGTTGTTACAGACATCCTGGAAAACTAACCTCAGACCTTCTGTGGATGTAGACTTGCTCAAATCCTTCTGTTTCCTCATGTTATCCCAGGCAGACTCAAATTATAATGCTGAGATCAGGGCTCTGTGGGGCCATATACCACTTCCAGGACTCCTTGTTCTTGTTTATGCTGAATATAGTTGTTAATGACATTGGTTGTATGTTTGGGGTTGTTATCCTCCTGCAGAATATATTTGGGGCCTCCTTGATGGTATTCCACATGTGGCATCCCGAACGCCGGTATGCAGACCGGATCCCATTCTGGGATGATATGACCACAAACAGTACAATTTTACCAAAGGGCATTATTTTGTTCTTCCCAATGAGTCAAATAGGTTATGGCAGGCAATAACACTACACATAATATGTAACAATGGAATTGTATATCCACAATTATTGTTCTGTTATTGCCGTCTAAGATTTTGATTAAAACTTTAAAAAACAAAACAAAAAACTTTCTGTTAAATATTTTATTCAATCGACCCAGGTTTTTAAATCTTTCTTTCCTTCTGTTTATCTATTGACTATTTGTTTAATTTGAGAGTAACTGAAAGTCCAATTCTGAACTAACTACAGCAATTCATAAGCACCAGGCATACAGCTATGCGCCACACTACAGTGTTGCATTGTAATGGGCCAGTGTGCCATAACCACTACCCCTTTACATTGGTGCACCGGTATTCCACTGCCCTCATTGTTCTAATTCCACAACTTCACAGGAAGTTAAGTGTTAGTACATAACATGTCCTTCAGTTATACAATTAGAATTGGAGGTGAAAGAAGTCCTTAAGGAGTAAAGAATTAGCAAGTCATAAGTGTTATTCAGAATGACAGGGGAGGGCTTATGTTTAACAGTAGGCGGAGCTGTGCTAGGATATCTGTACAGCAACAGCAGACTTCAAAGTGAGAGTAAAATTGTTTATTTCAGACTTCAGACATATATTAGTGTCATGCACAGCTCCCAGGTACAGGAATTCTCTGTTCTTGTACACAGAGCTGCCGCCTCATTCAGCTTCACACAGAGCTCAATTCCTTTGATGCTTTGGTGTCCTTAGTTAATGTTATCAGAAGTATATGATAGAAAATAATGAGCTTTGCAGTTAACTCTCAGGGATCTGCCTAGTCACTCCAGTAGAACTCATTAAAATGTCATGTGCAAAGCAGCATATTGTAATCAGGGCCGCCAACAGGGGTGACTATGTCCCGGGCCCCGGCAGACATAAGGGCCCGGGGGTCAGTGGAATACCCCTGCACCCTCTTGAAGTTATTTTTTTTTAAATACTGTCGCGCAGGCATTGGCTCCCCTGCAGCTCTGTTGAGGTTGAGCGCGAGACCCAGCACCAGAGAAATGCAGCCCTCTGCTGCCAGTGCCGGGGATAGCGGGGAGGAAGCCCATCACCGAGCGTTGAGAGGAGGACGCCCGGTGGGGAACCGTGGGGAGGAGGAGCTCTGGCACCGGAACTCATGAGTTGAAAGCCCTGCACCCGCAGTGCAGATCAGAGGAGGAGGGCCAGCGCCTGCGGATAAGAGGAGGAGGCCCGGGGCCAAGGATCGCGGACAAGAGGCCCAGTGCTGGGGATCGGGAATATTGCAACCCCCCTCTCATCCTCTACCCCCACCCTCTCCTCTTCTGCAACCCCTCTCTTCCTCTACCCCCTCCCTCTCCTCTGTAACCCCCCTCTCATACTCTACCCCCACTATCACCTCCTCTGCAACCCCCCTTCCCTCCTCTACCCCCTCCCTCTCCTCTGCAACCCCCTCTCATCCTCTACCCCCACACTCTCCTCCTCTGCAACCCCCATCATCCTCTACCCCCCATCCTCTCCTCCTCTACCACCCCCCATCCTCCTCTACAATACCCTCTCCTCTTCTTGCAATTCTGGTTAGTGTTAGGAGCAGACTTGCTGAAAATCTAAATGGTGAGAGTATGGGCCCAATTCACAGCTGATTGCTCCTGTGCGAAGTTGCACAGCGGACAATTATCTTTAGCCTGTGCATGCATGCCCAGCCCTGTTGTAGCTCCTCCCACCTTTGACCCCACCATTCCCCTATGCAGCGGCGTAACTAGATTTTCTGCGCCCCTCTGCCAACAATGCAGGAGGCGCCCCCCCCCCCCCCGGTAAAAAAAAACGGAGCGGAGGGGAACTGGGGTACGGCGGGGGTGGGGGGGGAGGGGGGGTTGTGTTTCTGTGTGTGTGTGTTTGCATGTATGTGTGACGTGTTTGTGTGTATGTGTGTGTGTGTGTGTTACCTCTGGCCGGCATGGCCGCATCCGCCTGCGCCGCGTCCCGGGCGGCTCTCCCGTTTACTGCTGCTAATGAAAAAGTGACACTTGGAAAATGGCTGCCCCCATACTGCAGACGAAAAACTGTCTGCGGTATGGGGGCAGCCATTTTCCAAGTGTCACCTTTTTGTATTAGAAGCGCTGCAGGTGCCGGGACTCGGGAGAGCTGGGACCCGGTGCAAATAAAACCACCGGCGGCAGAAGGCAACCAGTGAGTAACTATCGTCCCGCAGCCCCCCCGGCGCCCACATACCCTCAGCGCCTCCCCGCCACCGCGGGGGCTGCGGGACGATAGTTACGCCACTGCCCCTATGCTCCCTGGGAGAGGGGGCCCTGTAATTTTTTTTCAGTCCCGGGCACCACGGTTTCTGATGCCAGCCCTGATTGTAACACTGCTCTATCCTCACCAGTCCAAGAAGAATGCTTGACTTCAACAAATAACATACAGTTATGCCCAAGTACATCGTGGTTTACAACGCGCTTTTTAGGGCTCTGACTCGCGAGTTGCAGATCGCGTTATGTCCTGCGTTATGTACCACGCCATGCAATACATAGTTTAACCACTGGGTGACTAATGCTCCACGTTAAGACTTTACGCTACAGATTTTTGCTAAACAGCCACTTTTCACTACGGATCTTGTCCTTACTTTACGGACAGAGTGTTTGTACAGTATTTATTCGCAGAAGCAGCTACTTACGGTCATTTATGTAATTGGTACAGAAGCCATGCTAACCTTTGCTATTGCTGGATGACTACTTAAAACATTATTTGAGGACCTACAGTATCATACTTTACACTACGGATTTTGTCCTTACTTTACGGACAGAGTTATTTTATTTTATTCGCAGCCGCAGTGACGTACTGTATGGTCATGAACTGTATGTGATTGGTGCAGAAGCCATACTCACCATCTGCTATCACTATATTCAGAGGCAACAGTGGCCTAACGTGTAGAGGCACGGCTTCCCTATCTCAGTATCAGTAGTTCGATCCTCAGTTGGTTACAATATATTTTTATTTTTTAAACGTTCTTTTTTTTTTTTCGTGTACATGGATGCCTGCCATTGTGAATTTTTGTTTGTGGAAAAGTCCGAAAGAATTTGATAAGCACCAACTACTGTAACTACAGTACCTGTATTGGTTTAAAAAAAAAAAAAAGAACGTTTAAAAAAGAAAAATATATTGTAACCAACTGAGGATCGAACTACTGATACTGAGATAGTGAAGCCGTGCCTCTACCCGCTAGGCCACTATTGCCTGTGATTTTACTGCTGGCAGATGGTAAACATGGCTTCTGCACCAATCAAATACAGTTCATGACCATCCAGTACGTCACTGCGGCTGCGAATAAAATAAAATAACTCTGTCCGTAAAGTAAGGACAAAATCCGTAGTGTAAAGTATGATACTGTAGGTCCTCAAATAATGTTTTAAGTAGTCATCCAGCAATAGCAAAGGTTAGCATGGCTTCTGTACCAATTACATAAATGACCGTACGTAGCTGCTTCTGCGAATAAATAATGTACAAACACTCTGTCCGTAAAGTAAGGACAAGATCCGTAGTGAAAAGTGGCTGGTTAGAAAAGGTTAGCGAATTTTATCCCGAAACACGGTCCTCAAGGCAAGGAATTTTACCTGAAAAGCTAAATCTATTTTGCGAGAAAAAAAAACGTTCTCTGTAGCGCAGTATGTATGGGTATTAACTATTGTGTTACATGGAGGCCTGCCATTGTGAATTTTTGTTTGTGGAAAAGTCCGAAAGAATTTGATAAGCACCAACTACTGTAACTACAGTACCTGTATTGGTTTAAAAAAAAAAAAAGAACGTTTAAAAAATAAAAATATATTGAAACCAACTGAGGATCGAACTCCTGATACTGACATAGTGCAGCTGTGCCTCTACCCGTTAGGCCACTGTTGCCTCTGAATATAGTGATAGCAGATGGTTAGCATGGCTTCTGCACCAATCACATACAGTTCATGACCATACAGTACGTCACTGCGGCTGCGAATAAAATAAAATAACTCTGTCCGTAAAGTAAGGACAAAATCCATAGTGTAAAGTATGATACTGTAGGTCCTCAAATAATGTTTTAAGTAGTCATCCAGCAATAGCAAAGGTTAGCATGGCTTCTGTACCAATTACATAAATGACCGTACGTAGCTGCTTCTGCGAATAAATACTGTACAAACACTCTGTCCGTAAAGTAAGGACAAGATCCATAGTGAAAAGTGGCTGGTTAGCTAAGGTTAGCGAATTTTATCCCGAAACACGGTCCTCAAGGCAAGGAATTTTACCTGAAAAGCTAAATCTATTTTACGAAAAAAAACGTTCTCTGTAGCGCAGTATGTATGGGTATTAACTATCGTGTTACATGGAGGCCTGCCATTGTGAATTTTTGTTTGTGGAAAAGTCCGAAAGAATTTGATAAGCACCAACTACTGTAACTACAGTACCTGTATTGGTTTAAAAAAAAAAAAAGAACGTTTAAAAAATAAGAATATATTGTAACCAACTGAGGATCGAACTACTGATACTGAGATAGGGAAGCCGTGCCTCTACACGTTAGGCCACTGTTGCCTCTGAATATAGTGATAGCAGATGGTGAGTATGGCTTCTGCACCAATCACATACAGTTCATGACCATACAGTACGTCACTGCGGCTGCGAATAAAATAAAATAACTCTGTCCGTAAAGTAAGGACAAAATCCGTAGTGTAAAGTATGATACTGTAGGTCCTCAAATAATGTTTTAAGTAGTCATTCAGCAATAGCAAAGGTTAGCATGGCTTTTGTACCAATTACATAAATTACCGTACGTAGCTGCTTCTGCGAGTAAATACAAACACTCTGTCCGTAAAGTAAGGACAAAATCCGTAGTGAAAAGTCGTGGCGGCCACTGTTTTGTAGAAGAGATTTTTACGCATGCGCTGTACTGTTTGGGAAAAGTGACATCTGGTGGTCAATGAGTGTAAGTGCAGGTTACATTTACAAGATTACGTTACGTTATAACGCAATCTATAACGGGACTATAGCGCAAGGAGCAGGCGCGATCCATGCGCGATTTGCATGGCGCACTTTATGCGCAACGCAGCCACGATGTACTTGGGCATAACTGTAGTTGCATTGAGCAAAGAGCACATCAAGCGTATACAAATTGAAATCCTAAAAAATATATGACAAATCATAATATAAATGTATAAGTTGTATACAGCTAATTTAAAACAGTTTATACACATTCAAAGTTAATCAATAACACAGTAGCAGTTAAAGTAGTAAAGACAGTCCAGATTATTGTTTAAAAGTGAATATGTTTTTACAAAATACCAAAATTACAGACAAATTGTTAGTTTGCTATAGTTGAAAAGAACAGATGATTAATACAGTCCAATTAGGGTATTTAGCCCAGAAGCATATTAAAAAAAAATATTCCTTAACACAACGGTTGAACTAATTAGTGCTCAAGTTTTGTAGTAGTAAAATTTTAGAACAATGGGGAGTGTTGTTGTGTTGTAGACATGAAAGTACAGTATTCCACCATTCAGTGTTTGTCAAACTGCTCAAAATAAATTATGTGCACAATCTATAATAAACGTAACGCGTTTCTCTGAAGTTCTTGGTGGTTTCTTCAGAAAAAAAGAGCTTGGACATTGATTTTTTTTTATAAATACACTGTGACAAGTCAAATTAAACCACTTGTTTGCTCGCATCTCTGCAACTATCCCATAGAAGCCTGATAAATCATCTTATATTTTGTCAAAAATACAATAAAAATAAAAAGTGCTGGTTTTGAGATATCATTAACATTGTAAACTCCCACATATTCAGAAATGTCTACAAATACGAATCCAATGTGCAGCTTTGAATGTGTTAATATGCCATTCAATTGAAATATACAATTATATAATTATATATAAATAAATGTTGCAAATACACATCATGGCTCACTAAATCCCATGTCCATAGATTATTGTAGAAAAAAATACAGTGATTTAAATCCCCAAAATTAAAGACTGGCACCCTTGCAGCACCCCCACTGAAGAATAATTAAGGAAGTTAAGGAAGTTTCCAGTTAGCTTAATTAGTCAGTAATAAGTTTAACTCACCTTCTAATGCCGTGTCTTCTCCTCTAGTATCAAGATGTGGAGTCTTGCAGCAGTGGTGAGTGTAAAAGAGAGAGAGAGTGTGTGTGTGTGTGTGTGTCTGTCTGTCTGTGTGTGGGTGTGTGTGTGTGTCTGTATTCGAACCCCCCAAATGCCATTTGTGAGTTGTCTACTTGGCTTGACCATCCCCAGCCCATTTGGCCATGCGCAAACCCCGACAGCGAATGGCCACGGTGAGTTACACACTTGCCGGGTCGTTCACAGGGAATAGGGAGGGCATACGGCAGCATTTTACGGGTGTCCCCATGGAAATGAACATTCCCATGAATACGCGGGCAGGACAATGCTATCACAGGATGTCAGCTGCCTGCTCCATCTTCAGTTGAGACTTTTATTTGCAAAGGCAGGAGAAATCTTTTGATGGTCAGCGGCCATTGAATGATTTCTCCTGATGCGGAGGCAGGCGAGGGGATGTGTCTTCGTTACACATCCCCTCACATGTTACCGAGAAGAATCGCTGCGTCTCTGATGCTCGGTAAACTGCAATGTTCGCAGCTTACTGAGCAAACCCAAAGCAGGTGCAAAATTATTACATAAGGGAGAGAAGAGAAGGGGTTCTCTTATGGAATTTCTTATATATAATAGAGAACAAAAACATAATACAATTGTAGCTATGCTAATGCTGGATGTTCCCATGGGTGCAGCCCATCTATGCCACCCCATTCCCCCTGCCCGCACTGCTAGGTGTGAACGGGACGACGAGCTAGCAGTTCGCGGTGCCTGCTCGCACCCAGATTCTGCACGTGTGCCGAAATGAGTATGCGCAGACGTGAAACATCGCTTCCCCGTGTATATATAACCGCAACCGCTGGAACTGGCACCGACAGGTTGAAACCAACAGGTTTACCTTGCTCAGGTACCTTCCGAAGTATGGGAGATGACCACTCATAAATATGAATCCGGAAGAAGGCGGCACCCAGAGACAACATGAACAGGTGCAATAATGCTGTGATTTAATGCAACGGTTCAGGGTGTGAACTCCTTCCTCAGGCCACACAAGAAGTGCCCTAACACATTTCTTTAGATGCCCTCTGTTGAAGTCGATTGACGAAATGTGATAGAACAGGGCTAGTGATGCTTGCTTCTGTGCCCGGCTTCCCCCTCCGGTTTTCCCCCGCCCTCCGGTGTACTAGACACTTTGGTGCAAGCCAGCGTCTGTGTTGTCTCAGATTTATAGTGATAGTTTTGTCTATGTCCGGTTGGGTCTTGCCTCATGTATTTAAACCATGTGGTAGCCAGCCTTCAGTGAATTTATTATTGGTACAGGCAACTGTTTTACTAGTACCTGAAGTTAGCTTTTTGTCATTAGCTTAAAGTACACTTTCAATGTTCAATGAACTATGAAGCTACCCTTCCTCTCTCTTCTACTAGATTCCTTGACCCCAGAGCTTATTTGGCGGGAGCTGCAGCCATATTGGACTCATTGCTGACCTACTGGTTATATATATATATATATATATATATATATATATATATATATATATATATGATAGAGAGAGCAACAAGTGTACCACCACCTTCGAGATTTTCACCAAAAGGTCATCAATTTGACAAATGGATGTAGATAGGTTTACATGATAACAAAATAATGTTTATTAAAAACATATAAATTACAATGTGACAGACGTTAGTTTTGTTCATTACGGTTGTTATCGAAACATGATGCATTCAAATCCTACGAGTTTTGTCTCGTAAAAATTATTTTGTTATCATGTAAATGTATCTACATGCATTTGTCAAATTAATGACCTTTTGGTGAAAAACTCGAAGGTGGTGGAACACTTGTAGCACTCTCTATCATCACTATTTCTATCCCTCACCATCTCCCGCTAACAGGGGGAGGACTTATAGTGTAGCTGCTGTCATCTTGGCTGGCACAGCTGGGGTCTCCTTTATGCATATATATAAATATATATATATATATATATATATATATATATATATATATACATACACTCCCCCATTTGCCCTAAATATGTAAAATCCCTTCACGTGCCCATTATGTGCCACCAATCATCTCCATATGCGTCTTTACAAGTGGCTTCCTTTAAGTAACATCATCTGAGTTGTAATATTATGTTAGTGAAGGTGACACCATAGGTCTGTCCGTGTATGAAATTCACTTTGGAAGAAGACAAACACCCCATTTTCTGTCCCAATGCAGTGGACAGACCCACAGCTCATCATGAGAGACAAATGGTAAGACTCTCGTATAGATACAGTACATGTACTTCTAAACTCAATACCCCACACAGCGGACTGGAGAAGCCTGGCGCGAGTGAGCTGACAGGTCCCATGCAATAGCATTGGTCATCTTTTCTTCAGAAAATGCATCTTAGTCACAACGCAGTGAGACACTAGGAGACTGAGCTGTTTCATTTCATATTCAAGACATATACATCTGTGTGTGACTGAGTCTGTATATGAAGAACAATGGAGCTTGCTGTAGAACAAAGCTAATGTCTGCCGATTCGTAGCACTTCATAGGCAAATTAAGAATCTCAGTCACACAAAAATATACCAGTGGCACATATCAAATTAAGAAGCACAGCAAAAAGTGTAATGGTACCACACAGTAATAAGTTTGCATGCACAATATTTATTGCTCAATGCATCAAATACTAATACTAAATGTTCCTGTTACAGCTATCATGATATGCCATCTACTGATGCATCTGATCTGCACATGATAACTGGGCATTTAACACAGAGCAGGTGAGATGAACACCCAAATGTATCTTTCAGATGTTCTAGAAATCCTATTTAGACATAACATCAAAGAAATATCATGGGCAGTATACTAGCTTGTGTCTTTATTTACAATCCAATCTCAGCTAATTAATCATCAAAACAGATTAGAAATTAAAATGTCTATGTCCCATTATCATTAAATCCTTATCTAGAAACGTAAGTTATTTGGGTAATTAGTCCCAATTCAATCTACAGTTTATATTATATTATGTATTGTTCAAGTTTGGATTTTACAACCAATCATTTGTATTACATACTGAATGCATGCTCTGAATTTAAATTTCCTCCCAAGGTTATTTTATGATGCACAGGGAAATATGGAGAGAAGTAAATTAACAGAGAAAGTTAGGAGGCATTTCTATATATAGGCTCCACAAAAAGATGTTTGAACAATTTCTATTTTGGGTGTGGCACGCTATATCATGTGACCATGCATGCCCCAATGTGCCTCAGCCATGCCCTGAATTACCGTCCACTCATGTTGGGAGATCTGGGGTTTGAATGGGCACTCAACATGGTCTGTTTCATATCATTCCGGAGATATGATTAATACGCAGCCTGGTTCATAGTTTTACCCTATGCCAGCGATTATCGGTTGACTGCACATGTTTCATGGTCACACTGCATGCTCATTGTGGAACCTTAGCAATGTCTCTTCCCTGGAGGAACCGTCTTGCAGTATGTGCAGTAGCGCACTCCTATACCAACAAATTGGTCAAGAAAAAGGAAAATGGGTGTTTAGGAGGGAGCTAGGCAATTACAGTGGCGTACCTAGATATTCGGAGGCCCCATAGCAAAAGTTTTTAAGGGCCCCCTATTTAGCAACTCATGGTGATAAATGTATGTAAAACATATTACTTATCAAAGATGGTCCCCCTTCAGCTCTGGGCCCCATAGCAGCTTCACCCCTTGCACCTATGGTAGTTACGCCCTTGTAGGCAAGGTTCCCCAGCTTTAACTGCTTTGCATTCTGTAGATACAATGGAGTCAATTTACTAAGATGGCCCATAGCAATCAATCAGATTTTACTTCTTATTTATTTAGCATCATCTAGAAGATAATAAAAATAATCTGATTGGTTCAAAAGAAGTAAGTTAGTAAGTAAGATTTATTAATAGTGCACTTTTCTCCAACATGACTCAAGGCACTCCCATCTTAGTAAATTTACTCCATACAATGCACCAGACACTATTCTGCTAATGCAGGGTTACACTGACTTAAAAATACACATTTATATTTATAGGTACAAACTGCTTGTCCAATTTTATGTCCTTTATCCTAGATATAAAAACACAAGTATGTGTCATGCTCTAAGCTACTTGGTACTAGATTGAAATCAACTCATTTGGCACCCAGTAAATACGCTGTGTGTATATTCCTTTTTTTAATCACACTCAATAGGTCTTTTACTGGCACAGTTTACTAAATTGTTGTTCTGGAACCAGTAGTGGTCTTGGCAGCTGCCAGAAACTATAACTCTCCCCTCGGCATTACGGAAAAGTAGGTCAGGAGAATGCAGAAACCAGTGAAGGACCACTATGAGTTTACACGTTGCTACATTACTCACAAATAGATTCCCCTGCACAGTTAAATATAGTCAAGGCACAGGACTTGCGTCAATACAGAAGACTTTAATAATGTACTTTCTTTAAAGCTCCATTGCCGGAGCTTCGATCACAAGATAAATAAACAGTTAGAAAGGTCATGACCTATAATTGTTCGGTCGATCACCAAAGTTGGAAAAGGCAGAAAATATTCTTCAGAGAGTAAAACTTGTTTTTTTTTGCTTACATGAATGTGCACCAAACAATTTTAAGCAATATTAGGTTAAAATTAGCAATTTATTAATTGTAACTTTGACATTTAGGAGACAATTACAATTATAAACGTAGAATTCTACACTTATTAGTATCCTAATTATCAGCCACAATCATGTTTAAATAGACACACACACACACACACACACACACACACACACACATACATAAATATTTATTATATATAGTGCAACACTCAGCACAACAAAAGACAGGTGTCAAGGTCTTTCAGATAGTCAACTTTTCAATACCCTATTTTATTTTCATCAGGACCTGTCCTCCAGCCCTTGAAGAAAATGGTAACATGCTGAAACACACACACACACACACACACACATATATATATATATAAAACAACAATGGTAAGATGGCGCAGAATTCTGACACAGTCACACTGCAGAGCACATCTCATATGGTCTATTGTGTTGGAGTTTATCTAGTTAATGTACGTGCCACACTCAGAACTGAACAACCGCTGATGAAGTCTTATATTGACGAAACGCGTTGGGTTCTTTGCTACTGTGAAAGTATTCCATCTATTCTTACAAGTGTTGAGCATATCATAACAGAGGATCTGTCATAAGTGAAATTGTATCAACTTTTATGAACTAAAGACTTTTTATGAATATAAACATTCTCAAGGATTTTGGGACTTTTATTGTTGATGATCCTATAAGGTTATATTGAATAAGGAGTCACATTATTGGGCGCCACCTTACCATTGTTGTTGTATTCTTGTAGTTTGCATTCCAACAGGAAACCGTGTGTGATAGGCTGCCCCTTTGAACTTACAATATACAGTTATTTATAGGCGTGCTTGAGGGGAATTGTCATATTTATATATATATATATATATATATATATATATATATATACATTTTTTTTCCCATCTAAAACAAATAGAGAGGGTGCTTCATAGTGTAAAACCGTTTATTTAAAACAGGTGGACAATGCTAACGGCAAATCTCCTTTTATGAAGGTAGAACCCGTACCGAGGTGTTCCTCCGGTGTGGGCTGGCTACCACAAGATATATATCAAATAACCACTGGCACAAACTGCAGGCACTTATAGTTCACTCATGGGACCTCTCACTGCTCCAAGAGCACAATGTCAATTCCGGAACCCGGCGCCTCAGCGTCTTTGAGCGAGAGCAGCCACACAGTTCGATCTCAAATCTCATATATATATATATATGCGGCACTCACGACACTGGCTCAGGAACCATGTATATGCCAATTAATATATCAACGTTTCAAAATTTTATTTTGTAAAAATTTTGAACCGTTGGTCTGGACATAAAGGTCTGGACCGCCTGCTGTTCTTCTACTTCTGCCTCTCTCATGTCTGTACTTGTGGACCTACTAGTACAAATGTTTTTTGGGCCCTTTAATAAAAAGGCCCTGTGACCGGGCCATTACACGTAACATTAGTTGAAGAATCTGATGACTATAGGTTGAAATAATTTATAAGAATATTTTTAACACATATAGCTGTGTAACATAACAGTAATTGTACATAAAAAGAACATCATTACATCTAGCGGGACACATTAGCTCTTTGGCATAATGATCTGAAAATGCCATAAAGCTTTTATTTATCAGTCGTCTTTTAACACTTTGTAAATGTTACAGTCATCCAAGCTAGCAATTAGCTTGTGTTAATCTAATCAATGGTAGAGAAAAATCAGAGCGGTAAAAGGAATCATATCTGTCTCTGTCCCTAATATGAGCCTTACACCACTGTTACTTTCAGTAAGTGTACGTCCCATCATTTGTTTTACCGCTACAGCCCAGGAAAGCATCTGGCAATATTTGCAAATATTAATTGGATATTCGGGTGTTTGCTTTTATGACTCACTGGATTAATTATACACATTTGAGACTGGAGGCATTTCCATATTCTAGAAGGAAATTTGACTTCTGTGTATTACTGATGTGAAACTTATAGTCATTCTGCTTAAACTGCATATATATATATATATATATATATATATATATATAAACGAAAAAAGGACACACTCTTTTATGAATGCACTTTAAAATCAGCTGTGTCGTTAGCAATATATAAACATTGAAAAGCAGAATAATAAGGTACTCAACGTTTCTGTCCTATAAGGACCTTCGTCAGGAGTTAGGCATCAAATCCAACAATACATCCAGGGGCACAGCATGGACCACACAGCAGATTCCTAAAGTATATATATATATATATATATATATATATATATATATATATATATATATATACACTTTGCCATATTAGTACTATGTTATATGTGATGAGTCGGCTATGAATGCATTTCTTTTCTTATGACAGTGGACAGGTTTCAGAGGTGCACAGTTACTTTCGCCAGGGCCATAACTGCGGTGGTGCAAGATGCACATAGCGCCGCAAAGCAGGAAATGTTGTTCTGTAACACTTGTCAATTATCTGTTTTAATCAGTCTCACTTGTAACTTCCTCCTCTTTATTCCTTGGCATCCCCCGGATGCACCTATCACTGGATGCACCATATGAAATTTATAGGGGACGCCAATGCTTTTTCTGACCCAGCGCACCAAAATACCTACTTACGGCTCTAGCATACGAAGCTGTGATTTTGCTTGCAAGGTTCAAGGCCTAATTCATGTTTGTAAGCACAGCAAAAAATGCAAGCAAGTGGGCAAAGCAATATTGCACTGCAGGTGCGGCAGATGTATGTGTAAGTGTATGTGTAAGAAAGATTTAGATATTGGTGGATTTTGTTTGCGTTCAAACTAAAAATTCAATTGCAGTATAAAAATAAAGCCATCTAATGTTTGTGGGTTACATGCAAAAGCAACCAATATTTTCCCCTACACAGAAAAAATATAAACATGTTTGCTCTTTTAGCATGGCAACATAGTTTGTTCCCGATATATAGTTACTTGCTTTTTTGCTTTACTTACAAATATGAATCGAGAACCCCACTGCCAGCATCTCACATCCAGTGCTCATGTACATAGGTTGGAACACTGGGCACCCGAGCAACCCTATGCTGTCCCAGACAGAGCAGCTCTCCAAAGATGCCTGGGCCTCTCCAGCTGCAAACACATTTGCATTGCCTGATTAGGGAAGGCCCAGAAAATGATCCCAAGATGCCTGTGTTTTTCTAATCACCCCTTGCTACCTCCCCCAAAGCGTACTTGTCACTCACTTTGCAAAAAAAATGCTGTGTGTGTGAACTATCGCTAATCAATCACAGCACCCAGTGCCGTTTTGGTGCAAGCACAGTGCTTCAGCATTGACAGTGGACCTTATTTAGGTCCGGTCACACGGGGCCGATGCTTTCTCTTTGCGCATGTGCATGGTGCGTGCGGCCGCGGCAAGCAGAATGTTGGCTGGGGGGGGGGGGTGCAAGGAGAGTGCGGCTGGTTGGCTGGGGGGGCGGTGTTTCTTGGGCATTACCAAGTTCGCATGCTCACATTCTGATGACTCAGGTGCAGGAGGTGGGCAGTCCGCCCTATTCCCTCCGAATGTGCACGCAGATCTAAGAATAGCCTCCAGTGTGTGGACCTGACACATTTGAGATAATAGCACACTTGACTGACTGAAGCCATTTCCAGGGCTTTAAATGTACCTCCAACCACACTTACCAACTCCCTGACATACTGCTGTAACAATTTCAGTGACTCACTCGAGAATCCACAAATCTCCCTGATTGCACCTTAACACCATTATGTAGCTGTTCGATTCATAGGGGGGAAATAAATCAAAGACATACTGTACAGTACACATTTTAATGGGATCATCAGTGCTATTTCCCTGAACTGGTTATAAAGCACAATAATACCTATGGCTACATTTTAAATACATTTTCCTGTGGCCACTTATATGGAACATCTTGTAAAACACAATACACTAGCAAGCCCTGATAAATATCAGTGTCTTTCCATCTGTGTCTACATCTTAATTGATCGATGGTGCTCACAATGAGGATTTGGACAGTGTGCACTTATGGGAGGTAAGAGAGGACTGGCTAGCAACATGCACCCGTGGTACAAGCATTTTCTGCGTGTGCCGCAGCTAGCAACCGCATCTGTGTACGCAGGGGCATTGGCCAATACAGTTCACTTCTAATCGACAGAAACCATAATGCTGTCAATAGTGCGTCTTTTTATGCAATCGGTGCATGCAGCCGGTGGGCATTTCTTAGATAGCTAGATACTGTAGATAGATAGTATATATCTATCTATCTTAGTATCTATCTATTTATTTCCAGCTTCCATCCACTAGTACGATATGGGCATTTTTCATGCGATTCCGAAGCATTGTTACGATGGATGACATGAAATGTGCCCTATCGCAGGTCCTTTTCCTGCGATTGCGGTGCGAGGCGCATGCCACCGGTTAGTTGGCAGGGTATCGCTGGATGAGCTGGCGGGGTTTGCATGCAATATATTGCCTAGTGGATGGTGGCCTTTAGGCTGGAGGTGCTTCTCTATGCAATCCACACTTATCCTCAAATCCCAGATACCACAGTAAGTATGTTTATATAGAATAGCACATAGAGTTAAAAGGAATGGTACTCTTTACCTAGAACGGCGCCAGCGATTGAAATCGCGGTCGTCGGGGGTAAAAATCGCGGTCATCGCGCTCATCGCGGGCATCGCGGGTAAATCGGGATGTCCGCGATGACCGCGATGACCGCGATTTTCCCATAGGGAACAATGTTAAAAAGGCAGATTGACCGCGATTTGACTGTTAAATGCCTCAATGGACCCGATTTGGCCCTAGGAATCAATGTTAAATGGGCCACAGAGCCCAAATAAGCAAAATTAACCCTTAAATGTACCCCCCAATTTTTAACGCCACCCCACGATCCACGCGAACCCGAAGCGTGGCGAGCGCAGCGAGCCCGCGAGGGGCGGCGGTACGCGTCCTCCGACCTTTTCATGCCCTACTATCCACTAGGGCGTGGAGTGAGAATATAATAGTGTGGCGAGCGCAGCGAGCCACCGAGCCCAAAGCGTGGCGAGCGCAGCGAGCCCCGCGAGGGGACGCGGATACCTTCACAGTTATACGCGTCCCCTCGCGGGCTTCACAGGTGTCCGTGGCGACGCCGACACCTGTGAAGCCCGCGAGGGGACGCGTCTACCTGTGAAGGTATCCGCGTCCCCTCGCGGGGCTCGCTGCGCTCGCCACGCTTCGGGTTTGCGTGGATCGTGGGGTGGTGTTAAAAATTGGGGGGGACATTTAAGGGTTAATGGGCTCTGTGGCCCATTTAACATTGATTTCTATGGCCAAATCGGGTCCATTGAGCCATTTAACAGTAAAATCGGGTCCATCGCGCCTTTTAACATTTATTCCTATGGGAAATCGGGAGCATCGCGTCGCGGGCATCGCGGGTACATTTATGGCCGGCCGCGACGCGACCGACACGATTTCCATGTTTAACATGGGTTTCAATGGGAAATCGCGGGCATCGCGTCGGTCGCGTCGCGGCCACACATAAATGTACCCGCGATGCCCGCGACGGGCGCCGTTCTAGGTAAAGAGTACCAAAGGAATAACTAATCATTAGTCTGTCTGATATGAGGAAAGCATTACAAATTAGATTATATAATAAAACAACGGATGCAGAACCTCTTAAAGCAGGGAAGCAGTGTGTCACCATTTTGTGCAGTAAAACCAATACTCTACATGTTAGCTCGTAATTACTCCAAGCTGTATTCTGTTTTACTTTCTTTTTAATTATCACTTAAACGGTAGTGGTATTTCATTAAAGCTTTCATATCAACTATAAGAAAGACTAGTGAACAGTGAATGATTAATAAAACAGTGTTTAAAAGCATCATTCCATCTATCCTATCCCCTAAACCAGTCGTTCAGTAGCGCACGCAGGGGGGTTTTCTGAGTACCCAGAATCCCCCCAGGAGTCTAAGAGCCCTGAAAGCTGAGAGTCCCCTCTTTCCATGGGTACAAGAATTTTGAAAATCGGCCCTTGGGAACCGGAGATATCTGACATCAAAACAGTGGTCCCCATCCAAGCCTGTTAAATGCTCTTCCCAGTCAGATATTTCAGGTTCTGTCTGACTTAGAGTTTTTCTGAGGGTAAATTCCAAAAGCTGGGACTCGCCCCCTTTGAGGGACACTAGTAGCTTTTCCCAGAACCAGAGATATCAGCCTTCCAGCAGCTCCACACACCTGGTATGTAGTTTTATATTCTCGTTGGCAGATTACTCTGCCTCCTGAACCCTGATCCCCAAGTCCCCAATACCATTTGGTAGTTTTCAATTCCATTAAAATCTAAGAAATCTATTTTTGGGAACTGGATACATCTTCAGTCAAGCAAGCTGTCCTCCCCCCAGAAAATTATGAATAATAAGTCCACTCCACTATACACCCCTCCTCTGCGTATTAACCCCTTCCCGACAGAGCCTGTTTTTGCCTTCCTGACAGAGCCCTTTTTTTCAATTCTGACATGTCTCACTTAAGTGGGGATAACTTTTTTTTGCTTTTACTTATCCCAGTGATTTTGAGATTGTTTTTTCGTGACACATTGTACTTCAAGTTAGTGGTAAATTTTCGTCGATACAGTCTGTGTTTTTTTGTGAAAAATACCAAAATATCGTGAAAAAATGGAAAATTTTGCGATTTGCAAAATGTTAAATTTTCTGCTTGTGAGACAAATAATCTTACCACTCAAAATAGTGAATAACTAACATAGACCATATGTCTACTTTATGTTGCCATCATTATTTCAACCTCATTTTCATTTTTTTGGACACTAGGAGGCTTAAAATATGAATAGCAAATTCTCAAATTTTCAAGAAAATTTCAAACACTGATTTTTTTAGGGACCAGGTCAGTTATGATGTGACTTTGAGGGACTTGTATGTGAGACACCCCCATAAATGATGCCATTTCAAAAACTGCACCCCTCACAGTATTCAAAACAGCATTTTGGAAGTTTGTTAACCCTTTAGGTGTTTCACAGGAATTAAAACAAAGTGTAGGTGAAATTTCAAAATTTCATTTTTTTTTCGGATTTTCAATTTTAATACATTTTTCTAAGGAACACAGTAGATTTTACTAGAGAAATGTGACTAAAAATTGATTCCCCCAATTCTTTGGTTTTCATAAATATCCTATATGTGGCCCTAGTATGCACGGTGACCAAACCACAGGCTTCATAATAGAAGGAGCACCTACTTGATTTTGGAGCCTCCTTTTTATGAGATTATTTTTTAGGCACCATGTAGGTTTCTAGGCACTATAAAATGCTAAAAGTTAGGTACCCCCCCACAAGTGACCCCATTTTGCAAACTACACCCTTCAGGGAATTCATCAAGGGGTATAGTGTACATTTCAAACCCCCAGGGGTTTCACCAATTGTGGTACAACTGGGCAGTGAAAATGAAAAAAATAAATTTTTCATTTTCACAGCTCAGTTGTATCAAAATTGGTGAAACCCCGGGGGGTTTGAAATGTACACTATACCCCTTGATGAATTCCCTGAAGGGTGTAGTTTGCAAAATGGGGTCACTTGTGGGGGGGTTCCACTGTATGGGTGTTTCGGGGGTCATTCAACCAGAATCTGTGCTGCAAAATCCAAAAATCACTCCTTCCCTTCTGAGTCCTGCCATGCACCCAACTGGTATTTTTTGGTCACATGTGAGGCATTGCCGTACTCGGGAGAAATTGGGGCACAGATTTTGGGGTGCTTTTTCTCCTTCATACCTTGTAAAAATTAAAAATTTTGAGCCAGAACTGCATTTTTCTGTAAAAAAATGTAATTTTTTACAGAAAAATGCAGTTCTGGCTCAAAATTTTTAATTTTCACAAGGAATGAAGGAGACAAAGCACCCCAAAATCTGTGCCCCAATTTCTCCCGAGTACGGCAATGCCTCACATGTGACCAAAAAATGCCAGTTGGGTGCATGGCAGGACTCAGAAGGGAAGGAGTGATTTTTGGTGGTGGAATGAATGGTGGGTGCTATGTCGCATTAGCAAGACCCCCGAAGCACCAATACAGTGGAACCCCCCCACAAGTGACCCCATTTTGGTCACCAGCTTTGGGATGGGGGCTGGCGCTGCGGCTGGCGGGGGGGTGGGAGCGGTGCTGGCGCTGCGGCAGCCGGGTGGGTGGGAGGGAGGGGGGCTGCCGGGTGGGAGGGGGGGGGGCTGGCGATCGGTGGTGATCGGTGCTGTACAGCACCGATCACTGTGTTACCGAGCGGCTTAGCCGCCGGTAACACAGAAAACGCTGCAATTGGCTGTTCACATTTGAACAGCCAATCGCAGCGATCGCCGCGAGGGGGGATGTCTGCTGTCAGGGACAGCAGACATCTCCAAACTGTCACCGCGTCTATAGACGCGGTGACAGTAAAACCATGACGTATATATACGTCTTCGGTCGGGAAGTACCTCCCGACCATGACGTATATATACGTCATATGTCGGGAATATCTATGTATATATATGTGTGTGTGTGTGTGTGTGTGTATGTATATGTATATATGTGTATATATGTGTGTGTATATATATATGTATATATATATATATATACACACATATATATATATATATATATATATATATATATATGTGTGTGTATATATATATATATATATATATATGTATACACACATATATATACACACACACATATACACATGTGTATATATATATATATATATATATATATAAAATTCAGCTGATTTCATTTTATTTTATTTTTAGCAGCTCATGCTGCTGCTGCTGCTGCTGCTGTGGGTACGGGGGTGGGCGGGGGGAGCGCACGCTGCGTGCGCTCCGGCTGCGACTGCCGGGTGCTGCTGCCCTGGACGGTGAGCTGCCGGGGGGGTGGGAGGGGGTGTCTGCGGATCGGTGGTGATCGGTGCTGCACCGATCACCACCGATTTCTGTGTTACCGAGCGGCATAGCCGCCGGTAACACGGAAATAGCTGTGATTGGCTGTTCACATTTGAACAGCCAATCACAGCGATCGCCGACCGGGGGGGGCACCCCTGCCCCCCCTGGGCGACGAGGGGGGATGTCTGCTGTCAGGGACAGCAGACATCACCTAACTGTCACTGCGTCTCTAGACGCAGTGACAGTTTAAACACATGACGTACATTTATGCCATGTGTCGGGAAGTACTTCCCGACCATGACGTAAATGTACGTCCAATGTCGGGAAGGGGTTAAACACCCTCTACCACCCTGGAAGTTATGTATCAGGGCCCCTTCATTCAGCCCAATGCCCCCTTCTCCCACCTCATCTCCCACCATCTGTGCAGTAAAAGGGTAATTAGTGGAAATTACTGATCCAGGCCCTACATGCTGAGCGGTTTATATAATACCCCCTGCCACCCGCGGGACATCAAAGCTTCCCCCACCCCTACCGCTGGAGGATAGGTAGGGGCCCCAATACATTGCTATGCCCAGGGGTCTACACTGCTGTTAAAGCCCCTATATGTATGTATGTGTGTATATATATATATATATATATTTATTATTATTATTGATATACAATTGGTCTATCTATAATACTTTAACTGACCCGGCATATACTGGGTCACTTAAGTGTCCATCTCCGTGCTTTGCTCCGCCCTTCTGGAAACCCCCTTCTGAAAATCCTGCATTTGCCCCTGCAGTCGTTCCCAAACTTTTTTACATCACGGCACCCTAGATTATCAGAATATTTGTCACAGCACCCCTAGGTGCAAAGTTTGCTACCGAGAATTTCAGAAAACAATATTAAATTAAATAAGTTGTGCTTATATGTCATCCTTAGGTCCAGTTATGTGGTGAGGGACAGGATTCACTTCTGTTTATCCACATATTTTAAAACTAGAACCCGCAAGCTCTGGTTTTGTCTATGTAAAAATGAGTTAGATATATCTGTGAGCTCAGGGCCTCATTGGCCTGCAGCTGAAAATGTTTTAGTGCCTATTATGAGAAGTGGAGGAGGTGAGGCCAATGCCATGTAGGCATGTAGAACCCACGGTCTTCCTAAATATATAAAAGTACAAAAATTGCATAATTCTGCGAGGAAAATAGAAATGCAATTTTAATACTTAATGATTTATGGACAACCATGTGGCCAGCTGGTGACCGGGGCCACCATCAGTGTGTGTGTGGGGGGGGTTTCAGTTGGGAGTCCCCTCCTGTCACCCGGTGAATAGATGATGTGCGCATGAGCACAGCATCTACTCCCGCTAGTGGAGGGGCTGGTCAGCAGCTTATAGAGCTGCCAGCCATGCCCCCACAGAAGCAAATATAGGGGCATGGCCTCATGGAAATGATGTGATGTGTAGGCCATGCCCCCTTGCCACCAAGCCATGCCCCCTAATTTGGGCACGCACAGATGTCCCTCCTTTATTCACTTCAAAGTTGGGAGGTATGCCGTCTATACGGAGTAGGTTATACAAAACACAGTTTTTAAACTGTCACTTCATTGTGAATGGATCAATATGGTAGTTATCAACAAGAAAGCATTTCAAGTTGAGGACAGATTAACAAAGTTCTGCAAAATCCCAAACTATACAGAAATAAGGCTGATGCATAGTGGGAAGCAAAATGCTTGATAAATTGTTAGAACAAATAGTGCACACATAAATGATGTATCTGCATACATACTGTATGCTGAGCAGTACACACTGAGAGAGGCATGGGATCTCTGTATCTGCATGTGAGCATACAGTATGTACTATAAATCCCCAGAACATTTATATGCACATATCGTATGGTCTGAAAATAAAGGTCTCCTCTCCATGAGAAACCCAAGGAGAAGACGCTGTTGGCCACCTCAGAGGGAAGGACTGGGCAGTTACATAACTAGGCCCCACCCCTGGTGCAGAAAAATGTTAGCCCATGACTTCTATGACACACTCATTACAAATACCATTTATTTTTTATTAAAAACTGTGCACTTGGCCTTCCCCTTTCCCCATGCCTATCCTTACACAGAATTACATATCTTCATGACACAAAGAAGCACCCTATTTAGCTTATGGCTTCAGAGCTCCTTCTACTGCAGATAGACTGGTTATTTATTGAAAAATGGAAATGTTATTTTTAATTGCTCTACTTTTTTTTACTGGGATGAATTTTGTGCTCTATGGTGCATTCAATTCAGTTCAGACTGTTTACAATTTTATATGTGTACAAAAAGTAAACCTTTGAACAAATACACGGGCCATATGTACTGTAATATAAACAGCCTGGCTGTTCGCATATTCAGACAAAGATTATGGTAAACATATTGTATAGGGAGAAAACTTAAACAGTTATGTGGAAGAAGGCGGGGAAATCATAAAGGGCCTGATTCATATTGCTAAGAAAACATTTGGCATACAAATATGGTATTTGGGGGTTTGTGCAGGCGGGTGTGGTATAGGGGTCCGACAGTCGGGATCCTGACAGTCATTATCCCGGCGTCGGGATCCCGACAGTCATCCCGATGGCGGGATCCTGACTGGCCGGACCCAGACAGCATGGCGAGCGCAACAAAGCCCCTTGCGGGCTCGCTGCACTCGCCACGCTGTGGGCACGGTGGCTCGCTAAGCGAGCCACCTATTCTATTCTCCCTCTATGGGGGTCGTGGACCCCCATAGAAGGAAAATAGCTGACGGCCATCGGGAAACCGTCTCTTGGTGTTTTGACAGTCAGGATCCCGACATCGGGTGAATGCCTGTCGGGATCCCGACTGCAGGCGCAAGTTCACTGTGGCCTGCGGATGAGACAGTATCAGAATAGTTGGACCATCCTGATGGAATCTGAGCAGTTGGGAGGTACAGAATTCCAACCAGTGTGATAGTGATCTGAACCAGTACCCTGAACGAACCACAGCACTGGGATCCTTGCAGAGGCATAAGTTTATCCCAGTAGCTCAGAGGCAAGTTCGGTGCCTAACACCCCCCCCCCCCCCCATAAAATAAAATGGTAAACAAATGTGGTGTGTGTGCTTCTGTATTTAACTATTTATATAACACCACATATCACTTACATAATTTTATAGATAGCACTATCAACTGGTCTACAGGGACTGGAGCCCGCAGTGAATTGGCAGGATTTCAGCTACGCTGTGTGTCAAAGAACGATGGGTCAGTGTAAGACTGCCAAGATTCAGCCTTCTCCAGCATGCAGAATCAGCTTACACTGGTGGCTCCCATTTCACAGTCCTGCAGTGGCATGTGCACCCTAATTTGCTGCAGTGCAGGCTGAGCGGTACCAGACAGGTACACTCCATCCTCTCCCCTATAGCAAGTGTTATCAGGGCTCCTGAAACAGACGCGCCAATGTAATCTATGGGTGTTTCTACGGGCGTACCCACTATTTTTATGGGAATGCCCATGAAATGCTGAGGGTCCACCCAGGAATGTGAGCGCCTTGGCAGAGGAAATCAAGGTGTTTGAAGCCGGGCACTGCACATGCGAATTAGCGACTATGCGCATGCGCAGTGGCCCACCATCGGCCAATATGCAAATTCAGACCTGCTGTGAGCATTTACTTTTATTGACTCATTTGCAATGATGAAAACTGAGTACTTATTTGTTGTAATGTGAAGCTGAATTGTGGTAGAATTGTGCTGTGACCCTTGTTGTCAATATTTTCACAGAATGAGAATATCATTAATATGAAATAGAGATAAACCCTTTTTTGTATGATCCCAATGAGATTTGGGTTTCGAATTCTACCTAGCCTGCAGTGCCTGTCATAAAGATTTAGCGAGAAATCTGCCACGTATTCCTCATCCACGCTCCCCACCTGCACCTCTCATCAACTGCCCCCTCCAGGCTGTGTCTTTATGGCCTGCTTAATGTAATCCTGCTAATTATATTTACTGCTGAAACCTCTGCTTTTCATTCATCTCTCCCCTATCACACTAAAAGTGAGAGTGTTTCTGTATAATCACCCAGTGAAGTATAGCAACTGCCTGGCCTAGGTCATGTCTGCTGACACAGAAATAGGGGGTGAGATTTAATAGGATGAGAGATACAGAAAGTGAGAGATTTGGTAAGAAATATAGTTTAGAATTCCACATAAATCTCTTTTTCATTAGACTGGCAAACTCAATATATCTTAAGGTCCCCATACACTGTGCGATTTGGGCCCGATTTTACTGGATTCCGGGTTAGGTATCATGATTCATGTTGCCCACAGCCTGACCCTAACCCTCCCTCTAGTGCCTAACCGTAATCTTCAAATCCAGCAAACTTAACCTTCCACGCCGCCCCCCCCCCCCCCCCCCCCCCCCGCAGCTTAACCCTAAGTCCCCGAATAGCACCTAAACCTAACCCACCCCTTACCCGGCCTAACGCTAACCTGATTTGCCATACTAATTTTTGGGGAATCCTTGCATTTGCGGTTCTGGCACCGGCATCCTAATTGATGTTGGTGCATTGTCGGGCTGTCGCTTTTGTGAGTGCCGGCATCCTGGCCACTATATAAATATATATTGCAGGCATACTTCATGACTTTCATTGCATAGCTTTTCTGGGCCTTGGTGTGTTTCCAAACTTCTCGTTTGGTATACAAACCTATGGGACTGCTTATGTGAAATCTGCCGTACCCTCTGAATATACTGTGGCAATAATTAATTTACATCCAAGCTCAGAAAATTACTATTTTCTGCAAACGTTTGACAAACTGCTTAGTAAAAATGCCCCGGTATGTCTGAGGGACATTTCACAAGCAACAGGCTTTGCTTATCATTAATATGCATGGGAAAATCATTTTTGCAGCAACATCATTATCTACTTTTTCAATTCATAAATATGGACATTCACTAATGCAACATTGTGTTATCTGTAAGAACTTGCAGAAAGCTGTTTGCCATCTGATAAACAGGAGACTGCAGTGTTACACTGCCATACAGCACTATTATCGTATGCAATTGATATTCCTTATGTGTGAATTGCAGCTCAGACAGATTCATCATGCTGTGTGTTAGAAAGAAGATCAAGGGCGAAATGTAATAGGGTGTGATTTGTTAGACATGTGCGATTTTTGGTCAAAAACGGCCGAAATCGCACATTTTCCGAAAATCGCACATTTAATAGGTTGAAAATCGCGGTAAAAAATCGCACTTTTTACCGCGAAATCGCACTTTTCTAAGTGCGATTTTTAGTCACATTTCAATTCGCATCCAGATGTTTTCCCATTATAAAGTATACAACTCGCAAATGTAATAGGGTGCGATTTTTGGTCAATGTTACCAAAAATCGCAAAAAAAATAGACCAGGTTCTGACAGGCGATTTTGACAGAACCATGCACAGATCATTGAGATCTGTGCATGGTTCTGTTAATAAAAATGTGTAAAAGTGTTTTTATAAAAAAAAAACGGCGTGGGGTCCCCCCTCCTAAGCATAACCAGCCCCGGGCTCATTGAGCCGGACCTGGTTCCAAAAATACGGGGGAACAAAAAGCATAGGGGTCCCCCGTATTTCTGAAACCAGCCCCGGACTCTTGGACCGGTCCTGGTTCCAAAAATACGGGGGACAAAAAATCTGGGGGTCCCCCGTATTTTGAAACCAGCACCGGGCTCCAACAGCCCGCGGTGTCATGCCACAGCCGGGGGACACTTTTTATACAAGGTCCCCCGGCCAAAACATGAGCACCGTGGCTGGTCAGCCTTGGACGGGGTACCTGGAGGAGTGGGGACCCCCCCAATAAAGGGGTCCCCCCCCCCAGGCTTCACCCGTCCAGGGCTGAAGCCCGGGGCTGTCACCGGCGTCCGTGGCCAGTGGACGCCGGCCTGATAGGGTTAAATTCATCATACATATCATTACATTGCTTTTTACCGGCGAACTACAAGTGCCAGCAGACCTCCCCCGCATGCTGGGACTTGGAGAACCACAAGTCCCAGCATGCGGGGCATTAATGGGCCCGCTGGGACTTGTAGTCCACCTGTAAAAAGAATGTTTATAAAAAACACACACACAGAGAAGTACAAGTTTATTACACACACACACCTCAATTTTACACAGCGTTACTTACCATTCCTGGATCCAGCGCTGGTCTGGCTGCTTTACAGCCGGCTCCCCCCCGAACTGACAGGCAGCGGGGAGAAGCGGCTGTCTCCGTCGCTTCTAACAGCCTCTGTAGCGCTGTCCGAGTGCTACAGAGGCTGAGAGCGTGATTGGCTGAGCTACAGTATGCGTCTCCATGGAGACGCATAGCTCAGCCAATCAGGACTGAGCTATGCGTCTCCATGGAGACGCATACTGTAGCTCAGCCAATCACGCTCTCAGCCTCTGTAGCACTCGGACAGCGCTACAGAGGCTGTTAGAAGCGACGGAGACAGCCGCTTCTCCCCGCTGCCTGTCAGTTCGGGGGGGGAGCCGGCTGTAAAGCAGCCAGACCAGCGCTGGATCCAGGAATGGTAAGTAACGCTGTGTAAAATTGAGGTGTGTGTGTGTAATAAACTTGTACTTCTCTGTGTGTGTGTTTTTTATAAACATTCTTTTTACAGGTGGACTACAAGTCCCAGCGGGCCCATTAATGCCCCGCATGCTGGGACTTGTGGTTCTCCAAGTCCCAGCATGCGGGGGAGGTCTGCTGGCACTTGTAGTTCGCCGGTAAAAAGCAATGTAATGATATGTATGATGAATTTAACCCTATCAGGCCGGCGTCCACTGGCCACGGACGCCGGTGACAGCCCCGGGCTTCAGCCCTGGACGGGTGAAGCCTGGGGGGGGGGGACCCCTTTATTGGGGGGGTCCCCACTCCTCCAGGTACCCCGTCCAAGGCTGACCAGCCACGGTGCTCATGTTTTGGCCGGGGGACCTTGTATAAAAAGTGTCCCCCGGCTGTGGCATGACACCGCGGGCTGTTGGAGCCCGGTGCTGGTTTCAAAATACGGGGGACCCCCAGATTTTTTGTCCCCCGTATTTTTGGAACCAGGACCGGTCCAAGAGTCCGGGGCTGGTTTCAGAAATACGGGGGACCCCTATGCTTTTTGTTCCCCCGTATTTTTGGAACCAGGTCCGGCTCAATGAGCCCGGGGCTGGTTATGCTTAGGAGGGGGGACCCCACGCCGTTTTTTTTTTTTACTTTTTTTTTTGCACAAAAGCGCATTTATAAAAATGCACACATTTTCATGACTGAAAATGCGCACATTTTCATGACTAAAAATCGCGGCAAATCGCGGCAAATCGCATTTTTTTGCCGCTAATTCGCATCTCATTACATATGCGAATTCGCGGCAAAAAACGCGATTTTTAAAGGTGCGATTTGGTGCGATTTTTTTTTAGTCTAAAAAATCGCACCCTATTACATTTCGCCCCAAATGTCTACAGGAAAATTTGTGATACTCCAGATCAAAGCGATGAGATAAAACTTCAGAACTATAGTGTCATCTGTCAGAGAATCACTGCAAGAATATAAAGCACTTTCACTACTCAATCAGCCTGATCATCATTACTCATATGTCTATAATGTAGAGATGACCATAAGCTGATGCTGGGCAACCTGTGAATTCTGCATCCTTTTTAAGGTTCCCTTAACTTTAATTTGTACAAATATTAGGACAGATGTATTAAGCCTGGAGAAGAGATAAAGTGGAGATAAAGCACCAACCAATGAACTGTGTTTCAAAATGACAGTTGGGAGTTGATTGGCTGGTGCTTTATCTCCACTTTATCTCCAGTTTATCTCTTCTCCAGGCTTAATACATCTGCCTCATTGCCTCTTAGGACCATCCATTTGAACAATGACATGGAGGCCCAACTGAAAGTGGCGTGAGTACCAGAGGTTTAGGGGTTAAGAACTTTAAGAAAAGAGGCTGTTCATATTGGCTGGTTTTTACCAAGAGAATTAAAATGGCAATACTTTTAAATGCAAAACCAAAGCATCACTATATAAAAAGCTAAATTATCCGCATCTTCAGTTGAAGTACTGCCAGTGGCCCCTAGAGGCAACTCGACAGAGCAAATGACTCCTTAACAGAAAGTGAAACCAAAATGATGGTTTCAAACTTCCTGAATATAGACAGAGGGAGCTGTGAAGACAGAGATTGAAGGTAGGAGCAGATAGTGACTAAGCCGTGATTTTGATAGGCTTTTAACTAGTGTTTTAATATTATTGTGATTATTGCTGTTTTAAATTTGTACCTCAAACCCAATGGGAAGTGGCGGCTTACAAAACTGTCATTTAAAAAAAAAAATATACAAAGCCATTTGTTTTAATTACACAGGTTAAATGATATAAAATAAACCAAAATGTGAAACAATTTTCGGTACTTATGAGTTATCTGGGCGCCCGATTTTTTGATTGTACAGGTTGAGTATCCCTTATCCAAAATGCTCGGGACCAGGAGAATTTTGGATAACGGATTATTCCGTATTTCGGAATATTTTAATATTTCAATGATATATTTTGAAGTATCTTGCATTTATGCTGTATAAACACATAATATACACACAAATATATTTTATTACCACATAAAATACACACAAATATATTTTAATTGTTCAAAAAACAAGGTTTCAAAACGTGAAACAAAATGTGTGTACTATCTCAGCACTGAATTTGAATGCCAAGCAATCATTGTCTTGCACATATATAGTGCCAGTTACATATCATGTCCCCAGTGATGCTGTTACAAATGTCCCCAGTGAGTTTTTAGCAAAAAAAATAATTTTTTTCACTTTCTGGAATGTCCATATTTCGAAATAATTCGGATAACGGATATTCGGATACGGGATACTCGACCTGTATGCCTTAAGTTAAGGCATACAATCAGATGCGATGCGATGCGATATCGCATCGCATCGCATGCGACCATCGGATGCGATGACCCGATTTTTCCATAGGAATCAATGTTAAAATGGACTGAGTCCATTTTAACATGGAATTCAATGGGAAAAAGGGGTCCTTTTCATACCCCTACTATCCAAGTGGGCATGGAGTTGGATATAAACCTGTGGCGAGCGTAGCGAGCCACCGAGCCTGAAGCGTGGCGAGCGAAGCGAGCCCCGCGAGGGGACGGTATTCTGTGTCCCCTCGCGGGGCTCGCTACGCTCGCCACGCTTCGGGCTCGGTGGCTCGCTACGCTCGCCACAGGTTTATATCCAACTCCATGCCCACTTGGATAGTAGGGGTATGAAAAGGACCCCTTTTTCCCATTGAATTCCATGTTAAAATGGACTCAGTCCATTTTAACATTGATTCCTATGGAAAAATCGGGTCATCGCATCGCATCGCATCGCATCCGATGGTCGCATGCGATGCGATGCGATGTGCCCGATCCGACCCGATTTAGAAATCGGGCGCCCGGATAACTCATAAGTACCCAATTTTCATATAAACATTACAACTGCATAGTTTTCCTATAACCTCTGAATCAACATCAAAGCCTTAAATCAGGATATTAAGAAGAAAAAAAAAATCACATACATAACTTGCTTGTCCATAGAGGACATCCGAAGTAATCCTGAGCAGATACAGTACATCACACACTTGACTACCAGTCCTACGCGAGACACAATGCTTTTTGAAATTTGCAGCTCCCAAATCCTGTAGCTTTAAGCCCATGTAGCTGGATTTAGAACGCTCATGGATTCCTGAATGGATAATGCTGTTCTTATTAACAGGTATCATTATACTGATCAATACTTGAGTCATTACCAGACAGAAGATTTCATTAGGTACTCTTAGCTGTTGCTGTACTTACTTTGACACAGTTCAATTCAGTTTCAGACAGTAGCTGAGAACAGAGAAGAGATCCAAGAGAGGCTGAGGCATATGTTAATATGAGGTGGATGTATACAAGAGGCAATTCTTTGGTGGGGATCCGGATGATAGGTCAATAATGTCTAGGTCGACAGGGAATGGGTCCACACCATATGATCAACAGTGACAAGGTCAACATATGCAGTGGATTCCAACTGGGAATGGTAAAGTGTGTTGAGCACAGCAGAATACTAACATGGGGTCCGTATTAGCAGGTCTATAAACCGGCACCAAAAAAACATGAAAAAACCCATGTTGACCTTTTCATGTGTTGACCATTGTCATGTTTACTATCAACTTCTGTATGAGTCGACACTGTGCAGTTGAACTATTGGGGTGGACCTAACCCAGTGATGGCAAACCTTGACAATCCAGCTGTTGTTAAACTACACATCCCAGCATGCCATGCATCAGTTTTAGCATGGCCAAATCGTAAAACTGATGCAGGGCATGCTGGGAAGCTCAACAACAGCTGGAGTGTCAAGGTTAGCCATCACTGACCTAAGCACTGTTGACCTATTTATTGTCCACCTACTGTAATATACCACACCTTCTTTGGTGCAGAGAAAAATAATAGCGGACGTACACTTATTTAGCTGTAAATTCACTATCTGGCACCAAAGTACAGTAAGAAGTATGCATTATTGTAGATTAAAAACCAGGTATCAAAATAAGGTCCTGAATGGAATATTGAGTGGAAAGTGTAAATAGCGCATTCCACCCACTTCTAGAGGGACACATCTATCCTAAAGCAAAGTGCCTCAAACTGATTTCAAACAACAAACGACACTCACGGTGGAGAAGTTGTGTGGTCCGCAGGCCTCTCCCCGATATCTACAAGAAAGCAGCATGTCCTCCAGCTGGTGGCCCAGCCTATCCATGAATCCGACACTTATTCCATCAAAGTCCCGAGGTGGTAGGAAAAGTCGAAAATCGGCAAGTTTGTAGAACCATTTCTGTTTGTCCTCTGGCAGAAGCTCTGCCAACAGGGGTCGAGCTGTACGATTGGCTAAAAGTAGCCCCAGCCAGTAACCTGCAAAGTACAGATCGCTTTTGCTGAGACGATGAAATCGGACAGGGTTGTTGTTGCAAAGGGTAACAGCTGGAAAGGCCAGTTCCTTGCTCCATTCCAGCTGTACCCTGGTATGTGAAGGAAAGGACAGCCAGTAAAGCAGCCTGTTGGATGACCAAGAAAGTAAGAATCCCAGTGATGTGAAGAATGCAAGGAACCATAATGCACGTCGTTGAAATGCCAACCTTGGTGAGCATATGTATCTCAGGCCATGCAGCTTGGTGCGCTCCAGGGAGGGCAGTAATAAGGCACGGCGTTGTTGTGTCCTGACATAGCATGGAGGTGGCACCACCTGGGCATCTCTTCTGACTGCTCCTGGGGGGCAGCTGCCAGCTGGAGCCCGGGTCCTCTCTTCTCGGGTCATGACACACCCCCAGGGACTCACCAACAGGGGGGCATCTCACTCTGGGCATCGGCAGCAAAGCTGGGTACCACCACCCCCTCATTCATTCAGTCAGTGCAATGCCCAGAATTCTAGCTGAAAATGCCAAAGCCCAGAAAAAACAGGGCTGGCTGCAGGACCTTGGGCAATGGGGAGAAATCGGTTTAGTTGCTATCACAGACAGAAACCCTAGATGAACCCTTTTAATTCAGTTCCCATGTCCAAAAATACTGCTGTCTCTATAATGTCAATCTTACTACTTTTTACATTAATTATGACAATCTCCTGGTCAAAAAAGCAATAGTCTTCCTTATAGCCAGTGATTCTTAGTTTAATATGGGTATATTATCCTCCTTGCTCACCTTGTAAATCAGCAACAGGAACCTCCTTAAATGCCTGCATGATAATAACACACAAGCAACTAGTTGTCTCCCACACACTACATAGGGAAAGACATTCTCCCTTCTTCGTGAAGCCAGATTGCCATGACAGTGAAAAGCATTTAGGGAACTGGAGGTGCTGAAAAATATCCTTCTTCTGCCAAATGTCTCAGTGTTTAGAGTCTATGAGCTACAAATAAAGCCTTTGGACAGATTACTCTGGCACTGTCAATGGCTTGGTGCTGAATTCCCCCACTGCAGTTTCTCTTAATTTACTGATCCTCCTTAGATGATTTCCAGGCATGAGGGACTGAGGACTACACAATGATCAGTCTGTCCACTCAGCAGGTCAGTGAAGGGGGATCTAAAGCACATGAGCCGTGGAATGTTGTGCAGTCTGTCTTCCCAACAATCTGATAAATACTTTGAGTAGCTTTGGTCATGGCTACACCAGGGAACAACAGAACAACGATCATTTATTTCATCTTAAAAAATGTAAAAATCACGGGGAAGCTGCAGCATGTGCCATTGATTTCTTGTTTGCTAATGCCAAGGCTCAGAAGGGTAAATACTTGGCACAGATAGATTTGCTCTTGGGCTGATACATCCAAGACAGGAAATGCTTGTATATAATAGCTGTGATTACCCAGTCATCCCACACAAGATATAAAGCCCCACGATTATCCATTACTTTTATCCAGGTCACTCACAGCTCCCTGCATCCAACAAACTTTGAAATCCAAAGCAGAGATGGGCTTGGTAAGTTCAGCACTGCGGACAGCTCCTCCAGCGAAGCCAGATGTGTGGAGCAGACAGGCAGCACTCACGTAAGGTGCTCCGTGTAGCCACACACTGCAGTAAGCACTTACTAATGACATGTGCATGCACTTATACACATCGTGTCTGCAGGGCAGTGATCCGGGGTGAGGGTCAGTCCTGCTAAGCTGCCACTGAGAGCTGCCGATAAACCTTGTGTCCCTCTTTCGCCTCCTCTGCTGCACACAGGCATCTCTATTTGTGCACCAGTGCAATCCTGCATTACCGTATTCCTCTCTGTACAACACTGTTCTCTGAATTACCAACAAGCTTAGAAACCAAGAGCATTTTGACACGGTCCCCTGTTCTATTAATACAATAAGCTGCGTACTGCTTGGAAGAACAGTCTGTGCTGAATTACAAATCATAGCATAGCTTGGTAGATTGCAGCCACAGGTTGTAAACATACAAAGTGCTGTTTGTTTCTTAATTAATAGAGGCTATAGTTCTTTTACAAGATAACATGACCATAAATCCACCATGGCACTGGTAATTATTTAGTTAAAAAATGGTTATGGGCATACCTCCCAACATTTGCACTATTGAAATCGGGAAACTTGCGTGGCAGAAAAACTGCAGGGGCACTACGTCACTACGGGGGCATGGACAGCGCCGTGCAAGCTGCTGACTATGCCCCCAGCCCCTCTGCCTCTCTGAAAAAGATGCTGTGCATGTGCGAACAGCATCTATTCCCGCTGCCAGCAGCAGGCAGGTAGTACCCCCAACTGCCTGCCCCACCGTGGGACACTGCCGTCCCCGGACAACACCGTCCCCCATAAAAGTGGGACAGTTGGGAGGTATGGATGGGTCATAGGTTAGACAGAACTTAGGTCGACAGTCATTAGGTCAACCACTATAGGTCGACAGTCACTAGATCAACACACAAAATAGTTTGTCATGCACTAGGTCAACTCAAGCATTAGATCGACATGGAAAAGGTCAATATGAAAAAGGTCAACATGAGTTTAAAATTATTTTGGTATCTTGGAAATCCACTGCTTCGAAATCCTTAAAACATCCCCTGATGCCCGGCCGAACGTCCCGGCCCCCCCCCCCCCCCCCCCCCGTGCCACAAATCCCCTTGCCGCAGAGGGGGCAGGTGCTGATATCATGTGAAGTCAGCAGCCCGCCCCCAGCAGGCATCGGCTTGCCCGCGTTACCAGGAGAATGCAAAGTGTTTTCATGGGGACACCCATAAAACTCTGGCCGTTCCTCTGGTCCGCCCCTGCCCACTCCATTTGGAGTGAATGGTTCGGCAAGTGCGAAACTCGCTGAAACTGTTTGCTCCCAGAGTCTGCACATGCGCAGACCCCCCACCATTTGAACGGGGCTGAATTCACCCCCTTCCGAATAGTATTAAATCAGACCCTATACCCACTTGGATAGTAAAGGATGAAAAAATACCTTTTTGAAAAAAAAAATCCTTTTCATGTCAACCTTTTCCATGTCGATCTAATGCTTACTTCAACCTAACGCATGGCATCCTACAGATGGAGCAGTTCTCAATGGAGCGGCTCCTGGTGATAGAATCGACAATCGCCAGCCGACAGAAGGGGGCGCACGCATGAGAAGCTTGCGTGCCCCCCCTCTCCAGCAGCTCCCCCGCAGCTCCCTCAGCTCCCTCAATCTGCCCCAGTCTTCCTTCACTCCCTGCCCATCTCCCTGAAGCGGAGGCGGGCAGGGAAGGCGCGACATATGTATTTCATGGGTCAGCCTAGTGAATGTCACCCTATAGTGGTCGACCTGTTGTTTGTAGACCTATTGACCGTATCCTGCAATTAGCTGTATGTCACATGCTAGCAAGTCAATGACACACATTTTATAAGCCCCCAAGCATGACAGAATATTCTGGAGTATCAGATGTAATTGTTAAAAATTATTATTATTATTATTATTATTAACCCTTTGAGTGCCAATGCTGCTATGAGAGATCGTCACAATTTCCGCTAAAAATGCCAGTGTCGCTCACAGCGACTGTTCTTTTTTTAGGTGAATCATTTAACTAAACTTCAATTAATTGACTTGGCTGTATTTGTATTTATTTACTGTATACTTAAAGAACAGTCGCCGTGAGCAACGCTGGCATTTTTTACTGGGTATTTTTAAGATCTCTCACATATTGATGATAGCGTTGGTATATTCTATATATTATGCTTAGGTAACGGATGTTCAACCCTTGTTGAAATGCGCATTGTAGTTGAACAATGGTTGCAGTGTTGAATAGTGCCTAAGGAGCCTATGTATCATTGAATATTTGGGGCATAGCCATCCCAAAGTACTCTTCTGTAATCATTTAACCTGGTACACGTCCAGGGACAGGCTCCTTTCAGAGTCTCTATCCCTGAATTTAATTTATAGACCACTCGAGAAATGTACATTTTTTTTTATCAGAATCTACTACTTATTTATTTAGCACCTTCTAGAATATAATAGAATCTAATTGGTTGCCCATAGCAACATCCCATCTTTAATAGAACTCTCATCTTAGTAAAATAAAAAAAACTGAGAAAGGCAGAGAGACATAGAGGGTTAAGCCAACACAGAGGGGGAGGCTGACACAGTGCACTCACCTCCTCACCACCTCTCACTCAGATATTCTTCTATTAAATATACTACATATCCACAACTAGAAGATACCAGTTTTCTGCAGGTGCTTTGGAGACACTGGAAGGAACGCTGGTTTATAACAGCCAAAAGGCGCCAAACTCAGTAATAAATAAAAACAGGTACTTGTGTAATTAGCATGGCACTGGCTACGCTATGTCGTCAGCGTTGGCTAAGCTAGGCTGTCAGCGTAGCCCAATGGCTGCCTAGCGTAGTTAGCGTAGTGACTCCGCGGCAGCCCAACGGCAGCCTAGCGTAGTTAGCATACTTAGCGTAGTGACTCCACAGCAGCCCGGCTCTGTCACCGGCGTCCATGGCTCTGTCCCTGGCGTTCATGGCTTTGTTGACCTGTTCATATCCCCACTATCCACGGCGTGTGGACGAGCATGGCGAGCGTGCGCTTGCCACACTTTATAAAGACAAGTCGCAAACGATGTGGATAGTGGGGGTATGAACAGGTCGGGGGATGCGTAACGATAGTGGGGGTGTTTCAGGAACACATATCTGACAGAGACGCTGACTACGCTGGCCGCGGGAACACTACGCTACTTCTGACAGGGACGATGACTAAGCTAACTACGATAAGCGGACGGAGACGCTATGCTAACTACATAACGGGCGCCGTGCTATAACACAAGTACCTAAAAACAAAAGTTGAAATGCAAGATAGGGGGCTATGCATCATTGGGTCGACCAAATTAAAGTTGACATGCATTGGGTTGACCACTGAAGATCGACAGGGCTTAGGTTGACACATGAAAAAGGATGAAATGGCTAAGGTCAACAGTCCAAAGGCCGACATGAGTTTTCACTTTTTTGCCCTGAATGTCAGCACAGTCGCTATGGACACCAAAAAAGTGCATTGTGTCCGCTCGCCAGGCTTTGGGCACACTATTATATTTTCCCTCCATGCCCTAGTAGATGGTATATTCCATATAGGGATATCGCCATTTTTATAAGCTTTAGAAAATGTACCTGTCAGTGCGGCACCGGGGTGCGTCCTGCTCCCTTCTAATGATGCCTGCGCTATGGCCCTTGGACGTATATTACAAAGTACAGTAGGACATTAGAGCACACAAGTTTCTATTGATAGAATTTTGTTGGAAGGGGCCCTGCAGTTTACTTACTGGGAGAGAGAAGGGAGGTCGTGGGAGTCGGAGACACCCACAATGTGTTCCCTGAGCTGCTTGCTGTGAATGATCACAATAAGCCACTTTAGGGCTCTGCAGTTTGCTTACTGGGAGGGAGGTGAGAAGCAAAGCCCTCCTCAATATTTTACTGGAGCTGTTTTTTGTCAAGAGCCCGGAAATGTAGCTGCAGTAGGATCCTCAGCACCGCTGGCACCGATACTGCAGCTACACTTCCAGGTTCTTGACCACACCCACAATGGATTTTGAAGTACAGGGGACCCCAGAACTTTTTCCCCCATATTTCAAAAACACAATTCAAATTTAATTTAAGGGAGGCACAGCAACTGCCAACCAGTGCTATTCAACACTGACTCACTGGCAGTTTATTTTGCGCCCTATTTGAATTTTGAACTGTGCTGCTGCCCCTCCTCTGGAGCCGCCACTGCTACGAATAATTACTAGGTTATCTATAACTTCCTGTGAGGCAGAACTTAAGCTGTTTGCTTCAAGTGCTGTTATTGGCTCCTTAGTGAAGCACAGAAGAGCCGTTGGATCAATCTTAAACTTAGTTCACAATGAATAACATATTTAATCACAGTACAATTATTTATATTATTATATTATTTATATTAAATATATTTCCGGGTTTGTGACACTTTTCTTTCTGTCTCCCAGCCAGGTATACCAATAGCATTTAATACCTTCTGTCTTTCAGAGAACAATAGTTCATCTGTGAGTGATAGAATCTGTAAATCAGTGCTGCGCACACAGATCCCATTTATGTGTGATGTATATCAGAGGTGGAGATGTTCCAGCCTCTGTCAGCTTATGCCGGGCTCCCATCCAAATCTCCAATATTAAAGGGCGATCTATGCAGAGCTATTAAGCAGCCAGTACAGTATGATAGTTGGCCATTTTTGTTACTGCTCTATGCTGCAGTTGCACCTATTGTTTATACAGGATGTAGTTGAAATCCCGGTGGTCAGAATATCGGCGGTCAAAATCCCGACGCCGGAATACAGACCGCCGAAATCCTGGCACATGACACCCATAGAGGGCTAATAAATTAGTGGCGGGACTGCTGCGTGGAGAGCGTAGCGAGCCCGCAATGGGAGCGATCCACGCCCCCCCCCCCCCCCCATGTCGGGATTTCGGCGGTCGGGATTGCGGCATCGGGATTTTGACTGCCGGGATTCCGACCGCCGGGATTTAGTACCAATCCCGTTTATACAAGTGAAGGTAGTTGTTTTATGGGTTGTACAATCTATGTATGCACTGGAAATGTCCCAGTGCAGACGGGACTAATATGCAGCCCACATATTTTTGCAGCTCTGCAATACTATGGGAATACAAGTGGAAAGTAGCCCAACAGAATAGTTTCTGTGTGAGTTAAGTCAACCTTTCCCATCAGTGTCACCTGACGTGCACAGATTTCACTCTTCTCCTTCCACCCATGTCGCATGTTGTCTCATGCAGTCAGGGCAGCACCTGGAAAGCAGGCAAACGCCACTCTTGTAACAAACGGGAAGAGGACCATAGCACTTTAAATAAAGGTACAGCATCTGTATAGAAAACCAGAGCAACAGCCCAGAGGTATAAATTGTCAGATACTATGCCTCTTCTAGCAACTGAATCACTTGCTGCAGGAAGCCGCTGACAGTGGAGAAGGTGGAGAAACGCGTAGAGGGCGACGGGGACAGTTACTGGCGGATATACAGACCTGAACCGGTGACAGCACTCGGATAAGACCGCGGAGAACAATAAACTAATTGCGGCCGGAGTCAATCTACAGGTATTGAGAGCCAGAACCCCATTCTGCTATTAAACCCTCAATTGAGTTATCCATTTGCCACTAACATGTGCACATGAGTGAGGGACATACAGTAATACAAAGTTGTGGAATACAAATAACCAAACTAACCGGTGTTTTATACCAGCAGTTGCTTAATGGAATGAATGCATACTAATCATCCTAACATAAGGAACTTTTAAAATTGAGCATTTACCCTCATTTTATGTTTGTCTGTCTTGTCTGTCATATTGGCCAATTGTGGAATTATTTTTAATAAATTGAATATTATTTTGTAAAGCGCTGCTCCACCTTTCTTTATCCTAGATGACAGGTAATAAGGAAGGATGAGGTGGGGTTGCAAACTTGAGTTCTGTGAACCATTTTCACATTTGAGGTAAGTATTTTTATGCTTATACAGTAGGGCCAGATGCACTAAGCTTCAAAAAGTGATAAAACGTAGAGTGATAAACAACCAGCCAATCAGCTCCTACCTGTCATGTTACAGTCTGTGTTTGAAAAATGTCAGGCAGGAGCTGATTGGTTAATTGTTTAAAACTCTCCATTTTATCATTTTTGAAACTTAGTGCATCTGGCCATAGAGAGAAGCCATTTTCCAGTCATCCCATTGGGGTTTCAGAGTTTCAGAACTAAGAGAGATTCCAGAGTGACATACAGTATTAGGTAATTAGCTGATTTGGTTAACTAAATATAATTTTTATTAGAACAAATGCATAAAAAATGTCTACATTCCAGAGTGACATATTAGGTAACAAGCGGACCTAATGGATCCTTGTGGGCCTTAAGGGGCCCACACATGGCAAGATTTTTTAAACAATATGGCCAAACAATAACGACCAATCGTTTAAAAACTTACCGTGTATTGGCTTGATGATGATCCGATGCGGGTGCTCGTAGATCGTTCATTAAGTCTGATGATCCATTCAGCAGGCGGAAAGATGAACGACCCATCCTGCAAGAGCATGGCCACATCGTTCCATGTGTAGGCACGATGAAGGATGTATCTCCTAGACCCCAACCACAACGCAAGAAGGTGCTAGATAAATAAAAAGTAGTCTGATAGGTTGCTATGGGCAACATCTCCATTTCTAAAAACCTGCACTTTAAATATAAACCATAGATACCAGTAATCACTGGCGGGGATTTTCTTCATTTGATAAATATGTAGGCCAGAAAGTACAGTATCACAGATCTATATATTACAGAACTATGTAGAATGTTAGAAGATATTAAGGAACAATGCAACCTAAGAAAACACAGGGCCTGATTCAGACCTGTTTGCTAGGCTGCGTAAATTTGCAGTCTAGTGAACCTGTCAGCGGCACCCCACCGAATACCCACCCCCCCCCCTGCCGTCAGCGCCGCCCGCATCCTCTCGGTAGCATGAGAGGGGATGTGTAGGAGATCACATCCCCTCATACACATCGCTGACCATCGAATGATTTCTCTCTTTTGAAAAAAAGTCAGTCTAAAGTAACTTTTATTTCCAGCACAGGTCGGGCGCTGACGTCAGGGTGTCCCCCTGCTTCCCCTCCATCGCTCCCCTGTCAGCGGGAACACCTTGGCGAGTGTGATATTTGCTGACGGCGTTCGCACATGTGCATATCCGCACATGCGCAGACCCCCCACCATCGGAAACGGGGCTAAATTCATCCTCATCCGATCAAGCCTAAATCAGACTGACAGCTCAGAGGAACGATTTGCCCAGGGTAGGTGGACTGCAATTACATACAATACTGACACTCTTTTCCCCTATCTGTGATTATATTGTCACCCTAGCTACTGTAGGTGAAGCAAATCTCCCTGAAAGAGTCGTTTATACTGTATCTTCCAGATGCTGTGAGATTGTGTTGTTGTCTTGAAGCGGCCTGCTTTGAAGAATCCTATTAGTCATTAAACAACTGCCCTGTAGATTGTCTAGCAGTTTTCTGGGGGCCTGATTAATGCTGATTTCTTCCAGCAACTGTAGCGCTCTGTAATGAAAGCCTTTGATATCTCTCCTCCCGGAATCATCTTCAGGATCATTTTCCCGCAATCACTCTTCTCTCAGCCCTCCTGGTGTCGTTCTACCTTGTCTGCCTACGCAGTGCTCCAAGCACAGAACCTGGGTGGCTCTGCAATATGTTTCTCCGTGCCTAGGTGGGATTTTAACTCTTGTCTAACAAAGGGATCTGCGATAAGGGTAAAACATAGAAATGTACTCCTGTCTTTTTAGCTCTTACCCATTATGTGTGGGCTTTGTATGCCTTCTTTGTCCTTTGCTGCTTTTTGCAGCCCTTTTATACTGTACCTGCAGACTTTTCATTGAGCTCTTAAATGCATCTGAAATGATCTAATGCACAATATTTCTGTTAAAACACTGTAGAATTTTTTTTATAGAAGTGTTCTATGAGCTAAGTAGAAGATAAATGAAACACAGTGGGAGGGCAAAGCTATTGTCATATATACTGCAATCATCAGAAGGCATTAAAAAAGTGTAAAGATAAAACATACAGCACAGTACCCCCCATGAAAAAAAGGCGAACAATGAACCACTATACAACACAGATGTATTTTAAACTTAATATATAAAACTTAATAGCAGAATAAAACATACATCGCATGTAATCATCTTTACACCTGAAACGCTTAGGCCCTGTTTGATCCTTATTATTATTTTAACCCCTTCCCGACATATGACGTACACTTACGTCATATGTCGGTTGCGGGGGAATCAAGCCAGCTCACGGAGTGAGCTGGCTTGAAAGAGAGCAGGTAATGGCTGTATATTACAGCCAGGCACCTGCTCTCACGGCCACGAGCGGCGAGTTCGCCGATCGTGACCGTTTAACCCTTTAAGCACCGCGGGCAAAGCGCCCGCAGTGCTTAAATAGCTGATCGGAGGGGGGGCGCCCCCCCTCCGGCGCGGATCGCGGCCCCCCGCGGCGAGATCGGAGGGTGCCGATCGGTTGCCATGGTAGCCAGGGGTCTAATGTAGACCCCTGTGCTGGCCGTGTCAGCATTCCTATTACATCCTGCCTGAGGCAGGATGTAATAGGAAGTGCTGAAAATCACTATGTCCAGCCATAGAGCTCTATGGCTGAACCTAGTACAGGCGATCGCGCCCCCTAGTGGTCAAGTACACTAGGGGGCCTTGTAGTAAAAGTAAAAAAAAAAAAAAATAAAGTTTAAAAAAAAAAAATATATTAAAAGTTCAAATCACCCCCCTTTCCCCATTTCACAAATAAAAATAAATAAAAAATAAAAAAAATAAACATATTTGGTATCGCCGCGTTCCTAAAAGTCCGATCTATTAAAATATAACATTAGTTATCCCACACGGTTAAAGGCGTAAACGGAAAAAAGTTCCCAACGCCAAAACTACGTTTTTTGGTCGCATCGCCTACCCAAAAAAAAAATAACTAAAAGAGATCAGAAAGTCGCCCATATCCCATAATGGTATTAATTAAAAAGTACACTTCAGCCCGCAAAAAATGAGCCCTCACCCAGGTCCGTAGGTGGAAAAATAAAAAAGTTATAAGCCGCAGAACATGGCGACGCGACGCAAATTAGAAAAACCGTAAAATTTTCTATTTTTTTTTTTTAGTGGTAAAACGTATCGAAAACTATTTAAGTTTGGTATCACCGGAATCGTAACGACCCATAGAATAAAGATAACCCATCATTTTAAACGAACTATGAACTCCAAAAAAACCGTAACCAGCGCAAAATTGTGGAATTGCGTTTTTTTTTCTTTTTACCCCACATTGAATTATTTCCTGATTCCCCAGAATATTATACGGTATAGTAAATGGTACCATTTAAAAGTACAACTTGTCCCGCAAAAAAAAAGCCCTCATGTGTCTATATAGCCGGAAAATTAAAAAAGTTACGCTTATTTGAACGCGAGGAGGAAAAAAAATAAAAAAGTTAACAAAAAAGGCAATGTCGGGAAGGGGTTACATTTTTTTTTTTTTACTCGATTTCAGTGTTATATCGATTACAAGCATTTGCAAATCTTCCTAAAATATTAAGCATTGCCACGTCTGTTGGAAGGCCATGAGACCCATCTACTACTCTTTTAGCACAATAATCAGGGAGCCTCCCCTTTAAATGCTAGATCGCTCAGAACCAGTTGTGGTTTTTACCAATGGGCTGCAGGGATGCAGGGCTCCCCCCCTGCTGGTTTTGCACATGTGCAGTACCGAGGACAATACTGCACATGTGCCAGACCCAGGACCATAATTATGCTTTTATGGACTGCTAACGAAGCAGCCCATGGAGGCGGAGCCAGCTCATGCGCAATACCTAAGAAGCTACTGGGCATGCGCTGGTCACATGACTGCAGTGGGGGTCAGGACTGGCAGTGTAGACCAGCAGGCACCGGCAGCAGTGGCGGGGACCAGCGGGCACTGACAGTAGGGTCCAGCAGAGGCAGCAGCGGAGGTGGGGCCCAGCATTGCATCAGCGCCTATTCTACACAGAGGTAAGAGCTACCACTGTTGTCTACTGTCTACTGTGGATTGACGGATCTGAATTTTTGGCTAATCAATGGGTCCTACAGTATATAGTGCATGGATCACAGTGGGATTAGGCTGCTGCTTGTGGCAAGTGCCATGGATTTCCTGGAAGTATAACATGCTTAGATGGTTAACAATTTGGTGGGTGTAATGTCCTGGCAGAGACTCTCCAGTGATGGATGGCTGCTCTAGAGGCATTTGCCCTGATAGTTGTTATGTAGACTACATTTCTGCAATTAACAGTTAGGAACAAAGCAGAAGCCAGAAATCAGCAGCAGACTTCCAAGTTCCAACAGAGTTAAAAGTGGAGCCTCCAAGCCTTCCCTGATGCACTGGAGACCAAGTTACTCTATCGGGTGTACATACAATATTTTATTTATGAGATTACATATCATCGGAGCAGATTAGCCCCCTTTCCTACACTTACATGCCCCCCCCCCCCCCCATGAAGGTCCACTGTATAATGGACATGATGAGGCCCCTATTATATCTTAATCATGACTGAAGATCTAGATCTAGAGCAGTGATTCTCAACCTCGGTCCTTAGGCACCCCCCCCCAACGGTGCACATTTTACAGGTCACCTCACAGATACACAGGTGCACTAATTACTCACTGGCACATTTTAAAAGATCACAGGTGGAGCTAATTATTTGAAAAACAAACAGAAAATGTGTGTAGAGCACCAAAGTGTAATTAAAACACTAAATAATTTTTGAATGAATAAACTTAATTCAAAAATGATTTCGTGTTTTTCTTACACTTTGGCGCTCTACACACATTTTCTGTTTGTTTTTCCTGTATCCATCTTCAGGGGATTGAACCCCCTACGTGTGAGCTGCCTAATAACAAACCACCCCATCTCTTTAGCGCCTTTATCACCTGGTGGTGATTCACATTTTTTCCGGAGCTAATTATTTGACCTGTGATTCTGTGTGGAGAACTGCACTGTTGGGGGTCCCTGAGGACCGAGGTTGAGGACCATTGATCTAGAGCATGGGGAAAGGCATAGAGTTTGATGGTAATAAAAATGAGGATGTGAAAGGAAAAATTATGACAAAGAATGGAGGCTGCTGATAGGTCGTCAAGAATAAGGTAGAGAAGGATTTTATTTGTATGTAAGTAAGAGATGCATGAAATGTAATAATATAATATAATTACTATATAACTGGCTGATAAATGCTTAACTACATCTGCTGCAACATCATCAAGAAGTAGATCCAGTGACATTTTGCATATGAAGAAAGACAAAGAAAAGCGGAAAAACTAAAAAAGACAAAGAAGAAAGAAACCAAATCTGCCAAAAAATAAAATACTGAAAAACCAAAAATATTATGTTAATTCCTTAATACCGGTTTCACCAGTTTATCTTGGTTGCACCTGGGTATATATTTCCATACCTAGTAGTGTTCCTGATTTACACATATGCATGTTTTATTTAGAATTTGTTGATAGAATAGAATAGAATAGAATTCCTTTATTCATCTCACAATGGAGAAATTTACAATTGTTACAGCAAGGTTCAAGTACAGATAAGGGTGAAAATAGCAAATAAAATAAGAAGTCCAAACAATATAAATCTAGAATCTAAGAACATGTAGGTCTCTACAGACCATGACAGTTGTACATTCTGATTGCAGCAGGTAGAAAAGACCTGCGGTACCTCTCCGTTGAGCATCGAGGGTGAAGCAACCTATCACTGAAAGTGCTACACAGATCCGTCAAAATATTTTTGAGAGGGTGTGAAGCATTATCCAATAATGATGTTATCTTGCTGATCATTCTCCTCTCACCCACAATCTCTACAGAATCCAAAGGCATTCCTAGGACAGAACTGGCCTTCCTTACCAGCCTGTTAAGTCTCTTATTGTCGGCTGTTGAAACACTGCTGCCCCAGCAGACCAGGGGATAGGTATTACAGTATATTCTAGGTCCGCCACCTCCAGGACTTTCCTTACATGGGATGTTGCTATGGATCAGATCAGTGGCGTAAGTTCGTCCCAGTTGCCCGGAGGCAAGATAAATATTGGTGCCCCCCCAACTCACACACCATCTTAAATAAATATATATGTATGCGTGTATGTATGTTGTTGATTTTATGTTTAGAATAAAGGGGCAGATGTATTAAGTCTTAACAAGAGATATATGTAAGGGTGATAAAGAGAGATAAACGTCCAGCCAATCAGCTCTTTACTGACTTTTTTCAAACACAGCCTGTAACATGGCAGTTGGCAGGGGATTGGCTGGACGTTTATCTCTCCTTATCACCCTTGCATTTATCTTTTGTTAAAGCTTAATACATCTGCCCCAAAGAGAGAGTGACATCTATGGTCCTGCTAGGAGGAGGAGTCAGCCACAGAAGCGATATCAACGGCTTTCAATTAACTGATTCAAACTCCCAGGGGAGGAGAGGTGCCCCCTTGAGAGCAGGAGCCAAAGGTCTGCCTCTGAATCAGATACTATCTATTATCTTCTAAAAGGTGCTAAATAAATAAATGGATTCTGATTGATTTCCCATCCAACATCCCATGTGAAATAGAACACCCACCTTAGTAAATTTCCCCCACTGTGTTCTAACATTTTTGGAATATCTACTCTATTTTAATCCAACCTCATATTTGCATATGGCATCCTTGGTTGTAGCACTTGGACACTGTTTCAATGGCTTACAAAGTACACTGGTAGCTTTAGGAGTTAATATAACGGAAACCAGTATGTTTTGATTCTTATTAAAGGGCATATTTATTATGCACTGTATCTTAGTCCTGATGAGTATATATTTTTTATTGCCGCATTTTGCAATAAAATGACTGTCAGAAATAGGCCCCTAGATCTATGGAGATGTGGGGTGTAACACAGTGCAACATTTTATTACAGAACTTCCACACATTTGATATATTATACAGCATAAAATGAACAAGAGAAAGTTGTTGCGCACAGCACAGTCCCTCAGCCTGTGACACGGTGGGAGTTGTTAAACCACAGCAAGTGGATAATATCTGCAGGCTCGGAAAATAAGCTCTAAGTTAATGTATGCAGCTGTCTCTATAAATAAGGCAATTTTGATTCTGGAGGCAGATGAGCAATTACACTTAATAAAAGCAGTTGTGTTTAATTTGAATAATTCCAGTCTGATCAGAGTTCTTCAAGGCTTTGTGTTTAATCAGTTGATCATATTCACAAGGAATGACCAAGCTGTACTAGGGAAGACATTTTCCCATCTAAGTAATGACTGTACTACGTGATAGAAGGTAGGTTTTCTCCTATGTATATATGACAGCATTTTTCATTGGTCATATCTTTTTTAGAGTAGATTCCCATGGGCAGAGGAATGAAACTTACATGAGAGATGGTGGAGATGTTGCCAATAGCAAAATCAGATTCTAGCTATAATTTATTCAGCACAGTCTATATAGCGGCAGCAGCTGATTGGCTGCTTTAGGCAACTTCTTCGTTTTATCTCTCTTGAAGGGTTGACACAGCCCCCCTCCCCCAGGTTTGTCTGTGTCACCCTTCCCGTAGAGCAAATGCTCTATGGGAATTGTTTATCTTCAAGTTCAATGCTGTAGGCCCTGAGAATGTAAATGTAATGCTTGATGTACAGTAGCATAACTATGTGTAATGTATTAATTAAAAAAAAAAAAAAACATTTTTAGGTTTTAAAAATGAGATAATATATTGCTCATCTTCAAGGTTTAGTGTATCAGCCGGCCCCTGCGGTTTTTAGGCTGCCTTCCGTGCTCCCAAGTGCTGGTAATAGGAAGAAGCTGAGCTGTGCTGGGAGCCCTACAGATGCTCTGTGCAGGTTCAGCCTGAAATCTCCAGGAGCCTTGTGTTGTGTGAGAAGGAAAATGTCTAGTTCCTACTCTTCTTCTCTTCATATTCAGCTTGGCGCGGGCACAGGACATTAGCAATCAAAGCAGATTGAATAGGAGATTTAAAAGTTAAAGGTTCAGGGTTGCCTAAAGGCCCCCATACACTAGGGCGACTTGTCCTGAGGACAAGTCGCCCCCGACTTCCCCCTGAGCTTCCCCGGCAGCTCCCCGGGGGAGCTTGATAAGATTGGCACTTGATGTGACATTTTTTACATGTGATAAATCGTCTCGATTTATCACATGTAAACCCGGGGAGCAGGGGGGGGGGGGGCTGCAGAACAGGGCTGCTGGTGGGGGGCGCTGCTAAGGCAGCGTGCAGGGGACGCTGCGGGGGACAGTGACAGAGCCGGGCAGGGGGAGGCGGGAGCTGTCAGTGCTGGGAAAAAAAGCCCATACAATGAAAAGGCAGCCTGTGATTGGCTGAGCACTCTCTCAGCCAATTGCTGACTGGCTGAGAGAGCGCTCAGCCAATCACAGGCTGCCCATTCATTGTATGGGCTTTTTTTTTCCAGCGCTGACAGCTTTTCCTGCCCGGCTCTGTTACTGCCAACTCTGTGTCCCCTGCAGCGCCCCCTGTCTTACTAGCAGCGCCCCCCCCCCCCCCGCATTGACGGCTCCCGGCTCCCTGCGGAGGTAGTGCAGGCGGGGACCGCAGGCGTCGCAGAGCAGAGACTGTCGGCGCAGCGGGAGAATAGAATGAAATCTTATTCAAAAGAATGGGCGGCTGCTGATTGGCTGAGAGCTCAGCCAATCAGCGGCTGCCCGGTCTTTTGAATAGGATTTCTTCCTATTCTCCCGCCGACGGTCTCTGCTCTGCGACGCCTGCGGTCCCCGCCTGCACTACCTCCGCCAGGAGCCGTCAATGCGGGGGGGGGGGGGGGGTGCTGACAGGGGGGCTGTATATAAAGATATATCGGATCTGAACATCGTGGGTGCTAAAAAGCACCCATGATGGCTCAGATTCCGATATATCTTATGTTCTGTAGGTCCGACGCCGTGATCGGATGCGCGCGGGACCGCGCATCAGATCAGATGTCAAACACAGGCGATTTTGGGCCGATTTCACCCGATTTATCGGCCCAAAGGGCCGAAATCGGATGAAATCGTCCGAAAATCGCATAGTGTATAGGGGCCTTAAGTCCCAGAAATTAGGTCCACCTCCTGGCCCACCGGAAAGCGTGGCAACCTTCCCGCATTGCCCTCCGTCTCCCACGAACCACCCCTCCGCGGGGTGGTCTGCGGGTCAAATGACGCGATTGTGGCATTTTAGCTCCCCCTCGCAGTGTAATGCCTGAAATACCGGCATGGTGGAGGGCGGGACTAAAATGATGCGATCGCTAAAATAACACACCCCAAATAGGGCAGCCCGTCCGTGGCTCCGCCCCTGACTGAACCACCCTTTTTTCCTCCCGGCGATGGCCCCACCCCCCTGCCACTGCAGAGCACAGTCTAAGGCAGGCATGTCCAAACTATGGCCCTCCAGCTGTTGTGAAACTACAAGTCCCAGCATGCCTTGCCACAGTTTTGATATTAGGGAATGCTAAAATTATAGCAAGGCATGCTGGGATGTTTCACAACAGCTGGAGGGCCATAGTTTGGACATGCCTGGTGTAAGGCATGGCCTAATTAGGGTATACAGCTGCAGGAGGCTTACACCCCCTCATGAAATCCGATATTACAAGGTTTTTTCCCTACCCACATCATAGTTTCTACTCCTCTTTTAGCTCTAACCTCCCCTACAAATCATAGTTGCCTACACTCCCGCATCCTACAGAAGGCTCCATTTCAGTCAAAAACCTTCTGCCCAGATTCAGCAAGGGTGCCAATAAAGAGTTTCTTGACAAGGATAGTGATTTGCTGTGTGATTTGTGGTAGTTGCTCAGGTCTGGAGTCTCTGCTGAGGACACTTATCCGCCTTTTGGAGAAACTTCTGACAGGAGACAGCAGCACATGATCACACAGCCTTATGTGTGATGGTTTGCACTCATCCGTAGCGTTCTGTTGCTGTTTGTAGTTAGCTTTGATTTAGGGCAGTGATGGCTAACCTTGACACTCCAGCTGTAGTTAAACTACACATCACAGCATGCCCTGCATCAGTTTTAGCATGGGCAAATAGTAAAACTGTAGCAGGGCATGCTGGGATGTGTAGTTCAACAACAGCTGGAGTGTCAAGGTTATCCATCACTGTTCTAGGGTAAGATTTTTTGTTAGTAATTTTTCTTTAAAAATATTTTTTTAATTAGTATCTGGTGTTCATACTGATTTGGCTAATGCTATACTGGAATGGAAAACAGCAGATCCAATAAATATAAGTAGTGCCTGCAAGATGCAGACCGTCAGTGTTCACAATAAAATAACATTTAATACACAGAAAACACACTTATATGCTTAGGGCAAATTTACATAAGGTAAAATTGCATTTGGAATTTATTGCATAGGCATCACATAAATCATACATATTGTGCTGAGTGAGAATAAATATCACAGTATATATATACTTGCAAACAAGAAACCCCATATTGCAGCCAGCAATATTAGTATAAATACTTAAATACTTACAAAACTTCCTAAAATATATTGTTACAAATGGTTTACATCTTGCAACAACAAGCATTGGTACTCTTTACCTAGAACGGCGCCCATCGCGACCATCGCGACCATCGTATGCACTAAAAAACGGGTGCGATGCGATGCCCGCGATGGCCGCGATTTCCCATAGGGATCAATGTTAAAAGTCAGATTGGACGCGATTTTAGTGTTCAATGCCTCAATGCCCGCGATTTTTCCATAGGAAACAATGTTAAATGGGCCACAGAGCCCAAATAGTCACCCTAAAGTCTGAAATGGCCCCCACAATTGTTAACGCCACCCCACGATCAACGTCAACCCGAAGCGTGGCGAGCGCAGCGAGCCCGCGAGGGGCGGCGGTACGCGTCCTCCGACCTTTTCATACCCCCACTATCCACGTCGGCGTGGAGTTGAGAATAGAATAGTGTGGCGAGCGCAGCGTGGCGAGCGCAGCGAGCCCCGCGAGGGGACGCGGATACCTTCCCAGGTAAACGCGTCCCTTCGTGGGCTTCACAGGTATCCGCGTCCGCTCGCCACGCTTCGGGCTCGGTGGCTCGCTGCGCTCGCCACACTATTCTATTCTCAACTCCACGCCGACGTGGATAGTGGGGGTATGAAAAGGTCGGAGGACGCGTACCGCCGCCCCTTGCGGGCTCGCTGCGCTCGCCACGCTTCGGGTTCACGTTGATCGTGGGATGGCGTTAAAAATTGTGGGGGCAATTTAAGACTTCAGGGGGACTATTAGGGCTCTGTGGCCCATTTAACATTGTTTCCTATGTAAAAATCGTGGCCATTGAGGCATTTAACACTAAAATCGCGTCCAATCTGACTTTTAACATTGATCCCTATGGGAAAATCGCGGGCATCGCGGGCATCGCGTCGCACCCGTTTTTTATGTGCATATGATGACCGCGATGCCTGCGATTTTTTACCCCCGACGCCCGCGATGCTAATCGCGGGCGCCGTTCTAGGTAAAGAGTACCCAAGCATTTAATCCACACAAATATATGGAACTAGATTGGGCATCCTAGTGTAATTTCCCTGATTTCAAAAGTTGGAAAGTATGCCACAAACTATACAGTTAAAGCAGACTGGGCTCCTGATGTCAACTTACAACAACTTAACACCACCCCCCCTACCCCCCATTGACTTCAACTCAGCCTTGTGTTTGTCTCACAAGGCCGAGTTGAAGTCATTGGGGGGGGGGTTTGGGTAGGTGTTAAGTCAGTAGTGCTTTCAGTAGATGTACGGGGGCTGTTTCAGAGAATGGATGCAAAGTGGCTGTAACTGTGGGCCAACTGATTTACTACCTTATGCTAATTCGTGCTGAGCTGCTCATTGATTTTACCCAACTGCCCCAACTGTCATCATTAGCACGTCACTTGTACCAGTCCTATGCTAGGAAATAGAGATCAGTTGGAAACAGGCTTCCCAGCCATATATGTAGGACTCAATATCGCACGGGGCATTACATACATGCCCACAACATTTCCACAAGTCTGGCCAGTTTTGTGCTTATTCATCGTCAATCATTGCACAGTATTTTACCCAAAACACCCAATTTTGTGGCAATTCAGCACAAATACAAAACTATGCTAGATGACACAGGATAAATACAGTAATATACTAAGTGACACAGGAGGACAGATACATTATTATGCCAAGTGACAAAGGGCCTTATTCAGATCTGAGCTCAGTACACATTTGTTTGGAAAATGGGCAAAACCATGTGCACTGCAGGTGGAGCAGATATACATACCTCCCAACTGTCACGATTTTAGAGGGACAGTCCCGATTTTCGGGTCCTGTCCCGCTGTCCCACCCGCGGCAGGCATTGTCCCGCTGCGGGGGGTGGCAATTGGGAGACCCCCCCAATCTAGTAGAATAGACGCTGTGCGCATGCGCACAGCGTCTATTCTCGTATGAAAATGAGGTTGCGGCTAATTAGCATAAGCCGCGCCCTCATTTGCATACGCCCGCCCCTATTTCTTTAGGTCAAAAGTTGGGAGGTATGGATATAACATGTGCACAGACAGTTACATTTGGGTGTGGTGTGCTGAAACTGAAATCTAAATTGCAGTGTAAAAATAATGCAGCCAGTATTTACCCTGCTCAGAAACAAAATAACTCAATAACACAAATCTAACTCTCTCTATATATGTTACATCTGCCCCACCTGCAGTGCACATGGTTTTGCCCATTTTCCAAACACATGTGTACTGAGCTCAGATCTGAATAAGGCCCAAAAGGACAAATACAATATTATGCCAAGTGACAGGACAAATACAGTACTATACTAAGTGACAAAGGACAAATACAGTACTATGGAAATAATTCAGCATGGCTCACTAACCAGAGAATCTTCATGCACAGAGAGACAGCACTGGCCGTGGGGCATGCTGGGATGGATCTGTGATGCTGCAAAGAGAAGCCCATAGGCAAAAGCTGGCAATACCCCCTACAGCGGTACCCTGGCAGAGGGGCATTAGCAGTGCCGAATATCCCATTAGGCACATGAGGCACGTGCCTAGAGGCGGCACATGTTTAGGGGCGGCACTTAGATGCTTGTGATAGTACTCTCAGCATGAAATGTACCATTAACTGCAAAATATTTCTACTACTGTAGAATAATACTGTACCATATTCCATCTTGAGTAGAGTCTAAATGGATAGGACATGCAGGGCCGCCGACAGGGGGGTGCCAGGGGTACAGCTGTCCTGGGCCTTGGCCTCTGAAGGGGCCCGGGCAGCTGCCCACAGTGGCACAGCACACCCCCCCCCCCGCACCCGCACAATGCCACCCGGCGGCCAGGCACGCACAATACACAGTGCAGCCTGCAGAGCGTTGAGCCTAGGATACAGAGGGTCTCGGCGCTCTGCAGGCTGCACTGTGCAGTGAGTGCTCTGTCCGAGTCCCGAAGCCCGGTGGGAGAAGATGCTGCGCATCCGCCACCGCAGGGGGGGTGTCGGCGTGCACGAGGAGGGGGGGTGCCACTGGGGGCCCGGGCTGAGGGTCAGTCCCAGGCCCCAACATTGCTAGCGGCGGCCCTGAGGACATGCAGATACTGCCCCTGTAAACTGTCCTAAGTAGTAAATATGTATACATTATAGATACGGTGACAGTGGATTTTTCATTATTAAATTGGCTATTATCAAATGAGGGCTTATAAATAATCAATAAAAAAATACATTTAGGCTGGGGGGGGGGGGGGGCGTTATTGTTGTGCCTATGGGTTCCCTCACCCCTAAATCCACCCCCTGGCCATTAGTGCATACAAAAATGTGGTAAAACACCCAAAAATGGGGGTTTTAACGTATTTTCACTTTAGTGCATCCAGCCCTCTGTGCAGCGGCTTTCTCCTCGCAGTCCAGTGCGAATTCTCACGGTAGTGATCTATGCTGTATTAGCCCCTATATACAGTCCCAAGTGACACACAAATACTGGGGACCCCCTTTGTCACAAAGACACTGCTTTTCTATAGTATAATGTTACAAGCTTTTCTCTTAAAAAAATATGCATTGTGTTGTTTCAGACTTTTAGCCTGTTTCAGAAGTAGATGCAGCTGCAATTGCAAATGTATATTTGAATGCCGCAGATCTGTGAAGTATAAAAATTCCACAGTATAGTAGCATGGATTTGTAAAGAGACGTCACTAAGGGTGAATCTGATTCACCACTTGTGTACAAAGACACACCATTGGTCACACATTTTTTGCGATATTGGACCTTTCAGCAATCCAGCAATTGGACCTTTTCAGCTGTCACAGTCTTTACAACAGCAAACAGAAATGCAGTATCAGGCTCAGATAATCCCCCTAACATGGTTGCAACATGCCTGAATTTATGTAGGCCCCCCATTACCTCCCATGTACACTTACTACCTGTCACTCACTTTGCAAAGAGTTGTACCACATCTTCCTTTGCTAACCAATTGCTGCACATGCGCAGTGTGACTGGGATTCACGCATACCCTCCAACATCTGAAGGACAGAAACCAGCACACATTCGGGAAGGGGGTGTGGCAATGGGTAAAGTGGGCCTAGCCACTGGTAAAGTGGGCATGGCCATGGGTAAAGTGGAAGTGGTCGTATCACGTTTCTGAATAGGTACTGCCCATTTTTTTTTAAGAGGCCTCTTGGCGCCCCCCACCCTCCACATCCTGGTGGATGTCTGGGAGGAGGAGAGTGCTTCATCCGGCCAGCTATTTTTTGAAAAATAAAAGCCTGGGAAGTTCCTGGGAGGAGCTGCGCTGCCCATGGCAGCTCATGGATTCATTGAGGCACAGACGGATGACACGTCATGCCTGTGACCAGACACTAGAGCCCCCAGAGTCAGCGCCATGGAGTGGGAGCGACAGTGCACGCTGTTAAAGCTCTGCTCCTCCTTACTTTGACCCATAGCACATGGAGCCAGACTCTGGAGACAATGGAGAAGTGGAGACAGTTCCACCATCGGGGCAGGCAATAACCGTACCATTTTCACATCCTTTTTTAACCGGTACAGTCATAAAAAAACGGTATTGTACCGGCTAAATCTGTACAGTTGGAGGGTATGTTCAGTATAAACAAAATCTCTCAACTAAAAAAAGAGTGGCATTGAATCCACCACTGTCTCAGGCCCTTTGTTACATTATATCAGTAAATATAAATAATTTAGGACACTACATTAACTATACAAAGCATATATTATACAGAACATCTGCAGATACTATAAGAAGCAGGCTTTTTTGTCTTTATATAAAGCATCAGAATCCTTCATTAACCTGTGCAGTGGAATGCTTCCTAACGAGCAGTCCAGCAGGAACCGTTGCCCGTCTGTTGTTATATTTTTAGGTCCAGACCCCTTTCTTTGGTTCTAATTGAGAAGAATGCCCCCAGCATCTGCTTCTTCTCTCCTCTTGTGGCACAGCTGATGGCCTCAGACAGCTTATTCAATTGTATGTTTCGTCTTTAGTATGGGAGATATTAATGTCATGGGCAAGAAGGGGCGCTGTCGATTGGTAATATTCACCACTCCAATGCTGATGTTAACCTTATTTTGTCATTTTGCTGTTTACAGTGTGTTTATGAGCTGCTCATCTCTACATTTATTTGTATAACAGGACCCCTAGGACACATGCATGTGATTATCATGTGGAAATGTCAGAAGACAAACAGCAGGAGAGTAGGAAGGAGAAGGGCAGCACAGTCAGCCAGCATCCAGCCAGATACAGATTGGAACTGCTGTCACATTGCTTCACATGCAAATCTCACACACACAGGGCACTCACACGCAACACCCGCCTGGCACACATTAACGGTGTCTGATGTGAAAATCTGCTCCATAGGCTCACTGTTGGCAGATAATTAATCTGCTGTTACTAAAACAAAGTATATTTACAGCAGCAGGCATACATTAAGTATGTGTGCATAATGCTGGTTAACCCTAAACCTTCCTCTCCCACCAAGGAGGTATGGTATAATAAACATGGAAAAGGCATGAAGGAAAACAGATATGTTGTGGGTGTCTTGTGTTTGGGTGGATGGATTTCGAGAAACTGAAGCCATTATTTACAGTTTTCATAATGATTATAAATAACTAACATTTTATTCACATTCAGTGCAAGCAGTGCCGGACTGTGACGTAAAGTGCCCACCGGGGAATGTAGTGATAGAGGCCCTTCTATTGGGGTGAGGATAATCTCCAGAGGAGTGTGGCCAGTAGCTAACCATTAGCATACCTCCCAACAGTCCCGAAAACCGCGGGAATGTCCCGGGTTTCGGGGACATTCCCGCATCCCTCCCGCGGCCGGCAATGTCCCGGGGAGATGGGGGGGGGGGGGCTGTTTTGAGTCCCCCCTGTCGGCTGCTGAGCAGAGGGGAATAAACGCTTTGGGCATGTGCACAGCATCTATTTCCGCAGCCAGGGGGCTGGGGGCATGGCTAGAGGCTCGCCTGTAGCGCACAACACACTGTCCTTCCTCTGGGCCCAAGAAAGTTGGGAGCTATGCATTAGGGAGTACATGGCCTGGGTCCCATGATATATATATATATATATTAAATCCTGCAAGTGCATGTATGATAAAGTACCGTACCAGATTAATTATACCAATGCATTAAAGAAAATACACCATGCAGTTGTAGAAGTGTTCCCCGGTGCTGGGACAGTTCCCCTGCTCCCAACACCAGAGCAGCGACATCACTGGACGGAGCTTCAAGCAGCGCTGGTATCAAAAATACCATCCCATTGCTGGAAGTATGGTAGCGGGAAGCGGCACTGAAGCGGCAGCGGCATGGAACGGCATTTCAAAATTGGGGCCATTACGGCCTCCAAACGGAAACGATAGCATTTCCTGCCATTCAGGAGCCAATTACGGCAGTGTGGCCTATGGGAGGTTCCCCCAGTACTCCATTGGGCCAGTCCAACCCTGAGTACAAAGCATCGTTAATACTGCAACTCTAGTTTGTACATTTGTGTGCATTTTGTGCTGTGTATGAATACTGGGAGGCTGCACATACATATATTAGGACAAAGGGGTCTATTTACTAAGCTTTAGAGAGGTAAATTACCAGCCAATCAGCTCCTGTCATTTCTCCAAACCCAGCCTGTAACATGGTAGCAAGGAACTGATTGGATCATACTATATATTTTTTTTTATTAATTAACAGTTTCTTATATAGCGCAGCATTTTCTGTTTCACTTTACAATAGGAGACTGTGATACAACAAACTGGGTATTTACAGACAGTCAAAGGTAGGAGGGCCCTGCTCTCATCTACAGTATATATCTCCAAAGTATCTCTCTCCAAGACTTAGTAAATAGACCCCTTATCATTTTGAAAACAAAATGTAATGGGCTGTGAGGGTGGAAAAACAGAGGTTTTGATTTAACATAGACTAAGCAGTGTCAGGAAGTCCTGAAACATTATTTATTAGCTGATGCTACTATAAAACCCCACTAGTAAAGATTGCACACTGTTGGATTTCTATATTTTTAAGGGTGCACAGCAATGGACCTACAGTAGCTGGTAAATAGTGCACATCACCATTCCAATAACAATATTACACATAGAGGGGCAAAATAACCATTTAAGGGTTCCGTTAGGTAAGGCAAGTTACTACAGAGCATATTTCTTTTTTAAATAGGAACTGCGATTTTGTACAATTTAGCAAAATCTAAAAAGCAAAAACAACAATGCCGAGGTACTGCTGCTGCGGGTGGGGAGCATCATCAGCAAAAGCTGGCAATACTCTAAAGAAGCCCATGGGCTTCTATCCACAGCTTTGTGCAAGGGATCCAAGTGGGGCCGTGGATATTAGAGCTTCCCACCCTTTATTGCTTTACTTTTTTGGGGGGTAGTCAATGTGGGGTCACGGCTGTCGAGCTGGCTCGACAGCCGTGACCCTGTGTCGTTCTTGGTCAGATCGACCAAGAAATCGCCGGCTGGATTCAATGTCCCGCCTGACACGGGACTAGAAAGGGGCATGGCCGCGAGAAGTGGCCAGTAATTGGCGGTGTCTGGGAGCTCGGCAGGATGAGCCCGACTGCTTGAGAAGTCAGGCTCGTTCTGTGAGATCCCCTGCTCAATGCTGTAGAGAAAGACAGCATTGAATAGGGCTGGCGGCCATCTCCCCCGTTGTTGGGACAAGCTGCTAATTTGTGCCACTCTATCTGCAATAGACAGTTGATGATGAATTCCTAATTGTCATGATATGCGGAATAAGGAATGATAATTTTCAAGGCTGTATTGAGAGTCTAAACAAAATGTCCTCATAATTTATACACAGTGGGTGGAATGCCCTAACCCTCATTGTAGCTTCCTGTCGCACATCACAGTGACAGCGCCAGAGTCGGCAAGCCAATTGCTATATGTCACTAGTAAATTATCACCAATTTGGTTAAATAACTTTAAAATATTATATTTTCCTTGTCCCGAGGAATCTACAGTACTGTACATTCCCATAAATTATACATGAAACACAGAGAAATGCTTTTTAGAAACAGATTAACAACGATTTTCCAAGCAGTAATGTAATATATTTGTGTTATCAATATTAAAGAACAATTATTATTGTCCATAAGATGACTGGAAACATCAATCACTATGCTAAAGCATCCAATAAATCACACAGTTTATGAATGGTAAAGGTTAAGACAAAGGATTATCTGTGTATTATACATTGTAGGCATCTGCAGTCCAAATATTCTCCATCATATGCTCTGCTGCTCGCCACAAAGACACCTCTTCGTGCGACCATCAGACAACCTGTCAAGCATGCTGGCAGTAGGTGACTCTAAAGTGGTACCCGGATGACTTGCCATCACTGAAGGAAGCAGAAATCATAATTCCGCAATGCATATCACACCATCTGTCATCACGCAACAAGAGGCAATGCTATCAAATACAAGCAAAAAATAGAAGATGCTTTTATATAAGCACGTTCAATCTTTAGGAATGGGCAAAGCCAAACAAAGAATGTTTAGAGATGATAACGGCAATTCACATGATAGAAATGCTCCAATGAGTGCTAATAGAGCAACGTTCCCACACAGATACATGCGCTGCATGTCAGTTAGATATACAGTATGTGAGGCTGGTTTTCCATACAGCCATGGCAGCTTGCTAAAATGAGTACCTGCCCGTCTATGACGAATGTCCTGCCGTCTTGATGCAAAATGCTGCATCGTCCGCATTTATTTAAATCAGAGTAAAATAAATACCACAAGACATCAGTTCCCTGCCATTGGACTATAAAAAACACGTTGTCCACAAAAAGCGGACATAAAAATGGTCTAAGTCTAAATATGTAGATAAAACAACTCACCCTTAGTAACAATAAAGATGGCATTCGATAAAATACCACTTAATCAGCTAAATATCTTGTCCTCCCACTCCACTAAAACTTTCCTGTTTTCATTAAACTTGGTGTCAGAAGCCGCCCTACATGCACAGAAGTAGCCCCAAATGAAGCGCAATGCTGCCACCTGTTGTGCATTATTAAGAGTGTTTCTGATCATGTAAGAGGGAATGTAGGAGAAGAGATACAGTACATTGTGCAAGGCAGGCTGCATGGCACACTTTATGGTTATGGCTGGCAGAGAGGTTTTCTCATACAGTATGCAGTAGTGGCAGAAGGAGGAAATATAGAACATTAGAGCTCATTCACACCGTATTTATAATGTTTTTTTATGATTAAAATAATGACATTATACAGATTCGTTTAAACTGAGCTTGCAGTCGAATGCAGATATTCACAGCACATTTGCTGTGAATAGCGAGTCTGCTCCTGTGCACGGGCACATGGGCACCCACTGGCTTCCATATGAATGATGAATGCTAAGTAGGCCCACTATGACTAGTTACGACAATCTGCATATAAAAGCTGCCGCGATGTGTACTCACGTATATGTAGAATGAGTGCGGGCACATCTATACTGTCCTTTGGGATTACAATGACAATAGGAAGAGAATAAGTCCCTGGATTTCTCTCCTTTACCAGAATGATTTGTGAAGCGGATGGAATGGTGACCTGTCACTCTAGCTCATGGTAAAGTAGCACCTGCCCATGGATTTGCACATATAGATGTTTGTGATTACTCACCAAAACTCATTTTACAAAGACAGTAGTGCCAATTAATAATGTGATGTATATTTTATATTTGACACATTAAGGGGCTAATTGATCACCATTTGCATCCTCAGATGTGGACGTGCTGTAATAACATTGACCCGATCTGCAGGGCAATGATTGATTACATTGCACGGATGTCACAATTATTGAATGCAGGGACAGAGCGTGTGATACCAATCTGCCACCTTATCGGGGTAGTTATCATAAAACATTCCCATAGTAGTGGCTGCCATGCGCCCCCGCCACCGACAGGGCGGCTACCAGCAGCACACCCACCCCACCTGTTTATGCACTATGGACACACAAGAAAAAAATTGTATGTCAGTTCCGGCATCGTGCAAATGGGCTGCATCTTCACTATTTTGAATTTTTTTTTTTTTTTATTCTAGGGGCCCACAGCACTGCCCGGGGAGATGCTGTGACAGCGGGTGGCAGGCAGTGGGGTCCGGGCAGCGGCGGCTGGGAGCTTGTAGCGCTATTTGCCGGGCGGCAGGGCGGAAAGCGCTGCTGAATTTGAAAACATTTTGAGAAAATTCAGCCAATCAGCATCCAGCCAGTCTTGTCAATATGTTTTTCAATTTCAGAAAACATTGGGGTGGGCCCCTAGAATCCTTGGGCCCCTGGGCAACTGCCCATTAAGCCCAATGGGAAAGACGGCACTGCAGAGCATCTGTTTTTTTCCTTTAATGCACCTCTCCATGATGTCACATTGGCCCTTATTCAGATCTGACCGCAGTACAAATTTGTTATGAAAATGTGCAGAACCATGTGCACTGCAGGTGGGGCAGATGTAACATATGATAAAGAGAGATAAATGTCCAGCCAATCACCTGCTAACTGCCATGTTACAGGCTGTGTTTGAAAAAAGTCTTTATCACCCTTGCATTTATCTCTTGTTAAGGCTTAATACATCTGCCCCATTGAGAAAATACACAACCTCAGTTTCTTTCTAGGTCACTATAAAATATAATCCAAAATAGTGAGAAGCCGCCCATTTGCATGATGCCGGAACTGACATACAGTACAATTCTTTTTTCTTCTGTGTCCACAGTGCATAAACAGAACCCTGACAGACACAAGCCTTAAGGCCCATACACACTGGGCGAATTTGAGCTGAAATCCGCTCAAAACAGCAAGTTTGAGCGGCTTTCAACTCAAAGTCGCCCAGTTTGTATGCCCCAGCGATGAGCGGTGAACGCTTCTGCGCACTACTGCATCATCGCAGGAAAAGCCGCATATCTGCTGTTATTATGATCGACTTTGGGGACGGCTCTGCGCTAATTGTTTCACAGAGATGGAATGTGGCCGATTTTTACAGTATAGCGTTTGGTGACCAGAAAGAGAGAAAAGGAGAGAAAAGTATTGACACCCGGCCATGTCAATACATCCTAACAGGGCACAAATAAAGGTCTTATTACCTAATTTTAAGTTATATATTTTACTATATATTAATTTTATTTCATTTTAATTCCAAATATATACCTGACAGGTCAATTTGTAATGAATTTACTGGAAATTGTCTTTCTACTTTTGTCCTTGGACAAGAAATTGCAGCCAATTTTCTTGTCATTTCTCAAAAATCCACATAAATGCTGTCATTTATATCATAACCCCTCAACCCTGCAAAATGTCTTCAATAAGATAATTACTTAATTATGGCTAGAGAAACACTGGAATAGAAATTATACTAATGGGGCAATTTTACAATATAAAATTAATCACTAGCTTCAAACCTCTAGTTTTGCTTCACATTTCACCTGGAAACCTGCAAAATGCTCCATAGACAAAGTTCTTTGCAATGCAGATGGAATGCATTTTTGTTAAGTGAACACTACGAATAAACAAGAGAACTGTTTATAGTAAAAGAAATGTGTTCAATCTGCGGAGACAAAGGTGCTTCAGTCATTAGCATCATTGTACCCAGAAACCCTCCGTGACACACACTCATTTTTCTTGCAACAGACCCATTTGTCGTGGTCCACAATTTAAGTCCCCTCACACAAAGTTTGGGCCGGCCCCCTCTCTAAAGAACTGCATATCATATCATAAGTGACCTACTGGGCTGGCTGCATGGTGCCGCTGCGTCTGACGCTACTGGTAAATTAAATATGGTGGCATTTTAGTACAGTTAGGCATTTGTGTGTGTTATATATATATATATATATACATACATATACACTGCTCAAAAAAATAAATGTACACAATGTAACTCCAAGTCAATCACACTTCTGTGAAATCAAACTGTCCACTGGAGGCACTACCAGGAGACAGGCCAGTACATCAGGAGACATGGAGCAGGTCGTAGGAGGGCAACAACCCAGCAGCATGACCGCTACCTCGGCCTTTGTGCAAGGAGGAACAGGAAGAGCACTGCCAGAGCCCTGCAAAATGACCTCCATCAGGCCACAAATGTGCATGTGTCTACTCAAACAGTTAGAGATAGACTCCATGAGGGTGGTATGAGGGCCCGACGTCCACAGGTAGGGGTTGTGCTTACAGCCCAACACCATGCAGGACATTTGGCATTTGCCAGAGAACACCAAGATTGGCAAATTTGACACTGATGCCCTGTGCTCTTCACAGATGAAAGCAGGTTCACACTGAGCACATGTGACAGGCATGACAGAGTCTGGAGACACCAAGGAGAACGTTCTGCTGCCTGCAACATCCTCCAGCATGACCAGTTTAGCAGTGGGTCAGTAATGATGTTTGGTGGCATTTTGTTTTGGGGGCGCACAGCCCTCCATGTGCTCGCCATACTGCCATTAGGTACTGAGATCCCCAGACCCCTTGTGAGATCATATGCTGGTGTGGTTGGCCCTGGGTTCCTCCTAATGCAAGACAATGCTAGACCTCATGTGGCTGGAGTGTGTCAGCAGTTCCTGCAAGATGCTATGGACTGGTCTGCCCGTTTCCCAGACCTGAATCCAATTGAGCACATCTGGGACATCATATCTCGCTCCATCCACCAATGCCACGTTGTACCACAGACTGTCCAGGAGTTGGCAGATGCTTTAGTCCAGGACTGGGAGGAGATCTCTCAGGAGACCATCCACCACCTCATCAGGAACATGCCCAGGCCTTGTAGGTAGGTCATACAGGCACGTGGAGGCCACACACTACTGAGCCTCATTTGACTTGTTTTAAGAACATTACATCAAAGTTGGATCAGCCTGTAGTGTGTTTTTCCACTTTAATTTTGAGTGTGACTCCAAATCCAGACCTCCATTGGGTTAATAAATGTGATTTCCATTGATAATTTTTGTGCGATTTTGTTGTCAGCACATTCAACCATGTGAAGAACAAAGTATTTAATAAGAATATTTAATTCATTCAGATATAGGATGTGTTATGTTAGTGTTCCCTTTATTTTTTTGAGCAGTGTATACTGTATATATACACACACACACACACACACACACATACACAGAATATAGGAAGAGAGAGGGGGCGGCACTCTGCAGGCTTGGTTAAAACTAGAGATGTGCGGCGGCCACTTTTTCGGGTTTTGGTTTTGGTTTTGGATCTGGATCTCCCTTTGTGTTTTGGATCTGGATTGGTTTTGGCAAAACCACCCTTGTGGGTTTTGGTTTTCGTTTTGGATCTGGATTTTTATAAAAAAATGCTAAAAATGGCTAAAATAACAGAATTTGGGCCTGTTTTTGCCCCTAAAGTATTATTAACCTCAATAACATTAGTTTCCACTCATTTCTAGTCAATTTTGATCACTTCACAGCTTACAAAATTGTTTTCATTTACTGTAGTTGGGCCAAAAGGGTATACCGAGGTAGCTGGATGACTAAGCTAAGCGACAGCAGTCGGCATCACATACATGTGGACCTTACACTTCCAACCTGGCAGAGCGGCACTGCAGGGGCAGACAGGGTGGCAGTTTAATAAACTATCCCAAAAAAAGAGAAATGCTCTAAACAGCAAATACAAAGAGGTATCGGCCTTGTCATTACTGGTGGTAGCAGCTTCAGCACTCCCACTATTTCCTCCTCCATCATCCTCCAAAAATGTGTTTTTATTTTATTTATTACTTTTATCTATTTTTCTTACTTTACACTGGACACAGCCTGTCACACTGGACACAGCCCCTTGGACACTGGACACTGCCCCTGGACACAGCCCCTGGACACTGGACACAGCCTGTCACCCTGGACACAGCCCCTGGACAATGGACACAGCCTCTGGACACAGCTCCTGTACACTGGACACAGCCGTCACACTGGACACAGCCCCTGGACAATGGACACAGCCGTCACACTGGACACAGCCTCTGGACACCGCCCCTGGACACAGCTCCTGTACACTGGACAATGGATATATGTCACGCTGGACACTGGATATATGCCGTCACACAATGGTTAGATGTCACACTGGCCACTGGATATATGTCGTCACATTGGACACAGGATATATGTCGTTACACTGGACACAGGATATATGTCGTCACACTGGACACAGGATATATGTCGTCACACTGGACACAGGATATATGTCGTCACACTGGCCACTGGATATATGTCGTCACACTGGACACAGGATATATGTCGTCACACTGGACACAGGATATATGTCGTCACACTGGACACTGGATATATGTCGTCACACTGGACACAGGATATATGTCGTCACACTGGACAATGGATATATGTCACGCTGGACACAGGATATATGTCGTCACACTGGACACAGGATATATGTCGTCACACTGGACACAGGATATGTCGTCAGTCGTCACACAGGACAGGACACAGGATATATGTCGTGAGTGACTTGTGACACTGGACAATGGATAAGATATAGGCCGTCACACTGGACACAGCCTCTTGTATTAATGCTGCCCCTGTACACAGTGTACTACTCAGCAGCACTGCAGCCCCTGTGTGTGAGCACTGCAGCACTGAGTTAGTTAGTTAAATCACAAAAAAAACACAGGGTTCAGGGCTAAATAAAATAAATCACAACACAGGGCTTAGGGCTAAATAAATCACATCAGGGCACGGGCCACAGGACAGCCCCTGGACAGTGGACACTGCAGCCCCTGCGTGTGAGCACTGCAGCACGACACAGGATATATGTCGTCACACTGGACACAGGATATATGTCGTCACACTGGACACAGGATATGTCGTCAGTCGTCACACAGGACAGGACACAGGTTATATGTCGTGAGTGACTTGTGACACTGGACAATGGATAAGATATAGGCCGTCACACTGGACACAGTCCCTTGTATTAATGCTGCCCCTGTACACAGTGTACTACTCAGCAGCACTGCAGCCCCTGTGTGTGAGCACTGCAGCACTGAGTTAGTTAGTTAAATCACAAAAAAAACACAGGGTTCAGGGCTAAATAAAATAAATCACAACACAGGGCTTAGGGCTAAATAAATCACATCAGGGCACGGGCCACAGGACAGCCCCTGGACAGTGGACACTGCAGCCCCTGCGTGTGAGCACTGCAGCACGACACAGGATATATGTCGTCACACTGGACACAGGATATATGTCGTCACACTGGACACAGGATATGTCGTCAGTCGTCACACAGGACAGGACACAGGATATATGTCGTGAGTGACTTGTGACACTGGACAATGGATAAGATATAGGCCGTCACACTTGACACAGCCCCTTGTATTAATGCTGCCCCTGTACACAGTGTACTACTCAGCAGCACTGCAGCCCCTGTGTGTGAGCACTGCAGCACTGAGTTAGTTAGTTAAATCACAAAAAAAAACACAGGGTTCAGGGCTAAATAAAATAAATCACAACACAGGGCTTAGGGCTAAATAAATCACATCAGGGCACGGGCCACAGGACAGCCCCTGGACAGTGGACACTGCAGCCCCTGCGTGTGAGCACTGCAGCACGACACAGGATATATGTTGTCACACTGGACACAGGATATATTTTGTCACACTGGACACAGGATATGTCGTCAGTCGTCACACAGGACAGGACACAGGATATATGTCGTGAGTGACTTATGACACTGGACAATGGATAAGATATAGGCCGTCACACTGGACACAGCCCCTTGTATTAATGCTGCCCCTGTACACAGTGTACTACTCAGCAGCACTGCAGCCCCTGTGTGTGAGCACTGCAGCACTGAGTTAGTTAAATCACAAAAAAAACACAGGGTTCAGGGCTAAATAAAATAAATCACAACACAGGGCTTAGGGCTAAATAAATCACATCAGGGCACGGGCCACAGGACAGCCCCTGGACAGTGGACACTGCAGCCCCTGCGTGTGAGCACTGCAGCACCTAGTTAGTTAAATCACACTACAGGGCTCAGGCCACAAGTCTACAACACAGGGCAGTGAGGGCAGGTCACGGAGCACAGCACGGAGCACATGGCACGGAGCACAGCACAGGGCAGTGAGGGCAGGTCACGGAGCACAGCACAGCACGGAGCACATGGCACGGAGCACAGCACAGGGCAGTGAGGGCACAGGTCAGGTCACGGAGCACATGGCACAGAGCACAGCACGGAGCACACGGAGCTTCCCAACCACCCTCTTCCCTCTCCAAGATTGGAGTGAAGATGGCGGGCGCGCGTGCGTCTTTTATAAGATCCCGCTCCCGCGAGAATCCGACAGCACGATGATGACGTTCGGCCTCGTTATTGGTCCGGAATTCAGGCGGGAACACCCGAGCCGGCTCGGATCTGGCCCGGATCCCCGATATTCGGATCTGTCGGATCTCGGGGATCCGGACCCGCTCATCTCTAGTTAAAACGGTCCTTAGAATGCAAATGTTTTGAGGATACTCCCCATAGTCAGGGACAACAGCACACACATGCCTGCATTGTAGTACCAATATATTATGATAGATCTTTATTATATTGATGCTTTATTTTATGTCTCATAATGCTAGCAGTGAATGGTAACCATGGAGTTTTGATTGCAAATTGTCAAATGTAGCTCTAGGTAAAGCAGTTATTTCAATATCTTGCCGAGGAAAGTAGCAATAGTTGGTAAGGGTTATAACAGTTTGATGTCATTTGGATATTATTCAAAAAAATTCTCTAGTCCATAACTGATCTTTTAATTTAATCCACCTGGCACTACAGAGCTCAATAGAAGTATATCCACCAGCTCACTAAATTGAAATTTGTTATTCCAATTTGACTTTTTCATATCAAAGCCCAGAAGATCCTCAGGGTCACTTAAAAAGAGGTAAGTTGCCTTCTCTTTTGCTTATCTGACTGAGCTTTTTTAATTACTCAGTTATGCCCTTGGATACTTTGCTCATGGTCATACCCATAAATCATAGGCATTTTACTTCATAGACATTCTAAATCACAGTAAATGAAATCACAGATTGTGTAACCATCATTATATATGTACGGCACTCATTTTTACATTATCTATTATACTCACACATATAAACACATATATACACACAATACAAAAACAGGCAAATGGATCACCCTTGAACGCAGCAACGCAGCTGCTAGTAGGTCTCAAAAACACTTAACGAGGATACACCACTCCTCAAAAAACACACAATCCACACAAGTTTAAGTGGAAACCTCCCAGCGCTTACAAACAAAACACAATACTTCCCTTTGTTAGTGAGATGTTTCTATTCGTCGGATGGACGAAGGAAAGGTCCTTTTAGCAAATTGTCATATATATTTGTCCATGAAAAAGAATAAAGACAGAATGGCATATGGTGAAGTATGTCCACACAAAATTCTGTTGACACCAGTGCAGGTAGTTAAGGACTGTGACACTGTTCCTTCCACCTGATTACTTCTGATTACTTCTGAAAGTGAATCATGTACCCAACTCACATCAGTAATGATATCCTCATATCCAGCAAGCCAAATAATGAGGACAACCAGCACCAGTCTTTGTAAAAAAAACACCATTTAATAAAGCTAGCAGGCTTCAATAGCAGATAGCAAACATAGCATTAGGTCACATGGCAAATCAAGATACTTAAACTGGTCCTCTTGGACGGCAGCCGTTTCGGTGTGCCAACACCTTTTTCAACAGAGTACAGCCATTAGTGATATGACTAATGAAACATATCAAGTTATCTTTTACTTGGTTCGTACCCCAACTCACAGTATACAGATGTTATGCTCTCACATCAAGGTATCTTTAAATACACTGCATTGCAGGAGCGTCTGTGTCTGAGACGCTCCTGCGTGTCAAACAGATGGAGTGCCTCTCCCCCGGCACCAGCATGATCATCTCTCCACCAAAGAGAGGGGATCATGCTGGTGCCGGTGGTGTGAAAGAAGCGCTGACTAGGTTTGACAGAGACGCCGGGGACAGAGATGCAGTTCCCGGCAACAGTATGGTAGTTACTTGTGTAGTTTCACGGCGGCAGCCTATGCTGATAATGTAGCTTAGGCTGCCGCCGTGAAACTAGACAAGTAAGGCAGCCAGCTACGTTGCTTCGGACTGACTACGCTAACTACGCTGGCCACAGGAACACAAGGTCATTTCTGAAAGGGACACTACGCTAGGTACCATATATATATATATATATATATATATATATATATATATATATATATATATATTGTGACAAGAACACTGGAATAGAGTTTGAGGGCAGGGTATTTGTCCCGGGTTCTTGTCTTACACCTTTTAGAAACAAGAAAACTTCCATGAGAATGTTTCTTTTTTGTTAAAGCTGAGTAACGGTTCAGTGCAGGTGTTTGGCCTCACAGAGGGCTAATCAGTATTTGCAAGTCAGTGTCAGTGTGTGCAGACTGCCTGGGGAGGCTGCAGAATCTCTGTGAGCGGAACAAGCTTTCTGATGCAAGTAAGCCATTCAGTAGTGACTGGAAAACTTTTTTTTTTCGTTTAGAGATAGATAGGAATATCCTGTGTTTAATTAGTGCCGGACAGGCAAGGTATTTTCTTTTGTTGTTTATTTTCTGCTGAATAAAACTAGTAGAAGCCAGTTGCACCCCAAAAACTGGATTTATATGATTTCTTAGCTGCTGCTTGTTGCCTTCTAACCCAGGAAAAGGCATCCAGTTCCCTTACAGTGTTACAACTCTTTTTAAATCATAATGATAACAGAAACTACCCAAATGACCCTGATCAAAAGTTTACATACCCTGGAGATTTTGGCCTAATAACATGCACACAAGTTGACACAAACGGGTTTGAATGGCTACTAAAGGTAACCATCCTCACCTGTGATCTGTTTGCTTGTAATCAGTGTGTGTGTGTATAAAAGGTAAGTGAGTATCTAGTCTCCTGAAAGACCCTTGCATCTTTCATCCAGTGCTCCACTGACATGTCTGGATTCTGAGTCATGGGGAAAGCAAAATAATTGTCAAAGGATCTGCAGGAAAAGGTAATTGAACTGTATAAAACAGGAAAGGGAGATAAAAAGTTTTCCAAGCAACTGAGAATGCCAATCATCAATGTTCAAACTCTAATTAAGAAGTGGAAAATTAGGGATTCTGTGGAAACCAAATCATATTCAGGTAGACCAACAAACATTTCAGCCACAACTGCCAGGAAAATTGTTCGGGATGCAAAGAAAAATCCATAAATAACTTCAGCTGAAATACAGGACTCTCTGAAAAAAGTGGCGTGGTTGTTTCAAGATGCACAATAAGGAGGCATTTGAAGAAAAATGGGCTGCATGGTTGAGTCGCCAGAAGAAAGGCATTACTACACAAATGCCACAAAGCATCCCGCTTACAATACTCCAAACAGCACAGAGACAAGCCTCAAAACTTCTGGAACGAAGTTATTTTGAGTGATGAGCCCAAATTTGAACTTTTTGGCCATGCAGACCATAAACGTTACATTTGGAGAGGAGTCAGCAAGGCCTATGATGAAAGGTACACCATTCCTACTGTGAAACATGGAGGGCGATAACTGATGTTTTGGGATGTGTGCGCTACAAAGGCACTACAAACTTGGCCAAAATTGATTGCAAAATGAATGCAGCATGTTATCAGAAAATACTGGAGGAAAATTTGCACTCATCAGCCCGGAAGCTGCGTATGGGACTTACTTGGACATTCCAACATGACAATGATCCAAAACACAAGGCCAAGTCGACCTGTCATTGGCTACAGCAGAATAAAGTGAAGGTTCTGGAGTGGCCATCTCAGTCTCCTGACCTCAATATCATTGAGCCACTCTGGGGAGATCTCAAACATGCAGTTCATGCAAGACAGCCCAAGAATTTACAGTAACTGGAGGCTTTGGGTAGCTTTACCATCTGAGAAAATAAAGAGCCTCGTCCACAACTACCACAAAAGACTTCAAGCTGTCATTGATGTTAAAGGGGGCAATACACAGTATTTAGAACTGGGGTATGTAAACTTTTGATCAAGGTCATTTGGGTAGTTTATGTTGTCATTATGATTTAAAAGAGTAAACACAGTTGTTTGCCAATAAATGGCATCACCCAACCACTAACCATGAGTGAAAGAAAAGTTTGTGAGTTATCGTTCATATTCTCTGACAAATGGCCAGAAAATCACAAATTCTGCTAGGGTATGTAAACTAATGAGCATATATATATATATATATATATATATATATATATATACAGTGGTCGAAGTGGGGCGGTATACGGGGGTATGCCATACCGCCACTTTAATCTGAAGATAAAAAAAAAAACTTTTTTTTCCCCCCTCAGGATGCTCTCTGATCACTCAGCAGCGCATATTGTGCTTTTGTAATACCCCTGTACAACGGGGCAGTCTGGCAGGGGACGTTGATGGACAGGGGGGTGTCCGAAGGTGCGCACTATATTCACTCTTTACTTTTCCATACCCCCACTTCAAAATTTCCATACCCCCACTTCAAAATTTCCACTTCGACCACTGTATATATATATATATATATATATATATATATATATATATATATATATATATATATATATATATAATGGTTCCTTATTTGAGCTTCTATTTGTATCATATTTAATTTAATGCATTTGGCAATCCTTGTCCCCTTGTGAATCATTACATCTGTACTGTGATAATCTGTTTACAGGCGTTTCACTTCACACAGCTGAAAGACTCAAATAGAGCATAGATTTTTTTCATTTGGGGTGCATTTACATTTTACCAATACAGATCTTAAGTTTAAAGTTCAAAGAATTTGAAACTGTAGATTTCTTCCGGAAACATACAATATCAGAGGCTCAAAATTGGAATGTGAAAATCAGATCATCAAACATAAACAAGGGTAGATAAAAAGAATAAGAGCTACGACATGTATTCAAATAGAATATTAAAGAACTTGGAACCAAAAGAGAGAAATATACATGTCATAAGACTCCTCAGAATTTGTATCCACAGAAAATAAGAGGAGGGAGCAGAATCCCAGGAGCAATGATCAGAGTATTACCAGGGCCGTCAACATTAGGAAGGGCCCCTGGGCAACCCCCCCCCCCCCCAAATTAGTTTGCCCAGGAGCCCACAGTCACCTCCCCAACCCTCACCTCTCTGGCTCCGTGCGGCAGCCAGTCAGCTTCCGGCGGCCGGGGATCCGATCATCTTCGCTGGGGGATCCAGGCAGCGGGATCAGGGCAGCGGCGGTAGCTAGGAGCCTGCCCTGAAGTGGCAAAGTGCTATTAACTGGCGGGGCGGGAAGCGCTGTTGCATTTGAAAAGACTGGCCATACGCTGATTGGCTGAATTCAGCCAATCAGCGTTCGGCCAGTCTTTTCAAATGCAACAGCGCTTCCCGCCCCACCGGCAAATAGCGCTAATGGGAAAGATGGTGGCCGGGTGGCGGGGATCCGACCATCCTCGCTGGGGAAGGGGATCAGGGCGGCGGTGGCGGTAGCTAGGAGCCCGAAGCGGCGAAGCACTATTTGTCGGCGGGGGGCGGGAAGCGCTGTTGAATTTGAAAAGACTGGCCGGATGCTGATTGGCTGAATTCAGCCAATCAGCATTCAGCCAGTGATTTTAAATGCAGCAGCGCTTCTCGCCCCCCCTGCCGGCAAATATCGCTTCGCCGCTTCGGGCTCCTAGCTACCGCCACCGATGCCCTGATCCCCCTGCCGGATCACCCAGTGAGGGTGATCAGAACCCCGGCACACGGACCCCCGAAATTAAATTCACTGCTAGCTAGGAGGTGAAGCGCTATTTGCCGGCGGGGTGGGAAGCGCTGTTGCCTTTTCAAAGACTGGCCGGATGCTGATTTTCTGAATTCAGCCAATCAGCGTCCGGCCAGTCTATTCAAATGCAACAGCGCTTCCCGCCCCGCCGGCAAATAGAGCTTCGCCGAATCAGGCTTCTAGCTACCGCCACCGCCCTGATCCCCCTGCCCGGATCCCCCAGCGAGGGTGAGCGGATTCCCGGACCCCGGCCACCATCTTTCCCATTGGGCTGGGCCGGGGGCCCCTAGGTCCTAGGGCCCCCGGGCAACTGCCCATCGTGCCCAATGGGAAAGACGGCCCTGAGTATTACAAAGAAATGTATTATTTTTTTTAAGGATTTCTGCAAGATCAATAAAAAAAAAAGGTCAAACACAGACCAATTTAAGGGGGTAAGAAGAAATCTGTAGGATGGAAAACAATGGGACTGGAAGGATAGCCAGAGGCAAAACAGGAGAACAAACAAAAGGAAATGTACATGAAATTCCGCATGAATATTATACATTTATCCAACAAGTTTTTACCATTGACAAATAGGAATCTGTTCTGTAAGGCTTTATGTAGACTCCATATAGGAGGGTAATAAATAACAACCAACATGGGGTACATTACTTTGTGGACATCTCAATTGTTAAGCACAAAGAAATTTGCTGACACTCAAAAAAATACATGTTTTAAAAAACATGAGGCCTTATTCTGGTTAGGTCAGTGCAACGTACGTACGGTCCGTTTCACTGTACGTTTCCCGTACGCGGACGGTGAGCGTAAGTCCGCCCACAAAACATCCGCACACGGACGGTCACAAACACCGACAAAGGGGAGTCGCGTACACTTGAGCGTACGCCACCGTACATGGACGGATCTACTCCACCGATAACTGGCGTACAACAGAACATACGCCACCGTATTCGGACGGGTATCGTCCGTTTTCCCACCGACATCTTGCGTATATCTGGATCTATTTGAGTGTACGCCACAGTGCAAGTAGAAATTGAGTCCAAAAACATCCTTGTTGGTCTTAGATGTGGTTTATGTGTATTTTCCCATATAAAAGTATGTTTGTGTTACAGTGAAAAAGTTGACACATGTCGACGTCTGTAAATTGAGTGTCCTGCTTTTTAAAGTATATAAAAACACTTACTGAATGTGTGTAGATGGTTATAAACTAACTACCTTGCCATATATAAGCAGGTCTTAGAATGAATGTTACCTACAATTAAACCAACCTTTACATGTAGAGAAGTGTTCAAAGATATGCTTCCAATGTGTTTGAGGGCTGTGTGTGGCTTGCAGGTAGTGAAATAATGGTTTTCACTTAATAGGCTGCAGCATTGGTTTATTACTCTCCATTGTATCACTTTTGAAGCTTAGCGCATCTGGCCCAGGGTATGAAAAAACATGAGGCCTTATTCTGGTTAGGTCAGTGCAACGTACGTACGGTCCGTTTCACTGTACGTTTCCCGTACGCGGACAGTGAGCGTAAGTCCGCCCACAAAACATCCGCACACGGACGGTCACAAACACCGACAAAGGGGAGTCGCGCACACTTGAGCGTACGCCACCGTACATGGACGGATCTACTCCACCGATAACTGGCGTACAACAGAACATACGCCACCGTATTCGGACGGGTATCGTCCGTTTTCCCACCGACATCTTGCGTATATCTGGATCTATTTGAGTGTACGCCACAGTGCAAGTAGAAATTGAGTCCAAAAACATCCTTGTTGGTCTTAGATGTGGTTTATGTGTATTTTCCCATATAAAAGTATGTTTGTGTTACAGTGAAAAAGTTGACACATGTCGACGTCTGTAAATTGAGTGTCCTGCTTTTTAAAGTATATAAAAACACTTACTGAATGTGTGTAGATGGTTATAAACTAACTACCTTGCCATATATAAGCAGGTCTTAGAATGAATGTTACCTACAATTAAACCAACCTTTACATGTAGAGAAGTGTTCAAAGATATGCTTCCAATGTGTTTGAGGGCTGTGTGTGGCTTGCAGGTAGTGAAATAATGGTTTTCACTTAATAGGCTGCAGCATTGGTTTATTACTCTCCATTGTATCACTTTTGAAGCTTAGCGCATCTGGCCCAGGGTATGAAAAGATACACCTAACGGTATTTGTAATCAGTGATAAGGAGAAGAAGAAAGGCAGGTAGCAATATAGTCCATATACTAAGTCTTGGAGAGACATAGGGCAACTAAGCCTAAGACTAAGCCTTAAAAAGTGATCAAATGGAGAGTGAAAAACCACCAACTAATCAGCTCCTATCTGTTATTTTTCCAACACAGCCTGTGACATGGTAGTTAGGAGCTGATTGGGTGGTGGTTTATCACTCTCCATTTTATCACTTTTCAAGCTTAGTACATATGCAGGGCCGTAACTAGGGGGGGCGGCTGGGGGGTCACGCGCACCGGGCGCTGGAGGGGGGGGCGCTAGTGTGAGGTCCTGGCAGCGAGTCCGGGGATGGGCAGCGGGGACCCGGGGACGAGCAGCGGGGTCCCGGGGACTGGTAGGTTAACTCCGGCTCCTAGCGCTGCTGAGCGGTGGGCGGGAAGCAGATTTTGAAAAGACTTGCCGGACGCAGGTCTTTTCAAAGTCATCAGCGCTTCCCGTCGCCAGGCAGATAGCGCTAGGAGACGGAGTGAGTGAAGGCTGCCGCTACACCAGTCCCTGGACGCTGCCTACCCCCGCTGGCTGCACACAGGTATGTTGGCAGCAGGGGTCCAGGGACTGGTGTAGCGGCAGCTTTCACTCACTCGTCACTCCGTCTCCTGGCACTATTTGCCTGGCGGCAGGAAGTGCTGATGATTTTGAAAAGACTTGCCAGACGCTGATTGGCTGAATTCAGCCAATCAGCGTCCGGCAATTCTTTTCAAAATCTGCTTCCCGCCCACCGCCCGGCAGCGCTAGGAGCCGGAGTTAACCTACTCCAGTCCCCGGACCCCTGCTGCCTGTCCCCAAAGCCCAAAGTTGTCATTTGGTGTGTGTGTGTCCCCAGTAGCGCATGCGGGGGGGGGGGGGGGGGGGTCTGAGTACCCAGAAATCCCCACAGGAATCTGAGGGCCCTAGTCTGAAAGGTGAGGGTCCCCTCTTTCCATGGGTACAAGAATTTTAAAAATCAGCCCTGGGGAACCGGAGATATCTGACTTCAAAGCAGTGGTCCCCATCCAAGCCTGTTAATTGCCCTCCCCAGTCATATATTTCAGTTTCTGTCTGACTTAGAGTTTTTCTGAGGGTATATTCCAAAAGCTGGGCCTCTCCCCCTTTGAGGGATACTATAAGCTGGTCTCTACTGTGCCCAGAACCAGAGATATCAGCCTTCAAGCAGCTGGTTACTGCTCCAGCTCCACACACCTGGTATGTAGTTTTTTACACTCGTTGGCAGATTGCTCTGCCTCCTGAAATCTGATCCCCTAGTCCCCAGTACCATTTGGTAGGTGTGATTTTCTAGTTTTTAATTACATTAAAAGCTAAGAAATCTAGTTCTGGGAACTAGAGATATCTGCAGTCAAGCAAGCTGTTCACCCACCAGAAAATTATGAATAATAAGCCCACTCTACTATACACCCCTCCTCTGCATATTAAACATCCTCTACCACCCTGGAAGTTATGTATTGGTACCCCTTCATTCAGCCCAATGCCCCCTTCTCCCACCTCATCTCCCACCATCTGTGCAGTAAAGGGGTAATTAGTGTAAAATACTGAGCCCTACATGCTGAGCGGTTGATATAATACCCCCTACCACCCGTGGGACATCAAAGCTTCCGCTCATAGCACCACCCACCCCTACCGCTGGAGGATAGGTAGGGTCCCCAATACATTGCTATGCCCAGGGGTCTACACTGCTGTTATGTATATATATTTATATATGTATGTATATATATATATATATATATATATATATATATATATATATACATATATATTATTATTATTATTATTATTATTATTATTATTATTATTTATATACATTTAGTCTATCTATAATACTTTAACTGACCCGGCATATACTGGGTCACCTAAGTGTCCATCTCCGTGCTTTGCTCCACCCCTCTGGAAACCTAGTTTCGACCCTGACATATGGCCCATTATGTGGAAAGTGATGAAGTACCAATCTACCAGCCTTTGTGGGAAGTAACGAAGGAGGATTCTCAGAGGCTTAATGGTACAACTGACATATGACCAATCAGCAGATCAGAGGTGCCTTTAGATGACATCTCTGTACAAATCCCTGTGGCTGCATCATTTGAATATTTTCCCAGAAATATCCACTGTGAAAAATGTTAATATCCACTGTGTGTGAAAACTCAGTTGCAAATGCTAAAGCACCCACCTCTTAACCCACCACGGGAGGGCTGCTGCGCTTGTGCGCAAAGCACCTCCGAGGCTCCCAGCTCCGCCCCCCGCTGCCTGATTCAAGATCCCCGCCGGCCGCCTCAGTGATGCCTCTATCACTGCCCAGCCGGGACCAGAGCGGCGGAGTGGCGCCGGTAATTGACAGCCCCCACCAAAGTACAGACGCCGGGAGGAAGCCACCCCAAAAACTCATGTCCACATTTTGGCCATGTCAATGTTTTAATAATAATAATAATAATAATAATAATAATTTTATTTATATAGCACTTTTCTCCTAATAGGACTCAAAGTGCTTGCATTAGCCTTTTACAGCACAAAATACAAAACAAACTTAACAACTTAACAAGGGACACTGGTGAAATGTTTGGGTGAACAGGAAAGTCTTGAGTCTATTTTTGAATGTTTCCAGAGTGGAAGCCTCTCAAACTGAGCGGGGAAGTGAGTTCTATAGAGTTGGAGCCAAAGCGCTGAAAGCTCGACCCCCCCAGATGAATTCAGGGAAATTCTGGGTACTGTTAGTAATCCTTCATCAACTAATAGCAGTAATCGAGTGGGACTATGTTGACCTTATGACTGTTGACAAATAGTTGTTGACCTTTTCACTGTAGGCCTAGACACTGTAGATAAATTATACCATAACCATCTATTCACAATTGTTATGTTAGAGCCCCTTTTCCCTTTGCACCTCCATGGACGCAAAGTATCCCATTCGGGTAAATCTGGACATTTGCATATGTGATGGGTCTGTTTTCAGAGTATGCACAGAATGCATTTGAATATTTTACATTATGCAAACTGACGTGAGTTCAGCTCGACATATGCCCGGGAGAGGACACAGCACAAAATACAGTGTCCAATTAGTGTTGTACTCTCTCTCCAATAAATCTCGCTTGTGTTAGGTGCCCACTGTGCACTGATTTACATCCAGACAAGGGAGCTAAGAAAGGACATGAAAAAAATAACAACCAGGGCGTTGGAATATAAAAAGAAAATATATGAAATGACTTTTCATATTACTACTAAGAAAAAACTGTTTTGTTCATATCATTTTTCTTTATTATTGCATCGCATCAAGGCAGGCTTGCCTACCGGCTTCCGACTTTTGCCTGAGCTTCCCGCTGCCCTGCTATCCCCCTCAGCCCTCCCGGTTTTTGGGACCCCTTTATTGTACTCCAGACTGCGCGTGCGCGCATGTCTGGAAATGGCAGGGGTCGGCGTGTACACAGGAGGTGTGTGTGGTGTGCACTGCGGCTCGCACTTACAGGAAGTAACTGGCTGCATCACTTCAGGACAGAGGAGCTGGAGAGCCAGCAGAAAAGGCTTTGCTTCACTACAGTTGGCCCCGCCCACTACACACACACACACACACACACACACACACACACACACACACACACACAGAGTAGGCCCTGGGCTGGCTCTGTGTATCAGGCCAGCCCTGCTCCTCTCCCAGCTGAGATGACTCCCTACCCTCACCATGCTGCTGGGTCCCTGCACCTCCTGAGAGAAAGGTATAGACTGGGGGAGGGAGGGTTCTGTGTGTAATATACTTTAGTGGTGTGTACAGGAGTAATATGGGGGGGATTGCTCTATGTACTGTGTATTATGGGGAGGGCTGTTATCAAATAGTATATAGTTTTTTTTTTTACTGAGAGTAATATGGGGTTATGTTTATTGTAATATGCGGGGTGCTATGTGATATAGTTTTGTGTGTGCTAAGAGTAATACAGTATGAGGGGCTGTGTGTATTGTAATGGGGGGTGCTGTGTATAGTACAATATTGTGGTGTGTGCACTGGGTGTAATCTGGGGATGGGGGCTGTATAAAGTGTTATATAGTGGTGTGTGTAATGGGTGTAATATTAGGGGGCTGTGTATTGTAGTATAGTGGTGTGTGTACTGGGTGTAATCTGGGGGGGGGGGCTGTGTCTGATGGTGTGTCAGGGTTGGCTACTCTTCTGCATTCAGTGGGGAGACTAGTGTGAACCCTAAAGCCCTGTGCACATGGATCTGCGGCGCCCTGTACGGGAAGCGGACAGGCAGCTGACATCTGCCGACGTCAGCTGCCTGTGTTGCCGGCGAATTATCATGGGAAAGCCCATGAAACGCTGGGTGTTTCCATGGGCGCGATAACGGGACAACACCCCATGTTCCCCACCTGCTGCGGAAAATTCTACCTGCACAAATCTCCCTGAAAATGATTTTCAAAAGTAGGCAAGTATGCATCAAGGTCTAATGTGTAACTGCTATACTGGGCCATGATGAAATACTGTTTTGTGTATTTCTAGATTTTACTTGTTTTATTTCTATGCAAAAAAAAAAAAAACTGTAGCTAAATTAAAGTCTTAGAATGCACAGAGAAAGTCTGCAAACAACACAGTTTACTAAACCCATCTGTCACAAGATGTAATGGAATCTTGTATTAAATTATTATGCACCAATGTCTCTCGTTTTTATGGCAGTAAATGTGTAAACATTCATATGACATGCGCAGCAACAAACAACTGTAACAGCAAGCAACAATATGCAGCTGATCTAGAATCCCTTACAGACCAAGAAGTCTCTGCAGTCTGAACATGCTGTCTGCGCTTCTCAATCTGTCTATACTCTACAGAATTCCCGACTCAGATCCTTCTGCCCTGAATTGTATTACAGTACTTGTTAAAGTGTACGAGGGCACCACAAGTCCAACATTGCATGTCCTACTTCTAGGAGCCTGTATGTTATTGAATCAGACAGGACAATCCAGCCCCCACTACCCATACAGTCTCCTGGCCAGCATCAAACATGGGAAAGCACAGGATTTTTTAGCTTCCATTTTGCCTCATATACTTTATAATTTATAATCTAATCCCTGGCTGAAAAATGTCATGGGGCAGTCACAGGTAAAACCCCTTCTTTTGCCAATATTGTATATGCAGTAGGCCCAATCAAATAGATGTGTGATCCAACATCTACATCTAGTGGTCAAATCCGAGATTACATGTTCACACAGGATTTTAAAAATATTAATACTATCAATACTATAACATCGGTCATGGAGAAAATGAGACACTGCTCAATACAAAGGAAGGGACATGCAACCAATCAGAGCAGGGAATGACACAATGTAATAACAATAGCACAAGGGTGATCTGTCTCACAGCTTATACAGCCAGTCAGCACCAAGGCCCCTATTCCGCATTAACATTTCTACTCGAGTATTGAGGAAATGAGTGTTTCCACACTATTTATACTATACTGCAAAGGGTTAATGAAGAACATAATGCAATTCTCTTCTCCCACAGTATTGCGCTATATAGCTCAAGCCATTGTTCTCTCTCTTTAGTACTTTATCATTTTATGCTATTTAGCAAGCATGAAAACATAAAAATTATGCGGAAAAGCTTATAAGTCCCTGCAGCCAGGACTCAGGAGCACATAGGTGGAGGAGCATGTGGTGGAGGGAACAGTGGGCATGATTCTGGTTCACTTGCAAAAGCAAATTCTCTCTCTAATAGATAAAACCATGTGCAATGCAAGTGAGGCAGATTTGGCTGTTATTTTGTTTCTGTGCTGACTGCTTTATTTTTACACTACAATATAGATATCAGTTTGAAGTACAAACCCCACCCAAATGTAACTCTCTCTGCACGTTACATCTGCCCCACTTGCAGTGCCCATGTTTTTATCCATTAGAGAGAGAATTTGCTTTTGCAAGTGAACTAGAATCAGGCCCATCAGGGCCCCCATCAGGGGGGGGGGGGTCTAGGGGTACTTAAGTCTCGGGCCTGGGTGTCAGCTTTGTGGTTAGTACTGGGCTGCCTAGTGCACGATATGCAGCATTGCCGCTATTGCAAGGTCCCTTGAGGCTCCTTTTAGCCCACCCTGCATCCCCCAACTTGGGAGCAATGAGGTCCCCCTTCCTTAATACAGCAGTAGACCTCTCTGCTAAGGCCGCTGCCCACCGCTAGCTGCTGGTACCTTATAAGAATGACGGCTCCTCTTACTTCCCAGCATGTAGTTGGTACAACGGGCAGCCACTGCTGAGTGACCTCCGCTTCAGCTTTGCGGACAGTCACAGAGTTCCCCTCTATCAGGCACTGGCTGTCTCCTGCCAGTATGTTGGCCAACTCATGCCTAATGCACAGCACTGCTGACTCTTCCTACCAAAGGCATGGGTGTGAGCAGCAGCGGAGTGTGTGGAGGAGAGCCCTAGATGCTTCCCCTGACTAGATGCCTCATTCCCTAGTAACAGCCAGTCCAGCAGTCGGAGAAGTACAGTAATTGCCTGTGCCATTATTTGCTGCTGGTGGCAGCTGAGCCTCAAGCGGAAGGACACAGCACATGTCGGGCTGCAGCAGGGAGGCTGCTCCTTGCTCCCTGCCATACCATGCTCAGCCTCCACCTTCGCTGGGCTACATGTATGGCAGGCTGCAGCAGGACATAGGTAGCGAGACCATTCCTTGCTCAACACCGAACTAAGCTGCTCTGACAGAGTGGGCCTGGTATGGCGGGCAAGCAGACTGCCAGGGCGGCTCTGACAGAGCGGGCAAGCAGACTGCCAGGGCGGCTCTGACAGAGCGGGCAAGCAGACTGCCAGGGCTGCTACTGCAGGGGTATAAGATTAAAGGTAAGCTGCGTTTGGGGAATAGTAATGGAAACATTTCTGTAATGGGGTGGTGGATGTTGTAGGGGGTGCAATGATGCAAGGTGTATGGGGGGCTGGTGTTGTGCCTGGACTGGCTTACACAGACTCCCGGAACCTGCCACCTACAACATCTGCCACACAGACGTGTTCCCTATCCCTTGCCGGACCTCACCCGACACCCACTTACCCTGTCCCCTCCAAAGACTCACCCTGACAAACATCAGACGTGTGGGTGTGTGAAAAATATGACATTGGTATGGCATTCTGTGTGAAGCCATGTCCCTCCTTACAAGGCCACACCCAGTTTCCCAGATGAGTGCTTACCTTTGTCGCACTCATAAGTTTCACCCCCTCCTCCTTCCCTTATAATGGTGCCCCCCCCCCTGTCATTTTGTTCTCGAACTGTCCTTGCCGCCAGCTGCACACCAACTAGCGGCCATTCCCGACATGCCACACAGCACTTCACCTTGATCTGAGGTCTGCTGATTTTTCACTTTTTTGGGGGGAATGGTGAGATATATAATGCCCCACTTCTGCTATAGATCCTCCTACATTATCTACAGCTCCACCTACCTATGCGCCCTACTTTCACCCTATGGGGGGCTCTGCCCATTTTGTCAGTCCCGGGCCCCACGATTTGTGATGGCAGCCCTGAGGCCCAGTATGTATTCAAGGTACAGAAATGTGAAATCTCCCACGGGTGAGTATCTCCTTTTCTTTTCTTACAGGTTCTTCGGTAAGTATTCAGGACTCCGCGTTTCTTTCTTTAGAGCATTAATCAATTTATTATGTACATACAGGGAGATCATACAATGTGGAAGTATGCGATTAACAATTACATCACCACTAACAACAAGAATTACAGGTTTTATTAAGCCGGAACAGTGAGGGTCGCTCCTTCAGGGGTTTCCTCTGCTCGTGTGTTCCTCCTTCTTACAAATGCATATACAAATAACCCTACCTTATTAGCTAAAGTAAATAAACAGGTTAATACATGCTATCAATCAATTGTTACACCTTCGTACCAGAGGGAACTTGAATATTAACCTTGGTACTATTATTGCGCAATAATGTGAAAAATACTGATAACTAACGTTCTGGTCTATTCTATTCTATTCCAGATACTACAACAGTGGTACATGAGACTCTCCCTCAGCACATGACAACCCGGTTCAGCCAACAGGTAATAATAACAGTAGACACAAAATACCTTTCCGGATAACAACGTGATGTTGACCCAGTTCCCAATGAGTCACGACCTCTCTCTCAAAAGCCCCAAAGTCCTAACTGTCCTGAAAGAGTTTCATGAAATTCACGGAATATAGGAGATCCTAGGGGGGAATCTTTACTACATGACAGATCGTAACGTGTTCCTGGCTGACACAAAGTTAAGATTACGCATATATCTGTATCTGTAACTTTAGTCTTGTCTGCACTGTCTCGCCGTCTAACTGAGGTTGAGTTAGTAATCCTGGGCTTCCCCTGGCACGAAGCCGGGTTTAACCCTGAAGTAGCTGGCTTGCTAACTGATTCTTAGGAGTTCTGCCGGCTCTGGTGTATTTCTTGCAGCTCTATCTACTTCACGCTGACCAGTAGAGGGCGTCCCCTGATGCTTTCCCCATCGGGTTTAGCCCTGTATGCTGACTGCGGATGCGGATATTTTTCCTTAAGCGTCCCCTGACTTTTAATAAGTCGGGTTTAGCTCAATATCTCTATATGTCTATGCTAGTGACAAGCGAGGGCAATATTCTGGCTGTCTCTACTTCACAACCTCCTGTTGTTAGATGGCACTGCTGAGTCTCTGAGTTCAGTCTTGATCTGACTGATTAAGTGTGCCCATGTACTTCCTATGCTGTATATTTAGTAGGTAGCCAACTGTCCTGTTCTCTCCGGTTGGTGTATACCAGCTTACTGGACTTGCTAAACAAGCTGCTTGTTATGTTACTTTCTCCAAATACCGGTCTACAAGAATACTCAGATATTTCATACAGGCATTGTCTGCTACACTAGCCTCCCTTGAAGGTAGATTTATAAAAGTATTCTCCTAGGGACAGTCTACAGGCTGGGAGGAATGATTTCTCTCTGTTCAGCTTCCCTCTGACTCCTTATAACTTTGCCGAGGTGCATGCAAGCTGACTTTGACACACTATCTCTATAGTGGGGAATGCTGCTCCCTAAATGGTGTGGGGGCGGGGCTTTGGCTCTGTTAGCTGAACGGGGCTGGGAGCCCACTCACCATGCCTCTATTGCTAGATGCGCCTCTGTTCGCTCTCCCCCTCTGGTGCCGCCTCCTACCGTGACGTAGCTTTCCTCCCCTGCAGCCGGACACTCCTTCCTGGCTTCCCCGCCTCCGGGGCGCGGCTACTGCGTCCCAGTGATGACGCCGCCTGAACGGGGATGCGGCCTGTCTCCGCCGGACTCCTGGATAAGATACTCGCCGGAGGTCCCTCCACCTGACACCGGAGCCTCTGCACAGCCTAGGGGTGCCCTGGTAAGTCCCGTTACTACGCTCCCAGCACCGCTGTCCGCTTCCCTATCCAGCTGCGTAGCTCTGCTTTATCAGAATCTCTGTGGGACACTGCGCCACACATCAACGGCTCTCCCCCTTATATCAGCGGCACCCGCACCCTTCCTTGTCGGTTCCCCCTCGAGCACCAAATCTTTATTTATTTCTGTCAGCCATCAAACGTCCCTTTTTCCTTCCGCGCGGGGCACCTGAATTTGACCTATGGTCACTGTAATACTGAGCAGCCCTGGCCACTCTCCGGTGGGGAAGCTTATCATCACAGAAGCACTGGGAAAGGTGATGGACCTTATTCAGGTCTGTTCGCTCGAATGCGAATTCACATGCAAGCTTGATGTTCTCCAAATGCGCATGCGTATTTCTGTGCATGTGTATGCGCCGGGTGCGTGCATCCACGGCGAACAGGCATTTTATATAAACTCCCCTGGGATTAATGCTTTGGCGGGGGGTGCTTATATAAAAAGTATCCCCCGGCTGTGGCATTCGCCTGCTTGCTGTTTGGGCCTGGTGCTAGTTTACAAATACAGGGAACCCCTAATCATTTTGTCCCCCATATTTTGGGAGCCAGGACCGGCTCATGAGCTTGGTGCTGATTATGGAAATACAGGGGGACTCAAACTTTTTTGGTAATTTCATATTATTTATTTATTTTTACAATTTTTTTTACACAGAGAAGCCTGTACGGTTCTGATTGATCCATGCAGGCTTCAGACAAATACGCATGGAAAATGAGGAGTATTTTCCAGGCGTAATTTTGGGACAATTACCGTCCGTATATAGCATATGGCCTGATAGTAAGTTTGGATTCACCATTCGAATGAATGTTGAAATCAATTTGTATTCTTTTGATGGTGTATTGATTCGTATTTTCTAAATACGAATGAATATATGAATACGAATAGTCATATACTAGCCTTTGTAAATTCCTACAATACGAATTTAAGGCTGTATAGGGCTATGGATGGGTATGAATACAGGCATTCGTAGTAACACGATGTTAGTAAATTTCCCCCAATGTTTCTTAGATGTGCTATTAACTGTCAAGTGATTGTGATGCTGCTCTGTCGCTTAGTAACCAGCCAGCTTGCTGCAGCCTTTGGCCTAAAGTGGATGAAAACAATATTATAAGCTGCGAGGTGGTCAAATTTTACTGAACATTTGTGGAAATTTAAATTACTGAGATTAAAAAACTCTAGGAACAAAAAAAAACAATTACAGTATTTTAGCAATTTTTATACATTTTGTGGAAAAACAACACAAAACCGAAACCAGTCAGGGCCAAATCCAAAATGAAATTGAATGATGAATTAGAGCCAAAACCAGGAAATAAGGTCCATTGCACATCTCTATTTCTGGTAAAGAATTCTGGGAGAAATCTACTAAGAATGAATCGGTACAACGCACCCATTCGTACCCAAATGATCGTAATTATGGACTGGATCCGGTGTTCGGAGAATTTACAATTAGTCGAATTCAGCTGATTTACTATTTTTACGGACGACAAGGACAGTGATGTTTGGGGTGGCATTAGGTATGGCTCCCCTTTTTGAATATTGGACTGTGCTGCAAACCCCACCTCTGCAACTGCCACTGTAAAGGAAGTCCAGAAACAGAGCATTTTGTACCTAATGGAATGGACCATGTTGGAGGGTATGTATGTAGGGACTTGGAGAACCTCAAGTCACAGCATGTGGGGCATTAATGGGTCGCTGTAGTCCCACTACAGAACCAATACTCAAATAAAAACACACACACGCACTAATAAAGTATACTTTTATTCCAAATAATATCTATCCATACTCACTTCTCTTGATCACGGAGATTCGGTCCACTTCTCCTGTAAAAAGGAACCTGTAAAAAAATGATACTCACCGCCTCCAGTGTAGATCAGTCCTCTTCAGTCCCTGTAGGCATCCACGGGTTTAAAAAAAAAAAATGCAAAAATGCTTTGCTCGCAATGCTTCGGGCATGGTGCCTCGCTGCGCTCGGCACACTATTTTATTCTTCTGCCATGCCCTAGTGGATGGTAGGGCATGAAATACCGCCTGTCGGCACATGTCGGCTCAAAAGACTGTGAAAAAACCCATGTCGACCTCGTGACCTGTCGACCTAACCCAATGACGACCTAACACATTTGTCGACCTAAAACCATGTCGACCTTGTCCCATGTCGACCTGGACACCTGTTGACCTTACTCCATGTTGACCTAGAACCCTGTTGCCTGTCGACCTAAGTCAAGTCGTCAATTCGACCGTATTCCCGTGTCTTGATCATTTGCAGTATGATTCATATAGTATATCCAGGGTCAATACACCATGCATTGTTATCGTACTCACACTTGTGTTAAGAGACGGGATTTGTTATCATTGGGCGGTATTCAATGAGCCTGATTCGCCATGTTTTTATGGCGAATTTGTGCTGTTTGGCGAATTTTTGACTAAAACGGTGAATCACCCTATTCAATGACCAGATGGCGAATACATTTTGAAGGTTTTGGTACTTATGTAATATCTGGACTCCTGTTTTTCTTATGAGACCGCGTCCCTTCGCGGGGCTCGCTGCGCTCACCACGCTTCGGGCACGGTGGCTCGCTGCGCTCGCCACGCTATATAAAATCAACTCCATGCGTAGTTGGATAGTAGGGGTATGAAAAAATGGGGTGCAATTAACATGGGAGTCCAGATAATACATAAGTACCAAGGTTTTTTTCGCCATGATTCACCGAGTAGCAATCGCTATCTTTTTATGGTGAAGTGGAATGTGAACTTTTAAAATAAAGTGTTTGGTTTTTTACATTTGGTGTAAAAAAATCAGAAATTTTATTCTGAGGAGGGGCATGCTATTTTTATTCATGTGCTGTAAGCACATGAATATATATTTAATTTAAAAAATATATTATTATTATTTTATTTTATTTTTTTACACTGACCAGCCAGCAGGGGGCGCCGGAGGCAAACCACTCATTAGATATTCATATATTCACTGCACACGATCGTTACATATGCATGATCGGGTGTAGTGAATATACCCGGTCCCCTGCTGGCACCCCCGGGGGCAGCCTGTGCTGCCTGGCACCCGGGGAGCCCACCTCCCCCCCACATACGCTCTGGGGCAGGCAGAGAGACTTCCATCTCCCTGCCTGCCACCGTCCTAGGGCTCCCTGCGGCGTTCGCCGCAGGAGCTCATATTCGCCGGTCAGGGGCAGCGAGCCCCTGACTCGTTGAATACCGGAGCCGGCGAGGCTCCGGAACGTGGCGAATGTGCAGCGAATCCTAAACAGGATTCGCTGCACCTCGCCGGTATTCACATTGAATACCGCCCATTGTCTATAAAACTTTTGGCCTTCTCTTCTTGACTGTTTTGCATTTCCTTTCAACATTCTTGCATGCAGTACATCTAAAGTTTGCGTTTGACATATTTTAACATAACAATGATGTTTCTTTTTGAGCTTTAATTATCTGTTCTTTCTATCTATGGGCCTTATTCTGGTTGGTGCGGTAATATCCGCGTGCGTTCGTGCCGCCGATGTTTTGTGTCTGCGCATGTGCAGAGGCGTCTCTGCGCATGTGCGAGCGGGACGCACGGCCACATTCCGCATGAAATGTGTACACTACGAACAGGGGGTGGAGAGGGGTGTGAAGGGCTGTTTGGGCTCATTACCATATGTTTACACCCCGCATTTTATGGGCGTTCCTATGCAAACGACATATGACATTGCCGGATGTCAGCTGCCCGCCCAGATCCCTGCTTTTGCACGGAGAAATGCCCGTATGGAAGGCGGGGTTTAGGACGCACGGTGCTGGCCGCATATTCGGATCCGGCCGCACCGATCAGAATATGGGCCTATGTGAAGAAGAACTCAACAAGCATTGATTGTTCTCTCATCAATACGGAACATGAGCTGTGATTAGACTCTGGTGAGACACCTACTGATGAGGTATTGTCACTATAGTAGTAATCCTGCTTGTCTTGTTGTTCAGTGTCAAGTGTAGTCATAAGCAACCATACAGTATAACATATTCCCTATTATTCTAAACCAGTAACTATAGTAGGACAAAAAAAAAACACAGAGTTTTCAATCTGCAATGTCACAAACAGTGAATATCATGGGAAAAGCTGGTCACATGGGAGCCCTTCTCCTAATCCCTCCCACCAACGCCTGACCACAAGTGTGCAGTCTGTCAAGCAAGGGAATGAGAGAAGACGTCTACTAGACAGCTGGAGAATTTCACTTGATTAAATCTCTCATCTCATCCATCAAATATGTCAATAATTACAGAATATAAAAAAATCGCTGCACGTACGTGGCTATGTCACTGGCCCACGCAACCTGCCTGTTTTCTTATTTACTCAGCTTAAAATGCTGTCTTCTTGTCAAATCATGTTAAAAAATAAAAGGTTAACTGTAGCTGCAAAACTAAAACCAATGCTAAGATATAAATAATTTCAGATGAAAAGGAGTAACCGTGGCAGAAAAACATGTACAGTATGAGTTTACGTCAGCAACATAATGTAAATCACATTGTCCTCTCGCCCAGATTTCTCAGTGCAGGATATACAGTAACACAGTCATTCCTGGTACTTCTTGTACTAATGTGAATAGTGATTGGTTCTGAGTGTGTATTTATAATACAGCAAATAAAAAATGATGGCAGGGTTTGACTGGCCCTTAGGGCCACGGGGGGAAACCACCGGTGGGCCCTACTGCTTGGCTTCCCACCTCCTCCTCCTGGTTCTAGATTGAATTATTCATGTGTTACTTTATACTGCACAGTGCTAAGATGTTCTCTCTACAGTGTATTGCTGTTATTAATCTGGTACATTATCATACATGCACTAGTAACCATCTCCATATATATTTATCAACTAACCCAGCCCATGCACTCGCTAATGCTTGTGTAAACCAATGTAGCTGCTCGACAGACCCTTTCTGGAAACTGGCCGCACCCCTAAAGATGGGCCCCTACCTCAGTATCCCCTTGGTAGGCCCTTCATGCCCCAGTCCGACAATGACCGATGGATACACATGAGGTCACATATCTAACTTGGAATATAAAGGGCACATACAGATGGAGCAGCTCTCATTAGAGCCGCCACCATCCGGCTGAAGGGGTTACAACGGAGCTCTCCTCCACCCTCTGCCCCCTCCCCGCCACTCACCCGTAGCCCCCTGCACTCCCCTCTAACCCTGTCTTTCTCCCTGAAGCGGAGATGGACAGGGATTCCACTCCCCACCGCCAAGTGACGGGCACGCTCGCGTGTCCCCGTCAGATGGAGCGCCTCTCCACCGCCGATTGCCAGCTAAGGGAATCTGGTGACTCCCAGCCAGGGGCGGGCTGGGCCGGGGGGCAGGGTGCCATCTGCCCCCCAGGCCGCTCTGACAGGTGTGCTGCGGGCCGCGCCGCCGCAGCCGTGTACGAGGCCGCATTGCCGTTTTTTTTTATTTTCACTGCCGGCGGCCATGTTCCTGTGGTTTTTTAAATGATGGCTGCGGCCACAGGAACATGGCCGCCGGCCTCCACGGCTACGTGGAGGAGGGCTCCGGCCGGCAGCCTGTTCCATCTTATCCCCGGCGGCAGTGGCAGTCGGCAGACGCTGGGTGCGGTGGGGACGTCATGACGTTGACGCCTCCCACCCACGCGTCTGCACTCAGAGACTGGAGGAAGGCTGGGGCCGCCCGAAGAACAGCTCGTGGGGGACGCTTCAGGAGGCCGCAGAGAGGGGAAATTTGTGGAGCCGCAGCAGGACAGGAGGAGCCTGGTCGAGGATAAAACACAGCAGTAGTAAGTTAACATCTAAAACGACATATCTGCTGTGCTGTTTCATGTATATTAATAATAATGCAATGACACCACAGGCTGCTCCACCTGTATAATAATTTGTGTCATGGCATTACTATTAATAATAGTAATGCCATGACACAAATTATTATACAGGGGGAGCAGCCTGTGGTGTCATGGCATTACTTTTATATTATACAGGGGGAGCAGCCTGTGGTGTCATTATTATTGTACAGGGGGAGCAGCCTGTGGTGTCATGGCATTATGCCATGACACCACAGGCTGCTCCCTCTGCATAATAATAATGCCATGACACCACAGGCTGCTCCCCCTGTATAATATAAAAGTAATGCCATGACACCACAGGCTGCTCCCTCTGTATAATAATAATGCAATGACGCCACAGGCTGCTCCCCCTGTGTAATAATTTGTGTCATGGCATTACTATTATTATATTATACAGCGGGAGCAGCCTGTGGTGTCTTTGCATTATTATTATTATACAGCGGGAGCAGCCTGTGGTGTCATTGCATTATTATTATACAGCGGGAGCAGCCTGTGGTGTCATTGCATTATTATTATACAGCGGGAGCAGCCTGTGGTGTCATTGCATTATGCCATGACACCACAGGCTGCTCCCTCTGTATAATAATAACGCCATGACACCACAGGCTGCTCCCCCTGTATAATATAAAAGTAATGCCATGACACCACAGGCTGCTCCCTCTGTATAATAATAATGCAATGACACCACAGGCTGCTCCCCCTGTATAATCATTTGTGTCATGGCATTACAATTGTTATATTATACAGCGGGAGCAGCCTGTGGTGTCATTGCATTATTATTATACAGCGGGAGCAGCCTGTGGTGTCATTGCATTATTATTATACAGCGGGAGCAGCATGTGGTGTCATTGCATTATTATTATACAGCGGGAGCAGCCTGTGGTGTCATGGCATTACTTTGATATTATACAGGGGGAGCAGCCTGTGGTGTCATGGCATTACTTTTATATTATACAGGGGGAGCAACCTGTAGTGTCATAATTATTATTGTACAGGGGGAGCAGCCTGTGGTGTCATGGCATTATGCCATGACACCACAGGCTGCTCCCTCTGCATAATAATAATGCCATGACACCACAGGCTGCTCCCCCTGTATAATATAAAAGTAATGCCATGACACCACAGGCTGCTCCCTCTGTATAATAATAATGCAATGACGCCACAGGCTGCTCCCCCTGTATAATAATTTGTGTCATGGCATTACAATTGTTATATTATACAGCGGGAGCAGCCTGTGGTGTCTTTGCATTATTATTATACAGCGGGAGCAGCCTGTGGTGTCATTGCATTATTTTTTTTTTTTAAATTTTTCTTTATTGAAGCACCATATAAAACATATACAGAAGAAAACACAATCAATTTCAAGAGTAAGAGGAATAATGTGGAATACATTGGAAATTTTCCTGCAAATTAAGAGTGTGTTGTAGACATATATATTTTCACAAGATATTGATGATATCTAGCATGCATATTTTTGTCAGCAAATTCATTTGTTAGAAGTGATAGAATATAAAACAAATTCGAGAGTCACGAATAATGTGGAGTACATCAGGCATTTTCTTACTTTTGGGAAGATCTTTATACATTGTCGTGAGGTACTAACAGTTTCCAGCATGCATCCTTTTATTAATATATTGCAGGTTTTCTTAACTGAGTCTTTTGTCAGAGAGTATAGTAAACCAATACAAAAATTAGCGGAGAATTAAATAATAATTAAATAAAAACCAAGAGTAGAAAAAAAAAAAAAAATACATGTGGCTCCCCCCCCCCCCCCCCCCAGCCCCACCTCGCCCAAGGACAGTGCGTCTATAAGTTGTTGTTGTCTAATGTTACAGGTGGGTCCCCACCCATTAGTCGCAAAAGGTACCATGATGTGTTCTTGAGACCTGAATGGACCTGGTTTCTCATGTCTAGGGAAAGGGTTTCGATATAGGTTTCCCACATGGAAAAGAACTTTTCCACCTTTGCTTCTTTCTCCAGAGAAACCTCCACCCAGTCCATACGAAATAAATTGAAAAGTTTTGATTTAAACAAAGATAGGGCTGGTATTGTAGTAGATATCCATTCATGGAGAATGGTTTTTTTTGCAGCCGCGCTTAAGGCTGTTAATAGGCGTTTACATCCTTTTGTAACCTTAACTCCTGCAGGGATAATTCCGAAAATCGCCCAAGCAGCATTGAAGGGTAGATGACTGACTAAGTGGGTTTCAGCGTAATGTTTTATCTGGAGCCAGAAACCCCTGACCACCGGGCATGACCATAAACAGTGGTACAGATCTGCCGAGCTTTCACCGCATCTATAGCACGCATGTGATGTGGATCTTCCCAGTAGGAAGCTTCGGTGAGGTGATAGGTAGGTTCTGTGCAGAACGTTGAGAAACATCTCTCTATACATAGACGAGGTGATTAACCCACAGGAGACATTATAAGCCCGTAAGAGGTCTTCAACCGTCAAATTAGGGAAGTTTTTAATCCAATGAATCATACCGCTATTAGCGGACTCATGGTTCAAATTGGTTCTAAAGCAATTATAATAGTATGAAATAGCTTTTTTGATGATTGGTGGCTTTGCTAATAATGAATCAATTTGGTTGTTCCAATCTTTCTCTGAGAAAGAGTTGACTACTGCCGAGATATAGTGTTTTGCTTGCAGGAAGGCCAGAGGGAAACCTGACATGAAAGCGTACTTATCTTGAGCCTGCTCAAATGTCAAGGGTGTATTTCTATTTTTGTCCACCAGGCATCCTATATGTGTGATGCCTGTTGCACGCCAGATATTAAATGGGTATCTGGCTTTACCGTGTTGAAAATTTGGATTGTTTAGAAACTGTAAAAATAAAGTTTTGTGTGGGTTTGCGCCTACTTGTTTTCTGGCAATGTGCCAGATTTTTCTTGTATTCCATAACAATGGATTATCCTTTACCAGGTCTGGGAGCTCGCTATCTTGTGAATGAAGAAAGGAAATTAAATCCCCATTATCCAGGAACCCTCGCTCCAGTGATGTGTTGGTGTAAATTTCGCTATCGTGTATCCAGTCCGACAGATATCGGAACATTGATGCTCTGTTATATAGTTGTACATTTGGAAGGCCTAATCCACCGTTCGTCTTAATTTGTTGTAATTTAAGCAAGCTGATTTTATATCTTTTTTTTTTCCAAATAAATTGTCTGAAGAATTTATTGATATTTTGCAAGTCTTTTGTTGTGATAAATAAGGGGAGGGCCTGAATCAAGTACATGAGCCTGGGAAATGATATCATTTTTATTAGAGCTGTCCTTCCTAAATAGGATAGGGGCAGGTTTTTCCAGTCTTCAAGCTCATCTGTAATCTTTTTTATCGCAGGTGTATAATTTAGTCCATAAAGATTTGTCAATCGGCGTGGTATGTGTACACCTAGATATAAGAAATGTTCCCTTGCCCAAGTTATATTTAGATTTGTTAAACTGTGGGGGAACGTGTGTCTAGGACCAAGATAAAGTGCTGTCGATTTGGTTTTATTGACTGTGAATCCTGATATTTCTGCAAATTGGTTTAAAGTATTAAAAATATGGGGGAGAGATTCTATAGGGTTAGCTGTATATATTAAAATATCGTCAGCGAATGCAGTTAATTTGATGGAGCTTCTGCCTATTTTGATGCCTTTAAATTTGGTATCTGTCTCCAGTTTCCGTAGTAGGGGGTCCAAGGCCAAGTTAAATAGCAGGGGGGACAAAGGGCAGCCCTGCCTTGTGCCTCTGTACATTTGAATTGATGCACTTTTGTTCCCATTAATAATTAGGTTAGTTCGAGGGGCTGTGTATATGTATCTTATGAAATTGATGAAGAAAGGTTCAAAACCTCTAATTCTGAGAACTGTGAATAAATGGGGCCATAAAACTGTGTCGAAGGCACGGGTTGTATCTAAGCTTAAAAGAGTGTTAGTAGTGGAGTGTGAGGAAGCTGCCACTGCCGCAATTGCCGCCCGTATTCCTTTCACCGACTGTCGTCCTTTAACGAAACCCAGTTGGTGTGGGGTAAGAATGTCAGGCAGAATGTTTTGGAGACGGTCAGCAAGGATTTTGGTAAATAATTTCAAGTCTGTGTTAAGAAGGCTGATTGGTCTATATGATTCTAATTTTTGTAAATCCTTATGGGGTTTAGGGATTAGGATCGTGGATGTTTGTGTGAAGTAGGGGAATGGAGTGTGGTTGTTAATAAGGTCATTAAATAGTTCAGTTAATGCAGGGGCGAGTTGCTGTTGAAGTATCTTGTAATATTCGTTGGACAAGCCATCGGGCCCTGGTGACTTGCCCAGCTGTAATTGTTTAATAGCATTTAAGACTTCAGTTACAGTTATCTCACCACGTAGCTTTTCTTTTTGGTCTAGTGTCAATTCTGGAAGTGTAATATTATGTAGAAATTCAGAGTGTTTCTCTGCATCAAATGGGGGTTCTGCATATAGGTTTGTGTAATAAGTTTCAAAAGTTTTTACAATATCCTCGGTGGCTGTGACTATAGAGTTATCTGAGGGGTGTTTTATGGCTGTGATATAATGTTTTTTGTGTCTAGGTTTCGACATGTTGGCTAACAATTTTCCTGCTTTATTTCCCCATCTATAGTATTTGTGTTTCGCGAAAATTAGGTCTTTTTTTGATTGCGACAGTAGGTGGGTATCTAGCAATTGTTTTGATTGGAGGTAATTCTCCTGGTTCTCGGGTGTTTGATTATTTATATAGTTGCGCAATGCTATATTTAGGTTTCGAGAGAGGTTTTCATGAGTGTTCTTTTGTTCTTTGCGTTGTCTAGACACGTATCCCATAATATGGCCCCTAAGGACGGCCTTGGAGGTTCCCCAAAAAGTAGTCGGGGTGTCCCAAGAATCTATATTGTCGTCCTGAAAATTCATCCAATGGTGTAAGAGGAATTCCCTGAATTTATCCGATTTGTAAAGGTATGCTGGAAATCTCCAGTCGCCTGGGCTACATTTTTTTTTTGTTATTGTTATTGAAATCGAGACAGGTGCATGGTCAGATATTAAAATTGGGTGAATATTAGTATTACTGATTCTGGGCACTAAGAGCTCGGAAATAAAGAGTGCGTCTATACGAGACCATGATGAATGGACAGCAGAGTAAAACGTGAATGATTTTTCGGTTGGATTAAGTAATCTCCAAATATCAGTTAAATGAAGTGTGGATTTAAGGGATTGAAACTGGCGCCATATGGGTGATGTCCTAAATGGTAGGGAGGGTTGTTTGTCCAGGGTAGGATTTTCCACTGCATTAAAATCCCCCGCCAATATTAGCGGGTAATTTTGTCGCTGTGTTAGTATATTAATTATCTGTCCCAAAAAGTCCTGAGGTGCTATGTTGGGTGCATAGATATTCACCAGTGTATATCTAAAGCCCCATATTTCAACATCTACGATTAAATATCGACCCTCAGGGTCGGCAATGTATTCAAGGATTGAATATTGTGTGTTTTTATTAAATAGTACTGCCACCCCTCTGACCTTCCTGCAGTAGTTTGCTGTCAAACAATCACCTATCCATTGGGCTTTTAAGCATGAAGTCTCCCTCTCTACCCAGTGTGTCTCCTGCAGGAAAATCACATCAGCCTTAAGTCTTTTTAGGTGGTCAACAGTTCGTCTCCTTTTTGTGGGCGAGTTAAGTCCTCCCACATTCCATGTTACTAATTTTACATTATCTAAAACAGGCGAGGATGGATTATTGTCATGGCTCATAGACATTTATCCTATACCCATCTTGGGCAGAGTTTGTAAAAATGTATGCGTTGTGTGATTACTCACCAATCTGTCCCAGCGAGCAGATGGCGAGCATGATTCAACAAAAGGCCAGGGAATTCGGGAGCCTCCATGTTCGGAAGGGCAAAAAGAGAAGGGGGAGGAGAGAAGCCACAAAACCAAAAACAAAATAAATACATAGCGCTTCCTACACCTATTTTCAACTTTTCCTTTCATTGTAAACATAGTCAACATCACCCTTAAGTGAGATATTGACTGAACATAAATTTAGAACAGCATTGAAGCATGGAAAACATACATTCATATTAGATTTTGTCAAAACATTAAGTATAACAGTAGTTTTCAGTTAGTTGAGTGTCAAGTATATGTTAGATACCATAGTTTTAAGTTAGAACTTTAGGTAGTGTGAGAGGATATCGTAGCCATTTGTCGCTGAAAATACATTAATTGGTTGTGGGAGGTTCCTATCAGAATTCTAGCCGTGTTGTCCCAGTGATGGAGTGTGAGGTGAGTTGTTTCGTGGACTAACGTTAAAAGTTCAAGTACCAAAGTTTACCTAGGTATCGATTTCTGCCTGTAGATTTGCATATCATCTCACAACAATTAGTGTATCAACTGTGGGGGCAGTCTTGGCTCAACCACTCAAGATTTTTCTATTGATTGAGAATGATCCCTATCAGCAACCAGACTGCGTCCCCGCTTCTGTATGGCAGGAGGTGGACTAGCGTGTATTATATTAGGTATAATTTAACCATCTGAAATTACAAGAATATCATACCGCATCTGTCCATCTTTTAAACCTTGTGTTCGGTATCACATATATATCTGCGTATCATCACATGGTAACTAGTATAAACATAGAGATATTTGGGACTCAATCACTCACAATGTGTTTTTTTTTTTTTTTTTTTTTTATGTATATTAAATATAATTTATTCTAACTCATTACGTGGAGGGGATCTGTGAGACATAAGTTTTTCCTTTGCCTTGTTTGGGTCATCAAAGAAAATCATTTGCCCATCCTCAATGACTCTCAGTTTTGCTGGGTACAGTAAGGCAAAACGTCTGTTATTATCATGGAGGTATTTGCATACTTCCGAAAAGGCTTTTCTCTTCTGTGAAACCGCCACAGAAAAGTCTTGGAAAATCAGTATTTTATGAGAGTTAACTGTGAGGGATTGAGTCCTACGATAATGGGACAAGATCTTCTCCTTTGCTCTATAGTCCAGAAATTTTGCTATCACTGGTCTAGAGCCGCCTCGCACCTGACGGTTTTCTGGTCCTAACCTGTGTGCTCTCTCTATCTGTGGGGTGGAAAATTCCCCTGTTATGCCAAGAGCTTGTGGGAGATCCACGCTAAGGAAATCCATTAGCTGAGGATTGGAAATGGATTCTGGAATCCCCACAAAGCGCAAATTATTTCTTCTATGGCGATTTTCCAGTTCATCAATTTTTTCTTGTAAGGCCTTAATAGTGGTATCATGGGATGCTCCTTGTTGCTGTATAGCTTGCATCCCATCTTCCACATCACTAGTGCGTTGTTCTAAGGTGAGTAACCTGGATGAATGTGTATCAATTTTTGCTAAAGTAGCGTCTTACTTTGTATTCATGTCGTCTAGACGCTTATCGATAAGGGGCATCATTATGTTAGTCATTTCCTTGGCCATTGCAGCCAATGGGAGAGATTCCACAGGAATGACTGTGAGTCTGGTTGGTGAAGGGGGGCTCATGTGGTCTGCTGAGCTACTAGGTTTGGGGTTGGTAGCTCCCTTGTTATTCTGTGATTTTTGGCGTCCCATGTTGTTGGAGGGTGAGGCCGTGTCTGGAGTAGACTTCTCAATAAATCTCTCCATGCCCTGCGGGCCCACCACGTGGCGTGTAGGGTACAGTAAAACCCAGCTAGAAGATCAGCAGTTTGTAGGAGTCTCTGCAAGGTAAGTAGCGTATATTTTTTTTTTATTAATAGGTTTGATGAATTGTTCCCTCACACGAAAAGGATTTTGCTTCAATGCATGTCCTAGTGCACTATTTTTATTTACATCTTAGTCTGCTGGTATTAGGGATAAACCCTTTATGTGATTAGTCGATGTCAACTGAGATTCACAATTCAGCGGATTCTGTGACAGTCCCAATGTATGTCTTGTCAATAACAAGTTATAGTAATTAGCAATCAAAGAGATTCGAGCTTTAGCACTCCTATCTTTTCGATATATTAAGCGTTGCTTAAAAGTGTCTATAATGTGTGTATAGCAGGTGTGGTAGTAGCTCAACAATTACAGCAAAAGAGTAATAAAGACTGCTATTTTGCATCAATATAGTATTCAGACAACACGTCAACCCAACTCCCAACAAGTGTCAGCTGCTTCGCTATAAACAGAGCATATAATTATTGTTATACCTATATTTTTTCCTCCTTTTTTTTTTTTTTTTTTTCTATTTCTGCTTCTTACTCTGTTTTTTTTTTTTTTAATTTATTCGTTTTTTGTTTTTTTTTGTTTTATATATATTTTTTTTTTAAGTTGTCAGTTAGTGTGGTAGAGCAGATATCAGAGAATTCAGCTGCTCTGGTCAAACACAAATTTCTTAGCAGTTTTCACTATAACTATCTAAGTGTAGTAATTGGGTGCGTCAGTAGGTGGCAGCAAATCATCACATAATGTGTTGTTAAATATCAGGATGCTTATGATAACAAAATACCTTTAGCTATGGTTCACCTGTATGGGAATAAGTTTTGATGAGTGAGTAACAAGGAATTAAGTCAAGAGGGGCATACGGTGTGTTGAAGTGAGGAGGGAAGAAATCTTGAACAGCTCCCCTATGTATCGCGTTAGTCCCTCTAACTGGCTTCTCCACGTATTTTAGGGTGAGTGTCTTTGGAGATCTCTTCAGGGACAGTTCAGCTTCACCTAAGATTCTGAGGGATTATTCCACTGTGTTGGGGTTGCCTGAGAGAGTTATGTTCAGGTGATTGGGGTAAAACAGTTGGGGGGGGGTCGGATCCACAGTGTACAGTAACTTGTTAAGGGTATTCCCCTTGTCTCCCAAGGGGAACTTGGTGAGGACTCAGTTCAAGAAGGGGAAACTTTTGGTAGTGGCTGCGGTGCAATGATAAGATTGTGCAGTCCGTGCACTCTAATTAGCCCGCTCACTTCCAGAGGGTGGGGGGAATCCCAGGTGTCCCATGCCCAGCAGACCCCGCAGTGAGCCACCGATGTCACCTACCCCTGCTCGGCAGTGTCACAAGGGGGGAGTCCAGCTGCGATCTCCGGTCTCTCTGGCAGATCTGTCACCTCCAGGGGGGGGGGGGGGAGCAGGGTGCCCACCGCACAGCGCACTCCGGATCTCTGTCTCCCCCGGCAGCCCGGGGCGTCTCGCGGTCGGCTGTACCTGTTAGGAGACGCTGATGTCTCTCACCGCCGCTCAGCAGAAAGTCATCAGGGGGGAATGCAGCGTCAGTCTCCCGCTCCGGGAGTCCCCCACTCAAGTCTCCGCTCTGGTCCTCGTTGTGTCGGATGGGGAAACAGGGAGGGCACAACTCCGGACGGCGGCAGCTAATCCTGGAGGCAGGAGCCTCCGAAGCAGTCGAGGGCTCCTCCGCAGTTGTCTTCAGCGCCCGTCAGGCCGGCGCACGCAGGGCAGCGCGTCTCACTAAAGGCGGCCGCCAGCAGGAGCAACACAGTGTCTCGCCCGCTAGGATCCGCAGCCCGGGGAAACACAGACACGGGCTTCACCGGCAAGCAAGTCCTCTGGTTGCGAGGTCAGGAGAGTCGATCCCTCCAGTCTCGGTCCGCCAGCCACCTTTCCCCGTAGTTGAAGGAGGGCGCAGAATGGAGGGTGGATTCCGAGGGTCCAGTCGCACCGTCTTTCCACGGCCGCCCGATAACTGGTAGGTCCAGTCCCGAGTTCCCTGGGGGGTCCGGGACGATGGGAGATGTGTTCCCAATGTAGTTAGAGTCAGTATAAGGGGGTATTTTGAGAGTTATATTCTCTTACCGGGTTTCGCGCCAAAAGCTAGGCGGTCATGCAGGCCATCGACGTAGGTGGCCGGACTCCGGTGGTTGTGTATAGAAATCGGGCAAGTGAGGTATCAATCTCTTTCCAAGGATATGATCTATGTTATCATGTAGCTTGCTGCTTCAGATTTTGTCTATATCCAAGGATGAGTGTGGATTTTCTGTTGTCGTTCTCAGAGCCCTGTTAAGATGCGGCCATACTGGATGTCCCGCCCACCGGAAGTCGTCATTGCATTATTATTATACAGCGGGAGCAGCCTGTGGTGTCATTGCATTATTATTATACAGAGGGAGCAGCCAGTGGTGTCATTGCATTATTATTATACAGCGGGAGCAGCCTGTGGTGTCATGGCATTACTTTTATATTATACAGGGGGAGCAGCCTGTGGTGTCATGGCATTACTTTTATATTATACAGGGGTAACAACCTGTGGTGTCATAATTTTATGTTATGCAAAGTACAAAAAAAGTTAATAGTTTTGCACCTCTACATAATGTTCAGCATTATGTGAATTTTTGTTAAAAGAAAAATCTTTACACATTTTTTTGCATTATTTATGTTTTATTATTTTGCTATGAAAAAGTTATAATAAAGTATTTATAATATAATCAACTTCAGACCTAATCTCTTTTTAATTAATACATATTTTTTTTTAATTAAAAACCTGCATTTAACAATGCGCTACTTATGGGCCACTTATGCGCTACTTATGGGCCAGTGCTCTTGACTTGCCCCCCAGGCTAAAAGTTGCCAGCCAGCCCCTGCTCCCAGCACTGGCTGAGATGTGCTCCATCTGTACTTTAGCAGAACATTTTCACTGCCACCATCAAGCACTGACCTTTAACTTGTGGATCTTGGTCCCTGCATCTCAGTCATTAACACATAAGGTTCCTGTGCTGCTTATTAAATTTCCTATTGGTTGTCTGAAAATCTAGTGATAACATTCCAGCTAATTGTTGTTAATTCCCACACCCCGTCACTATGTATCCTGTGGGGTTGACTTAGGGGCCCATACTTCAAGGTGTAGCCAGTCACCATGGTGGTTTGGCTAACAATTATAGAGTGCATGGCCTGGGCCCCTTAATAGATACAGTATATATACTAGATACTGGTATTACTTGCATGATAATAATAACAGGAATGCACTGTACAAAATACTCAATAGTCCTGTGCAGTATAATGCAGTATGTACTGCACAGTCTGGATCCTGATCCCTAGATAAGAAGGAAGTGGGCCTGACAGTGGGGCCCATCGAGTGTTTCCCATGTGCCTCTGTGGGCCAGCCTGAAACTATTGGAACAATAACAAGCAAACATCTATAAAACAGTTTAAAGAAAGACCAGGCCCTATGGTGATGCTCAGTGGCGTAAGTTCGCCCCAGTTGCCCGGAGGCAAGATAAATATTGGTGCCCCCCCATATAGCTCAATCAGTAAGGTGTCTGTCTCCAGTAAGACAGGTCATGGGTTCTAATACAGGAATACAGGTTTTGACACTTGCAAATATGATGTTATGAGGGGGAGTCAGCCACAGAAGCAAAATGGATGGCTTTCAATGAACTGATTCAAACTGGCAGGAGAGGAGAGGTGCCCCCTTGGGAGCAGGAGCCCGGCGGCAGATGACTCCATTGCCTCCCAGAGTTACGCCTCTGGTGATGCTGTCAGAAGATTAGTGCTGGCTCCCAGCAGCAGAGCAGTGCAGTGCTGAGATTTGCAAGTATTTAGGGAATGGGGCCTAATGCAGTGAAGTGCCCATCCCCATCAGAGACTTGTGGTTGTGTTATAGTCAGGTACCACTTGCCCTCCCCCTTTTTTTGCCACTCTCTCTATCTGCTTAATTCCCTCTCTCCCTGACATTCTCTCTCCCTGACACACTTTCTCCTTGACTCAGTCTCTCTCTCTCTTTCTCCCTGGCACTTCCACTTTCTCCCTCACTTTCTTCTTTACACTGTCCCTCTCTTTCTTCCTTGCATACACACTCTCTCTCTCCATGATGCTGACTCCCTCTTTCTCCATGACACTGTCTCTCCCTGGCACTGTTTCTCTCTCATGCTCTCTCCTTGACAATCTCTCCCTCTCTCTCTCTCTCTCTCTCTCTCTCCCTCTTTCCCTGACACTGTCTCTATCTCTCTCTGCCTCCCTCCTTGACACTGTCTCTCTCCTTGGTTCTGTACCCCTCCCTTTCCTCCTGAATGTCTCTCTTTCACTCCCCTCATTCTCTCTCTTCAGTTCCCCGAAGGGCACTATAGTGACAAGGGGTGAGTCAAAAGGGTTAAGATATTAATGTGGGGCCCAAAAGGTTCTAGTTCCCACCCCCCCTGGCTGAAGCTAAACCCTTGGGAAAGTCAGGCATGCAAATACAGTGTTGCCCGATTTCAAGGTAGCATCTGAACTGAGAGGGAGGCTCTGGTTCTGGGTTAATGTTATAGAGGGTTGCAGAAAAGGGGGACATTTGTCGGGCCCCTCCCACAGGCCTGGGTAATAAGTACTCTCTCTGCACCCCTGTGGAGACATAGGTGAGTGCCATTGCTTTGCATAGTACAGTAAGGAAGATCATCAAGAGAAAGTTTTTCAGACTTCTAAAGTTCTAAAAGACCTTTCAGAAATGTCTGCATTTATTATTCAACTTTGCATATGTGTAAACTCCTATGGTGCCCACTGACAAAGTGAGGTGGCAACGTTACTATACGGTATTGTTTTATCTATTGCTGCATTTCTGAGAGTGTATAGTAAGTGTCTAGCCCCATACACACTAGACAATTTGGTACTTCTTTACTTTCACGGCGCCACTAGATAGGACAGATAGGATACTGGATAGGATACGATTTTGTATGCGATTTGACATAAGATATCGCATAAGATATAGGATAAGATTTACTATCCATTTCATTACCCCACTATCTACTAGGGCGTGGAGTTGATTTTATATAGCGTGGCGAGCGCAGCGAGCCACCGAGCCCGAAGCGTGGCGAGCGCAGAGAGCCCCGCGAGGGGACACGGATGTTGTTTCAAAGCAAGTCCCCAATATTGCATGCCATTTGCATGCAATTCCATAAAATACATTCCGTGTCCCCTCGCGGGGCGCGCTGCGCTCGCCACGCTTCGGGCTCGGTGGCTCGCTGCGCTCGCCACGCTATATAAAATCAACTCCACGCCCTAGTGGATAGTGGGGTAATGAAATGGATAGTAAATCTTATCCTATATCTTATGCGATATCTTATGTCAAATCGCATACAAAATCGTATCCTATCTAGTATCCTATCTGTCCTATCTAGTGGCGCCGTGAAAGTAAAGAAGTACCGACAATTTTTTTACAAATATTGCTCATTTTGACTTTTCTTTTAGTGTGCCTGCTCAATATATGAATGATGTGTGCTATCATTCATTGGCTAATGAGCAACCTATTTGGTTTCTGTGTCTGATGACCACAATTCAGTATACTATAACTTCTTGGCTACCAGTTCGACCACTACAGTATCTATCTGTCACAACCATCCCCTATGATCATCAGCCTGTACACAAACAATCCAATCACAGGGCCGCAACATGTGTGTTGGGTGCTGTGAAGCTAAACCATCTAGTGGGGATCCTGGTGAAGGCCACCGGTATGTTAGACTTCTGCTCTGTTTTTACACCATCCATTGTGTACTGATACCAAATACACTATCCCCCTAAGTATTGTGACAATTTTGATGTGACAATAGCTGTAGATTTAGGATATACGCTATAAAATGTTCCAGTACGGTTTGTGCCATTGCATAATCAGGCCTGATGTACTTACACTCAGGGTGCTATTTTATGGAAGATGTAAAGAGAAGGACCTCACTGAATGCATCTGTTCACTGGTCCATGTTCCTCAAATATCATATTTATTGATCATTTGTATGCAGTTCAATGCCAGTTGATATGATTTGTCCTTGGAGCATCAGCATTATACAGTTCATTAATAAACTGTTAAATTGGATATTGTAATACTCTTTGGCAAATATTATAAGTGGGCATCTGTACATTTTTGAAGAATAAAAGCTTGGAGCGTTACAGATAATAATGAGGCAGAAAAATTATGTTTAACCCTTTGCAGTCCAGATATGTTTTTTTTTTTGTAATTCACAGTCTGGTTTAAAAAAATAATTGTAATTTATTTAATTTTTAATTATTCAATAAATGACCTACATTGAATGTTGGACGATGTTAGTGTTCTTATTTTATAAATGGCTCACCATTGGATCTGCTACTAGCGCTAGGGCTGTTGAGCCTGACTAGACGCTGGACCTGAAAGGGTTAACATGCACCACAGAGATCAAATCAACCCACAACAAATGCAAAACCAACTACACTCAAAGGCATATAACAAACTGTAGGCAAGAATGACCCTTATAACATAACATCTGTAGACTTCCATCAAACTTTACAGCCACAAAGTTGTTTTATTATCTCCTTTTGACTCTCAGAGGAGGTGCATATTTCCACATTTCCAGGTGAAATACTGTATGTACATGGGCAAATTACCAGGCAAATGACATAATTGTTTCTCTTTTCCTCAACAGAGTGGCTCAGTTCTACTGGAACTAACAGCAGTGCAACTTTAACATATACTGTAGGTACACTGGACAACTGACCAGGTCTCCACAACTCTAGGGACCTTGAGCAAGGCCGGGCAGTGATAACACAATCATAGTGGCAAGGCAGCATTCTCTACCTGCATTAAGACAAAGAATGGCTGTCAGCATGCTGATTATTGACTGGATGGAGCTATCCACCAATCAGAGTGCTGAAAGCCAATTACTGTATAAAAGTACGTGCAGAGATAGCATAGAACTGCAGGATGGGTATGTTAAAATGTTTTCTATCGCTTCCTGTGAATGGCTGTGAATGGGCCCCAATGCAATGATCTGCCCCGGACCAACAGTGATATTGAGATAGCCCTGCCTAACAGTGGAGGTCATTATAAAGTGTGTAAACTGCAACCTGTAAAACACCTTGATTTTGCACTCCTTTTTTTTTTTTAAGCCCATACATATGGTTCACACAAACACATTTTCATACCTCCCAAGTTTTTAGGAAGCACGTGCTCAAAAATTAGGGGGAAAGGCCTACAATCACAGCACTTCTGCTTGACCACTGTGAGGGTATGGCCATGCTCCCAGGCCCTCTCTCCCAGTGAACTTAGGCTGCTCTTCTATGCATAAACACTGCAGGACACTGCCAGTTATAGGTGGAACACTGCACAGTCACAAAAGTTGTGACGGTCCTGCAAAAATCGGGACAGTTGCATGGTATGCATTTGGCCAATCAATGTTCTTTAATGGGAAATCACAATAAAAAAAAATTCACATAGTATAACACCTGTGTCATAATTCACCATAGAAAATGTCAGGCCCTAGAGGCCGATTCAGATGGACAGGAAGTCGGCTTTGGGGGTGGACACCTGCCATTTACTGGGAGTGTCAGAAAAAATGCAAGGGTGCCCAGGTATCTTGAAGAAGGGTATGTGACATCACCGCCAGCTCGATCATCTTGTCTTTGCCTCAAAGTTGTATCAGACTTACACAAGTTTGCACAGACTGTAAGTGAATTGCATATGGATGTGCGACAGGATACCAGATTGGGAAACTTTTGCTGTTCACATGCAGATTTGCACAGGGTGGTTTTTCTTTTTGTCTGGGCGGCGGCTAACCACTCTCAGTCATCTGTACAATTGCCTTTAGTAAGAAATTATAAATCACTTGTGCAGTAGATCCTACACTAACACCAGCAATGCAGTACTGACCTGTCAGCACAAGGGGGAGCAGCAAGCTAATCATGCTGGTTCCACTGCAAAATGTTAATTACTGTGAAATAATAATGTTTGCTTTTCACTCATTTCAACATTATTAATTTAGTTTCATATTGCTTTCAGCCAATATTACTAAAACAGTAGCTAACTCATACTGAACATTATAATTGAACATTTAAAAAAAAAATCAGTATACTACAAAAACAATATTGAAAATGTATCGCAGCAGTGTATGGCCATCTGACACCCTGAAGTGCTCAGGTATTGCATGCGACCCCGTTCCCCACTGCCAGGAGGGGTGCCGAGTCGGAGTTCGGACAGGCAGCAGGTACGACCTTTGTCTCAGGTCCAATGTGCACAGGACTACGCATCAGACCTGAGGGGGATGTCAAACACATGCAGTTTGGCCTGATTTCTAGTGGATCAGATGAAATTACCCCAAATCTTACTAGTGTATGGGCACCTTAAGGTGCAGTGCTTCAATGGACCATTATGCAAAACAGGATTTTCATTCTAAAAAACAACTTGTAGTTGCTGTCTCTTTTTGACTTTGTTGTTTCTATTTTTATGAAGTTATAGTTACATAAAATAAATTTACAGGCAGCATTAATGTACAACTCTCTGGAAACAATAGTACAGTATTTAAGTACAGTGCCATCCATAGCTTAAAAAAATCCACACAAAACAAAAATAAACGTGTGTGTTGTTGGTCAGGCACTGTACATAAAAAAAAAAATTATGTTCAGTAGGCAACACTTTTACTTACTGCAGTATTAACAAAATTTGTATGTTGATGTTCAGGCACTGTACTTAAAAATAAATGTTCAGTACAGGTTCTACTGAATGTAAAAAAAATGTGTGTGTTGTTATTCAGGAAAGGCACTAAATTGTTCTTACAAGCCACTTCTGCAGGGTCTGTGTAACTGTATGTGTTCTGTGTGCAGAAATGTTTTACACATATGAAGAGAGGATATTGTAAAAAACAAAATAACAATGAATGACTCTTGACATTACCACAGGAGGGCAGCAGTGAACATTCCAGTTCTGCATTAACTCAGCCTTAGATTTTACATTTATTTTTTAACACTATAACAACTACATTGTAGGTATACGAGGTGCGGCTATTAAATATTAAATATCAAGTCTTGTAAAAAGTAAACCAGTTAAAAAGGAGTGGGGGAAAATTGCCTTTGGGCTATTCTAAAATGATTTTTTTTTTTCTCTGCTATATCTGCCGAAATCACTATTTAGAAAATTTAACAGCATAATATCTTCATGTATTTGGAATGGCGCCCGCCTGAAGATCCAGCTTAACAACTTAATGAGGAACAGGGCAGGTGGCGGTCTGGGACTTCCAGACCTTAGAAGGTATTATATAGCTTCTCAATTAATGCAATTAAGAACATGGTTAAGAGGTGAGGAGGTTGGCAGTGATATGGTCAGTGCATTAGTCGCTGTCTTTACGCCAGGTATTAGCCCACTGCATAGGCTCCTGCAGGGACACAATCGCCCGACGGATCTCCCTTTAGTGTCCCAAGCCTTGAAAATTTGGTGTGAAGCAAATTATGGAAATAAAATACATGGATAAGGAATATCTAATAGAAGATTTGCTTACCCCTAGGGAATTTAAAGCACTACAGATTAGAGAGGCCTGGTATCCTTTTTTAGTGACCACCCTTTCCCAAGTTTACGGCCCTGTCGGGCTTAAATCTTTTGTACAGCTAAAGGAGGAGTTTAACTTGCTACAACATTCTTTTTTCATTCCTTACAGTTAAGGAGTGCCTTAGAAGCTTATTTTCCCAATCCCCCCCTCCCCCCCCCCCCCCCCCCCCCAATTATTTGGGGAATCTCTGATTAAAATAATAATAAAAAAAAGTATTCTCAAAGATATATAAAGTTTTGGGGAATTAAAGCATAACCATGGGTTAATGTTACTACGGGGGAAATGGGAAGAGGATGTGGGGGCACTAAGTGATGAGGAATGGACAGTTGCGAAGTCCTCGGTGACCACTGACACAAACTCTCTTCGCATTCAACAGACCCAACTTTTTATCCTCCACAGATCGTCTATGTCTGCTACGAATTAGCGAAATATGCAGGGATGGCATCTTCAAACTGCCCCAAATGTGTCCTTCTCCCTGGCACATTTATACATCTATTATGGGAGTGTAGGCTGGTTGCTGATTTTTGGGACAAAGTTATACAAACCATAGTGGCCACTGGGATATCTAGGGAGATCCTCTCCTTTAAGTGCTGTATTCTAGGAATTGTAGGAGGTAGGAGCCCGGTAAATGAAAGTATATATAAACAGCCTATGTTCTATAGCAAAGGTAATAGTGGGCAGGGCATGGATGTCCAATAAAGCCCCAGACTTTAATAGTTGGAAGTCACTAGTTAATTATATTATTAAACACAAAAAACACTTATACATTTCTCGAAACATATTAAGTAAATTTCACCAAATTTGGCAGCACTGGTTAATATCCGTTTTCTATCAGGATACTAATCTTCCCTAAATATATATAAATTTGGCACATGTTTTATATGTAGCAGATATAGGTATAATATCGATTAGATTTGATTAATTAATACACTGGTGGTGAACGAAAAAGCACCATAATTTGTTCGATATATTCAAGTCTGATATAGAGCTTGAGATAATATGGGACAAAGGGCAAACCCTAATGGATTAGCATTATTGGTTTGCCCGATCCTGAGCACTGCTGGTACTAACTCGCATTACCATTCAGAGATGTAGACAGTTCCGCGCTATTAGAACTGGCGACTCCCCCAACCACCAATGAGAGGCTAGCCAGAGGGCTGCATGGAGGGCTGACAGACTGATAAAAAGTTTTAGCTCCCCCACCAGATCCAAACTTGAGAGGCCATATACATAAATAACCATTAACTATCGTAAACTTAAATTGTAAACTATTTGATGTGGAACGAGATGAGCTAATTGTGGACGTCCCTATATATGATGCTGTTTTAAATGTTTGTATTGTTAATGTATTTTTGTAAAACCAAATAAAGATATGAAATCTAAATATAAAAAAAAATAAAAAAAATTCTATGTAGAAAATTGTAATTTTTTAAAAAAGATCAAGGATTTCTTATCGAAACAGAAAAATAAAATACAGTAACAATGAATGACTCTTGACATTACCACAGGAGGGCAGCAGTGAACATTCCAGTTCTGCATTAACTCAGCAATAGAATTTACATTTATTTTTGTAACACTATAACAACTACATTGTAGGTATACGAGGTGCGGCTATTAAATATCAAGTCTTGTAAAAAATAAACAGATTAAAAAGGAGTGGGGGAAAATGGCCTTTGGGCTATACTAAAATGGTTTTGCAAGTGTTACCCCTAGCGCACAGATAGCTTGCTGTCATTCAAAGATGTGTTTCCTGTGCGCTGCAAAAATTATTAGCTAAAATTATTGGCTAAAATTATTAGCAAAACACAATTCATACGCAGATCCATTTCTAAAAACCGGAACATCGAAGAGTACTTTTCATCTGCACTATCAAAGGCTTCCACAATGTTGTTAAAGCAACAGGATGGAAGTGGTAATCGATGACATCAAAGACCCACTCAAAGTGCCTTGGCACCCCTGCATTTTGACAAACACACCCACAAAATCCCATGTATCCTCACTCAGAATGTACATGCACAATTAATCTCAAATTGCAGTCACACATGCACAATGAAAATGAATGCACACACCAGTGCTGTAAGTTTAAATTTTGTGCCCCCAAGCCAAAAAGTCTATGGCGCCCCCCCCCCAACATTAATTATAATTGTTTTTACCTACATCCTTGTTGCCATAGGTTTCTTTCTCATTGCCAGGGGTTACATGCTCATTGCTAGGAGTTTCTTGCTTTTTTCCAAGGGTTTGTTGCTCGTTGCCAGGGATTACATGCAGTTACATGCTCGTTGACAGTGTTTACATGCTAATTGCCAGGGGTTACATGAGGTTACATGTTGGTTGACAGGGGTTTCTTGCTTGTTGCCAGGGGTTACATGTTCATTGCTAGGGGTTGAATATATATATATAAATATATATATATATATATATATATATATACACTACCATGCTACCATGATGTGTTAAACTCTCTATTTATACATCGCCGGAGGTACAGACAACCTGAGAAAGCTAAAAAGAAGGTGGGTGTGGTCTCCAGTAGAGTGGGCATAAACCATCGCAGCGACACCCTTTTCTTCATTTTCAGGTGGTGTGAGAGTTTGCATGGCATGCAGATGAGGGGTCGGGGCCAGCTTACACTAAAACAAAAAACAGGGGTCACCTATACACACCCACAAAGGGGACAGTGCCAGTTTACACTAACATACACTAACTTACACACAGAGGTCACCTATACACCCACAAACACACATACAAGGGGTCGGACCAGTTTACGCTAACACACACAGAGGTCATCTGTACAGACACGCACACAAAGGGGACAGTACCAGTTTACACTAACACACATACAAAGGTCCCCTACACACACATACACAAAGGGGACAGTGCCAGTTTACACAGAAAACATGCACACACACACAGGTCAGTGCTACTCTGTACACATACACAAACACACGTGTCACCTGAAGACACACATTGGTGTCAGTGCCAAGCTACACACATACACACACACACACACACACACACACAGAACGCAACACAGATGCCTAAACATAGTGCTAGGCTCTGGAGCTGCTGAGGAAGAACCCCAAACACTAACCTGCAGACTGGACACTCCTGCTCCTCCTGCAGCCTCTCCTCTCAGCTCCCAGTTGGCCCAGGCTGTCATTCTCCCCATCAGCAGCTCTCCGAACTAGCTCCCCGTTTCTCCCCCTCCTTCATGTCTCTAGAGTCCAGCATGCAGCTTCCACCATGCGGGGGTCAGGGCAAGAGGGGAGAGATCCGTTGCTGCCACCACACCTACTGAGGGAGGGAGCTGTTATGTAAGGGCTCCCTGATGGCTGGCCACTAGCAGGCTTTGCTAGCCTTGGCGGCGGTGTCTCATGCTGATCACTGCATATGGTGCATGGCAGCTTGATGACCAGGAGGAGCAAAGCGTTGATGAGTATGACAAGACCCCATTGGTACTGGCTCCCCCAAGCCACTGTGGGGTCTGCGGCACCATTGTTACATCATTGGCACACACACAGTCTTTTGATAATCAACCTGATTGCATTTTTTCAAATTAGCATTCCATGCTGAATTAGGTGCTATAGCAAAAAGGGTAAATATCAATAAAGAAAGATATGAAACACCCAGTAAATGGAAAACAGCACCACTTTCAAGAACGAAGAAAGCACATCAAAGCATGTCCAAGTTATTCTTTGTTTATATGTATATTGGCAGGCTGGAATGCACAACAGTATATCAAGGCCGGAGTTTCCACACAGCTTTTTCTGTGAAGAAGTTTTGGCCAAGAAACCTATTGCAGTGCTAGAACACCCTCCACACTCCCCAGACTTAGCACTGTTGGGGTTATTCAGAGCTAATTGCTGTTGTGGGAATCTGCAATCCGTTCAATTATGGAATGACTTAATGTGCCTATGGATCAAAGTGCGCATGTGCAAGCCAAAATAAAGACAGAAATTGCAAAAATATCAAATAGCAATCCCCTCGCAATTTAAAGGACAGGACATCAGCATTTGGGAGTAGACACCTCCTGATAAAATGCAGTCATGACCAGGCGGTTTCAGGGAGGGTCTGTGATGTCAGTACAGCTTTGATCAGTATGTCTCTGTCGCACAGTTGTGGAAGGGACAGACTTGCTCACATTTGCACAGACTAGGGAAAATCTTTTAAAAGTGAGTAATTATATGGATTTGCAGATGTATTGCAATTCCTTCAGAGATTTACACAAGGCAGGTTTTTACTCTGCTTGGGCTGCGGCTATCTACTCTCAAATTAGCAGATAAGCCATCAGGTCTGAATCAGGCCCTGTCAGATCTGTATTCAAAGAAACCGGATTTGCATCAGTTAGTGAGGTAAAGAAACCCCTTCTTTAAGGCTGCAGATGTGTACAGTTATGCATATGGGTAATATAAAAATGTAGTTCCATGCATATAATGCAGGAACAATTGTAGCCAACATGCTTTCTACTGTGCATCGTCTATATACAGTATATGTGTGTGTGTGTGTGTGTGTGTGTGTGTGTGTGAAAAGCTTGCCTGTGGGATCTAACTGAACGGATATATATCCAGTTCAGTTAGATATATTTGTACACAATATCATTAAGGGAGTGACTACCCCAGTGTCAGCTGCTGATAAATGTGCAACACACAACTTTTTGCTACATATATCCAGTCAAGGCCTATTAGACCACAAAGTGCACTTATCAGTCCAGTAAGGCAAGCAAGACGTTTAATATTTTAGCAGAGTCATCAAATGCAGTTAGCATTAGTGAAACCACTGGCTTCACTGTGACTGGCAGTGACTTTCTTTTGGAAGTCCTACCTGCCAGTCACCCGTATGACAGGCAGTCACATTGGGGGGTGTTCCCTCCCTCTGGGAGTACCAGTCCAGGCTCTGAAATGCAGAGCTGGCTTCCTGCAGGAAGCCACTCCCTGCCTTACTGTGCAGCCCTAAACAGCTTTTATGGGCTGCAGCCAATGCAGCTCATAGAAGTCAGGTTTTTGCGCATGTGCAGTACCATTGCTGGGACTGCGCATACAATGCGCCAGGCATCTGACAACTGTACAGTAAAGGCGCCAGGACCCTGGCATTTGGGACTGTACATAGATCCGGCGGCGGGAACCTGCAGAACCGGTGGCGCCCCCAGCAGCACTCCTCACAGTTAGGATTCACCACTGGTGCCCTCTGTGGTTTAATGTATCCCCCCCCCGGCAATGAGCATTTAACCCCCTATGGCAGCAAACATGTATTTTCCCCTGGCAATGAGCATGCAACCCCATATGGCAGCAAGCATGTAGTCCCCCTGGTAACGAGCATGTAACTCCTGGCAATGAGCATGAGCATGGAACCTCCTATGACAACAAGCATGCAATCCCCCTTGGTAACAAGCATGTAATCCCCCTAGCAATGAGCATGGAATCCCTGGCAACAAGATTGTAAGAAAGCAGCACTTATGTGCCTGACAATTGTGTTGTGGACACCCACAGAGGGACAAAGTGCTGGGATTTCGGCGGTCGGGATTTCAACTGCATCCCATATATATATATAAGTACACTATTCGAGTACTAGATGTTTCTCCTTCTGGTAATATATTTTTTCCTATACTGTTCCCCATGGTTGTACTTTAGCTGAAGCTAGTTTTAGACACACTTAACAAAAACGAACTACAGGAAGTGAGGTCACATAACCCTTCCTATATAAACCCATCCAGGTGCACATTCAGTTACACCTGGGCATTGGATGAACACAAATATCATTGCTGCATGCTGCTGCTGGTAGGTTGCATTTTGAATGATCTTTCATAAGGAAGCGGTACGACTGTGTCGACATTCGGGTCAAAAAACAGTGAAAAACTCATGTCGACCTAATGACTGTCGACCTAAAACAATGTTGACCTTGGCCCATGTCGACCTTAAGTCAAGTCGACCTTGAGCTATGTCGACCTTTAACCCTGTCGACCTTGGGGACAGTCGACCTTCCAGGGTCGACCTAATGACTGTCGACCTAAGTCTGGTCTGACAGATAACCGTTTCCCCATTCATAAATAGGATTTGACTGTACATTATAAATTGCTGATAAAAATCGGTATTGTATTGGTGCATCATGTACAGTATGCACGATTTGAATGAATATTTTTAGGCAAAACTATCATATATGGGGTAATAACAACAAACCCTCATTCCATTACTTTTAGGTTATTTTTTCTCAAGTCCTAAGTCCTTACACGATCTTTTTTTTTTAACTTGAGTAATTTTTATTGACACGAATGAAAATAGATGCACAACTGTACATTTTGACATATAACATATAGAATTGTAGTATGCATTAGATCATAAAGCAATTAACAATAAACAAGCGCAAGCATTCCAAAGAAGTCCGTGTTTGAGTGTTTTCTGTGTCGATTGGTACTGCTTACACCGAGTGGTTTAGTGACACTACAGATAGTGCATATGGAGCAATTAAGTATTACATTTTTTCCCTAATAAACTGAACCCGGTACCCATAAGATAGAGTACCATCACCCCACCCCCCTAACAAATGAAAGGTAAAAGAAAGTGGAAAAACAAAGAGAAAAAGAGGAGAGAGAAGGCGAGAAAAAGACCATTTCGTACAAATCACATTAAGTTGCAAGGTAATAGGAACACTTCACATCACAAGGGAAAGCATTCCCAGTTTATGAGTGGATACGGGGATAGCTTAATTTGGACCGTGGCAGAGAGAGAGGGTGGGCCGTCGGAGGGACCGTAAAGATTGGGGATTAGTGGGTAGGTAAATCCTGCTGGGGATCAGCGGACAGGGCCAACCTAGAGGAGGTCCATCTGCTCCATTTGGCTATATAGGGAGCAAGTGAGCCCCGTGATCTGTAGGTGAATGTCTCGTGCCCTACGACCTCATTGACCAGGGCCCTCCAGTTGTGGATGTTTGGGTGTGCCACATCGAACCACCTCCTGGCAATAAGGACCTTAGCTAGGGCGGTAAGACAGAGGACATATTTGTACACTGGGGGCGAGTAGGACTCCTGAAGGTCTAGAGCAAACATACAATATCTGGGATCAAAGGGGGGAGAGATGGTTCAGTGGTGATTATGTCGGCCCATACCTCCTCCCAAAAGGTCAGAATCGGTGGGCAAGACCACAGCATGTGCCAGAAGTCCACGCCAGGTGCGGCGCATCTGGGCAGGTGTCGTCGGGCCTCAGACCCGCTCGCAGCATGGAAACTGGAGAGAGATAGGCCCTGTGTAGTACATAGAATGAAACTTGCTGATATTTCAAACAGGGGGTGGCATGTCTAACCGAGTCAAGGATCTCGGTCCATTGCTCCCCATCCAGTGCCCCGATACTGACCTCCCACTTGGCTTTAAGGGGGGCGAGGCTATCAGCATCAACTCGACTGACAATGCATTTGTATATAGTGGAGACTTGTTTCGTGGTGGCCAGGTTTTGAAGGAGGGTTTTAATCGGGGAGTCAGAGGTGGAGGGGGGAGAGTCCCTAAACTGAGCCTGGGCCGCATGTCTAAGTTGCAAACAGCGGTAAAAGGATCGATTGGGTAATTGGAATTCCCCAGAGAGTTGCTGGAATGTTTTAATCACTCCCAAAAGAAACAACTGGGAATTGATATAAGGCCTGCCCTCAACCAAAAACCATCAGAGGAGAGTTGTTTAAACTCCGGGTACGCCCTGTTGCACCATAGAGGAGTCTCCCCATCCACCCCATCCCAACCGCAAATCCTGTGGGCCTGGCGCCACACGAGTAGCGCCTGTCTGAAGAGAGGAGATAGGGTCGGCTTAAAGGGAGAGGAAAGAAGGAATTGAAGGGGGGGGGAGACGGGACCCAACACACTAGGGCCGGATCTACCCAATATCCAGTCTGATATATGCGCTAGTTGGGCTGCTAGGAAGTCTGGGAGTCCCAATCCCCCGTCCACCCTAGGCTTAGTAAGGGTCTTGAGTGCAATCCTAGGTGGTCTATTCGCCCAGATGAAGGAGGAGAGGAGGGTGTTAATGGTCATAAATACGTGTTTGGGTATATAGATCGGGGAGTGTTGGAGAAGGTATAGGTACTTGGGAAGTATAGACATTTTAATTAGGTTGATTCTGCCCATAACAATTAGGGGGAGTTTCTTCCACAGATGTATTTTATTTTTAAGTTCCTTAGTGACCGCATTGATGTTAAGGGGTACAAAATCGGTGATGTTAGGAGTGACCCAGACCCCCAAATATTTAAACTTGAGGACCCACTGGAGTGGGGAGGCGGCCGGCAATCTGTCTGGTATCCCACCGGAGAGGGGAAGGATACTGGATTTCCCCCAATTGACAAGTAAGCCCGAGAAGGTCCCAAAGGATTCCACTATTTGTAACATCTCTTCCAGAGAGGTCTCGGCATCATTGAGAAATAGAAGTGTCATCTGCATAGAGGGCAACAACGTCCTCCCATCCACCCAAGGGAACACTGCGGACAGTTGGGGAGTCACGGAGCATAATGGCCATGGGTTCAATGGCAAGGGCAAAGAGGGCAGGTGATAGTGGGCAGCCCTGTCTGGTGCCTCTGCCAAGTGGAAATGCCGATGTCACATATCCATTGACCGAGATGCGGGCCACAGGGAAAGAATATAGCAGGCGGACCCATTGTATAAAGTTGGAGCCGAAGGCAAACCGGCGCAAAACCTCCCAGAGGTAGTCCCACTCTATTGAGTCGAAGGCCTTGGCAGCATCCAGAGACACCACCACTGCCCCCGACCCAGCCCCTCCGCTCCCCTGTAGGGGACAAAAGAGTCTCCTGAGGTTACGAGTAGTGGAGCGGCCCGGCATGAAGCCAGATTGATCTTCATGTATAACTGAGGTGACCACCGCGTTAAGCCTGGTCGCCAGGATTTTAGCAAGTATTTTCACATCCGTCTAGAGGAGTGATATGGGGCGATAGGAGTCAGGGAGGGAGGGATCCTTCCCAGGCTTAGGGATCACAACTATGATTGCCTCCGCCATGAACGGGGGCAGGACACCCCCCCTTTTTAGATCAGCATATAACTGGAGGAGATAAGGCACAAAGTATTCCTTATACTTTTTGTATACCTCTATCGGTATGCCATCGCTACCAGGGGCTTTTTTATTGGGAAAAGAGGCAATAGCAGACTCAATCTCGGAGGGGGTGATGTCTGCCTCCAGGAAGCTAACAGATTGTTGGGACAAGGGAGGTATATTAACCCCTGAGAGGTACCGTTCTAGCTGGTGCGAGGTATATGTCGCCCGGGACGAGTACAACGAAGAGTAGAAGGCCCGAAAGGTTTGTGCAATCTCCGGCGTGGTATAATATTCCACTCCCTGCGGATCGCATATTTTTTGTATGGAGCTGGAGGATCTCTCGTCCCGGGCAAGATACGCCATATAACTACCCCCCACATCGGACTGGGAGTACCTAGAATGGGCCGCGAAAAGTAGCTTAGGTTTAGATTTATCAAATAAATGGTCGGTCCACATTTTACGTGCCACATCCCACCGCAATTTGTCCTCAGGGAGGCCAGAGCACAGGTACACGCTCTCGCTCAGTGAGCATGCACCCTCGAGCCTGATCTTCTCCTCCCTGCCAGCCCTCTTAATATTAGCTATTCTCTTTAGGAGGGTTTTAAACGTCTCATGTTTGATGCCTGGGTCCTGGCATGAAGCATTGTCCTCGTGAAAACCAGACCACTCCCCAAGAAGCACATCGCTGTCCGCCAGAAGGGTAAGCCAGAAGGGGTTAAGCCTCCAGGTGCTGGCACCCCGCGAGGGCATCAGATCAAGCGTGATAGACAGGGGGGAATGGTCTGATATCCCTCTCTGGAGATACTCCACCATCAAGATTTTGGGTAGTAAGTCAGGGGATACCAGCACAAGGTCGATTCTAGAGAAGGATTGATGACCTGGGGAGAAGCATGAGAACTGCCTTTGGCTAGGGTGCCTATGTCTCCAAGCATCGGTCAAGTCCAGTTCATTTATTAGTTTGGCAAACGGGGTGGGCGAGGGAGCGAGGGGGGAGGGGAACCTCCCCCAACCGTCCATCTGTCAAGGGATCTATCAAGGATATTATTGAAATCCCCAATGCAAACTATAAGAGCCGCCGGGAAGGAGGAAACAAACGTCACCGCTTTCCTAAGGATGTCATTATTGTAGGGGCGAGGTATATATATATCGCAAGAATATTCATAGTTGTGTGATTAACATTGGCCCTAAGGAAGACATAACGTCCATATTGGTCTATTTGATGGTGTGTAAGGTGGAAGTTGATGTTTTTTTTATCAAAATTGTTACCCCTCGGGCATTGTTAGAGAAGGTGGAGTGAAACATATGCCCCACCCAGGGCTTTTTGAGTGATTTGATTGTTTTGGTGCCCGTCAAGTGAGTCTCTGAGAGACAGGCCACATCTGCTCCATGTTTTTTAATCTCAGCTAGGACAAGGGAGCGTTTGACCTGGTATTGAGACCTTTAACATTCTAGCCGAGTATGCGGAGCCCCGCTACACCACTAGGAGGAGACATAGGATAGATAAGGGGCAGGCCAGAAAGGAGGAGGGCCAATCACCATCTAGACAGCAGGTGGTGAGACATATCCCAGGCAGGTAGGGGAATATAAGGAGTGGCGGACATTTACATTTAAAGGAGACCCTGTTCGACCCCGCATCACCCAAGCAGCAGGTAGTTGAAGAGACGCCACGGTCCCCCGCACCAATCACTAGGTCATATCGGTCAATGCACATACATCTTACGAAGGCAGAGTATATTACCCACTTACAGATCATTGCATTTAGAAATAATAGAAAAATAAAACATATTAGAAACATTAACAAGAGAAAGAACCCGAATTCCCAATCCCACCCGGTATACCTATCGAACACTAGATACACTTTGGATCCCAGTTAACAGCTAAAACTAAATTTTCCCAACAAGTCTATTAACTGTATTAACCAAGGGGTATAGAGACCAGTGGTCACCTATAAAAAAGCTATTTCCTTACATACATCGAGCTCCTTTAAATGGTGTTCATCCTGAGCTAATCAAAGCAAAGATATAGAGGATTAGATTGACCAGAAAAGTTAGATGCCCCACTTATGGGGGAGTAGAACCGTTATGCTCACGGAAGGGATGTCAGTTCGGTCGCCGCGGCCTTCGTTCTAGCCACTGCTCAGCCTCTTGAGGTGAGTTGAAGAAGTGGGTGTTGCCATCTGCCACCACTCGGAGGCATGCCGGGAATAGCATGGAGTACTGTACTTGACGGTCGCGCAGCTTGCGTTTAACCTGCAGGAATTGGGCCCGGGTCTTCTGGACGTCTGCTGAAAAGTCCGGATATGCCGCCACCACCTGGTTGTCAATTTTAAGCGGGCCGCATTCTCGGGCCAGCCTGAGGACAGCGTCCCTGTCTTTGTAGTGTAGGAAGCGGGCAATAAAGGTGCGTGGGGGAGCTCCCGGTGGCGGGGCTCCAGTGGGTAGTCGGTGGGCCCTCTCCACAGTGAATTGTCAGCTGAAGTCGTCAGGGGAAAATGTCTCCAGGAGCCACCTCTCCAGGAATTTCTCGGGGGAGGAGCCCTCCGCCCTCTCCGGCAGCCCAACAAAGCGCACGTTATTGCGGCGTAAACGCCCCTCCATAGCAGATATTTTGGATTTGACAGCTGCCATTTGTGTGGTGAGATCCGCCACCGCTGTTTTTAGGGGGTTAGTCACATCTTCCAGATCAGATATCCGGTGTTCGGCCTCCCCCACCCGCTCACTGACTTTTTGCATATCATGGCGGATAAGAGAGATGTCAGATTGCACCTGGCCTATTTTGTCTATAACTCTCTGTTCGGTAGCTGAGATGGCCATGAGAATCTGCTGGGTGGACTGGGCAGGGTTTTGAACAGGAGGGGAGTCCTCTCCCGCACTCGGGGATTGCGGGGAGCTAGATTGTTGTGTAGGCTGTGCTGGGGGAGGTTGGGAGCCGCGGGCATACTTCTCCAGCCTGGTCGCAGCGGAGGAGCCTCCAGTTTTCACCATGGCTCAGGGTAATGGGGATTTAGGGTTAACCAGCGCTTACTGGGAAGAGTGTGCACTAGGGTGACCGCAGTGGGAGTATGTAGCTGTAATGCGTCAGGGGTCAGTGACACAAATCCCAAAGGCACCTTATCCCAAGGTATCCCAGCAGGTGTCAGTTGTGAGGGGTGTCAGGGGCCCAGCAGCAACATCAGAGAGCACCCAAGTCACTGAGGCAGAGGTTTAACCCTTCAGGTGTGGGCAACAGTGAGTGACAATGTCACTTATGCAATATCAGAGAGCTCCAAAGTCACTGAGTCAGAGGTTAACCCTTCAGGTGTGGGCCACAGTGAATGGCAATGTTACTTATACAATATCAGAGAGCTCCAAAGTCACTGAGTCAGAGGTTAACCCTTCAGGTGTCAGCTGCAGCAGGTGGCAGGATCTCAAAAGCAATATCAAAGAGCAAAGGGCCACTGTATCATAGGGCAAATATTAGGGTGTCTGCTGGCTTTGAGCAACAGGGTCACAGGGAGAGCAAAGGAGATAAGGGCCCCACAATTTAGGCTTTTAGAGGTGACTGCTTCATATGTATTCACCCAATAATGGGGTTAGGAGATGAAGGAATGGCTATGCAGCACAATAGAGGGGGCAGGCTGCGCTCCAGTGCCCAGCCAAGGTCTCAAGGGCAGATAGTGTGGGCGGCCTAAGATGGCGCCGTCCTCCTCCTCTCTTCATGCCCGCCTGGTGCCAACTGCCTTGCTGGTCACATCGGCCTGACTCACCCGTGTCTTTAAGCCTCTGGGGGGGGACCGCCGCCTCCCGATGGATGTTGGGCTGGGAGGTGCCGAGTCCCCGCGTCCAGCCAGCCGCCTCCAGGTGCCGAGTGCCGGGCGGGGGGATGAGGCCGCGGGCTCGCGTCAGAGCCGGGCAACGGAGCTTCTGTGCGCGGTCAGGGAGCAGGAAGGGCGGCGAGGTGTAGCTGGCTGCCGGACCGCAGCGCGTCCACAGGAGAGAGGATCTCAGCAGGCACGGTCTCCGGCACTCCGTCCTCCAAGATGACGGAGGCCACGGCGTTGAGTGAGCGGTACAGGGAGTCGGAGCGCCCACAAGCAGGTGTCCGTGCACTCAGGGTGCACCAAATCGCGGCTGCAGGTTCCAGGGGGGTTATGTAAAAGATAGGGGGGCACCCAGGTCTCCAGGAGGGCTCAGGATGTAGGATTTTGTAGGATTTTTGAGGAGCTCAGTGAGAACGCTTCTTCTCACATGCTTGGCCAAGCCACGCCCCAGTCCTTACACGATCTTACCAATTTTGTTGGGTATGTATATTTAAACTATTTGAGGTTTTTTATTTTCAAATATTTTAACATGCTCCCCTCCTAAATAAATTGTTTTCATTATATAGGACCAACCTGTTTGTATTTCAACTGAGGCACCCATAATATAATTAAAGGGACCTTTGCACTCATAAAAACTCCAATTCCATCTAATCAGTGGATTGGGTATGCATGATTCTTAGCTCATAAACATTTTTTAAATGGTGATTTCTACAATTAAATGGCCCTCCTCCTTTTTTATCTAGAACGTATACCCCTGAAGAAGTCGTTAAGACGAAACTCATCGGGTTGTCATCTAAACCAGGGTTACTATCCATATCAATTATGAAGAAATTGAAAATGGATTTATACACTTGACTGTACATAGTTTTATTTGTTTTTACGTTTTAATAAATAAATGTAAAACATTTTTCAAATTATTGTGTTGCCATAATCATCATACACAACACGGTTAGAAATCAAATCACTGCATGGTGGCGTTGATATGTAGAGTCTCGATTTGAGGGTTCTTTAAATTGCTGTATGTGTAGATGTTAGTGCTGCAGTCACCTTACAGAACCTCATGGGCGCAGTAGAATGACAATTATATGAAAAGCTGATTATCCGAAAAGCCAATTATCCAAACCTCTACAGGAACTAAAAATAAAATGTGATGGCATAATAGTGCATAAAAACAAAATTACGTTTTAAAATTAGGAAAAAAAAACAATTTTCAGAAAGACTGATTATATGAACTATCAAATTATTTTTGTACTTACCTACTATACCAGTAAGCTTGGCACTCCTGAGTCCAGGAAGTCCTCCCCAACTCATGCTTGCCTACCTTTAGAGTCTCCTCTCCAAGAGAAGCCAGGAGAGGAGACTCTCTATAGCTTTTCTGCCCCCCGGCCGAAGGTTTCCTGGAACCTTAAAAAGAGATTTGCCTCCTGGACCACCACCCACACCTCTCCTCCACCAATACCCACTACCCAGGCCATTAGGTAAAAGTATGGAGGTGGGTCCTTAGAAGTTCTGCAGAACTAAAATAAAAAAAAACTGGAAAAAATGATGGTATGGATGACTGTTGTATAATATATGAAGCTGAGAGTCTCAGACAACACTCAGCTCAAAGGAATCAGACACAGAGAACTCCAGGCAGGCTGATGATGGTGTTGAACCTAATCTTAAATGGACTCACCTTCCTCATCTTCTGCCACCTTTGTCTTTCCTTGTCCAGACCACCACCATGGACACATTGGCGTCTCTCTGCTGGCATTGGCCCCCTCCTCCAGCAGCTCTAGGTGCAGGGGAGACGCCTGAGGCAGTAGGGCAGAGTTTAGTAGGACATTGTTGGATCCGCACATGGTAGAGGTGCTGAAGTGCAGGTAAGGGATGCAGTCCAGCAGCAGGCAATGCCCACAGTCCTCCCTGAGGAGGTGGCAGCTGCCTATAGGTCACCCTCATATTGGCAAACCATCACTGGTTTATGTAGGTGTATCCTGTTTACTTATGCTAACATTTCATGAGAGAGGGAGAGAGAGAGAGAAAGAGAGAGAGAGATTTTTAAGTATTTGGTTAAGACATATCTGGAATCCACCCTGTGGAAATCTTGGCTTTGCTCGTCGCACAACACTAATAGAATACTGTCTTCAATCAGTATTTTTATTCATAAGGTACGATAATTAGATGCCTAAATGCACAGTGATCATCTTGCCACTTATAGGCCTTCCTGTGTGTTTTTTATATTAAAATACTTTCTAGATCTTTTTTTTCCTGTATTAAAATCAACATTTATTCTATTTCACACATGAATTTCTCTGTTCTGTCCCCTTTCGTTTGATGTATCTAGTTGAAGTTTTCTGAAGTTTATTAGAAAAAAATGACAAAATCTAGCTGCAGAAAACAGGCCATTTATCACTATTGATTTTTAAAGTTAATTAAATTTAACTTATTTATAGAATATCATTTCCTTTTAAAACTGTTCCAATAGCTTTAGAGTAGGTTTAGTTGCTGCTGCCATTTACCAATTAATTGATGTATATATGAAAGAGCAAGCAAAGCATATATACACATACATATTTATATATATTTTGATAGATAGCATTGAAACAGTGCACGAATCGCCACTAAATTGTGAATTCAAAAACCCACATGCTGTAGACTTCTTAAAATCACCAGGCTTTCAATTCTATCCCCTTGTATATTGATTTTCAATCACCAAGTAGATTGCCTTCTCTGCAGCTTCCACTTCACATTACCGAACCTCCACGGGACACAATTGTACTTACTTGTTGCAGAATTACTTCAATTTATATTTTTTACATTTTTTTTAAGAATTTGAAAAATGCAAAAATACCACAAATAAGCAATGGGAAAAAAAATACTTAACAACCGTACAAATATATAATTTAGATGCCTTCCTTATCTATCAGCACAGTCAGGAATAACAGACCTTAAAAAAAATATCACAAGTTACACACCAATGTATTTTCAGTTTATCAGGAGTGTTACCTTGGAGCAGCCCATTACTCATTTTCATCGGAGGCTAATTACATATATTAAAGTAACTTATGTGGCAATAGGGCAGAGTACTACAAAGAAACCAGGGATGTTTATCTGTTAGGCCCAGGAAACCTTGCATTTGGACTATATGAAATGTGTCTACCGCTGACAGAAAGACTCAAATTTATTCTCCCACTAATTGTACATCTGGACCAGATGGGTTTTATTTTGGGGAGGAGCTCTGTTACCAACCAATCAGAAATCTAATCACTGTCCTTCAGTCAGTCCTGGACTCTCATCCTGTTTGGTACTTGTGGACTTTCACGGCTCCCATCGCATGCCATTGTATGCCATATGTAGTGGCATGCGATGGCATGCAATGGCATGCGATTTTTGCCGTTTTATGCAATTTTTTTATAAATCGCATGCAATCGCATGCGATTTTTAACAGAAATGCATCCAAATGCATCGAAATTTGTATCAAAATGCTCAATGGCCCCCAAATGTCATTTTTCAGGCTGTACCACCCCCACTATCAACGCGAACCCGAAGCGTGGCAAGCGCAGCAAGCCCGCGAGGGACGGCGGTACGCGTCCTACGACCTTTTCATACCCCCACTATCCACGTGGGCGTGGAGTTGAGATTAGAAAGTGTGGCGAGCGCAGCGAGCCACCGAGCCCGAAGCGTGGCGAGCGTAGCGAGCCCCGCGAGGGGACGCGGACACCTGTGAAGCCCGCAAGGGGACGTGTATACCTGTGAAGGTATCCGTGTCCCCGCGCGGGGCTCACTGCGCTCGCCACGCTTCGGGCACGGTGGCTCGCTCCGCTCTCCACACTTTCTATTCTCAACTCCACGCCGACGTGGATAGTGGGGGTATGAAAAGGTCCTAGGACGCGTCCACAAGTACCTCCTGTTTATCCCAGGTTCCATTATTTAGATGATAAAAAAGGCATTTGACCTGGGGACCTGGGACGTCTTTCTACCTTTTCTAATATTTGAACTTCCCTGTACTCCTCAGGTACTGCATAGGACTTAATTTATAGATATCTCACACCTTTATAGAAAGGGAGAGCCAAGACAAGGATGTCTTCTCCTCTCCCCTTTTATTTGCAGTCACTCTTGAACCTATAGCAATAGCCCTCCAAACAAAAGTTCTGAATACCAGGCCATAAAAATGGGCAATCCTGAATGCGAACTATCATTTTTTGTAGATGTTACTAGGGATGCCAATCCCGGGGTATTTTTTCAATCCCAGGATTAGGGATTGAAAAATGCTCAGTCCCGAGATAACCAGGATTAGCCTCCCTAATAACGCAACAGCTCCCATCTAATCCCCCAATCCTCCCCATCCCCCCTGCCCTGCACTGTCATTTACACAGCATTGGTGACAGGCAGCAGCAGGGCCATCTCTGGTCTTCACAGCAGGCTGAGGCGGGTGTCTGGGAGTGGCACAGCAATGAGGTCATGCCGACCGAATACAGCAGACAGAGTGGGTTTAGAAGAGTAAATGGCATGCCGGCGGCTAAACTGCACAGCGTGACCCTTGACAGCCGCACCACCGGGGGGGGGAGGGGGTCAGTACTAGTAGCCAGGCAGCACATATGAGCCATGTAAGGTGCCCAGAACTGCCCGTTTTTTTTAAAAATTAGTGAATTTTGTATGGCTGCAGTAATCACGCAATCCCGGGATTGAGAGCTTCAATCCCAGAATTCAAATCCCACCTATTTTTGGCCAAAATCCTGGGATTCCACCGACCCCGATCCCAGGATTGGCCTCCCTAGATGTTACTTTTCATTTCAGATCCACTAAACACCAGTCTGTCAATTTTGCATATACTGTAATTGGAACATTAATCTCCTTTGCAGGATATTATATTAACTTTGGTAAATCGGAACTACTGATTTAACATTTCTTTCCCATTTCCATATTTTTTCCCTACTTATGGTTGCTACGCTCCAATTTAAATTATTAGGTATGATTATCACATCTACTCTAGTCTTTATTAGAGATGTGCACCGGCCACTTTTCGGGTTTTGGGTTCTGATTACCTTGAGGTTTTGGGTTCTAATGGGTTTTGGCAAAACACCTCCTAAGTGTTTTGTGTATGGATTTTTTGGGGTTTTGGGTTCTGATTTTTTGTTAAAAAAGCATAAAAACAGCTAAAATCGCAGAATTTGGTGGGGGTTTTTTTGCTGCTACGCTATATTAACCTCAATAGCATTCATTTACACTCATTTCCAGTGTATTCTGAACACCTCACACCTCACAATATTGTTTTTAGGGCAAAAGTTTGCACTGAGGTAGCTGGATAACTATGCTAAGCCACACAAGTGTGCGGCACAAACACGTGGCTCATGCAAGAGTGGCACTGCAGCGGCAGACAGGATGGCAGTTTAAAAAAATAGGCCCATAAAAGATCCCTATCTGGCTTGATCATGCACTGTTTACCATGTGCAGCCAAGGAGCGGTGGGCATTTTGTGCAGCACAGAGTTTGTCTGCAAGTGTGTAACTGTTTTGATCACTTTAACATCCAACAAGATCCCTATCTGGCTTGATTGTGTGATTATGATTAATGTAATCTGATTGTTATATTTTGCAATTATTATTCATTTATTACCAGTCGTCTCTTAAATCATTGATAATGGGTGTAGGGGAGGGGGCTAATCAATTTTAAGGTGGCAGATGGAAGATCTAATGTAATGTGTAAACCATCACTAGCATTGGTTGCAGCAGTGGCAGTAACTGATGGACCCGGCTGTGCAGATAAGGAATGCTGACAGCGATGATGTCACAGGGAGAGCCAGCGAACTGTTGCTCCATGCAGCGCTGGAAAACTTAGCTGCCCGTGGTGATGCCATAGGGCATGCGTAACCATCGCTAGCATTGGTTGCAGCAGTGGCAGTAACTGATGGACCCGGCTGTGCAGATAAGGAATGCTGACAGTGATGATATCACAGGGAGAGCCAGCGAACTGTTGCTCCATGCAGCGCTGGAAAACTTTGCTGCCCGTGGTGATGCCATAGGGCATGCGTAGGAAGATGTAGCACCCAATAGGGGTCATGAAGGCAGTAAGCAAGGAAGAGGCTCTGTCCAGAGGGATCTGCCAAAACCTACACTTGGCATTCAGGGTGCTAAAGACCGTTCTACCTGGCATGTCAGCGATCACCTGCTCGATGGTGCAGAGTGTGTATCTGTCTTGATTGTGATTATGATTATTTATAATTAATTAATTTCATCTGATTTTTAATTTGGTGATTAGTAATTATTAATTTATTATTTATTATTACCATTCGTCTCGTCAATCATTGCCTAATGGGTGGAGGGGAGGGGGCTAATCAATGACTAGGTGGCAGCTGGAAGAGTTCTATCTGGCAGCAACTTCTGTAACTCTATTGATAGCTAGGGTGGATTCAGGTGATCTGGCTCGCTAGGCGGGTGTTCCCTTTGCACACTGCTTCACATGCGTCCCTCGTGAAGCTGCGCGCTCTGTCGAGGAGGATGTCCTTTGCCGGTAGAGAAGTACTGATCTTCTCTCAAGGTGTTACGACTCGTAGCTGCACTCCCCTGCTACAACCTCAAAACAAGCACCAAGATCCCTATCTGGCTTGATTGTGCACTGTTTACACAGTGCAGCCGAGGAGCAGTGGGCGATTGGTGCAGCAATCAGTGGAATGCAAACAGTTATATGCATTTCAAAGACAAGTCCCTCATACGAACGACTCTCAGCAGTGAGCCCCAGACCACAAAGGTAGATATACGGCAGTATTTATTAGGCAGTGAGCCCCAGACCAGACGGTAGATACGGCAGTATTAGGCAGTGAGCCCCAGACCACACAGGTAGATATACGGCAGTATTTATTAGGCAGTGAGCCCCAGACCACACAGGTACGGCAGTATTAGGCAGTGAGCCCCAGACCACAAAGGTAGATATACGGCAGTATTTATTAGTCAGTGACCCCCAGACCACAAAGGTAGATATACGGCAGTATTTATTAGGCAGTGAGCCCCAGACCACAAAGGTAGATATACGGCAGTATTTATTAGGCAGTGAGCCCCAGACCAGACGGTAGATACGGCAGTATTAGGCAGTGAGCCCCAGACCACACAGGTAGATATACAGCAGTATTTATTAGGCAGTGAGCCCCAGACCACACAGGTACGGCAGTATTAGGCAGTGAGCCCCAGACCACAAAGGTAGATATACGGCAGTATTTATTAGGCAGTGAGCCCCAGACCACAAAGGTAGATATACGGCAGTATTTATTAGGCAGTGAGCCCCAGACCACAAAGGTAGATATACGGCAGTATTTATTAGGCAGTGAGCCCCAGATCACACAGGTAGATATATGGCAGTATTTATTAGGCAGTGATCCCCAGACCACATAGGTACGGCAGTATTAGGCAGTGAGCCCCAGACCACAAAGGTAGATATACGGCAGTATTTATTAGGCAGTGAGACCCAGACCACAAAGGTAGATATACGGCAGTATTTATTAGGCAGTGAGCCCCAGACCCCAAAGGTAGATGTACGGCAGTATTTATTAGGCAGTGAGCCCCAGACCAGACAGTAGATACAGCAGTATTAGGCAGTGAGCCCCAGACCACAAAGGTAGATATACGGCAGTATTTATTAGGCAGTGAGCCCCAGACCAGACAGTAGATACAGCAATATTGGGCAGTGAGCCCCAGATCACACAGGTAGATATACGGCAATATTAGGCAGTGAGCCCCAGACCACACAGGTACAGCAGTATTAGGCAGTGAGCCCCAGACCACAAAGGTAGATATACGGCAGTATTTATTAGGCAGTGAGCCCCAGACCACAAAGGTAGATATACGGCAGTATTTATTAGGCAGTAAGCCCCAGACCAGACAGTAGATACAGCAGTATTAGGCAGTGAGCCCCAGACCACACAGGTAGATATACGGCAGTATTTTATTTATTAGGCAGTGAGCCCCAGACCACACAGGTAGATATACGACAGTATTTATTAGGCAGTGAGCCACAGACCACACAGGTACGGCAGTATTAGGCAGAGAGCCCCAGACCACAAAGGTAGATATACGGCAGTATTTTATTTATTAGGCAGTGAGCCCCAGACCACAAAGGTAGATATACGGCAGTATTTATAAGGCAGTGAGCCCCAGACCACACAGGTATGGCAGTATTAGGCAGTGAGCCCCAGACCACAAAGGTAGATATATGGCAGTATTTATCAGGCAGTGAGCCCCAGACCTCACAGGTAGATACGGCAGTATTAGGCAGTGAGCCCCAGACCAGACAGGTACGGCAGTATTAGGCAGTGAGCCCCAGACCACACAGGTACGGCAGTATTAGGCAGTGAGCCCCAGACCACAAAGGTAGATATACGGCAGTATTTATTAGGCAGTGAGCCCCAGACCAGACGGTTGATACGGCAGTATTAGGCAGTGAGCCCCAGACCACACAGGTAGATATACGGCAGTATATATTAGGCAGTGAGCCCCAGACCACACAGGTACGGCAGTATTAGGCAGTGAGCCCCAGACCACACAGGTAGATATACGGCAGTATTTATTAGGCAGTGAGCCCCAGACCACAAAGGTAGATATACGGCAGTATTTATTAGGCAGTGAGCCCCAGACCACAAAGGTAAATATACGGCAGTATTTATTAGGCAGTGAGCCCCAGATCACACAGGTATATATATGGCAGTATTTATTAGGCAGTGAGCCCCAGACCACACAGGTACGGCAGTATTAGGCAGTGAGCCCCAGACCACAAAGGTATATATACGGCAGTATTTATTAGGCAGTGAGACCCAGACCACAAAGGTAGATATACGGCAGTATTTATTAGGCAGTGAGCCCCAGACCACAAAGGTAGATATACGGCAGTATTTATTAGGCAGTGAGCCCCAGACCACAAAGGTAGATATACGGCAGTATTTATTAGGCAGTGAGCCCCAGACCAGACAGTAGATACAGCAGTATTAGGCAGTGAGCCCCAGATCACACAGGTAGATATACGGCAGTATTAGGCAGTGAGCCCCAGACCACACAGGTACAGCAGTATTAGGCAGTGAGCCCCAGACCACAAAGGTAGATATACGGCAGTATTTATTAGGCAGTGAGCCCCAGACCACAAAGGTAGATATACGGCAGTATTTATTAGGCAGTGAGCCCCAGACCAGACGGTAGATACGGCAGTATTAGGCAGTGAGCCCCAGACCACACAGGTAGATATACGGCAGTATTTATTAGGCAGTGAGCCCCAGACCAGACAGTAGATACAGTAGTATTAGACAGTGAGCCCCAGACCACACAGGTAGATATACGGCAGTATTTTATTTATTAGGCAGTGAGCCCCAGACCACACAGGTAGATATACGACAGTATTTATTAGGCAGTGAGCCACAGACCACACAGGTATGGCAGTATTAGGCAGTGAGCCCCAGACCACAAAGGTAGATATATGGCAGTATTTATTAGGCAGTGAGCCCCAGACCACACAGGTAGATATACGGCAGTATTTATTAGGCAGTGAGCCCCAGACCAGACAGTAGATACAGCAGTATTAGACAGTGAGCCCCAGACCACACAGGTAGATATACGGCAGTATTTTATTTATTAGGCAGTGAGCCCCAGACCACACAGGTAGATATACGACAGTATTTATTAGGCAGTGAGCCACAGACCACACAGGTATGGCAGTATTAGGCAGTAAACCCCAGACCACAAAGGTAGATATATGGCAGTATTTATTAGGCAGTGAGCCACAGACCACACAGGTACGGCAGTATTAGGCAGAGAGCCCCAGACCACAAAGGTAGATATACGGCAGTATTTTATTTATTAGGCAGTGAGCCCCAGACCACAAAGGTAGATATACGGCAGTATTTATTAGGCAGTGAGCCCCAGACCACACAGGTATGGCAGTATTAGGCAGTGAGCCCCAGACCACAAAGGTAGATATATGGCAGTATTTATTAGGCAGTGAGCCCCAGACCACACAGGTAGATACGGCAGTATTAGGCAGTGAGCCCCAGACCAGACAGGTACGGCAGTATTAGGCAGTGAGCCCCAGACCACACAGGTACGGCAGTATTAGGCAGTGAGCCCCAGACCACAAAGGTAGATATACGGCAGTATTTATTAGGCAGTGAGCCCCAGACCTGACAGTAGATACAGCAGTATTAGGCAGTGAGTCCCAGACCACACAGGTAGATATACGGCAGTATTTTATTTATTAGGCAGTGAGCCCCAGACCAGACGGTAGATACGGCAGTATTAGGCAGTGAGCCCCAGACCACACAGGTAGATATACGGCAGTATTTTATGTATTAGGCAGTGAGCCCCAGACCACACAGGTACGCCCGTATTAGGCAGTGAGCCCAAGACTAGACAGGAGATATGGCAGTACTAGGCACCAGACAGGTAGATAAGACAATCCTACTAGGCACAAGACAGGTAGATAGATATGTCAGCAATACTACTATTGTGCACCAGCAGAATTTATAATAATTAATTATTAGGTACTGCTTGGCAGTGGCACACATCAGTGCACCAGCAGCATGTAATTATTTTTTACAGTCCCACACAGCACAAGTATTATTTTTGAATTAAATTAGATATACCTGTAGCAGCCTAGTATGTACTAGGTAGGTACACTAGGTAGGCAGTAGCACTGTCAGTGGCAACAGTGGACTGAGTAACTAAATAATACTGGCAGATTCAGTGCGGGCAGCACCAGTGGACTATATAATATAATTAATTAATTATTAATATATAATATAATATTACAGCCTGCACAGCACAGCACCAGAGGTAGGCCCCAGCACAGAGGAGACAGTAGTACTACAGGTACACAGTTAGACTGTTCTCCTAAGCAGAGGAGAACAGAGTACACAGCAGCACTGAGGGAGACAGCCCCAGCGAATAAAATAATTAATTACAGCACACCAGAGGAAGACCGCACAGAGGAGACAGTAGTAGTCAGTGGCGTCACTATAGAGCAGCGGTGGCCAACCCGCGGCTCGCGAGCCGCATGCGGCTCGCCGCGCTGTAAATTGCGGCTCCAGCCTCCCGTCTGCAAAGCGGGGTTTTGAATTTGGCGCCAATTCGGCTGCCAAATTCAAAACGCCGCATCGGCGGCCATTAGGAAACGACCGCGGCGAGCCAATCAGCGCTCGCCGCGCCGTTTCCGCCCTGCCCCCGGCGTCTGACATCAGACGCCAGCGGGAGGGCGAAAAGTCTTCTCCACGCCGGCGGAGCGCAGGAGCGCTCCTGAAGACGCGAGAAGCCGCCGGAGGATGGCGCAGAAGACGGCGGCGGGGAGAAGAGTTCCGGCGCCGCAGAAGACGCCGGGATCAAGACAGAAGATCTCCGGCGCCTTCTGCAAGAAAAAAGAAGATGGCTCCCGGAGAGGCCAGCGGGGGTGGGAAGCAAAAGAGCTGACGAAGCTCCCCCCAGCGGCCTCTCCCAACACCAGGTAGGGGCCTTTGGCCTCCTACCCTCCATCCACCCTAGACCACCGGGTGTCGGGCACTAGGCCCGTGGGCAAATTCAGGCCCTTCTGGCCTGTGTGCGCATTAGTCGGGCCCTCTTGGCCCGTGGCTCATTTGTTTGTTGGGCCCTCCTGGCCCTCTAGGTGGGCCCTTTAGTTAGGAAGCTGGGCCCTCCAGCATAGGTGTTGCACTGTGGGCAACACCTGTGCTGGAGGGCCCAGCTTCCTAACTGTGGGGTCATATGACGTTTGGCACTGTGGGGGGCATGTGTTTGGCACTTTGAGGGGCATATGATGTTTGGCACTTTGAGGGGCATATGATGTTTGGCACTTTGAGGGGCATGTGATGTTTGGCATTTTGAGGGGCATGTGATGTTTGGCACTGTGGGGGGCATATGATGTTTGGCACTGTGGGGGGCATGTGATGTTTGGCACTGTGGGGGGCATGTGATGTTTGGCACTGTGGGGGGCATATGATGTTTGGCACTGTGGTGGGCATATCTGGCACTGGGGGCATAAAGTTTTGTCATGTGGCCACTCTCCTTGTGTCATATGACCATGCCCCTGACCACTCCCCCGATCACGCCCCTTTTTGGCGCGCGCGATGTTGGCTCTTTGGCTTGACGACTGATATTTTTCGGCTCTTTACCTCTGACCGGTTGGCCACCCCTGCTATAGAGGGTGCAGGGGGTGCAGTTGCTACGGGGCCCGGTGGGTTGGAGGGGCCCGAGCGCCCAGCAAGCCCCCTGCACCCTCTTGAATTTGTACTGAGTCTGACGGTCAGACTCAGTACACCCAGGCCGGACAGCGCAGCGGCGGTGACAGGTTGTACAATGAAGCGGGAGGAGGGCCAGTTGATCCAGGCTCTCCCCTCCCCTATTCTACTCCCTGTCTGGTGGCACTGGTGCCGGGGCTCCACGTCACAACCTAGTGACCAGCCCCGGCGTGTAAACGAAAGCTATCAGCTGCGAGCCCAGCAGCGCGCTGTGACGCTGAGGTACACCGCAGGGAAGCTAGCCGCTGGAGCCGGGGCACAGCGGGCAGGAGGCACAGCACCTTTAGACCTGGTGGGAGGACGTCCACAGAGATCCGGTGGAAGGGGAGGCCTGGCTGGCCCTGGAGACCCGGCGCTGCTGGAGGTAACCAAACTTAACTGAAGGGAAAGTGGAAATCTCCCCCCCCCTCTCTCCCCCTCCTTTCATTTACTGGAACATGGATTATGGAATTATTGCCACTGTCACAATCTTTTCAAAGCCCTGGCTGACTTCACTCACACTGTCTTCCCTTCTCTGTCTTCCCTTCTCTCTCTTTCCCTCTCTCCTTCTCCTCTTTCTCTCTCTCTCTCCCTCTCTCCTTCTCCTCTCTCTCTCTCTCCCTCTCTCCTTTTCCTCTCTCTCCCTCTCTCCGTCTCCTCCCTCTCTCTCTCCGTCTCCTCCCTCTCTCTCTCTCTGTCTCCTCCCTCTCTCTCTCCGTCTCCTCCCTCTCTCTCTCCGTCTCCTCCCTCTCTCTCTCCGTCTCATCCCTCTCTCTCTCCGTCTCCTCCCTCTCTCTCTTTTTCCATCTCCTCCCTCTCTCTCTCCATCTCCTCCCTCTCTCTCTCTCCGTCTCCTCCCTCTCTCTCTCCGTCTCCTCCCTCTCTCTCTCTCCCCGTCTCCTCCCTCTCTCTCTCTCTCCGTCTCCTCCCTCTCTCTCCGTCTCCTCCCTCTCTCTCTCTCTCCGTCTCCTCCCTCTCTCTCTCTCCGTCTCCTCCCTCTCTCTCTCTCTGTCTCCTCTCGCTATCTCCGTCTCCTCTCGCTATCTCCATCTCCTCCCTCTCTCTCTCTCTCGCTTTGTCTTCTCCCCCCTCTCTCTCTCCATCTCCTCCCTCTCTCGCTCTGTCTTCTCCCCCCTCTCTCTCTCTCTCCTCCCTCTCTCTCTACGCTTTCTCTCCACTCCCTCTGTCGGTCTCTCTTTCTCTGTCAGTCTCTCTTTCTCTGTCGGTCTCTCTCTCTCTCTCCCCCTGTCTGTCTGTCTCTCTCTCTCTCTGTCTCCCCTTCTTTCACACTCCCCTGTGTCTTTACCCTCCCCCCTCTCTTCTTTCTTTTTCTCAGTCCCATGCCGGCATCCCGTCACTGAACTTTCTCTCTCACGCACCTCTCTTTCTCTATCTTGCTACTCACTACAATTCCCCAACCCTAAAAGGGTGTACACGCTGGGTGATTCTTCCAAGCTATTTTTGACTACATTGTCAAAATCGCTTGGAAGGTTTACCTGAATCGCCCCATATGTACACAGCAGGCGATAGTGATGTGTGGCTCTGCAGCATTGCTATCGCCCGGCCAAATAGACAGTGTAGGCAAGAATATTTTTTCCTTACTGAGTATTTGGCTGTGGCTCTCGTGGCTAGCAGGATGTAGTTAACCGTCTCTCTGATGGCTTAACATCTACAACTCTGTGGGCCCCATAGCAAAATCTACTGAGTCCTGTGTGCACAAGGGACTGTAATGACATTTTAATGACAACAGTAGGGGGGGGGGGGCCGTTCAAGATTTTGCTATGGGGCCCACAGAGTTCTAGTTACGCCTCTGGTAGTAGTAGTACTACAAGTACACAGTTAGACTACACAGCAGCACTGAGAGACAGCACCAGCAATGGCAAAACATTGCGCTCAAGGTCAACCTCAAGTTTAAGCCCCAGCACTAGCACCAACACACCCTCTCCCAACCCACTACTTGACTGGAGTGAAGATGGCGGGCGCGGCAGCCGCTTATAAAGCCTTGCGAAATCCGACGCCGGGAGATGACGTTCTAATCACACGGACGGACCAGAGTCAGCCGGGAATCTCCGAGCGCTGCTCGGAATCGGGCTCGGAATGATGACGTCCGTGGGGGCTCGGATCTCTGAAATCCGAGCCCGCACATCTCTAGTCTTTATGCATTATGTACTGTAATAGTAATTACTCACTGACTATACATAAATCAAAATTACTATGCTGGAAAGATCGTTAACGGGTAGAATAGTGGTGACTAAGATCATCGTGTTTCCTAAACTCGCATACTGTATCTTTTGCAAAGGTTACACATTACACCTGGGGTAGCCAACCCTAGTCCTCGAGAGCTACCAACAGTGCATGTTTTGCAGGTCTCCTCACAGAATCACAAGTGAGCTAATTAGCTCCATCTGTGTATCTTTTAAAATGTGTCAGTGATTAATGAGTGCAGCTGTGCAGCAGCTAGATTGTATGGAAAATGTGAACTGTTGGTAGCTCTCGAGGGCTAGGGTTGGCTACCACTGCATTACACTTTCAAAAATGATTGTTCTCAACTTTTTTCTAAACTTATATGCCACTATCACAAGCCTAGAGTGTACCGGACTCGTACTCATCTCACTAAAGGAGATTTGAGTGTCCCTGATTTCCCAGCCTTTGCAAAATGTTTAACTGGATTACTCCATACTAATTATTACTCTAATCCTGATTTAGAAGAAGTTTTGTGTTAGCCCACAGGCCGAGCAAGCTACCCCTTGCACTATTCAGATGTTTGGGTTTTTTTCGTTTTTTTTTATAGAATTATCTTGCGGGTCCAGAGAGCAGTGTCAGCTCACTGCTAATATCTAGCAGGGGTGGGTGGGTGGCTGTGTGAGCACTGATGCCGGGTGGCACGGCTGGCGAGGGGTCCGGGTCAACGCAGATGCCGGGCAGTAGTATGGCAATGTAATTACCCCACATGTACTGTTTGTATCATTTCAAATAATTTATCATATGTATGTATGGTATACATGCGGCTGTTAAGTGGGTGAAGCGATTTGGGAAAGGGGCCATGTTGGCAAAGACTGATATTGAATCGGCATTCCGGTTGCTGCCTGTTCATCCAACCAGTTTGCGGTTGTTGGGATGTTGTTGGGATGGGGAGTTTTTTGTTGATCGTTGTTTACCGATGGGGTGCTCCTTGTCGTGTGCTTATTTTGAGGCCTTTAGTTCCTTTTTGGAGTGGGTGGTTAAGGATGTCTCTGTTGCAGTTCAGTTATTCATTACCTAGATGATTTCTTATGTATTGGTCCCGGGGGGACCGGTGTGTGTGATTTATTGTTGAGGACTGTTGAAAGGGTGTCGGCAGACTTTGGGGTCCCGCTTGCTCCGGGAAAGACGGAGGGCCCTGCGACTGTGATCAGTTTTTTGGGTATTGTCATTGATACTGTGAATATGGAGTGTCGCTTGCCTGAAGAAAAATTACTGGGTTTGAAGGCCGAGGTAGGGAGGGCGTTGCTGTTGAAGAAAATCAGATTGAGGGAATTACAGTCCTTGCTGGGTAAGTTGAATTTTGCGTGTCGCATTATGCCGATGGGCCGCATTTTCAGCAGGAGGCTGGCAGCAGCGACAGCAGGGGTGGTTCTACCTCATCATTTTGTCAGATTAGGTAGTGAGTTGAAAGGGGACTTGCGGGTGTGGGCATCTTTTCTGGAAACCTTTAATGGCAGGGCTTTGTGGATGTCAGACACTTGCGTGGCCACAGAGATAGACCTTTTTACAGACGCCGCTGGGAGTGGCGGTTTTGGGGCTTATTGCCAGGGACATTGGTGTGTGGGCCGGTGGCCGGAGTCTTGGGTGCAGAGAGGCTTGGTTAAAAATTTAGCATTGTTGGAATTGTTTCCTATTTTGATTGCTGTGGTTGTTTGGGGTGAGCTGTTCCGCGATAGGAAGATTTGTTTTTACTGCGATAATTTGGGGGTGGTCATGGCTATTAATCAATTGTCGGCATCTTCACCGCCGGTGGTTACTATTTTGCAGCAGTTGGTATTGGAATGTCTGGCTTTGAATTTGTGGGTTGTGGCTAGGCACGTTCCCGGTGTCTCTAACGGCATTGCGGATTCTTTATCTCGTTCACAGTGGGAACGATTCCGGGAGTTGGCACCAGAGGCGGACAGGGAGGGGACCGGGTTCCTGAGTCGGCTCTGGGCTCTGCTGGACGGGTAGTCGATCAGCTCATCAGGGAATCCTTGGCCCCAAATACATGGTCGGCATACAATCAGGAATGGCGGAGCTGGTTAGAATGGCGTGAGGTAGTAGGTTTGAAGGAGGATGATGACGAGTTGGCTGTCTTGCTATACATAGGCCATTGTAAGGAGATTGGTTGGTCAGTGGCAAAGATCACGCGCTGTATGGCGGGCTTAGCTTTTGGGTTTCGTGCAGGTGGGAGGCCTGATGTCACAAAGAATTTCCTGATTGCGAAGGCTTTAAAAGGCTGGAGAAAAGGCCATGTAGTACAGGATCAGAGAAGGCCGGTGTCCTTCCAGTTGTTGCAGAATATGGGCAGGAAGTTGGGTGAGGTCTGTAGTTCCAATTTCGAGGAAAGGTTGTTCGGGGTAGCCTTTTCGCTTGCCTTCTTCGGGGCACTGCGGATTGGTGAACTCGTGAGTCCAAGCGTCTCCAGGCCGGGAGGTTTGTTAGGGGAGGATGTGGATTTATACTCGGATAGGGTGGAGCTAGTGGTGAGGAGGTCTAAGACGGATCAATTAGGGAGGGGGAAGAAGGTGGTTCTTTTCTCTGTACTAGGCTCGGATATGTGCCCGGTGGCATGGCTAAGGTTATTTAAGGAAGTCAGAGTGGGCAGAGAAAGTGATCCTTTGCTGATGCATGCGAATGGGTCCTTTTTATCACGGTTTCAGTTCACTAGCGTGTTTAGAGCAGTCCTGCGGACGTTGGGCCTAAAGGGGGAGGAATACGCGGGTCACTCTTTCCGCATCGGGGCCGCAACTGAGGCTGCTAGGTTGGGTTTGGGAGATGAGCTGATTAAGCGCATTGGGCGATGGGAATCGTCTCGTTTTCGTTCATATGTTCGTTTAGGGGATTGTTGAGACTGATGGTGTGCTTTCTAATTTTAGGGCATTCCCCGTGCCTGATTTGGATTTTAGGACATTCATATGTCTTTTGGGGAGCGTTGCGGGCTGATGTCAGACCGAACGGCCGCCAGCTGGGTTTGGATAGAGAGGAGGCAGTGGTTCGCTGGCTGGGGAAGCGCGGTATGGTATGGAGTGGAGTGTTACAGGAATTTCACCGTTTTGTGCGGCTGGATAGGGCTCCCGACATATTAGTTTTGCACGTGGGAGGGAATGACCTTGGGAGCAGACCATTTAGGGAGTTGATACGGGATATCAAGTTTGATCTCTTACGGTTATGGGCAATGTATACAGAGGTGATCACAGTTTGGTCGGATATTGTGCCGCGCCGTTATTGGAGGGATGCAAGGTCGGCTGACAAGATCAATAAGGCACGGATAAAAGTCAACAGGGCAATTGGGCGTTTTATGGCTAGAAACGGCGCGGTGGTGGTGAGGCACAAGGAACTTGAGTCTGGTGCCGGTGCTTTTTGGAGAGGAGACGGTGTGCATTTGAACGCTGTAGGGATCGATGTTTGGTCCTTGGGACTACAGGAAGGAATAGAAACAGCGTTCCGGATGTGGGGGGGTCGCTCGGGGTCAAGGGTTTAACCCCGTGCTTGGTGGCGGAGGGGGGTCCTCGAGGTTAGTGGCATTGAGGCTTAATTATGCGGCGGGGAGGGCCCCATGAGGGGGCTGGACTCCCCTGGGTGAGGCTAATTAATGAGCACTGGGTGTTGACAATTGGTGCCCTCGAGCCAATCGCTATCGGCTGGGGGTAACAACTCCTGGAAGTGCTTAGAGGTGTGGATTGATTTATTGAGGGCCTCGGGGACCACCTTCCGTGGGGAATGTTTTTGATTATTGTTAATTTTGTATTGTTTCAATAAAGATGGCTGCTGTGGCCAATTTTATCCAACAAGAGAGTTATGTCATTTGTGGGGGGATAATTGGGCACAGCGATTAGACAATACCCTGTCATGTAGGAGCCGGACTGGAGGCAAAGCCTGGGGGTAGGCTCCCCTGACAGGGTTTGTAGGGAGCTGACTAGCTGGACAGTCATAGAAGGGGTGTCTAAGGAGAGGGTCATAGGGGGAGGGGCTTAACGGGGTGTAGTAAGGGTATATAAGCAGGATGCAGGCAGGAAATAGGGGTCACTGGGAGATTTTTCTGAACAGCTCCCACCCACCCTCCCTAATTTTATACATTTTAGGAAGAATTATTGATAGGTTGTCTTTTGTCACAGTGGCCTGTGCGGAGGGGGGTCCTCGAGGTTAGTGGCATTGAGGCTTAATTATGCGGCGGGGAGGGCCCCATGAGGGGGCTGGACTCCCCTGGGTGAGGCTAATTAATGAGCACTGGGTGTTGACAATTGGTGCCCTCGAGCCAATCGCTATCGGCTGGGGGTAACAACTCCTGGAAGTGCTTAGAGGTGTGGATTGATTTATTGAGGGCCTCGGGGACCACCTTCCGTGGGGAATGTTTTTGATTATTGTTAATTTTGTATTGTTTCAATAAAGATGGCTGCTGTGGCCAATTTTATCCAACAAGAGAGTTATGTCATTTGTGGGGGGATAATTGGGCACAGCGATTAGACAATACCCTGTCATGTGGTTTCTAAACATTTACCCTTCATTCCCTAACTTTTTCATTGTCCCTTTTCTACCTTTGTACCACATACAATGATATATTTCTTTACAAAACTGTAAAATGACAGCACTTTATATTTCTCTTTATTGTTAAGTCAGTTTTCTGCTTAATGAATTGTTGTTGTTGTACCCTAATAAATCCTTTGTATACTTTATAATATGTCTGTTGTTCAATAAAACAGTTTAACCAAATAAACGTGTGTCTTATCCTTGATTTATTTTATTGCAGTTTTCCTCTCCAGCCTGTAGCAGCTGAAAGCATGTTATTTATCAGCCAGAGCAGCTGTGAGATGCACAATTTTATGCAAGGTGATAGTGTACATTTTTTTAGTCTTGGAAGAGGAGGAGGAGTCTAAGGTATAAAAAGACTGTTTGGAGGGATTTATATTGCTGACCGGGAAATCTGTCTGGTGACTAGGGAGTAGACAGTGGCGTAATCCACGTCCCCTCGCCACGCTTCGGGCTCTCTGGCTCGCTGCGCTCGCCACTCTTTATAAAGCTCCACGCCAACATGGATAGTGGGGGTATGAAAAGGTCGTGAGGACGCGTAACTACATCCGCTCACCACGCTTCGGGGTCACGTGGATAGTGGGGGTGTGCATGGGTGCTTTTAAAATGAAGTACCATCACATCTCATGGTAATGGTGCTAATACAATGAAAAATCGCATCGCATTGCACAGAAAAATTGTATGCAATGTGATGCGATTTTCCTACGGTGCCGTACGTATGTAAATTGGGTGCCCTGCAAATACACAAGTACCGAGGAGTCCAAGCTTCATAAAATGTCAGCTGACAATGCCATAGAAGCCAACCTTGCTACCTTTGAGAGAATTCCAGAGCCTGGATGATGAAGCTGGTGCCATACTTGTCCAGTGAGTCCAAGTGGGCTTACATGGACCTTGAAGAGAGGGAGCTGTCAGTGAACTCAAAGGTACTTGTGTAATATCTGGGCGCCCGATTATTTGATTGTATGCCTTAACTTAAGGCATACAATCAGATGCGATGCGACACGATTTTCGTCAAAATCGCATCACAGCGCGACCAAATCGCATGCGATGCGATCGACGCGATTTTCCATAGGATTCAATGTTAAAATGGTCCTGTTCATTTCCCCACTATCCAAGTGGGCATAGAGTTGATTTTATATAGCGCGGCGAGCGCAGCGATCCACCAAGCCCGAAGCGTGGCGAGCGCCCGCGGATTGCTTAAAATGTATTCTGCGCTCACCATGCTTCCGGCTCGGTGGCTCGCTGCGCTCGCGACGCTATATAAAATCAACTCTATGCCCACTTGGATAGTGGGGAAATGAACAGGACCATTTTAACATTGAATCCTATTGAAAATTGCGTCGATCGCATAGCATTGCATGCGATTTGGTTGCATGCAATGCGATGCGAAGCGATGCGATTTTTTCCGACCCGATCTCAAAATAGGGCACCCAGTTATTACACAAGTACCAACTCAACTTTAAAGAACAAGGTAATGGCTCATTATGGGTCCAGGCCAAGGTCTACAGTTCCATGAGTGTCAATCCTCCAAAGAATCTCTGGTCAGAACTCAGTTCGCCGATTTGATCAAAATACTGATAAAATGGTTGAAAGCCAGAGTAAAACTTGTCTATTTGGATGTTGGAGCAGCTGGCAAATTAACCACTCAAGTCCAATGGTGAAAAACCCAGTGGCTAAAGAGATGAACTCAAGCCCAGAAACATCTTGATACATAACTCAACACTGCAGGGGTCTATGAACTGATCCCCAGCCCAGGAGGTGGGGCAAATGTACCAAAGCTATTGCAAAATGAGTGTACCCCAGAAGGGCAATGGGTTATTTTGGGTATGCATAAAGAGGTGACATTAAGAAAAAAAATTATATCACTACAAGGGATGCAGCTAAAACTGGTCAAAACCAGTGCGGTCTAATCTTTGTGTATCACGATTCCAGAGGAATCAAATGTGAGCACCAGAAAATGACTGCAGTACGGAATCATTGGTCGTAGTTCCAGAGGTGAAAGGACCAATGGCAGGAAAACAGTGCTGAACAAACATAGCTGAAGAGCAGATCTGTGTGGGTGCTTCAGTGGTGAGGAGAACAGATTGGAGAGGGTGAAAATTACAGCATTAAAGAGATATGGATGTGTGAGGATTACTGTGCAGAACAGATGTGAGTGAGAATCAGTTACTGAAATGAGAACAGATCTGGGTGATACAGGATTATTGGGGTATATATATGCACTCATTTGGAGGAGGGTATGAGTTGATTGCAGTGGTGCATAAGAAATACAGCAGAAAGAGAGTTACACTTAAGTATAGTAGAGCAGAACTGTGAGCGGATTACCGAAAATAGGGTGAATGGCTGGATGACAGGATTACTGGGGAGGAGAGCTTTGTGTTGGCAGGAAGACAGAGCAAGAGCATTTAAGAGGATTCATTTGAATTGATCTGTAAGAGCCCATTGCCTAATCGTTTTCTAATTATTGTGTTATTTCAGAGAGCTTCACGCTGATATCTATGAAAGGTGCTAGTCCATTTTGAAAAAGGGAAACTCATATCATACCTCCCTGTTTGGGGAGAATTGGTTTATCTTGACGCACTTGCCTGGAGAAAAGAGGTGTGTGCGTGTGTGTGTGTGTGTGTGTGTGTGTGTGTGGGGGGGGGGGGGGTTAGAGAGTCAGTGAATGGGTAATACCTTTGAGCACTCGGATCTACCTGTAATTGTAACAAACCAACAAGACAGCTTGATATTGAGCGCTGATTGATTTATTCTGCACTGCAGCTGTACCAAAAAGGGGAATTACCAAAACTCCTTTAAAATATTGCCAAAGAAAGAAAGAAAATATGGGACAGCTCCATGCTGAATAAGATTACAATTTATTAAACTTTACACAATGTTGTGGCCACAATTAGACAGACAAGACTTACAAACACATATTAAAAATTAATTCACTCCCCATCTCATTAAACCGGGTAATTGAAACATGCCGTTTTAAGGATTTTCCTTTTTTGAATAACCAGTTTGTAGGGTTAGTTTTAAACGTCACAGTCCCCACTTAATGTGCACATTTAAAAGTACTTAAGTTGGATTCCACAGGTGTCACAAAAAGATGGGGTCCGGCTTGCAGCCACCAGTGAATTTCCTCGACCGCTGGTGCAGTCCTAGTACACGGTCATATACGGGATAAACTTGCTGGTTCTGTCTAGTGGTAGCCTGGTGCGTCCCCTTGTCCTCTCTACGCGTTTCTCCGCCTTAGTGCTTCTCAGCGGCTTCCACAGGAGGTGTATCAACAAATTATGTAATAGAAAATTACATAATTTAAAATGAGGTTTTATACTAAATTCTAAACAGGAAATTTGGAAATAAATAAGATTTAGATCCAGAGGGAAGGAGGCAGGGACTTGGGAGGCATACATTCCAACTGTCCTGATTTTGGTCTATAAACTAAGGATGTGCAACAGCCACTTTTCGTGTTTTGGCTTTTGGGTTCTGATTACCTTCAGGTTTTGGGTTCTAATGGGTTTTGCCAGAACACCTCCTAAACGTTTTGGGTTTTGGGTTCTGATTTTTTTTTTTTTTAAAGCTAAAAAACTGCTAAAATCGCAGAATTTTTTTTTTTCTCCTACGCTATTATTAACCTCAATAACATTAATTTCCACTCATTTCCAGTCTATTCTGAACACCTCACAATATTGTTTTTAGGCCAAAAGGTTGCACCGAAGTAGTTGGATAACTATGATAAGCGATGCAATTGGGCGGCACAAACACTAGACTGATACGACACACTTAATAGCAACCCTGGACTGATATGGCACACTTAGCATCACTCCTGGACTGATATGGCACACTTAGCATCACTCCTGGACTGATATGGCACACATAGCATCACTCTTGGACTGATATGGCACACTTGGCAGCACCCCATGAATTATACGGCAGACTTGGCAGCACCCCAGGAATTATTTGGCAGACTTGGCTCACCCCTGGACTGATACCGCACACTTAGCATCACCCCTGGACTAATACAGTAGACTTGGCTTACCCCAGGAATAATATGGCACAGATGGTGGCACCCCTGACCCTATGTGTATGACTCACAATTCACACACAGCATTTCCCCAAAGCAAGGCTGCCAAACTGTCAGTCACTCTCTGTCTGCTCAATGAAAGAATCCCTCTCTCCCTAAAATTATATTTATAGAAGTCTAAGCATTCCAGCTGTGTACTGTACAGTATACTGCTCAGTAATACACAATCTTCATGTTAATGAAATCATGGATTTCTGTTTTCTGTAAGGTGCATTAGTTATAACCACATACAGCATGTAACTGAGGTGTAAACCAGTTAGTAGGATTGTGGTAATAGGGCCGGTGATACAATGAGGAGGCTGGGCAAAGACACTGCATTGTAGTGAGGACAGAATGTGCAGTGATATCCCAGCAATAGGGACAGTTTGCATCTGACTCCCAGGGGTAAATTTGCATAGATGAGAAATCTATTTAATATGGTGTTGCCCATAGCAACCAGAGTAAATGCAGTGGTATATGGTGATATTCCTGATGCACGATGCCCCAATATCTACACAGAATACAGATGCCAGATGACTGACACTTGTTGCAGTGATTGCAATTTATTCTCCATTGTGCTGTCTGACTTCCACTTGCCGAATGAAGATGGCACCGGAGCCGGATCTTTTATAGAGATCCGAATTCGACACGGGATGATGACGTTTGAGCCTCGTTTTGGACTAGGAAAGATGGCGGGACTCAGCGAACTCCTCGGATCCGGCCTCGGATAAGGTAATGGTGTGTACACACGGTGCAATATGGCTTCTGATGTTGCCGATATAGTGCACATCGGAAGCCATATGGCATGCCGATTGTGTACTTTTCAGGGCTTGCGAGCCCGATGCGCTGCCGATGCGCGCTCCTGAGTGAGCGCAAATCGGCAGCGACATAGTGAGGGCAGGCAAGACTATATAGTGCAGATCTGCACTATATAGTCTTTGTGCCTTATACTCAAATAGCTCCGGCGGCCAGAGGGGCTTCTCATGGGGCTGCAGGGCTGATGCGCAGTGACCCGGAAGTCCGCCGTATAGAGGAGGGCGGGGTGTGTGGCCTCTGATGTATGCAGCAAGGGGGCGTGGCGGGGGGAAGCTGTTGCTGTGCTGCGGCCCCAGGTGTCGCAGCACCCTGCCATCTGTGCCCCTGCCCGGCACCTGGTGACAGGTACTGTCCTCTCCTGTTCTCTCCTTCATGCCGTGCAATGCGAGTCCTGATGCGATCAGATGGCATCGGGACTCGCATCGCACGGCATGTCGACCGTGTGTACACACCTTAAGTTCGGGGGGGTTCGGATCTCTAGGTTCCGAACCCGCTTGTCTCTACTATAAACTGGGAGAGAGGGATATGAAATATTTAGTAATAACACTGGATATTAATAAGTCTCAACTTGTGAGAGCTACATAAACAGATTGCTTAATATAATGAAGGAGCTGTGTATAATCTGCTGTGGAGATGGAAACGATCTGTACCCTAGGAGGCTAGCTCAGCTATTAACAGCCCCCACTGAAGTGTCTGGAAACCATCACTGCACACATGCTGCCGCACACTGATACCTGACCAGATTGCAGTTCTGTCGCATCATGACAGCCGGGATAAGGCTGACATAATGGCCATCAGCATTAGTGCAACAAAAGAGTGGTTATAAAGCATTCAGCACAGACGAGTAGTTCCCATTTAAAGAGGGGGAACAATGACGATTAAAGTCGAACCAAATATTTGTTTCAAAGTGTAATTTATTTATTTATTTGAAAAATATTTTTATTGGGACATCATGAATCAATAATGGAGTTGTTTTTTAATAATAACGCATCAGTTCCGTACCTTAGCACTTCTGTAGAACCTCTACACAAGCATGCTCTACTATTCTGGATTGATGGTAATAGTAGCCCAAGTCAGATCAAATTATCAAATAAAGAAAGCAGCTAGACAGAGGTGGGAATTCATGTAAACATTGCTCTTTTTATACACTGGATTATGTATGAAATACAGTATTACTATTTAACACTTGAGGACCGAGGTTGAGAACCACTGGTCTATAGTATAGGCTGTATCAAACATATTTAAAACAATATAAATAAAGTGGTCAGAAAAAGTTCAAACATGCCATAATAAGTAATGATGCAAACATAATAGTACTGCACTTTTTTAAGCACACATTCTCCCACCTCGTGGTAAGGCTCCTGTTTCTTCTTCCTGGTACCTACTATCTCGTCCAGCACCCAGCAAACTTGGGAGGAGAAACTGCTACCACTGGTCATGTGCAGCATCTCTGCTCTATCCCTTAAACTGGATTATGTGGCGGCAGCTCCATTAATCGTATTATATCACATTGCTATTGCTATAATTTGAGACTCTTACCCCCCTGCATTTGCCTATGAGGGGATCAAATTATTTAATGTGAAAAGCCCTTTAAACACAAACCAAAAAAACCATACATATAAATATGAACAATTAACTGGCTGATATATGTAACATCTGAATGACCTTAATACAGTAGGTGTCCAGATTGTAATTTTAGAAAGCAATATGTCTTTGAGAATTATTTAGCTGTATATAGCGCATTGGGAAACCTTCCAGGAAAGTGCAGTATTGTATCCAATTTATTTTCACATAAATATTTCAGCCAGTCAATAAAGATGTGTTAGGAAATGTGTCGCTCAACATGTATGGTATAAATTGTTTTTCACAGCTGAGGATGTTAAGCTTTATGTTACAACATAAGGCGTACACTACAGTATAAATCATTTTCAACTACTCTCAGGAAAGGCCAGGTCTGGTCAAGAACCATATAAGATTAACTTGTTTGGCAAAAAAACCCACAAAAAAACTCATTCCTCTAGACTTTAAGGTCATTTGATCAGGGCCTTCTTCCCTCTTCCCTCCTGTTCTCACAGCCCTTTTCTTACCTGTGTGCTGTTTTAGTTCGGTACTTGTGTAGTTTCATGGTGACAGTTAGCATAGTCAGCAACCCTGTGACTGTGTGTACGTTCGTGGCTAACTGGAGCTTACGCAGTTAGCGTAGTCAGTCAGCGTTACGCAGTTAGCTTAGTCATTCAGTGTAAAATCCATTGGACAGTTAACACGTGTCATCATTATTGTTTCAGATGGATGACATGACAGGTGTTAATATGTTCCTGAAACACTAGGTATGGTGGAGCGCTATTTTAAATGAAAAAAGGACCGATTGGGTATTACATTAATATTAGTATTTAATATATCATAAAATATCAAATCATGACAATAAGTAAAACACAATGTATGAAATAAAACCAATCAGAGTGACAGTATTCACCTCTACGTATGGCCTGGATGTGGAAAAGTACAAGTATATAGTCTCACTTGTTCCTAGTGATGCTCTCTTATTTAGTAGCATGCTGGATTAGCGGGTGTCCATATACCTGGTTGTAGCCTGATGTTATATACTCCCTTCATGAGGAAAGATGGCACACGTCTCACGGAATGGAGGGCTCCAAGATATTGGCAGGTGGTGGTGTCCCTTTTTTGAAAGTCCAGTATAAATATGGAGAGCTGGTCCAAGTGAGGGTTGATGTGACAATGTTTGTAATCCACAAGGTCTAGTAGAGAGGTGTCCGCCTATCGCGTTTCGTCATCCACAGATGCCTTTGACAAATACAATTTCAAATTTGAAAAACTGAATATTTTGTTCTATGTATATTTGTTTGCTTCTATTGATACTCTTGAACATTGTAAGCTGTATATCAAAAACTGAATAAAAATATATTGAAATATAAAATAAAAAAAAAATTAATACAATTGAATTGGTATAGAGCAATGGTTTGTATGCAGTACTTTATGTACAGTTCAGGATATTTCTATCAAGAGAGGACTATGGGTCATATGACCAGTAGAGCACACATGCACAGTAACATTACAGTGGGACAAATCAAATGAAGTGACCACTAATGCGATGGGGAGGCATTGGGTAATGGGGGATTGAAAAGGGAGGCAGTGGGTGTTTATGTAATGAGTTTTTCCGTGGTGCAGCTTGCTGGTGGCAGTATCTGCTGATGGGTGGGGCAGGTGAGGCAGAGCACTGGAGTAAGGCCAGAGCTGCCTAATGATTTCTCGGATCCATGCGCCAGTGATCCAAGTAGTCTGAAGTACTCCTTGGATCACTGATTTTTCCTTGGATACTGGCTAATAGATTAGAGGAGTCATTAGCCTACAAGTCTGACATGGAGTTGTGACCATGGTCGGGACCCACTTTGGGTATCAATTTGTATCAATGATTACCATTTTTTTTAACCAAACCAAAAACCGAATCTGAACCAAAGCACTTGACGGCAGTTTTGTCAAAATTAACACATTGATAAATTAGAACCAAAACACAGGGTCTGGACTCATCTCTAATTTGCATTTAGAACACAAGCATAGACATTAGACTGATCTGAAGCAGTGCTAGAATTGTGTTATATCTGTATTGTTGATGTCTACAAATTTAGTATGAGAGTCTTTAAGTTACTGCAATAAAATGCCTGTGTGACACTGAAATTAAATCAAGAAAATGTGCATGCAACATTACCCTAAGCTGTTTTTCTGCGCAAGATCCATCAAGACCTTATGTAGAGGACATTTGCATACTCTTACCGGCATGCCACTCAGAACTAAGAATCAAGTCTAGAGCTATGTAATTACATAAGGGCAGATGTATTAAGCCTGGTAAAGTGGTGATAGAGTGAAGGTGATAATGCAGCCGTCAGTCAACTGTGTTTGAAAAATGACAGTTAGGAGTTGATTGGCTGGTAAGTGATCACATTCGCCTTTATCACCACTTTATCAGACTTAATACATCTGTTCCATAGTTCCTAAATTGTACTGCATTTCCCCAGATGTAAATCAATGTGCCTTATTTCCTGAATTTCATGTATGCAGTTTCTCTATATTTTTTGTATATGGTACAGTATATCAATTAACTAAATACTAAAAAGTCAATGATTTGTTGCCATATACTTGCTAAGATTGGCCAGCTGTATTTGGAGATACATTAGGAGGATTAGAATGAATTAGAACCCTACGTGAGCATTCATGACTGCACCATGGGAGATTTCATGTGAAAGACAAGCAGGGGGTAATTGGGAGCACTACTCTAGACTAGCCTTATGTGTGGTACTCATGACAGTATTATATCCAGTTATAAAATATAGGGGCGATTCAGTTGTTTTTGCGCTCCCGATCTCCCGTCTAATGTGATGGAAGATCGGGAGTCCCAATTCAAATGTTTTTCTTTTTTTATCATGCTGATTGTTGTAAATAGATGGGATTTAGCGGCTGAATCTAGGGCTAGGGGGAGCTGTATATGTATCACACAGCTCCTCCCAGGTACTTTAGCTCCTTTTGGCATTGCCAGAGAGTAATAAAAATAATAAACTATGTTTTGGGTGAGGAAGGCTGTTAATGCCAACATTTCTTTATTGCATAATACATTACTATTGGAATAGTACACAAGCAAATCATGCAGGACGGGACTCTCATTGGATAAAATATTCTAGTGGCATGTACCATCAACATTAGATCAATATAAAGAACATCCTATCTATAGTTTGCTAAGCCAACTACAGTACAAGTCATAGGGGCAGGACTTCCACTACGAATTTTGGGGCCTGGGACTGATTTTGAGTCTGGGCCCCGGCAACCCCTCTCCCCCGGCTCCACCCTCATTTCCCTTACTCACCTTCTGCTCAGTGGCTGAATGAAGCCCTGCTCCTGGAGCACGGTGGCCAATTAATATGCGTCACTGGGTGGTGAGCCAATCAGAGCTTGTGTATGGGCAGCTGCTCTGTTTAGCTAATGGTTCACAAGCTCTGATTGGCTCACCACCCAGTGCCACATATTAATTGGCCGCGTCCTGATGTGAAGAAACCTGTGCTCCAGGAGAAGGGCTGCGTTCAGCCATTGAGCAGCGCAGGCAGCACAGCGGAGGGGGAGGTGGGCAAAATGAGTTGCCTAGGCCCTTCCCTCTCTCTCAGAGAGGCCAGTCCCAGGACAGCTTTACCCACAGCACCCCCTTGATGGCAGCCCTGCATAGGGGATATATAAGAACACCCTACAGTAACTACAGATTTTAATTATGGACATTGACTTTTATATTTTAATATATACAACAGATCATAACCAGTTCACATTGAGATCAACATCCAATATACAGATTATTGTTACACACTATAGGTACAATATAATTTAGAGAGCACTAATTCAGTTTATACGTTCCCCAGAGCGGACCAACATTTCTTTGTATTTTATATGCCGTGTCAGAATTTTGGGACATCCCTTATCTGGAGCTGCTAAGAGTATGGTCTAGCAGACTGCAGAGTGCTGCTCACTATCTATAGAGCTGTAGTTAGATGTGCATTTCATTTGTATAATGCTGTAAAAGATGGATGTTTATTATTTTGTTCTTACATTTAATGTAGCAACACAAACACAATAATCTTAAAGGATACTTTAGTTCCAAATCAGCGGCAGCATATTTCTTTGTTACTGAGGCTGACAGAGACAACAAGTAACGTGATTATATATTGTAGTTGGCACAATCGTATTGTTCAGCATCTAGAGATGCTTGAAATCTTCCATTACTTTACATTTCACTGCTTCGATGGCCATGAACATGTTCATGCTGCAGTCAGTCACAGACCCTGATTTGAACTTGCAGTATGAAAATTGCAGCTCGCTTTCTCATTGTTGTGTAAAAATGTTGGTACTTATGTATTATCTGGGCTCCCATGTTAAATGCACTCCATTTTTTCATACCCCTACTATCCAACTACGCATGGAGTTGATTTCATATAGTGTCGAAGCGTGGCGAGCGGACGCGGTCTCATAAGAAAAACGGGAGCCCAGATATTACATAAGTATCAACATTTTATTTAAACATTTGGGTGCCAACAACTCTGTGAGAGATGCGCAAAAATATCTGCAAAAAAAGGCCAACATCGCTGTGAGATATGCGCAAAATATGTGTGCAAACAGCTCTGTGAGAGATACAGTATGTAAAATATCAGCTAAAAATGCCAGCATCGCTCACATTTCTTATATAAATTCAAGTAAAAAAATGTGTAAAAAAAGATTATATTTCCAACAGGCATTATGATGAATACAAATTCACTTGGCACTCAAAGGGTTAAAATTATATTTTTAGTAAACATAAGAATTTGATTTTCTAGATGTGAACACTACTGTTAGAGATTCAGGGCGGGATGTATTAAAATACATCGCTGCCCTTCGCGCCCCCCCCCCCCCCGCCGCGATGCCAGTGCATATGTACTAACATATGCGGCTGGCATCGCGGTGCGGTAACGGAGCCCCCCCCCGCGATACCTGTACTCTGGTCTGCGGGGGGTCTCCGTCACCTCCCAGCCAGCTTCTGATGCCTACGCGCCGGGGACAGCTAAGCAGGCTGTCCCCGGCACCTCCTCCTCCCCCCTGCATCCGGAAGGACATCCAGCTGCGTTGATAGGGGGAGGAAGGGCTTACCTTCCGGGGTCCAGGAGGACCTGCAAGAAGGTAAGCCCAAGGGAGGGGGGAAAGGGGGGGTCGGCGAGGCGGCGGGGTTGCGTCGACGCGGCGGGCGGCGAAAAGAAGCCCATAGGCTTCTATAGGGTATCGCCACCCAAAGGTGGCGATACCCTGCCCTGCGATATCGCTGCGAACGGGTTTTAGTACATAGGAAAATGCGGTAAAACGGGGGTTTTACCGCATTTTCCCTTTAGTACATCTCGCCCTCAAAATTAAAACTGCTTAACAATGATTCCTATTAGCTCCAATACATCTCATACGCACAAAACAGTTTGAATATTTGCAAAACACATGTTGAGCATGAAAACATTCAAACCTGATCTATTTTCTCAATTCTAGGCACAAACAGGATTGCATTTCCCTAGGAAAGCCGTGTATACATGGGAACTCGGGCTGTTGGGTTGGGCAACGCCGAGTCAAATCAATGTAGTTATCCATCGGAGATTAGACAGCTGGCTACATCTTGCCATCCTCAGCTGTGGCCAAATTCACTGTGCAGCTGGCTTAGTCAAAATTGATAAGCCTGCACAGTCTATTTGGCCAGACTATAGCGACGCCGCGGGGGCCACGCATTGCAATCAACCAGTCACATGGGCCGATTCTGACTAACCTTCTAGGCGATTTTGACTACCTATTCAAATCACCCCATGAGTGCACCCCTTAAGATGTCATACACATAGCTATGCTTCACCTGTAGAAATGGCATAAAAATAAGTAGTCATTTTCTTTATTTGCATAAAGGTAAATTAGTTACAGTACAGTATATGCAAAAACATGCTTGTGCATGTATCACTGATCAATAAGAAAGTACAAAGGGAACACTTCAGAGCACATTTTTCCTGGAGAGGAGACTTTTAGCTATGCTTCGGGGGGCATTGATGGAGCCCTGCATTGTCAAGCCCTGCCCCTTACAGTAAATACCGCTATTCTTTGGTTTACATAGAGGGGATGTGGCTAAAATTAGGCAATTAATAGATAAAAGTATCATACAATAAAAATAGTAATAAAGCAAAAAAAAAAATTTTTTTTACAACAATAATAGGTACATTTAGTATAGTACACATAGCGTAAAGTGACTTCTAACTATGTATGTCACATAATAAAGAATATACTCGCCACAGTATAGCACAAGAACAAAATGGAGAAGTAAATGTGCATACAGTCCCGATTCCCACAAATGATAGAATATGGCACTACTTACAGAATATTAGCATCATTGGAAAATGTACTAAAGTGTGAGTTTTAGAAGTGAGATACTGTATGTTGCCCATAGCAACCAGATCAGATTCTACTTAACAATTATCTAGAACCTTCTAATGGATGATATGTAGAATCTGATTTGTTTCTTGGCAACATCTCACTCTAAAACCTCACACTTTTGTAAGTGTACCCCTTACTGTAGTTACCCACAGTATGCTGTAAAGCTCCATGACAACATACACAGCTTAGTAGTTAGCTAGTTACCCCTAGCTCTTCCTAGTTATCCCTAGCTCTCCCTTGTTACTTATATCTCTCCCTAGTTACCCTGTTATCAGAGGCAGAACTCTGGCAGGCAATGGAGTTATCTGGTGAACCGTGTGAGGGGATGTGTTACACTAATTTGGGATTCAAGTCAACAAGTATTGACATTTACACAAACAATGTGAAAAAGGTATTTCGACATTTTCATGTGTCTATCTATCTCATGTTGAACTTGTGACCCTGTTGACCTTTTCCAGGTTGACTTTTTGACCCGGTCGACTTTTTTTCATGTCAAACTTTTGACCCTGTCAACCTATTCCATGTCTACCTTTTTCGTCTGACACTATCTAATAATCCACACCTGCTAAGGATATGCAATTCCTAAGCACTGCATACCACCCTTTGACTGCATTTGCGATTGGTAAAAACTGCGAGGAACATTGAGACCATGGGTCGGCATGTCCCTCTGCCACTGTAGCCTGAGTATGTCTGAACTTACTCAGGCTTGCAGTCACAGGGCAGCATGCGAGGCCAAGGAAAATCTTTCTTGTGGTGCAGCCCTTGGCCTAGCCACTCCCGGAAAATGGGGACATCACTCCCCCATTTCTGAAAATGGCGTCTGCCCTTCCTGTGAATGCCTCTGCCTGCTAGTCAGCCAAAGGAGCACACTGTGATCGCAGGACCGTTCTGCACAGGGGCCAAATAAATCTTGTGCACCTGAAGGGTGTCACAATTGGGCATAATGCGGTTTGGATCAGCCCCTATGTCTGCATATAACAAATATAGATTCTCCCATTTCAATCTAAAGCTCTCCAGGAATTTGCTTCCAAATGTTGGCAAGTGTGTATCTCAGGCCTCCTACCAATGATTCCCATTTCTGACTAATCCTGGTTCTCAAAGGGTTTAATTGCTTGTGATAATTAGATAGCTATTGACAAAGACAAGTCCCATCTGCTTGTGCTCCTATTAGAAACACACCCTCGCAGTAACATAACATCACTTAAATTATCATTGTCTGTATTCACATTGTGCATATGTATCCATCCCAGGATGCACAGTCTGCCAGTGCACGGTTATTGATGAACTCTTCATTCTGAGAACCACTACGCCAAGGGATGCAATGCACAGGGACTCCCTTCCACAGTCGGAAACGTGTCATTGCTGAGTGTAATCGTAATACTTAGCAGTTGCCAACAGTGTGAAATCTATACTTATGAAAGGCGAAGTGGGTGAGACTTGCATCTGCTCATCAGTCATACATTCACTGACACTTCTGCTCACACAGCAACATGACGCCAGTCAGGAATAGAAGAGTGTAATCACGTTCTTTCCCCTATCCTAAATATCTGCTGTGATCTATCATCTGTCTTCCTGGGTGCTTTTTTGATTCTGGATTTCACCCCTGTAAATAGGGAAACTCACGTACAGTATGATGTACAATTTATTGCTGTTTTACAATTCAATATCAACCAATTAGAAGACTGTTAGCCTATAAGGAGATATATACCTGCGTCAAGGACACAACATCATAAATCTCTGACTAGCAGCAACTTCAATTAATTATAGAAAATGTTCTAATTTTCCAATGTTGGCTATTGTATATCTATGTTAACTCTATTGTTGCTAAAGCACATTGGTGCTCATGCAAAATCTGAATGGAAGTTATGAAACTACCATTATTCATTCACTCACCCTAATAGCATATACAGGGGGAAATTTACTAAAATGGAAAACCTAAAATTTCGTATTAGTATTTTCCCTACGACTGCATAAGGCTGTTTCAACCGTATGCAAAGTCGTGTTCCGGAGGGGGATTTACAAAGCAGTCATATACGACTGCTTTGTAACCCTCCGATGTCGTATTAATTTGTATTAGCTGGCCGTATATACGTCCGCTAATACGAATTAGTGGAGGCAGTCTGCACGGATCAGTCAGATCCGTGCAGGCTGCAGTGTAAAAAATAATTGTAAAATAAATAAATAAAAAAACCATCGTGGGGTCCCCCCCACAGCTGTAACCAGCACCAGACTGACAGAGCCGGGGCCGGTAATTAAATATCAGGAAAACTGACAAATAGGGGTTCCCCGATTTTTAACAACCAGCCCCAGGCTCCAGGTCCGGGGCTGGTTCCCAAAAAACGGGGGACAAAATGACTAGGGGTCGCCCGTATTTTAAGAACCAGCCCCAGGCCAAACCAGCCAGCAGGGTAATGCGACAGCAGGGGGGAGACTTTTTATACAAGTCTCCCCGGCCAAAGCATTCATCCCTACTGACCAGTCAGCCTGGCCAGGGGCCCTGGGGGAGTGGGGACATGCTTATAATAAATCAAGCATGTCTTAAGCTACAGTATTTGCTGCATGGGCTGAAGAATTTTTTTTTTGGGGGGGGGGGGGGGTGACTAGTCGCACAGAAAATATCTGAGGTAAATTTTATGGTGGACCCCTCCTAAATAGGGCCCTTATTCTGATTGATGCGGATATTCCCGAATTCTTACGGTGCGGTCCGCACGCCACGCTGTGCTGCTGCGTGCGGCCATCGTCCGTAGAAACGCCCACGTGTCCTCCGCATTCGGACGGACTCACTCTTTAAGAACAGGGCGTGTTTACGGACGACATACAAACCATGCGTGTGCGGGGGAAACACTCCGATTCTGCACGGTATTACAGAGTATGCACGGGAATCCCGCATCCAAACGGATGGCAAGCGGTGCTTCCGCACGGAAGCGGTGTATTTACGCAAAACTACTCACTATTATGTCTATTCTGCAATACATCACATGACCCACTTATTCAATTACCTATCCTCATAAAAAAATGTTTATTTGGAATTGGAATCAATTAGATGCCAATATATCCTTACAAGCATGCCTAACACATGCATTGCACACATTAACCCTTCCAGCAATTGAAGTGCAATGGTTTCAATTAAAGCACTGACAAGCGTCCTATTAGTGAGTAATGAGTAAAGGAGTCGATTGTATTGGGTTCAGGTGTTAATGCTTGTAGTCATTAGGCGTTCCGTTCGCCTACCGCAAGACCGAGTGGTTTCCGCAAAGCAATACTTGACTTATGGACACCGCACATTTCTATCGGTTTTGGTCGCGTGCATTCGGAGTGCTATCCAAATGCACGCCCCCCAACATAAGTGTACTCCCCCGTGTCCGCCCATGTTTCCTCCCAGTTTTTCCCACTTTGAAACTACGCCCATGTCTCATTCCGCATGACGCCCATAATACGCCCATATTTCCAGACTGATTGCGGTGCACAGTTTTGTACGGGATTTGCCCGATCAGGTACGGAGTCAATGCGTGGCACATGCGTGTTGCGTTCTCCACGCATGCGCAGACGCCGTAAAGACGCTATCCGAAAGTATGCGGAAAAGTACGCATCAATCAGAATAAGGGCCTAGATCTGATTCAGCTTGACATATATCTGATAAGGGGTGTGCTACCACAGGACACAGGGTTACTGGCACATAAGAAAGAAAAGAATGTCTCTGTGTGGTGCACCCAGAGAGTTTCTAAAATTTAACTTTTATTCAATAATTTTTTTAAAAACTGCGAAATATAAAACACATATACACATGAAACAAAACAATGACATATAAAAAGGATATAGAATCCTCACACCGTGGGGCCCTAGGGTATGTCTCCCTTCAGTATGGTAGTTAGCTGATAAGTGTGTGTTTTTAGAACAGCTGTCTTAACCCTATAGGTATATGGAAGTGTTGACACAGTATGTCGGCATCTCTGATCCAGAAATAATTTAATTAGCAGATATGGGTATGGATAACATATATAATTAGCGGCAGGAGTGAGATGAATGCTGTTTTTTTTCCGTGTGATGCCGTGAGCCTGGATTGCTCAGTATTCGGCAGGGAAAACAGCAATACACACAAGCCGCTGCAGCTTATCTGCTATGAGTGACAGCAGTTAAGGTACACCGCTGCACTCTCACTACTCCGTCTGCCTGGAGGTGCTGTAAGCTGGACGCCGTGTGCCACGGTGAGACACAACGTCTTCAGGCTGAGACGGGTATGTTACCAGGACCGAGACCGCTCATTAGGTTTAAGCTAAACAGTTTCAAAATTTCAACATTTCATGAGGGAGGGGGAGGCTGGGAGCACACACACGATGTGTGTGGTCTGCGTACGCTTCGCAGACAGAGCTTCAGAGGACCACTGCATGGGCTGCCCTCCATCACACACACCTCTTATACAAGTGGTTTATCTATAGTGGATGCAGTGCACATAGACCCCTGGTTCTATGGGACCACCACATACACACTGAACCCATTTTTTTCATTACTTGCATTTGAGGGTCCCAAGTAAAAACCCAAGTCTGGGGGCGGTCTTATGAGACACCTTGTCATTATATTGTCCAATCATGTCTAGGGTTGTGTAGCTAGATAGTTTGTGGGACTTCTGGGCAGTAGCAATAGCCACTTTGTTCCTTTTGTTCAACCATCCCTCACATATGAGTATGTTAGTGGTGGTGTTGTCAGAAGCTATTTTTCGGGATGGAAGGAATGGCAGGTTGCAGCTTTTGGTGCAAATTTGTTATGTAGTGTTATGGTATTGGGTTCGCTCACCCTTGTTACCCTTTTTGGTTGCGACACCAAGGGGTGGAGTCATCATTCTCTCTGGGGGGCAGTCATGCTAGAGGGTTGAGAGGATACCTGTTGCTGGAAGCTCCTGAGATTTATTGGTTTGTGATCATCCTGAGTTGGAATTGCAGGTTTCTAGTTGTTTAGTACATAATTTGAGGGAGATGAATATAACCACCCTTTCAGTGGTGTAACTAGGGCTCCGCAGCCCTTTCAGTGGCGGAAGGGAGCAGTCACCACAGGGGCATGGTGTAGGGACCTGCGGGAGCTGGGGGCATGTTTTATCAATAAAATTGCAGCCTGTCAACAGCAGCCATGTGTCTTGATCTGCAGCATGGCTGAGTCGGCACAAGCTGCTAAGTTTGTGTGTCAGGGATGGCCAGCCTTGGAAGCAGGAGACCCGCTGATGCTGGTGCTCTGCTGCTGCCATCTACAGCTCGGTGTGATAAAGGGACGGGAGCAGAGGAGAGTGGAGGAGGCTGCCGACTATGCACATGGTGTATGTGTCCTTTGTCCTCAATGACCAGTCCCCTGCTTTACAGAGGAGGATGCACACCCCGCACTGGTGGCTGGAACCAAGTGTGTGAATACGGCACAGGCACAGCAGCCAGCCAGAAGGTCTCTCAGCAGGGGATCTGACCTCTGCAGCCACATGCACTTGTCTTGGATGGGGTGGGGTGGTCCAGTGCTGTTCCCACCAATGCAGCATCTGCTGTTATAGGCTCCTGGCTGCTGTGCATGGGCTGCCTGATCTATCCATTGGCAGTGAGCATGTAGCCCTTGGCAATGAGCATGTAACCCATTGCAATGAGCATGTAACCCTTGGAAACCAGCATGTAACCCCTGGCAATGAGCATTCAGGTAACAAAATGTTTAATTAATGGGGGGGGAGACTTGTTTGTCCTTCCATTTCACTCAGATGAGTAGGAAAGTATGATATTATTGGGCATTATTAAAACAGAGCCCTAAATATGCTGAACGTGTGTTTTTCGCTCACACCATTTTTTTATAAGCCCCACAGCGGGCATCGGCTATCACCACCACCACTAGTTGTTATCACATATTTAACAAGGTAAATGTCACCACATACAGTATTGCTGTCCTCGAGTTTTTATTTGGCAAGAATCTGAACAATTTCAACATGCTTCATTTCCCCGATCCGCCAACGATCACCGATCTGTTAGCAGATTGGCGCTTCCAACTGGTTGGAAAATCAGAGGATATCCTAACTGTTGTATGGGCACCTTAACCGCCTTTCACAATGGGGAATTTTGTAAAAGTTATTCATTAACTAAAGCATATTTCAATGAGATATCTACATGGCCTGTGTAGAACCCGATGGTGCTAATAATACAAGAGAAGCCATCATGCTTTTTATTCATCATAAAAAGATTTACTTAAATATATTCACGTTACTAAGTGATGTGTGAAGCCCTTACAGTAATAACTCCCATAAGGTGCCCAATTAAGCACCGCAATGTACACATTACAGCAGCATCCTGTGCATTCTGTGACATGCTGCATTTTAACATTTCTACATCTATCAAGTTTTCTGTTATAAGACGCTGCACAGTTTTCAGGCACATCATGACTTCACGAACTTGGCAAAATCATCTAATCTTGTGTAAATTGGTGGGAGATATCTCTTTTGCCTTTAGGCATATACTGAAACGCTCGTTCAGATGAGATGCAAAGCAAATTCAGTGGGCTTAGACAGCCGTATATGATACAGCATCAGGAAGGACACGTTTAGTGAGCTACACGCATGTTGAAGCTCTAATGTGTAAGTTGCTTATTGCTCGGTGTAAGCATAGCTCATTTATCTCTCAGTGGAGACTGTTTCCATGGTAACAGGTTGGATTCTTGACATTTTAAGAGTTTCTGCCTGACTCGGCTAAACCAAAGGGGACATTTATTGGCTATATTCCCTCTAAGAAACGCTTGGCGAGAGCACCCAACACAGTGTGATTAAGTGACACATATTACTAAACATTGTTCAGACAATGTTGATACATTGACATTTAAAACAGCCCATATATACATTATGTTTGACAAAATAGTGTAATTTATTTATTCTGAATATATATATATATATATATATATATATATGTATATATGTAAATATATGTATGTATATTTTACAATAAAAATACCAATACTGTGCTATAAGTCTCACTTGTTGATGGTGAATTAGACACCAAATAAGTATATGTACCAGTTATATAGGAGTGTCTGCAATCCCATATGATCCCTTGTCTACAAGGATCACAAATAGAATAGAAATGAATGGTAAGGGGAGCATCTTCAAATAGATTAAGGGGGTACTCAATCCCCACTGCTATTTCCGATGGGGGAAATAACGGCGGTCACCTATTCAATGCTGTCTTGCCCGACATCATTGAAGAGGCAGATCGACAGACATGCCCGACTTTAATAGCTGCCGTTTTGCCGATAACGGCCCGGAATTGTCGCGATCACAGCCGAATCGCAACAATCCACGTCCGTTTATGCAGACACGCCCCCTTTTTTGCCGATCAGCAGGCCCGACATTGAATCCCACCTGGCGATATGCTGTCGAGCAAAACGAAAACAGGCCAGGGTCACGGCTGTCGGGACGGATCGACAGTCGTGACCCGGGATTGAATACCCTCCTAAATGTTTAAAAACCAACAATTTTAATTGACCAACCAGAATGTTTCTTTGGGAGCCAAAATAACAATAATCCTATATTACCATAACACTTATTTACATTATACCACATTTAAAAGACCACATTTTACATCAACAGTCATAACATATAATAGTTTTTTTTTTGTACATAGTGGATGCACCTTGTCATAGTTCACTTTTTAGAATACATTTGTAAATACAGTGAATTGCACTTTATTATTCCAATATTGAATTTCTTATAACAATTTATATAAATATGTAAATATACAATACACATATGGATGTTTATACAAAAATGTATTATTATTGTTACTTCCACCCTATCTTGTTCCGGACCAGCCATACTTACACCATCTAAAGAGGTCCCCAAAGGATATCCACGAATGCTGCTTTCTCCACGAGGTGTCCTTGCTAATCAACAGGTTGCTTATTGTCGATTTCCAACCTCCATTGGATAATTGGACCCCCGCTGGGAAATTAACTGGAATTTCACTCCATCTATATAAGTATTGATTTCCTACTCGACTTACTAAAGCACAGGATCCATTTATGCACTATTGCTTTACAAGATCTACTGGCCTATGCTGTATGGTATATACATCACCGTTACCAAGATCAGGATCGGTATATTTATTTATAATACATGACTAATGTTTTATTGATGTGTATGCACACAGGTTTTTTTTATATTGTTTTTAATATAACACAACAATAAATATTGTATATGAATTCCGTTGTTATTGGTATTATTCAGAGAGATCTAGCACTGTTCTATTTCTCTTTATATACATTTATACATTTATTGGGGAGGCGATCCACCCATTAGATATATTTGTTTTGCTTTTAACTTGAGTATTTACAATTCAAACTGTTGGATATGAAGTCTGGAGGTTTGGAGAGTAAATTTGCAGGTGATGTACAGTAGCTTAGAAACAAAAAATCTCAGGCTGAGTGTATAATTATTATGGCTAATAAGACGCTATAGAACAACTACAATTCACTTCTATTATTGAGTGTGTTTGCAATATGAACTGTAGCTTAGAATACATAAGCAGTATTTTATGAGGCCATGCATGACTTCATTAAAAATGTATAATGATTCAATTTAAGACCTTTCTGCCTACCCCCTCATCTTTCCACCTAGTTATTAACATCCCCTGCTCCACTATACTCTCCGATGGGCCTTAGATCTCCACTGTCATTCTACCGGTGGTTTTAAGTAAATATATTTTATTCAGTGTAATTTGGTGGGCATTTTTAAATGCACCTAATAAAGCCAATTATCTATTGATTTTACAGTAATTCAGTAAATTACAGTCAATCCATCGTGAGTTGTTTGTAAAACAATAAAACATTTGTATGTTGCTCCCCACATTCCTTTCCCTGCTTCTATTCCATTTGCTAAACCCAAAGGACAGATTACATTTTTGAAGAAAAATTAAAAACCCAGTGGGGTGGGTTCTTCCTGTAGCCACAGAGTATTGGTATTCAATTATTTGACTGAAAATGAGATGCAGTGATTTTTGTAGAATTCATGGGGTCTTTTATATCAAACCTCCGGGGGCCGGTTTTTCCTTAATTACTTTTAGTAAAAATCAATCACTGGGACTTGACCTGGGACCCTGGCTGCATTGCACCCCCCCTCCCCCCCCCCCATTCCAATTATCTTTATTAGTCTGTAATGACTCATTTTCCAAAGTGGTTTCTTTTGCATCCAGTATAGGAAGGTGGGTATGTTGCAGCAATAGTGAGTATGTAGTATTTGTGAGTGAAAGTGTGTATAAGTGAGTGTCTGTGTGGATTTATGCGTGCGACCCTCCTATGTAGTGTGTGTGTGTGTGTGTGTTCCCTCCCTCCAAAGGCAGAAACTAAAAGAAAAGGAAAAAACAACAACATCTTCCAGCATTTATTGCACCTATCAGCAGCTCTCTGGACTCCAAGTAACCTCCTCTCCACTGCAAAGATGGAGGGGAGACCACCAGGAGGTGCAGAGACCTCGGAAAGCACTGAGGGATAGGTATAATTGCACTTTAAAAAAAATAGATACTGCAGGTATCGGGAGTGCGCACAATCACTTTTTAAAAAGAAAATACATACTGCAGGTATAGGGAGTGCGCAAACCTGTGGAAACACAACATTTTGCATAAGGAATGCAAGTTTTTTTTTTTATCTCACTAATACCCCTTTCAGACCGCACTTAAAAACCGGTATTTTGCCAATTTTTAACCGTTTTAAAACGGTAATCTGTGCGGTCTGAAAGGTGCAGGACCACTTTACCGTTTTACAAAAGCCGATTTTGTAAAACGGTTAAAATGGAGGGTCCTACCCGTTTCAGACCCGGTATTTTGGGATCAAAATCGGGTCTGAAACGGTATTTAGGACCCAGCCAATGAGCTGGGTCCTAAATTCAGCGCAGTGAATATTTAATGAGCGCTCATTAAATATTCACAGCACTGGAGCCGCCCCCCGCCGCCTCGCCACCCCCCCCCAAACAACGCACAGTATACACTGCTGTACTACGCAGTATTATCAGAGGGAAGCCCTGGATAAATCCCCCGGCACTCTGCTGCTGCTGTGTCCTCACCAGGGTTCTCCGTTTGCGCATCGGTGATGACCTGCCCATCGGTGATGATTTCCGCTGCCGCAGCCCGTCTCCCTCCTCCCTCCTCCATGGTCATTAGCAGCAGCCCGCACTCACACCAAGGGCACCAACAGCAGGAGCACACAGCCGCAGCTTGCAGGAGGAGGAGGGCAGCGTCAGCGTGCTGCAGCCAATAGGTAATGGGCTGTCAACGCCAAAGTGTTAATTGATGTTAAATTAACACTTTGGGGGGAAGGGGGGGGGGGTGATGTGTTAACCCTGGGGGGTTGTTAACCCGTTCGGGGGGGTGGCGCTGAAAACTTCACTGGCTTTGATCCTATTTTTGGAAAGGTTCCAAAAACGGGTCTGCCAGTGTAAAAAAAACGGCACTTAAACGGTAATATACAGTTTAAGAGATGCGGTGTGAAAGGGGTTTTACCTGGCAGACCCATTTTTGGAAACATTTCCAAATACAGGGTCAAAGCCAGTTATGTGGTCTGAAAGCAGCATAAACCTCACCCCCAATTGAATTCCCGCTAAGTTGCACTCACAGTATACTATTACAAGACATAGGGCCTTATTTTAGTTCACTCTTTCTGACAAAATCCTTCTTAGATGGGCAAAACCATATGCACTGCAGGTGGGGCAGATGTAACTTGTGCAGATATAATTAGATTTGGGTGGGGTTTTACTTCAAAGTGAGATCTATATTGCAGTGTAAAAATAAAGCAGCCAGTATTTTCCCTTCACAGAAACAAAATAACTCACCCAAATCTAATTCTCTCTGCACATTTTACATCTGCCCCCCTGCAGTGCACATGGTTTTGTCCATCTAAGAAAGATTTTGTCAGAAAGAGTGAACCACAATAAGGCCCATAGTGAAGAGGAAAACAAGGGGAAGTTCTGCTAGGTGACCCACAGAGATGAACATGCCATCATAACGTTTTTCATATTTGGTTAGTACAGTACTTTTTTTTTCCTTCGCATACCTTTTAAATAAACTTATATTAAATTATGCACCCTAAAAAATCAATCAAAACCAGAACAATGTGAAGACAATTCTAATTGATCAGCACAAAGTGTATAGTGGTCAGCATTACTTCCTCAAAGCACTGAGGTCTTGAGTTCAATTCCCACAAAGGCTCTATCTGTGTGGCATTTGTATGGTGTATATGTTTGGGTGGGGTTCCTCTTACAGTCCCTCAAAAATTGGTAGATTCATTAAAAAAAATCCCCAGTACATATATGTATGTGTATGTCTATGTGATAGAGAATATAGATTGTAAGCTCCACTGTGGCAGGGACTGATGTAAATGATGTATCTATGTAGAGCACTGTAGAATATGTGTGAGCTATATAAATAACTGCTAATAAGTAAACTAGAATAATGTGGGCCAATGTGCAGCCAGAGGGTACACACCCTTAGAACCTCACAGTGCTGTTGGCTCAGATACCATATAAGGGTGTGTTTTCTATTTAGTGAAATCTAATTAGTTGGAGTTCAATGAAAGAAGCATAACCTCAGCACACCATTATTTATTCATGCCCCGTGAGCTGGTGGTTTACCGTATCAACAAGAATAACTGTAGGGGGTTGTTGTATATTAAGTTTACACTAATTGCAATAATTGGAGAAGCACTGTTTCCATTAATTTGGGAATCTGACAATAAATAGATTATTTTTGAGAGTTTTTAAGCACTTGAAATAAGTTGGTAACCGTCATAGGAATTGGTAATGAACCAATTAGTTACAACTAGTATTGTGTTGTGCTTTTGTATATTTTTCAATATTTTACATTAACTTAGAATTTTTAATATTTATGAGCTCATCTGAGGAGATTTATCATTTGTATTGTGTCTCCATAATGTAGAATGCAGCAGTAAACAGCAAGGCTTCAAATGTGTCATTTGCATTAAGCACGAGCAGGTACGGTATTTACTGCTTTTTCTGCACAGAGCTGCTGGTGATGGCACTTTATAAATCAATAATAATATTCCTAATCGGGTTTAGCAAGCTTATTGCAGCACAGATTTATTTTTTTACAATGTAATATCCATCTTTCAGAACTTTAGAGCATGCAGCAAGTTATGCGATGGGAGCTACTGAAGCCGAGATGCAGGTTGTCTAATGATGAGTGACCTTCCCACTCAATTAAGAGAATGGCACAGTAGAAGCGGGAACATTGCTATGCCCAGGAGACATTATAATGCTGCTGTTCATTATGATTTGTATTCAGAAACTACATGCATAGTCCAGAACCAATGTGAACATGTAATTGTGAGTTGCTGTAGTTACAAAGAGAACATTGGCCCTTATTCTGATTGACGCGTACTTTACCGCATACTTTCGGATCGCGTCTTTACGGCGTCTGCGCATGCGTGGAGAACGCAACGCGCATGTGCCACGCATTGACTCCGTACCTGTTCGGGCAAATCCCGTACAAAACTGTGCACCGCAATCAGTCGGGAAATATGGGCGTATTATGGGCGTCATGCGGAATGACACATGGGCGTAGTTTCAAAGTGGGCAAAACGGGGCGGAAACATGGGCGGACACGGGGGAGTACACTTATGTTGGGGGGCGTACATTCGGATAGCACTCCGAATGCACGCGACCAAAAAGGGCAGAAATGTGCGGTGTCCACAAGTGTACTATTGCTTTGCGGACACCACTCGTTCATGCGGTAGGCGAACGTACCGCCTAATGACTACAAGCATTAACACCTGAACCCAATAGAATCGACTCCTTTACTCATTACTCACTAATAGGACGCTTGTCAGTGCTTTAATTGAAACCATTGCTGCTTCAATTGCTGTAAGGGTTAATGTGTGCAATGCATGTGTTAGGCATGCTTGTAAGGATATATTGGCATCTAATTGATTCCAATTCCAAATAAGAAGTTTTTTATGAGGATAGGTAATTGAATAAGTGGGTCATGTGATGTATTGCAGAAGATACATAATAGTGGGTTGTTTGGCGTAAATACTCCGCTTACGTGCGGTAGCACCGCTTGGCTCCCGTTCGGATGCGGTATTCCCGAGCATACTCTGTAATACTCTGTAATACCGTGCAGAATCGGAGTGTTTCTCCCGCACACGCATGGTTTGTATGTCGTCCGTAAACACGCCCTGTTCTTAAAGAGTGAGTCCGTCCGAATGCGGAGGACACGTGGGCGTTTCTACGGACGATGGCCGCACGCGGCAAAACACCGTGGCGTACGGACCGCTCCGTAAGAATGCGGGAATATCCGCACCGATCAGAATAAGGGCATTGTCTGCATATGTATTTAAATGTTGCACAGACTGCTGCATCATACTTGTCTACACACCCAGAAAGCCCCGGGAGGCTCACAAAAATCCGGTGGCAACCCCAGCCCCCCGGAAAGGTGGGCAAGTCCTCCGTACCCACGCACAATCCCCCTCGGCTGAAGTGGACATGATGACAGGATTTGTGATGACCGTCCTCCACGATATATACAGTGCTTGTTTTAAAGGTTCTGTATAGTTCAGGGAGGAGCTACAATGACACAATCATGTGACCAAACCCCCGGCTGACCTATCTCTCTGATAGCCATGCCCCCTACTCTCGGTGGAGGGGCAGCAAAGTCGGCATGTACTGTATGTGCTGCATGCTGCATGCATTTCACTCTATAGGCATTTATTGGATATATATTTATATCAGCTAAGTTGAATCCAAGATCATTCACCTTCCTTGTTTTGTAACTAGCTGAAGTGATCTTTTCAGACTATCATATCCTATAACTTTAGCCCCCAAATTATCAAGCAGAGTAAAAGGTGGAAGCCTTTTAACCTATGGGCTAAAAAATATTGTATTGTAGGCTAGAAACAGTGGTCAACCATCCCGCTTCCTGGTGAAGTGAACAAAAAGGGGTTCTAAATGTCTTGCATCTTCTGTCCGTTGGGTGGGTTCAGGGCCTATAATTGTAAGAGTACCACTTTAGCCACACTCCCTATGCAAGTTACCATGGCATTTTACCATCGGAGGGCAAAGCCTAATGACACGGGGGAGCACCATGGGAAGCCTCCTGCTATAACTTCAGCCCAATTTTGCCATATGCTACAGTTTTGTTTATATGTTATTAGTGATTACATTAATTCTTCAGAAAATACTTGTCTATTACATGTCTGAGATCACATTAAAGAAGTTAGACAAACTAATTTCACAAAACCTAAGGGCCGCCATCGGGAGGGGGCGACAAATGACGGGACAGCATTAACAAGCAGGGACTGTCAGGGAGCTCATCTCTGCAGCTGAATCAGGACATCTGTAGAAATGTTTCAACAAAATGGCCACCACAGGGTGGAGATAAAAAGATTACAATATGAATGAACAAATACATAGGAATGCAATGAAGCATAACATTCAGCATAAGTCAAACAGAAGCCTACATTATGTCTGAAGGATCATGGCAGACCAAGTAGCACACTGAAAAACTCTCCCTGACAGCGGTGAGGAAGGACTGTAGTATGTTGATGTGTGGGAGGGTGGGGGTTAGGTATATGTGTGGCGGAAAGGGAGGCGGATGTGGCAGGGCTGGGTATATATGTGTGAGAGGGAGGTGGTAAAGGTACAGTATATGTACGAGTGTGAGTGAGGTTGAGCTGCTATGAGGGTATTTATGTATCATACTGAGGTAGCTGAGGCAGGGCTAGTGTACCATATATTTTCTAAGATCGATTAACATGTTAGAAATTACACACACCTTCACAAATCAAAGTTTAAAAAAAAAATTGATGCCCCAACGCCACTGTAGTTCCACTCACATTATCCACAGCTCCACCCCCCTCGGAGGGGGGTTGTCTTTTTATATTATCAATCCCAGACCCCAATTTCTGCATAACATACAGCTTTTTTGTATAATAAGCAAGTTTTACATCCTTTCCCTAGACAGATATGGAAATAGTCTTGACATTTATATCACTACGGCATTCCACTTTGCAATATGTAAAATTAATAGCACTGTACAAGATCACTCTTTGTTATGGGGTAACTTGTTACTTATATAGGTAATAATATCCATAAGCTGGCAACCCCCCCCCCCCCCCCCCCCCCCCCAAAAAAAAAAAAAAAGGTGAGGAGTCCTGAGGACCGAGGTTGAGAACCACTGATCTAGTGTGTAACCTTAATTTCATGTTCATGTGTCACCAGCAGAGTCATCTCATTTGATGTGCTGCACGTCAGGTGGACCAATCCTGCTGACATTGACATGCAGCGGAACATGGAATAGAAGGAAACACTGGATTGTGCAGTATGTACAGCCGTCTGATATATCCTTCCATCGGGCATCATCTTGACTAGTATATACATTGTTATAATGTGTATCAGCCTTACTGAGCTCAGGCACACCTTGATTTGAAGGTAGAATCCATCAAAGGCTGTAGGATCACTTGTGGGTTTTTCACATACAGTATGCAAGAGCTCTCTGTTATTCAGGTCTTATGCACTGCTTACTATTTTCCTAACAAACTTTGTGCTATAATATATCTCCTAATCTCTAAACCACCTGCTTCCAATACTTGTAGGTTGCATAAATCTATTATATACAGGGGCAAACGCAGGATTTTCAGAAGGGGGTTTCCAGAGGGGCGGAGCAAAAACGGATCAATTAAAGTATTATAGATAGACCAAATGTATATAAATAATAATAATAATAATAATAATAATAATAATAAATATATATATATATAGATCCTAGGGAAGGAGCAGACCAGCACTCAAGTTTGATTAAAAAAAAATGTTTGTATTGAGAATTACATCACAAAAGGGGCATCAACAGTAATGTAGACCCCTGGGCATAGCATTGAATTGGGGCCCCTACTGATCCTCCAGCGGTAGGGGTGGGGGAAGCATTGATGTCCCGCGGGTGGGGGTATTATATCAACCGCTCAGCATGTAGGGCCTGGATCAGTAATTTCCACTAATTACCCCTTTACTGCACATATGTTGGGAGATGGGGTGGGAAAAGGGGGCATTGGGCTGAATGAAGGGGCCCTGATACATAACTTCCAGGGTGGTAGAGGATGTTTAATATGCAGAGGAGGGGTGTATAGTGGAGTGGGCTTAATATTCATAATTTTCTGGTGGGAGGACAGCTTCTCTAGAAAACTAGAGAATCCCACCTACCAAATGGTATTGGGGACTAGGGGATCAGAGTTCAGGAGGCAGAGCAATCTGCCAACGAGTATATAAAACTACATACCAGGTGTATGGAGCTGGAGCAGTAACCAGCTGCTGGAAGGCCGATATCTCTGGTTCTCGGAACAGTAGACACAAGCTCCTAGTGTCCATCAAAGGGGGAGAGTCCCAGTTTTTGGAATATACCCTCAGAAAAACTCTACGTCAGAAAGAACCTGAAATATCTGACTGGGAAAAGCAATTAACAGGCTTGGATGGGGACCACTACTTTGAAGTCAGATATCTCCGGTTCCCAAGGGCCGATTTTTAAAATTCTTGTACCCATGAAAAGAGGGGACCCTCAGCTTTCAGCCTAGGGACCTTAGACTCCTTAGGGGGGTTTCTGGGTACTCAGAAACCCCCCCTGCGTGCGCTACTGATATAGTTATTAAACTTTATTTGCAACTGCTTTTTCTTACCATATTATATCAGCATTTAATACCTCAATAAAAAAAAGTTAAGTCATAAAAACCAAACAAAAAAGTAAAAAGCCTATCATTCTGGAGGCACTGTACTCATTTCAGCACAAAATACTGACTGTAAACCACCAGTTTGTCATCTATAATAGAGGCACTTATAAATACTGTAATATTTACAAATCGTTTAAATTATATGTTACAGAAATCCAAAATCACTGCAGCTTAGTGACAAGAGAAGACAAGCAGAGATGTAAATAGTTATTAAAAAGCTATAAAATCAGAAGTATCAGTTACGTAAAGTAAAAGCAAAACCAACACTAATAACATCATGGTGTCATTTTCTCATACTTTTGAAAACTAGTTTAAGGGAGATTATAGCTGGCTGTAGAATTTTGCACAGCGACACATTAAGGGTGTCTGTCATGCTCCACCCAAAGGGCGTGGCTAGTTCCATATATGGACATATATGTGCTTGTTGCAAAATATATCTAGATAACATTAGTAACTATATACTTTGGGAAATGTAGCAAGTATTGATAATAACAGTGCTGCCTGCCATATTCGATTATTTGGTTGGAATTATTTGCTGTGATATTTAGTTTCTTCTCTCTCAGCAACATAATAAATGTGATGCCTATGTATTAAATTCCAAGTGCAAATCACATCTGATTGTATATATCTCGGATTTATTTTTTTCCCCAAAAAGGTAAAAGCTGCAAAAGGTGGGTTAGAAGAAATAAGGGAGATTGCTAGACTCTTCAGGGAGATGGGGAGATTGCTCCCATAGCAGAATGCAGGGGGTAGGCAACTGCAGTAACGCATGCAGGGGGGTTTCTGAGTACCCAGAAACCCCCCCAGGAGTCTAAGGACCCTAGCCTGAAAGCTGAGGGTCCCCTCTTTCCATGGGTACAAGGGAACCGGAGATATCTGACTTCAAAGCAGTGGTCCCCATCCAAGCCTGTTAATTGCTCTTCCCAGTCAGATATTTCAGGTTCTGTCTGACTTAGAGTTTTTCTGAGGGTATATTCCAAAAGCTGGGACTATCCCACTTTGATGGACACTAGTAGCTTGTCTCTACTTTCCCAGAACCAGAGATATCAGCCTTCCAGCAGCTGGTTACTGCTCCAGCTCCACACACCTGGTATGTAGTTTTATATGCTCGTTGGCGGATTGCTCTGCCTCCTGAACTCTGATCCCATAGTCCCCAATACCATTTGGTAGGTCGGATTCTCTAGTTTTCAATTCCATTAAAATCTAAGAAATCGGTACTTATGTATTATCTGGGCTCCCATGTTAAATGCACCCCATTTTTTCATACCCCTACTATCCAACTACGCATGGAGTTGATTTTATATAGCGTGGTGAGCGCAGCGAGCCCCGCGAGGGGACGCGGTCTCATAAGAAAAACGGGAGTCCAGATATTACATAAGTACCAAGAAATCTATTTCCGGGAACTGGAGATATCTGCAGTCAAGCAAGCTGTCCTCCCACCAGAAAATTATGAATAACAAGCCCACTCCACCATACACCCTTCCTCTGCATATTAAACATCCTCTACCACCCTGGAAGTTATGTATCAGGACCCGTTCATTCAGCCCAATGCCCCCTTCTCCCACCCCATCTCCCATCATCTGTGCAGTAAAGGGGTAATTAGTGGAAATTACTGATCCAGGCCCTACATGCTGAGGGGTTGATATAATACCCCCTACCACCCGTGGGACATCAAAGCTTTCCCCACCCCTACTGCTGGAGGATCGGTAGGGGCCCCAATACATTGCTATGCCCAGGGGTCTACACTGCTGTTGACGCCCCTGTATGTATATATATGTATATATATATATATATATATATATATATATATATATATATATATATATATAGGATCCCAGTGAGAGCGCGGCACTCCAAAATAAATAAAATGTCGGTGGGTAGCAATAAAGCACTTTTTAATGCATTAAAAAGTGCTTTATTGCTACCCACCGACATTTTATTTATTTTGGAGTGCCGCGCTCTCACTGGGATCCTGTACATGCATTCAGTGCGGGCACCCTACAAGCTGTTTTAGAAGGAGGCTGTGCCGGGCAATACCCTGCTATATATATATATATATATATAGTAGATATATACAAGACGGCACTCTGTGTTAGGATTAATATGTTGTGGCGGTGCAGGGTCCATAGAAAACAAATAACAGCACTTACCCTGCCTCCTAGAAGGAAAGGAATGAACCAGCACTCACAAGGTTTTGAAAAAAGAAATTGTATTGTAGTTACAGCATGGTATAGAACAAGCAGGCCGACCCAACAGCCATTTCAACTGGAAGCCTGTCCAGTCCCTGATGAAGACTGGACAGGCTTCCAGTTGAAACGGCTGTTGGGTCAGCCTGCTTGTTCTATACCATGCTGTAACTACAATACAATTTCTTTCTTCAAAACCTTGTAAGTGCTGGTTCATTCCTTTCCTTCTAGGAGGCAGGGTAAGTTAACTATTCAAATACATTTCTGCAGCTGAGCTTTCCCATTGAATATGCAGGCTCAGAACGGCAAAATACATTTAATAACCCAGTCTGCTAAAAGAGAAACAAAATATTTTCACTGTCTGCTCAAAGATGAACAATGAGAAAACATTACACTATATGATATATATACCTTCATATGCTCAGTCAAATGCATCTCAAGATGTGTCCATCTCTGTACTAATGGTATATGCATCAAGCAAACCCTGGCGTACTTCAAAAATATGTACTGTACAACTGTTGATGAAAGTGGTCTGCATATGGTGGTACATTGGGGGTGATTCAATATCATTTAGTCCCCAGCGTATTCAGCTACGACCATTATACGTATATGTGCAGGGCCAGGGACCCTGTGCGAACACAGTCATGAGGCGTTAGCAGTGGTAGGAGATGGAGAGAGAGTCCCAGAGTTTTTATGGGTGTCCCTATCACATTACGCCCCCTCTTTAGCGGACTCCGACCAAAATAAAAGTCAACCCAGAAGGGACAGATGTATATAGTGTAAAGTATGCTTGTTAGGAAATATAGTGGTTAATCTAATAAAATGAGAGTTCTATTGTGGGTGGAATGTCAACATTATTTTCTGGATAAAGTAATCCTACATTAACAATGTGCTGTAATGCGACTTCTTCATTAACAAATTTATTTTTCTACCTTGACTATTGCCAACTTATTATGTCGGTAATAATTGTCTATGTATTGTGTATTGTGAATGTTCTCTGACTGCCCCATTTGTTAGCAATAAACACTTTTTACCTTGACTACTACCATTTTATTATGTATCTCTGCATTATGAACTGTGAACCCACCATTAACAGACTTATGGTAATCTCACTATTTCATTTATTCAGTTACATTTAATTTGACTAACGTATGCAGAGGCATAGCTAGGGCGCCAAAATGTCACCGGGTGTCGGATGGTCCCCCACAGCCGCTCCCCGCTGTACCCGGCATCAGTACATACCTCCCAACATGACACTCTCCAGGAGGGACAAAATGCTCTGTTACTGGACTTCTCTCTTAATTTATAATTGCCATCACCTGTGAAGAAACACCTTTCTTATCCTTTAACCTGTTTTAAACAGGTGACGGCAATCATACATTACCAGGAAAGTCCAGAAACAGAGCATTATGTCCCTCCTGGAGAGGGTCATGTTGGGAGGCATGTCAGTACCTCTTACCGCCATAAAAACCCAGCGAGTGCTCTCACTGCACATGCGCCGGTTTGGGATGGCGGTGCCAGGGATGCGGCGCCATGACATCACAACATCAGCGCACGCGCAGTGAAAGCGATTGCTGGGTATTTATGGTGGTATGGGGTATGATGCCGGGTACAGGGGGGAGCAGCTGTGGGGGACCGTCCATTTATTTTCATTATACAGGGGGAGCAATCTGTGGGGTCCTGTCGTTAATATACAGGGGGAGCAGACTGTGGGGTCCTGTTGTTATTAATATAGAGGGGGAGAAGCCTGTGGTGTCCTTTTATTATACAGGGGGAACAGCCTGTGGGGTCCTGTTGTTAATATACAGGGGGAGTAGACTGTGGGGTCCTGTTGTTATTATACAGGGTGAGCAGCCTGTGGGGTCCTGTTACTATTATTATACAGGGGCAGCAGCCTGTGGTGTCCTTTTATTATACAGGGGGAGTAGCCTGTGGGGTCCTGTTGTTATTATTATAGAGGTGGAGCAGCCTGTTCTGTCCTTTTATTATACAGGGGGAGCAGCCTGGGGGGGTCCTGTTATTATTATTATTATACAGGGGGAGCAATCTGTGGGGTCCTGTTGTTATTATACAGGGGGAGCAGCCTGTGGGGTCCTGTTATTATTATTATTATAATACAGGGGGAGCAATCTGTGGGGTCCTGTTGTTATTATTATAGAGGGTGAGCAGCCTGTGGTGTCCTTTTATTATACAGGGGGAGCAGCCTGACCCTTTGTCATGTAGCCACCCACCCCCATTAGTGTCATATGGCCATGACCACGCCCATTTTCCACCACGCACCTTCGGCGGGAGACTTGAGCTCTGGCTCAGCCGGGCAGGAGGGCACATCGGGGAGCTGGAGAGCTGGGCTGGGGGGGGGGGGAGCGGTCTTGGCAACGAGCAAGGTCAGTCCCCCTTGGCAATGAGCAAGGTCAGTCCCCCTTGGCAACGAGCATGATGTTCCTAGCAATGAGCATGTAGGTAAGTGGCACTTATGTGACAAATGTGTAATGGACATTACAGTTTGTTATATAGTATGTAATGGGCATTACAATTTGTTATATATATCATGTGTGGCCTTATGTGTAATTGGCATTACGGCATGTGGCTTTATGTGTAATGGGTATTACAAAGTTCGCCAAAATGTGCAATGGGCATTACGGTTTGTGGTATAATGTTAGGCCACGCCACGCAAGAGCCTACTACAAATCGGGGAGGGGGTGCAAAACATGCTCTTGCTCCGGGCACTGTGGAACCTAGCTACACCACTGAATGTATGTTAAATGAAACAAACATCTAGGGTAGAAACAATCCTTTATTTTTTATACAATATTTACAAAAAGTATTAAACCTTTTTTTTAAATCAACAATAAACATAGAATGTATTTCCATTAATGGCGTATCAAATTAATAATCTGTGGTCTTGCCAGTACCAATTGTTCTTTCGTGTCTTAATAGATTTCTTTGTATACAGTTGCATAGAGAATCTGTGGATAAGAAAAAAATGTCTATTCTTCTAAGTGTGGCAATATAACAAAATGAAATATGGCTTAAAGAGAGATAAACTATTAATATTAATATTTGCAATTTGGACACATTTACAATATTATCTTGTTATTATGTTTCCAGACCAGCAGCAATAAGACTTTTTTGTTGTGCATGATTATTTTATAGGCTAATGCACAAAAGCAACAATTATTCATGCAGTAGGACTACTTTATATATCACCATATATCAAGTGAATCTGCCAGAGTACTTGGAAGCCCCAGTGAATTACATTACTTTGGCACATTTGCTCTTAATGGCTCTTATTCAGTATTGAACTTTATAAATAAAAAGGAAATTGTGAGTGACTTATTTCTGTAAGCAAATACAACCTTTGGCTTTTTTGGGGGGTAGAAGGTTAATCGTTAGCAAATTATGTTCAATCAATGTCAACACCTCTACATTCTCTACTACCTAAAAAATAGACACTCACTTTGCCTGGTCAACATTAAGACCTCTAAGTATTGTACAGTAATGCCTATAACATCAACCATATTTATCTGCTAGGATAAGATGCTTCATTTATTTACCTTCTCAGGGAATCATCTTCAGTGCCTTCACCGTCCCTCTTTTTCCACAACTTCTGGTTTTCTTTGGCTTCACGATGACTTTACTCTTCCTCCATGGACTTCCTCCCTTGCCTGGGACGCCTCAGCCATGGCCCATGGCATCTCCTCGCCTTAGCTATCCTACTTCATAGTATCTGCTTATAGTTAGCCTCAGCTTGGCCCTCCTCTGTAGCCTCCAGCACATCATCTTCTTCATCTTGTCTTCTCCATCCTACTGTACATAGCTTCTTCCACCTTTTAAGCTTTACCTTGAGCCTATTCCAATTTGGCATTTTGCAACACCTTGGCCTGGACTTCATTCTTCTGTTGTGGCATGCTGTCATTGTCACTGATCTTTGAAACAGAAATAAAAACAAATAAAGTGTATTATTTAATGTGTTCTTTAACATGTCTACATGCAAATGGGAATTATAGCAAAATGAATTAACCTTTCCAGTGGTTATGTGATGTTCCAAGTTTATCCATATTGGTCTTTAAATCTGCTATAAATATTTAACATTTTTAGACACAAGGTGGCAAAGTTGGGTCTGGCAGTATCTAGTTGTATTAACGCTTTGAGTGCAAACCTTGCTGTGACAAAACCCTGCTGGTAATTTGGATTCCTACTCCTAGCTTACCTGCATAGTGATTGTATCTGCTGTAACAAAACCCTGCTGGTAATTTGGATAGTGAAAAACTTACATTTTGTAATTGTTTAGTCTGTATTTGGTCAGGAAAGGATGTTGTATCAGTGGGGGGTGTATTGGACTTTCCCTATTCACACTTAGTAGGAAAACTTTTGCTGTGGGTGGGGCTATCAATTATGGTCTAGACACAGGTCTGAGATACTTCCATTTAATTTGAATCTAGACAGCTGCTTGCTGTGTGCGACTGTCATAGGCGTGCGCAGCCCATTTTATTAGTAGGTGCACAATTGGAGGGGCGTGTCTATCACCGCCCACTGGGCGTGTCTATCACCGAGCTAGCTTTGGCGTACTAACCCAGGAGGGGAGGTGAGGTAGGGGAGGTGAGGTGAGGGGGGGAGGTGAGGGGGGAGGTGAGGGGGGGGAGGGGAGGTGAGGGGGGGGGGGGGAGGGGAGGGGAGGGGGGAGGAGAGGTGAGCGGAAGCTTCCTAATATCTGTGGTGTGTTTTGCTGGGGCAGGACAAACCTGCCCTAGTAGGTTTGTCCTGCCCCAGCAAAGCCAACATCTCAGGGGGTTAATTGCTAATTTTTCACGTATGACTAAAAACCTAACCTAGCTTGCTTCCTCCTAGGAGGAACACTGCAGGCAGCCAGGTCACTCACGCTGGCTGGCTCCTATTCGTGGTGGTGGTGGATCATCATTCACTGCCTCTGCTGCCAGCCCAGGGCGCGTGCTGCTGCTGCTGCTGTTGGGCTTGCTCTCTCAGGCAGTAGGAGGACGGCGTGAGCGCGGGCAGTAGGACGGGAGCGCGGGCAGGAGGACGGGTGTGCGGTGCGACGTCACCACGTCTGTGTGTGACGTTTATAGAGGCGGGGCCGGGGGCTAAGGTGAACGGAGCTCACTGAGCTGCTCAGCCCACGTCCAGGCCAGCGCTTCCAGGCTGGAGATCGGCAGCGGGCGGCGGCGGCGGCAGGCAAGTAACTGTCCTGACCGCCGCCGGCTAACTGTGCTACATTTTGCGTGCAATCGCGTGGGGGGTGCCATTAGGAGGTGCCTGTGCACCCCCGGCACCCCCCGTGCGCACGCCTATGGCGACTGTGTTGTGTGCAGCTGTTAAGTGTGTAGTGTAAAGTGTGCGGAAATATTACTAAGAATATTGGAGATATTCCGGAGATACACAGGAGAGGACAGGAGGACACCCATCTACCTTCTAATATCACCCAAACATACTGCTATCAACATACAACTGTGAGCTAAGAACTTCACCACCTCCAAAACATTCTGAATGTACAGCCTGGACGGCCCTCACCATAGCCAGTACTTTCTGTTCACCCTAATATCACAAGTCATATTTTCTCTGTATCCATTTCAGTGTGCCAGATTCCACATCAGTTCTCTGTGCATTGTATATGTCCCTCTTCACCTGCTTCTCACACTACCTACCCTAACTCTGTACTTATTTTCTTTTCTCAATTTTGACACTATCTTTCTGAACTACACTGTTGTCCCAGAGCCATGGTTCCTCAATCCTGTGATATACCTATTCACTAGCAGGGTGTATTGTGTCATGCTAGGGGTCAAAGGTGCAGGTGGAGGGGGGAGAGAAGGATAGGAGGAGGGAGATGACTACTTTGTCCATTCTCTCTCCCTGCTGCCTCATGTCCTGACTATCCTGCAATCCTCACTTCTTGCCTAACGTCTCCTTACCTGCACCCCGTTTCACCTGTCTGTCTCCCCCTCTTCTATATTGTAAGCTCCTTAGAGCAGGGCCCTCTTTCCTCCTGTTCTCACAGCACCCTTCTTGCATTTCAATTACAGCTCTCTTACTCACCTGCAATCTACACCTGCATCTATTCTCATTCACTTCCCTATATCTCAGCTGTATTGTGTACTAAGATTTGTGCTGTTAATTGTGCTCTGCTTTTGTTTTTCTGTTGCTGTTCTATCTAGTTCTGTGTACCCTGTACTGTTCTAATGTGTTCTATATGTACGGTGCTGCGTACCACTTGTGGCACCTTATAAATAAAAATATAATAATAATAATAATCCTCAAAATATCCGCTACAAATGCCAGAGCCGTCACAGTGACTGTTCTATTTTGGGTGCAATAGTTAACTAAACTTCAATTAATCGACTTGGCTGTATTTGTATTTATTTATACTAAAATAAGCTGCTGAGAATGGCGCTGGCAGTTTAAGCAGATATTTTCAGGCTCTCTCACAGCAATGTTGGCACTCAAAGGGCATAGATGTATTTATTTATTAACAGTTTCTTATATAGCGCATACATATTACGTAGCGCTTTACAGAGTATAGTTGAACATTCACATCAGTCCCTGCCTCAGTGGAGCTTACAATCTATGTTACCTAGCACACGTACATGTACACACAGACATTCTAGGGTTAATTTGTTAGAAGCCAATTGACCTACCGGTATATTTTTGGATTGTGGGAGGAAACCGGAGTACCCGGAGGAAACCAACACAAGTACGGGGAGAATATACAAACTCCGCACAGTTAGAGCCATGGTGGGAATCGACAGGGCTGCCAAGAGAAATCCTGGGCCCCGGTACAACAACTTCCCCGGGCCCCCATGGGGGTTGTGACCACAGCATGTTAAGGGCATGTTTAGCACGTGAGTAAAACCCATTCCTCCAAAGATAGCAGTACTTGGGTCAGCCTTCTTTAAAAAACGTCATTTATTGTCCAACAGTTTCGGCGGTCTCCCCCCATTTGTCAGGGGCAGCACGCTGACGATGGGGGGAGACCGCAAAACTGTTATAAAGGCCATAAAGGACTTTTTAAAGAAGTCTTACCAAGTGCCGCTATATTTGCAGGAATATATATATATATATCTAAATATATATACAGTGGAAAATGTAAAGTGGGTGTATGGGAAAGTGCCGAAGGTGCACGCGTTCCAGAACAAATGGGCGTGGTAGCTTTAAAAGGGCGTGTCCTTGAGGGTAGTGTGCCACGCATACTAGAACAATACACATGTGAGACATACCAAAAGGAGACAGGCATAAAAAATACATATACTTGCGGCTGCCCTCCCAGCTACTGCTGCAGTGCCCTGGAGTCCTACAGCACCTGGAGCAAATGACTGCTGCCCTCCCCCACCGTTGCAGAGGTCCCACAACTTTTCAGTGCTCACCTCTCATTCTGCATAATTCTGGCCACTGCCTCAATTGCTGACATCCTGCTGCTACACAGAGCTCTTCAGCGCACTCCTCCTGAGGAGCAGCCGCAATGTAAAGCTGCTTCTGTCTGCCCGGGCACTCAGAAGCAGCAATCGGCAAGACGTCGGCAGGCCACAAAAAAAAGCAGGCGGCAGGCAGCATACTGGCGGTGGGGCAGGCAGAGGGAGTAAAGTTAGATACCTGTCCTGCTCTCTTCCACTCTAGCGTCTGTGGCTGGGTCCTGTCTCCTTTCCTGCAGCCTGGGCACTCTCGGTGCAGGCTGCAGGAGTCAGCCGTCACAGCCTACACCACTGCTCTGCAGCGCAAGCTGCTGTGATGGCTGTCATTGGATAGAACAGCACCACGGATCGGCAGGTGGGGGGCCCTGGGAATCAAACCCATGACCTCAATGCTGGGAGGCAGTAATACTAACTATTACACCATCCGTACTGCCCCGATAAAGCAACTCACACTGTGTGGGATGCAGTAAACCTCAAAATGCAATCATATCTCAGAAAATGCCATTTTCAGAGGTTTGGCCTCTTACTTCATATGCATCAAAGTGGACACTTGTAATGGGCACCAAATTTGGGAATCTTGGGAGTCCAATTCCTAGGCCCCCTTGCTTGTGTTCACATTGGTTAGTGTGCAGCAACCTGGCTGCACATAGGAGGCAGAATTTAGCATGCTTGCAGCACATGAGGGGGTGGGGGTGGGGTTCTGCACTGCTCCTGTCATCAGGAGCCCCATGTAGCTCCAAAGCACCGTCATCCCGATGGACCCGAGAGTAGGACCAACCTTACTGCCCAGAGAAAGAGACGCCTGAGAGCCTGCCAGCCAGATGGGTCAGTCAGCGCTATCGACTCATAGGGCCTTCATGTAATTCAGATCCAGGCCCATAAGGACTTTAATCACCACTGCTTGCGGTGAGTGGTGGGATGCTGCAATGATTGATGCAATTCACCCATTGAGAAAACAACAAGGGTTCATCACACATTAGGCCTGATTCTGGTTCACTCGCAAAGGCAAATTATCTCTCTAATGGACAAAACCATCATGTGAACTGTGTGGGGGGGGGGGGGGGGGTGTAACATGTGCAGAGAGAGTTAGATTTGGGTGTTATTTTGTTTCTGTTCAGGATAAATATTGGCTGCTTTATTTTTACACTGCAATAAATATATAAATTTGAAGTACAACCCCCACCCAAATTTGGTCCATGCATAGAAAGAACCAGAACTGCCCCAGCAACATTTTTCGGTGAAACTGCAATCATTGAAAATAATTTTTATTGCAGCGAATAGTGGAAGTAGAAAACCTTTACTATAGTATTGGCCAAATAATAAATATCCCCTCAAGGGGAGGAAAGGAGCAGGGTAATCAAACAAGTAGGCCCAGAGGTTTATTATTAAGCTCTTAACAAAAACAAAAATATTCTACGTTCAACTCTGCATATGTGAGAACATGCACCTTTTGTTCATGTATGCTTCTTTTGAGCAATATACAAATGTGTGCTCATATATCATTCCTACAGTTGCTGAAAACAGCTCCTCTCAGTGAGCCAGCATTTTTTGTTGTTGTGAAAACTACATATTACTTCCAATAAAATGTGACTGATTAATTTGATATGCGACACTTGTATGTCTGTGTGCTACAGAGTCTCTATAATGTTCTACAATGTAACACAACTTTTTTCTAAACAAAGTTCATTGTATATTGTGTACAGACTCACTCACATTGGTTTCATTATGGGGTGCGGGCCACAGTGTGGGCCACTCCAGGTGTCACTCTGGCCCTTATTCTGATCGGTGCGGCCGGATCCGATTATGCGGCCAGGACCGTGCGTGCGAAACCCCGCCTTCCATACGGATCGCAAACTCCGTCCGTACGCGGTAATAAGCTGGCCGAACGGACCGCACGTGTATTTTTCACGGAATACGCCTCCTCCATCTCAGGGAACCTCCCCCATCATTCGATGGTCGCAGACCATCGAATGCAGGACCGAGTGCTCCACCAGCTCCCGCAACCTCAGACCACACAGACATTTTTCCGTGCAAAAGCAGGGATCTGGGCGGGCAGCTGACATCCGGCGATGTCATATGTCCGCCCCCTACACGTGCGTCACGGCCGCATTACCATACGTACGCCCAGCGTTTGCATGGGAACGCCCATGAAACGCGGGGCGTATGCATATGGTAATGAGCCCAAATAGCCCTTCACGCCCCTCTCCACCCCCTGTTCGGAGTGTTCACATTTCATGCGGGAATTGGCCGTGCGTCCCGCTCGCACATGTGCAGAGACGCCTCTGCACATGCGCAGACACAAAACATTGGCGGCACGAACGCACGCGGATATTACCGCACCAACCAGAATAAGGGCCTCTGCGAGGATGACACGAAAATACCACCTCCTCTTCAGTGACAAGAGCCAGGTGTTGAACTGTAACATAATTTCCAGTACTCCCCTCCTATCAGAGTGTAAAAGCCAGCACTGCAGACAGACAGTCTCTAAGGGGCAGTCCAAAATCTTCAGGACCCCTGTGACTGATGAAAATGGGGCTTAGGCTACAAGGCAATTCCCTTCCTTTGCCCAATTTTAGCTGTGCATGTATAGTGTAATTCTCATGCACTATGAGACAGTGGTGTAACAAGGGTGGGGTGAGCTGGGCACATGCCCTTGGCACAGTAACAACCTGCCAGAGGGGTGAATCCCAGCTAGGTCTGTGTACTATGAATGGCCACCCTCCCCTTGCAGAGTTCAGAAACAGCTGCATGCATTCTTCCCTCTGTGGGTTGTGGCCCCTAAACCCTTTTGCATGGCTGCCAATTCAGGACTTCAAAATTAGATTTATTATTCACCTGGGGGCATTGCCTTTAAATGCTTTTGCATGGCTGACGCCTATTCAGGACTTCAATGGTTTCTTGCATCTTTGCTCCTCCTCCATTGCTGCCAGACTTCCTCAAACCTCTCGAAGGCTAGTATTAGCCCGCACAAGGTGGTGCTGCGATTGGCTTACCGTGACCATCTTGGATTGTCAAAAATGGCCACTGCACCATTTTTGAAAATCCAAGATGCCTATGGCTTTCTGCTTCATAACATGTAACACCTAATATAAACCACTGGAAGGCAGTCTCATGGGAGAGAGGGAACAGGTGAAGAATGGAAAGGATACTGCAGAAGTCCTGGGGATGTGGTGGTCACACAAAACTAGGCCTCCAGGTGAAGAATGAGGAATACTCAGTTGAAGTCCTGGGATAGGCAGTAACAAAGCAACAGAGCTTATATAAGATGCTGTATAATAAAATATACAAAAAAAATAAGTATCCTGTCTTTATTTTAATATTTTTTTTTACAGGGGGACTATAAAGTAGGTTCCAGTAAGCCCTTGATGACCCATCTGCTGGTACTTGTGGTTATCCAGGTATCAGCATGCGGGGGAGGCTGGCAGGGACTTGTACCTCCCATTAAAAAAAATTGAGGGAGTGGGGGGGATTTTTTTTCATCTTGCCCTGGGTGCTAATAACCCTAGTTTCACATACAGGTATACAAGTGGCAAGTATCAAACCGATTGGACTAAGATGCCCTTTCAAAAAATACACAATACTAAAAAGAGTTAATCAGAACCTGATGGCCCCGTCTTCCAGGCATCTTGCACGGAATGGCAATTTGAGGCTAGATGTAGGAGGACACATCTGTAATACCATTTTTCTAGCTCTGAATCAGGCCCAAGAACAGGAGCGGATTATGAGAGGAGGGAACCCGTGTGCACCCTCTGCAGACCCCCTCCTGTCTCCATGGTGCAGGTGTGAGTAGCCTCTGGCCATATGCCTCTGCCCAAGATCTCTCCTATTAAAATGCCAAACTTTATGGTATAAAGGCTGCGCCTATTTATTACACTACTCTAAACATGTTTACATTTATAATTAACAGCTGTAATTAACACTAAAGTCCGAATTAAAAATAGGTTACCTTCAGTAACTTCCAGTCTTCACATTGTGCATAATTATTTTCACAAATAGAAATTTATATCCCGGGTGCTAACCTGTGGTGAAGGAATAAAATGTGTTGGCTAATTGTAATTGGTGTAGAATAAAAACAGACAGCTATGAGATTTATCAATGAAAATGCTATGAGTAGTAAGTACAATGTAGTGATACAATTACACTAGTAATGGTTATTCATTTTAAGACAAATCCTAAAGGTTTGGTATTATACAGTATCATGTTAATATTAACACTTGTGGGCTGGACACCAAGAAGAGCACACACTCTGTAGAGAATAGAGGAAATGGAAATAAAAATCCATTCCACGAATAATCAAATACGTTTTGATGGAAACGATTCTCTTTGAGAGAGTACTATTTTCTCTTCTCTTCTTATCAAATTATCTACTGGTCATTATGAGATCTTAAAAATCCTCTCTCTCCTTATATATGGAGGCCTGTCATACCAGGAGGACCATAAATAAATAAATTGACGTTAAAAAATACCACTCTACCACTGAAAAATCAGAACAAGTCGTTTCTAGTGATGTTCCCACTGGGAAGAGCGAGCCAACCTTAAGTCCAACTAGAAAACAAGGAAAATTATAACTGTCATCTTGTACACATTTATATATTTATATAAAAAAATTGGTTGAAAGGTGTAGATCTATTGTTCCCCCTGATGAAGTTTCTTGATGAACCGAAACGCGTTGGTTAACTGTCAAAAATCTGTAACTGCTCCAGCTACAAGCAGTGTTAATGAATTGTTGAATTTCATTTTTATTGGACATTTAATGAATATTTTATATATCAATAAATATATCTTTGTGTAAGAAATTGATAATCTTAATAAGTATACTGGGTGCTAAGAAGACACTATTGGTATTTGTTACTACTCTATACATGTTTACATTTATAATTAACAGCTGTAATTAACACTAAGAGAGTAATTCAGGCCTACCCACTAGGCTGCGTATATTCGCTGTCTAGCGAGCAGGTAAATGCCAACCCCGACGCCAAAATCCCTGCGCTACATTGCAAGTGAATGTGTACAGCCAACGTTTCTATGGTTCCACTGTTTTTGTGGACACACCCATGGAACACTTAGTGGACCCCAGCAACCGCCCCATACCTGCCACTCATTTTGTAAAACTCGCAAGAGGCGTCTCTCCGGATGTTTGTGCATGCACATGAGCGACTATGGGCATGCGCCCACCCTCACCATCGGAAATGCGGACACATTTCGGACATGTACTAACATGTCTGAATCGGCCCCTCCACATTTGCAGTACCTCTTTCCAAAACCTACATTGGCCCCATGTACTCCTGAATCTAATTAAAATGACCCACATTCAACTACCTCTCTGTATGTGTGACTGACACTGTCATTACATTATATGCACATTTACTGAAGATAAGAAGGAAGCAAAAACACACAGCTGCTGAATCCACATGAACTTCACGGTTTTCAGGTCACCCAGCAGGTGCACTCATTACTGGATGACACATGTTAAAAGATCCACAGGTGGAGTTAATTATTTAATGAGTTAATTATTTTTGAATCTGTGAGTGCAAAACATGCACTGTGTGAAGTCCTGAGGACCGTCTTTGAGAACCTGTGCCATACAGCAAACTATTAAAGAGATAAAGTTCCAGCTGTAGTAGCATTATAGGTGACATAAGAGTATACTAGGCTTAACCAGGCACAGCACTTGTGGCTGTCCACTATAGTAGAGGTTCCCAAACGTAGTCCTTAAGGCACCCCAACAGTGCAGGATTTAAGTATATCCATGCTTGGCCACAGTTAACTTAACTAGTACTTCAGTCAATTTTATTTAACCATCTGTGCTGAGCCATGGATATGCTTTAAACCTGAACTGATGGGGTAGCTTAAGGACTAAATTTTGGAACCTCTGCTCTATAGGATGCTACATCCATCCCCACTGCCTGATCTTTAATTGGCCCTTGCCTCTGCTGTTACAGCCCTACTACTAATCTTCCAACAGCTGCTGGCTCAGCCCATCAAGCTGTCAACCGTGACAACCTTCTCCTGGCTGGAGATGGCCCAACTCCAGCTGCAAGAAGATGGTCTTGATAGAACCAGTGGTCACGGGTATTAACCCCTTGAGTGGTGGGTTTTGCTGGGACAGGACAAACCTACCAGGGCCCCAGCAAAACCCACCACAGAGCTGTGGGCCACCCCCCATCTCTCCCCCCCTCCTGTCGTTCCCCCTCCCCTCTGCTCCGGAGCTCCTGGGCCCTGCTGCTGCCCCAGCCGCCAATCCTAACAGGTGGCAGGCTCAGGGATGTTCAGGGCGGCTCGGGAGGTCTCGGGTGCCCAAAATCCCGAGTCCCCCCGAGCTGCGCTGAACATTCCTGAGCCACTGTACAATCGCCGGAGCGGAGAGGTGAGGGGAGTGATGGGAGGGGAAAGCAGAGCGGCCACTGGGGGGGGGGGTGCACTGCTGCAGGCACCACTGGTGCACACCTTCATTTTAGTGGTATGCCTGGAAATTTTCCAGGACAGCCCTGGAAAATACGGGGGACCCCTACTCATTTTGTCCCCTGTATTTTGTGAACCAGGATCGGCCCATAAACCTGGTGCTGGTTTGAAACAATCCTGGGGACCCCTATTTTGTTTGTTCCCTGATTTTTTTAAACCAGGACCGGCTCTGACTGTTCCGTGCAGACTGCCAACTCGTATTTGTATTTAGCAGGCAAACATATGGCCGCTAAATACAAGTACAAATCTTGCCGAATATGACTGCTTACACCATCAGCCAAGTACGAATCCATAAATACAGCATATTAGTAAATACAGTGCCGGGGGGGGGGGGGGGGGCGCTTCGGTGCTCACCCCCCCACCCAGCCGCTGTACAAGGGGGGTTTGCCGCGGCGCTCGGGGGGGGGGGGGGCGCTCCGGTGCTCACCTGCCCCCGGCGACTGTACACCGGGGGGGGGGGGGGCGCCGCGGCCTTCTGGGCGGGGGAACTTGGCAGGGAGTGTAGGGTGATGCTCGATGTGATGCGGGGGCAGGCTGCCGCGTCATTTCCCGGGGGTATCGTTGCCTGAGTAAATCTGCCCTAATTACGAATCGTATTTTGCCAATAATACGGCTGTTGGGTGATTTCGGGCCCGCAAGCAAGCCTCCAAATTAATACTACTCTAAAAATGTAGATTAATATTATCTAACACACACAGTATAAAAAATAATAAAATCGGTAACTGAGATGATAATTTCTCATTTAAATCCTACACAGACTTTTATATATACCAAAGAAACAATTTGGTGCAAGATATAAAGCATAAATAAAAACAACACACTGCAGACAAAACCTAAATAAGATCTATGGTGGTCAAAATAAAACTGCACTATATGAGAATTATGTAAATATATGTACTTTAAAAAAAAATCCTGTGAAGTGTTAACTTGGACATTAGTGTACACCGCAGCTGTTCATTTGCATCTCTTGCAGGTGTCAGAGGTCTGGAGCAAATACACGCTGCTGCTGATGGTCTCCAGCAATGACTAACCACTTCTGTTTAGCTGATTGCAAGTTCATCTCTAAAGCTGAAGCTGGGAGGTGCTTCTTGGATGCGTTTGCATATATTATGTTTCAGCCCCTAATTTGTTTTTTATGTACATGAGAAATATTCATAATGTTTTAGTGAGGCGATAAAGAGAAAAACAGGCACAAAAAGGGTGTAAGCATACAGGGTGAGATTTAATAGGATGAGAGATTCAGAACGTGAGAGATTTGGTGAGAAATCTTCAGGGTTTTTTTTAAAGCGTCAATCATTTACACTGCAAAATCAGTTTGGTTTTGCAGTGTAAATGATTGCCGCTTTAAAAAAAACCCTGGAGATTTCTTATCAAATCTTTCACTTTCTGAATCTCTCATCCTATTAAATCTCACCCCTTAAAGCCATGTACATACTGCAGCGATAGGGGCTGATATCGCTGGAAATATGGTCGCTGGCGACCATATTTCCAGTGATGGGAGTGTGCCCCGTGCGCGCTCCTGTTTTCAGCCCCATTCTAATCGCTGGTCACAGGAGCTTGCTCCTGCGACCAGCTGATTACCTCTGCGGCACCGCTGGCAGAGGTTTCTTTTCATCAGCGACCATCTCTGGTCGCCAATGAAAAGGAGACACTGATCAATATATCTCCCCAGTGTGTACGTACCTTAAGCTGTGTACACATGGGGGGAGATATATTGCTCAGCAATATATTCCTAGCAATATGTTGCTGAGCAATATATTGCTCAGTGTCTCCTTGTCATCAGCGACCAGAGATGTTCACTGATGAAAAGGAACCTCTGCCGGGGAAAACGGGAGCGCGTACCCGGCGCAAACTCCCATCACTGGCAATATGGTCACCAGCGACCATATTTCCAGCAATTATAGCCCATATCGCTGCCGTGTGTACACGGCTTTAAATCTAGTGTTTGGCCAGCATTAGTTACAGATCAATGACATGCCTTCTCAGGTGAAGCAGAATATCATGTTTTTACCATCACCTGCATAGGTGTTGCTTTCACAATCTATTTTACCACTGCAAATATGATTTGCAGTGGTAAAATATTGAAGAGCAAGCATACAGTGTGTAGGTTACTGGTATTTGTACTGTGCTTAGTTTACACAAGAACATCTGTGTTTGTTCTTTGGATTGTTACAGTACTTGTATCGGGACTGCTGTGACATTCTAACAGCATGAGGTGGAAGTAAAAATAATTAGAATCTACAAGGTCTATATATAATTTGTGAAAAATTGTAATATTATAGATATTAATAGATATTTGATCTATTTTGGGAAGGAACATCTCTACGTTCTGTTTTGTTTTATTGTACATAATTTGTACCATGCAATGATATTTGCAATTTACATCAATGTGCAATATGTAAGAGGGTAAAAATAGAAGAATAATAGTAACTAGCTTATGTGCCTGGTTTAAACCAGGCAAAGGTTTTCTGGGCGGAACATTTTCTCCTCTTCATCCACTAAGGAGAAGAATTTCTAGCAATTGCTGCTTAGTGGGTGATGGCAAGTAACGGTCACCATTTCTAGACCACCCAGCAGGTCGCATGTTCCAGGTCACCCAGCAGGTGCACAAGGAAAGTTGGCATTTACAATGCCCACCATTGTGCTCTGGAAAATGTGACAGCTGTTGAACAAACCAGCTGTCGCATTTTCCAGAGCCCAATGGTGGGCATTGTAAATGACAGGGGTATGTTTTGCCACATAACTTTGAAATAAAACAATCAATCTACAATATCTTTCTGCAGATCTATGGAATATGACCTTTAGTTTGGTATATGATGTGCCATGGTTAGACAGCGGTATCATAGAAATATGTCAGTCATAAGTGTCATCCTTCTGATATTAATATATAATATAGATGCATACCTCCCATCATGACCCATTCCAGGAGGAACGCAATGCTCGGTTCCTGGACTTCCCTCTAGATGTCTAATTAAACAGAATGGTTCCCTCTCACAGAGTGGTAGGATCTTACATCCCTACCATAAAACTTAAGCAAAGGCAGGAAACTCCCAGCCAGAGACAGTGGGTGAAATTTACTAAGATGTGAAATACACTTCACAGGTCATGATGCTATGGGCAACCAATCACATCCTGTCTACTATTTTCTAGAGGGTGGTAAATAAATAAGTAGCTTCTGATTGGTTGCCCATAGCAACATGAACTGTGAAGTGTATTTCACTCCTTAGTAAATTTTACCCAGTGTCTCTCAACAGGACTGCAGAGTAGCACCATCACACATACCTTTATTCTGCAGGTGAAAGCTCTATCTAACCTGTTCTCAGTTTGAATGCATGATGACCGGAAATTGACCTAATGGATGGAGCCAACCTTCCCTCTCTATCCATAACCCCAGGAACCATTAAACGGCACTTACTAAAGCCCAAACGTCTTACCAAATCTGTTTTGTAATCACAGACATTTTCCTGAAGTTTTTTTTAAACATATAGGTAAGAAACCTGGCACATATATAGCTCCCTTGTAAAAACCTTACCAGTGTTTTTTATAATCAAATTCATATATTGAACCATCTGTTTAGAATATTTTTTGTTGTTGTGTAATGTTATAACATTAATGTAAAAGTATTCTATTCCATACAGTACAGTACATACTGTATAGAATATTTTTACAATGTGATTTTGAAGTTATACCACATTGAAACAGTACGTACAGTATTGGCAAAGAATTCTATGATGGTTGTATGTTATTTTAAATAGCCTAAAAGACTTGCGTATGTGTGGCTCATAACGAAGTGTTAAAAAGGTGTTAATGATTAACAGGGCTATTTAGGAATAGTGTATGGAAAAAGCACCCTATTCTCCTATTACACAGAATAGATATTTATATATATATATTTTTATATATTTTTATTAAAAAAAACACAATCTAGAAACCTCTAGCTTTCTTCCAAGAGTAAAGAATGCTAAATATTATCACATTGTTCCTCCAACACAATTGCCACTTCTTTCTCCATAGAAACCCCATTCTTAATGAATGGGATGGACTGGTACTGTATAGTGGCCCTGGTATAAAAGCTTGGCCCTGGTATAAAAGCTCTGTGTTTCCAGCAGGCGGTGTGGACCGGTGTGGACCGGTGGCCAGCGAGGCGGCGGGGACGACAGTGAGCTCCATCGGAAAGGAACGTGTGAGCATGTCCCCTTCCGACAGCTGGTGGGGGCTGGTGGTTGGACATATGACCGCCAGACCCCCGCTGAATGAGCCCGGCTCCATCTGTAACTGTGTGAAGCATAATATGTAATAGGCATTACGGTGTGTGGTGTAATATGTAATAGGCATTACATTGTGTAGCATAGCATTTGGCATAAAGTGAAATAAGCATTTGGTGTGTGGCATAATTTGTAATGGGAATTACAGCATGTGGCACAATGTGCAATAGGCATTATGTTGTGTGACATAGGGCGGGATGCTCTAAAACCGAAATGCGGTAAAAACCCTGTTATCGGGTTTTTACCGCATTTCTGTATGCTCTAACCCCCCTCTGCAGGGTCAGCACTGCAGAGGGAATAGCTAGCAAAAGCTGTCAATACCCTGTAGAAGCCTATGTGAGGGATCCATCACAGATCCCTCACAGCATGCCCTGCGGCCGGCCCGGGCGCTATGCACATGCGCAGAGGGACTCCTGGGTCTCAGACCTGAAAGGCCAGTGCTGGAGCCACATTGCAAAGGACAGCTCTTATCAAAAGAGCTGTCCTTTGCGTTAATAATCACATTTGTTGGGGGCGTGGCCACGGCGGCGAGGACGTAGGCAGCAGGTCTCTGTGCTCCCCGGTCCCACATCCTAAAAAACACTTGTGTGCCCTCTCCCTGGCTGCCGCTGCCCCTCACCTGCTGTGGCGCTGAGTCCTGGGCTCCCGGTGACCGTCCCTGCTACCCTCCCGGCGTGCGGGTGCCGCTGGGTGCCGCGAGGTGCACTGCGGCCTACATCTGGAGGGCGCTGCGTGGAGCCCGACCCCTGACCCCCGCTTCCGCTCTCTCGGCATTCGCTCTGGCCGGCGCCTGGACACACAGCGTGCATCCCTGCAGACTCCCGGCGACGACGGTGGGTGCGGCGGACCTGGAAGTGCATTCAGGCCGCTTGCTGTGGTTCTCCCCCGCTGTCTCCTCCTGGTCTACCCGGAGCTGGGCGAGGTGAGTGAGACAGTTGTGCTTGGGGTCCCACCTGCGGCCTTGTGCTGGCTCTACCCCCCTGGCTGACCTGGAGCCCGGCAGCCCGCTACACATCTCCTCTTGCTGGACTTCCTGGGGGTCCAGGGGTGGCAATTGTCCCCCTCCTGTATCTTGCTGCTGGACTGCCTGGGGGCCTGTGTTGGTGGGTGCCCCCCTCCTCACTGCCAGCCCTCAATTGCAGGGGTGCTTCCTGCCAGGATTAATCCACTAGCCACTGAAGGATTGATTGGCCTCTGCCTGTCCCTGTGACTCCTAATAATAATAATAATAATAAAAAAAAAAAACCTTATATAAATAAATAATTAAAAATAGAAATAGATAAAATAAAAAGAATGGGGAAGGCACAGCAGGCGGCTGCTGCTAAACTGGAAAAATATGCCCGTGGCTCCACAACCAACCTCCGCAGAGCCAGAGCGGCCCCAGCAGGGTACCTCCTCCTCAGATACTGCCTCTGAGATCCCATCACCCCCTCCTATTTCACTACAACAAATCTTGGAGGCCATTGCTGGCACTGAAAAGCGGCTTACTGACAGGATAGGTCAGGTGCAGAGTGATTTATCATTGCTGCGCCATGATGTGCAGCGGATCCGAGAGCGAGAGGGAGAGGTCGAGACCCGTGTTTCCACTGTTGAGGATTCTCTTGACCCGCTTAAGGCCAACGTGTCTACACTGAATGACCAAGTGGCGACCATACAGAATAAGCTTCTGGATATGGAGGGGCGTCTACGCAGGAACAATATCCGTTTTGTTGGGCTGCCGGAGAGGGAGGAGGGTGCTGCTCCGGAGGCCTTCCTGGAGGCCTGGCTGATAGAGACTTATGGCAGAGACTCTTTTTCCTCTCACTTTGCTGTGGAACGGGCTCACAGGGTCCCATCTCGTCCTCTACTCCCTGGTGCGCACGCCGCACATTTATCGCTAAACTGTTGCACTACAAAGACAGGGACGCTATTTTGCAGCTGGGTCGCACTAAAGGACCGCTGATGCGAAATGGCGTGCGAATATCTGCTTTCCCGGACTTTGCAGCGGAGGTACAGAGGGATAGGGCGCAGTTTGCGCCAATTAAGAGGAGACTCCGTGAACTGGAGTTAAACTATGCGATGCTGTTTCCCTCTAGGCTTAGAGTGGTGGCTAATGGAGAGACTAAGTTCTTCGCCAATCCCAGGGAGGCTGCTGCCTGGCTTGACCGCTATGCGCCTGCGGCCAGGCAGATGGCTCCAGAGTGACAATCCTGGGTTTAAATCCTGACTAAGTGTCTGCAGCATGAATGCGCAGAAGCTGAGCCTGGGAGTCGCTGCTGCATCATGTGGGCTCTCTAATCTGGGACATTCCTACTGCGATTCCGGAGCATAAATCCTGTTTTTGAGATTATATCAGTTTGAATGTGCATTTATTGTGCCTGGAGGACGCTGCTGCGGTCTGTGGGCTCTCTGCGCTGGGATATTGCTACACAAGTACTATGGCAGCAGCTGTCCCTCTCATGTGTTCTATTGTCCGGGATGGTGAAATGTTTTACTTCCGTGGGGTGTTTTCCTCATAATCAATGCTTTGCCTTTTTATCATTATCTATGCCCTAGGTTTTGATTGTTATGTATACGATGGGCTGTTTAGTTTGGATAACTGTCTATGCAAAATGTTTAAACACGTCGCACTTGAATTGTTGGGGGGGGGGTGGCTGGGGGAAGGGAGATACGTAACACCTAGCTAATTGGGACTGGGGAGCCCTCTCGCTTTGGCGGCTGGTACATAGATTGCCTCCACCTTTTGGGATCGACGCGATATTTGTTAGGGTTCGTTAGGTTTGTTTAGGGAAAGTGGGAGGGTTAGGATAACCCCTCCTTTCTAGTTTGGTTTTTGTTCGGGATAAAGTGTACCGTTGTTGGGATGGTATGCGGGGCGGATGGGCGGGGATATATGTTTGTCTGTCTTATTGTGTTTTTGTTTTTTTTTGTTCTCTGGATGTGCTGATATACGTATTATAATTTCTACTGCTGTCAAGATAATGGATCCCTTAATTAGAGTACTGTTTTTGCGCTGCCTGCTCGGCGTTTTGTGCCTGGTCAGTACGCTGGCCATGCTGTTACTTCGAGCCACTGTCCTTCGAACTGCAAAATGTCTCAACTCACATGCTTAACGTGGAATGTCCGCGGATTGAATAACAAGATTAAGCGCTCTCTGGTGTTTAAACTATTACGGCAATATAAGTCAGATGTGGTCTGCCTTGTTGAGACTCATTTGGAAGGTAACAGGCTTCTCTCACTCCGTAAGCCATGGATAGGATGGGCATATCATGCCTCCCATACCACTCACTCGCGGGGAGTATCTGTCTTAATTAAGAAATCTGTACCCTTTGTGCTGGAATCTGTGACCTCTGACCCCTATGGCCGATATGTTTTTATTGCTTGTAAACTGCACTCTAGGCCATTCCTCATACTAGCCATGTATGTCCCACCTCCCTTCTCTTATGAAACTCTGAAGAAGGCTGCGGCCTTCATAGCCCTATCCCCTGGCACCCCTGTTATTTGCCTTGGGGACTTTAATAATGTGATGGACTATTCCCTTGATAGGTGGAGGGAGAACCCGGGACCTGCCGTGGAATCGGGCCCTACGGTATTTGCTTCCTTTGTCAATAACTTAGGTCTTGTGGATGCCTGGCGATTAGCTAACCCTCAGAACAGGCAATTCTCATGTTTTTCTAAATCCTATAACTCCTTCTCCAGGATAGATCTCGCTCTGGTTTCCCCCTCCCTGGTCCCAAAGATACAGGATATCCATTACGAATCTAGAGGAGTGTCAGATCACTCCCCGTTGTCTATGCGGGTTGATATGGAATGCCAGCGGGGTCAGGTTTTTTGGAAATTACACCCGGCATGGCTATTGCAAATGGGGGCGGGCTTGGAACTAGAGGCCTTGTGGGAGGGTTACTTTACGGAAAATGAGGGCTCTGCTTCAGTGGCTGTGGTATGGGATGCTTTCAAGGCTTTTATGCGGGGCACTTTGATAAAACGCGTGGCGGCCTTGAAGGCCTTCAGTAGAAAGAAGGATGAGGAGCTGGAGGCTGAGTGCCGCTCCTTGGAGTCCCGGTACTTGCTGGATGGATCGGTGGATTCTAGGGCTCGCTGCCCAGTCTCACTGGCTACAGCATCAATCTGATCGCAACATGCGCAGACAGTTATTCAATTCCCATAAATATTTTTTGCACTCTGACCGACCAGGTAGCTTCCTTGCACATTTAGTTCATGCAGATAGACCCGGGACGACCGTTATGGAACTATTAGATACTGGAGGCAACGTGGTGGTTACTACCCCGGACATAGCGACAGTTTTTATGTCTTTCTACAAGACCCTGTATGAATCCCGACTAACCTGTTCCCAGGCGGCCCTGCAGTCCTTTGTGCGATCTGCCCGCTTACCGCAGCTTACACCCTGACCAAACTGGCTTTATGCCAGGAATGTCTACAGCTATCAATCTTAGGCGGGTGTATACTCACCTCCAGGCTTCGCATTCGGAGGGGGGAGCATCAGTCCTAGTTTCATTGGACGCCGCTAAGGCATTCGATTCGGTGGAGTGGCCCTTTCTATGGGAGGTCCTGAGGAGTATGGGTTTTGGCCCATCTTTTGTTAAGTGGGTACAACTGTTATACTACCAACCCTGGCTCTACCTCACCACCTTCTATCCTTCCTGTCGGGGTCCCTCAGGGTTCCGTCCTTGGCCCCCTTCTGTTCTCTCTGTACACCTCCTCTCTGGGTGCACTCATTAACTCCTTTGGCTTCCAATATCACCTCTATGCAGATGACACCCAAATCTACCTCTCCTCTCCTGATCTGTCCCCCACTGTTTTCTCTCAAGTTTCCAACTGCCTCGCTGCCATCTCTACCTGGATGTCTGAGCGATTTCTGAAGCTGAATATGGACAAAACCGAACTTATTATCTTTCCCCCACCCAGAGCTATGCCCCCTACTAATATCTCTATCACTGTTAACAACACCATCATCTCCCCTGTTCCCCAACTCCGCTGCCTGGGTGTCACTCTTGACTCCTCCCTCTCCTTTGCACCCCACATCCAAGCCCTGGCCCATTCTTGCCGGTTCCAGTTACGCAACATTGCTCGCATCAGGCCCTTTCTCTCACAGAGTGCAACTAAGCTGATCATCCACTCATTAGTCATCTCACTGCTTGACTACTGTAATGCTCTTCTCACTGGCCTCGCTCAATCCCAACTAGCTCCTCTCCAATCTGTCCTCAATGCTGCAGCCAGGCTTATCTTCCTCTCCCGCCGCTCTAACTCTGCTACTCCCCTTCAACAAAATCTGCACTGGCTTCCATTCCCCTACAGAATCCTCTTCAAACACCTCACACTCACATACAGGGCCATCTCTAATTCCATTGCTCCATATATCTCTAACCTCATCTCCATTCATACACCCTCCCGCCCTCTACGGTCAGCTGACGACTGTCGTCTCTCCTCCACCCTGATCACTGCTTTCCATGCTAGAGTACAGGACTTTGCCCGTGCTGCACCCCTTCAGTGGAACGCACTCCCTCGCTCCATTAGACTCTCCCCGACCTTGCAAAGCTTCAAACGGGCACTGAAAACTCACCTATTCATCAAAGCGTACCCTTCCACTGCATAAACCAGCTGGTTCTCCGACCCCTTGCCTGTTTACATCCTGCTATCTAACCACCACCCCCTCGCTTGCACCTCTTGTAATCTGTCTGTCTCCCCTTCCTACTAGATTGTAAGCTCCTCCGAGTAGGGCCCTCTTCCCTCCTGTTGTCAAAGCACACTTCTCTTCACATTTCACTCACAGCTCTCCTTTACTCCAACACTCAGTGACCATCTTCATACTCATCTCCATCATTGGCCTCAAGCCTGTAGTTGTATGTTGATTGGGTCCTCACTACTTACATTTAAGCTGTAATGTGTATTGAACTGTGGTGCTCTTTATTTGTACTGTATTTTTGTTATTTATTCAATGTTATGCCAAGTTTTGTCTCCCTGTATTGTTCCTTTGTACGGCGCTGCGAAACACTTGTGGCGCCTTATAAATAAAATTATAATAATAATTATAATAATAACCAAGCGCTAGAATTGCAGTAAACGGCTTTGTTTCCCCTTCCTTTCCCTTGGCTAGGGGCACGAGACAGGGCTGTCCCCTATCCCCTACACTATTTGCCCTTGCGATTGAACCATTGACATGCTTGATACGCAACCACCCGGACATTGTGGGATTGACACTAGACACAAGGACAGATACTATAGCCCTATATGCTGATGACGTCCTTCTTTTCTTAAAGGACTATAGTGTTGCGATGCCCATAGTCCTCTCTACATTTACTGAATTCGGTACCTATCCAGGCCTTTCTATTAATTGGAGCAAGTCGGCTATTATGCCACTGAGGGGCGCACCCCCGACGTGCCCAGAAATCCCTCTTCCTTTATGTTGGGTCCCTCAATTTAAATATTTAGGTATTATTATTACTAACACTTCCTCAAATTTTATACCTCTCAACCTCGCCCCAATCTTAATGTTTATCAAGGATAAATCTGGTCCCTGGAGTAGGTTACCCCTTACAGTTACTGGGAGGGTCAACTTGATAAAGATGGTGGTTCTGCCAAAGCTCCTTTACGCTCTTCAGCAGTCCCCTGTGTACGTACCTGTTACCTTTTTTAGAAAGCTAAATAGTATGCTAAGTTCACTAATTTGGGCTAATAAACGTCCCAGGATTAAATTAGATACACTCACTAGGCCTAGAGTTGCTGGGGGCTTGGCTCTGCCTCACTTTCGGTTCTATTACTACGCTGCACAACTCGCACACCTTAGGAGGTGGGTTCAGGATACCAATGTGGACTCGATACATGCTGCATTTATTAGACACTGTGTCCCTGGATGTACTCCGATACAGTTGCTATTAGGGGCCAAATTACCTCCTCATAGTCCCCCTATATTGACTCAGGCAATTAAAGTATGGCAGAGTGCTCAGACCCTTGTCGGGTTTTCAGATATTGATCCAGAGACATCCCTGTGGCACTCAATCAATTGTCTGAACTGCAAACCATTGCAGGGAAACGATTATGGGCCTCCAAAGGGGTTATATCGCTGGGTCAACTTTACTAAAATGGGGTGTTAAAATCTTTTCAACAACTAAAAGAAGAGTTTGATCTGTCACAACTCTTTTTCTTTCACTACTTACAATTAAGGCACGCCTTGCAGGCACAATATAAAGACTCCCCTCCTGCCCTATCTATTTCCCCCATTAGGTCCTTTATGACTACTCTTAGCGACCGAAAAACAGTCTCTCTAACCTACTCCCTCCTGCTGTTCAACCACCATTTAGATCCCCTTACTGAACTCAAGGATCAATGGGTGCGTGACCTGGGTCCCATGGACGACTATGACTGGATAGCTGCTAGGGAATCACCTAGACTTGCTACTACTAGTATTAGATTTCAGCAAATACAATTATTTATTTTACACCGAACATATCTGACACCGGTGCAACTGGCTAGATTTGGGGCTCGCTCTTCCTCTACATGTCCAAGGTGCTTGTCCGGGGTGGGTACTTTCTGGCATCTGTTATGGGAATGCCCGCTGGTTGAGGAATTTTGGCTTAGGGTGCATCAAGCTTTGGTCTCAACAGGCATTACCTCAGTTTTATTAACACCAAAGCTCTGTGTGCTGGGAGCTGCCGAGGAGGGGGCTCTGCTTCGAGCGGAACTACTATATGTTATAAATGTATGTGCTTTGGCTAAGGTCATTATTGCCCGCTCATGGATGGCCGCCAGTGGTCCTGAATTCTCTGCCTTCCGTGCTCTTGTAAACTCCACCATTGCTCATGAGCGATATGTCTATATGAGTAGGCAAGCCAGCGCTAAATTTGATAAAAATCTGGCTGAAATGGATGGAATCCCCATACTATACATAGGAGGGCACTGGCGAAGTGTGTAGAGTGCCCAACATTTGAAGGCAGGGCGGACGTGCAGTGAGGCAGCAATGAGTAAGATGTTACGTTGAACAGCGTGATTGGAATTGGCGTAAGAAGGCATCCAGCTAGTTACCATACGTTATGGTTTTTGTTTTGTTTATCTGTGGGTTTTTTTTTTCTTGGGGGGGGGGGGGGGGTGTGAAATAAAAAATTAAGGTTTTAATGTATGTACACGTACAGATATTCCTGCATAGATCATACAATAATGTGATGGTATTTATTGGATATGTTGTATCTCCATGCATGCCAAACATGGGCCCTTATTCTGGTTGGTGCGGTCAGAGCCGCACACGGGGCTCCGACCGCACAAACCAAGGGCCGCCCACCCGACGGATCGCCACGGCCGTCCGTACACGGACGGCTGGCGATCCGCACAAAAATGGTGGAGGCTACGCCTCCACCATGGTGGGAGCTGCCCCCTGCCTTCGATGGTCGACGACCATCGAAGGCAGGCCCGCACGCCGCGGCAGCTCCCGCAAGCTCAGACCACACGGACAATCGTCCGTGTGGGAGCTTGAAAGGGGGCTGAAAGCTGACATCCGGCGACGTCAGCTTTCCGCCCCCATGTCATGGTAATGAGGGCGTCATGCCCTCATTACCATGCATACGCCCCGCGTTTGCATGGGAACGCCCATGAAACGCGGGGCGTACACATAGGGTAATGAGGGGCTGAAGCCCCTCACGCCCCTATACGCCCCCTTTGCGGCGGACGAAATCCGTCTGCGGCGAAGGGGGCTGCACATGCGCAGAATGACCTCTGCGCATGTGCAGAACAAAAACATCGGCGGTACGGCCGCACGCGGGCCGTACCGAGCCGAGTAGAATAAGGGCCATGAAGTTTATATGCACTTCAGAACTATGCAATGTAATGAATACGATGTACCACGTTTACGTTGATCAATAAAAAACAACTTTATTTAAAAAAAAAATAATCACATTTGTTAGAGCATATGCGATTATTAAGAATGCGGTAACCGGCGGAGGGGAGCGACAACGGACGGCGGATGTTAGAACATCCCGCCCCATAATGTGTAATGGACATTACAATGTGAGGTGCAGTGTTAAATAGGCATTACAATGTGTGGCATAATGTGTAACGGGCATTATGGTTTATCTTTACACCTCTTTTGTCATGTAGCCACTCCACTCCATGTGACTATGCCTTTGGTGGACGCAGAAAAAATTCAACTTGCACCACTGGCATCCAGTCTGGCCCATCTGGCCATTGCTCTTTCTGGCATATACCAGAAGTGCAAGTTTGGTAGCTTAGCCCTGCTTAATGGCGAGGCCATGAAAAATTACATACAAGGTGTTACACCTGTAACAAATACTTGAGAGTTCTTCCATACCTACCAAAAAAACAAAAACATGTTTTGACGAAGCCAAATAATTATTTGTTATGTACAGAATTGTCTTTGAATTGTATGTTGCTTTAGAAGTGAAAAAAGGTGCATTATTATTATAAAAAAATAATACTATACATAGAGCATTGTGGCAACTATAGTTCATTATAAACATTAGAAGAAAATGATGTTTCATTAATATACAATCTCTTACATATTTGTCAGTTTGTCCGGTATGCATTTGGGCACTGTTGGTCCAGTTTGGACGAAACCAACGCTAGGAGGCTTGATTGGGTTCCAGATTAGGTTTATGAGCACTACGACACCCAATCAGGACCCTGTGGGAGGTCTGGTCACTACACAAAGTGGGTCAGGGAAGCAAGATATGTCACAGAAGAATAATATAGAGGGGGTAGAGGATATGGGGTTTATGGAAAAAAATGTGTCCACTAAGATCCCCAATCCAGACCTCGTGGGGGTCCCAATGGACAAAAAAAACAGGTCTAGCCACTACACAAAGAGGGCCAGGGAAGCATAATATGGCAAAGTTGCATAACATATGGAGTTTAAGGAAAAAATTTCAGTTTTGGGAGTCGACCAGAGAGAGGTGTATGCCGGACACACCAAGAATATGAGGAGCATGTTCAGGGCCTATAGAGAGAGAGGCCCTCTGATTCCGCTTGGCAGAATGTCCCCGCTGGTGAGCGCTGGCTGAGAGGGACACCACTAAACTGGGATGCGCGAGCATCTCACATGCATGCGCATCCCAGTCACTCGGTGGCTTGGCAGTGGAACCATACCCATCTCCGCTTCAGGGAGAGGGGCAGGGTTACGGAGGGGCGAGGAGGCTGCAGTGACTGGCGGACTGGTGACAGGGATGCAGCGGACGGCAGCGGGGAGCTCCGTCGGAACTGGGTGCGTGAGCGTCTCGTGTGCACACACCCCCTTCTGGATGGCCGGGCCTGGCGGCTGGCAGGGCAAGAACTAGACCAGCTCCATCTGTAAGTCATTTTAAAAGATTCCTCTCAGTAGTACACACCCACACTTCTAGGTGCCATGTTCACAATCTCTCCAAATATGGAACTAGACACGCCCTTTAAGTGGAGAATGACACACACCCCTCAATGGGGCGCTGTGCAAAATTATGCTACCGACTATAATCTCCCTGAAACTAGTTTTCAAAAGTAGGCAAGTATGGTATCAAATAACAAGAGAAAATAAAAGAGAGTGAGTAGTTTAAACTGAATTCTATAGGGGAAGGAGAGACAGTGTAGGTGAGCATGATTTGGAGCTGCAATATAGAATTATGAGTGGCAACAAGGTGGATAGATTTAGTAAAAACAGAGCCTTTGAGGTTACAGTAGTCCAGGCAGGAGACAATAGGAAGTGTCTGATTCTGGAGCTTTTGCAGAGGTGAACGTAGCAGAATTTGGATATAGCATGAATGAGCCGGTGAAGTAGAAGTCAAGATAACACCTTTCTAAGTTATTGAAGAGAGTGGTGGGAGTGAATATGTCCCTTTGACAGAGGAACAAGAGGTGTGTGAGAGGAAGGGGGAGAGAGATCAGTGGAGGATAAGTACATATGTTCAGCATAATTCATTAGGCGCCTTAGATAGAACGAAGGCTGCATAGGCTTGAGTGAATTTAAGAGCCTATGAATTTGATGGTTGTTAAATAAAGCTATTGAAGAAAGTACAAAGTGCCCAGGGGAAATCTCAGGTTGAGTGGCAGGTAGATTTGCCAATCAGGTAGCATAGGGGCGTCAGTTTAGAGGGGTATATTAGGTGATGCTGGGAGGAAGTACTTCCTCTTTGAGTCTGGATCCGATCTGGACAAGCAGAGGTAAGTGCTCATTTTCATTCTACCTCTTCCTACATTCTTCTCTCTCCTTTCATTATCTATATGTGCATCTCCTGTTTGTGCAGCATGTCCTAGCACCCAAAGAGATCTGCTCCCCCCCCTAGCTTGCGGAGGCTGCCCGCCCGCTGGTCACGGTGGCCGGAGTGTGGCAGGAGGCTGGCGCAGCCTCATTACGTGGTCTCCACCGCCGCTCCCCTCCCCTCATTGCCATGTCCTCAGATCCTGGCGCCCACTCTGTTTCCCCGCCGCCCGGCTCTAGTGGGCTCTCTGCTCCCAGTGGCAGCCAGACTCTGCGAGAGGCGGTCGCCGCCTTTGTTCTCTCGGCCGCGCCCGGGGCACCAGGTGGGCTCGGGGGTAGCCCACTGCAGATAATCACTGGGGGGCCGGGGGAGGGACTATGCTCCACAATGGGGCCAGCGGTGTTGGCAGGGCACACTGGCAGGGGGCCCCTTTTGCATATCCCAGTTTGCGCCATGCTGTCTTCCAGCACGGATGCCGTCCCCAGGGCACTACAGGCCTGGCCAACGGCCATGCCTGGTTTTGTGCCCTCTGATAGATCCCCTTCCCCGGTGCCCGCGCGACGGGGGCAGCAGCCCTCTAGGCACCACGGACCCATGAAGGATCCAAAAACATGCTCATGGGGTGCAAGCACATAGAAATTTGGCTGGAGGTAATTGCCAAAAGCCATCCCTCCGCCGAGCCCACCGGCAAAAAGCCCTTTCCTTTGGGGAAAGCCGAGGCTAAGCTGGCAACAAGGGGAAGTCTTTCGCCTTTAATGACGGCAAATGTGACATGGGCGCAAAGTGCTGCTTTCATCACGAATGCCGTGGTCACCCCAGTAAGTCTTGCAAAGCAGCCACACGGCTCACCGAACAGGGTGCGGCCAGCACTGGTGGTAAATAAGGCCCCTTCGCCCATAGTGGTTCATGAGTTAGCCTGCAGGTTGGTGGGTTACCCAAGGAGGGCGGAGGCTAAGTTTTTGTTAGAAGGTTTTACTGACGGTTTTTGTTTACCTATACCTGAGTCGGTGATGGTGGTGTCCAATAGGAACCTTAAGTCGGCAAGGGTGTTTCCTGAGCCAGCGTCGCTGAGAGCGCGTTTGAGACAGCCCTTTTTAACTTTTTAGGGTGTTTTTTTTGGGGGGAGTGGTTTTTTGATAACCAGGATAGGGAGTCCCGTAAATAGACATATGGAAAAAGAGTGAGCAGCGCACAAAAATTTGAAAACCAATGAAAAAATTGGTAATAGATTGGATGATCTTGGACAAGAATTTAATATAGCATCATAAATGTTAAAAAAAAACATTGTGTATATGAAATATATGAATAAAAGAGAAGACAAATAATAATAATAATAATAATAATAATAATAATAATAATAATAATAATAATAATGAAGGCCACCTGAAAAATATTCAGAGCATGCCGGAGAGTCCATTTCTGTATTACCCCTAGGGATCTGTAAAACATGGATAAAATATTTACCACCCTTAAAGATCGGCCGGTACGTGTTTCCTAGCACGGCCACAAATCTTGGCCATCGGGGGTAATTTTAGTGGCCTGCGACGCGACCGACGCGATGCCCCCGATTTTTCCATTGAAATGCATTGAAAACAGTGAAAAATTGGGTCGGTCGCGTCGTGTGCGGCTAAAAATGCTTAAATGGTCCACCCGCGGTGGCCGCGATTTCCCCATAGGGAACAATGTTAAATGCCTCAATTTACCCGCGATGACCCCGATTTCCCATAGGAAACAATGTTAAATGGGTCAATTTACCCAAATCATCATAGGGAAGAATGGTAAATGGGCCAGAAAGCCCAAAAAACCCCCCTGACCAGTGAAATGTCCCCCCAAAAGTAGTTCACGCCACCCCGCGATGAACGTGAACCCAAAGTGTGGCGAGCGCAGCGAGTCCGCGAGGGGCGGCGGTACGCGTCCTCCGACCTTTTCATACCCCTACTATCCACTAGGGCGTGGAGTGAGAATAGAATAGTGTGGCGAGCGCAGCGAGCCACCGAGCCCGAATCGTGGCGAGCGCAGCGAGCCCCGCGAGGGGACGCGGATACCTTCACAGGTAAACGCGTCCCTTCGCGGGCTTCACAGGTATCCGCGTCCCCTCGCGGGGCTCGCTGCGCTCGCCACGCTTCGGGCTCGCTGCGCTCGCTGCGCTCGCCGCGCTTCGGGCTCGCTGCGCTCGCCACACTATTCTATTCTCACTCCACGCCCTAGTGGATAGTAGGGGTATGAAAAGGTCGGAGGACGCGTACCGCCGCCCCGCGCGGGCTCGCTGCGATCGCCACGCTTCGGGTTCACGTTGATCACGTGGTGCCGTAAACTACTTTTGGGGGGACATTTCAATGTTCAGGGGTGTTTTGGGCCCATTTACCATTGTTCCTATGATAATTTGGGTAAATTGAGCCATTTCCCATTGTTTCCTATGTGAAATCGTGGTCATCGCGGGTAAATTGAGGCATTTAACATTGTTCTCTATGGGGAAATCGCGGGCATCGCGTCTGGCCCATCGCACCCGATTTTTTTGCGCATGCGATGCCCGCGATGGCCCCGATTTTACCCCCGATGACCGTGATTATGATCGTTGTGGCCGTGCTAGGAAACAAGTACCGATCGGCCTTTGTTTAAGCCACCTAGAGTGGCGAAATGTGTCAGAAACTGCTTGGATAACCCCCCTTTCATGCTTACAAACTCTGGATTGCAGTCCGAACCAACCCCTGGGACTTACAAATTCATCTCAACAGAGGATTCCACCTAAGTCATCTTCCACCAGCAATCACTCCTCCCGGTAAAAGCCCTGCCCTTTACATCCGTGAACTAATATACTATCATATTGGGTGGATTGTCTGTAATTTGTGCCAACTTGGACCAATCACACGGAGATATGGTGGAAGACACTCATACCCCATTACGGGTGGTAAATATTATATCCATGTTGTACAGATCCCTAGGGGTAATATAGGAATGGTCTCTGAGGAATGGTCTGAACTTATTTGGGGGGGGCCTTCATTCTTCTTTTTCTTCTCTTTTATTCATATATTTTATATACACAATGTTTTTAACATTTATGATGCTATATTAAATGCTTGTTCAAGATCATCCAATCAATTGTCGATTTTTTTATTGTTTTTTAAATATTTGTGCGCTGCTCACTCTCTTTTTCCAATAGATTATATCTAATATCTAAGGTGCTAAATAAATAAGAATAATCTGATTGGTTGCTATGAACAACATCTCATCTTCAATAGAACTCCCATTTTAGTAAATTTACCCCCAATATACTAATAAAAGTTGAATGTTCCATTTTAGACTGTAAGGACAGACAGGCAAAATTCAGTAACAATATAATATTGAATATAGCTGAATAGAAACATAGATAGCAAAGGCATATAAATAATATAAAACTACTTTCTCTGTGTGTATTCTGTCTTTATTGTATTATTTGTTTTAAAGGTGGAACTGCAGGTACCAACATGTTGTGGTTCTCCAAATACCAGCATGTGGAGGAGGCTTGCTGTGACCATAGGTAAAACACAATATTAACTCTTTATTTGACACATTATTACAATGAACCATATACCCACAGCCCAGGGGTTCCCGGGAATAGCACCGGGCTTCAGACCGGGCCCTTGGGTGTTCTGGAAGGGGGGCCCTTTTATTGGGCAGGATCCCCACTTCCCCAGGGACCCCGTGCCAGGGCTGACTAGTTGGGGGGTTAATCTCACAGCGGCATGAACCCAGGGCTGGTTATGCTTATGAGGGCGGGACCCCACACAGTTTTTTTTTTCAAATTTTTAACTCTTTATTTCCAATATGTGCCGTGTGATCATAGAAGTACATCCCTACAAAGAACTGATACTTCGAAAAGGGTTCGAGATTGCCTAAAAGATAAAAAAAAGGGCAGACATTCTGTGTTTCAATGTACAGTAATCCAGTGCCTGTATAAAACCCCTTCACCTAAACTGAAAACTTAAGCAATCTACTCACCATTACTGCCAGCTATTTATTTATATTGGTTATTTATACTGGATCTGAGTTATAAACCAACAGCACCATCCAACATACAGTAGATCTACTTAACAGTTATGATGGACTGATTGAAAATATAAGGATGATTTTTATGCTTCTGTTTCCTCATACGCTCGTGTGAATACTTCGTTTGTGTGCATTAACACAGGGATCAGTGATTATGCTCACAGTAAAATGCTGTCTGCATCCTCTCAGTAATGAACCACAAAATGACATACCCCACTCAAGCAACTAAGGACACTGTGCTTTAGGTTTTAATCATTTTGTAATCATTTTATTATGAAATTCTTGAGAGGAATTATATATACATACATGATAATAATCAGTGCATTGTTCTAAACTCCCTTATCCCAGAAAATGTTATTCAGTTAATGTAATCAAAACTAAAGTTCTCAAATAAACTAAGTATGATTTGGAGGAAGAGTTCGGGGTAAGGGGGGGTTCATATAATAAAGTAAATAATGAAGACTTTAGAATCCAGGAGCTGAGTGAACTAAGGAAAGATAACCAGTCTGCCTATTATATATTCAGAAATAAGATCTCTGGTTGAAGTTTGTGGCGTAGAGCCCCATGTTTTTGCAAAAGCATTTCGCTATGCAACATTATTTAAGTGACAGTTCATATGCTACATCATGTACAGAAAGTAACAATTTGCAAAGTACAGATTATTGTGAAGGCAGAGTAGCAAAGGCCAGCTGTCTCTGCATCCCTGACCATGGCCCTGGCAGCAGAGCTCTCAGACTTCTCTTCATTCTCTGGAGCATACTTGCCGACTTTTTTATTCTCCTCTTCAGGAGACCAGATAGTATGTGTCAGGGGGGCTGGACGAGGCTGACATCACCCAGCCCCACCCCTTGGCAGTCAAACATGGCAATTTGCGGGTCCACAGATTGGGGAGGGGCATATATTATGTGATTTGCGTCATTTTAACCCCGACCACTCGCTGCGGACCCATGAAACCCAGTATTTGGTGCAGTGGCTAAGGTGGATGCAGGGGCTGTGGGACAATTGCCCACCTTCCTCGTGGACTGGGAGGGGACCCAATTTTCGGGAGTCTTCCGGCCACTCCGGTAGGGTAGGCAAATATGCTCTGGGTGTGTGGGAGCCTTTCAGACATATTGTAAGAACCACTATAATTTAAAGAAAGGGCACCCTCCCTATTATGAAGTATGTATTCAGGGTAAATCTAAGGACTATCTCTACTCTGTGGGCTATTAGGAAAAGGCATATGGACACTTGATGGACCCTTTTATAATTGAAGAGTTAGATGCTGCCCTGTCAGCTACCCTACCTGGGAAGAGCCCAGTTCCAGATGGTTTCCCAGTTACATTTTGTTGTAATCAATGTCCGGTGAAGGTGCTTTGTCCTCACAGGTCCTTGAAGCCCATACTGTATACAGTATCTATAATTTAAAATGATGATAAGGACTGACCCAGTGGTTGAGTTATCTGAACCTAAAGCTACAGTATTTGCCAAATTGATTGTTAACTGCTGAGGGTCCCTCCTGCAAGTTTGGTTCATCAGGACAAGGTGGGATTTGTCTATAGCAAAGGGAGGCAAAATATAACACCACAAAAATAATAGGTCTACTTCATCATGCACAGAGGTGTATCCCACATGGTTCTGTTGTCTGTGGATGCAACAATGGCATTAGACAGGGTGACCTTGCTCTTCATGGAGGGGCTGCTCGAGCATATGAGTTGGGGTCAGTGTAACAGGACAGTGTAACATACTGTAAGTAGATATTCATGAAACTAAGATCAGAAAAAGAAGCCTGAAAGGCATAGACTTATAATAAAGAAAACATATATGCAATTTCTACACCTGAAGTGATTATTATATTATTTTGGTTCAAATTAGCCAATGTAGTTTTACCAATCTGCTCTTTCCTGGCAAAATATACAAAATAGCGACCGCCTACATCTACCGGAGTATAGTGGAGATGTTAGAAATCAAGAAACAACATTTGTTCTTATAGTAAAAGTGATCAGACAACTCAGTTATGCCTGTAAAAAAACATTCTTTATTAGCTGCATGAGGCATCAATATTGATCTCCAAACCACAACCCTATATCTTCAGTTCAGTCTCCCTCATCCTGCTAAATAGTTTACCGTTAGCAACACACTTAATAGAAGAGCCTAAGAGGAAAGCTTTGTAGAATCCCTGAGAAGAGCACCATCACAAGAGATATTGTCTGACAAATACCTTTCCCAGGTAGAGGTGAGATCACAACCTGCCTTTATCAGCTCCAGCCAAAAGAGGTTTAGCTTCCAAAACCAAACCCGTCCCAGCAAGACTCAACTGCATAATGGTTGGAAAAACCCCTCTGCAAATATTGCACGGCCAATACCTGTTACGAGCTGCCTCTGGTGGGTCTGTGTTACCGCAGCCTGACTCCTGTATGTGCAGTCTCACCTGCAGGGCCGGACTGGGACCAAAAATAGGCCCTGGCATTTTGAGCACACAGGCCCACCAGACGTGGGCGGGACCTTGCGCGGCTTAGCCGCGCCTCAAAAAGTGGGCGTGGCCTCATGAAAAGGGGGAGTGGCATCACAAAAAGGAGGCATTACACATTATTGAACACACCGTAATGCCCATCATACATTGCCAGATACACATGCCCCACAGTGCCAGATACACATGCCCAACAGTGCCAGATGCACATGCCCAACAGTGCCAGATACATATGCCCCACAGTGCCAGGTACATATGTCCCACAGTGCCAGATACATATGCCCCACAGTGCCAGATACATATGCCCCACAGTGCCAGATACATATGGCCCACAGTGCCAGATAAATATGCCCCACAGTGCCAGATACATATGCCCCACAGTGCCAGATACATATGCCCCACAGTGCCAGATACATTTGCCCCACAGTACCAGGTAAATATGCCCCACAGTGCCAGGTAAATATGCCCCACATTGCCAGGTAAATATGCCCCACAGTGCCAGATACATATGCCCCACAGTGCCAGGTAAATATGCCCCACAGTGCCAGATACATATGCCCCACAGTGCCAGATACATATGCCCCACAGTGCCAGATACATATGCCCCACAGTGCCAGATACATATGCCCCACAGTGCCAGATACATATGCCCCACAGTGCCAGGTAAATATGCCCCACAGTGCCAGGTAAATATGCCCCACAGTGCCAGATACATATGCCCCACAGTGCCAGATACATATGCCCCACAGTGCCAGATACATATGCCCCACAGTGCCAGGTAAATATGCCCCACAGTGCCAGATACATATGCCCCACAGTGCCAGATACATACAGTATGCCCCACAGTGCCAGATACATATGCCCCACAGTGCCAGGTAAATATGCCCCACAGTGCCAGATACATATGCCCCACAGTGCCAGATACATATGCCCCACAGTGCCAGATACATATGCCCCACAGTGCCAGATACATATGCCCCACAGTGCCAGGTAAATATGCCCCACAGTGCCAGATACATATGCCCCACAGTGCCAGATACATATGCCCCACAGTGCCAGATACATATGCCCCACAGTGCCAGGTAAATATGCCCCACATTGCCAGGTAAATATGCCCCACAGTGCCAGATACATACAGTATGCCCCACAGTGCCAGATACATATGCCCCACAGTGCCAAGGAAAGGGAATAGTTACACTGACCTGGGAGCTGATCACCGCTGGGGGGGGTACTGCAGTAGTGCTCCCCCTGCACCAAGTGACTGCCTGCTGAGGGAGACTGCCTGGAGAGGGTGCCGGGAACACATGCTGTATGCAGGCGGCTTCCTGCTTGTATCTGCCGCCGGTGCGTCGGCAGCTGACGTCATGACGCTGCAGCGTCACATGACGTGAATATGCTAATGACACCGGGGGTGGGGGACGCGGCGGTGCAGTGCACAATGAAGGCATCAGCGGTGCTACTGCACCGCTGCAGTCTTTACAAGAAATCGGCCCACAAGGCCATCGGCCCTTCTGGCATTTGCCAGAAGTGCCAGATGGCCAGTCCGGCCCTGCTCACCTGTCATAATGATGCAATTAGCACTCTACCTGTGTGTTTGGATGTCCAGCTGCAGTGATTAGGAGGCTTGGTCTTTCTGGTTGTTTTCGTTGGGAATTGCTCCCTCTAGTACCAAGCCTGCCCTAAGCTCTGTGCTGGCTATACTACTATTTTCTAGTGCTATTGCTGGTCATACCTGATTTTTCCTGTATTTATTTGCATGTACCTGTTATTGTGCATATCCTGTGCACTCAACCTGTATGTACCTGCTCTGACAGGCTCCTGTTTGCGTCTCTGTGTATGCACCTGTTTCCTGTATGTATATGCTCTGACTGAGCTTCTGTATTGTATTTCCCTTTGAATGCACCCGCATCCTGTATATCCCTACTCTAATTAAGCTACTGTTTGTGTCTTGAGCCCCCATCGTAAGTGGGGGCTCAAGTGGCTAATTACACTTCTATGGGTGGAAGGTTAAGATACATGGAGAGTGTGGGCTCAGAGGGCTAATAACATTGGTATGGGGGGGGGGGCATAGACAATGAAGGATTTAATGTAAACACCCCCCCATATTTCTGGTTGGATCCTCCATAGATGTTCAATCAGCCCTTGCTAGCACTAGCTGGCCAGTTATGCATAGTACTCACTATGCAGTCACACTGTGAATGCTTCTCAGCCCAGCTCCCATTGTGACTCCGCCCTTCATAAGTGATTCCTAACCTGCCTCTGCCCACCAGCGCCAATAGTGCTGACCCCTGCATACCAGGAAAAGGTGCAGGGGTGAAAGATGGAAGGGGGGAGTGAGGTGCAGAGGATATGGAAGGTGGTAGTAAGATGAGGGGGAGATGGAAGGTGGGCGTGAGGTGCAGGGGAGATGCAAGGTAGGAGTGAGGTACAGATGTGGAAGATACATGATGGGAGTAAAGTATAGGGGAGAAGTGGGAGTGAGATGCATGGAAGGCGGAGCAATTTAGGGGTTTATTTACAAAGATGGGAGTTCTATTTCAAATGGGATGTTGCTAAAGAAAACCAATTGGACACAATTATCTCCAAGAAGGTGCAAAATAAAAAGTAGATTCTGATTGGCTGCCCATGGCAACATCCCATGTGATATAGAACTCCAATCTTAGTAAATAAACCCCTTAGAGCATGGGTCTTCAACCTATGACCCTCCAGATGTTGTAAAACTACATGTTCCAACATGCATTGCCACATTTTTTCCTATAAGAGCATGCCAAAACTGTCAGGGCATGCTGGGAAATGTAGTTCCACAACATCTGGAGGGCCACAGGTTGAAGACCTGTGCCTTAGAGTTTAAATGTTGCAGTATAGCTTAATGGCCCTCAGGTTTTGATGATTTTTTTTTTTATGTGGTCCACACTGTCTAAAAGATTGAAGACCCCTCTCATACTCAAAACAAGGCAATGCGTGCCAGAATAGGATATGAGTTTACTTACAATTTTGTACAGCGGTTATGATTATTACTGTACATTTTCAAACAAGTAAAGGTACTGTATACAACATTGTGGTAGGTGTTTCGGTTTCCATCCTATCCAGAATAAAGTGAGAGTGACTAGTCTGCAGGGAGAAGGAAAGTGTATTTAGGTAATGCAGTGATGATTTAGATTTACACATTATGCGTAGGGATTGCATTGTGTATTTATGGTCAGCCTCAGATTAGGTTTCTCAGCTTGAATAATTGATACAAACTTTATTTAAAATAATGGAACACAATAATTGTGCATTTTAAATTCAGCCACCTTTACATTATTAATAAATCATGTGCATTAACTTCAAGCTTTTATTAAACTGCACCACTGTCACTCTGAGTTTAGCAATTACCAGAGAAAAGAATTGGGAAAGAAAGATGATGACAGAGTAGGGGTCAAGATATAAGCTGAGGCAGCAGAAAGAGATGAAGAGTGTTAATATTCAGTATGTACAATTGCATTAGACCCTGAAAACAATGTTCCTACTAATTGCTTACATTTTGTGAGCAGCAGCAGGGAGCCGTGATTCCTACAATACAAAGGGCCCGATTCAGACCTGCTTACTGGGCTGCAAATGTTTGGAGCCCAGTGAGCAGGTAGCAGCCACCCCACTGAACGTACGCCCACCCACACTTCCCTGCCCCGAGACACGGCTGTGAATGTTTATGCAGCCGTGCACATGGGGAAAATCATTTACCATCGGAGCCAGGACTTGTGAAGGCCTAATGGACGGGAAATGCCGCAAAATGATGCAATTTATGTCATTTTAGCCCCTCCCCGAACTGCTGCGAATGCAGGGCAATATGGGGTCGTGGGTAGGAGGTCAGGGGATCAGGGGAAATGTGGGTCAGTTGCCAAACTTCTCGGGGGGCTAGGAGGCGGACCCGATTTTTGGGAGCCTCCTGCCCATTCCCGGGAGGGTAGGTAGGTATGACCTTTAGACAAGCCTTTGTAGATCACATAATCTCCAAGAAATGGGAAATCCAGAAGATTGGGACCCTTGGGGCATGACCTTGGTCCCATTAAGCCATGTCTCCTTATTAAAGGACTCTGGCAGCTGCTGGACTGCCCCACAACCTCCGATCCTACAATCACGGAGCACCTCTTGCTGTCTGCAACCATGGGACAAAGAGGTTCGGGACACACTCTCCACATGCTGTAAATAGGTCCTGGGTCAGATAACCGAATTACCCATTTGCACTGCCTCTTTAACCTGAATACCACCGGTGTCCAACCCTGCTCAATTCCTGGGTTAGATTCCGTGGTAGTTGGTCTTGGTTTTTTTAGAGGGGGAATCTTTTTCACTGAACACAAACCTGTGTTGATGCGTTCATGTGCTAAAACCTTTGTTTTATTAAAGAAGTGGAAAAATGGTTTAATCAGGGATGGCAGGACATTGGGGCAGCCTTGGAGAGAGATAAACTACCAACCAATCAGTCATTTTTAAACACAGCCTGTAACATGGCAGTTACTCTCTTCACTTTACCTGTCCCCAAGGCTTAGTACATCACACCTATTGTGTTTAATAATAAGTGTGAGAGATATTTTTGGAACATTTTACTTTTAATTTTAGAAACAATTTCACACTCCTATGTCATAAGTCTGGTCATCACAATCATGCTAACAAATGAATGAATGCTGCATACAAGTATATACATCTATACTGCATACATGTGCATCCATCTGAAATATATTCAAATGTGAACCCCTTTGTTGCTTTACTGCCTACTCCGCCCCCCAAATTTTAAAAGTGCGTCGTTTGCCTTGATCTTCATCACTAACCATCAGAACAAATGAATTTTATACCAGTAATTAAAAATAATTACTCAAGGAAAAACACATTTTACAATGCAATTAGACTCAATACTAGATGGAATTCCCTAAGTTGAGGTCTGCAGTCTCCTCTGATGAACTGCCTTTTGTTTTTCCTTACTGTCTACTGTATACATTGTTTTATAAATTTAACTTTACATTTAAATTTAAAAAATGAATGCATTAAAAGTTTTACAGCTTCCACAGTGTGTGTTATGTGCAGGGTTGCGGCAGAAACCGGTTGTGTACTGTATTATCTAGGAGTTTCCTTGTCAGTTTTACTCAGTGATTATCAATCTGTCAATCTCTAGCTCTTCAAAAGCAATACATATTTATTCATCCAGGCAGAAAATAATAATTTGGCTCAATTTCTGCAAACCAAAACCCGATATAAACCAAGTATGAAATAAGACTTGGGTGACCCATTTTTCTCTACACTGTTATTTGTTTAATTATGCCACCGCAACAAGACTATTTATAGTCTAAGGTAGAAAGAACACTGCCGCTTTTGCTACAATAGTGTTTAAGCACAAACACTGAGAAGTGACGCCCATTAGAATGTGATAAAGCAGGTATGTGAGCCTGGATATCAGACCTACAACTGCAACGACACACACAGTAAGATAAATGATGTACATTATGATACATAAGAGGTAATTATAGGTTACATTTATATTATGTTACCTGGGGCATTTTAAGGGACATTGGGGCCAACGTCTAGAATCCGCCATATTTGTTCTTGGCTCTGCCAACTTTCTTCTCATATATTCAGAACACGCATGTGTATATAAGAGCAAAGACTCATACAGTGCCATAGTCTTTGCTAACTCATTTGCAAGCTCCATTTTTTCCGCAGATATCGCAGAAAGTATATAGGCACTAATTGGGGGTTATTCAGATCTGATCATAAAGCTGTGAATTCCCAGGCTGGGCAATAATTAAATGACTGCGCATGCATACGGCTCAGAGTACACATGCGCGATTCCATCCTACGATAAAATCCTGCTATGTCTTTATATCTTGCAGTGCGCAAGTGGAATGACAGAAAGCAGGAGTTTGAGGGCAACTGGATATTTTTCTGGGAGTGTCGGGGAAAACACAGGTGTGTCCATGGGTTTGAAAGTCATGTGACGCCAGCTCCATCCCTGATTCGATTGATTCTATCGCAGCCACAGAGTAAGTCCTGAGCTATGCACATACTACATACACTGAAAAAATTATTCGATGGTGAGCGGATTGTGTATGGATTTGCTGCTCACCACCATTCAAATGTTGCAAGACCTTTGCATGCTTTGCACAGCAATTCACAGACTTGCACAGGGTGGGATTTCACTCCAGGAAGGCAGGGAGGTACTTGTTTCCTAGAATGGCGCCCAGATTTTCTATGTGCGGCACCGTAGGGAAATCGCATCGCATTGCATGGGCCATTATAGCGGCATGCGATGCAATGCGATTTTTTCATGTATTTTTTTTTCATTTTACACCACAATATCGCATTGCGTGCAATCGCATGTGATTTTATAGCGTGTGCGATGCCATGACATTAGGTATACAATAATATGATTGTATGTCCCAAAAATAGATTTAACGCACCCCCCCCCACACTATCCACGGCACCCTGAAGTGTGGCGAGCAGCGGCGAAACGCGTCCTCCGAGTTTTTCATTACCTCACTATCCATGTTGGCATGGAGTTGATTTTATATAGTGTGGCGAGCGCTGCGAGCCACCGAGCCCCAAGCGTGGCGAGCGGACGCGTATTACTTTATATGTATTCCGCGTCCCCTCGCAAGGCTTGCTGCGCTCGCCACGCTTTGGGCTCGGTGGCTCGCTGCGTTTGCCACACTATATGAAATCAACTCCACGCCGACGTGGATAGTGGGGTAATGAAAAATTTGTCGGACGCGTTCCACCATCCCTTGTGGGGCTCTCTGCGCTCGCCACGCTTCGGGTTGGCATGGATAGTGGGGGGGGGGGTGCGTTAAACCTATTTTTGGGACATACAATCATATTATTGTATACCTAATGTCATGGCATCACACACCCTATAAAATGACATGCAATCGCATGCGATAAAAAAATCGCATGCGATCGCATGCGATTTTGCGGCAAATGCGATGCGATGCAATGCGATGGTCCGGGGCTTAGACAGCAGTGAATAAATTACATAGGAAAATCGCATCGCGCATCGCATGGCCCTGAAATGGCCCATGCGATGCGATTTCACTACACAGAATAGGCCACTAAGCAAATTGCTTAGTTGGCGCCGTGCTAGAAAACAAGTACCGGCAGGGATTACCTGATAACAGGGCACTACAAAGTATCAGCCCAGCGATCAGGACTGAGTAACCCCCAATTAGTTCCGGGTGTGGTATGTGGATTGCAGGACAGTTGGGACCCATGGAACTTTGTTCACTGCACCCATATCATAAAGAAAGGTTTTTGATAATTGATGCCCTACCATCAAAACCAGTCTTTTTTTTTTTAAAAATACTTTGCAAAAAAAGTTACTGGCACCTAGCTTCCTGAAAATTGAGAAAGCACTCACTGATCAGATCCCATGGGCAGAGGCGGGCTGGGCCGGGGCCACTCTTATCAAGTACTGCTATGGGCCGCCTCCTTCTTTTCCTCCACCTGTAGCCGCGGCTTTTAGAACATAGCCGCAGCTACAGTAACATGGCTGCCGGCTTCCTGTCTGAGGACAGACCAGGATAAATAGGGGAGGGCCGTGTGTGTTGAATCAATTCCTCCTGGCTGGCAGTGACTTCAGCACGCGGGTGACGTCATGACGCCGACGCCACCCACCCCTGCATGTGCTGTGGACTCGCCGCGGAGGAAGTGCCGGCGGGCGGACCATGGAGGTTAAGCCAGGCTGTGGCAGCGGCGTGGGAAAGTCGGGAGCCGCAGCAGTGGCATCGCAGCACGCAAGGACCTGAATTCGGAGGCCACGAAAGTTCAAAGGCATGTGTTTTTACTACACAGGGGGAGCAGGCCTGTGGTATGCTGGTATTATTATGTAGGGGGAGTAGCCTGTGTGTGATGTCCTGGTATTATTATTTTATAGGGGGAGCAGCCTGTGGTGTCCTGGTATTACTTTTATTATTATTATACAGGGGGAGCAGCCTTTGGTGTCCTCTTATTATTATGCAGGGGAAGCAGGACTGTGGTGTCCTGGTATTATTATGCAGGAGGAGCAGCCTGCTGTGATGTCCTCCTGTTATTATGCCGGGTGAGAAGGCCTTTGGTGTCCTAGTATTATTATTATTATACAGGGGAGCAGCCTGTGGTATCCTGTTATTATACAGGGGGAGCAGCCTGTGGGGTCCTGTTATCATACAGGAGTCGGAGCCTGTGATGTCTTGTTGCTGTTATTATAATACAAGTGGAGCAGCCTGTGGTGGTGTTATACAGGGTGAGCAGCCTGCAGTGGCCTGTTATTTTTATTATACAGGGGGAGCAACCTCTAATTATATATATATATATATATATATATATATATATATATATATATATATATATATATATATATATAATATATGCACTGTGTGTTTATTTCTTGTTGTTGATGGGCTATCCTGATAACGGGGAGGATTACCCTGAGAACGCTCGATATTTAAGCTATCTGAGCTATGCCCAATACAATTCATTGTTAAAATTACTTTGCTCATCAGTGTGCCTTCTTCATTGGACTGAGATAGAGAGAGAGATATATATATATATATATATATATATATATATTATTCCAGCCCTATTCTTTTTTTTATTAATACGAAAAACCTCCATTTAATGCCGTTACTTATGGGCCAGTGCACTGGACTTGCCCCCCAGGCTAAAAGTTGCCAGCCAGCCCCTGCCCATGGGTTCCACCAAAACCAAAAGGGTTTTTCAAGTGTGGTTCAATTTATGCCTCATATTGAACACGCTTTTGCACATAACTGGTTCACAGCACAAATAACACACAGTGAGGGACAAATTTAATAAGATGGGAGTTCTAGTGAAGATTGGATGTTGCCCATAGCAACCCATCAGATTAGTTGTATTATCTTCTAAAAAGTGCCAAATAAATAAGAAGCAGAATCTGATTGGTTGCTAGAGGCAATATCCCATCTTCAGGAGAACTCCCATCTCAGTATATTTACCCCTAAGTGTCTATGGCGTGTGCCCGATGTATGCAGGGCGCTTATGCTTCTGTTAGAAAACCGAACCCAAGCTTGAACTCTGCATATGGGGGGAGATCTGTTATTTTGCTTGCTCTCTTTTTTGAGAAATTACCATTTTGCTACCAACTCTGCCCCTGAACCGTTAGTTCTTTTAAGTACTTTATCCCTTTGAGGTCCGCACCAAAAAAAAAGTTTATCATAAACGGATTTCTCCACCGTTTGGTAGAGGCCTATATCTCAAAAACTGTGGGGTCTCATTTAAAAAAAAAATATTGATTGTTGTTGGTTGTTGTTAATATTATTCTCAGTGAATAAAAAATGCAAAGAATTTTTTTTTCCTTCGCTTTTTTTTGTGGCGCGGACCTCAAAGGGTTAAAAGGTTAAAGAACCTTTTCTTAATTGATAGTACTGTATGTTTTTGTTTGTGTTTCCTCCATGAGATATTAGCCATTCAGCATCTTTATGTGCCTCTCCTTCCCACTGACTTCCTCTGGCACAGCTCTGCATGCAATAATCTGAATTATTTACATGCACACACTGATGCAGCATGAGGCTGACACAGCCATGGAACAATCTCCTCTTTGCACACCCCGGAGTGGTGTTCTGCTGTCCCTTTTTTTTTTTTGCAGAAGAATTCTCCCTTCACTGATAGTTTTATTCTATTGTATACCATGATAAATGACTCCCCGGGGCTTTCATAAACCTCTTTATCTAAGAAAACTAAAGATCACAGGGGAAGGGCTCTCCCTGCTGCGCTCTAGAAGAGTTGCATTCATTAACAACTCTATAAATTAATTACCCCCTCTGCTCTCCTTGGTCCTAGTAATTCACGAGCAGACATCTTTTTTCTACTACACAAAATGCTTGCCCATTCCTTCGTCTTTATTACATCCTCTTTAGTATTCAGAATTTCTGTGTACCTGCAAGCAACTGCTTGCCAGGCGGGTACCAAAGCTTTGAGAGATGTCTCTCCTCCAGCTTATTCACTGTTTATCCCAAGTATTCCATAAAGTCATTAAGAGGAAAGTTACAGCAGAGTTTAAATTCTATGGCATGAAATGTATATAAAATATGACCCCATTACACCATGACTAAATATAAACACCACCTGCATGCTATAAGATTTCAGATCATAGTGGCTTCTGTGAAAGTTATTTGTATTCTTTCTTCCAGATTATCCTATCATACAAAACATAATTATTCATCCAATGTGATAACTATCTTGAAACATTCAAGTCTAAAATAAAAGTACTGCCACTGTTAGAAAGTTCCTCCCTTTAGCATTCACTATGACAACCACAGGCGGCCAGTCCTACTTAGTTTTAGTAATTAGTTTATGATACAGGTACATGGCTGAAGAGATGGGTCATCATTATTAAAGCACAGAACATGGTTTAATTATCCACAGCAGGCAGTGTAAGTGGATGTCTAGGGCCAGGAGGGTCCTAAGGATAAATCTTCCACCCACAAAACAAATGAACAATTTCTGTGTTCCCCGAGAGATCATTGGGGGAGTACCGTGGGTTGTATGCTTGGGCGCTGCTGCATATTGACAATGTCACACATTACACAAGGGTAATGCATGTTGCAGAAGCACCAGTGGTGATTTACAATGACAGAGCTGACAGGGGATGCTGTGATTTAAAATGGGAATATCAGAGAGGGGTTCCCTTGATAAAGGTAAATGCTGATGGAATAGTTGGGACCTTATCATAGGAGCTGCCAGGGATACAAAGTGCTACTTGTGCATAGGGCCGTCGAGGGGGGGGGGGGGGGGGGGGGGGCGGAGACAGGCTGCTGCAGCACAACCTCTTTCCCCAGCTCAGCACACGCTGCTCTGTGGCGTGTGCTGAGCGGGGGAGAGTAGCAGCTGCAGTAACAGCCTGTCTTCTCTCTTCTTCACCTACTGGATACCATCGCTGGTTGGTGGCCCGCACCCCGACTAAAGATAAAAATTATGGGGCATTGCCCAAGCCCCTCTTTTGCCAGGGCCAGTCAGCGTTGATGTCGGGCCTGCTTGTGCAGAGAAAGGGGCACACATGCAGAAAGTACTCTGAAACGGGACTAAGTGAAAACCAGAACTGGACCAGACCCCGGAACACCGGACAATCAAACTCTGTATTCCGGAGCTTGGCAGTCATCCATCCATGACTTTGGTAGACTCGTTTGGCGCCCCATCGATGATGTTCGGGGTTGCGTATGCGTGAAAATGTGCATGTGCAAACACCGGAAATGCTGATCCGTTACCTCCATAGTGTGCAGCTTAGAATCTGGCCTATATTCACCAATGAGCCAAACTCTCACATGAAGTAAAAGATGTGGCTATCTTGTACACAACAGTGTATGTCAAAGTCAGCGACATGTCAGACACGGCATTACTGTAAGTATTTGTAGTTGATGTGTTGAATGCAGAAGATATGTGCAGGTTTGAAAACCTACTGTAAGTGACTTCGACAAGGGCCAAATCACTATGGTCAGAAGACTAGCTCAAAGCATTGTTGAAAAAAACCATGATCAGACATGCTTAGTACCCAGTGTTCCAGGGAAGGTAAATGGAGGTTTTCTTGGAATGGATGGTTACTGTGGAACATGTCACTGAAAACTTTAAAGATGTTGATACTGTAGAAGAAATGTGTAAGACACACAGTACCTAGACCTCTGATGCATTTTGGGGGATTCCTTAGACCCATATGCTACCTTACCCATCATAAAATAAATTACAGTGTGCAGTGGAACTGGACCTTTGTTCAGTGGCGTAAGTTTGCCCCAATCGCCTGTAGGCAAGATACATTTTTATGCGTGGTCCTTTGCTAAAGGATCTAGTTATCCATGTGTATGCCCTTAAGGCTGCAGGTGGGGAGGTTAGGTGAGTAGTTAGGGTAAGGCTGCAGGTGGGGAGGTTAGGTAAGAAGTTAGGGTAACGCTGCAGGTGGAGAGGTTAGGTGAGAAGTTAGGGAAAGGCTGCAGGTGGGGAGGTTAGGGGAGAAGTTAGGTTAAAGCTGCAGGTGGGGAGGTTAGGTGAGAGGTTAGGGTAACGCTGCAGGAGGGGAGGTTAGGTGAGAAGTTAGGGTAACGCTGCAGGAGGGGAGGTTAGGTGAGAAGTTAGGGTAACGCTGCAGGAGGGGAGGTTAGGTGAGAAGTTAGGGTAACGCTGCAGGAGGGGAGGTTAGGTGAGAAGTTAGGGTAACGCTGCAGGAGGGGAGGTTAGGTGAGAAGTTAGGGTAAGGCTGCAGGAGGGGAGGTTAGGTGAGAGGTTAGGGTAATGCTGCAGGAGGGGAGGTTAGGTGAGAAGTTAGGGTAATGCTGCAGGAGGGGAGGTTAGGAGAGAAGTTAGGGTAAAGCTGCAGGTGGGGAGGTTAGGTGAGAGGTTAGGGTAATGCTGCAGGAGGGGAGGTTAGGAGAGAAGTTAGGGTAAAGCTGCAGGTGGGGAGGTTAGGTGAGAGGTTAGGGTAAAGCTGCAGGTGGGGAGGTTAGGTGAGAGGTTAGGGTAAAGCTGCAGGTGGGGAGGTTAGATGAGAAGTTAGGGTAATGCAGCAGGTGGGAAGGTTAGGTGAGAAGTTAGGGTAAGGCTGCAGGAGGGGAGGTTAGGTGAGAAGTTAGGGTAACGCTGCAGGTGGGGAGGTTAGGTGAGAAGTTAGGGTAACGCTGCAGGAGGGGAGGTTAGGTGCGAAGTTAGGGTAAGGCTGCAGGTGGGGAGGTTAGGTGAGAAGTTAGGGTAACGCTGCAGGAGGGGAGGTTAGGTGAGAAGTTAGGGTAACGCTGCAGGAGGGGAGGTTAGGTGCGAAGTTAGGGTAAGGCTGCAGGTGGGGAGGTTAGGTGAGAAGTTAGGGTAAGGCTGCAGGAGGGGAGGTTAGGTGAGAAGTTAGGGTAACGCTGCAGGAGGGGAGGTTAGGTGAGAAGGTATGGTAACGCTGCAGGAGGGGAGGTTAGGTGAGAAGTTAGGGTAACGCTGCAGGAGGGGAGGTTAGGTGAGAAGTTAGGGTAAGGCTGCAGGTGGGGAGGTTAGGTGAGAAGTTAGGGTAACGCTGCAGGAGGGGAGGTTAGGTGAGAATTTAGGGTAAGGCTGCAGGTGGGGAGGTTAGGTGAGAAGTTAGGGTAAGGCTGCAGGTGGGGAGGTTAGGTGAGAAGTTAGGGTAATGCAGCAGGTGGAAAGGTTAGGTGAGAAGTTAGGGTAAGGCTGCAGGAGGGGAGGTTAGGTGAGAAGTTAGGGTAACGCTGCAGGTGGGGAGGTTAGGTGAGAAGTTAGGGTAACGCTGCAGGAGGGGAGGTTAGGTGCGAAGTTAGGGTAAGGCTGCAGGTGGGGAGGTTAGGTGAGAAGTTAGAGTAACGCTGCAGGAGGGGAGGTTAGGTGAGAAGTTAGGGTAACGCTGCAGGAGGGGAGGTTAGGTGCGAAGTTAGGGTAAGGCTGCAGGTGGGGAGGTTAGGTGAGAAGTTAGGGTAAGGCTGCAGGAGGGGAGGTTAGGTGAGAAGTTAGGGTAACGCTGCAGGAGGGGAGGTTAGGTGAGAAGGTATGGTAACGCTGCAGGAGGGGAGGTTAGGTGAGAAGTTAGGGTAACGCTGCAGGAGGGGAGGTTAGGTGAGAAGTTAGGGTAAGGCTGCAGGTGGGGAGGTTAGGTGAGAAGTTAGGGTAACGCTGCAGGAGGGGAGGTTAGGTGCGAAGTTAGGGTAAGGCTGCAGGTGGGGAGGTTAGGTGAGAAGTTAGGGTAAGGCTGCAGGAGGGGAGGTTAGGTGAGAAGTTAGGGTAACGCTGCAGGAGGGGAGGTTAGGTGAGAAGGTATGGTAACGCTGCAGGAGGGGAGGTTAGGTGAGAAGTTAGGGTAACGCTGCAGGAGGGGAGGTTAGGTGAGAAGTTAGGGTAAGGCTGCAGGTGGGGAGGTTAGGTGAGAAGTTAGGGTAACGCTGCAGGAGGGGAGGTTAGGTGAGAAGTTAGGGTAAGGCTGCAGGTGGGGAGGTTAGGTGAGAAGTTAGGGTAAGGCTGCAGGTGGGGAGGTTAGGTGAGAAGTTAGGGTAACGCTGCAGGAGGGGAGGTTAGGTGAGAAGTTAGGGTAAGGCTGCAGGTGGGGAGGTTAGGTGAGAAGTTAGGGTAACGCTGCAGGAGGGGAGGTTAGGTGAGAAGTTAGGGTAAGGCTGCAGGTGGGGAGGTTAGGTGAGAAGTTAGGGTAAGGCTGCAGGTGGGGAGGTTAGGTGAGAAGTTAGGGTAACGCTGCAGGAGGGGAGGTTAGGTGAGAAGTTAGGGTAAGGCTGCAGGTGGGGAGGTTAGGGGAGAAGTTAGGGTAATGCTGCAGGTGGGGAGGTTAGGTGAGAAGTTTGGGTAACGCTGCAGGAGGGGAGGTTAGGTGAGAAGTTAGGGTAATGCTGCAGGTGGGGAGGTTAGGAGAGAAGTTAGGGTAAGGCTGCAGGAGGGGAGGTTAGGTGCGAAGTTAGGGTAAGGCTGCAGGTGGGGAGGTTAGGTGAGAAGTTAGGGTAAGGCTGCAGGAGGGGAGGTTAGGTGAGAAGTTAGGGTAACGCTGCAGGAGGGGAGGTTAGGTGAGAAGGTATGGTAACGCTGCAGGAGGGGAGGTTAGGTGAGAAGTTAGGGTAACGCTGCAGGAGGGGAGGTTAGGTGAGAAGTTAGGGTAAGGCTGCAGGTGGGGAGGTTAGGTGAGAAGTTAGGGTAAGGCTGCAGGTGGGGAGGTTAGGTGAGAAGTTAGGGTAACGCTGCAGGAAGGGAGGTTAGGTGAGAAGTTAGGGTAAGGCTGCAGGTGGGGAGGTTAGGGGAGAAGTTAGGGTAATGCTGCAGGTGGGGAGGTTAGGTGAGAAGTTTGGGTAACGCTGCAGGAGGGGAGGTTAGATGAGAAGTTAGGGTAATGCTGCAGGTGGGGAGGTTAGGAGAGAAGTTAGGGTAACGCTGCAGGAGGGGAGGTTAGGTGCGAAGTTAGGGTAAGGCTGCAGGTGGGGAGGTTAGGTGAGAAGTTAGGGTAAGGCTGCAGGAGGGGAGGTTAGGTGAGAAGTTAGGGTAACGCTGCAGGAGGGGAGGTTAGGTGAGAAGGTATGGTAACGCTGCAGGAGGGGAGGTTAGGTGAGAAGTTAGGGTAACGCTGCAGGAGGGGAGGTTAGGTGAGAAGTTAGGGTAAGGCTGCAGGTGGGGAGGTTAGGTGAGAAGTTAGGGTAACGCTGCAGGAGGGGAGGTTAGGTGAGAAGTTAGGGTAAGGCTGCAGGTGGGGAGGTTAGGTGAGAAGTTAGGGTAAGGCTGCAGGTGGGGAGGTTAGGTGAGAAGTTAGGGTAACGCTGCAGGAGGGGAGGTTAGGGGAGAAGTTAGGGTAATGCTGCAGGTGGGGAGGTTAGGTGAGAAGTTAGGGTAACGCTGCAGGAGGGGAGGTTAGGTGAGAAGTTAGGGTAATGCTGCAGGTGGGGAGGTTAGGAGAGAAGTTAGGGTAAGGCTGCAGGAGGGGAGGTTAGGTGAGAGGTTAGGGTAAGGCTGCAGGTGGGGAGGTTAGGTGAGAGGTTAGGGTAAAGCTGCAGGTGGGGAGGTTAGGTGAGAAGTTAGGGTAAGGCTGCAGGTGGGGAGGTTAGGTGAGAAGTTAGGGTAAGGCTGCAGGAGGGGAGGTTAGGTGAGAAGTTAGGGTAACGCTGCAGGTGGGGAGGTTAGGTGAGAAGTTAGGGTAACGCTGCAGGTGGGGAGGTTAGGTGAGAAGTTAGGGTAACGCTGCAGGAGGGGAGGTTAGGTGCGAAGTTAGGGTAAGGCTGCAGGTGGGGAGGTTAGGTGAGAAGTTAGGGTAAGACTGCAGGAGGGGAGGTTAGGTGAGAAGTTAGGGTAACGCTGCAGGAGGGGAGGTTAGGTGAGAAGGTATGGTAACGCTGCAGGAGGGGAGGTTAGGTGAGAAGTTAGGGTAACGCTGCAGGAGGGGAGGTTAGGTGAGAAGTTAGGGTAAGGCTGCAGGTGGGGAGGTTAGGTGAGAAGTTAGGGTAACACTGCAGGAGGGGAGGTTAGGTGAGAAGTTAGGGTAAGGCTGCAGGTGGGGAGGTTAGGTGAGAAGTTAGGGTAAGGCTGCAGGTGGGGAGGTTAGGTGAGAAGTTAGGGTAACGCTGCAGGAGGGGAGGTTAGGGGAGAAGTTAGGGTAACGCTGCAGGAGGGGAGGTTAGGTGAGAAGTTAGGGTAAGGCTGCAGGTGGGGAGGTTAGGTGAGAAGTTAGGGTAATGCTGCAGGTGGGGAGGTTAGGAGAGAAGTTAGGGTAAGGCTGCAGGTGGGGAGGTTAGGTGAGAAGTTAGGGTAACGCTGCAGGAGGGGAGGTTATGTGAGAAGTTAGGGTAATGCTGCAGGTGGGGAGGTTAGGAGAGAAGTTAGGGTAAGGCTGCAGGTGGGGAGGATAGGTGAGAGGTTAGGGTAAAGCTGCAGGTGGGGAGGTTAGGTGAGAAGTTAGGGTAAGGCTGCAGGTGGGGAGGTTAGGTGAGTAGTTAGGGTAAGGCTGCAGGAGGGGAGGTTAGGTGAGAAGTTAGGGTAACGCTGCAGGTGGGGAGGTTAGGTGAGAAGTTAGGGTAACGCTGCAGGTGGGGAGGTTAGGTAAGAAGTTAGGGTAACGCTGCAGGAGGGGAGAAGAGGTGCGAAGTTAGGGTAAGGCTGCAGGTGGGGAGGTTAGGTGAGAAGTTAGGGTAAGGCTGCAGGAGGGGAGGTTAGGTGAGAAGTTAGGGTAACGCTGCAGGAGGGGAGGTTAGGTGAGAAGTTAGGGTAACGCTGCAGGAGGGGAGGTTAGGTGAGAAGTTAGGGTAAGGCTGCAGGTGGGGAGGTTAGGTGAGAAGTTAGGGTAACGCTGCAGGAGGGGAGGTTAGGTGAGAAGTTAGGGTAAGGCTGCAGGTGGGGAGGTTAGGTGAGAAGTTAGGGTAACGCTGCAGGAGGGGAGGTTAGGTGAGAAGTTAGGGTAAGGCTGCAGGTGGGGAGGTTAGGTGAGAAGTTAGGGTAAGGCTGCAGGTGGGGAGGTTAGGTGAGAAGTTAGGGTAACGCTGCAGGAGGGGAGGTTAGGGGAGAAGTTAGGGTAATGCTGCAGGTGGGGAGGTTAGGTGAGAAGTTAGGGTAACGCTGCAGGAGGGGAGGTTAGGTGAGAAGTTAGGGTAATGCTGCAGGTGGGGAGGTTAGGGGAGAAGTTAGGATAAGGCTGTGGAAGGGGAGGTTAGTTGAGATTTTAGGGTAACGCTGTCAGGGCAGCCGAGAGGTATGCTGAGTCCCGGTAACATTTTTGGGAGGTGTGTCCACCTCTGTGGTTAGGCCACTCCCAATAAATGTTCAGAGGGGGTGAAAAAACACTCTAAAGTCGAGGGGGGTGTTATTGTCCCCTTCTCAGCAGCAGCAGCAGCACACACCTACAGCATGTGCTGTGCTGACAGCAGGCTCAGCATGAGTAGAGGTTAGGGGATAGGTTAGAGTGAGGCTGCAGGAGAGTAGAGGTTAGTGTGAGGCTGCAGGAGAGGAGACTTTAGGGGGTAGGTTGGGGTGAGGCTACAGAAGGGTAGAGGTTAGGGGGGTAGGTTAGGGTGAGGCTGCAGGAGGGTAGAGGTTAGAACGTAGGATATAGTGAGGCTGCAGGAAGCTACAGGTTAGAGGGTAGGTTAGGGTGAGGGTACAGGAGGGGAGAGGTTAGGGGATAGGTTAGGCTAAAGCTGCAGAATGGGAGAGGTTACGGGGTAGGTTAGGTGAGGCTGCAGGAGGGCAGAGGTTAGGGTGAGGCTGCAGGAGGGTAGAGGTTAGGGTGTAGGTTAGGGTGAGGCTGCAGGAGGGGAGAGGTTAGGGGACAGGTTAGGCTAAGGCTGTAGGAGGGTAGCAGGTTATTTGTCTCTGGCTGTAGCCCACTGCCTACTCCTCCCCTGCTCTCTATAAGCTCTATTAGTGCGTAACTTCACTGACCTGTGTGAGCCATAGGCAGGGGAAGTGATAGGGAAGGATCTCCTGGCTGGAGGTAGCTGCTCACAGTGTGGGGCTCCTGTGCCTTGCTGCTGGCTGCTGGAAGCTGTGTGCACTGTGTGCCGGCTGGGCAGTATCCTGCTGCTGCGGCTGCTGCTGATCGTCCCCAGAGGTCAAAGGAGCATGTGCTGGGCTCTCCTCCAATCAGAGCTCAATACATGGTCCTCTGACCCAACTGGAGTGCCTCCTGGGATTTTTTACCAATTAGTGCACTGGACAGTACTGTGTGCTGCCCCCCTCCATCAGTGTTAATCGTCTGCAGACTTGTCCCTCCTGCTCTTCTACTTCGGGAGGGAGGAAGGGGCACTCTGTGTGGGCTGTGTGCACAGCGGAGCTGGAGGCAATGGAGGAGATGTGCCCCCCTCTGGAGCAGTCGCCCGGCGGCAGATGACTTCATTGCCTCCGGCAGTTCCGCCCCTGCCTTGGATAAATGGAAGAAAGTGGCCTTCTTGATGAATCCCATTTTCTGTTGCATCATGTGTGTGTCTTTTACCTAGGGAACAGATGTAACCTGGATGTGTAAGAAATATCCAGGTTACAAGACGGTGTAAGGAATGTGATGCTTTGGGCAATGTTCTGCTGTGAACACCACTGCCATAACTGTGTGGAGTTTGTATATTCTCCCTGTACTAAAGTGTTTCCTTTGGGGGTGTCCGTTTCTTCCTACACGCTAAAAATATAATGGTAGGTAAATTGGCTCCTGGAAAAAAAATAACCAGTGTATAAGTTTGTGTTTACATGAGCAGGCAAGATCGGCCAAGTGGTTTGTATCTGCTGTCACATTCTATGTTTCTATATTTATCACATTCCGCATTTTTAATGCTGATTGAATCATTGTTTTGCGCCTAAATTTGGAATGTGAAAATTTACATTTTCAAGTAAATTTACATAACAACCTTTTGCTTTTCCCAATAATATTGTACGCTCCTGGTTTGGCTCCACTGTGCGTACTATGCATGCCTGGCCATTGGCCAGCCCACAAGTTAATGGGGGGCACCAGTAGGTAAGCACCGCTGGCACACACCTATAGCTCTGATTGGATGCGATACATTGCGGGTGCTAAAAAAGCCGATTTACATGATGCATGGAAATGCGCATCGAATGTCCGATTTGGCCAGTTTTCATCTGATATATCGGCCCAATTTGTCAGAATCGAATGTAAACAGGCCAAATCGGATCTGTAAATGGGCACCTTTAGGGTGTGCTCATGCATATGAGATTTATATATCAATTGATTATGATTAGCAAATCACTGGCGTAACTATAGGGACGCAGCCCCCGCGGTGGCGGGGAGGCGCCGGGTGTCTGCGGGCGCTATTTTTTCTCAGCCAGCTCCCCACTGCTTGTGGGTGCAGCGGGGAGCTGGCAGGGGGGTCCGTGCGGCGCGGAGGTACCTGTATTCAGGCAGGGAGAGCCTGGAGGTCCCTGCGCCTGCGGCGCTGAGTAGGATGTTGCCGGCCGGGGTCCCTGCAGTGAAGTGGAAATAACGCACTATCTCCGGCGGAGATAGCGCGTTATTTCCACTTCACTGCAGGGACCCCGGCCGGTAACATCCTACTCAGCGCCGCAGGCGCAGGGACCTCCAGGCTCTCCCTGAAATTAATACAGGTACCTCCGCGCCGAACGGACCCCTGCGGGGGGCAGCGGCAAAATTGTCGGGGGGGGGGGGCGCGAAATTGTCCCGGCGGGGGGGAGCAAAAATTTGCGTTACGCCACTGTAGCAAATGTTTAGTTTGCAACTGTTCAGCTATAGTTGATTTGTGATTTCTTTACTGCTTGCACATATACAGAATTATCCTTCTTAGAAAAGCGTTTTTGTTTTCTAGCTGCTGCTAATGGAATGTAAATCAAATGTATGTGATGTATGTCTGGGGTAATCCAGACCTTTATGCTACTGTTGCTGACCAGCATGCATAATAAGTAGATGTTGCTGCATATGGCCTCAGTTGTGATTTGTCAGATTGTGATATGAGGCACAATTGCGACTAACCCTGTAATTACTTCTTTTTTTACAAGCATTACTGATATGCAATGGTAATACTAAGCACATCAGCAGCTTAGCTTTTATGGTAGGTTTTAAATACAGATAAACTAGTTTAAATTCAGATGGAACGCTGTCCCAAAATACAAAGAAATAAGAACATTCTGTACAAGCCAGAAGTAATTTGACCTAACCTGATTTTAATATATTATAAATAATATATAATTGTCATCATTACCAGTTCACTGTACAATGCAGACCTTTACTCAGCAACTCAAATCCACTGTGTACTGATGCTTTCTCTAAATAAGATGAAAAGGTCATGTGTTCCCACAAATCCATACAAGTCAGTAAGACAAACACTGTGAACCATGAACACACGGTACAAACTGCAGGACTCTTAAGAGAACAGTACTATACAAGCACCCTGTCTCCGTACAAAGGAAAGCAGTAACACTAATTCCTCTCCCATATGTATCAAACACCCTTCTCTCCAATCTTTGCTGCAGTAAAACCCCCTCCTCCTCCTCCTAATTTCTGCTCTGATGGATTCTCTCAGTTCTTGAATCTTGTCAGACAGATGAGACGCGACAGCCGGGGGACGCCCGCAGATGTAGGGGCTGCGCATTGAGGGATTGGGGGGTGGAGTGGACAGGGAGACACTGTCCCTTCATATCAACATCACATGGGCAAAGCCCTGAAAATGCACGTTTAGGCATTTAGAGAAGGAGGGAGCATTAGCATCTCCATTTCCTCTTCCTGCTAAGAACTTGTAGACTAATGCTAAGCAGACGGGTGATAGTATATTAACGTCTAGAAACTCCTCGAAGTCTGCAACCCTCTGGAGATACACAATATGCAATCCTCAACATGATCTCATAGAATCCAATATTAGATATGGATTGAGTAATAGGTATGTATTGTGCAGCCAATTAGACGCAGGTGAATTGAGAGCAGACATCAAAAATATACCATAGCCCAGGAATAAGGCACAGTGTGGTTACACAGCTGACAAGTTTAGTGTAACCACTAGTCAATAAAAGTACTTGAGCTGTGGGTATAAATGTACAGTTAGGGCGGTTACGATACAGTTATGGTGGACAAGGTTGGATTAAGGGCCCTAATGCACCTGGAGCTGAAAAAGTTCAAGGGCCCATTATGAAAAATTAAGGAGGTGAGGCAATGCCATGTAGAACACATAAACTAAAAGCCATACCTCCCAACTGTCCTGCTTTCGCGGCACAGTCCTGGCTTTTTGGGATGGTTCCATGTCCCACCCAGGGCCAGCAGTGTCCTATGTGGGGGCAGTTGGGAGTCCCCCCTGCCCAGCAGAGAGTAGACGGCCTTACCCCAGTAGTGAAAACGGGGAGTGACCTGCGGCCGCAGCTCCCAAAAAGACCATGCCCCCTATGACATAGACCACACCCCTTTTTTGGGGTGTGTGAGTATGCTGCAAAAGCATCCCGATTACTAAAATTATAATGTTGAGAGGTATGCGAAAAGCCCTAATGTCTCCCTAAATATACAAAAGATCAAAAGTGGTATAAATGTGTAAAATAGAATTGCACTGTTAATGCTTATTATTTATGGCCAACCAGGTGGCCCGCTGGTGTCAGTCTGGTGATCATCATGCTGTTGTGATGATGGGACGAAAATTATGTGGTGGCCTGGAGCTCCAGCTCCATCCGCCCCAGGGCTAATCTGGCCCTCATGACGGGTACCCATGGGCAGAGATGAGGTAGGGAGTTGGAGGGCCAGTGATGAAACAGAGAGAGGGGAGCAGGGCAGACCATTAACCCCTTCCTGACAGAGCCAGTTTTTGCGTTCCTGACAGAGCCCTTTTTTTCAAATCTGACATGTCTCACTTAAGTGGGGATAACTTTTTTTTGCTTTTACTTATCCCAGTGGTTTTGAGATTGTTTTTTCGTGACACATTGTACTTCAAATTAGTGGTAAATTTGGGTCGATACAGTCTGTGTTTTTTTGTGAAAAATACCAAAATATCGTGAAAAAATGGAAAATTTAGCGATTTGCAAAATGTTAAATTTTCTGCTTGTGAGACAAATAATCTTACCACTCAAAATAGTGAATAACTAACATAGACCATATGTCTACTTTATGTTGACATCATTATTTCAACTTCCTTTTAATTTTTTGGGACACTAGGAGGCTTACAATATGAATAGCAAATTCTCAAATTTTCAAGAAAATTTCAAACACTGATTTTTTTAGGGACCAGTTCAGTTCTGATGTGACTTTGAGGGACTTGTATGTGAGACACCCCCATAAATGATGCCATTTCAAAAACTGCACCCCTCACAGTATTCAAAACAGCATTTTGGAAGTTTGTTAACCCTTTAGGTGTTTCACAGGAATTAAAACAAAGTGTAGGTGAAATTTCAAAATTTTTTTTTTTTGCAGATTTGCAATTTTAATACATTTTTATAAGGAACACAGTACATTTTACTAGAGAAATGTGACTAAAAATTGATTCCCCCAATTCTTTTGTTTTCATAAATATCCTATATGTGGCCCTAGTGTGCACGGTGACCAAACCACAGGCTTCATAATAGAAGGAGCACCTACTTGATTTTGGAGCCTCCTTTTTATGAGATTATTTTTTAGGCACCATGTAGGTTTCAAGGCACCATAAGATGCTAAAAGTTAGGAATCCCCCCACAAGTGACCCCATTTTGCAAACTACACCCCTCAGGGAATTCATCTAGGGGTATAGTGTACATTTCAAACCCCCAGGGGTTTCACCAATTGTGGTACAACTGGGCAGTGAAAATGAAAAATTATTTTTTTTACACAAAAATGCAGTTCTGGCTCCAAATTTGTCATTTTCAGAAGGTATGAAGGAGACAAAGCACCCCAAAATCTGTGCCCCAATTTCTCCCGAGTACGGCAATGCCTCACACGTGACCAAAAAATACCAGTTGGGTGCATGGCAGGACTCAGAAGGGAAGGAGTGATTTTTGGATTTTGCAGCTCAGATTCTGGTGGAATTTTGGTGGGTGCTATGTCGCATTAGCAAGACCCCCCAAGCACCAATACAGTGGAACCCCCCCACAAGTCACCCCATTTTGAAAACTACACCCCTCAGGGAATTCATCTAGGGGTATAGTGTACATTTCAAACCCCCAGGGGTTTCACCAATTTTGATACAAGTGGGCAGTGAAAATGAAAAATTACATTTTTTTACGCAAAAATGCAGTTCTGGCTCAAAATTTTTCATTTTCAGAAGGTATGAAGGAGAAAAAGCACCCCAAAATATGTGCCCCAATTTCTCCCGAGTACGGAAATGCCTCACATGTGACCAAAAAATACCAGTTGGGTGCATGGCAGGACTCAGAACGGAAGGAGTGATTTTTGGATTTTGCGGCTCAGATTCTGGTGGAATTTTGGTGGGTGCTATGTCGCATTAGCAAGACCCCCCAAGCACCAATACAGTGGAACCCCCCCACAAGTCACCCCATTTTGAAAACTACACCCCTCAGGGAATTCATCTAGGGGTATAGTGTACATTTCAAACCCCCAGGGGTTTCACCAATTTTGATACAATTGGGCAGTGAAAATGAAAAATTACATTTTTTACACAAAAATGCAGTTCTGGCTCGAAATTTTTCATTTTCAGAAGGTATGAAGGAGAAAAAGCACCCCAAAATCTGTGCCCCAATTTCTCCCGAGTACGGCAATGCCTCACATGTGACCAAAAAATACCAGTTGGGTGCATGGCAGGACTCAGAACGGAAGGAGTGATTTTTGGATTTTGCAGCTCAGATTCTGGTGGAATTTTGGTGGGTGCTATGTCGCATTAGCAAGACCCCCCAAGCACCAATACAGTGGAACCCCCCACAAGTCACCCCATTTTGAAAACTACACCCCTCAGGGAATTCATCTAGGGGTATAGTGTACATTTCAAACCCCCAGGGGTTTCACCAATTTTGATACAAGTGGGCAGTGAAAATGAAAAATTACATTTTTTTACACAAAAATGCAGTTCTGGCTCAAAATTTTTCATTTTCAGAAGGTATGAAGGAGAAAAAGCACCCCAAAATCTGTGCCCTAATTTCTCCCGAGTACGGCAATGCCTCACATGTGACCGAAAAATACCAGTTGGGTGCATGGCAGGACTCAGAACGGAAGGAGTGATTTTTGGATTTTGCAGCACAGATTTTGGTGGAATGAATGGTGGGTGCTATGTTGCACCAATACAGTGGAACCCCCCCACAAGTCACCCCATTTTGCAAAGTACACCCCTCAGGGAATTCATCTAGGGGTATAGTGTACATTTCAAACCCCCAGGGGTTTCACCAATTTTGATACAAGTGGGCAGTGAACATGAAAAATTACATTTTTTTACACAAAAATGCAGTTATGGCTCAAAATTTTTCATTTTCAGAAGGTATGAAGGAGACAAAGCACCCCAAAATCTGTGCCCCAATTTCTCCCGAGTACGGCAATGCCTCACATGTGACCAAAAAATACCAGTTGGGTGCATGGCAGGACTCAGAAGGGAAGGAGTGATTTTTGGATTTTGCAGCTCAGATTCTGGTGGAATTTTGGTGGGTGCTATGTTGCATTAGCAAGACCCCCCAAGCACCAATACAGTGGAACCCCCCCACAAGTGACCCCATTTTGCAAACTACACCCCTCAGGGAATTCATCTAGGGGTATAGTGTACATTTCAAACCCCCAGGGGTTTCACCAATTTTGATACAAGTGGGCAGTGAACATGAAAAATTACATTTTTTACACAAAAATGCAGTTCTGGCTCAAAATTTTTCATTTTCAGAAGGTATGAAGGAGAAAAAGCACCCCAAAATCTGTGCCCCAATTTCTCCCGAGTACGGCAATGCCTCACATGTGACCAAAAAATACCAGTTGGGTGCATGGAAGGACTCAAAAGGGAAGGAGTGATTTTTGGATTTTGCAGCTCAGATTCTGGTGGAATTTTGGTGGGTGCTATGTCGCATTAGCAAGACCCCCCAAGCACCAATACAGTGGAACCCCCCCACAAGTGACCCCATTTTGCAAACTACACCCCTCAGGGAATTCATCTAGGGGTATAGTGTACATTTAAAACCCCCAGGGGTTTCACCAATTTTGATACAAGTGGGCAGTGAAAAAGAAAAATTACATTTTTTACACAAAAATGCAGTTCTGGCTCAAAATTTTTCATTTTCAGAAGGTATGAAGGAGAAAAAGCACCCCAAAATCTGTGCCCCAATTTCTCCCGAGTACGGCAATGCCTCACATGTGACCAAAAAATACCAGTTGGGTGCATGGCAGGACTCAGAAGGGAAGGAGTGATTTTTGCATTTTGCAGCACAGATTCTGGTGGAATGAATGGTGGGTGCTATGTTGCACCAATACAGTGGAACCCCCCCACAAGTCACCCCATTTTGCAAACTACACCCCTCAGGGAATTCATCTAGGGGTATAGTGTACATTTCAAACCCCCAGGGGTTTCACCAATTTTGATACAAGTGGGCAGTGAAAATGAAAAATTACATTTTTTTACACAAAAATGCAGTTCTGGCTCAAAATTTTTCATTTTCAGAAGGAATGAAGGAGACAAAGCACCCCAAAATCTGTGCCCCAATTTCTCCCGAGTACGGCAATGCCTCATGTGTGACCAAAAAGTGGCAGGACTCAGAAGGAATGGAGTGATATTTGGATTTTGCAGCACAAATTCTGGTGGAATGATGGTGGGTGCTATGTCGCATTAGCAAGACCCCCAAAGCACCAATACAGTGGAACCCCCCCACAAGTGACCCCATTTTGCAAACTACACCCCTCAGGGAATTCATCTAGGGGTATAGTGTACATTTCAAACCCCCAGGGGTTTCACCAATTTTGATACAAGTGGGCAGTGAACATGAAAAATTACATTTTTTTACACAAAAATGCAGTTCTGGCTCAAAATTTTTCATTTTCACAAGGAATGAAGGAGACAAAGCACCCCAAAATCTGTGCCCCAATTTCTCCCGAGTACGGCAATGCCTCACATGTGACCAAAAAATACCAGTTGGGTGCATGGCAGGACTCAGAAGGGAAGGAGTGATTTTTGGATTTTGCGGCTCAGATTCTGGTGGAATGAATGGTGGGTGCTATGTGGCATTAGCAAGACCCCCGAAGCACGGTGAAATTATGAACCTAATATTCCATAGATGTGTGGTATATTTTAAAACACTCCTTTATACATAGGCCGGGTTTGTCGGGGCAAGTGTCACACTGGAAAATAGTTTGCTTTCTTATTCCCTTTTTATAGCAAACTTTGCACCTTTTTTGTGTCCTGCCCTTTTTTCCAGTGGAGGGGATTTCATCAGGAAAATGCTGCCCTGGTACAATACGGGGGCCAGTACTAGAAGTACTGGGGCCCTCTGCCTGCTGGTTCCCAAATATTAGGCCCTTTATGACTTCCTCTTGAAAGTGCATAAATGTCCCCCTCTGGCCGGTAGAACGGAATAGCACGTAAGCGTTATACAGTGCAATCTGGATGATATACACGGCCACCTTCTTGTACCAGATTTTTGTTTTCCGCAGGGCACTGTACGGCTTCAGTACCTGATCTGAAAGATCAACTCCGCCCATGTACCTATTGTAATCCAGGATACAATTAGGTTTGGAGGTGTGGGTACTGGTACCTCGTACAGGGATGGAGGTGGTACTGTCTCCGTGAATTGTTGTCAGTATAAGGACATCCCTCTTGTCCTTATATTTGACCAACAACATATTTTCGTTGCATATTCCCCTGCTTTCACCCCTTCTCATTACTTGGGCAATGTGCGTTTTTGGGAGGCCTCTTTGGTTCTTGCGCACAGTACCGCAAGCTGCTGTACCTCTTGAACCAAGGGCCTTAAACAGGGGGATGCTGGTGTAAAAGTTATCCACATAGAGGTGATAACCTTTATCCAGGAAGGGGTGCACTAAATCCCAGACAATTTTCCCACTAACACCTACGAGGGAGGGGGGGCATTCTGGCGGTTCAATTCTTGAATCCTTCCCTTCATAAACCCTAAACCTGTGGGTGTACCCTGAGGTGCTTTCACACAGTTTATACATTTTTATGCCATACCTTGCCCTCTTACTGGGAAGGTACTGGCGGAATTTAACCCTTCCTTTAAAATGTATAAGGGACTCGTCGATACAAATAAATTTTTCAGGGATGTACACCTCTTCAAATTTGGCACTGAAATGATCAATGACCGGCCTGACTTTGAATAGCCGGTCAAAGGTGGGATCATCTCTGGGTGGGCACTGTGCATTATCGGTGTAATGTATAAATTTAAGAATTGTCTCAAATCGAGTCCGGGTCATGGCCATACGGTAAAATGGAGTACTGTACAGAACATCTGTACTCCAATATTGCCTAATTTCTGGCTTTTTTACTATGCCCATATGAAACACCAGACCCCAAAACGTCATCATCTCTACTGCATCTACAGGGGTCCACCTAGCAAATGATGACTTGGGGTTTTGAGCAATAAACTGCTGGGCATATAAATTAGTTTGGTCCACCATTAAATTTATAAAATCATCAGAGAAAAATAATTTGAAAAAGTCAATTTCTCTGAGACCTGTGGAATCAAATTGGATTCCTGGCATGGCCAAAAACTCAGGAACCTGGGGCTCAAAATTGTCTGGTGGTGGGGTCCATACGAGATCAATTATTGGGGGGGGGGTCTCAGCTGCTCTACGGGGGCGTCTTTGAGGGGGTCCCTCATCACTAGAGGAGGAAGATGAGGTTAAGGCGAATCCTTCAAATTCCCCGCTTGCATCACTGGCTGTGTCAGAGTCAGAAGCAAGCATGGCATATGCCTCCTCCACTGAATACATTCTCCTGGATGACTGGGAGGACATTTGGGAGGACATTTGGGAGGACATTTGGGAGGACATTTGGGATGCCATTTTTATTTTTGTGTTACTGGTAGTGAAATGTTTCAACACGTGTATAGTGTAGGGGGGGGTACAAACTTTATTTCAATCCGGGGGGTATGTAGTGTGTAGTGTGTATGTGGTGCAGAAAAAAAAAAATACTTTATACCAATAAAAAAAAAAAAAATGAAGGGGTTAAAAATAAAAAATTTAAGGGGTTAAAAAAAAAAGGTCCTGCGCCAAAAATTGAGCACAGATGTTGGTCAGTAACGTCTGTCACTGAACAGCGCTCAAAGGCAACAGGAATTTGATCAAAAAAAAAAAAAAAATAGATCAACCCTGTGCCGAAAAAGATGATCAGTGATGTACGTCACTGATCAGCGCACAGCGGCCACAGGACACCCACAAAATCACAGTGTGTGTAAAAAAAAAATTAAAAAAAGACCCCACAGCACACACACAAAAAAAAAAGGTGATCAGTGATGCGACACTGATTACCAGTGAGGTGCAGCAGGTGCACAACCTTTGGTGCAACTGACAGGTATATATAAAAAAAAAAAAACCTCTGTACCCCCAAAAAAGTTGCTGATCACCTCAGATATAGTGATCAGCACAAAAGGCGGGGGCAGCAGACACAAAATTTAGCACTCTCTATCACTCTCTGTCACTATCTCTCTCTATCTCTCTATCTCTCACTATCTATCACTCTATGACACTGCAGCAGCAGCACTGACAGGTATATCTATATATAAAAAAAAACCTGCGCCCCCAAAAAGTTGCTGATCAGTTAATTTATACTGATCAGCACAAAAGGAGGGGGCAGCAGTCAGTTATATAAAAAATATATAGCACAATCTGTCACTATCTCTCTCTATCTCTCTCTCTCTATCTCTCTCTATCTCTCTATAACTATCACACTGCAGCAGCACAAAATATAGCACTCTGTCACTAGGCCTCTCTATCTATCTCTCTCTCTCTATCTCTCTCTCTATCTATAACTATATCACACTGCAGCAGCACAAAATATAGCACTCTCTGACACTATCTCTCTCTCTATCTCTCTCTATCTCTCTCTATCTCTCTCTATCTCTCTCTATCTCTCTCTATCTCTCTCTATCTCTCTATCTCTCTATCTCTCTATCTAGCTAGTACACTGCAGCAGCATAATTTCACAGGAAGGCACAAGTAGCAACAGGATCCAGGAAGCAGTGATGAAGCAGCGATCAGGTAAGTATGGAGCAAGTATGGAGCAAGGTTCTGGTCAGTATGGCGGCAGGGGGGTACGGTGACCGCACTGCACGCTATTCCAGACCGGAATGGCGTCTGCAGTGCAGTCACCGTTAGTTTAAATCCCCCTCCTTGGCTGTGATTGGTCCGTCGGTCCGACGAACCAATCACGGCCTTTGGGGGCGGGCGGGGTGAGGTGGGGTGACACCAGTGTCACCCTTACACCCCGCGGTGATTGGTGCTGTACTTTACAGCACCAATCACCTCTGATCCCGTGTCACCGGCGAACGTTATTCGCCGGTGACACAGGAAAACGCTGTGAATGGCTGTTCACACTGAACAGCCAATCACAGCGATCGCCGACGGGGGGGCGGCATCGCAGCCCCCCCTGGGCATGCACGGACATGTCTGCTGTCAGGGACAGCAGACATGTTGAAACTGTCACCGCGTCTATAGACGCGGTGACAGTTTAAATCCATGACGTACATTTACGCCATGTGTCGGGAAGTGCTTCCCGACCATGACGTAAATGTACGTCAAATGTCGGGAAGGGGTTAATAAGGAGAACGAAGATGAGAGAGGAGCATCAGAAATAGAGGGGGGCAGGTTGACATTAAAGGGAGAGGGTGGCAGAGATGAGAGAGAAAGAATTTGGAGGGGATATGAGAAGTTTGGAGAAGACAACTGTAAAAGCTTGGAGCTGATGAGACCTAACACAGGTTATTAATATTATTATTAATAATAATACAAATTATAATTTTTTTTAAGGGTGCCACATGTGGTCTTCAGGTCCGTACAAAGGGTCTTATTCAGATCTGAGTTCAGTACAAATTTGTTTGGAAAATGGGCATAACCATGTGCACTGCAGGTGGGGCAGATGTAACATGTGCAGAGAGAGTTAGATTTGTGTGAGTTATTTTGTTTCTGTGCAGGGTAAATACTGGCTGCATTATTTTTACACTGAAATTTAGATTTCAGTTTCAGCACACCCCACCCACATTTAACTCTCTCTGCACATGTTACATCTGCCCCACCTGCAGTGCACATGGTTTTGCCCATTTCCAAACATATTTGTACTGAGCTCAGATCTGAATAAGGCCCAAAGGGCAGTTGACAAGACTGTATCTGATAACAGTACAATACAGTAAGCAATAAAGTATACCTGTAAATTAAACAAATAACTCTACAACTCTTAACCCAGTTACCATATCAATAGAATCAACTTTATTGCCCATGTGTGCTTTTGCACACTAGGAATTTTTTGCCAGGTAGGTAACAATATAAGCAGGGACAGTACAGTATATCACACAGGGAACACATAGCTGCCGAGCAGCACAGCGCCTAGGCAGCCATCAGCGGCGCCACTGGACATTGCAGCAGCCAGGTATGTAACCATATACGCAGGGACAGTACAGTTATCACACAAGGAGCACATACCCGCCAAGCTGCACAGCGTCTAGGCAGCCATCAGCGGCACCATTGGTCGCTGCAGAAGCCAGGCAGGTAACATTAGAGCAAAGACACGGGGTTACATAGCTGAGTGCACAGTTCCTTGGCAGTCATTTGCGGTGCCATCTTGGAGGCCTCAACAGGCCATCCTCCTGGGTGGGGGGGGGGGGCAGAGAGTCACTGAGGCCTGGGGTGAGACAATGAGGCCTGGGGCTGGAGTTGGGTTCCACACTGCCACCACAATAGTCTGATCCTACCTCCTCTTTTGGGTGGGTGCCGTTGCCAGGTGTGTGTTGCCAGGCATGCATTGGTGGATGCTGCAGCATTGTGGGTGCCGCCGCCAGGTGCCGATGGGTTGGGGTCGCCACATCTGGGGGCCGAGCTGTGCGCCTGCGGCCAGGTCCTATGCCACGATCAGAGCCTCTGGGAGTCGATGGCATGGCTGGTCTGTGCACCGGGGGGCTGAGCTGATGCCTGTGTTGATCCTGTGCCACGTCCAGAGCTGGGTCCCCCCTCCTCGTCACTACCGTCTTCTCTGCATCTCCACAATGCCAGGGCAGAGCGGGGGCCGTGGTGGTGCCCTGTCCCGGCCGGGGGGATCCGTGGCCATGCTGTGCGCCGTGGGCTGAGCTGGTGCCTGAGGCCGATCCTATGCCGCATCTAGTGTCGCATCTAAAACCGGGTCCCCCTCCTACTTGTCACTTCCGTCTCCTTCAGTTCCGGGGCAGTGCAGGGGCCTTATCCCGGCCGGGGGGGGGGGGGGGTGGTGGCAATGCTATGCCGGTCTTTTTCTCTGCCTTCGGCCCTTTCTCCGGGGGCCGAGGATGGAAGCTCCGGTGGTCGGGGGCTCGCATGCTTGCGACCATCACGTGCTGCAAGGGGAATGTTCAATACAAGCTGACACCTGTACCCATAGGCTATGAAACAACCAACAGGTTCCAAAGGAGAAAGTATGTAACTGGTCAGAGACTCCAAGTAGGAGGTGGATGAGTGTAGCTGGTGAGCAGCAGCTCTTATCTTCTTGAGGAGGGAGGCTGCCACTGCCCATGCCCAGAAAGAAGACATACAGCTCTGGCCAACCTCTCCTATGCAATGGATCTGGCAGGCTAACTATGCTCCTCTCCTCTGTGGGGGTAAATCAAGTGTCATGAGTGTGGGCAGACACTAGATGGTCCTTGATGGAGCCACTCAAGTGTTGTTGTTCCGTTCAGCCACACACTGGCGTCACTACTGTTATGTTGTTCCATCATTTTCACTAGCTGGTATCTAGTATATGGTGGTGGAAACAAAGTACAGCCAGTTGCTAACTGACAATGTCTTTCACTATCTGACTGCCAGGGCCATTTTTCCATTGTCCATGGCAAAAATAAGGATCCAACTTTCTCACTAATACTTCACAATAAGCCTGGCCTGTCAATCAGTGGTGCTGACCCCAGTAGGGTAACATTTGCCTAATACTGTATTAGAAAGGGAGTACAACGTGCCATATTAGCTGGACTTCCATTCTTTCCACCTGCAAATATAATGACAGATGAAAATGGGAAAATTTCGGAGGGAGGGAGGGAATATGTTATGCACTTGGAGTGACCCCAAATGTATTCTTCCAATTTAAAAAAATATCTAGCATTCGCTAGGTGGGGTTTGGTGGAATTCCGAATCAACCAGAATAACCCCTATTATCCCTTAGCTCAACGTTGAGCTAAACAAACATCCATTTAGCTCCCCGCTACCTTCAATATATGGGTGAGAAAATTCTAATTACCCTATTATAACCATTTGAATTGCCTTTCACCTAGTGCATGTTTGCTTACATGCTAAACTGGCATTACCAACACCTTACTGCAGGATACCCCGATTTACCTGATTATTAACAATCAATTCAGGATCTGAACTGAGTTATTCCCATTATTGGGATTTTCACACTAAACCTTGGAGACACTGCATACTATTTGGGATTTAACCTTATATGTTTTTAGATTCATGTTTTAGTTCTATTGTGTATGTATATGTGTTTATCTTTTTTACATTTATAAAATAATACAAATTTATAAGCGTGTCCAGTGTCATTTCTTTCTGGTCTTAACCAAACTAAACTCAGAGTTTTTTATACTACATTATACCCAGCAGCGCAATTGTGTTGAAACCCCCCCCCCTACATCTTGTTTACCTTTATGAGCTGGGCTAGCTCATCCAGCACGTGCAGCAGCTGAGTAGATATTTAATCGGTGTAGATCATCTAACACCTATAAATTTACTTTACTTCACCTTTCTTTTATTGGAGCGCCAGGAACGTTAATTGGTCGATACCACTCTGGTATCATTCCCAATTTACAACTTCTGTTTTTTTGTCAATACAATATTTGTTTTTCTATAGAGAATACATGGAGGGAGATTAGTGCCATGGAACTCTATTAAGAAGTAAAGCAAAGGTGGCCCACTGTGGCATAATAGTTAATTTCAGGCCTGGATGTAACATCCAGCAGTGCTATCGAGTCTCAGTGCTTTCTTTGTGCTGGTTTAATAGCTTACATATGGCCACTCTATGTAGATCATGTGACCTAATGGCAATTCTGTATTTTCAGTGTGGTCATACTCATGTACTGTGGGTGTGATTCTGGTTGGTTTTTAAAAGCAATCTCTAATCAACAAAACCATGGACCTTATTCTGGTTCATACGCAGCGCTGCTTGTGAATTTAATGCTACTCACCTCTCGTCCATCCACCCCACCCCCCACCCCTCTCTCGCCATGTTCCCTGCACAGCTGCGAATGGAAGTTTTACATAAACATCTATTCGCAGCCTTGAGTATGGGGACCAAATAATTTGATGGTCGCCAACCATTAAATGATTTGGAGCGTACACGCAAAACAAAGGCACTACGTGTGGCCTGTAAGGGAACAGGGCGGGCAGCTGACATCCGGAGACGTCAGCTGCCTGCCCCCAGCAGCCGCATCACTGCTGAATTTCCATGGGAACACCCAGCGTTTTCATGGGAACATCCATGAAACGCTGGGCATTCCATGGGTGACTTGACCTGCTGCTGCCCCCCCACTGCGCATCAGGAAAACATTGGTCCCTCGTGCGAACGAGCAAATTAAAATAAGGTCCCATGTGCACTGCAGGTGGGGCTGATATAATATGTGCAGAGAGAGTTAGACTTGGGTGTTATTTTGTTTCTGTGCAGGGTAAATACTGGCCGCTTTATTTTTACACTTGAATTTAGATTAATGTTTGAACACACCCCACCCAAATCTAACTCTCTTCAGGGCCGGATTTGTGCCTAGGCCCGTGAGGTACAGGCCTCAGGGCGGCAACAATTAAGGGCGGCAGGCAGGCTGACATTCAGTTAAATAGCAGCATGGCACAGCGGGAGGGCAGCGGCGAGTGACGAGCGCCACCGCCGCAGACATGAATTATCATATGTCGGCGGCAGCGCCGCTCGTCACTCGCCACTGCCCACCCACTCTGCCATGCACATTACATCACCGCTTAGTGGCTGGGTCCGGCGGTCCCCCTGTGCTTCCAGAAATGGCTCAGGCTCACTGCTGCCGGCTCCTGTCCATTGGCTACTCTACACACACACACTGTCTATTGGCTGCTGTGTATCCAACAGCTGAGCTGAGTGACACGCAGATCCCCCCTGCGCTCAGTTGTTAGTCACAGTGTGTGAGCCGGAGAGAGACTGATGGAGACACTGTGCTAATCACTGTACTAATAAGTGCCTCCCTCAGTCCGGGTTCTCCGTACCGTGAGCAGTCCAGAGTGCTAAAAAAAATATTAAGGTGAGCTACAGTTAAATTTTAATGAAATATATAAATAACAATGTATATACATATGATTACATTAAAATGGGGGGGGGGGGGGGGCACAAGAGTGTTGTGCCTAGGGGCGACCTGACCCCTAAATTCGCCCCTGGCTCTCTCTGCACATGTTACATCAGCTCCACCTGCAGTGCACATGGTTTTGTCCATTAAAGAAGGAGTTTGCTTTTGCAAACCAACCAGAATCACCCCCTGCATTTCTTATGCATCATTAAGTGGCTAGTCAAATGTAATATGAAAGTAATGGATTTATCATATATTCATTTGTTTTGCATTTTAATAAAATATTCTATACATGCTGTATAGTGTCGTTTTTTTTAATGAGATGCATTGGTTACATTATTGCACTGCAAGTGCAATTATCCTCTAGTACTGACATACCCTACAGTATGTACACAACCTATTTTGTGTAACTTTTATATAACCCGGATCCATTATGTATAGAAAATGTAAAACGTGGGTAGAGGAGAGATGATCAGCCAAACTGAACATGAGTTGAGTTTGTGGAACAGACCGATTGCACAGTTGGAAATTTCCACAGCACAATCTTCTAGTTTTGCTTTTCCGAAGACATTTCATACTGCATTTGCTCATGCAAGCTCATGAGAGGAAAACACGATAACTTAGGGGTTTATTCTAGTTCATTCTTTCTGACAAAATCCTTCTTAGATGGACAAAACCATGTGCACTGCAGGGGGGCAGATTTAACATGTGCAGAGAGAATTAGATTTGGGTGAGTTATTTTGTTTCTGTGCAGGGAAAATACTGACTGCATGATTTTACACTTCAATATAGATCTCACTTTGAAGAAAAACCCCACCCAAATCTAATTCTCTCTGCACAAGTTACATCTGCCCCACCCACAGTGCACATGGTTTTGTCCATCTAAGAAGGATTTTGTCAGAAAGAATGGACTAGAATAACCCCCTTAATTCTGGGACTGTATCTGAGGTGCTCTAATGTCTAATGGTGGAGTAAATTTACTAAAGCTTCTAGAAAGGAAAAAGTTGAGGTTGCCCATAGCAACCAATCAGATCTGATGACTTCCAAAGATGCAAAAAAAAGTCATTAAAGCAAAAAACAACAAATGAGAACAAGGCTTTCATACAACAAGCTCTTTACACAAGTACACCTGCCAGAGACAACTCATTTTGGGGGGTGTTTTTGTCTTTTGATAAATACAGTATGGTCGTTTATGTTATGAAAAAAAGAAGTGGGTGATTTGCAATCTAGACAGTAGTTTAATGTAAATGACTAGGTTACAAAACTGCAGAGAAATGTCCAAATTCCACCTGACATCTGATACACTGAAAAAGTTGCCAACATTAGTGTAACATATATACAGAGGAAAACTGGTCAGCCTTATTCTGCTTGGTGCGGTGGGACCGTATACGGGCGGATCTTTTTTTTTTTCATCTGCGCATGCGTAGCTTTTGCAAAGGTGCGGTGACCTCACACCGCTCACGGACAGGTCTCTCGGTGCGAAAAAACCTGTCCGCAAGAGTACGGTCATTGTGGGCGGCATGGGGCGTTTTTAGGGGAGCGGCCGGAATAATGAGGAAAACTGGGCGTAAACATGGGCGTATGTAATACCCTAGTACTGCAAGAATTAATACCATTTAAGTTTTATCATGCATAGCTAGGGCTATTTCCTGTGCACTGATTGGGAGAAGTTTGGAGATCAGGCAGTGATCACATGCAAGCCCCCTGCAGAGGGGGAAGACAGAAAGTGTAAGTTAGAAGGGAGCAGATTCAGCACAAGTTTGGAGTGAACAGTGAAGGGGAGAAGGTGCATGGATGGTTGCTGGGGCCATGGAATGGCTAACTGTCATTTCCATGGTCCCCAGCTTTGGAAACAGCAGTCATGAGTTGCACCCCTTCTATGGAGAGAGCAGCAGCACATGTGGGTGCTTTCCTGCAGAGTAACATGAGGAGAATGCAGCCCCTCACAGCACATGTGGGGAGTGCTGCCAGTCCCAGCAAGGCACCTGACAGAGAGAGAGAGAGAGAGATCGCAGTGTGAGAGAAGCAGTACTCAGAGTCCAGTGAGAGGGTGATGCCCATCTGTAGAGGTGCCCTAGAAGAGTGCCAGGTGTGAGTCTCAGGAGAGGACGTATCTGGGTGAGTGGTCGAAACCACGCGGAATGCTGAGTAGCCCCCTATTGACAAGAGTCCTTGTTATGTATGAGAGAGACAGTAACCTGTGATGTGTAGCACTACTGGTCCCAGGATGCCCTGGTATGAACTGCTGTTTGCCATGTTTATGCCACTGCAATAAACTGATGTGCTGGAGGAGGTGCCTTGATGTAAGTGATGTAACCGATACGATTAATGTGCTGGAGGAGATGGAATGATAAGTGATCTGATGTAACCATTATGCTTTGTGCTGGAGGAGAGTGTTCAGAAGTTATCCCCGCTATATCCCTGCGATATGTTAAATAAACTGTTTATGCTGTTTTATGAGATGGCCTGGCGCCCAATTCTTTCTGTGCTGCACTGACACCTGTAGTCCACTCCCACAATGCAACCGTGATTAAACTCCTGATTATTCAGTGGACCCCCTGGTACCTGTGCCTTACCCATGACCAGCCAGAGGAAAGTAAGTGTGATGCACTATACACAGTGACTACAGTTATGCATACCTAGTGCAGGTGGGGTTTTACACGTACACGGGGGTTTGCACCAAAAATGTACGGTGCTACAACTGCTCGATCGGCGAACGCACCGTGCAAATGTTTCCTATCCCAGGAGGGACCTCTAACAGCCACCTGCCACCGCTTACCATCACCCTGAAATCGGCACGGTTCGGAGAAAACAGACTAACATCCACGTCTTACAGAGAGCGGGTGAGAGACGCTACTCTGCAGTTTCACGGGCCAGCCTGACGCCTGACGGGAGACCCCAGCCGTGTGTGAGAGACACGGCGTCTGGACTGAGTACAACTGCCGGCTTTGGGTCAGCGCCACGGAGGCGGGCATCTGCGGGTGTAGAACGGAGGGCTACGGACTGAGTAACATTATACAAGCTCTCCTGCCTCCCTGCTAATTCAAATTACGGCCCAACATCTACTAATTTATGTGGAGTCTGTGAGTATGACATCTATATAAAAGTGCAATGGACAACTATCTATTAAAATCATAAGCGGAGACTGGAGATCACTAAATTGGCTGTTATCATTGTCCCCCCCATTGGGAAAAGCAATATTAATTTTTATTTGTGGAGTCTAACAAAACCAAAAGAAAGCTTCCTTTTGAGAAGCAATCTATTTTATTTTTTAGGTGGCCACCGATTTTCAATTCTGTGTAGAGTCTATATGTGTTTATTTTATTGTTATGTATAAAAATTTCTAATTTGATATATTCTTATTAACCCCTTCCTGACAGAGCCTGTTTTTGCCTTCCTGACAGAGCCCTTTTTTTCAATTCTGACATGTCTCACTTAAGTGGGGATAACTTTTTTTTGCTTTTACTTATCCCAGTGATTTTGAGATTGTTTTTTCGTGACACATTGTACTTCAAGTTAGTGGTAAATTTTCGTCGATACAGTCTGTGTTTTTTTGTGAAAAATACCAAAATATCGTGAAAAAATGGAAAATTTAGCGATTTGCAAAATGTTAAATTTTCTGCTTGTGAGACAAATAATCTTACCACTCAAAATAGTGAATAACTAACATAGACCATATGTCTACTTTATGTTGACATCATTATTTCAACTTCCTTTTAATTTTTTGGGACACTAGGAGGCTTACAATATGAATAGCAAATTCTCAAATTTTCAAGAAAATTTCAAACACTGATTTTTTTAGGGACCAGTTCAGTTCTGATGTGACTTTGAGGGACTTGTATGTGAGACACCCCCATAAATGATGCCATTTCAAAAACTGCACCCCTCACAGTATTCAAAACAGCATTTTGGAAGTTTGTTAACCCTTTAGGTGTTTCACAGGAATTAAAACAAAGTGTAGGTGAAATTTCAAAATTTCTTTTTTTTTGCAGATTTGCAATTTTAATACATTTTTCTAAGGAACACAGTACATTTTACTAGAGAAATGTGACTAAAAATTGATTCCCCCAATTCTTTTGTTTTCATAAATATCCTATATGTGGCCCTAGTGTGCACGGTGACCAAACCACAGGCTTCATAATAGAAGGAGCACCTACTTGATTTTGGAGCCTCCTTTTTATGAGATAATTTTTTAGGCACCATGTAGGTTTCTAGGCACCATAACATGCTAAAAGTTAGGAACCCCCCCACAAGTGACCCCATTTTGCAAACTACACCCCTCAGGGAATTCAGCTAGGGGTATAGTGTACATTTCAAACCCGCAGGGGTTTCACCAATTGTGGTACAACTGGGCAGTGAAAATGAAAAATTATTTTTTTTACACAAAAATGCAGTTCTGGCTCCAAATTTGTCATTTTCAGAAGGTATGAAGGAGAAAAAGCACCCCAAAATCTGTGCCCCAATTTCTCCCGAGTACGGCAATGCCTCACATGTGACCAAAAAATACCAGTTGGGTGCATGGCAGGACTCAGAAGGGAAGGAGTGATTTTTGGATTTTGCAGCACAGATTCTGGTGGAATGAATGGTGGGTGCTATGTTGCACCAATACAGTGGAACCCCCCCACAAGTCACCCCATTTTGCAAAGTACACCCCTCAGGGAATTCATCTAGGGGTATAGTGTACATTTCAAACCCCCAGGGGTTTCACCAATTTTGATACAAGTGGGCAGTGAAAATGAAAAATTACATTTTTTTACACAAAAATGCAGTTCTGGCTCACAATTTTTCATTTTCAGAAGGTATGAAGGAGAAAAAGCACCCCAAAATATGTGCCCCAATTTCTTCCGAGTACGGCAATGCCTCACATGTGACCAAAAAATACCAGTTGGGTGCATGGCAGGACTCAGAACGGAAGGAGTGATTTTTGGATTTTGCGGCTCAGATTCTGGTGGAATTTTGGTGGGTGCTATGTCGCATTAGCAAGACCCCCCAAGCACCAATACAGTGGAACCCCCCCACAAGTCACCCCATTTTGAAAACTACACCCCTCAGGGAATTCATCTAGGGGTATAGTGTACATTTAAAACCCCCAGGGGTTTCACCAATTTTGATACAAGTGGGCAGTGAAAAAGAAAAATTACATTTTTTACACAAAAATGCAGTTCTGGCTCAAAATTTTTCATTTTCAGAAGGTATGAAGGAGAAAAAGCACCCCAAAATCTGTGCCCCAATTTCTCCCGAGTACGGCAATGCCTCACATGTGACCAAAAAATACCAGTTGGGTGCATGGCAGGACTCAGAAGGGAAGGAGTGATTTTTGGATTTTGCAGCTCAGATTCTGGTGGAATTTTGGTGGGTGCTATGTCGCATTAGCAAGACCCCCCAAGCACCAATACAGTGGAACCCCCCCACAAGTCACCCCATTTTGAAAACTACACCCCTCAGGGAATTCATCTAGGGGTATAGTGTACATTTCAAACCCCCAGGGGTTTCACCAATTTTGATACAAGTGGGCAGTGAAAATGAAAAATTACATTTTTTTACACAAAAATGCAGTTCTGGCTCAAAATTTTTCATTTTCAGAAGGTATGAAGGAGAAAAAGCACCCCAAAATCTGTGCCCCAATATCTCCCGAGTACGGCAATGCCTCACATGTGACCAAAAAATACCAGTTGGGTGCATGGCAGGACTCAGAACGGAAGGAGTGATTTTTGGATTTTGCAGCACACATTCTGGTGGAATGAATGGTGGGTGCTATGTTGCACCAATACAGTGGAACCCCCCCACAAGTCACCCCATTTTGCAAAGTACACCCCTCAGGGAATTCATCTAGGGGTATAGTGTACATTTCAAACCCCCAGGGGTTTCACCAATTTTGATACAAGTGGGCAGTGAAAATGAAAAATTACATTTTTTTACACAAAAATGCAGTTCTGGCTCACAATTTTTCATTTTCAGAAGGTATGAAGGAGAAAAAGCACCCCAAAATATGTGCCCCAATTTCTTCCGAGTACGGCAATGCCTCACATGTGACCAAAAAATACCAGTTGGGTGCATGGCAGGACTCAGAACGGAAGGAGTGATTTTTGGATTTTGTGGCTCAGATTCTGGTGGAATTTTGGTGGGTGCTATGTCGCATTAGCAAGACCCCCCAAGCACCAATACAGTGGAACCCCCCCACAAGTCACCCCATTTTGCAAACTACACCCCTCAGGGAATTCATCTAGGGGTATAGTGTACATTTCAAACCCCCAGGGGTTTCACCAATTTTGATACAAGTGGGCAGTGAACATGAAAAATTACATTTTTTACACAAAAATGCAGTTCTGGCTCAAAATTTTTCATTTTCAGAAGATATGAAGGAGAAAAAGCACCCCAAAATCTGTGCCCCAATTTCTCCCGAGTACGGCAATGCCTCACATGTGACCAAAAAATACCAGTTGGGTGCATGGCAGGACTCAAAAGGGAAGGAGTGATTTTTGGATTTTGCAGCTCAGATTCTGGTGGAATTTTGGTGGGTGCTATGTCGCATTAGCAAGACCCCCCAAGCACCAATACAGTAGAACCCCCCCACAAGTGACCCCATTTTGCAAACTACACCCCTCAGGGAATTCATCTAGGGGTATAGTGTACATTTAAAACCCCCAGGGGTTTCACCAATTTTGATACAAGTGGGCAGTGAAAAAGAAAAATTACATTTTTTACACAAAAATGCAGTTCTGGCTCAAAATTTTTCATTTTCAGAAGGTATGAAGGAGAAAAAGCACCCCAAAATCTGTGCCCCAATTTCTCCCGAGTACGGCAATGCCTCACATGTGACCAAAAAATACCAGTTGGGTGCATGGCAGGACTCAAAAGGGAAGGAGTGATTTTTGGATTTTGCAGCTCAGATTCTGGTGGAATTTTGGTGGGTGCTATGTCGCATTAGCAAGACCCCCCAAGCACCAATACAGTAGAACCCCCCCACAAGTGACCCCATTTTGCAAACTACACCCCTCAGGGAATTCATCTAGGGGTATAGTGTACATTTAAAACCCCCAGGGGTTTCACCAATTTTGATACAAGTGTGCAGTGAAAAAGAAAAATTACATTTTTTACACAAAAATGCAGTTCTGGCTCAAAATTTTTCATTTTCAGAAGGTATGAAGGAGAAAAAGCACCCCAAAATCTGTGCCCCAATTTCTCCCGAGTACGGCAATGCCTCACATGTGACCAAAAAATACCAGTTGGGTGCATGGCAGGACTCAGAAGGGAAGGAGTGATTTTTGGATTTTGCAGCACAGATTCTGGTGGAATGAATGGTGGGTGCTATGTTGCACCAATACAGTGGAACCCCCCCACAAGTCACCCCATTTTGCAAACTACACCCCTCAGGGAATTCATCTAGGGGTATAGTGTACATTTCAAACCCCCAGGGGTTTCACCAATTTTGATACAAGTGGGCAGTGAAAATGAAAAATTACATTTTTTTACACAAAAATGCAGTTCTGGCTCAAAATATTTCATTTTCACAAGGAATGAAGGAGACAAAGCACCCCAAAATCTGTGCCCCAATTTCTCCCGAGTACGGCAATGCCTCATGTGTGACCAAAAAGTGGCAGGACTCAGAAGGGAAGGAGTGATATTTGGAGTTTGCAGCACAAATTCTGGTGGAATTTTGGTGGGTGCTATGTCGCATTAGCAAGACCCCCCAAGCACCAATACAGTGGAACCCCCCCACAAGTCACCCCATTTTGAAAACTACACCCCTCAGGGAATTCATCTAGGGGTATAGTGTACATTTAAAACCCCCAGGGGTTTCACCAATTTTGATACAAGTGGGCAGTGAAAAAGAAAAATTACATTTTTTACACAAAAATGCAGTTCTGGCTCAAAATTTTTCATTTTCAGAAGGTATGAAGGAGAAAAAGCACCCCAAAATCTGTGCCCCAATATCTCCCGAGTACGGCAATGCCTCACATGTGACCAAAAAATACCAGTTGGGTGCATGGCAGGACTCAGAAGGGAAGGAGTGATTTTTGGATTTTGCGGCTCAGATTCTGGTGGAATGAATGGTGGGTGCTATGTGGCATTAGCAAGACCCCCGAAGCACGGTGAAATTATGAACCTAATATTCCATAGATGTGTGGTATAATTTAAAACACTCCTTTATACATAGGCCGGGTTTGTCGGGGCAAGTGTCACACTGGAAAATAGTTTGCTTTCTTATTCCCTTTTTATAGCAAACTTTGCACCTTTTTTGTGTCCTGCCCTTTTTTCCAGTGGAGGGGATTTCATCAGGAAAATGCTGCCCTGGTACAATACGGGGGCCAGTACTAGAAGTACTGGGGCCCTCTGCCTGCTGGTTCCCAAATATTAGGCCCTTTATGACTTCCTCTTGAAAGTGCATAAATGTCCCCCTCTGGCCGGTAGAACGGAATAGCACGTAAGCGTTATACAGTGCCATCTGGATGATATACACGGCCACCTTCTTGTACCAGATTTTTGTTTTCCGCAGGGCACTGTACGGCTTCAGTACCTGATCTGAAAGATCCACTCCGCCCATGTACCTATTGTAATCCAGGATACAATTAGGTTTTGAGGTGTGGGTACTGGTACCTCGTACAGGGACGGAGGTGGTACTGTCTCCGTGAATTGTTGTCAGTATAAGGACATCCCTCTTGTCCTTATATTTGACCAACAACATATTTTCGGTGCATATTCCCCTGCTTTCACCCCTTCTCATTACTTGGGCAATGTGCGTTTTTGGGAGGCCTCTTTGGTTCTTGCGCACAGTACCGCAAGCTGCTGTACCTCTTGAACCAAGGGCCTTAAACAGGGGGATGCTAGTGTAAAAGTTATCCACATAGAGGTGATAACCTTTATCCAGGAAGGGGTGCACTAAATCCCAGACAATTTTCCCACTAACACCTACGAGGGAGGGGGGGCATTCTGGCGGTTGAATTCTTGAATCCTTCCCTTCATAAACCCTAAACCTGTGGGTGTACCCTGAGGTGCTTTCACACAGCTTATACATTTTTATGCCATACCTTGCCCTCTTACTGGGAAGGTACTGGCGGAATTTAACCCTTCCTTTAAAATGTATAAGGGACTCGTCGATACAAATAAATTTTTCAGGGATGTACACCTCTTCAAATTTGGCACTGAAATGATCAATGACCGGCCTGACTTTGAATAGCCGGTCAAAGGTGGGATCATCTCTGGGTGGGCACTGTGCATTATCGGTGTAATGTATGAATTTAAGAATTGTCTCAAATCGAGTCCGGGGCATGGCCATACGGTAAAATGGAGTACTGTACAGAACATCTGTACTCCAATATTGCCTAATTTCTGGCTTTTTTACTATGCCCATATGAAACACCAGACCCCAAAACGTCATCATCTCTACTGCATCTACAGGGGTCCACCTAGCAAATGATGACGTGGGGTTTTGAGCAATAAACTGCTGGGCATATAAATTAGTTTGGTCCACCATTAAATTTATAAAATCATCAGAGAAAAATAATTTGAAAAAGTCAATTTCTCTGAGACCTGTGGAATCAAATTGGATTCCTGGCATGCCCAAAAACTCAGGAACCTGGGGCTCAAAATTGTCTGGTGGTGGGGTCCATACTAGATCAATTATTGGGGGGGGAATCTCAGCTGATCTACGGGGGCGTCTTTGAGGGGGTCCCTCATCAGCAGAGGAGGAAGAGGAGCTTAAGGCAAATCCTTCAAATTCCCCGCTTGCATCACTGCCTGTGTCAGAGTCAGAAGCAAGCATGGCATATGCCTCCTCCACTGAATACATTCTCCTGGATGATTGGGAGGACATTTGGGAGGACATTTGGGAGGACATTTGGGATGCCATTTTTATTTTTGTGTTACCGGTAGTGAAATGTTTCAACACGTGTATAGTGTAGGGGGGGGCACAAACTTTATTTCAATCCGGGGGGTATGTAGTGTGTAGTGTGTATGTGGTGCAGAAAAAAAAAAAAAATGCTTTATACCAATAAAAAAAAAAAAAATGAAGGGGTTAAAAAAAAAAAAAAATGAAGGGGTTAAAAAAAAAAAAAAGGAAGGGGTTAAAAAAAAAAAAGGTCCTGCGCCAAAAATTGAGCACAGATGTTGGTCAGTAACGTCTGTCACTGAACAGCGCTCAAAGGCAACAGGAATTTGATCAAAAAAAAAAAAAAAATAGATCAACCCTGTGCCGAAAAAGATGATCAGTGATGTACGTCACTGATCAGCGCACAGCGGCCACAGGACACCCACAAAATCACAGTGTGTGTAAAAAAAAAAATTAAAAAAATACCCCACAGCACACACACAAAAAAAAAAGGTGATCAGTGATGCGACACTGATTACCAGTGAGGTGCAGCAGGTGCACAACCTTTGGTGCAACTGACAGGTATATATAAAAAAAAAAAAACCTCTGTACCCCCAAAAAAGTTGCTGATCACCTCAGATATAGTGATCAGCACAAAAGGCGGGGACAGCAGACACAAAATTTAGCACTCTCTATCACTATCTCTCTCTATCTCTCTATCTCTCACTATCTAACACTATCTAACACTCTATGACACTGCAGCAGCAGCACTCACAGGTATATCTATATATAAAAAAAAACCTGCGCCCCCAAAAAGTTACTGATCAGTTAATTTATACTGATCAGCACAAAAGGAGGGGGCAGCAGTCAGTTATATAAAAAATATATAGCACAATCTGTCACTATCTCTCTCTATCTCTCTCTCTCTATCTCTCTCTATCTCTCTATAACTATCACACTGCAGCAGCACAAAATATAGCACTCTGTCAGTAGGCCTCTCTCTCTATCTCTCTCTCTCTATCTCTCTCTCTCTATCTATAACTATATCACACTGCAGCAGCACAAAATATAGCACTCTCTGACACTATCTCTCTCTCTATCTCTCTCTATCTCTCTCTATCTCTCTCTATCTCTCTCTCTCTATCTCTCTCTATCTCTCTCTATCTATCTCTATCTATCTCTCTCTATCTATCTCTATCTATCTCTCTATCTATCTAGCTAATACTAATACAGTGCAGCAGCACAATATCACAGTATGGCACAATTATTGCACAGGATCCAGGAAGCAATCAGCAGCGATCAGGTAAGTATTGCAGCAAGTATTTCTGGTCAGTATGGCGGCAGGGGGGTACGGTGACCGCACTGCACGCTTTCCAGACCGGAATGGCGTCTGCAGTGCAGTCACCGTTAGTTTAAATCTCCCTCCTTGGCTGTGATTGGTCCGTCGGTCCGACGGACCAATCACGGCCTTTGGGGGCGGGCGGGGTGAGGTGGGGTGACACCAGTGTCACCCTTACACCCCGCGGTGATTGGTGCTGTACTTTACAGCACCAATCACCTCTGATCCCGTGTCACCGGCGAACGTTATTCGCCGGTGACACAGGAAAACGCTGTGAATGGCTGTTCACACTGAACAGCCAATCACAGCGATCGCCGACGGGGGGGCGGCATCGCAGCCCCCCCGGGGCATGCACGGACATGTCTGCTGTCAGGGACAGCAGACATGTTGAAACTGTCACCGCGTCTATAGACGCGGTGACAGTTTAAATCCATGACGTACATTTACGCCATGTGTCGGGAAGTGCTTCCCGACCATGACGTAAATGTACGTCAAATGTCGGGAAGGGGTTAATAAATATATTTATGTACAATTAAGTGGTGAGCGTTGATTCAGCCATACATGCACCATTATGTATTATGCCAAACACCATAATGCCTATTAAAAATTATGCTACATAAGTGCTGCTTATCTACATGCTCATTGCCAAGGATTCCATGCTCATTGCCAGAGGTTCCATGCTCGTTGCCATGTGGGATTACATGCTCATTGCCAAGGGGGAATACATGCTTGCGGTAAATGGGGGACCGACGCCGAAAGGCAGAAGTGATAGCCACTGACAGTGGCAGAGCCTGGCTGTATTCAGAGCACTGCAGGTCCCGCCTATTTGAAATAAAACCCCTTTCTCACCAGAAAATGCATTCCCAGGTTGGCCCCTTTTACACCAGCCTAGTCCCTGCATTTTCTGGTGTGAGGGGGAGAGAAAACCACCCCTCCCCCCCTTTAACCAGTTATCTCATTTAACTGGCTATATCTTCGGAACCAACTGACCCATTTACATGAGACAAGTATCATATTGAAGAACTTTTGAGTGGGCTTCGAATGATTTTGGTCCAGTGAAACTGGAACGTTTGGTTCCAGAGTAATCTGCCCTCAAAGAACAAAAATAAAAAAATCGGTTTACACGCAATATGTTTGGAACCGATTGACCGATATGGACCAGCCTGGTATCACATTGAAGGCCCAGCGATTTGGAATAGAATGAGATCAACCGCTTCTGAGATGCCAGGGAGGGGAATGGAAGCTGTCGGAACCAGGTGAGGGTCGGAATTGACGGGTCCCATATTATCCTATGGGGAAAAAACATTACAGCTTTGCCAGGTGACATCTCTGGTTCCCGGGGGGCTAGAGGCACGGGGCTGGGCTCGTTGGAAAGCCCTGTGCCTCCGCTACAAATGATAGGGGGCACGTGCCCGGGTGCCCCCCCCCCCTGAAAACGCCACTGTGTTCTAGAAAAAGGGCTAGTAAGTAATCCCATGCATGGCACATTCAGATCCTGACACAGAGTAGCAAGGCAGAGGTCATCGCAGTGTATATTGTATATTTGGTACTTGTGGAGTATCACGGCTCCCATCGTATGGCATCGTATGCCATATGTAGTGGCATACGATGGCATACGATGCGATGCGATGTTTTACCGATTTTTGAGCATTTTTGCTCAAAAATCGTATGCCATCGCATGGCATCGTATGCCATATGTAGTGGCATACGATGTCATACGATGCGATACGATGTTTTACCGATTTTTGAGCATTTTTGCTCAAAAATCGTATGCCATCGCATGGCATCGTATGCCATATGTAGTGGCATACGATGTAATACGATGCGATACGATGTTTTACCGATTTTTGAGCAAAAATGGTCAAAAATCTGTAAAACATCGGATAACATCGTATGCCATATGTAGTGGCATACGATGTCATACGATGCGATACGATGTTTTACCGATTTTTGAGCAAAAATGGTGAAAAATCGGTAAAACATCGCATGGCATTGTATGCCATCGATGCGATACGATGTTTTACCGATTTTTGAGCCATTTTAGCTCAAAAATCGTATGCGATCGCATCGGATGCCATACGATTGCATCCGATGGCACCCGATTTTGCACTGAAATGCATCAGAATGCATTGAAATGTGTATTAAAGTAGTGAAATGCCCCCAAATGCCATTTTTCATAGTGCACCACCCCCACTATCAACGTCAACCCGAAGCGTGGCGAGCGCAGCGAGCCCGCGAGGGGCGGCGGTACGCGTCCTACGACCTTTTCATACCCCCACTATCCACGTCGGCGTGGAGTTGAGAATAGAATAGTGTGGCGAGCGCAGCGAGCCACCGAGCCCGAAGCGTGGCGAGCGCAGCGAGCCCCGCGAGGGGACGCGGATACCTGTAAAGCCCGCGAGGAGACGCGTATAGCTGTGAAGGTATCCGCGTCCCCTCGCGGGGCTCGCTGCGCTCGCCACGCTTCGGGCTCGGTGGCTCGCTGCGCTCGCCACACTATTCTATTCTCAACTCCACGCCGACGTGGATAGTGGGGGTATGAAAAGGTCGTAGGACGCGTACCGCCGCCCCTCGCGGGCTCGCTGCGCTCGCCGCGCTTCGGGTTGACGTTGATAGTGGGGGTGGTGCACTATGAAAAGTGGCATTTGGGGGCATTTCACTACTTTAATACACATTTCAATGCATTCTGATGCATTTCAGTGCAAAATCGGGTGCCATCGCATCGCATCGGATGCCATCGTATGGCATCCGATGCGATCGCATACGATTTTTGAGCTAAAATGGCTCAAAAATCGGCAAAACATCGTATCGCATCGATGGCATACGATGCCATGCGATGTTTTACCGATTTTTCACCATTTTTGCTCAAAAATCGGTAAAACATCGTATCGCATCATATGACATCGTATGCCACTACATATGGCATACGATGTTATCCGATGTTTTACCGATTTTTCACGATTTTTGCTCAAAAATCGGTAAAACATCGTATCGCATCGTATGACATCGTATGCCACTACATATGGCATACGATGTTATCCGATGTTTTACCGATTTTTGACCATTTTTGCTCAAAAATCGGTAAAACATCGTATCGCATCGTATGACATCGTATGCCACTACATATGGCATACGATGTTATGCGATGGCATACGATTTTTGGGCTAAAATAGTCAAAAAATCGGTAAAACATCGCATCGCATCGTATGCCATCGTATGCCACATGCGATGCGATGCGATGCGATTTTTAGCATACGATCTGCATACGATGCAGGTCGTGGGAGCCGTGATACTCCACAAGTACCGTATATTTTGTTGTATCCACTGCTTTGGATCTATTCCGTAAAGGAGATTAAATAGTAGATGAAATAGATTAGTATCCTGAGAGTCCTGTCTTGCTTCTCTACTTTTGTACAAGCCAAGGTTGCTTGATGTGAGTTCTGCATTGCACAGAGATGCCCAGGCAGTGGAAAACAAGTCACATTAATAACATTAATACAGTTAGCTACTAAATCACAGTGCTTCTCTCTGCTGCTGCTAAGCTGCACAATTTTACTCTTCCTGAAGTTCTATATGGCTGTTCATATTCTCGATGTAATTTGTTCAGCAGTTGTGCAGAAACCCGCATTGTGTGTCCTGTTTGTAAAATCTTTTTTTTTAAATGTAATTCTGAAAGTACATTTTCAGTATTTTTGAGTTTGAATTAGGCATGGTTAATTAGCTATACATTGTTCAGTATGCTGGGTACTCACTGGGCAATTGTTAACAATATGTATGATGTGGTTAAAGATATATAGTGCAAATCGTCCAGTGTGTACACTCAATGTTGTTAACGATGCATCGTTAACGACCCAACCTCCCACCCATGTTGACTATACATGCAGCTCAATCTCTGCATTTACAGAGCCAGAGGTGGGAGATGTCACTGTCCAATATCGATATTGATTAGTGTGTATACACTATATAGTGACTCTCACAGCACCGCCGATATAGTTAACAATATGCGGTGTCGGGAATCGCCCAGTGTGTACCGAGCATAAAGGGTGCAGTGATCACTGTCAGGAGTAATTTAACAACAGGTTTATTGCAGAGAAGTCATTCACTTCATATAATGGTCCTATAATTTCACATAGAATCACATCACTATAGCCTGGTATGGGGATATTGATGCATTGTCAATCTATAGTTCTGCAATAAAATTAGCTTATCAGCAGTGGCGTAACCAGGAGCAAATTTAGGGACAGGCTGCCCCTAGGCACAATGATATCAGTGTAACCTTATCCTGTTATTGTCTCCTTCAGTTTGGGACCTCCCAACATCCAAAGTAGCACCAACCTCACTCCCTTCCCCACCACAGTTTACTCACAACATCCCTTTCCTCTCTTACAAAATAAATTAAAATCAAGTGTGGTGTACTGTAGCTCACAGATGATGTCTAGAGAGTCAATAGGTTGACACCAAAAGCATTAGACATTGACAAAAGTTAGACATGCATTAGTTAGACATTGACAAAAGTTAGACATGCATTAGTTAGACATTGACTAAAGTTAGACATACATTAGTTAGACATTGACAAAAGTAAAACATGCATTAGACATTGACAAAAGTAAGACACGCATTAGTTAGACATTGACAAAAGTAAGACATGCATTAGTTAGAAATTGACAAAAGTTAGACATGCATTGGTTAGACATTGACAAAAGTTAGACATGCATTAGTTAGACATTGACTAAAGTTAGACATACATTAGTTAGACATTGACAAAAGTAAAACATGCATTAGACATTGACAAAAGTAAGACACGCATTAGTTAGACATTGACAAAAGTAAGACATGCATTAGTTAGAAATTGACAAAAGTTAGACATGCATTGGATAGACATTGACAAAAGTTAGACATGCATTAGTTAGACATGCATTAGTTAGACATTGACTAAAGTTAGACATACATTAGTTAGACATTGACAAAAGTAAAACATGCATTAGACATTGACAAAAGTAAGACACGCATTAGTTAGACATTGACAAAAGACATGTATTAGTTAGCCATTGACAAAAGTAAGACATGCATTAGTTAGAAATTGACAAAAGTTAGACATGCATTGGTTAGACATTGACAAAAGTTAGACATGCATTAGTTAGACATGCATTAGTTAGACATGCCAACACACTCAATATCCCAACAACCATCTTTTTTAAACTGACTTGTTCATATGAGGGGACACAGTACACCTATACCTAAGATACCAAGAGTTAAGTGTATAATAATAAATTGTAGCTGCAACACAGAATTAATGCACTTTTACAGAAGAATTATGTTTTTTTCAATTTAACCGTTACTGCTTACTGGGAAGCTGCAGTACTGACGCAGAAGTACAGCATTGCATAAGAGCTTCAGTGATTCTGGACACAATAGAGAGCGCATTATTGGAGACCAATGTTTTTCCAGGACCTCTTCTGCAGGTGACATGCTGGTAAATTGTGACACAATAAGTCTAATCAGATCATATAGCGCTGCTATACGAAGCCACACCTTAGTCATTAAACCTCGACCTCTGAATGAGGAATATGTGGTCAATTTTGCCATAAGCAAAAGCCAAATTGCCAATATAAGCTTTCGGCATGTCCATCAACGTTTTGACAGAGTTGGCATGGGACGCAATGTTCCTAATGTCAAAAAAACAGTTAGGATTTCCTTCCTAAGAATGATGAGATTATTGTTTTAGGCAAGTCAGGTCAATTTGGCCTAAAGATAACAAATTGACCAAAAGAAAAGATGAATATGTGTGTGCAGCCGGCCATTTAAGCTGCAGCAAACTGACCATGCCGCGTCTTAACGTATTTTTCCCCATTTGGCTAAATTGCCCTCTATTAAGCTGCGCCCTTTCCTCTTCTAAATATTTAGACCTTGCAATTAACTCCTAAGTGCTCTTCAGGGAATTGGGGAGGCAGAAGAACTGTGAGAATTATGGATGTAGCGGATAAGTGGCTACATACTTACATGCATTTTAATTTTGTACAAAATTATTCATTTTCATTTTTATCCATTAGTGAACTTAGTGGCATTGAGCAGACAAATGTTGACAAAACAGAAACGGTAATACTAGACATCCTGAGATGCTACTGAAAATGTCGTTTTCCTCAAAAATAAACAAATATGAAGCTGAATAGTTTTCTATTTATAAACCACAACAATGGGAAAATAGCTTCTTATTAAAATGACACAATCACTTTTTAAGTTTGTGTATAGTCTTACATGGGCAATGAAGCAAGAGGCAAAGCATTGGCAATTCTTGGCAACGCTGAGCATACCTACTGTATATTTGCACAAACATGCAAAAATGGGTGTAAATTACAATAGGAGCAAGATGGGCCGGTGAGTCGTCTTTATGGCGAACTCGCACCCTGATTTCTATTTGCAATTCAATTTCAAACTGATTGGATTAAATTCATGGTTTTGTTTTGTGCACCCCCCTAAGCACGAGCAAAGGTAGAGAAAATCTTTATAAGGTAGGAATGTCAGGACCACAGGGCCTAATTCATACTTGATCGCAGGGTAAATTTGTTCTCAAAATGGGCCAAACCATGTGAGCTGCAGGTGGGGCAAATGTAAAGCTGTGTACACACAGAGCTATTGGTTGCTGAGCGATAAATATATATGAAAACGGGACAAATTGCTGAGTGTCCCGTTTTCATCAGTGACCAGTGATGGTCGCTGCTGAAAATGAGACACTCTGCCGGGGGAGGCCTCTGGTCGCAGGAGTCTGCAGGGCTGGTCGCAGGAGCGTGCTGCTGTTGACCGGTACGCACAGGTATATGGTCGATTGTGGCTGAAATCGCACCGTGTGTACGGGTCTTAAGATGTGCAGAGAGAGTTAGATTTGGGTGGGGTGTGTTCAAACTGAAATCTAAATTGCAGTGTCAAAATAAAGCAGCCAGTATTTACCCTGCACAGAAACAAAATAACTCACCCAAATTTAAAGGTGTCTATGGCTGCCGATATTGAATTGAGCTGCATGGCCATCATTTCGATCTAGCAGATCAAAGCACAAATAGACTCACCTGCACAGACTATTTCTGCTTTTGATCCTGATGCAATTAGGATCAGATATAGATTGAATGCTGCTGTACATGTGAGATTCAGGGTCACTTTCTAGTTTCTAATCCAATGGGTACAAATAGAATAGAAAGTGATCCAGAATCGCTTTGTGTGTACACAGACAAAGGGCGAGATGTACTAAAGGGAAAATGCGGTAAAACGGGGGTTTTACCGCATTTTCCTATTTACCATCACCCGTCCGCCCCGTTTTTGCATGGCAGGGTATCGCCACCCAGAGGGTGGCGATACCCTATAGAAGCCTATGGGCTTCTATTGCCACCCGACATCCGCCGTCCGCGCGCCCCCCCCCCCCCCCCTCCCGTCCTCCTGATCTCCTCCTCCCCCAGCAGGTGTCACAGCCGGCAGGACATCCGGCTTCAGGGGGGAGGAGGAGACGCAGGGGGACACTGGCAGCCGCCGGGAGGTGACGGAGACCCCCGCAGACCAGATCACAGGTATCGCGGGGATCTCCATCACTGCAACCCGATGCTAGCCGCATATGTTAGTACATATGCGGCAGCATCGCGGCGGCTGCCATGCGAAGGGGGGCCAATTATATTAATACATCCCGCCCTAACTCTCTTTGTGTAAATTATTTCTCCCCACCTGCAGTGCAAATAGTCCTGGGTGACCTCCCAACAGTCGGAATTCTGATGCTTTGTAGACCGATGTAATCCCACCTGTTAAAAGCCTGACAATCTGGATCCCAAACTGGAGATTTGGGCAGCAAAATGGAAAATGAGATTTAATATTGATAAATGTAAGGTTATGCATGGTACATCTCCCAACAGTACCTCTTTACTCTACGCAAGATCTACATCTCTCATCCACACTCATTATTCTCTCCCATTCATGGTTCCATGATTTTGATCGGGCTGCACCCACTCTGTGGATTGCCCAACCATGCACAATAAGACTCTCCTCTACTCTCCAATCAAGTGTTCCTTGAAAACGTATCTCTTCAGGCAAGCTTATTACATTCCAGAACCACCCACATAAACCATCATAAATATTGTGTATTCAATTACCGTATTTTTCGGACCATAAGACGCACCTAGTTTTTAGAGGAGGAAAGTAGGAAAAAAAATATTCTCGTCCAAATAGTGTGATCAGAAGGAGACCCCACTGCAGCACTGCTGGAGGTACAATCGCCACTTGCACTGGTGGGGCGGGGAATTCAAACAATTTTAAGCCTTTTCTCTCCCACTCCTCCTCATCTTCCTGCCCTACACTTGTCATCTTCTACTCCAGGGGTGGGCAATTATTTCAGCTGGGGGGCCACTTTACCACTTCCAGTAAATATTCGAGGGCTGCGGAAAAAGGGGTGTGGCCACTCAAATTGGGGGATGTCCACACAGAATGAATCTAAATGCCCTTTTTTTAATTAGGGATGCCAATCCCATGATATCCTCCCCTTGTACAGTTTGCAGCTTTTCCTTCCTCCCCCCTAGTTTTTACCAGTCCTTACACAGAGATAGCAGATGGCATACAGGGCAGCCCAGCAGAGAAAGTAAATAATATTAAATATAATAAAATGTAATTAAATGAATGAGCAATGCACCCGTCAGGAAAAAAAAAACTTGATTATTAAAAAAAAAACAATATTTACAGCTCATTCTGGGAAGCTGCATACTGAGTACCTGCACAATCAATACAGGTCAGTGCGGCTTGCTCCACGCCGCACCAACATCGTCGGCTTGCTGATTACAGCTAACCGCCAAGCGAGTTGTAGCAAGAGCCGCACTCGAAACATCCTCCTAGGCTACCGCAGGAACTTGGAGACTTGTATACAAAGAGGTACACGTATTCGCTCCATAAGACGCACACACTTTCCCCCCCACTTTTTTGTTGAGAAAAATGCTTCTTATGGTCAGAAAAATAAGGTTCATCCCCAATGTACAGTACAGACATATCCTCACTCATTTTATCTCACCTTTCCCTCATCCTGATCCCTGGCCAACATTGCTGGGTCACCATATCATACAGCCCACCAAGAAACTTTGTAATCTGGGGTATCATTATGCAATAGATAACACCTATCCTTATGTATCAAAGCCTATTTCCCTTCAGCCAGTAAGCTAGTGAGCAGGACATTCCTACCGATTTGACTGTCTGTAACTACCCAGTTTGATTTATCACTATTTCAAATTGTAAAGCACAATTTAATTTACTGTCCTATATAAGAAACTGTTAATAAATAAATAACAAGTACCATTGGAAACATCTGTAAATATCAGTTACTCTGGAGTCTATGGGTTAAATTTGCTAAGATAGGAGTTCTATTTTGGACAGGCTGTTGCTATGGGCAACCAATCAGATTCTATTAAAAGTTTATTCTAAAAGTTTCTAAAGTACCAAAGTACATCCCATCTGAAAAAGAACTCCCATCTTAGTAAATATACCTCTTTGAATGACTGGTAATGGAGTAGGACACATCAGTAACACAGATTTCCAGGTGTATAAAGAAATATGAATTATTTGTGAACGGTTTAATTAACATATTTTAAGCAATATACAGTATGGCCCTTATTCTGGTTCACTTGCAAATGCAAATTCCTTATCAAATGGACAAAACCATGTGCACTGCAGGGGGAGGGGGGAAGATGTAACATTTGCAGAGATATTTAGGTTTGGGTGAGTTATTTTGTTTCTGTGCAGGGGAAATACTGACTGAATATAGATCTCACTTTGAAGTAAAACACCACCCAATCTAATTCTCTCTGCACAAGTTACATTTGCCCCCCCCCCCCCCTGCAGTGCACATGGTTTTGTCCATTTGAGAAGGAATTTGTCTTTGTGAGTGAACCAGAATAAGGGCCTATGTCTCTTTATTTCTGTGCTGGCAAGTGTTCAAACATTTACAAGAATGCTGCTTCAAACACCCACTTTGCAATGTACATTGCGATGTTGAATGCCTTTTATTTACAATCACATTTTTAAGAAATACCTGTGTTTCTGCACTTTAAAGGGATTATGCTAATGAAGGTCATCATTATTTTTCATTATTATTTGTATCAATGCACACCATGTTCTTTTACATCTTGAATGTACAATATTTCATAACTTTTCTCAGAAGTGAAAAGTGAGGTCAGATGTTGGAGAAAGATTAAGTACTATTATTTATTCAAAAAAAAAATACAAATAAAGTTTAATATTCTACTAGACAGAATAGCTTTTATCTTGCACAGGGAAATTCAGTACTAACTTTATCAATGCTAGAAATATATCCAATATAATAAAAGCTTAACTCTGCTTCTCACCTCTATGGTGTGCTGCTGACAGAGCTTCATTCGGGGGCACACACCCACACACACACCTACACACCTCAGCATGACAGAGACTGTTGTCCCTGCAGCTCTGTCATTTTGATAGGCTAGTGGCTAGTAAAGGAATGATAAAAGAAGCTTACGTATTGAAATCTTTCCCTTGTGTAAATTGAATGACATGCTGAAGTAAAAATCTTTTGCATAATTATGCTATACAGTCCACAATGTTATATTTAGTGGGGCAGCATCAGCAAATTGTATGCTGATGAGCAGGTGACTCAGTGTGGGTCTGGAGCGATCCAACCATACAAGTAGGGTGGGCAATCCTGGGATCCGAATCTGCGAGATCCTGGGATTTGGCCCCAAAAACTCTGGGGTTTCAATCCCGAGATTGGAGGTTTCATTCTCGGGATTTTGGGATTAGACTGCGCATGTCCCCGGGTATGCTAGGCTTCTCCTGTCCCCGGCAGCGTATGATGCGGTTATAGATCATGCTCCGCAGGCCACAGAGCCGCACAGCATGCCTGAGTAGCCTCGATCCGGGCCGCACTGCCAGCCCCGTTCTCTTGCATTCTGCTTGGCTTTCGGACAAACAGCCCACCCACCAGGCTCTTGGCAGCATCTCCCGCCCACTTGGCTCCTGGCTGCACCACCCGGCTCCCAGCCGCACCCCGCACATGTAAATTAATATGCGAGCTGGCCGGGGTGGTTTTTTTTTAATTAGGGAAGCCAATCCCAGGTAAGAGGCTGTATGACACACCTAGAAGCTGCCTGTGGAGACCAGTTGAGGTTCTAGCCAGAGACCGATTGCTCATAGGTCTCACAGAACAAATCCCGGTAGCCCAGAGTACCTGTGAGGCTGGCTGTCAATGAATACATCTTTTCTTTTTTTAAATGTGGCCCTACCCAAATTAGTGGCCCCATCCCCTCCTTTTTATCTCACAAACAACCTTTTCTCAGTCCACAGAGCACCATACACTGATATAATAGCGGGTGCTATATGGGGTGTAACTATTTCTGGGGTGTTTCTGGGCTCCACTGAGGGAGAGGTGAATGGCGGTCATACTGAGGATTTGTTTATAAATCAGTCAGACACTCTTTTCTTACCCTCCAACATTTCCAATGAAAAAATCGCTACAGGGTGTATGGCCATAGATAGAGGACATAACCTTTTGTAAAAGGGGTGTGGTCTTGACCCTTTTACTTTCCACTACATATCCCAATTTCTTTAGGCATCCCATGTTAAAAGAAATACAGAGCTGGCTGTCCCTAACTGGAACATGGCTGCACGGGGTCTTGCCGGAAGATCAGCCGCTGTTAGTCCCCGCTGCCGGTTACTCCATGCTGCAGCACGCCTACAGGTGACGTCACGCCGCCCACTCTTTGATCATGGCGGCTTGTGCTGTTGCGGCTGGGTGCGACATGGAGAGAGACATACAAATTCAGGGGCAGATTTATTAAGCTCGGTGAGGTGATAAAGTGTCTGGTCTTTATCACCAGCCAATCATCTTGTACCTGTCATTTTTCAATCCAAGCCTGTAACTTCACAGGTAGGAGCTTGTGAAGCCTTCCACAGGTGAGTATCTCCTTCTCTTTTCCTACAGGTGCTTAGGTAAGTATTCAGGACTCCGCTTTTCTTTCTTTTAAATATTCAACAAGTTTATTATTTACAGACAGAGGGATCATATAAGGTGGAAATATGCAATCAACAGTTACATCACCACTAACAACAGGAATTACAGGTTTTATTAAGCCGGAACAGTGAGGGTCGCTCCTTCAAGGGTTTCCTCTGCTCGCGTGTTCCTTCTTGCTACAAGTGCATATACAACTAATCCTGCCTTATATGCTAAAATAAATAAACAGGTCAATACAAGTTATCAATCAATTGTTACACTGTCATAACCGATGGGAATTCGGGTATTAACCTTAGTATTATTATTATTGCGCAATAATGTAGGTAAATACTGTTACTAACGTTAAGATATATCCTATTCTATTCTAGATACGACAGAAGTGGTGCCTAAGACTCTCCCTCTGCACATGACAACTCAGTAGGCTAACAGGTAATAATAACAATAGACACAAAATACCTTTCCGTATATCAAAGCGATGCTGACCCAGTCCCCAATGAGTCACGACCCTTCCCAAAAGTCCCAAAGTCCTAACTGTCCCGTAATAGTTTAGTGAAGTTCACTGGGTGTAGGGGATCCTAATGGGAATCTTTACTACAATGAACGTCGTAATGTTTTCCTGGCCGACACAAGGTTAAGATTGCGCCTATATCTGTATCTGTTACTTTAGTCCTGTCGGCACTGACTCACTGTCTGGTTGAAGCGGAGTTAGTAATCCTGGGCTTCCCCTGGCATATAGCCAGGTTTAACCCTGAAGTAGCTGGCTTACTAACTGATCATTAGGAGTCCTGCCTGCTCTTGTATATTTCTTGCAGCTCTATCTATTTCACGCTGACCAGTAGAGGGCGTCCCCTGATGCTTTCCCCATCGGGTTTAGCCCTGTGCGCCGACTGCGGGTATTTTCCTTTAAGCGTCCCCTGACTATTTTGCAAGCCGGGTTTAGCTCAATATCACTATACGTCTATGCCAGCGTCAAGCGGGTCTATGGTCTGACTGTCCCTTTTTACAATCTCTGGCCTGTAGATGTCCCTTTTCTTCTATTCGATATATTCCACTAGACAAGCTTTCTACTACCAGCGGAGGAGTACTTTACTTTCTCCTAAGGACAGTCTATAGGCTGGGAGGACTAACTTCTCGCTTATACGCTTCTCTCTAGTTACTAGTAAAGCAGTGTATAATCTTTATTTACATGACTTCCATTACAAAGTTCATTTAGATGGTTCACAAACTAAGATGATCCTGTAGGCAGGTTCTGGATGCAGATTATACTGGGGAGTAACGCTGTGAGATTGCGCAGCAAGGGGGTCTAAGGCTTAGTAGCCCAGTGGAGAGTCCGTTATGAACTGTCAGCAAGACTTATGGGGGGCGGAGCAATCCCCTGTGTGGAAGGCTGGGCCTTAATAATGGGTGCAGGGAGGCGTTGCAGCTGCCTGTGTCCCTTTAGCCTGGTTACACCCCTGGGTGTGGCTCTGGCTATATTGCGGAGCTGATGTCACTCACCACTGGCTATGAGGGTTGTGCTGTCCATCAACGGGAGTTGGCACACCCTCCTTCACTACCAATGCTGCTGGGGGTGGCTCCCGGGGTGTGTTCACTGAAATAGGGCGGTTCTTGTGCTGTAGGGGGGCCGGACTAGCACTCACCACTCCCCGCCTCTGTTGTGCTTTAGGTCCGACTGACCGCCGCCTCCTCCAGGGAATCCCCGCCTCTGACGATGACGCGGCCTGCCTCCGAGTCTCCAAGATGGCGCCGCCTCAGCCGGGGGATCTCCGTTGCCGAGCTCTGAAGCTGCCGCCGACAAGCTGCCAGGAGGTTACGCTGCTGCTCTCACCATCCCCTATCTCCAGAGGACGCGTCGAAGCCTGCCGGGGTATACGGTAAGTTTCTTCCTCTCTCCCCAGCACCGCTGTCCGACGCTGTTAGGCTGCGTAGCTCTGCCAGTCAACTCTCCTCCAGGACACTGCGCCACACCGACCAACGGCCCCTTTTTTTATATCCCCGGCACCCGCACCCTCTCAAGCCCGTTTCCTCCACGAGCCCCACAACTTTATAAAGTCCTGTTACCAGCCACAAGTCTCTCTCTTTTCCGCGCAGGGCATATGAATTTGCAAACTGCATTCTGCACCAGGAACATGGGGAAGATACAGCAGGGCATCATGAGCCCACATACGAAGTTATCACATTTTTCCGGGGTGGAATCTTGCATGTCCTCATGCATTTTACTTCTTTCATTACAAACAACAAAATACCACTACTTATATACTTTAACCATTGCAACACATTACATACTTTTAAATCAGTAGAATTTACATTTCTACCCTTAACGACTTTTCTTTAAACAGGTTAGGCTTAGTCTCTAAACCGGAGAGGTTTCACACCCCTTGTACTCCTGACTGGCCTTTCCGGCCTCTGCTCTGGAGTGTTTTGTTCAGGGAATAAGTCAGGGCTATACGGTTGGCTTATGTCTGCTGCCATCTTTTCACTTGTGCGGTTCGACGTGGCTTTGTGTATTCCGCCATGTGGAATAGCACTATCCATAAACAGTAACAAGTCCATTGGGTCCCGCATAAAGTCTTCGAAACTTGGACTATGATTCTTGGTGTCTGGAGGGTGCATTTCCGGAAAGTCTTGTTCCCTCCGAGCTTTATAGAGTTTCAGGTTGTTACGATGGATCATTTTGACATTGCTGGTTCCTTCTCCCTCTTTCCTTATCCCATACACGACAGTCTCAGTTGACGGTAGGTGGACAATCTCATATGGCGTGGCTTCCCAGATGGGGTCTAGTTTGCTGCTTCTCTGATTATTTTTCTTTAAAACTCGATCTCCGACTTTCAAGGGTTCTGCCCCGGCGTTCTGATTATAGTCACTTTCCTGCCGATAGTGAACCTCTCCCATTCTCTTGGTGACCATCTCTTTGGCAAGATCCATCCTCTGTTTGTGTTCAATCACCCAGTCTGTTTGAGGAGAGTTTACATTTTCGGTGAAGGCATTGAGTTCTAAGTCCGCTGGCAGTTTCCCCTTTCGCCCAAAGAGCAAGTAATACGGGGTATGTCCTGTGGAGGCGTGTTCGAGATTATTGTATAGATACGTAAACTCGGGTAACAACGAGGGCCATTTTAGTTGGTCGGCTGGGGATAGGGCCCGGATCCTTCCTAACAGGGTCTGGTTAGCTCTCTCACAAAGTCCATTGCCCTGTGGATGGTAGGGCGTAGTTCTGATTTTTTTGCATCCATAGGTGTCACAAAGTTCTTTGAGTAGGTGTGCCTCAAATGCTGGACCCTGATCAGTAAGGACCTGTTCTGGGAACCCGTAGGGTCGGATAAAGTTCTTTAGGAAGGTCTCCGCTGTGGTCTTAGCGGTCAGGTCCCTGACGGGGACCGTCACCATAAATTTTGTATAGTGGTCTACTATCATCAACGCGTATTGATATCCTGCACTGCTGGGCCCCACTTTGACGTGATCCAACGTCACGATTTCCAGCGGATAGTTACTTTGGATGGGTTTCAATGTTGCCTTCTTAATTGCACAAGCGGAACACTCTTCAATCCACTTTGCGACATCAACATGTAGCCCTACCCAGAAAAAGTTCTTTCTTATAGCATTCTCCGTTTTCTTCGTTCCAAAATGCCCAGACCTTTCATGGTAAGCTCGCAGAATTTGAGTTCGCTGTTCTGCTGGAACGAGTATTTGATTCAGGTGATCATGCGTGCAAGGATCGATGCTACTCTTAACCAACACCCCGTTAATGAAGCTTACTCGATCTCGGTATCGTAATAGCTGGATCAGTTCAGAAGGAAGTCTTTGCCGTTCTTCTTTGTTGGGGACTTTCTGGGTGGTAAGGAGAAGTTTGAACTGTTGTAGCACATTGTTTTTGGCTTGCAAGTCTCTCCAGTTCCATTCTTGGTGACAAGATGCATCTTCCTGTACAGCCGACAAAATAATCTCGGTGTTTCGGAGAGTAACTGTGTGTTGCTTGATGGGCATGGGACCAAATAAGGGAATCTCGACTTCTTCCCATTGGTCTTCCTTTTCTGATTCTGCCTCCTGGGGTAGCCTCGAGAGAGCATCAGCATTAGAGTTCATTCTTCCACTCCTGAATTTTATTTTATACTGGAAGTTCTCTAATCGGGATACCCATCTTTGTTCCAACGCCCCTAATCGAGCCGTTTGCAGGTGTGCCAGTGGATTATTGTCGGTATATATAGTGCACGGAGTGGCGGCGAGGTAGTCTTTGAATTTCTCCGTTACTGCCCATATCAACGCCAATAGTTCTAATTTGAAGGCACTATAGTTCTGGTCATTCCTTTCAGTTTTCCTCAAGCCCCGGCTAGCATACGCTATGACCCTTTCCTTACCGTCCTGATCTTGGGCTAGCACAGCTCCTAATCCTAGGTTGCTGGCATCGGTGTAGACCTTAAAGGGAAGGTCGTAATTTGGATATGCCAGCAAGGGGGCCTCGATGAGTAAATTCTTTAGTGTCTGGAATGCTTCTTCCTGTCTGCTACTCCAGTTAACAACGGCGTTCCCTCTGATGTCCTTTCCGGATACGCTTCTCAGGAGTTCATGCAAGGGGTTTGCAATCTTCGCGAACCCGGCTATAAATCGCCGATAGTATCCGACGAAACCTAAAAATCTTCGGACATCTTTTACAGTGACGGGTGTCGGCCATTCTCGAACTGCTTTTATTTTTTCGGGGTCTGCGGTCACTCCCTCTGAGCTGACGATATGTCCCAGGTATTGAACACTAGTTTTAAGAAGATGACATTTCGAAGGCTTTAGCTTGAACCCGTACTCCGCAAGCCGTTCAAAGACTTCTTCTAAGTGTTGGAGATGCTGGTCGTAATTACTGGAGAAAACGATAACGTCGTCTAAGTAAATGAGCAACGTATCAAAGTTCTTAGAGCCCAGACAGTGCTCCATGACCCGTTGGAATGTGGCTGGAGCGTTGGTTAATCCGAAAGGCATCTGATTGAATTCAAATAACCCCATTGGGGTGGTGAACGCAGTCTTTTCTATATCATCTGGAGCCACGGCGACTTGCCAGTACCCGCTTGTTAGATCGAGGGTCGAAAAGTACACAGCCGATCTTAGAGCCGTCAAGGATTCTTCTATCCTAGGGAGTGGATAAGCATCCCTATGCGTGACTGCATTCAATTTTCTATAATCAATGCAAAACCTTAGCTCTCCGTCTTTTTTCCTGACCAGCACTATCGGTGCAGCCCACGGGCTATAACTGTCCCTGATCACTTTGAAAGCTTTCATTTCCTCTATCATCTTTTTCACGGGCTGGTACAACGCTGGAGGAATCGGACGGTGACGTTCCTTGATGGGAGGAGCAGACCCAGTTGGAATGTGGTGATAGATGTTCTTGACTCTTCCGAAATCGTTAGCACTCTTACTGAAGGTTTTCTCGTTCTTCATCACCAAGCGCAACACTCCGGTCTTTTCTTGTTCTGTGGTATTCTGGTCCCCAATCTGCAGTTTCTCCCACCATAGGGTTTCTTTTTGAACTGCCAGTTCGTCTTGGTGACTCATTGCCTGTTGGAAGTGGGGTTCTTCTGCGTCTATGATGTCCTGAAAGTTGACCTCATAAACTTGTGCCAAGGCTTGGAATCTTGGTATCTTAATAGCATGGTTATGGGGATTTAGGACTCTTACAGGCACTCTCCCTTGTACCACAGTTACTAAGGCTCTGGCCACTATGAATTGCTCAGCCCAGGCGGTGTGCCTTCTCTGGATAACGGCATCATAGTCTTTTCCTTTGGGCCCGATCTTAGTCTTGCACCATAATACAGTTTCTGAATTTGGAGGCAAGAGTACCTTCCGCCGCTCGGAAATACGGACACTTCCAATTTCTCCTCGATTGTCCACAAACCTTTGGTGACACTTCAGGAAGCGGATGGTCTGTTGTAAGGGTCGTCTCTCAGTAAGAGTTCTGGTGGATAATTCTTGTCGAAGGGCACTAATCAATTGCTCTGGGCAGTTCCTTAGGACATTCATTCCAATAATTATTGGTGGTAAACATTGATCTTTGACAGCTGTAACTAAGCATCCCTGACTGAGGAGCCTAGCTTGTCCGATCTCAACCTCAGCCTCACAATACCCACAGCATTCAATACTCTGTCCATTGCTTGCTAGTAGTTTCAACCAGGCCGGTGGTGGGGCTATGATAGTGTCCTCTCTCCAGTGCTTAATAAACTCGCCCCACTGAATAGTGGTCACTTGCGACCCAGTATCCAACAATGCTGGCAGGTTAATTCCATTAACTTTAATTTCAATTATGGGACAACACCCGACGAATTTTGGTGTCCATTCTTGTGATGTGGGACCTTCTACTGCGGAGTCTCCCGACGGTTGGTCCCTGCCCTCGGGATTTCCTCGTTTAAAGGGTCGGTGCTGCGGCAATTCCGCTCTATATGCCCACTCCTCTGACAACGTCTACAGATAGGCCTTCCTTGTTCGTCGAATTTGTCCGTAGGCAGTCGTCTAGAGCTCCATGAAGCACCTCGCCCTGCACTACCGTAAGATGGTTCTCTCCCCATCCGCCATGATCTCTGGGGTGCCTGTGTCTCTTTCAAGGTTCTCAACTCCCGACATAGCTCAGTCATTCCCTGGGTCAACTCAGCAATTTGCCCCTTCATTTCCGTGATATGGTCTTTAGGGGTAGCAGATTGGATTTGCTGGAGAGTGGTTTCAACAGGTGGGTTTACAGTTCCCTTCTTGTGTTTATCACCTAATACTTTTCTGATCAGCTCTTTGAAGTCCGAAAAGCTGATAGGCGATTCCTGTCGATATAACATTTTTACCTGTCCCTTGATGTTTACATCATAAATGCCGTCAAGGAATTGATTGGTTAGGGTCTCATTTTCTTCAATAGGTTCTTTTGGGGCACACAATTTTATATCTTGTAACGCCTCCTGCAACACTACAGCATATTCTCTGAGTGTCTCATGCGGTTGTTGTTTCCTGGAATAAAACTGCGTTTTCAGTTCTGATAGAGTTTTGGTATCAAACACTTTTGCCAGCTTGTTTAATATATCTGTTGCTGATTTTCTTTGACCTTCTGGCCACGACTTCACTTCCCTTTTTGCGAACCCCTTCAGCTGAGCTAAAAGGATCTCTACTTGTTGCCTTTCATCCAATCTGTATACTTGAAACATGGTTTCAATCTGTTCTCTGAAGTCACGGAACACATTGGTTTCAGTCGTCTCGCTATCTCCGGTGTAAGTGGGGAGCCATGGTGCCCCAAAGTAATAGGGCATGGTTATCGATGCCGGTTTGCGTATTGTAGAGCTCAATGTCTCTGTTGCATCTCCTTGGCCCTTGTCACCAAACATATCCCCTTGCCCCTCTTGAATGTCGTCTTGAGACATTTTAACTCTCGGTTGGGGTTTCTTTCGCTTTTAATGTACGTATCCTGTTCGTCGGACGCCAAATGTGAAGCCTTCCACAGGTGAGTATCTCCTTCTCTTTTCCTACAGGTGCTTAGGTAAGTATTCAGGACTCCGCTTTTCTTTCTTTTAAATATTCAACAAGTTTATTATTTACAGACAGAGGGATCATATAAGGTGGAAATATGCAATCAACAGTTACATCACCACTAACAACAGGAATTACAGGTTTTATTAAGCCGGAACAGTGAGGGTCGCTCCTTCAAGGGTTTCCTCTGCTCGCGTGTTCCTTCTTGCTACAAGTGCATATACAACTAATCCTGCCTTATATGCTAAAATAAATAAACAGGTCAATACAAGTTATCAATCAATTGTTACACTGTCATAACCGATGGGAATTCGGGTATTAACCTTAGTATTATTATTATTGCGCAATAATGTAGGTAAATACTGTTACTAACGTTAAGATATATCCTATTCTATTCTAGATACGACAGAAGTGGTGCCTAAGACTCTCCCTCTGCACATGACAACTCAGTAGGCTAACAGGTAATAATAACAATAGACACAAAATACCTTTCCGTATATCAAAGCGATGCTGACCCAGTCCCCAATGAGTCACGACCCTTCCCAAAAGTCCCAAAGTCCTAACTGTCCCGTAATAGTTTAGTGAAGTTCACTGGGTGTAGGGGATCCTAATGGGAATCTTTACTACAATGAACGTCGTAATGTTTTCCTGGCCGACACAAGGTTAAGATTGCGCCTATATCTGTATCTGTTACTTTAGTCCTGTCGGCACTGACTCACTGTCTGGTTGAAGCGGAGTTAGTAATCCTGGGCTTCCCCTGGCATATAGCCGGGTTTAACCCTGAAGTAGCTGGCTTACTAACTGATCATTAGGAGTAATGCCTGCTCTTGTATATTTCTTGCAGCTCTATCTATTTCACGCTGACCAGTAGAGGGCGTCCCCTGATGCTTTCCCCATCGGGTTTAGCCCTGTGCGCCGACTGCGGGTATTTTCCTTTAAGCGTCCCCTGACTATTTTGCAAGCCGGGTTTAGCTCAATATCACTATACGTCTATGCCAGCGTCAAGCGGGTCTATGGTCTGACTGTCCCTTTTTACAATCTCTGGCCTGTAGATGTCTCTTTTCTTCTATTCGATATATTCCACTAGACAAGCTTTCTACTACCAGCGGAGGAGTACTTTACTTTCTCCTAAGGACAGTCTATAGGCTGGGAGGACTAACTTCTCGCTTATACGCTTCTCTCTAGTTACTAGTAAAGCAGTGTATAATCTTTATTTACATGACTTCCATTACAAAGTTCATTTAGATGGTTCACAAACTAAGATGATCCTGTAGGCAGGTTCTGGATGCAGATTATACTGGGGAGTAACGCTGTGAGATTGCGCAGCAAGGGGGTCTAAGGCTTAGTAGCCCAGTGGAGAGTCCGTTATGAACTGTCAGCAAGACTTATGGGGGGCGGAGCAATCCCCTGTGTGGAAGGCTGGGCCTTAATAATGGGTGCAGTGAGGCGTTGCAGCTGCCTGTGTCCCTTTAGCCTGGTTACACCCCTGGGTGTGGCTCTGGCTATATTGCGGAGCTGATGTCACTCACCACTGGCTATGAGGGTTGTGCTGTCCATCAACGGGAGTTGGCACACCCTCCTTCACTACCAATGCTGCTGGGGGTGGCTCCCGGGGTGTGTTCACTGAAATAGGGCGGTTCTTGTGCTGTAGGGGGGCCGGACTAGCACTCACCACTCCCCGCCTCTGTTGTGCTTTAGGTCCGACTGACCGCCGCCTCCTCCAGGGAATCCCCGCCTCTGACGATGACGCGGCCTGCCTCCGAGTCTCCAAGATGGCGCCGCCTCAGCCGGGGGATCTCCGTTGCCGAGCTCTGAAGCTGCCGCCGACAAGCTGCCAGGAGGTTACGCTGCTGCTCTCACCATCCCCTATCTCCAGAGGACGCGTCGAAGCCTGCCGGGGTATACGGTAAGTTTCTTCCTCTCTCCCCAGCACCGCTGTCCGACGCTGTTAGGCTGCGTAGCTCTGCCAGTCAACTCTCCTCCAGGACACTGCGCCACACCGACCAACGGCCCCTTTTTTTATATCCCCGGCACCCGCACCCTCTCTTGCCCGTTTCCTCCACGAGCCCCACAACTTTATAAAGTCCTGTTACCAGCCACAAGTCCCTCTCTTTTCCGCGCGGGGCATATGAATTTGCAAACTGCATTCTGCACCAGGAACATGGGGAAGATACAGCAGGGCATCATGAGCCCACATACGAAGTTATCACAAGCTGATTGGCCGGTGATAAAGTACCAGCCACATTATCACTTCACAGAGCTTAATAAATCTGCCCCTCAGTCACTGGCACTACTTACTGGCCACACAGTATGCCGGAACTTGAAGTCTCCACACAGCTGTGACGTACAGCAACAGGAGTCTGAGTGTTGGGAGGCGGGCCTGCCAAATTTCTCCGCCGTGCACCCTGGGAGAGACTTGTACAATTGGTACAGTTTATTTTAGCCGGTACAGACCGTTAAAAAACAGTACTGTACCGGCTAAAATGGTACAATATCAATAGGAGGGTACAGAGTCAGATCACCCCTCCCTCATTGGAGCCCAGAAACACCCAAGAAATAGTTACACCCCATATAGCACCCACTATTATATCAGTGTATGGTACTGTGCTCTGTGGACTGGCAAAGGTTGGTTGTGTGAGGAAAAGGAGGGGATGGGACCACTACTTTGGGTATGTCCACATACCCAAAGTAGCCAGCCTCACAGGTACAGAAGGGGGCTACTAAAACACAGGTGTGACTGTGATCCATACACATTCGAAATTGCTCTGGTGTCTTTGTTGAATCTACCAGTCTGTGCTGATAGTTGCATAAGCATTTCATCTGCAATGCCTCCAGTGGACATCTTAATACAAATCCCAGCAGCAGCAATAGCAATACACAGCCGCTGTGTACAAATTCGCAGCTAAGAAGGTATATGCCTTCTTCCTTGTGTCATGCCTGTGTCCAGTTTGCATTATCTCACCTATTTGCAGCAGATTGTTCTGTTAGTTAGGACTTGGAGGTGCATGTTTTACTGAGGAGTGAAAGTGTTAATAGACGGCCTGGCAGAAATGTTCTGCAGAAATGCGCACTGTGAATTAATATTCACAGACAGCATGAGGGAAGCCACAGCAGCCATCGTGACTGCAGTCTCAGCTTTGTGACCTGCAGTATATCCCATTTAGGACACAATCCTGCGATTCAACACCACCCAAAGCTAAATATATATACAACAGGACTCATTATCGTACACTCAGAGTCAATACCCCGTCAAATCACCCATACTGCCAGCAACAGTTTTGCTCATTTTCTCCAGTTGCTTCCTTGGTGTTGCCCTTGGACACCACTCAGGTGTGCTCTCCATATCCAGTCTCCTCACCTCCATCTTTGAACGGTGTCATTCAAATGGTAAATTTGTCATAGGTGTGAGAATTGCCAAGCAAACATTGTTATTCATCAAAATTAACTGTAATGTTTATCTTTTTTTTTTTAGACATTTTTTTATTTGAGTTTATATAATAAATGTGAAAGGCGCTGACATTTTGAGCAGATATTTTGAACACCTCTCACAGAGAAGTTGGCACTCAAAGGGTTAAACATTACCAGACTACTACTGTGTGCTTTTTTTCTCTCCCATGATTTATGTAACAAAGCTATCGTCTCTGTCATTATGCAGTCAGAAGTTAACATTCAGAATGTTGATACCATAATGACATTCAACATGCCATCATCTACAATGCCAACACCTTATTTTAGGGTCAGATTTACACCCTATTTTATGTTTGCCAATTAACAATCACCCAATATCTGTAAAGATGATAAAGGGTCATGGGCAGGGGCGGATCCAGGATAAAATGACAGGGGGGGCACCATGATAAAAGAGGGTTTAGGGGGGGGGCGGTGTTAGTGGTGCCAGTGTACATGCTAAGAGAGCGTCAGAGAGAGGGTGGGAATGGGATTAAAAATAGGCCCTGGCATTTAAAGTACGCAGGCCCACCATGGTGACAAAAGTGAAGGATGTAGTTTTGCACGCGCCGAAGGCGCGCTCCGGAAAATGTGGTGTGGCCACTCAATAGGGGGCATGTCCTTGAGTGTAGTGTACAACACCATATACAACTTCTACACATTATGCAACAAAATACTAGACCCCATTATACTTGCCCCTTACACATGATGCCAAATGGAATGAGCCAAAATTCACATAATGCCACACGGATTGAGCCAAAATTCAAATAATGCCACATGGATTGTGTCAAAATTCACATCAAGCCACACGGATTGAGCCAAAATTCACATAATGCCACATGGATTGAGCCAAAATCCAAATAGTGCCACATGGATTGTGTCAAAATTCACATAATGCCACACGGATTGAGCCAAAATTTACATAATAACACACGGATTGAGCCAAAATTCACATAATGCCAAATGGATTGAGCCAAAATAAACATAATGCAACACGGATTGAGCCAAAATTCACATAATGCCACACGGATTGAGCCAAAATTCACATAATGCCACACGGATTCAGCCAAAATTCACATAATGCCACACGTATTGAGCCAAAATTCACATAATGCCACACGGATTGTGACAAAATTCACATAATGCCACACGGATTGTGACAAAATTCACATAATGCCACACGGATTGAGCCAGAATTCACATAATGCCACACAGATTAAGCCAAAATTCACAATACGTTTCATAAACAGGGAACATTGTCCACCAAAGGCGCGCATTAAACATTTAAACCATAATGTCCATTACACGTTAAGTTACACGCCATTATATCCATTATGTACAGTATTATGTCAAACACCATAATGCCTATTAAAAATTATGCTACATAAGTGCTGCTTATCTACATACTCATTGCCAAGGGTTCCATGCTCATTGCCAGAGGTTCCATGCTCATTGCCATGTGGGATTACATGCTCATTGCCAAGGGGAATACATGCTCGCGGTAAATGGGGGACAGCCGCCAGGCAGAAGTGATAGCCACTGACAGTGGCAGAGCCTGGCTGTATTCAGAGCACTGCAGGTCCAGGCTATTTTAAATAATACCCCTTTCACACCAGAAAATGCATTCCCAGGTTGGCCCCTTTTACACCAGCCTAGTCCCTGCATTTTCTTGTGTGAGGGGGAGAGAAAACCACCCCTCCCCCCCTTTAACCAGTTATCTTATTTAACCGGCTATATCTTCGGAACCAACTGATCCATTTACATGAGACAAGTACCATATTGAAGAACTTTTGAGTGGGCTTTGAATGATTTTGGTCCAGTGAAACTGGAACATTTGGTTCCAGAGTAATCTGCCCTCAAAGAACATGAACAGCCATGAAATAACATTTAAAAAATAAAAAAAATAGTTTAACCGATTGACCGATATGGACCAGCCTGGTATCATATTGAAGGCCCAGCAATTTGGAATTGAATGAGATCAACGACAAGCTTCTGTGATGCCAGGGGGGGAACTGGCAGCCGTCGGAACCGGGTGGGGGTCGGAATTGACGGGTCCCATATTATCCTATGGGGAAAAAACGTTACAGCTTTGCCAGGCTATATCTCTGGTTCCCGGGGGGGCTAGATTCACGGGGCTGGGCTCGTTGGAAAGCCCTGGTCCTCAGCTATAAAATGAAATGACAGGGGGGGCACGTGCCCGGGTGCCCCCCCCCCCTGAATCCGCCACTGGTCATGGGCACAAGTTATGGGACACTGGTCCCTTCTTCTTTCAGACCTCCTTACAGGCCTATTTTTTTTTTGCTAGGGTTAGATGAAAACTGCACACGAAATTGCATTGTCGACAAGCCAACTGTTGACATTCACTATGTCAATGTTCAAGGAATGTTGACATGACATTAGTGCCAACAGTTGACATTCTGTACATGTCCACTTTCTGAATTTCCCTTCTGCTCCATGGGAGGTTTCTGTCCTCCCTGAGCTCGCCTTAGGATACCATACCCAACTTCCTAATTGACCTCCTCTACTACTACTTCCTCCTTCTATCCTTTGGCAATTCCCTCACCTATCTGTCCCCCTCGTGCAAAGCCTACAGTGAGCACCTTTCCCGCTGTTCCAATCTGCACTACTTGTTCCGTTATTGCCCTTATATAACTAGACTGTAAGTTCTCACAAGCAGGGCCCACCCCATCCTACCTTTTTTTTCTCATCTGCATTCAATTTGTCTACATTGAATGTCCCAGGTTTACATTTACCCTAATTTCCCCACTTACTGGGGTGTATCCAATGCGGCCGGGGAGGGGCTTTTTATGGCAAGGATGGCTTGTTTTCAGTGAGGATCGCAGAAAACAAGCCATCCTCACTGTCTAACCCCCTCGCTGGCTGAATTCCCCCGACTGGCAAGGTTTACGGCTAATGCAGCCCACTGCATATAACTGTGAGCCTCCCCGCTTTGATTGCCGCACTCGCTGTTTCCAACTTGCTTTTTAGAAATAGTGAGGTGGAAACGCCAAGTACCTGGGGGTCAGTTCAAAACTGAGGGTGGGATATGAAGGCAAGCAATAGGCACCACTCGCTGTCATAACTCGCCTGATTGGCATTAAATACAGTGTATCCCACGGTGCCTAACAAATCAACAACCAAACCTATTAATATTATTAATGACTATGTTTAGAGCATCATGTCTGGCTCTGAATCTAACAGCTGAAAAAGTGACAGTTTAAAAGGTTTGGATAACCTTTAGTGAAGATGAGCACATTATGAGTTTTTATAAATAAATTTAAAAGAAAAAACCTTGTTGCCCAGATGTATAAATAGCCCCCCCATAAGCTGATACGTGATTGCCTTGCAAATTCCTCTCAAAACATAACAATAACAGTAATACTATAAGTACTCTTGGCGCTGAATTACTAAGCGGAGGATTTTACAAGCTGCTGCTTATCAATGGGCTTGACCTTGAAATTTAAAGGGACAATAATATTTAGTGTAAAACTCCCCTCATTATGCCTATATTATTAGATTGAAGTTATCTATGGCTTTACTCAACATTTTTATCCATCCAAAATTCAGTGATCCTTTGAGTACCAAGTGAATTTGTCAAAATAGGGGGGAACATTGCCAAGCAAGCATTTTTACTCATCATAATGACCCGTAATGTTACCTTATGTCAGAAATATAATATTTTTTTCAAAACATTTTTTATTTGAACTTCTATAACAAATGTGAGCGACGCTGGCATTTTTAGCGGGTATTTTGAACATCTCTCACAGAGCTATTGGCACTCAAATGGATAAAATATATTATCCTCCAGGGTCTAATTCGCGACACTCTTATGTTCCAACCAGGGCCAGTGCTAGGGTGTTCGGCGCCCACCTGCAAAATATAAATTTGCGCCCTACCTCCCACATTTTACAAAGGAACAGCATGTTCCAAAGGGATGGGGTCTCACAAGGAAGGGGTGTGGCCACACAATAGTACCCCTAAACAAATTATGCTACACAGCAGTGACCCTTAGTAGCTTTACACCACACAGTAGCCACTCTTATTCACATTATGCCACCGGTAGAGCTCTTTTTTCCATTACGCCATACAGTAGTAGTGCTTCTTTTACATTATGCCACAGTAATGCACAATTTAACACAATATGCCACACAGTAATTCCCTTTACATTTTACATTTGTCACACACAACACATGGGGGGGGGGGGGTCATTTGTCACACTGAACACATGGGGGTTGGAACAATATTTGTGACAGAAAACAGAGCAGTGGTGGCACATGGTAACACAGTGGCTGGGATAGAAATAGAGAGGTGTGTGGCACAGTAACAGAAAACAGAGGGGTTACACAATGGCTGGGACAGAACACAGAGGTGGGTGTCACACAATGATAATAAACACATGGGGTGTCTCACAGTGACATAACATGGGTGGGTGTGTGAAGTGCACGGTCAGGTTCAGATCTCTAATCCGGGGTATTGAGGAGGCAACGGTTGGTGGGGTTTAAAGAACAAGTATGATTTATTACCTACCAATAAGCAAAAACGTAGAATTCACACTCTTGGCCTGGATCAGACTTTTAACATACAATTGATGAAAAACTTACATAGTAAAACAACTTCATGGTTACTCTGGACATCTCCAGGTGAATAACTAACTTTCGCTCATAAATCCCTTTATAATTTACTTGGTCTTACTAAACGGGTATGGTACACCTACACTATGTGAACCACTAGTACCGGTAACAATTATCGTCCTCAACTCGAGTCTAGGACTCGCCCTGTGCATAGGAATTAACATACCATTCCCAGGGGGGGGATGTCTCTAAGGAACGACCCGGCCTTCCTACGGATCAGTAGCCTGGGTGTTACCTTTGGCAGGCCTTCCTACGGATCAGTAGCCTAGGTCTTTGGGGGGGTGGTCCCTTCCCTATGGGGAATCGAGCCGATATGTCCTGATCTGTCCTTGACTCAGTAATGTTGCTATTACTAACGGGCAGAGGGGTCTTCTGGCGCAAGGACAATGGGTTCGGGGTACTGGGACTCTACTTGGGCCGACATCTGTACACCCCTTTTCCGATGTGCCCTGCACTGCCCGGCTCCCCTGAAATCTCACTCACTGTACTGTAGCTGGGTCAGCGTCATGCAGGCTCCTCTCTAGTAGGTGGGAGTGGGAGGATACTCTAGCTGGCACCCTCCTCTGGCTGTGCAGTGTAGCTGCAAGCCTCCGGAGTCTGCTGCTCTAGCCCACGGCTCCCCTGGTACACACACTCAGTGCGGCTGTCTGGAGCTGCTGCTCCCACAAGAGGTAAGGAGGGACGGGGTGAATAGCCACGCTCCGTCCCCTCTAGTTGCTGCTGACGTCACCTCTAGCTGCCGCCGGCTACTGTGTGCAGCTCCGACTCCTGTCACTGCCGCTCGGTTGGACCGCGGGGCTGCACAGCCTCCCGCGCTCAGCCCATCTTCTCTCCACCTCTCTCCACGTGCCTCCCGGAGACCTCTGACCTCCCTTCCGGCCTCTCTATGCGCCGTGCTGCCCACCAATCACGGCCGTCCTCCCTGCAGTCCATCTCTTGGGTGAGTCCCGCCTTTCCTCCCCTGACGCCCACAGCGATGGCAAGGGACATCCACCCCCTCTCCGGGGTGGAGTCAATTTTACATGCCTCGGGCAGTGGGACCCGCTGCCGGGTGCCACATTCACCCCCACTTTTCATGGCCGTGTCCTCACGCGCCAACATTATGCAACAACATATGCCTTCTCCACCAGATTTTTCAGCATTCTCCCCCTTTGGCCGGTAACAATGCCTACGGAACCAACGTCTGTTGGGAGCGAACCGGCTTCCTTTAACCGGCACCCCGCCGGGGCCAGTCACGTTTACTGCCTCAGCACCCTTCTTTCCTTCTACCACATCAAATTCCACCGTCTCGCCATCTGCAATACTGCGCCGGAATTTCCGGGGGTTGTTTTTCTTTATGGCAGTCTGATGGACAAAGACATCACCTTCCGTGTCATTCCTGTTAATGAACCCGTATCCACTTTGGATATTAAAGTGTACCTGTGTAGCTAGCACTTTCTTCCCCGCTTGGCTCCTCTGGATGCAGATGGCGTGTTGCAGGGCTCGCTTCTCAGTTTGATCTGTCAGTCGCCTGTCTGACTGCTTTGGGTGGTTCCATTGGCTTCCTGCTTCTCTACGCCATTCGGTTCTCCACCCTGACTCTCTATCATCGCCAGTTGGTGATCTGTTCTTCTGATACATCTCCCTTTTCATGTCTTCCATTCCTGCTGTCAGCTGCTCTATCTGTCTGCTCAGCGTCTGGAGTTTGTCTTCTTGGAGGTTCTGTCCGCCTTGTACAGCCATGTCTTTGATTGTCCTGGCTCCTTCCTGGCTGGTGGTGGTGGGCCCATGCAGGTCCCGCTGTTCCTTCGGACCCCATAACTCGGAGTATTCATCTTCTCGCTTGACCTCGGTGCCAACTACTGCGATGGCGGCTTCTTTGAAGTCCCTGAACGATTTCCCAGGCATCTGTCGACGGAGTAACCTCAGTTGTGCATGCATACTTTCCTTCACCACCCCTTCTGTAAGTTGGATGGCCAGTGTCTCGTTTGAGTTTTTAGCTTCTTCTGGGTCGATGGCCTGTATTGCCCTCAAAGCCTCCTGCAGGCTGAGGGCGTAGCCCCATAGTGTTTCTCCAGGTTGCTGTTTTCTCCCATATAGTTTCATTTTCAGTTCTGGGAGATTTCTTGTTTCAAACATGGTAGATAATCTCTTTAGGATCTGTTCCACTGTCTGTTTATGTTCTGGGGGCCATGACATCACCTCACGTAGGGCGGAACCAGTCAGCTGTCCTATCAATATTTCTATCGTCTGTTGCTCTTGAAGGATGTAAAGCTGGGACGTCGATCCTATTTTGTTTTTAAACTGTGCGAACGTCGCCCCTGACGATTCGTTTGCATCCCCGCTGTAGGTCGTCATCCATGGGGCCCCGAAGTAGTACGGACACATGATGGACGTGACCCTCGGTGGTGCGGGCTGTTCTTGTTGGGGTTCCCCTCCTGGTGTTGCATTTGTATTCGGTGGCGCTGGCACCACTGATGCCGCTGGTTGTTCCATCCTTTATTGCTTCCCAATTGTACCCTGGATCCTGTTCGTGACGCCAAGTGTGAAGTGCATGATCAGGTTTAGATCTCTAATCCGGGGTATTGAGGAAGCAACGGTTGGTGGGGTTTAAAGAACAAGTATGATTTATTACCTACCAACAAGCAAAAACGTAGAATTCACACTCTTGGCCTGGATCAGACTTTTAACATACAATTGATGAAAAACTTACATAGTAAAACAACTTCATGGTTACTCTGGACATCTCCAGGTGAATAACTAACTTTCGCTCATAAATCCCTTTATAATTTACTTGGTCTTACTAAACGGGTATGGTACACCTACACTATGTGAACCACTAGTACCGGTAACAATTATCGTCCTGAACTCGAGTCTAGGACTTGCCCTGTGCACAGGAATTAACATACCATTTCCAGGGGGGGGGATGTCTCTAAGGAACGACCCGGCCTTCCTACGGATCAGTAGCCTGGGTCTTACCTTTGACAGGCCTTCCTACGGATCAGTAGCCTGGGTCTTTGGGGGGGTGGTCCCTTCCCTATGGGGAATCGGGCCGATATGTCCTGATCTGTCCCTGACTCAGTAATGTTGCTATTACTAGCAGAGGGGTCTTCTGGCGCAAGGACAATGGGTTCGGGGTACTGGGACTCTACTTGGGCCGACATCTGTACACCCCTTTTCCAATGTGCCCTGCACTGCCAGGCTCCCCTGAAATCTCACTTGCAAGAGGCATACAATCTTGGCCACTAGGGCCTGACTCACTGTACTGTAGCTGGGTCAGCGTCATGCAGGCTCCTCTCTAGTAGGTGGGAGTGGGAGGATACTCTAGCTGGCACCCTCCTCTGGCTGTGCAGTGTAGCTGCCAGCCTCCGGAGTCTGCTGCTCTAGCCCACGACTCCCCTGGTACACACACTTGTTGCGGCTGTCTGGAGCTGCTGCTCCCACAAGAGGTAAGGAGGGACGGGGAGAATAGCCGCGCTCCGTCCCCTCTAGTTGCTGCTGACGTCACCTCTAGCTGCCGCCGGCTACTGTGTGCAGCTCCGACTCCTGTCACTGCCACTCGGTTGGACCGCGGGGCTGCACAGCCTCCCGCGCTCAGCCCATCTTCTCTCCACCTCTCTCCATGTGCCTCCCGGAGACCTCTGACCTCCCATCCTTCCGGCCTCTCTACGCGCCGTGCTGCCCACCAATCACGGCCGTCCTCCCCGCTGTCCATCTCTTGGGTGAGTCACGCCTTTCCTCCCCTGATGCCAGCAGCGCTGGCAAGGGACATCCGCCCCGGGGTGGAGTCAATTTTACATGCCTCGGTGACACAACACAGAGACAGTGACAGAACACAGGGGGGGTGTGTGACAGAATAGGGGGGATGACAGAACACAGAGAAGGATGTGACAGAGTGACAGAATAGGGGGGAGCGGGGCAGTGTCTTTCGTGCCCCTTCCTGCTGACCAATGACATGAATTGCATTTCAGCACTCAGAGCACTTACCTCCCACTCGGGGCAGGTTGTTTCTGGGGCCCACAGCAGCCATGATGCTGCCTTGTACAGCTGGGAGACAGGACAGCATTTCCTCATGTGCCGAGGACTCACTGCAGCTGTAGGGGTTTCATGCCAGCCGCGGAACAGTGCGGCATCAAAGGGGCTGACCGCAGAAACAATATGAAGCTCTGCAGGGTGGGCGGAGCTTGCTGTAATCTCGTGTGGTTTGGAGGCCGGGGCGCGCTGTGTTCGCTGACTGAAGCCTGGCTGCTGGCTATACAGCACTATAACTACAGCGGTGCCGCTTGCTTTAAACACAGCGTATTGTACACATAGCTGCCAGAGCCTGTCTGATAGGCAAAGTGGCCGCAACAGTTATGTACAGCAGCAGTGTCGCAGAGCAGGGACAGCGCCTCTCCAGCCTGGTGCCTACCTGCTTTTCAGGCTCTGCTGAGCGGGTAGCGCCAGCCCTGGTTCCAACTACAGTATGAACTATTTTAAATATTTGAGAAAATGTAGGTTATGGGGACAACAACTAGAACAATGGGTGCCTGCACCCTAAGTTACAGCAGGGTTGCCGGCTTTTGTAAGCTCCTCTCCGGGAGCAGCCCAGAGAGGAGACTTTCAGCAGGCGTTCAGGGGGGCGGGGCTTGAGTGTGACTAAATGACGCGATTATGACACTTTATCCCCGCTCCCTCCCCAGAGATCGTCAGATCAGGTTATTTAAAGGCCGCGGTCAGGTGGGAGGAAGCTGCAATCAGGGGGGCAGGGGTCCCCCAGAATCCGGGAGGGTTGCCCACTTTTCCGGGGGGCTGGGAGGGTGACCCATTTTTCGGGACCCTCCCCGCCATTCCGGGAGGGTAGACAACTCTGAGTTACTGTACTCTCTTGGAAATTACGTACTGATATTTAGGTTTTCTCTATCTATAAATAAGATATTGGGAGATGAGTACAAGTTATGGGGCACTGGTCGCTTCTTTTGTCACACCTCTTTCTATGCTTTTTTTTTACTTGAGAAAGAACCTGGAGAATGGAAAAGCCTTTTATTTATTGAATTGCCCATTTACAGATCCTGACAACAGCACGCTTTTTATTAAAATGTAGAACATCTTATCCCACAGGCTTTAGATCCAGTGGAGCAGATGTCAAAATATTACATCTCTTTCCCTAATGACCAGGGGGAAGAAGGTTTGAAATGTTTTACACAAAATTACCCATGTGGATGCTGGAATATTATATTGAAAATGGAAGAAATGGTAACCTTTTTTATGTATAAGTTATCTTACTGCATGAAGACATGGGCTGATCGCCAGCTTTCACTGAGTTCCTCCTACAAAACCGTAAAAGATGCTTTTGCCGGGGAGACTAAATTACCATTATTCATAAAAATAGTATAATTCTCATCATAATGTAATGCTTCACACATTACGTACAAGAAGCCTCATTGACATTCTTTTGGCAGCTAGAACTAGCATCATTGCTAGCTTCTCAGAATGCCTGGGGACAGTCACACACAGTGTAAAAATAATAAGAGACAGATATAAAACATAAACACCTCCTTTATTACACCTATGCTTGTTTTGAAGTAACTTGACAGTAGGAGAGGTTTGCCTATTATATTATTCCATTCCATCCAGTGATAGATGGCAAAACTTTTGCTAGAAACCAGCAACCTCTGGCAATAGTATCTAATGAGGACTTACTGTATGAGGACGGCAATAGTAGTGTCTGCTGACAAGAAATTAGGGTATACTATACTATTACGCTAAACCATTTTTCCTTTGGCATATATATATATATATATATCCTAATCAGTTGCTGGTACTGCTGTGCTCTGCTCCTGCTAGGTGCTGCGTTCTACTCCTAAGGGTGTAATGTGATCTGCGGTATAGACTAATGACAGGAGAGGTGTCTGTGATGTTAATGGATCTTTAATAGTCACAATGCCTACCACAGTAACAGTGATGTGACAAACACACACAATGAGAAATAAGGAAATAATAGGTGATACGTAGTGTTGGGTGCTGGCTCAGTACTACGAAGACTCCCATACAGTAGTCTGAGTTGTCCTAAGGACAAGTTGGACCAGTTTGCCTTTGAGAGCCCCCCGGCAGCTCCCCGGGAGGCTCAGTTATGATTTGGCACTTGATGTGCCAAATTACATGCAATAAATCACATGCGATTTGTTGCATGTATATCCCCGGAGAGCCGGCAGCGGCGGGGGGGGGGGGGGGGGGGGGGCGGCAGCGAGGTCCGTGCGGCGCAGGGCAGGCAGGGGTGTCTGTGTGGCGTGGGGTAGCCAGTGGGTTCCCTGCGGTGCTGGGAAGTCAGTGGGGTCTGTGTGGCGGCTGGGAACTAAGTAGTGCCATATGCCGGGCAGCGGGAAGGGAAGCTCTGTTTAATTTCAAAACATTTTGAAAAGACTGGACAGACCCCGCTGCCTGGATGCCACTTCCCAGCCACCGCTGCCTGGACCCTGCTGCTGCACATAGGTGTGTGACAGAGAATGCGTTTCAGCCCTAGGGGCCTTCTTCTAGGGAGAATTTGCAGTGTAGTTGATTCCTGGGTTCATTTAAGTGTTTGGGACGGTCTTATAGCTGATTTTTCTAGTTGCTGATTGGTTCCTTGGGAGTTGGATGATCGGTGCAAGGAGCTGGAAATCATGGTAATCAAGGTAGCCCCGCCCCCTTCTTGTTTGCATTGGGGGAGATAATATGCTCAATGCTGTTTTGGTAAATAATATCCTATTATGCATTATTGGGAATGTTGGTAAATATGTCACACATTCGGTATTTGATATTAGGTATAATCTTTAATGGATTAATGGTTAACATCACAGACACCTCTCCTGTCATTAGCCTATACCGCAGATCACTACACCCTTAGGAGTAGAACACAGTACCCACCAGGAGCAGAGCACTGCACTACTTCAATTGTTCTTTACCATTACCATACACACACACACACACACACACACACACACAGTATATATATATAAAAAAAGTTTCCTGATTTGGTATATTCAGTAAACATAAGAATCATTTTACTGACTGTAATAAGTGATTTGCAAACTACATTGGGCAGCCCTCTAACTTTCCAAAGGGACTCACACAACCAGGGCCATGTGCAATTTCTGTCTGTGGTCATCCCTTATGTCAACGACATAAACATTAATCTATCGTGAAGTCAAATATCTACGGGGAAATGACAATCAACAATGAGCCCCTCCTTGATGCATGATTCGCGCATTATAGGAATGTAAGTGGCCGGATTAAGGCTTATCCAAGTATCATTATACAGTACACAGAGCCTCACAGTGGCCTTCATGCATCCCAGTGGCAGCCATGTAGTACACACTGAGTCCAAGTGAGAGCAATACAGTATCTCTTAATGACTGTCATATAGAAGCAGAGCTTCACATTGACCGCAGTGCAGTATATATATATAGCATCCCAGTGACCACAAAACTATATACACAGCATGCCGTCTACCACAATACAGCAGTATACTGAGTTTCCCAGTGACTTCCATATAGCATACACAGCATCCCAATGACCACCATATGACATACAGTATATATATATATATATATATATATATATATATATGTCAGATCTTTTCCCTTTGAGAAAGGTGCACAAGGCACCGAAACAGTCCGTCAGGGACCTTTGCTGACTACGGCCACGGAACAGGCTGCTGCTCACAGTAAGACTTTTTTGCCTGAGGGTGTTGGATGTGAATAGTCCTGGATGTGCTGTCAAATACTGTTACCCTACCATGATTGCCGGACTTGTCTTTGGAAAACTTGATGATGCTTATATAAAAGTTTGAAAAGCTTCTTGTCCTGTGCTGGTTCTTCCCTGAATAGGAACACAGTTTTCTGCTTTTGGAAGGCAACTCTATAACCCCTCAATTACCGGGCACGGACACCATTGTGGACTCCATTTGCATTGTGCGCACTATCATTCTGTATATATATATATATATATATATATATATATATATATATATATATATATATATATATATATAGAGTCTGTATGAGACTAATAAGGTCCATTTTAAGGAATTAATTAATTTTTAAATTTGGCGATTTGTTTGGTATCAGAACCTGGTCGTTTGAATTATCATTTTCAACCGACAACAAAGACATTATTGTTTTGAAGAGATACCAAGATTCATTTATTGTTTTCTACTGCTTATCAGCAGTATTAAAGAATTCTTTATGGTAATCATGTGGGACACAGCGAGCTCCTCTCAGGCAGTCAGTCGCTTGTACGGAAAAAAAATAAAGATTTCTTGCTTGATGATACTACATGTATGGGGAATAATCTTGCAAAAACTAAAATTTGCAAAAACAATTGTAACCTACAGTATGAACCCATGTGCAGTGCCAAATTTCCCATTAGGCATGTGAGGCACGTGCCTAGGGGCGGCACATGTTTGGGGGCGGAACTTGGATGCATGTGATAGTACTGTCGCATGAAACGTACCAGTAAATGCAAAATGTTTCCACTGTACTGCACCAGGTTCCATCTTGAATAGAGTGTAAATGGAAAGGACATGCTTATACTGCCCCTGTAAGTTGTCCTACTTAGTAAGTATGTATACATAATAAAAAATGTTACAGTTGGGGGCTTTTTTTGGTATTCTATTAAATTGGCAATCATCAAATGAGGACTTATATCTAATAAAAAAAAAAAATACAATTAGGCAGGGGGCGGCCATTATTGTTGTGCCTACGGGCAACCTCACCCCTAAATCCACCCCTGTCCATGTGTCCAGTTCCAGTTATCCGGTGCTGCACATTGCCTTAAATCATGGTAATCAGGTAGATCAAAACAATCAGCAAGAGACCTCTATGTGTAATTAAATATCAGAAGGCATATAAACAATAGTTACAAGCTATAATAAATAAATATGACAAAGAATCAGGAAAAAGCTAGGGGCTGCAAGTGAAGCTTAATATGTTCTACATACATTCAATATAAAGAAGCACCATTTTGCCAAGAGATCTCTCTGTCCAGCACGGTTTATTTTTGTGGAATAGTTTCCTGAGCAAAATAGATGTATGCATTTGAAACCCAGTGTTGTATGGCTCCTGCTCACAACCCACATACTGTACACATCTCACTCAGAAACAGCTTGCAAACTAATTATTTAACACGGGAAAGGATGAAGTGAGTCCCTGAAGGTCATAAAGAGAGAGATGGCATCAAGTAAAAGACATTTGTCAACTTTGGAAATAGCACTTGAGTACAATCACCCTACAGGGAAAGGGAAGGGACTGGGATAAAAGGATAGACAAGAAGAGCAAAACAAAGATGAAAAAATATAATTAGCAGCAGCGATGATGGATCATAAGTGAAGGATATGTTAGTTCTACAGGCTAGAAGTTCTCTTAACTCATATACCATTAGCAATAGAAGGCAATAATGCAAGGCTACTGTGTATACACAACATCTTAAAAGAAGCATACAGTGCTTCCATTTATGTGATTAAGCATAGACCATCTGATCAGTATGTGCTTTTTTCTCTTCTGTTTATGGGGGAAGCCACATACAAACAGCATACAGGTAGTATGAGCATCTCTGAAAATGGAGGTGAGTTACTAAATCCCAATTGCTTTAATGAGGACATTACGTGAGAAATTATGAGGGTGTGGCACACTGATTCATGGCTTTGCCACCCTTGTACAATGCCTTTGGTATAAGGCATCTATTGATTTATTATAATTAACACTGAGAGAACAGGGGTGGCGAAACCGGTCCTTGAGATCTACCAACGGTCCACGTTTTCAAATCACCTAGCAGTGCACAGCTGCAGTCATTACTGTCACATTTTCAAACATGCTGCATTCATTCCTACTATAGATCCACAGGTTGCCTGGAAAACATGCACTGTTGGTTTGGCCATTATTGATCATATTTTAATTTGTACAGTGTGGCAAAGAAGACATTACCAAATTTAAATCTATTAAAATGGGGCAACTAAAATGCCCCTACTCTATATAGGTGCAACCTGTGCTGCGAAGAACTCACTACCATTTACTACTATGGTACAGTAAATACATTCCTGCAGAGAAGCACCCATTGTCCACATGCATGAATAGGACACACTTGCATTCCTTCAAAAATGGAATGCAGATTTTTCTGGCGATGTCCCCCCCCCCCCCCCCCCCCCACGGTAATCCGGCGGGGGATGCTTAGAGCATCCCAAAATGCGGTAAAAAACCTGATAACGGGTTTTTACCGCATTTTTTGTTTAGAGAATCTCCCCCTCAATCTGAAAAGAGGCCGAACTGAATTCAAACTGCATGTCAATAACCTTCTTAAAGAGACACACCCCCAAATACTGTAATGTCACAGGTTAATCCATCTAAAAGAATAAAACAAGCATTAATACAGCAGTAACAGCATGTTACTAACCCTTATCCAAACACAAACAAATTTGAAGTCTTATATAGCTTTGCACCTATACAATACATTTCTCAGCTTATCTTGTGTTGGAGAATTAGGACCACAATGATGCAATTCACTTTGTACTGTGTCATGGAACCTCCAATCACAGAATCAGAGAGCAGGTAACATATAGCAGCACTGGAGCAAAACTAAAAATGAAACAAGATTTGCTAGGTTAGCACATGCTTTATGCCTATTGAAGGGTACAAAGCTACAAATGACCACCAGCACTTCCATAGATGTGCAGGTCACTTCCAGAGATGCTAAACACAGAAACAGCTACTGTAAGTCTGTCGGCTTCTTAGCCTCTTGGCAATATCAGTGGCATTATTATGGGTGAGTGGCTTCCCACCTAGTGTCAGTCTCCAAGGGGTGAGACCAAACTGCCCACACCTCATCGGTAAAAGGATGTCATGATTTTAGACTTGGGATGTTGACTACCAGACGGGAAATTGGCTTGACCTGACTCAGGGGTGCGGAGTCTAACTGTACCGATGGTACACCAGTGACCCCTCCAAGCAGGATTTTGTCTTCACTGCACATGGTACACCGGTCACGGTCCCCTGGTCAAGTTTCCCACAAGATGCTGGTAAACCCTTAAAAACGGGTAGTGTGGACTCAGGATTACTCGTAGTCATCTTACCCGGGTCATACAATGGAAGTCACTGGAAGCAGTACACAGGGAGCACATAGGAGAATGGTCACAGAACAAGCCAAGGTCATACACAGGAAGCACCAGACAGGAGAATGGGCAGAGAAATAGCCGGAATCATACACTGGAAACCACGGATACAGTACACTGGGAGCAGACAGGAGAATAGTCACTGGGATAGCCGGGATCATACACCGGAAACAAAAGATATCAAACAAAGCACTGGGAATGCTGGAGCAGGCTAGTGAACCTATACCCTGGCAAGGAATGACTGCCAGAGACTGCTTTATAGAGAGCTAATGAACTGCAGCTGTCAGTACTGAGCGAGAACCTCACAGGTTCCTAATCAGTGAGAGCTAAGCATGTCTCACTCAGGTGCTGTAATCAGTCTGCAATGGTTAGACTTCGGAGAACTGCCTGGCAGCATGGAGCAGAGCTGAACTAACAGGACAAGACCAGGTAAACACCATACTTGAATGTTGTGACGCAAGAGCTGGGTGCTACACTGTAACATTATGTGCAGCACTCAGCACCTGTCACTGTATAGCAGCCAAATAAGTCTCCTGGGGAAGCTCGGCATCTCTGGGGAGACTGGGAACACCCCTGTAGTGATGAAACATGTTGGGCCATGCCCACCATGATCCCAAGCCCCTACGCATCTATGTTGCACAAATGGAGGTGGGGGGGAGGGTTTCTGCCACACTGGGTGTCTGTGACCGCAATAGTGACCCTTTTATACTGTTGCAACCCAAGCTATGCATTCAAAGTAGAGACCATAAAAGGCCAATGCAGTGGTACACACTAAGTACTTAGAACTCCCCCTTTCCCCAGCTGGACTGATTGGAACCTATGTGTATGCACAGTAGCTCTTTAGACGGTATTCAAGATGAGGGCCAAGTAGTCAAGGATTTACATGACATCTGGTATGTTTTGGAGGGTGTTCTCCAAATCAATAATTTAAAAGTCCTCTATTTCCTGGATGTGCCACTGAAATATGCGACGTATTGCTGCATACTGAACCAGAATTCCTGACAGAATTGGGAAAATTAGATTAGCTGTTTGATAAGCTATAAACTAAGATCACAATATGAAGAATACGTATTCAGACCTACTGTAGGTCATCTGAAGGTACTGAGAATACACTTCTGAGTACTATAGGATGAGTATTATGATCCATTCACTGCTGCTCTTCATATCAAGTGTCATTCTTGGCATAACAGTCCAACTATAGGACCTTATAGATGTCCTACATCTGTGGTACTCTTATTAGGCGACCTCCCCATGTCCAACACTATGTTCGATGCTGAGCCCCTTGGTCTGCTGAGCAGAGCAGCAGGTCTCTCAACTGCCCCCTTGCCACCCCAGTACTCTGCCGGCTTTGGGTGGGATGCGCGACCCAAAAAACATGGCTGTTCCATGAAAATCTGGACAGTTGGGAGGTATAAAATTAGGAGCTGATTGGCTGGTAGTTTATCACTCTCCACTTTAAATTCTTTGAAGCTTGATGCATCTGGTCCATTTTCTGATTAGTGAAGAGACAGTCAGTGCTTTTCTTCACTGAAAGACAAGCAACAGCTGCACTATGCATATTTGCCAGTTTGTAACTAAGAATATCCTTGTCTCGTCAAATGTTTTCCTTTATGCAAGCCAAGAGAATACTTACATTATACCAGGCTAATTAGTTGGCAATATAGAATCCTCAAATATCCTCATAAAGAACTGTTCCCAATAGAAATGGATGTAAGTTTGTATGAGTGCAAAAATGTTGTAGGTGTGTGTGTATGAGTGCGTGTGTCTATGTGAACAAACTGCTATTTCATTTACCATTTGCTCTGAAGTCTAATGATTGGTGCACATATTGAAAGAATAAATATCTCTTGTTTATCAAACTTCTTTTGTCTTCAATGTTCTAAAGCAGTGGTTCCCAACCTGGGTGTACTAGTACCCATGGGGGTACTCTGCAGACCAGTTGGGGGTACTTGAAAATAATATTGGTAATGGCGGAAGAAGAAAAAAAGTCTTTAATGGCAGAAGAAGAAGATCCATTGCTATGGAGAAGAACCATGTTGTGTCACTTATGGTTCTGTCTTCAGCGTCATCAGCGTCTCATTGTGCTTTTGCCTGACCAGCAATCCAATGGGAGCTACCCATGCTGCCTTCAGACATCAGCAATCATCTGCCCTGCACTGATACGGGTGGAAGAAGCAGCAGCATTAATCCTACAGGTGTTAGCGGGAACCCTGGAGACAATACACATCCAGCGTCCCGACACGGAAGGGCACGATTCCTGTCCGCTACTCCTTAATATAAGGTCATGCACAAGGATACACATACCGCTCAGGGGGTACTCATCAATGAAAAGCCTAATCAAGGGGTACGGGGGAGAAAAAAGGTTGGGAACCACTGTTCTAAAGTACAGAGGCTTAACTCTTGGAGGCAATGGAGTCATCTGCTGCTGGGCTCCTGCACCCAAGAGGCACCTCTCCTGTGAGTTGGAATCAGTTAACTGAAAGCCATCAATATCGCTTCTGTGGCTGACTCCTCCTCCTAGCAAGACCAGCACTATAGCAGGCAGACTGAGGGGTAGTAATAGTACACTAAGTAGCAGATCAGAACTATAGTGGGCAGAATGTCTCCTTTGTGTTATCAGAAGATTAGGGCACAATACAGTAGGAAGCAAACACAGGGGTAGTAGTAGTAGTAGTAGTAGTAGTAGTAGTAGTAGTAGTAGTACCTAAGCAGCAGATCAGAACTATAGTGTGCAGAATGTCTCCTCAATGCTATCAGGAGATCACCAACACCACCACCACCACAACAAGACACTGTGACCCTTGGGTGGAACAGTGCCATAATTAGGACAGTTTGAGGTATTCTCCTGTGATAATGAGGATTGACAATCCCCTTGCATTGATTGGAATTAGAAATACACAGAGTAAAGATAAAACAATATCATATAGTAAAAATAATTATTATTATTATTGGTAAATAAACACAGGCATATTTATTAATATTATTTTTACTAAAATAAGGTTAAAACAGGTGTTCACTAAAATGTATTAAAGGTCTTTTCATGAAATGTGTCTCCATATCCCTTAATTCACATTGTTTTAGTAATCAGATTGCATTTCCATTACTTTAGTTATAATGAGAAGTGTAGTCTTGCTGAATTTAAAATACTAGCGGTAGCCCTTTGATAAAAACACTATCTTCAGTCAGCGTTATTCACAGGTTTCCTCTGGGTCCCAGCTGCTTTCTCTGTTCTGGCAGGCAGAGCAGATTCAGGAGCCGATGCCAGTGATCATTCATGTGTGTCTAATAAACCACAGGTTGATCACTGTTGCATGTTTTTTAAAACATACTTACAGCCTCGAGTGATCAGAGTCCCTGGTGAGCTCCACCATGCCTCTGGGCATCTGACCGCTGGCTACCTGCACTGTGACCCCCGGTCATCTGATGTCTGTTGTGAATGGCATCTCAGTTTACAGCACAGAGCTGGAATCAAGCAATCAGATGATTGTGTGCATTGGGAAACGAACACTGGGTACTGCAAGTGCATGGAGATAGACAGCCAACAGCAGTGGCAGTTGTGCAGAAGGGATACGGTCACTAGGTCTACAAGCATAAGGTCGACATGCAGGAAGGTCGACATAACTGTAGGTTGACATGGGTTAGGTAGACGGGGTCATTAGGTCGACACAAGCATTAGGTCGACACGGAGAATGTTTACAGTCAAAAGGTTCGACATGGGGTTTTTCACATATGATTTGAGCCGGCATGTGCTGACAGGCGGTATTTCATGCCCTACCATCCACTAGGGTGTGGTGGAGAATAAAATAGTGTGCCCCGAAGCATGGCAAGTGCAGTGGGGGCGCTGTGTTACGTTTCAGTGCCCATGTCGACTGTGAATTTTTTTTCAAAAACCACATGTCGATATTTTGACTATAGACCTTCCCCATGTCGACCTTCTTGCATGTCAACCTAATACTTGTCAACCAATGACCCATACCCATGTAGCACATACTCTGCGGTACTTTCTGTGTGCATTCACAGGGACAGAGTATTATTGCAAACTCTAACCCTGCATGCAGTAATTCAGGGCTGCCTACCATCCTGAAATGGCTGGGAGGCTCTTGAAAATCGGGCTCCACCTTCTGTCCCCCTGGAAAGGTGGGAAAGATTCCCCCCAGCCTCCCACAATCACCTTGGCGAGTTGGCCGTGGAGACCTGATGACGAGAATCGCGTCATCGTGGCCCCGCCTCCCACTGGCCCCGCCTCTCCCTGTAATACCGGCACTGCATAGCAAGGGGCATGGCCATCATGATGCAATCACATTGGCCACACCCCCACTCAATTCTCTGTTGTTGAGCCCTGCGTCTGCCCCACCCATTCCACAGCCAACTTGCCACTCCCAAGCCCTGCTTCTTCTAGCTGGCTGTCCTCTTCCGGAAAGCCTAAAAGTAGGTATTCCTCCTGTAAGCAATGCATCCATCAATGTAATCAAATAACGCATTGATTATATGTAATATATATATTATACATAACACTACCAACTTGACTGGGTAGCGCCAGCCATCTTTTTTTACAACTTTTTCCATTAAATAGCATCTTCTTTGTAATTAATAGGATTCATAAGCAGTTTCTGCATCTTACGATGATATGCAGCTTGCCTATATTCAGTGCACAACGCGGCTGTATCTGTATATGAAATGCTACGTTACAGAGTTTTCCAGGTTCCATTTCTTATGCATTTACAGCAGCAAGAGAAGTTGCTGCCCACTATAGAAGGTAGACACCTACCGGAGCCTTTGGAAAGTCCGCCACAACTGCGCACTCATATGCAGAATCCATGCAATCAACTCCTACGGCTGCCCTAAGATTATGCAGACTGCCAGTTATGATGCTGAAGCCATTGCATCTGAAGGCCAATACAGCTTGGTATAAATGTTATAAAGAACAAAAAGAACAGTAAAGCAAACACTGCAGCTTGGTACAAATGTTGGGTTGGGATCATTCAGTCGACCCCAACTAGATAGACATTAGGTTGACAACGTTGGGTCAACATACAGCAAGGTCGACAGGGGTCTAGGTCGACAAATGCATCAAAAGGTTGACATGGTTTTTTTGACTATCCTCTGCGCTTATAATTATTGCCACTATATGATATAACAGTGGTACTGAAAAAAATAGTATTAGCAGAATAGTACTGTATGCATTGCTAAAACACATAGGCAAAAATGGTTGCTGGTGTTTTTAGCGAGCAGCTGCTTTAGCTTTTACGATTTATCTCTTAAAATTTTTTATTGTTTTGCGGAAATACAATCTACAGTATTCATAACAATGAGAAATGAGCACTTTTGAAACTCTTTTTGCTATCTAAAGTGGGTGAGTGGATTCAGGCAGTAATACATTATTTCACATGAATTAAAATATTGCATAATGAGTATTAAATAGTACTTTTAAATAATGCTCGTCCTGTACTTTTTATGGGGACTATAGCTCTGTAGAATTACATGGTGTAATGACATATATATATATATATATATATATATATATATATATATATATATACACAAAGTCGTTGGCCGCGGCACTGGGGACTTCAAACGAATGAAACAAACAGACAAGCATTTCTGTTTGTTTCATTCGTTTGAAGTCCCCAGTGCCGCGGCCATCGACTGTGTGTATCTGGCCCTGTTTGGGCCTTTACCGAGGGCACGGGGCCCATTAAGTGATTTTCTGGAGTTGAGTGCCGGCAACCCGTACATGATATATATATATATATATATGGTACTTTTTTAGTTTCATGACGGCAGTTACGTAGTTTACGTAGTGCTGTATTGAGAATACCAATACAGCACTATGCTGCCTACGTAAACTACGTAACTGACAATCGATTGTGCATGTGGCTGTATTCTGTGAGTGGTGAGAGCGCTGAGTTCGTGGTCCATCTGGTCGGCGGCTGAGCAGGGTCTCCCCCCGGTACAAAAAGAGGGGGGGGTGAACAATCGCACTGGCAGTGTTTATAAGGTAACCCCTTGTTTCAATCAATATTCATAGACTTTATTATGTGGGGTGCGCTGTCACTTCAACAGTAATTTGAGCAATAACAAGGGAAGAGAAGAAAGACTGTTATGTGCGTGACGCACTGTTAGGACAAGAAAAATTAATAAAATGTAACCTTTAATTGTTTATTTTAAGATTTGCGTCATATAAAAACAATTGCCAAGGAGGCAAAGAGGAAGAAACAAAGTGTTTTTAAAAGAGGGGATATAGATCCTCTCAAATTGAACCCCAATGTCCTGTTCCCAGTGTAATTGCTAGATTAGGTGCGTGTTGCTGTATATCTTACAGTGTGTACCCACTCATGGAATGAACACAGCCAGTACACCTGCACTGAGAACACCACCTGAGACCTACAATGAGAACACTGCCAGCACGCCCACACTCTGCACTGCTGATACTGCTGACATCCAACAGTACCAACACCCCAGCACTGGAGACACAGTCTACATCACGTCACTTTAGTGCACTATGGGCCTTATTCCAGTTCAGTGGCGTAACGAAAAATTTTGCTCCCCCCCGCCGGGACAATTTCGCCGCCCCCCCCCCCCCCCCCCCCCGGGCAATTTAGCCGCTGCCCCCCGTTAAAAGACCCCCCTGGGGAGCTGGCAGAGGGGTCCGTGCGGCGCGGAGGTACCTGTATTCAGGGAGAGCCTGAAGGTCCCTGTGCCTGCGGCGCTGAGTATGATGTTGCCGGGGTCCCTGCAGTGAAGTGGAAATAACGCGCTATCTCCGGTGGAGATAGCGCGTTATTTCCACTTCACTGCAGGGACCCCGGCGGCGGCAACATCATACTCAGCGGCACAGGGACCTCCAGGCTCTCCCTGAATACAGGTACCTCCGCGCCGCACGGACCCCCCTGCCAGCTCCCTGCTGCACCCACAAGCAGTGGGGAGCTGGCAGAGAAAAAATAGCGCCCGCAGACCCCCGGCGCCTCCCCGCCACCGCGGGGGCTGCGGCCTTATAGTTACGCCAGTGTTCCAGTTCACTCTTTCTGACAAAATCCTTTTTAGATGGACAAAACCATGTGCACTGCAGAGGGTAGATGTAAATTGTGCAGAGATAATTAGATTTGGGTGAGTTATTTTTTCTGTGCAGGAAAATACTGACTACTTTATTTTTACACTGCAATATAGATCTCACTTTGAAGTAAAACCCCACCCAAATCTAATTCTCTCTGCACAAGTAGTATCTGCCCCACCTGCAGTGCACATGGTTTTGTCCATCTAAGAAGGATTTTGTCAGAAAGAGTGAACTAGAATAAGGCCCTATGTGTATTCAATGAGCACCATATCCGACCTGCTCTGTACCTCACACTTTATATAATCCACACTGTATCCAACCTGCACTGTATCTAGCCCAAATTGTATCTGACATGCACTGTATCCAACCTGCACTACTGTATGTCCCTCACTATATCTAACCTGCACTGTGTACAAACCGCAGGGTATCCAACCCAATCTGTACCCTGCATTGTATCCAGCCCACGCTGTATCCTGCACTGTATCAGACCTATACTGCATCCTCCCCACATTGTGTACCACATTATATCCAACCTGCTCTGCAAGCCGCACTGTATTCCAAACGGGATACAGTCGTATCGTCGACCCCACTTAGGTCCACAGTCATTAGGTCGACACCATTGGGTCGACAGGCAACACGGTCCACATGGATGAAGGTCGACAGGTGTCTAGGTCGACATGGGACAAGGTCGACATGGTTTTAGTTCGACAAATGGGTTAGGTCGACAGGTCGCGAGGTCAACATGGGTTTTTTCACAGTCTTTGAGCCAACATGTGACGACAGGCGGTATTTCATGCCCTACCATCCACTAGGGCGTAGTGGGAGAATAAAATAGTGTGTCGAGGCACCATGCCCGAAGCATGCGAGTGAAGCATGTTGAATGTGTCGACATTCTGGTAAAAAAACTGTGAAAAAACCCATATCGACCTCGCAACCTGTCGACCTAAACCATGTCGAACTAACGCATTTGTCACACTAAACCCATGTCGACCTTGTCCCATGTCGACCTAGACACCTGTTGACCTACTTGCCTGTCGACCTAAGTCAGTCGACAATACAATCCACACCCTTCCAAACAGTATCCAACCTGAACTTTATCCAAACTGCACTTTATCCCACATTGTAATCAACCCACACTGTATCCAGCCCACACTGTATACCGCACAATATACAACCCACTCTGTATCCTCCATTGTATTCAGCCCGCACTGTCCTGACCCATACTATATCCAACCTGTACTGTATCCAACCTACACTATATCCCGTACTGAATACTGTATTCAAACTGCTCTGTATCCCACGCTGTTTCCAACTTGTGCTATATCCAACCCACGCTCTATGCGACCTGTTGCCAGCCCCCACCATATCCTGCACTGTATCTGACATGCACTTTAACCAACACTGTGCCTGACCTGCACTGTATCCAACAACCCACACTATATCCAGCACTATATCTGACGCGAAGGGAAAAAAAGATATATAGATATAGCTAGGGTGCTATATCTAACGCGCTGTCTAACCGACACTGTATCTGGCCCACACTGTATCTGGTGCATTTTGCACAGTATCTGACCAACACTGTGTGTTACCTGTATTACCTGTTACACTGTATCTAATGCTCATTGCATCATTCACTGTATCCGATGCACACTGTGTATAATGTTATTGAGGTTAAAATCCAAAACCAGTCAAGACGTTTTGGCAAATCCAAAACCGGATGATGAATCAGAGCCAAATCCAAATCCAGCAAAAACTACCCAGTGCACATCTCTGGTGCTTACTGTACTGATCATACTGATCTGTGCAGTGATACCATTTGGACAGTTTGGCGTTGTTTTATCCCTTCTATTTGCCTTTGGTGTTGAACTGAAAGATAAACTGCAAGGTGAACATCAAAATCATTTAGAAGAGCATAATCCAACTGACATCGCAGTCAAGTTTCAATTAAAGGTGAACCTCGATTCATGATAAAATATATACGGATTATCAAGTCAATTTTTGATTTATTAGATTGTAGATTTGACATTGACCTTAAAAATTCTACCTTTACCACTTAAACGCGCTGTCAAGCCTGAACTCCACTAAACTTTCCTCCAAGCTCACTCAGCCATTGATATCTAAAGGAGATTAATTGCATTTAATGTCTGTGATTAGTTATTGAAGACAAAATAAAGGCAGCTACTAATACAGCGTATGTAATTACACATTATATAACCACAAGTTATCCTCACAGGAGAATCTATGGATCTGAAACCAACAATTGCTTTGCTAAAATGGACTGTAATCTTTATAATATCAAGCAACTAACACCCGTGTCCCTTATTGCCAGCTACCGCATACAAAATTATCGCATATGCTGTAACATATAATTATGGCAAAGGACAGCTCTTGCGTTAAGAGCTGTCCTTTGCGGTGAGTCAGCAGGTCCCATTGGGACCCGGCGGCTCGCCCCTCCCTTACCCAGCACTTTGCTGCTGCTGCTGGCTCTCCTCCTTCCTGCACCCGGAAGAGGATCATAGTGCAGGGAGGAGGAGGTCAGAGGTCTGGGCAGCACAGCTCTGTGCTGCCCGGACACAGGTGAGGGGAGGTCGGTGTGGGGCGGCGGTGGCTTGGTGCGGGGCGGTGGGGGGTTGCGTTAGAAGCCCATAGGCTTCTATGGGGCATCCCCCGGCGGGGGATGTAAAAACACAGATAATGGGGGTTTTACTGTATTTTAAGTTTAGAGAATCCCCCTAAATCTGTGGGACTATTTATCTTCTATATTCTCCTGTATACCTAGATTTTTTTTAGGTGATATTAGTAACTCATTTAAAGTATTAGTATTAATAAAGTAAAAAAAAATAACAGCTTTTTTAATTACATTATAATTAGTTTTATTAGTACCTGCATACAGTATATTAATATATATATTTTATGTGTAGTAAATTGGATTCCATAAAACCAATAATCTTCCATTTGGTGCTGCTGTCAGCCTGTATTTCTACACTGGGTGAATTAATAGCAGAGACATCTACAGGAAAGACACAGAGACACTGGAGGGGAAAAGCATCTTTAATTATATATTGAAAGCAGGGAAAAACGTATGCTTGTAAACAAAGCACAGCTCTATAGACGGAACCACATTGGCTGTCAGCCGATAGTCTAAGCCGGCATGTCCAAACTCTGGCCCTCCAATGGGTTGTTGCCATATTTTTAGCATTCCCTAATAACAAAACTGTGGCAAGGCATGATGGGACTTGTAGTTTCACAACAGCTGGCGGGCCATAGTTTGGACATGCCTGGTACAGTATGTATCTCACATTCACTGCCGTTTTATCTATAATGGGTGCACACTGCATAAAAACACAGGGGAAATGGCACTTTTAGTATTTTAGCATTTTGTATACAAACAAGACTGAAAGCCAGTCCTTACATATAGAACCAGCACTAGTGCTTATAGGGGGAGATGCTCTAAAGCGAAAATGCATTAAAAACCCCATTACCCCATACTCTAAAATGCCCGCACACCAGTGCAGCGATACGGAGTGTATCAACAGGTTTTTTTTGTCGATACTCTATAACAGCCTATGGGCTTCTCTCCACAGCACTGGCAGAGGGATCCATCACAGAGGCATGCAGTCAGAGGCATGCAGTCAGAGGCATACAGTCAGAGGCATGCAGTCAGAGGCATGCAGTCAGAGGCATGCAGTCAGAGGGATGCAGTCAATTTACCGACGGTCAAAATACCGATAACAATTGCCAGACAGCCAATATACAGAAAGACAGAAATCCACTGTCAGGCTTTCCAACTCGCACAGTTAGTAAGTAACAGCAAATACTGTACTTGTGAAGTTGCAGGAAGCAAACTGCAAATCTCAGAATCACATCAAAATACACCAACAGCCAAACTCACTGCACTTTCCATAGGAAACAACTACACTCACAAATTTACCAAGAAGTAAGTTTTGAAACTCCCACTGGAAATGAACAAACTTCCACCAAAATAGACTTTTCAAATATGCTCCTGTACCTCCTGAGAGAGTATTTGCAGAAGCGCTGCACAAACCAGTAAAATCCATGCAATGCTTCTAAAGGGCCACTTTACTAAGATGGGAGTTATATTTCACATGGGTTGTTGCTGTGTGCAACCAATCAGAATCTACTTCTTAAATATTCAGCATCTTCTAGAACAGGGGTAGCCAACTCCAGTCCTCAAGAGCTACCAACAGTTAACATTTTCCAGATCTCCTCACAGATCACAAGTAATTATCTCCACCTGTGGATCTTTGTAATTTGCCAGTGAGTAAAGAGTGCACCTGTGCACCTTCTAGGTCACGGGTGTCAAACACAAGGCCCGCGGGCCAAATCCGGCCCGCCAGACCTCGTCATGTGGCCCGCGCAGCCGCCGCCACCCACCCCCGCCTGGCGCCGATTACAATACTGCGGGAAGCCATCACAGTGTGAGTGTCACATCACATTCAGTGACACTCACATGACGACTTGAGACTGAGAGACATACCTAACAATGTGAGGAAGCCGGGTGACACACGGCGCTCGCTGGGAGGAGGAGGGAGGCAGGACAGTGGACACAGACTTGTTAGTGTCACTGTGTGACGTGCCCGACTCCTCCCCGGCTCCTCCTGCGGGCAGCGGCTACGGCGCTGCCATGTGTGACACACGCCCGCCTGACAGCAGTGCCAGTGACACCGTGACGTGCATGCTGCTGCGGCTGCCTGCCGGACTTGGACGCCGGCCCGGCGGTGAGCTGCCTCCTGCCTGTGGTGCCGCGCTGCGCAGCAGTGGCATCAGTTGGTTCAGTATATTTACTGTAAGTTCGGCAGTGGGGTGGGCACAGTTGTGTTGTCTCTTGTTGTCCATACCAGTCTGTCCAGTCCAGAGTCCGTGGCCGGGCAGGCAGAGAGCCAGGCCAGCAGCACACAGCCGCAGCCTGAGCCCACAAATCTGCAGTGCGGCTGCCTGTGTCTAGGGTCATTATCATTATCTGTCCCACTGTCACCACCAGTCCAGAACTCTAGCAAGATTCCTGCGAACCCAGAGGCCCAGGTCACCTGCTGGGCGATCTGACATCACTGTGCCCTGTCCCAGGCCCCCAGCCAATCTCCCTGCTAGTTATTACTTACATTATTACAAAAAACAGTAATAATTGAATGCAGTGACAATAATTTATGATAATAAAGAGTGGACACATAGTCCTACAGATACAACCGGCCCTTTGAGGGTGACCAAACTGCTGATGCGGCCCCCGATGAATTTGAGTTTGACACCCCTGTTCTAGGTGGTCTGGAAAACATGAACTGTTGGTAGCTCTTGAGGACTGAAGTTGGCTACCCCTGTTCTAGAAGATAATATATAGGGTACTTGTTTCCTAGAACGGCGCCCACTAAGCAAATTGCTTAGTGGGCTATTCTGCGTAGGGAAATCGCATCGCGTACCATGTATAGTGCTGTTCGATGCGTGCGATGCGATGTTCATGCTAAGTGCCCAGGAATGCTTATACAATTAAATATCGCATAGGATCGCATGGCACCAAATGCGATGCAATGTGATGCGATATTTGATTGTATAAGCACCCATGCCATAAGATGTGATGGGTGCTTACTATGCCTTGTGATGCAATGAGATGTGATTTGTGCATAGTATAGCATGTGATGGGTGCATACAATTGTAAGCACATGAGACTTGTAGTTTCACAACAGCTGGAGGGCCATAGTTTGAACATTGCAAAAAATGGGAGTTTCTGTAACTTGCGCCCCCAGGGTAATGTGTTTGTGTGTACAAACTTAGTAATATGAACTGTGTTTGCGGAAAATAAAGCTGATGGGCTGATTGGGTACAAAGTAAACTTTATTAGGATAAATGGTTAGGAGGAAAAAGGGTCTGTGGGGGGCTGGGTTGAGGGTTCAGGTCTGGGTCACCTCTACTCCGTGGTCACCTCTACTCTCGCTGCGCTCGCCACGCTTCGGGCTCGGTGGCTCGCTGCGCTCGCCACACTATCTAAAATCAACTCCACCCGACATTAATAGTGGGGGTATGAAAAGGTCAAAGGACGCGTCCCGCCGCCGCTCGCCACGCTTCGGGGTGGCATGGATAGTGGAGGTGTTTTAGGAACACTTTCACAACTGCATTATCATATAACTGACAAAATAATGACGACATGTGTTAATGTTACGGAAGACAGGGAGTGAGGGCCTGCGCTCAGGGTGTGTGAAAATAAAGATGGATGATGCCGATGTTAGAGTATCTGAAAGTTTTATTTCACTGACAGTATACTGTGCACTATACACGTAGTATGGAAAAAATGGGGGTAAAAGTACAAGGGTGGTGGTAGGACAGTGGTGCTGTTGATGAAACACAACACTGTGTGGGTGGGGAAAAGGCAGTCAATGGGAGATAACACAGTCACAGGTTGCCAGGTGTAAGTGGTGCGGGGGGCTGGCGTCCCGTACCTCCCGCAGTGCACTTTTACCTGTTCACCCCGTCCGGGTGATGCTGGTCCTTGAAGTCTTTCTCCTATGTCCGCTCTCGCACACCACGGCTGGATCGGCGCCTTGACCGCTCGATCCGCCGGTATCCACAGCCTAACACAGACGAGACTTCCGGGGTTCCGTCTCGCGGGATTTCGCCGCCGGCGTCTGACGTTCTGTGTCAGTGCTGCGCGCTCGACTCCCAGCCGGGAGGAGACTGGGTATAGGTGTTAGTGATGAATCAATTGAACTCCAACGCGTTGCGACCCTAGTGGGTCTTCTTCAGGGAGTGATGTGGAGTCTCAGTTCTGGCCCTGGTTTTAACCCCGTGTTAGCCCTAATGGGTGCACACAGCCGCAGCCTGAGCCCACAAATCTGCAGTGCGGCTGCCTGTGTCTAGGGTCATTATCATTATCTGTCCCACTGTCACCACCAGTCCAGAACTCTAGCAAGATTCCTGCGAACCCAGAGGCCCAGGTCACCTGCTGGGCGATCTGACATCACTGTGCCCTGTCCCAGGCCCCCAGCCAATCTCCCTGCTAGTTATTACTTACATTATTACAAAAAACAGTAATAATTGAATGCAGTGACAATAATTTATGATAATAAAGAGTGGACACATAGTCCTACAGATACAACCGGCCCTTTGAGGGTGACCAAACTGCTGATGCGGCCCCCGATGAATTTGAGTTTGACACCCCTGTTCTAGGTGGTCTGGAAAACATGAACTGTTGGTAGCTCTTGAGGACTGAAGTTGGCTACCCCTGTTCTAGAAGATAATATATAGGGTACTTGTTTCCTAGAACGGCGCCCACTAAGCAAATTGCTTAGTGGGCTATTCTGCGTAGGGAAATCGCATCGCGTACCATGTATAGTGCTGTTCGATGCGTGCGATGCGATGTTCATGCTAAGTGCCCAGGAATGCTTATACAATTAAATATCGCATAGGATCGCATGGCACCAAATGCGATGCAATGTGATGCGATATTTGATTGTATAAGCACCCATGCCATAAGATGTGATAGGTGCTTACTATGCCTTGTGATGCAATGAGATGTGATTTGTGCATAGTATAGCATGTGATGGGTGCATACAATTGTAAGCACATGAGACTTGTAGTTTCACAACAGCTGGAGGGCCATAGTTTGAACATTGCAAAAAATGGGAGTTTCTGTAACTTGCGCCCCCAGGGTAATGTGTTTGTGTGTACAAACTTAGTAATATGAACTGTGTTTGCGGAAAATAAAGCTGATGGGCTGATTGGGTACAAAGTAAACTTTATTAGGATAAATGGTTAGGAGGAAAAAGGGTCTGTGGGGGGCTGGGTTGAGGGTTCAGGTCTGGGTCACCTCTACTCCGTGGTCACCTCTACTCTCGCTGCGCTCGCCACGCTTCGGGCTCGGTGGCTCGCTGCGCTCGCCACACTATCTAAAATCAACTCCACCCGACATTAATAGTGGGGGTATGAAAAGGTCAAAGGACGCGTCCCGCCGCCTCTCGCCACGCTTCGGGGTGGCATGGATAGTGGAGGTGTTTTAGGAACACTTTCACAACTGCATTATCATATAACTGACAAAATAATGACGACATGTGTTAATGTTAAACTGATATTTACTTAAAGAATTAAATAATCATTAAATAATCATAAATAATTAATAACATCAATTACAAGAATGATTGATAATTGATTACAACAAGAAAATATAACATTAAGAAAACATTCACACAAACCTATTCGTCCTTTGGGAGCAGTTTAAGTGCTTACAGAATCCTTTTGAAAGGATCCTCAGCACCCAGTGTCTTTCGCCACATAAATTCTATGAGGTAAGATTCAAGCTGATGCCTGGCTGTTCCTCTATGGCGCTTGTTGCGCCATTTCAATTGGCCTCACAACCTCTCCACAGTTTGTGTGTGAACACCTGTTGCTGGATCAATAAAGTTATATGTGTGATTAACAGTAAAATGGTGGTAGCCAGCCTGTTCTAATTGTTCAGAGCTATATGCCCTCCAGCAGTCGGTGTACACATTTGTGCCTGCCTCTACATTCTGCATGATGCAGTTCATCAATGTGGCCGTTTCCTGGGTGGCCAACTTTTCCAGAAAACATTGTCCAATTTCCCAGCATATGCCGCCAAAGATCCACTGCTGTATAGCACTGTAGTCTTCTTGGAGATGTGGAGCTGCTGCGCACAGTACTCCACAGATGTCATCTCCTGTGCCCACGAGTACAGGAATCGTACCAATGTGAGAAATGCTAACCGGCAGCCAGGGAACCGTTGTGCCGCTCGCAAACTAACCTTAAGGCAGCATGCCTTCACGTGGCACTGCCACATCGCCTCCTTAATTGCAAGGCACATCGTGTGGCCATTTGCACAGTTTACGGCAACTGTCCATGGTCCTGAAAAAACTTAATCGCCTCCTCCTCGGACTGAGGCAAGGTGAAGATATCCAATGAGGCTGCCATATCAATATTTAATACCAATTCAATAGCGTATATTAATACAACACCAGGAGCTCTGAGTGATGCTTCCAGTAGTCACAGAAAATCACCTCAGAGTAATTTCTGACAGAATCCAACAGGGGGCGGGAATGTCAGTGAGCAGGAACCTGAACGGTACTGAAATTGCATCGCATCGCACGCATCGCATGTCACGCAATATCTGTATGGTACCGTACTCAGAAAATGTGGGCGCTGTGCTAGGAAACAAGTACCATATATAGTACCAGAGTGGTTGCCCATAGCAAAATCCCATGTGAAATACAACTCCCATCTTAGTAAATTCCCCCCTGAATTTGTTAAAAATAAAAGAAACAGCGTGTCCCCACCATTAAAATAACCATCATGGGCTATTTGAGCTGGCATTTGTTTCCAAAATAATGGGACAAAATCCATAGGGTTCTTTCGTGATTTATAAACCAGCATCGAGCTCTTGGCCCCGATGCTGGTAGAAGAAATAAGTGGAATATATTGCGTGAGGCCATGGGCTCCTATAGCTGTCCATCAGCTTGCTGTGCTATCCCTTTGTGTTACATCCAACCAGAATTGACTTTTGACATCATCGTGTTCCAATTGGATGCCTCTCATGGAGTAATGTGAGTAGAAGCCATCTAAGAGCTTGATGCATGTGCAGTAAGCGAACAAACCTTAGAACACAGTTTTTTTTGCAGTTTGACCACAAAATAAGGCTTGATGCATCCTGTACCTTGTTTTGTGCCTCTTCTCTGCTCCTCTCTACTGGTGGACTGCCCTGCTACTACTATAAGCAGGTAATAACATGGCGAACTATGACTGACTTCTGTGATTGGCCAGCTCGTGGAGATCTCTGCTTGAATTTAAATGTATACAGATTCAAGCCAAACATGGATTAAATTCCTTGGAAATGTAGCAGGCTGAACTAAAAATGACACTGGTAAAATCTTAAGAAGATCCTTATTATTCCCTAAATCCTTTTCGCATTCTGATCTTCTCCACTACCAACATCTTTACCGCCCTGGCCATCATTTTCTTATAGCATTCGGCACCATTTTTCTACTCCAGCTGGGCAATCTCAAGTGTAAACAAGGTTCAGTTCTGACCAGCACCTTTTATGTAGGACATTTGTATAATACGATCACTAGATACAGTATCTGTGTAGGTTTCCACCCACATTCCAAATACATAGGGTCTAACTTCTAGTGTTGCAACCAGGGGTGTAACTCTCAGAGGCATTGGAGACTCCTGCCTCTGGGCTCCATGTCCTTATGGGGCACCTGCTGGTTCACAGTGAGATCCAAATGTGACTGCAGCTATTCCAATTGAGCTTTGAGGCACACCCGCTACTGCTGCACCATTAATCAGCTGTGTAACAAATGCCCTGCTAAAACCTCCAATAGTGGAGAGGACGACTCCTGCCTGATACCAGTCAGCCGGCGCTGCACCAAGCAACAGTGCACCCTCCACTTTACCTTTGCAATGACACTTGCAGTGAGGAATCAGTAGAAGAGTGATTAAAAGGAAGACGCTATTTGGTGAAGGTAACAACAAGGAGTGTCTGAAAAACCCGGATGTGTCATGACAATATTCAAGCCGTGTTTCAGCGCGCATATTCAGACTTCGTCATATACCTTGCCATTCAGATTTTAAGCAAATATGATTGATATAAATTAAATATAATTCATGTAAAATGACTAACCCACATGAATTATCATTAAAACTGAAATATAAAATTTAGAAAGAGAGCAGTCTGCTACCCACGACCTCACTTGAAAAGAAATGTCACCTGCTTACAAATACACAATTGCCTGTTACACTTCAAAAGAGTCACTCAATTACCAAATCATTTATACAAATGCACATGAAGTAACTGGAGAGAGATTATCCATGTTCTTTATTCAAATGGATAGCATTAATAATACATTTACAACTCACATATTCTGTGCAAGGTTACTTAGGAAGTGAAGGGTGTAGTTTAAGCAGTTGCTCTGCAAACACTTCACCTTTGCTGCTCTTGGAAAATGAACTAGAACAGTGGAATGTAATAGGAAAATTAACGCTTTTTTAAAGTGTTCTATTGTTCAGTGCCCAACTTTACATCCCCCTCATTTATTATACTTTTCACAATTTCCATGTGCAGTATCCATCAGTTCCCCTCCTCTCTAGCCAGTCAGCAGCATATTCATGTGTGCACTGTCAGAGTGTGAGGCTGAGTGCTAGTAGATTCTAGCGCTATGCTAGAGGCTACTGTGCAGGTCTCTTGAAAAATGGCGTGGTGGTCAATTTCCTGGCAATTTCCCTACTGCACATGGAAAAGATGCCACTAGATTAGTCGCCACACCATTTTCCTGGTGATTTTGCATTGGTACTCTAGAAAGGTAACTGAATAAATGGGTGCAGCATGTACAGTGTGGGCCACTCTGGACTCAGTACTACACACACAGCTAAATTGTATGCTGATTGATGCTAAATTGTAGTGGGCTAAAGGACCTTCCACGCCCAGGGGGAGGAGCAAGGCCGGGGGGCTTGCTCCTTCACTATCCACGCCACCACAGGTTGCCTTTAGTAACCAGGTGGCGAGTGAAGAAAGCCACCATGCCCGAAGCGTGGCCAGCGTCCGTTTGGGACCCTTCTTCCGACCTTGCTCCTCCTCTCTCCACCCCCTCTCCTCCCCTGTAACGTCAGGAGGTCCTTTAGCCCACTACAATTTAGACCTAACCAGCAGCCCTCCCTAGTGTCTAACCTTAACCCAAACCCCTGTACTTACAGTGCATCCGGAATATGTTGAGATTCTGACTGTTGAGATCCCACTATCAGTGGCGGGATTTCGGCCACATAGTTACCAGAAAGGGATCCAGATGCACTAAGCTTCAAAAGTGATAAAATAGAGAGTGATAAACAGCCAGCCAATCAGCTCTCCCGGGCATGGCTAGCACGGCCAGGAGCGTCAGCATTGCACCACCTGAAGGGAGGATGCCAAGCAAGTTACCACAGCGTTCGGCTGCGCACTTGGTGACAGCGGCGCCCCCCTCTCGCCACCTGACACCACAGGTATATACCCTAGGGGGGTTTCAAGCGCAGGCTGCTAGTCCTGCTAGTTTTTTGGCAGCGAGTACCCCCACTCACCCCCTACTCCCGGCAGACACGTGGGCTTCCCCCAGGGCATCCACACCAGGGGCAGCCCATTACTGGTGATTACGGGGGGGTCCTGGGGTGGGGCCAACCACCATCTTGGGGCCTGCCAGCATGCCGGTCACTGGACAACCGGCCATCCCCAGGCATACATGGGGGGGGGGAACCCCCCACCATCTGGCGCAGCGGCCCAACCTTGTTCCCCTGCAGCCCCAGGTTCCCTATTTTACGGGAGTCTCGGGTGGGCGGTCTCAAGTGGGAGACATGGGGTTTTCCTCACGTTTATGCCCAGTGGTTAATACTATGCATGTTTCTCCCGAGTTTGCTGCAGGGGCAGGTTTGGATGCTACATCCAGAAGGTCTTCTCGAAGAGAAGAGCTCAACACCTCGCACGAAGCGACAGAGTCAAGGAGGCCACTGATACCGCCCGACACGAATGTAGCCAACAGGAGAGCCTCCCCGATTCCCCAGGCCGAGGATCGCATTGGCCCTATTTCCCAGGGAGCAGGCCTGGTGGCACCGTTGGTTTCTGCCAACACCGCAACTCCGGCCCCGACGGCTGTCGAGCAAGGAAAAACGTCCATGGGTGGTGAGCATACTTCTATGTATGACCCAATTTGGCTTCTATAACTTAAATAAAAATCGTCGAGAAGGCGCTCTCGACCAGCAGTCAGGTGAGGTGTGAGGTGGTCACTGTGCGGTATTGCCCCTGCTTTGCCAAGGCGGCTGGTGAGTACCGACTCACCAGCGGGGGGACGTTGGACACTTCCTGGAAGTGTCCTTGCCATGCCATAGAAGGGGCAGTGAGTCCGTCAGAGTGTGGGCTGTACCTTACGGTAAGGGGTGTTATCGGATTGGGGCGTTTTCAGTCGCTTCCATGATTAACACCGCTGACTGGGGCTGGTCTCAAGTGCTTTCTTTGCCATAGCTTAGACAAATAAGGGTCACACCATTTCAATAAATATATATGACCATTTTAAACTTATGCAGTTGATGTCTATGTCATCATTTATAGAATAAGGTGTCTGTGTGAGTTATTTCTAGGCAATTAAAGGTTAAGTAAAAGTATAGGCCAAGCAGCATAATTTATTAGGTGCCTTAAGGACTGTATTATAGTAGAAAAGGCTTGATCTTAACATTATGAAAACACTTTATTACATTATGCAATTAGTGGCATCACTATGGGACAACACTGTTGACTCTGCCTGCAAAGCCATGCCACCTGACATTTTAGAGGCATGACCGAATGTCACATCCCCCGTTGCTGGGGGCTTGCAGCCCTTTCCAGCACAGTGAATTACATGTGCATGCCATGTCATCCATAACCGCTGCATGAAGTGATTTTGGAGGAGGTGTTTATCAGGAGTCCAGCCCATTTCAGAATTCAAATAAGCATGCTCACAAGAAGTTATAACTTATGTATAGTCTGTGTATGGATTTAATGTGTGTTTTATACCCCTTTCACACTGCACTTGTTAAACTGTATATTGCAGTTTTTCCCCTTTCAAAACGTTTAAAGCTGCAGTGGGAAAGCGCCAGAGTTGATTTACTGGTTAAAGATAACTGATATTTCAAAACGTGTAAAAAGCAGAGTCCTACACGTTTCAGAGCCGTTTTTATGCAGTGAGAATGGCTCTGAAACGGTATTTAGTAAAAACAACAGATTACAGACCTGTGATAGACTGTCCCCTGCATTCTGCCTTGAAACGCGTTCAGGGGATTAAACGGGTTGACTGATGTGTATGATACTTAAACGGTATTTAAAACGGTAATCTACTGCAATGTGAAGGCTCAGACCCATTTTAATACTGTTTAAAAATACCTTTTTTTAAATCGTTTTGGCAGTGTGAAAGCGGTATAAAACCACTATAACCTGCTACACTATCAATGCCCTCTCTGTGTTTCTAATGTATGCAATTTTTTTCCAGGTCCTGTCTAGCAATGATCTACAGACTAGAGCAGCAACTTATTTTTTTATATAAATATTTATAATATAAAGCTGTACTGAATGAAAAAAAAACTCTCGGTTTCATTGGATCAACAATGACGGGATAACAGTTACTAAAGGTTAAACATGAAGGAAGTGTAATCAAACTTCAGTCACGGCACTGAAAACATTGAAAGTTCCCATTAAAAAATCCTACGTATATCTTCTCCTGGAACCCTTCATTTGATCTTAAGCTGAAGGTGACAAAAGGATGGCATCATCACCAGTGGTTACGTTATTGCCATTGTGTATGGTCTCTTGGCGTATTCAGAGGCTGATCCCATTGTACAACAATTCAAATATGTTGATGTTTTTTAAATGTTAATTAGTGGTTTGGTAATAGCAGCCACTTATGCAGGTTGTTGTGAAGTGGAACCCTATAATTTATAAATGCAAGCTATAGTTTATCATGTCGCCCCTGCAGGAGAAGCAGCAGGATAGAATTATGTTCACCAAACTTCCAAGAAAGCTGCCTGCTGATGTGTTATCGGCTGTTCACTGAACTATTAATAAACCCCCAATATTTTGCATCTGTTTTCCCAACTCTGGGCTGAGTTTGGCAGATATACAGAGAAAGAGCAGAGACAGTGATAGACTGAAGGGTACAGCACTCGAAGGAGGTTTGAAATGAACACACATGTTAATTGATACGGACTGCAGAGACCGTATGTGCAGTAACAGTTTGGGTGGATGGGTTTTTACCTAATTTTCATATGCAATAAAGCCAGAAAAGATATGGCGATACCTTATAGAAGCCTATGGGCTTCTCTCCACAGCGCTGTGTAAGGGATCCATCACTGATCCCTCCCAGTATGCCCTGGGGCCAGCGCTGTCACTCTGAGCATGTGCAGAGGGACTCCTGGGTCTCAGACGCGGAAGTCCAGGGACAATGCTGCAGCGCAAATGAGAGCACTTATCGCAAGATCTGTCCTTTGCAATAATAATTGCATGTGTTAGTGCATATGGATTATTCTGGACACGGTAGCCGGCAAAGTGCTACCGGGGTTGTTAGTGCATCCTGCCCTTGTTTAGACCCGGTTTCCCGTTGGTCCAATCTGCCCCTGTTTGGACCCATAAACCACAAAAGGCCACTGATTTCTAAAAGCATGCTTCAATCAGATTTGCATGCAAATACATCTATTCTCCTGTATACATCTATGTGGCTGCCTGCATATCCATCCACTTCTGCAAGTAGCAGTCAGCACTTCTCCCAGCTCAATCCTTGGTGCAAGACATCTCTTCATACAATCTCATATACAGTAGTTGTTCAAAGTTGTTGCTACAAATCATGGCATTGGCTGCAAACTCTAAATCTCCCTATTTCATTTTGCACTCGCTGGTATGAGGGATTTTGCATTTTTTCAAACACTCTCAAACAGTGGCGTAAGTTCATTCAAGTTGCCCGGAGGCAAGATATATATTGGTGCCCCCCCACACACATACAACCCTATATAACCTTATATAAAATATATATTTCTGTTTAGATAGATAGAGAACACATATATTTCAGAACTCGGCCACAGAAGCAATATTATTGGCTTTTAAATAACTGATTTAAACTTCCAGGGAGAGGAGAGTGCCCCCTTGGGAGCAGGAGCCCGGCGGCAGATGACTCCAATGCCTCCCAGAGTTCTGCCTCTGCTCTCAAACACAATGATACTATGTTTGTGAGTATGGTCTTCATGTTTTGGTTCTAGGTTCCCATCACTGATCGCCTATTTCATGCTGGACTGTGGTCGGACAAGATGCCGTATGCACTCACCTACATGCAACTTCGTACACATCATGCAGTGCAGAATTTGTTGTGCAGTACAATCGCATTTACAGTTGCCTTGAAAACTGGATATGTGTCTGTTGTAACAGATGCGTTCACCCCAGAAACATAACAAGTACAACAAATTACAGATGAATTAGGTGGGTATATAAGCAGCAAAGCATACATTCATCCCAGTCATACGGAGGCCAGATTGATTTTGGTGCCCCCCCTGGCAGGGCCCCAGCTACACTGTGTGACAATGGCCAGTTGGTCAGCGTCAGACATGAGAGGTAGCCGTATGCAGCAGCAGAATCAGCATTCACCAGTGAGTATCATCTCATAGTCCAGCAGCAGAAGCTAGTGCACCATCACTTGGTGCAGTGCAGGCTTAGCGCTACCAGGCTGAAGCCGTTCTGTCCCCCATTGCAGGTGTTAGCACTGCAGGGCTCCTGGGACAGAGCCAATACCTCTGCAGCAGTGGGTGTGCTGCAGAGCTCTGCTGGAAGAGCAGCGGTCACAAATGGATCCTGCTATGATCCGCACAGGTGCTGCTTGGGGTCTCGGACACTGGTGTCTCCATTGCATCTGGGATTTAAGCACCATTGCATCTGGGATTTCAGCAAGATGACATCATTATTGGATAATGCTTCACACCCGCTCAAAAAACGTTTTGACGGATCTGTGTAGCACTTTCAGTGATAGGTTGCTTCAGCCACGATGCTCAACGGAGAGGAATCGCAGATCGTTCCTTCCAGCTGCAATTAGAATGTACAACTGTCATGTTTTGAAGAAGACCTGCATGCAGGGCCGGATTAACAATGGGCCTGATGGAGCTACAGCTCCAGGCCCACTCTCTAAATAGGCCCATTTTGTAGCTGAGGGCCAGAGCTTTCCAACGAGCCTGGCACTGCATTGCTAGCCTCCCGGGAACCAGAGATACCGCCAGGCAAAGCTGGAACGTTTTGCCCGTAGGATAACATGGAACCCGCTAATTCCAAACCCACCCGGTTCCAACGGCTGACAGTTTCCCCCTCCGGCATCACAGAAGCTTGAGGTTGATCTCAAATTGCTGGGACTTCAATATGATACCAGGCTGGTCCATATGGGTTCATTGGTTCTAGAGATATTGCGGGTAAACCAATTTTTTTCATTTCTGAAATTTAATTTCATGGCTGTTCATGTTGTTTGAGGGCAGATTTCTCTGGAACCAAATGGGCCAGATTCACAGCACCAAAATCATTTGAAGCCCTCATGAAAACGGGTCAGTTGGTTCCGAATATATAGCTGGTTGTTTAAAGGGGGGGTATCTCCCCCTCAAACCAGAAAATGCAGGGACTAGGCTGGTATAAAAGGGGCCAGCCCGGGAATGGCCCTGCATGACCATATTATTGGGTAAGAGTGCATAGCCACTGAAAGCAAAACCAACCCAAAGAAGTTACATAACAAGTAAACGTTTAATTAAGGAAAACATAGGCCCACTAACTGATACTAGTGGAAAAAGTGTTACTGAGGAAAAGGGAAAAGCAAAACTGTTAAATAAGTTCTTCTCATCAGTATTTACATAGTTACATAGTAGGTAAGGCTAAAAAAAGACTTGCGTCCATCTAGTTCAACCTGGTATAGATATCCATTACTGATTTGGTAGGTTCTGGTATTTTACAGACAAATTATATTTCTTATTTGTACCCATGGATGTTTTTCTCCAGTAAATGTTTGTCCAACTTTGCCTTGAACGCATTTAATGAGCCAGCCGTTACCACCTCTCTGGGAAGAGAGTTCCAGAGTTTGACTGTTCTGACCGTAAAGAAATTCTTTCTACTAGCTGAATGAAATCTTTTTTCTTCTAATCTATACTCATGCCCTCGCGTCCTAGATTCCTTTCTAGTAGAAAAGAGGGTGTGTGACAGTTCCTTATATTGGCCCTTGATATACTTGTACATGTTGAGCATGTCCCCCCTTAAACGTCTCTTTTCTAATGTAAATAGTCCCAAATTGCTTAATCTCTCCTCGTAGCTTAAATTCTCCATTCCCCTAATAAGCTTTGTTGCTCGCCTTTGGACTTTTTCTAATTCTATGATGTCCTTTTTATAGTGTGGGGCCCAGAACTGTACTCCGTACTCTAGGTGAGGTCTCACCAATGCTTTATATAATGGCATAATTACCCTTGAGTCCCTAGTTTCCATTCCCCTCTTAATACATGCCAGAATTTTGTTGGCCTTTTTTTGTAGCTACATTACAATGGGCACTACATCCTAGTTTGCTGTCTATTTGGACTCCTAGATCCTTTTCAAGTATGGAATTACCCAGTTCCTCTCCGCTAAGGTTGTAACTTGCACACTGGTTGAGTCTCCCAAGGTGCATAACCTTACATTTATCTACATTGAACCTCATCTTTCATTTTTTTGCCCACTCATCTAGAATTGCAAGATCATTTTTGAAGCATGGTGACATCTTCTGATGATTTGATGACTTTGCTAAGTTTTGTATCGTCCGCAAAGATGGATACATTGCTGAGTAACCCTATCCCAATATCGTTAATAAAAATGTTAAACAAAATGGGCCCCAAAACCGAACCCTGGTGCACTCCACTTAGTACCGGTATCATATCTGATACGGCACCATTCACAACCACTCTTTGTTCTCTATTACATAGCCAATTCCCTACCCATCTGCAGATATTTTCACCCAATCCTAGGTTCTCCATTTTATTAATCAATCTCTTGTGTGGGACAGTATCAAATGCTTTAGCGAAATCTAGGAAAATCACATCTACAGCATTTCCATTATCAAGGTTTTTGCTAACCTCTTCATAGAACCCTAGTAGATTAGTTTGGCATGAACGATTTTTCACGAACCCATGTTGGTTAGTACTGAGTAGACAGTGATGATCTAAATATTCCTGGATACCATCCCTTAAAAATCCTTCAAATAGTTTACCCACAATTGATGTTAAACTAACGGGTCTGTAATTAGCGGGATCTTCCTTTTTTCCTTTTTTGAATATTGGCACTACCTCTGCTATTCTCCAATCTTTTGGTACTATACCTGACGATAGTGACTTGCTAAAGATATAATGTAGGGGGTAGCTAGTTCATGCCTTAATTTCATTAATACCCTCGGATGAATCCCATCTGCCCTGGTGATTTATTTGTTTTGAGTTTGCTTAGCCTCAGTATTATTTCCTTCGGCGTGAAATCCACAATGAGATCTGGCTTATTTGTCCCGTTTGTGGTAAATGTTTGTTCCACAGTCTGCCTAAGTAAATACTGATGAGAAGAACTCATTTAACAGTTTTGCTTTTCCCTTGTCCTCAGTAACACTTTTTCCACTAGTATCAGTTAGTGGGCCTATGTTTTCCATAATTAAACGTTTACTATTTATGTATTAAAAAAAACTTCTTTGGGTTGGTTTTGCTTTCAGTGGCTATGCACTCTTCATATAATATTTTAGCTGCTTTGATTACCCCTTTAGAAGTTTTGTTTGATTCTTTGTATTTTGCGAACGCCTCCTCATTCAAGTTATTTTTATAGAATTTAAAGGCTCTGGTTTTATTGTTGATAGCTGACCTTACTTCTTTGTCCAACCATGGTGGCTTTTTTTTGTTGAATTTACCTTTAGTTACTTTAGGAATGTATTCAATAGTTAGTGAATCAAGCACCTTTTTTAGAGTATCCCACATTTCCTCTGCATTTTTTCCCTTCATAACCGTTTCCCACCCAATTCCTGTTAGGGCTTCCCTGAATAATTCAAAGTTCGCTTTTCTGAAGTTTAGTATTTTTGCAGATCCTTTTTGATGTAATTTACTGAAGTTGATTTCCAGTGAAACCATATTGTGATCACTGTTCCCTAATTGTTCAATTACTTTTGTGTTTGAAACTAAGTCTGTGTTATTTGTTAATACTAAGTCCAAGAGTGCCTCATCACGAATTGGAGTTTCTACCGTTTGTGTAATAAACTGGTCTTTAAGTAAGCTTAAGAACCCATTGCTTCTTGCTGATTTACCTGTTTCGTTTTCCCAATCAATGTCGGGTAAATTAAAATCCCCCATAATTAATACCTGACCCTGATTTGATGCTTGTTTGATTTGGTTTAAAAGAAGAGACTCTTCCCTTTCGTTTATATTTGGTGGTCTATAGCATACCCCTATTATAAATTTGTTTTTTGTTTTTTTATTATTGTCGGTTATCTCTGCCCACACTGTCTCCGAGTTGTCGTCTTCCAGGTCTGTGCTCATATTTTTCTCACATGATGTTAAGTTATTATTTACATATAGGCACACACCCCCACCCCTTCTATTTTCCCTGTCTTTCCTGTAGAGTGTATATCCCTCCATGTTTAATGCCCAGTCATGCGACTCATTACACCATGTTTCTGTAATACCAATGATGTCGTAGTCGTCCCTCCTGATCACCGTTTCTAGCTCCCCGATTTTACTCACTAAGCTTCTTGCATTAGCCATAAAGCATTTTAATTAATGTTTATTTTTAGATATGGCTCTAATATTGTGATTATTTTCACCCCAGGACCCATTTGAATTCTTTACTAGCTTCCTCTTTCCCCTCTCCCCTTCAATAGACTCTCTACAGGCCTCCCCACCATGCACACTGCCTGCCCTCTTTATAGTTCTGGGAATTCTTCCTCTGTCATTCCCTCCTTCCCGTATACTAAGATCATCTGTACCTAAGAACTGTAATGGGGTAACGTGACTGTTACAACATAACATTTTATTACATGACATTCCTGATGCACCCTGAGAGTTACCCCCGATTATACCCTTGTTATGTCCCAGGACTTTGTCTATGTCTCCGTCCCCCCCCCCCATCTCCTTCCCCCATATGATTCCTGATCCCAGTCCGGCTTCTCTCCCTGATGGTCCCATAATGTCTTGCTGCCCCCACCCCCCCCCCCCCCCCCCGTTGCCTAGTTTAAAATCTCCTCCAACCCTCTAACCATCCTTCCCCCCCGCACCGCAGCCCCCTCCTCGTTCAGGTGCAATCCATCACGGCAAAAAAGATGGCGCCTGACCGAGAAGTCCGCCCAGTGTTCCATGAACACGAATCCCTCTTTCCTACACCAATCCTTAAGCCACACATTTACCTCCCTGATCTCCCTCTGCCTCCCTGAGCTAGCGCGTGGCACTGGTAATATTTCCGAGAAAATTACCCTAGATGTCCTCGCCTTTGGAGAGCAGACTGTGGAACAAACATTTACCACAAACGGGACAAATAAGCCAGATCTCATTGTGGATTTCACGCCGAAGGAAATAATACTGAGGCTAAGCAAACTCAAAACAAATAAATCACCAGGGCCAGATGGGATTCATCCGAGGGTATTAATGGAACTAAGGGATAAACTAGCTACCCCCCTACATTATATCTTTAGCAAGTCACTATCGTCAGGTATAGTACCAAAAGATTGGAGAATAGCAGAGGTAGTGCCAATATTCAAAAAAGGAAAAAAGGAAGATCCCGCTAATTACAGACCCGTTAGTTTAACATCAATTGTGGGTAAACTATTTGAAGGATTTTTAAGGGATGGTATCCAGGAATATTTAGATCATCACCGTCTACTCAGTACTAACCAACATGGGTTCGTGAAAAATCGTTCATGCCAAACTAATCTACTAGGGTTCTATGAAGAGGTTAGCAAAAACCTCGATAATGGAAATGCTGTAGATGTGATTTTCCTAGATTTCACTAAAGCATTTGATACTGTCCCACACAAGAGATTGATTAATAAAATGGAGAACCTAGGATTGGGTGAAAATATCTGCAGATGGGTAGGGAATTGGCTATGTAATAGAGAACAAAGAGTGGTTGTGAATGGTGCCGTATCAGATATGATACCGGTACTAAGTGGAGTGCCCCAGGGTTCGGTTTTGGGGCCCATTTTGTTTAACATTTTTATTAACGATATTGGGATAGGGTTACTCAGCAATGTATCCATCTTTGCGGACGATACAAAACTTAGCAAAGTCACCAAATCATCAGAAGATGTCACCATGCTTCAAAATGATCTTGCAATTCTAGATGAGTGGGCAAAAAAATGGAAGATGAGGTTCAATGTAGATAAATGTAAGGTTATGCACCTTGGGAGACTCAACCAGTGTGCAAGTTACAACCTTAGCGGAGAGGAACTGGGTAATTCCATACTTGAAAAGGATCTAGGAGTCCAAATAGACAGCAAACTAGGATGTAGTGCCCATTGTAATGTAGCTACAAAAAAGGCCAACAAAATTCTGGCATGTATTAAGAGGGGAATGGAAACTAGGGACTCAAGGGTAATTATGCCACTATATAAAGCATTGATGAGACCTCACCTAGAGTACGGAGTACAGTTCTGGGTACCACACTATAAAAAAGACATCATAGAATTAGAAAAAGTCCAAAGGCGAGCAACAAAGCTTATTAGGGGAATGGAGAATTTAAGCTACAGGGAGAGATTAAGCAATTTGGGACTATTTACATTAGAAAAGAGACATTTAAGGGGGGACATGCTCAACATGTACAAGTATATCAAGGGCCAATATAAGGAACTGTCACACACCCTCTTTTCTACTAGAAAGGAATCTAGGACGCGAGGGCATGAGTATAGATTAGAAGAAAAAAGATTTCATTCAGCTAGTAGAAAGAATTTCTTTACGGTCAGAACAGTCAAACTCTGGAACTCTCCTCCCAGAGAGGTGGTAACGGCTGGCTCATTAAATGCGTTCAAGGCAAAGTTGGACAAACATTTACTGGAGAAAAACATCCATGGGTACAAATAAGAAATATAATTTGTCTGTAAAATACCAGAACCTACCAAATCAGCAATGGATATCTATACCAGGTTGAACTAGATGGACGCAAGTCTTTTTCCAGCCTTACCTACTATGTAACTATGTAAGTCCCTGCATTTTATGGTGTGAAAGGGGTATTATTTCAAATAGCCGGGCCCTGCAGTGCTCTGAATACAGCCGGGCAGCCCCCTGTTCTCTACCCAGCTGTCCTTTCTGCCCGGCGGCGGCTGTCCCCCAGTTACTGCAAACATGTATTCCCCATTGGTAATGAGCATGTAATCCCACATGGCAATGAGCATGGAACCCCTGGCAATGAGCATAGAACCCCTGGCAATGAGCATGTAGGTAAGCAGCACTTATGTAGCATAATTTTTAATAGGCATTATGGAGTTTGGCATAATACGTAATGGACATTATGGTGTGTGGCTTTAACATGTAATGGGCATTATGGTGTAAATTTTTAGTGCGCGCCTTCGCCGCGCAATGCCCTAGTGCTTCATTGCTCAATTTGTTTTGTATAGTGTTTATTTTGGGTCAATCCATGTGGCAAAATGTGAATTTTGCCTTAATCTGTGTGACATAACATGAATTATGACTCAATCCATGTGCCATAGTGTGAATTTTGGCTCAGTCCGTGTGAATTTTGGCTCATTCCATGTGGCATATTGTGTAAGAGGCAAGTACAGTATAAGGGGGTTACTATTGTGTTGCATGATTTGTATAAGGGGTATATGGTGTGGTAAACAGAGGTGAACACATAAAAGGTGCTGAAATGTTGTCTACCACGTTTCGGCTTTCAGTATTTTTTTTATGACTGGAGTACCGCCTCACCCCGCAAGTATCTTAGGGCATCGGCATCCTGCAGGTGCACCTTTGGAGGGCACTAGCCAATATATCTCCCTGCATTTTTCCTATGCCAGCCCCCTGCCTTTTCCAGGCATATTTAATTTGTTGAAAGTATTTAGACAAATAGAGACACACCCATGAGCAGACCACCCAACCAGAACACTGGTCACGCCCCCTACATTATTAGGTGCTGGCCACAACCCCTATCATTGCGCATAATAGGCCCTTGATAATTTTCAGCTCCAGGCCCATTTAGACCTTAATCTGGCTCTGCCTGCATGTTCCTAGATTCTTGAGTTATATTGTTTGGATCTTATCTTATTATGTGTGTTCTTATTATTATGCTATTACTCTTATCTGTACTTGAACCTTGCTGTAACGATTGAAAATGTCTCCATTGTGAGACGAATAAAGGAATTCTATTCTGATAAGCAGACCTCTTAGTACCATTTTCTAATCCTCTGAAGAAGGCAGTGAAGCACCAAAGAAACCTAATGACAGTAGGTGTCTCCATAGTGTTGTTGTTTAAATGAAATGTAAATAGCCACTTCTTCCACTTGAACAGTTTTCATATATTTGGCTACCTGCCATGATGACTTATTTACTGACTGGATCCAATAGCTGGAGAAGGCATACTCATTGTTAACAAAATCTAAAAGAAAATATATTTTAGCCTAGTTTATTTAAAGTTAAAAAAGTTTACAGTATATCATATACTAGGGATGTGCGAGTTCGGATTGGGGGAAATCCAGACACCCCCGAACACCCTCAATCCGAACCCACTCTCCTAGCCTAGTATTTTCACCCAGACTTGGAGCGTGGGCCTCCGGACCCTATAGAGGGGCTATAGAGGGGCATGCGACCGGGCGCAATCTTCACTCCAGTCTAGGAGAATGAAGACAGCGTGTGTCCTGGCCACCTGCATGCACGCCTGCTCGCCCGCCCACTGTCCCAGGCCAATACTAGTATAGTACTAGTAGTAGAGGGCAAGAGTGGAAACAGTAGTACTGTCTGCAGCTGTTGTGTTTGTCCAGTCCAGTGATAGTGTTGTATAGGCCAGTCCAGTGATAGTGCTTTATAGGTCAGTCCAGTGATAGTGCTGTATAGGCCAGTACAGTGATAGTGCTGTATAGGCCAGTCCAGATTTAGTGCTGTATAGTCTAGTCCAGAGATAGTGCTGTATAGTCTAGTCCAGAGATAGTGCTGTATAGGCCAGTACAGTAATAGTGCTGTATAGGCCAGTACAGTGATAGTGCTGTATAGGCCAGTCCAGAGATAGTGCTGTATAGGCCAGTCCAGTGATAGTGCTTTATAGGTCAGTCCAGTGATAGTGCTGTATAGGCCAGTACAGTGATAGTGCTGTATAGGCCAGTCCAGAGATAGTGCTGTATAGGCCAGTACAGTGATAGTGCTGTATAGGCCAGTCCAGATTTAGTGCTGTATAGTCCAGTCCAGAGATAGTGCTGTAAAGGCCAGTCTAGTGATAGTGCTGTATATAGGCTAGCCCAGTGAAAGTGCTGTATAGAAAGTTTATTGGTACTGCTGCATAAGTCCAGTAATACTGTCGTTAAAGTGCAGTCCAGTGATATTGCTGCATAAGTCCAGTGGCACTGAAGTAAAAGTCCATTGGTACTGCTGAATAAGTCCATACTGCGGTTAAAGTCCAGTGATATTGCTACATAAGTCCAGTGGCACTGAAGTTAAAGTCCATTGGTCACCTAGGGACATCCCTGTTTATGCATCACCTGAAGTTTGTTCATTAGTCACTGTTTAGTTCAGAAACTGTGTATAGGACCGTAAGCAGTCCAGGGACACCTAAATCCCTTGATCCTGTTGTATCCAAGCACCTGAAAACCACACCAGCAAGTCACTCCTTTTCAATTTCCTCCTCGATCCGATGGGAGGTAGTCCTGCAGGCCATGTCACCAGCAAGACTGACTCCTCTTCTATTTGGAATTCTTCCGGAGGGTCCTGAAACGCTACACCTACTGCTGCCACTGCCTTTGTTGCTGCAGGGAGTCGTTCATCATCCCAGAGGGGAAGTTGGAACACCACTATGTCTTTTACTAAGCAATCGACCATCCAACAGTCATTTTTGGTGAGGATGAAGTATGACAGCGGTCATCCTATCACGACCTTGACAGCTATGTCGGTGTTAGACGTGCCTCTAGTGTCAGCCATCCGTGGAGTGGGATTAAAACGATTGATGGGGGTATTGTGTTCCCGGTACCAAATCCCATCTACCAAATCCTCCACTTCACTAGGCAGGCGAAACCCAGGATGCACAGAGTAAGTGTCCTCAGTGCCCTGAAAAATGCATATGTGCCCACTGTCCACTTAACCACGGACATGTGGTTCAGGGCAAACTAAGGACTGCAGGGCTCTCCTACCTCCAAGTCTGTCTGTTGTTACCCAGTTTGTATTTTCACTGTCTACTATTGTAAAGCACAACGGAATCTGCTGCACTATATAAGAAACTGTAAATAAATAAATAAATAAATAAATATGTCTGTGACAGCCCACTGGGTAGATGCATCCACAACCGCAGCAACAGCAGCAGCATCTCTGAAACCCTGTACAAACTGGCTCTACTTTACCTCAGTTGTCCCCCCTCCAGTGTGTACTCCAAAAAAAGTATTTAGTGCTGCCGGGAACCTGATCAGTAAGCGGCGTAGGCGGTTGTTTCCGCCAAATGTGGAGAAGATGATGTTCATCAAAATGAAGTATCAATTCTTCAACAAAGACCAGCAATTGCCTCCAGAGACTACAGAGGAACCTGTGATTGTGGAGTCCAGCGGGGACAAATTGTTAATGTGTGAGGATGAGGATGTACCTAATGAAGGGGGTGAGGAATCGGAGGATGAGGATGATGACGACATCTTGCCTCTGTAGAGCCAGTTCATACAGGGAGAAATGATTTGTTTCTTATTTTCCGGGGGCCCAAACAAACCAATCATTTCAGCCACAGTCATGTGACACACCCTGTCGCTGATTGGTTTGTTAAAGACAGTGTGTATGTCCTATTTATAGAACAAAAAAGTGTGCATAGGCAATAATAGCGCTCAGTGATAGCTATGTTTCAAGGTGTTAATAGCCTTGCAGGTAATGATACAAAACCAAATACAACTTGAGCCGGTAACACATATATGACCAAAATCCAGATGGTCCAGTGGTTATATCAACTGCTCCCATGAGATGGTTATCGCGTCCTCCTTCAGTCTGGGTCCCTTGTCCAAGAAACAAGGGGGGCTCAGTCCAGGGTTCGCCAATCTGCAGCTGTCCAAACAGGTCCAAACGTCAAGCCGGATGGTAGTACGTCCTATTTATGCAACATTTAGGACCCAGGACCCAAGGACAATTCCATCTTGCACCTATTTTCTTAGCATTATGTGCTTTTTGGAGCTTTTTTTGGTCAGTTTTTCAAACTGCCAACCTGTCTGCCGCTGCAGTGCCAATCCTAGATGGGCCACCTGTTTGTGCCACCCACTTGTGTCACTTAGCATAGTCATCCAGCTACTTCAGTGCAACCTTTTGGCCTAAAAACAACATTGTGGGGTGTGAGGTATTCAGGATAGACTGGAAATTAGTGGAAATGTTATTGAGATTAATATTAGCGTAGGAATAAAAAAATAAAATTCTGCAATTTTTGCGATTTTTATATATATACAGATCCAAAACATGAAACACAACAAACCCAAAACACTGGAGGGTGGTGTTTCGGAACAGATCCACATTCAAAACACTGGCGGAGATACAGATCCAAAACACATTTCACAAAACACTAAAATTGGCCGGTGAACATCCTATTATATACAGTACGCTTTTTAAATTGCTAAAAATATTTGAAAGAATTCTGCATGTGATAACATTATTTAATACCATGAACAAAGCATTTGCAATACGTCTGTTTCTGTGACACCATCTGTGGATAAAGGTATTATACTGTAGCAAGAAGTGCGAATGTTAGACAAATAAGCTCCCCCCCTACTTGTATTATTACCACTGGAATCCCCATCAATAATGTTTGAACCCCTGGTTGGAATTTGCCAGCCAGAACCAGCGTTTTATTTATTTTTTTATGAATGAACCACTAGTTAACTGTGTAACTTCTGCACCTGTTAAACAGACTGTGTTCTAAACTGTGCTGAATGGAATTACTGGCCAGGTGACATGACAGCCAGCATTATCTAGTAATAAGTTACTCTCTTTCTAAGTACTGTGCACTTACAGCCTATTAAACTGAAATCAAGGTCATAACTGTATTGAGTTTTTAGGCAGCAATAAGTCTCCACAGTTGTTTATTTTCAATGCAGCTTCCTGCTCACAATGAAATCAGAGTGGTGCTTCCAAGGCCAGGATCAGCCACATTAAACTGTGCTGTGCTATTGATCGAGAAATTGGCTTCTTTATAAAATTCATTTTGTTTGTTCTCTCTGAATTCAGAATCTCCAATTACCCAGTCTATGGTGTGATGGCTTAGCAGAAAACCATTTAACCCTACAATGCCCACAAAAATTTCTTGAAAAATGGTGCTTGGCAATCATTTCATAAAAAAAAGTGTTGCTATCATGTCCACACTGAAAATAGTAATTTAGTTGGTTCATATTGGCTACTTACACTTACGACCTTATTCTGGTTTGGTCGGTGAAACGTACGTACGGTCCGTTTCACCGTACGTTTCCTGTACGCGGACGGTGAGCGAAAGTCCGCCGACAAAACAGCCGCATACAGACGGTCACAAACACCGACAATGGGGAGTGGCGTACACTTGAGCGTTCGCCACCGTATATGGATGGGTCTTCTCTTAGACACCATTAACTGGCGTACAACAGAGCGTACGCCACCATATACGGATGGGTCTCGACGGTTTTCACACCGACATCTTCCGTATATCTGAGCGTACGCCACAGTGCATGGACGGGTCTCGCCTTTTTTCAATTGAAAACTCAGCGTGTGTCACCGATCGTGAGAGTGAGCATACGTCCATGCACGGTGGCATACCCTTCACATATATGGCACTGCAAATCAACTATCAACTATAATTAAGACAATTAATTAATTATTCTAACTGTTATTCAATAATTGTTTTCTATTAACTCAATTGTCTACCTTAATAAACACCCTAATAAAACAACATGTTAACCCTCATTACATGTATATTTATTATGTTCTAATGTGGCATTTTAATCACTATCTATGTGTCCCCACATTGGTTTTACTTTTAAATAAAGTTATGTTGGTGTTACAGTGAAAAAGTTGACACATGTCGACTTCTGTGAATTGAGTGTCCTGCTTTTTAAAGTATACAAAAACACTTACTGAATGGGTGTAGATGGTTATAAAGGGGGAAATTTACTAAAGGAAATTTGTAAAAAATAGGTGTATTTGTATCCAGAAATACACTCATTTTTGACATTTACTATCCCGAAAATACGGCAATTCGTAGTCGTATTGATGCGCTATCAATACGAATATGAATTGCCGTATTTTCGTGATAGTAAATGTCAAAAATAAGTGTATTTCTGGATACAAATACACCTATTTTTTACAAATTTCCTTTAGTAAATTTCCCCCAAAATAACTACCTTGACATATATAAGCAGGTCTTTGAATGAATCTTACCTAAAATGAAACCAACCTTTACATGAAGAGAAGTGTAGAAAGATATGCTTCTAGTGTGTTTGAGGGCTGTGTGTGGCTTGCAGGTAGTGAAATAATGGTTTTCACTTAATAGCCTGCAGCATTGCTTATTACATTCAGGTGTATGTGTTTGTGTAGTAATCAGCGTTAATTAGCAGACCCAGGCGTCCGCTCTCATACGGTATCTCTAGGGGTGGTCTGGAGCTATCTTTGGCGTCCGCCTGTTTTTGGGCCGATCGAGGCGGTTGTAGCACCGTACATTTTTGGTGCACACCCCCGTGTATGCCCATGTTTACGCCCAGTTTTCCTCATTATTCCAGCCGCTCTCCACTAAAAACGCCCCCATGCCGCCCCCATGCCACTCTTGCGGACAGGTTTTTTTGCACGGAGAGACCCATCGTGAGTGGTGTGAGGTCGCCGCACATGCGCATAGCGAAAGCTACGCATGCGCAGATGAAAAAAAAACCTGATCTGCCAGTATACGGTCCCACCGTACCAAGCAGAATAACCCTCTTACTGTTTATGGCAGGGGTGGCCGCACCGGTCCTTGAGATCTACCAACGGTCCACGTTTCCAAATCACCTAGCTGGTGCACAGCTGTAGTCATTACTGACTGTCGCATTTTCAAACATGCTGCATTCATTCTTACTATATATCCACATGTTGCCTGCAAAAAAATAACTGTTGGGGGACAGGTTTGGCCACCCCTGGTTTATGGCTTACCTTTTACCCAAAATAATAAGGTCCCTAGGCCTAGATCCATCCTCTGTACACCTCTGCTGAACATCCAGGCAGGGCCGGATTAACAATGGGCCTGATGGAGCTGCAGCTCCAGGCCCACTTTCCAAATAGGCCCACAGCACCTGCAACCAGTGGCAGACTCAGGATGAGGGCACCCAAGCACGTTCCCCCTCACCGTAATTTCTGACATAGCTCATTTTGTAGATGAGGACCGGGGCTTTCAAACAAGTCGCTAGCCCCCCAGAAGTCGGAGATACCACCGGGCAAACCTGGAACGTTTTCCCCATAGGATTTGGTTTAGGACCATTCCGACCCCCACCCAGTTCCAATGGCTGCCAGCAGGGCCGTTTCTAGACAATTTAGCTCCCAGGGCGAAAAAAAAAAAAAATGCGCCCCCCCCCCCCCCCCCCAAAATACAAAACATGGCATAGAAGAAATTGAGCGCGCAGGAGGCGCGCGCCAAAATAGGGGTGTGGCTTAATTTAAAGGGGTGTGGCTTCATATAAGGGCGTGGCCTAGCCGGAAAACAATTACCTTACATCACACTTTTGCGACCTGCATGACCAGACATTGGTTACCGCAGGAGTTGTCATTGTCCTCCTGCACTTTTTTATGCCACACAGTGACATAAAAAACATAAAGGCCCACACAGTGACCTAGAACGCCTCACGGATCAAGGCCAAACAATGACAGGCAACTTGAATCATTATACACTATTTATCCGTGATGCCAATTACACATGACGCCGCACACCGTGATGACAATTACACATTACGTCGCACACTGTGATGACAATTACACATTATGCCACACACTGTGATGCCAATTACATATTACGCCGCACACCGTGATGACAATTACACATTACGCCGCACACTGTGATGACAGTTACACATTATGATGCCCATTACACCCCACACTGGGATGGCAATTACGCAATACTCCCCACACCGTAATGCCCATTAAACATTATGCCCCACGAGCCGCTGCCGCACAACTGATGCCATTTACTAATATGCCCCCACAGTGCCAGATATGCCCCCACAGTGCCACACATATATGCCCCCACAGTGACACACATATGCCCCCACAGTGCCAAATATGCCCCCACAGATATGTCCCCACAGATATGCCCCCACAGTGCCAAATATGCCCCCACAGTGCCACACATATGCCCCCACAGTGCCACACATATGCCCCCACAGTGCTGGATATGCCCCCCACAGCGCCACACATATATGCCCCCACAGTGACAGCTATTCCCTCAAAGGCCACACATATGCCCCCACAGCGCCCCACAGAGACAGATATGCCCCAACAGTGCCAAATATGCCCCACAGTGCCACAGATATATGCCCCCACAGTGCCACAGATATATGCCCCCACAGTGACAGCTATTCCCACACAGTGCCACACATATGCCCCCACAGCGCCACACATATATGCCCCCAGTGACAGCTATGCCCCAACAGTGCCAAATATGCCCCACAGTGCCACAGATATATGCCCCCACAGTGCCACAGATATATGCCCCCACTTTGCCACAGATATATGCCCCCACAGGGCCAAATATGCCCCCACAGTGCCACAGATATATGCCCCCACAGTGCCAAATATGCCCCCACAGTGCCACAGATATATGCCCCCACAGTGCCACAGATATATTCCCCCATAGTGCCAAATATGCCCCACAGTGCCAATATGCCCCACAGTGCCGGAAGCAGCATACAGTAACTCACTGTCTCACTCTCTGCGTCTCCCCCTGCTGCCATCGCCTCTGCTGCTGCCTCTTCTTCATCTTCCTTGGGGAGGGGAGGGGAGCGCATCGCATGTCTCTCCTTCCCCTTCACTGAGCTGTCAGCCATTCATACATCGCGGGCTGTCTCCTGATTGGCTGACAGCCCAGTGACACAGTGAGAGAGGGGAAGGAGATACGCACGATGCGCTCCCTCCCCTCCCCTGGGAAATCAATCAGCGGCGCCGGCGGTGGACCGTGAGAGCTGAGAGGCGAGCCGGAGAGGGGGAGGAAGGGAGTCAGCGCTGGGGGGAGCTGCTGCCGGGCGCCCCGGCTGTTTATTAGAGGCGGACAAGCCGTGCGGCGCCCCGGGCTGCTGCACGGCTTGTCCGCCTCTAGAAACGGCCCTGGCTGCCAGTACTCCTCTTCCGCCACCCGGCATCACAGATGCTCGAGGTTTGAACCCAAATCGCTGGGCCTTTAATCTAATACCAGGCTAATGGGTTAATTGGTTCCAGAGATATTGCGGATAAACCGATTTTTATTTCTGAAATGTAATTTCATGGCTGTTCATGTCCTTTGAAGGCAGATTTCTCTGGAACCAAATGGCCCAGTTTCACTGGACCAAAATCAATCAAAGCCCACACAAAAGTTCTTCAATATGATACTGATCTCATGTAAATGGGTCAGTTGGTTCTGAAGATATAGCCGGTAAAACGATATAGCCGGTTCAATGGGGGGGGGGGGGGGGAGAGACAGGTGTCCCCCTAACACTAGAAAATGTAGGCACTAGACTGGTGTAAAAGGGGCCAGCCCGGGAATGTCCCTGCAAGATCCTGGGACCATATTCCCAGGTAAATCCCTGCATTTTCTGGTGTGAAAGGAGTATTATTTCAAATAGCCGGGACCTGCAGTGCTCTGAAAACAGCCGAACAGCCCCCCGCTCTCTGCCCGGCTGTCAATGGCTGTCACTTCTGCCCGGCAGAGGCTGTCCCCCAGTTACTGTGAGCATGTATTCCCCCTTGGTAACGAGCATTGAACCCCTGGCGGAACCAGGACAAGGGATCTAAAGCAAAAAGATAGAACACCATTAGGTCAACACCATTAGTTCGACAAGCAAAAAGGTCGAAATTCAAAAAGGTTGACATGAAAAAAGGTCGACGTGAAGAAAGATCGACATGCAAAAAGGTCGACATTCAAAAAGGTCAACATGAGGTTTTCACTGTTTTTTTGACCCGGTTGTCGACACAGTCGACATGGACACAGTTTGAGGTGCACCACATCCCCTCACTGAGCTCACAATGCTTCGGGCACACTATTTTATTCTCCCTCCACGCCATAGTTGATGGTAGGGCATGAAATACTGCCTGTCGGCACATGTCGGATCGAAAAACAGTGAAAACCCCCATGTCGACATTTTGACTGTTGAACTTTTTCATGTGGCCCTTTTTGCATGTTAACCTTTTTTTCATGCTGACCTTTTTGCATGTCGACCTTTTTGCATTTCGACCTTTTTGCATTTATACCTTTTTGCTTGTCGAACTAATGGTGTCGACCTAATGGTGTTCTATCTTTTTGCTTTAGATTTAGATTTGCTTTAAATTTTTAATGCACGCCTTTGGCGCACAATGTCCCGGTTTGTAAAGCATATTAAGAATTTTGGCTCAATCCATTTGGTATAGTGTGTATTTTGGCTCAATCCATGTGGCAAAATGTGAATTTTGCCTTAATCTGTGTGGCATAACGTGAATTTTGATTCAATCTGTGTGCCATAGTGTGAATTTGGGCTAAATCAGTGGGAATTTTGGCTCATTCCATGTAGCATAGGGGGAAATTTACTAATATGAAAAACCTAGTTTTTTTTAATTAGTATTTTCCCTACGACTGCATACGACTGTTTAAGTCGTATGCAAAGTCGTGTTCCGGAGGGGGATTTACAAAGCAGTCATATACGACGATGTCGTATTCATTCGTATTAGCTGGCCATATATACGGCCGCTAATACGAATTTTTCTAGCAGTCTACACGGATCAGTCAGATCCGTGCAGGCTGCAAGGTGAAAAAAAAATTAGAAAAAAAAATAAATATAAAAAAAAAATCGGCGTGGGGTCCCCCCCACAGCTGTAAAGGTGCCCATACACGTACCAATTACCCGGTACTTTTTGTGCTAAAATAGCATCGCATCCCATGCACAACATATGCACAACGATGCTATTTTAGCACAAAAAGTACCGGGTAATTGGTACGTGTATGGGCACCTTAACCAGCACCAGGCTGAAAGAGCCGGGGCCGGTAATTAAAAATCAGGGAACCCGACAAATAGGGGTTCCCCGATTTTTAACAACCAGCCCCAGGCTCCAGGTCCGGGGCTGGTTCCCAAAATACGGGGGACAAAATGACTAGGGGTCCCCCGTATTTTAAGAACCAGCCCCAGGCCAAACCAGCCAGCAGGGTAATGCCACAGCCGGGGGGAGACTTTTTATCCCCCCGGCCAAAGCATTCAGCCCTCTGGCCAGTCAGCCTGGCCAGGGGTCCTGGGGGAGTGGGGACCCCCCCAATAAAGCCCCCCCCCCCCAGGACTTACCTGACCAGGCTGAAGCCTGGTGCTGTCCCCGATGCCCCTGGGCGGTGGGCATCGGGCTGATTCTGGTGTAAAAAATAGAAGAATAAACTATTGTTTTAAACTGTAGAACTATGAGTCCCAGCAAGCCTCCCCTGCAAGCTGGGACTTGGTGAACCACAAGTCCCAGCCTGCGGGGCATTAAATGGCCCGCTGGGTCTTGTAGTTCCACAGTAAAATAAATATCACCCTCAGTATTTTTTTTTAGTGCGCATATTAGGCCCTTGATAATTTTTGGCTCCAGGCCCATTTAGACCTTAATCCAGCACTCCATCCAGGTATATACAAGGGATGAGCACCAACAGGGGGGTGCCAGGGGTACAGCTGTCCTGGGCCCCGGCTTCTGGAGGGGCCCTGACAGCTGCCCACAGTGGCACGGCATACCAACCCCCCCCCCCCCGCCGGAGCACTCACTGCACAGTGCGCCAAGCCTAGGGATACAGAGGGGCTCGGCGCACTGCAGGCTGCACTGTGCAGTGAGTGCTCCGTCCGAGTCCCGACGCCTGGAGGGAGAAGATGAAATACTGTGCTGCCGCCACCGCAGGTAAGTAATAGTAATTGGCGGGGTGCCGGCACGCGAGGGGGGGTGCCAAGGTCAGTCCTGGGCCCCAAAATTACTAGCGGCGGCCCTGAGCAGTATTGAATCCCGGCGGTCGGGATCCCGGCGTTCAGAATCCCGACGCCGGAATCCCGACAGCCAAAATGCCGACAAGGGGGGGGGACGTGGATCGCCCCCCCCCCCCCCCTGCGGGCTCGCTGCGCTCGCCACGCAGCGAGCCCGGTGCCTCGCTACGCTCGGCACACTAATTTATTCTCCCTCCAGGGGTGTCGTGGACACCCCAGGAGGGAGAAAGTGTCGGCATTTCGGCGGTCGGGATTCCGGCGTCGGGATTCTGAACGCCGGGATCCCGACCGCCGGGATTGTAACTGCATCCCCTGAGCACCGGGGTCGAAGATTTGTATTTGGCTTTGTCGCCGAGATTTGTATTTGGCTTTGTCGAACGGCGGTGAAAAGCTTTGGATTTGGATTTTTTTTTAAATGGTTAAAAACGGCCCAAATCACATAATTTTGGTGGTTTTTTTTGTCCCTGGATTAACCTCAATAACATTAATTTCCAGCCCTTTCCAGATTATTTTGACCACTTTCTATCTCACAATATTTTTTTAGGGCAAAAAGTTGCACCGAGGTAGCTGGATAACTATACTAAGCCACACATGTGTGCGCCACAAACACATGGCTCATTTAGGAGTGGCACTGCAGCAGCAGATAGGATTGCAGTTTGAAAAAGTAGGCCTCAAAAAGCACATAATGGCAAAAAAAAGAGGTGCAAGATGGAACTGTCCCTGGGCCCACCCACGTACCCTTAACTTAACCCTTAAATACACATTGCACACTTAAACACAAACCAGCGACGGCATTAGTATTAGTAGTAACATATTCGTCACCATGAATGATGGCAGCAGCTGATGCAGGAGTATTTGGTCCAAGCTGTTGTCCATTTTTAAATTAAACTTAAATAAGTGCAAAATATTTTTTTTCTTGTTTTTGAGGACAGAGCTTGTATAACGCTGCGTGAAGGCCAAACAATCACACACACACCTTCTGACAGTATATACTATGGGTGCACCACACGCAAAGAATGAATAATTAAAGATGAGAAAAATGTATTAAGATTTTTTGCATTTAATTGGTTTATAATGTGCAGCTTGTATAACGCTGCTTAGACGCAGAACAATCACACACCCACCTTTTGACAGTATATACTATGGGTGCACTACACACAAAGAATGAATAATTAAACACAAGAACAATTGATTAGGATTTTTTAAATTTAATTGTTTTTTAATGTGCAGTTTGTATGCAGAACAATCACACATGCAACTATTGGGGTGCAGTATACAGCAAAAAAATAAAGAACAGCAAAATGTATTTTATGTTGTATTTCTTTTTTTATGGATGGGCCTTTGATAACACTGAGTTGACCGGGGATGCAGAACAATCACACACGTAACTTTTTCTGCTTCTGATTCCATGGAATCTGAATCGCTCCAAACATAGCCGGGCCGAGTGCCCGCAAGCCACGCTCGCGAGTTTCTGGCTTTGTTCAGAAACCCGTGCGCAGCCGAACATGGGAATCTGGCATCGGATTCTCGCGAGACGCCGAGTCTATAAAAGCTCAGCGTCCCGAGAATTCTGCGCCATTTCACCCTCACGCTTCCAGCTGCGTACAGTTTTGCTAGTTGTGCTGCGTGCAGGAGCCTGGGTGAGCTTGAATCTTCAATCACTTGGAAGAAGCCCTGGACTACTGCGGACCAAGCCTGAAGAACTTCCATGGAGGACCTGGGTGAGTTGGATTTCCTTCCACAGGTCCACCTAGGATTTCTTCGGACTCGGACCGGACACCGACATGAAGATCGACATGCTGAAGAATGACGACATGGATCCAGAACCAGGATAAGGCACCGGTTCAAGACCCTGGGACCTACCTACGGGATCAAGATAGGTAAGTATCAGTATGTGTGTAATGTATGTATTAAACTTTTATTTTTCATGTGTCAGTGTGTATTTATTTAACTATTTTTTTTACTGTGGAACTACAAGACCCAGCGGGCCCTTTAATGCCCCGCAGGCTGGGACTTGTGGTTCTCCAAGTCCCAGCTTGCGGGGGAGGCTTGCTGGGACTCATAGTTCCACAGTTTAAAACAATAGTTTATTCATCTATTTGTTTACAACACTATCAGCTCGATGCCCACCGCCCAGGGGCATTGAGGACAGCACCAGGCTTCATCCTGGTCAGGTAATTCCTGGAGGGGGGGGCCCCACTCCCCCAGGGCCCCTGGACAGGTCGGTAGGGTTAATGCTTTGGCCGGGGGGACTTGTATAAAAAGTCTCCCCCCGGCTGTGGCATTATCCCGCTGGCTGGTTTGGCCTGGGGCTGGTTCTTAAAATACGGGGACCCCTAGTCATTTTGTCCCCCATATTTTGGGAACCAGCCCCGGACCTGGAGCCTGGGGCTGGTTGTTAAAAATCGGGGAACCCCTATTTGTCGGGTTCCCTGATTTTTAATTACCGGCCCCGGCTCTTTCAGCCTGGTGCTGGTTACGGCTGTGGGGGGGACCCCACGCCGTTTTTTATTTATTTATTTTTCCAATTTTTTTACTCCTTGCAGCCTGTACGGATCTGACTGATCTGTGCAGACTGCCTGTAGTTATTCGTATTAGCGACCGTATATATGGCCAGCTAATACGAATTACTACAACATCAGAGGGTTACAAAGCCGTCATATATGACTGCTTTGTAAATCCCCCTCCGGAACACGACTTTGCATATGACTGAAACAGTCGTATGCAGTCGTAGGAAAAATACTAATACGAAAAACTAGGTTTTTCATATTAGTAAATTTCCCCCTAAATATTTTGATACTGATAAGCAGTATACAATACAAATACCACAAGTGTGTTCCATAGACCAGAAATGATACAATGGAACGCGGTGCAGTAGTACATATTAAGTCAGGTCAGAAAGTGTCCCTTTTCTGATGAATTCCGGGTGATAGAAAAATGAATAAAAGTTGCACAATCACGACTTCCGTGTTAAGGCTATTATCTTGATAGCCACAACGCGACTTCCGCGTCTCAAAACACCAGAAGTGACGTTGGCACAGAGCAATATAAACAAAGCCTGATATCTTTGTTATCGGCAACGGATCTGTAGTAATCGACTACTTATACTTTGAACCATTAAGAGATCACTATTCTTATAATTTTGGAACTATTTTATATTATATATTATTCCATTTGAGGTCTCTTGAGACCAGTGGTTCCACGTGACCTGGGAACGACCTGGAAATGTAGCAATGTGTGTTGATTTATTAAAGTGTTTTTAGATGAATTTTGCCGTTCATTTTATGAATTTTTTAATCAATATTGATGATATTTGTGGAATGGGATTCTGTCTCCGAGTATTATTATTTAATTAAATATACAACTGAATCAATCAATTATGCTAATGACCCAACAGGAAGTTTGGGTATAAATATCAGCACAGGCACAACAGTGAGACAACTTGAAAAAGCTGACAGTCCGTTCAGCGAAACACATTGGTGTTATCAGGCCCATTTGATATGAGGACCCAATCCTTTCCTGCTCATTTATCTGGATGGACGGAAATTCTTCTCGTCTTTCTGCATTCTTTGTGTGTAAAGCACCCATAGTATATACTGTCAGAAGGTGGGTGTGTGATTGTTCGGCCTCCAAGCAACATTGTTCAAGCTGCGCATTAAAAACAAATTAAAATCAATTTGGTATTAAACTGATAAAAACAGATACATACTTACCGAACAAGTCAGTGGTGCACAAAACGCCCACGGCTCCTCGGCTGCACATCGTAAACACGATCAAGCCAGATAGGGATCTTTTTGGATGTTAACAGACACGTACGATTAGGAAGGAAGCCCCCGGTTTCGGAAAAGGTATACAGCTCCAACCCAGGGGTAAAAGTAAACCTAGAGAGGTGGGGGGACTCTTTTTCCATCTGTCACCTAATTTCCCCCCTCCGCTCCACCCATTAGGCAATGTATTGAGAGAAGACTGGTAATAATCACAGAGTTGAGCAATGAGATTATTATATGTATGGATCGCTTGTCGTTATTATATGAATAATGGGTGGGCCCAGTGGCAATTCCATCTTGCACCTCTTTTGCCATTATGTGCTTTTTGGAGCTTAGTTTATTTTTTTTAGGCAGCTTATTGGGTATTAAACTGATAAAAACAGATACACACTTGCAGAACAAGTCAGTGCTGCACGAAACGCCCACTGCTTCTCGGCTGCACATCGTAAACACGATCAAGCCAGATAGGGGTCTTTTTGGGGCCTAGTTTTTCAAACTGCCATCTGTCTACCACTGCAGTGCCACTCCTAGATGAGCCATGTTGTGCCGCACACTTGTGTGGCTTAGCATAGTTCTCCAGGTACCTCGGTGCAATCTTTTGCCCTAAAAACAATATTGTGAGGTGTAAAGTGGTCAAAATTGTCTGGAAAGGGCTGGAAATGAATGTTATTGAGGTTAATATTACTCTAGGGACAAAAAATGCAAAAATTACGTGAATTGGGCGTCTTTTGGCCATTTAAAAAAAAAATCCAAATCCAAAGCTTTTCACCGCCATTCGACAAAGCTAAATACAAATACAAATCTCGGCGACGAATCCAAATCTTCGGCCCGGCGCTCATCCCTAATCTCTAGTATATACTGTATTAAATGTACACACTATTGTGTGACCACTGCCTCGCTAGCCATTTCACATAGGGCACAATTAATTCAACATAAAGTCATTGCCTGATCTGTACCCAATGATATTTGAAGGATCGCATGTTAATCAGGAACATGATTTGACTAAAGCCTCATCAGATAGAAATTTTCTCCGACCAGGAATAAAAATACCTATTTGGCTGTCAAAAACACAGCTTCTATAAAAAGTTATATATTAAATAATTATGTAGTTGAAAACTTGTAATAAGCAGAAATTTCAATTTATACAACATATTCTACCACTTCCATTTCAAGCAGGGAAATCAGTCTTCCGCCCTCCAGCTGTAGATGTTCCCATAATGCACTGTGCACAGCTAGTCAGCAGCTGTCTAGCAGCACAATTCATGTAGTTCAGTCATAGTTGGAACGTAAATGCATGTGTGCCTGTGTGTATCAGCAGGTCAGTTAGTGTATGTTGTTTTTGTATTAATTTTGATCAGTATCGTCTCTATAATATTACTGTATGCACCCACTAAAACATTTCAGCAGTGTGTTGCTTTATCATTATTCCCTTTAGCCTGCCACCCTGCCAGAACACTGGGAAAATGTAGCATTGTAAAATGAAAATGATTTTTTCAGAAGCTAATCTCACTGGTTTCCAGAGGGTACAATGCATAAAACTACTATTATTCCCCTCCCGTTCCTTTGTCCATTTTCCTAATCTCCATTTTGAGTTGAAATAACAAACTAAATATTTAAACTAGAGAAAATGAACCCAGGCGCAGCAGGGCTTAACGGCCCCATTACTCCACACATTTATTGTATTTTATAATAAATAACCCCATTTTTCTTTGTGCAAGCTGCAGAACTTATTAAATGAATTTCCTAATGGAAATGCAAACAGGATGCTATTTAAATATTAGGGTAAGTCATTGTTTTTTTGTTTTTGCTCATTTATGTATTGTTGAGCGCTGCGGAACCCTTGTGGCGCCATATAAATAAACTATAGTAGTAATAATAATAATAATAATAATAATAATAATAATAATAGTAATGTCTTTTATCACCTCATAGTCTGCGATTTGGAATGAGGAAATTTACTACGGGACTGCTACCAGGACATGGGTACCAATATCCTGGTGGGAAGTAAAAAGTAAACTGATAACTAATAATATCACTTCAGTTCTGGTTTAGACCTAGCTGCGCCTTTGTGCATGAGCAGACATCCAGCCACTCTTGTGTAATATCTAGAATTTGCAATGGGCATCGCAATGATCTCCAGCCCAATCATTTTTAGATGATGTTACCATTCATAAAGAATCTTGTTATATAGAATGCTGTGATTTTTGTGCTTAATGTCTGCGTTACCAAAATCGTGTGGAAAGTGATATTTTATGATTTATGTATATTATGTCAGAGGTTGAAACTACCATTGGTGCAGCAGGTGCAATGCAGTGCAAAGGGCTGTCACCCTCTTTTTTCCCTCTCTCCCTGTCACCTGTCATAAAATTTTTGCTCCTGGGCTCATCACTTACAAGTTCAACCACTGTATTATATTATGTTATGTATAGTATATTTTATAATATGAAAGACCATAAGGCTAGATAAATAGGCCCCTCGGACCATATAAATACAACACAAAATTGCTGTAACTCATACGGCAATGCAGTCTTTCAGCACAAGCAAAAGAATTGACATGTGATGAAGGGGTTATTGTAGTTCATACCACAGGGGCTGGGTGTTTTATTTCTGCTCAGGTGCAGATGAAGGGTGCGAGCGGGCTCGGCGAACTACATGTTCGCCGCCCCTAGCAGTGTAGATGGGGGGCGGCGAAGCCCATGAGAATGCCCAGTATTTTGTGGGCATTCCTATGAAAATGCCGGGCATTCCACTGAATGATCCCCCCCCCCAGCTGCGAATGGATGATTATAGAAATCATCCATTCACAGCCTTGCAGGGGATTGCAGCGTGCAAGGGGGGGTGGGCGGCGGTGGGCGGTGTTTGGTGGACTCACAAGACTGCGAAATTCGCAGCCTTGCAAGTCAACCAGAATAAGGTCCAGAAAGTCATTTAGAGTATATGCATATGTTTCCTTATACATCTAACCAAAATAAGCCATGTAGCATGAGATGTCTGCCGTCAGTGAGCCGCACAACTCCGCTAGCATTAGAAGTCTTTCATTAGGACTCTTTCTATGACGAAAAATAATCTCAGTCTCTCAGCTAATCAGTAGTATGTCACCTTGGTAGTGGCTGCTGATTGGATCGGAAATACAGAAATGCATTACTGGTAAAGAAATAAAAGAGATGAGTGCCAAAGGTGCTGAACTATTACCCCTCACCCTCTGGTCCAGACATGACCACATCCCAGTGGAGACTGGACTCAATACTGGCTAATATGCTTTGCTCCAGCTTCCTCTACAAAAGCTTCAGAGCTATCCGAGGAGAGCCTGACCCTGCAAATTAAGTGAAAGAGTGGGCGGTCTGTCTTCTCTGTCACTGGCAAGGGCACCCACTTACTGTCAGACCTAGGGGATTACTCTGCCCAAGAAGGCCCCCAATTTATTGGTATTAGGGGTTTTTGACTCCCTTATCCCAAACCCCCCTCCCACATCCTGTGTTCCTTTATCCTCCACCCATACCCTGTGTCCCTATGAGCTTCCTTCCCCATTATGTGCGCCATAAGCATCCCCCCATACCCTGCTGTGCTCCCTGAGCACCCCCCCCCTTACTACAGTATGTGTTTCCCCGAGCATCAACCCTTACTCGGTGCTCCCCTGAACATTCCCTTAACCTTGAGCATCCTTTCCCCCAATCCCTACACCTTTTTTTTGCCAAAACTTTGCTTTCAATTCTCAATTGTTTGTATGTTTAATTTGACTTAATTGGGATGACTTTATCAATATTAGATGAGTTGCCACAGACACAACAATATCCTTACACAGAAGTGACAGTAAATTGACTTTTTTTTTTACAGTAAACATATAGCTCAACCTTATATAAATGTGTATGAGTGTTCTCTACTGTGAGGCACTACAAAAGACACCAGTAAATAAAGATTGTTTATGGATTGTTTATGGACAAAGGGTCTGCCTGCACTTGGTTTCCGTTGGGATCCAAAGAAATGGTCCCCGCTGTCGCTAAGTATCTGTGTGTTGGAATGATGCTGATTCTGGTTACATACACATAGAACATGCATGGACGGTGGTAGTTCATTTGTAAACAATCAGAACCGCATGTACCTTGTCTTCTTCATTAATCCAGTCCTCTAGAAAAGATACATTCTAATTTAATTTCAGAACTAGTTGTCTGAATGTCTTCTAGGATTGCTTTACATCTTGCTGTTCAATAAAATCACATAACATTATGTTATACCACAATAGCTGTTTGCTGAATCAAAATGCAAAAAAAAATGAAGCATCCTCAGAACCCTGAGCCACCTTGAGTGTCTCCCCAACCCTGAGCCACCTTGAGTGTCTCCCCAACCCTGAGCCACCTTGAGTGCCCCCCCAATATGTGCATGTGCAAACCACAGGAGAGAACGCCTTCGGAGCATTCGCTCATTGGTGAGTTGGAAGGGGGCGGACGCAGGGGACCGCCCAGCATTTTATGGGAGTGCCCACAAAATGGTAGGTGCCCCCCTGGAAACGCTTGGCGTACCCCTGCAAGCACAGGCATGTCCATGCATCCTCAGGGCGGGTAGCTTACATCACATGATGTCAGCACTCACCCCTGATTCGCCAGATAGTAGGAATCTGAAAAGTAAATATAGACTAGGGTACACATCTGCTCGCATACTAGTGCCGGGATTCAGGCATGCGGGGCGGAATTTACGTGCTCGTTAGGCAGCGAATATATGTAGCCTAGCGAGCAGGTCTGACCCAGGCCCACAGTTACACTGACAGCCTAATCATAGGTTATAGAAAACAAAACAGTGCCTCAAAAACTGTCCATTCATTGTAACCAATCACCTTCAATAAAACAATAATTTGTGGAAAGAATCAAGTTTTACAATTATTTAACAAGATACAGAGGGGGAAATTTACTAAGATGTGTATTCTACTTCACATGTGATGTTGCTCTGGGCAACCAATCAGATGTCTACTATCTTCTAGAGGGTGCTAAATAAATAAGAAGTAGCTTCTAATTGGTTGCCTCTAGCAACATCACATGTGAAGTAGAATACACATCTTAGTAAATTTCTCCTAGTGTCTCCTGTTGTGGGATCAAAAGTGCCTGTCTCTGTGAGGATAGCATTAAGAAGCTATTTAATACTAACTAAGCCCACTCGAAGCAAGTGCTTCGAAAGCTAGTTTGCTACCTTGTAATTGCCTCTGTGTTTCTGTATGTGTGATTGCCTCTGTTTTCCTTTATGTGTGAAAGAGAAAGAGATGTAGTTTCACTCGCTGCCAGCAGATGGAAGTATTTCGGTTACACACGGACACTAGACAGGAAGCCTATGTCCTTGCTGATGTTCAATAACCCAGAAAATACATTCCAACTGGAAACAAATTTGCAGTGTGAATTTTCAAGATTATGCCACATTTCTTCATAAATAGGTCCCTAAATTTATCCAATTCAGTGGCCTATACACCTGCTTAGTATTTACTAAATTTGAAGCTTATCTCTTTAGAATCTGTGTTTTTAAGACATTTTATTTTTTAAATCTGGCCCTGTACCAACATATGTGATCAGTAACACAAAGGGCAGTGATCATCGCCAGTCTCTAGACTTCCAGGTTTACGACCCACGAGTTCTTCTGCATATGTGCTGAAGGACTTGGCAGCTATGTGGCATGCTGGGAGGGATCTGATAGGATCCATCTCAGCTAGAAATGTGAAAAATTAGCCCGCGGTTTCGTCTTTTTTTTTTTTGCTTTAGTAAATCAAAGTGATACTCAAAATACAGTAACAGACTTGTTTGCTGATCTTCCAAGCCACTTTGAGTGGAGGGGTTCCATTGAATAGATATTGTCTAGTTCGACATTCAGTGGTTCAACCCCATATGGTCGATATGCAATAGGTCAACAGTTATAAAATGTTGACAGATAAAAGGTCAACTGTACCTAAGTCAACAGGTTCAAAAGATCGGCATGACAATGGCCGACACTCACAAATGGTTTTAAAAAAAATGTTCAACTTTTGTACAGTACATCTACGATCCACGTGGAGTATGAATGGGAATAATTACCTGCCTTGTCTTGATGGTACATGTTTACATTAATAATGATCAAAGGTGATGAATGGTACCCAAAATACTAAAAACCTTTGTCGCCATTTTGAATTTGTCGATCTTTTTACATGTTGACCTTTTCCACGTCAACCTTTTGACCCTGTCAACTTTTTGTACTGGCCATTTCATGTTGACCTTTTGACCCTGTAGACCTATTGCATGTTGACTATATGTGGTCATTCTATTGGCTGACTAACTAAGGGCTAGATTCTCTACGCTTCAAAAGTGATAAAATGTAGAGTGATAAACAGCCAGCCAATCAGCTCCTACCTGCCATGTCACAGACTGTGTTTGAAAAATGTCAGAAAGGAGCTGATTGGCTGGCTGTTTATCACTCTCCATTTTATCACTTTTGAAGCTTAGAGAATCTGGCCCAATATCTGTAGCTCTATTATACCAAACCTAGAGCAGGGGGCAAATGTGCATGTATGACCTGGAGAGCTAGGCTTCAACTTTCTGTTCCTCTTACAAAAACGAAACATAAGCAAAATGAAATGTAACTGAATACAATGAAATATGAAAAATGGACATATTGTTCATTGAAAAAAAATGTTTTATTAACAATATTACTTTTGGCCATTCACCTTCCTCTTTTATCCTAAGATGGACTGACCTTTCTCACCGATTTACTATAAACCTTCCTTATATCTGCAGTTCTAACTCATTATAACACTCATTTCTTGAATTATAGATTTGTTATTCCACTCTGCTTTCTAGGAACAACATGGTTCATATCCATTATGTACTGTTCTCTTCAATTATCCCTATAGCACTAGAAAACACTGGTCTATACTTTGTGCAGTCAATTCCATGGCTTTCATATAATGTGTTCATTCTTCAAAAAAAAATAACTCTGGTTATTTATACTTTATCCAAGAGAGTGAAGGAATCTAGGGATTAAAGGGGTGTTTACATTTGTGCCCCACGCAAGGGCCCGTGTGCCAACGGAACCAGCAGCCAGGGCTGCCATCAGAAATTGTGGGGCCAGGCACTTATAAAATAGGCGGGGCCCCTACACCCAGACACATCTGGTGTCCGCAGCATTGGCTGCATTCAGGGCAGCCGAGAGGAATGCCGGGCCCCGGTAAAATTTTGGGGGCGTGGCATAAGTGTGTGTGTTGTGGGAACCTCCCACACTTAGGCCATGCCCCCGAAATGTTTAGAATAGGGTGAAAGAAAACTCTAAAAACTGTAATCTCAGAAGCAGCACACACCTACAGCATGTGCTGTGCTGACAGCAGGCTCAGCATGACCTCTCACGCTGTCAGTGAGATGCTCATGCTGAGCCTGCTGTCAGCACAGCACATGCTGTAGAAGTGTGTGCTACTGTTGCTACCCGGGAGGGATGGAGGGGGAAGGGAGGGGTCAGACCAGGGCCCCTGCGGGGCCCCTTCAGCAAGCCTGGGCCCAGGTAACTAGTACCCGCTCTCCCCCTCTCTCGGCTCCCCTGGCTGCATTACTCTATACCTGCCTGCTCCATTCTCTTACCCTGTGTTCCAATGCACCTAGACTACAGTGAGTGACAAGCTAGTGGAGGATTATGACAAGGGTAACAACACTATTAGTGGCAAGATGGTGTGTCAGTGACTCCTAACTATGAATGATCAAAGCTGTGAGTCCTTGAGACTCCACTTCAATGTCTGCTACAAAACTATGACCACTATAGAGAATGATATCATGATCTGCTTGCCAAACAATTACTGTAGTAGTGTTTGACATTAGCATATGAATCATGTTCTGTGACAATACTATACTAGATAATCGGGCACAAAATAATTAAGGAAATTTAGGTATGGCAGCCCCCACTAAGGATTAGCTAAACCCTTAATAAAACCGCAAGAAATGGCAATTATTCAGAATAATTTTGAGAGCGCACTGAATTGTTTACACGGTGGTATTTTATTACAAAACAATTAATTACACTGTATCAATAAAAATATAAAACCAATATACAGTAGGTATTATTGCTCAATTTAATAATACAGCTGATATCATACTCTGATGTTCATAAATATTATATATTAAACAGATACATTTATGCTTTAGTCCAAAAGTGCTCTTAGCCACTTTGGTTGGTAGATGGTACGTCCTGTATCAAGCAAAGAGCCAATTTTAGATTATGATGTCATATGAAAGTCACTGAATTTATATAGATGAAATTTAATGAATTAAGTCCATGTAAATAACTATATTCTTAGAACAGACTTGGTACTCGTACAGGGCCAGGTGTACTAAGCTACAAAAGTGATAAAATGGAGAGTGATAAAAGCCAGCCAATCAGCTCCTATTTGCCATGTCACAGACTGTGTTTGAAAAATGTCAGGCAGGAGCTGATTGGCTGGTTGTTTATCACTCTCCATTTTATCTCTTTTGAAGCTTAGTACATCTGGCCCATATTGAGATGAAGTTAGTGGGCAGTACAGCTGGGCAGATGAAATTGATGTAGGTGCCTTATAATAACTCAACTGGCATGGAGCTGCTGGAATTACCCCACTGCCGGGAGTGAGCGCAAGGAGAGAGATGACAATGTGGCTGTGCTGCAATCGGGTGAGTCGCTTCTACAGAAGGAGTGCTATGGCACGAGCGCCAACGTCGGGAGTGACTTCTCCTCAGCCGCAAACACTCACTTTAGAGATGGGTCGTTCGCGAACGAACCGGATCTTTTGAACAGATCCCATCCAAGAATGAATGAGCCGCCGATCCCAAAAAAGGTGATCCGTTTCAGTTCACAATGCATTTTCCTGATCTCAGTGCTGCCACCTGTGGCAGCTGAGATGTACTACCTCTGTAGACTGAGTACAGTGCTGTGACTACAAGTGATAGAAAGATTAGCTGCTGCTGCCAGGGATGGCCATCGGTGCAGACGCCATCGATGGTTGCCATCGATGGTGATTCTGCACGCAGCCATCGATCAGTGTTTATACTCGGTCATGTATTTCCCCCCTTTTTTTAAAGCGAGACGGCGTTTTGTCTAAAAGATCCGTATCTTTCCGCCGAGAGATCCGGCGGATCCCGGCTCGGCTTAATGATACGTTTTGCCCATCTCTAACTCACTTGCTGGGCTTCCTGTGCTCATGGCGTCCTGCCGTTGGAATAGACACAGAGGGATCGCCGCAGGTCTCCCTCTGGTTTATACAAAGAAAACACTAAATCAGGCGCACTATTGGGATCTAGTATTATAAATCTCTAATTGGTATTAATTGGTTGATCATAAATGATCAAAAATAGATAGCTGGATAACTGTAATAGACAAATATTAAGGAGCTCCCAGTAGCAAATTGGATATTTGCTTAAACGGCCAGAAATACCAAAGAATATAAAAGATACATATATGTGTGAAATTAAATCATACACAAATTTACTTTTATGATAGAGCGCCACACAGCTGAGTATAATTAATCAATTTATTTTGTTATTAGCATATTAATCGGTACTCTTTACTTAGAAGGGCGCCCACGATTTTGATCGTGGGCATCGTTAGTAAAAAATCTCGGGCATCTCGGGCATTGAATGCACTAAAAAATCGGGTGCGATCAACCGACGAGATGCCCGAGATTTCCCATAGGGAACAATGTTAAATGTCTCAATTGACCCAATTTTCCTGTTCAATGCCTCAATTGACCCGATTTTTCCATAGGAAACAATGTTAAATGGGCCACAGAGGCCAAATAGGCACCCTGAAGTGTATAATGGCCACCCGAATTGTTAACGCCACCCCACGATCAACGTCAACCCGATGCGTGGCGAGCGCAGCGAGCCCGCGAGGGGCGGCGGTACGCGTCCTACGACCTTTTCATACCCCCACTATCCAAGTCGGCGTGGAGTTGAGAATAGAAAGTGTGGCGAGCGCAGCGAGCCACCGAGCCCGAAGCGTGGCGAGCGCAGCGAGCCCCGCGAGGGTACGCGGACAGCTGTGAAGCCCGCGAGGGGACGCGGATACCTGTGAAGGTATCCGCGTCCGCTCGCCACGCTTCGGGCTCGGTGGCTCGCTGCGCTCGCCACACTTTCTATTCTCAACTCCACGCCGACGTGGATAGTGGGGGTATGAAAAGGTCGTAAGACGCGTACCGCCGCCCCTCGCGGGCTCGCTGCGCTCGCCACGCTTCGGGTTGACGTTGATAGTGGGGTGGCGTTAACAATTCGGGTGGCCATTATTCACTTCAGGGTGCCTATTTGGCCTCTGTGGCCCATTTAACATTGTTTCCTATGGAAAAATTGGGTCAATTGAGGCATTGAACAGGAAAATCGGGTCAATTGAGACATTTAACATTGTTCCCTATGGGAAATCTCGGGCATCTCGTCTGTCGCATCGCACCTGATTTTTTAGTGCATTCAATGCCCGAGATGGCCGAGATGGGCGCCCTTCTAAGTAAAGAGTACCTATTAATCAATTTATTCTTATATATATATAACACATACAACAGTTATAAAAACATGATTAAGAATTTGATTAAGAATTATTATTATTATATGTTATTTATATTTCAATTATTCCAATTTTAGGAAAGCAAAGTCCCGTGCTGTGTGTAATGAACAGCAATGCAATATTTTGCGGCACTGTTTAGTTGGTTTGGTAATGGTATCCACAAACAGTTTGCGATCCTTTATGCAAATATGGCAAATATATATCCACTTTAATATTGACTTGTATAGTAATAATTTTGGGACAGGATGATGCCCTGTTTATAGAAAGTGTCCGGAGTAACCAAGGTTGGTTAAGTTGGACGGCTCCAGCTCACCTGTGCGGCTATCGCCGCTTGATGTTGTACTGCTAGATGACGTTTGCAGGCAGGGAGCGAGCCGTCCGTCTCCGCTTCAGGAAGCCACCATACAAGTGGACTCGCCAGGAGGATCAGATGGTAAATTGAAGCCGCAAAGTGTTTTTATGATGAATAACAGCCGGGATCTATTTCAACGCCAAAAAGGATGTTTGTCGGCAGGGAGCGTAGATATTTCCAGAGACCCCTTAACACGTTTCTCCACTGTGGGTTAAGTGTGGTGGTTTCATCAGAAGTAGTGACTACAGCTATGCTAACATACAGTATGGTAATTCAGTAGGTTCAGTTGGTATAAGTAGAGGCCTCCTGCAAGCATGTGTGATCCAGTGCTGTGTCTGAGGAGGCAGCATCAGATCACCTGCAATACCATAGGCCAGCTGATTAACCCATGAGGTTATGCAGACTGACCAGAAAATCTGGTCTCGGCACTCCCAACAACATGACAACATGATCCCCAAACGGTTTCAGAATTTCAATCGAATGACATCTGCAGCCCCGCAGGACACAGGAGTTGTGTATGCCGTATGGGTGTGGCACATACACAGTATACAGAACAGCAGTATTGTGCCACTGGCGTCGGGGCCTGAATTAGGCCCAAAGTTGTGAGTAGGGTGTCACTATGGAAACAGACTGGTTGGGGGGGGGGGGTGTTAACAGTGGTGTTCACCCCCCAAAAAAACTTTTTTTTCCCAGCATAAACTAATATATCAGTGTGCATATTTTTTCACTTTTGATGTTTCTAATGCAAGTTTAGTGCATAAATGTGAACATGACAGTCACTTTTGCAGACCACATCACACATATTGTATTGCAGCGTTTTCTTTTCATTCCATCTCTTACATCCATCTCTTGGGGAGCACAGCGTAAACGCAGTGCAGTTACTTAGTATTACCATATGCATTCCCACATGCTTTGGATAATTACTTCCTGTTTTGCCACAATTGGATTGCATTTGTGAATGTATATTAAATCAACAGCAAATGCCAGTACAGTATGTAGGCAGGTCAGTGAAGATGTCTACCTGAAAATGACTTGCAATGATTTACTTGTCCCTGGCCTTGTACAACTTTTACCAAACACACTTCTGTACCTCCGTGTATGCTAAAAAAAACTCATTAGAGCCTTGTGTTTCTATAGCCTAGGAATCATTGTTACCATGCATAAACATTGTGTCATTTCCAAGGACAGCAAAATAATACTGTAAATTCTGTTTAATTCTAAAAATACGTGAATAAAACACTATAAAGAAAAAGCAAAGCATAGTAACATTTTCAAGAGGGTATATGCAATGCAATATTCTCTTTTGTAAAAGCGTTTTGTTGCTAAGACGTATAAGCATATATATAGCATATTCTGATTTTTGTGTAACCAATACTTCAGCATAAACATTACTAGTGGACAGTCACCATTCCAGCTGCTATTGCTGCACTTCTCCCTTACCAACCAGGAAGCATTGTTTGCTCATTAACTAGATGTACTGTACAAGAAACAACACTGCATATTGTAGCCAAACACACAGATCTGTTCCAGCATTCAGCGTTTGATTTACCAATAATGCAAATGCAATATCCTCATACTGTATACAGTATTGCCCTTATTTGATACATTTATTTTGTCAAACACTGCTCCCTACCTGTACATTGTGCTTGCTAAACCAAGGAAAACAGGCAGGTGCATAACAAATAGAAGAAATGAAATTCACATTTTATGGAATAATTGTTTTGTATCTGCTATCATCAGCTGCCAACCTTGGTATATTCAAAATTAACCCATGTTGTGCTTTGTACAAGTTGATGCATCTTTGACTCTCAACAAGGCAGAGCATGATGTGAACTGTAGTCAGAAGCTGCATATACCTGCACGCATACAATATCACATTCACATACTGTATTACACAACATAACACACATATAGATGCAGTACTTCAGTGTGTAAATGTACATTTGGCAGGTAACAACAGATTGGACCACCGTGTGTAAAGTACAGGAAGTAAATGACCATAACAAAATACTCCAATGAGGTTTTGTGTGAACTCTCCCCCCTCCCCTAAGAGATCCAATAATTGTCCCTTCACTAACATGGGCAAAGAAAATAGAAATGAGTAAGGGTATTGTAGTGCCTGATTTATTATACATTCCATTGTTTGTTCCAAACCTTACACCTGTTAATCTCAGTCGTCTATCCAGCTCCAAAGCCCAAACTCTGTACCTAAGCCAAACAATTGTGTTTATTAAATATAAGTCACTCTGCAGACAATCAGGAATGTGTATAACTCTAACCCATGCATTACGATAGACAGGAGTTTGGCAGGCCTCATCTCCACGTGCCACTCAGGCTTTCAAAGATCCATGTACAGTCTATTAAGTGCCAATTGAGCTTTTTCACAGAGGTATTAATATATCAAAGACCTACTCTGTAACTGAACTTGGTCACAGTGTAAAAGGCAGCCAGCGGAAAGTGTTAGAAAGAACTTACAAACCTGAATAAAAAAAACTTAACAATACTCAATACAACGAACTGGATTTATTTTACCATAGAAGACAAATAAATAAAAACTTTACATAAACTTCTAAGCAAATGTTTTTAGATACCAATGCTCCAGAGCAAGTCCCCATTCCATATTTTAGGCCTATCATCATTTAGACAATTTTAAATTTATTTAGGAACCAAACATGTAGGTCCAGCCAAACTGTACTCACTGTTCGGAAGTCTCTGTGATTGCACTCATGGCCTCTGAACTTGCAGTAAAGCATCATGTCTTTCAGGTCATGACCTGTTCGCTCCATAAACTCCCCCATACAGAAGGTCTTCGGTTTGAACTGCTTGAATTTGGTCTTTTCTTCAAGAATGGCCAGCACCTCTGGGTCTGCCTGATGAGGTTCTAGAATTTGACCGTTCACATCCAGGAGCTCCAGCAGTTCTCCCGCATGGTATAAGTCATTGGTGGTGATTTTATTGAACCGAAAGGAGTTGAGATTACAAATGGTAACCGCAGGAAAGACGAGACTCTCTGCTACCACTTGGTCCACTTTGGAAACATGTTGGTATGATAAATAAAAGGCCACTCTCTCTGAACTTTCCATAAGAAGAAGGCCTAACGAGCACAGAAAGGCAAGTGTCCACAAAAAGCGGCGGAGCGTTAGTGGGCCATACACAAATATATACCGAATCCCATGGAGGGTAGATGTGTTGGCAAAGATCTGTACGCTGGAGGGGTGGAGGCTTCCCAGGCTGTCCTCACTGGGGCTCTCCTTCAGATCCATTTTTCCAGTTGGAGGGTACAGCCTTGTCACCTCCAGTTTCTATTTTGTTTTTAAACCTCTCTACATGAAATATCAGTGTGGAAGAAACAAATCCACAGTACTTTCTCCCTGCCAACCACTAAAGCACGCTGTTAACTCAACGATTGCCTGTTGGGGGTAAATGTTTATATATAAAATCCATAGAAACTCTGGCTGTAGATTTCTTCATTGCGATAAGGAGGGTTAGATGTGCGTGGGGAGACACCAAGGTGAGGTGGAACTGCTGTGGGTGGGGTGAGAGACAGACACTGGCCAATAGAATCAGAATTCATCCTTTCTCCCTCTTGTTCCATCTCCACCTCATTCTCACACGCAGACAGGGATGAAATGTGATTAAACAAAACCAAGCAGGCTGATGAATAAAAGGATTTCAAACCAGTGTTCAGTTGTGTGTGTTAACTGGTGCAGCAGCCAGTGTCTGTACTTCCTTGCTGTAGATTTCACCGGGGGATTTTTCCTTGATGACCAAACGCTGGAAATAACCTCTCTTTCTTTCAGATCCTCATTCACCCACCTTCCCCTAGCCTCTAAACCCAGACGGTGGCAGATTCAGTCCTCAGTGCGAGAGCAGCAGAGGTGATGAGGGATGTGGTAGATAAGGGGGGGGGGGGAGCAGGAAGAGCATCACACTCTGTGAATATATTTTTTCTGAATATCCACAACACATCAGTGGAAGACCTCAGTATATAAAGACTGAGATGGGTGGAGGCAGGGGGATATTTTACATGCTTCCAGTGTAGCAATACGCTGCATCGGAGAACTCCTTTGGAGAGTCAGTCAGCTAGGGAAAGTCAAAATATATTTTATGGAACAGTAAATCTTCAGACAGGAACGATGAGGGCTGTAGATCGATCTGAAAGCAGATGAAGAAGCTACACAGATTTTATTGTGTGAGAAAGTGATCTAGTGATAACCCTATACCACATATACTTTCTCATCTCTCTCACACACACACACACACACACACACTCAGCTCTCATCTACAGCTGTGTCGCACAGTGATGGCAATATCTGGGACAGACAGACAGCAGCAGCAGCAGCAGACAGTTGTAGAGCTGGTAAAGTGAAAATAACTCCAGAGATTAATTAAGCTTTACAGTATCTCCGAATGCAGGAACATAGGCAGTGCAGACAAGTACACAGCCTGCTGTCTGAGGAGGCAGCTACACCAGACCGAGCACAAATTGACAAGTGTAGTCTCACTGGGATGCAAAAACCATGTTAGATGCCTCTCTCTTTTTAATTCAATACATTTTATACAGAACCATTATCTCTAAAGAAAATCCCCATGAAAGGCTGGATGCTACAAATCTTCTTTATACAGGTATGGGAACATCAGTTTTGACTCTTACACCTGTAGCAAACAATCCTAGCTTGCAGCAGGAATTAGAAATAAATAAAACACACATCAGAGATCTGATATTATTCTAATTGGAATGTTTCATTAGTTCCCACGCACATCATGTATGGAAAATTTACTGGGGGGGGGGGTTTATTCACCCACACCCAGTGTTGCAAAGTACCAATTTTAAATACTTTGAGCATGTGCCGGAACCGATCTGCGTTGTCATGTCCTGCAGCATAGGGTTTGAGGTGGGGGCACAGATGGGCTCCGTATGGAAAAACAGAAGTGTGTGACTGTGACCGATGTTTAGGGAGTGGGACGAGGCGAGGGATCTCCATCGTAGGACAGAGATTTCCTGGTCTCTACAATGGGTGGCATCAAGTGTGCCACACGCTGTCTGATGGTAGGGGCTTTGATGCGATGCTGCGTACTAGGACGCAGGTTGCATCACTACTGCAGCAGTCTGCTTGTACTAGACGCCTCCTGCTGCATTACCGTACAGTGCTATCATAGGAAGCAGCAGTGATAGCAGCTCTGAGCGCACCTGAATTACCCCCACACCATCACTGTTGTATGGTCAGAAGTTACATCTTTTTACCTTAATATTAAAAAAGGACCTAATTCGTGTTAGAGGGTGGTAAATTCTCAGTGCAGTAAATTGTTATATAATTGTATATATAATTATTAGATCATTCTACAAAGGGCGGTACATCTCACCTCCCCACCGTGCCCTGAATTTGCAGGCCGGGCGATAATTGAATGACTACGCATGCACATGGCTCTTAGTTCGCATGTGCGAGGACGGTCATCCTGCAATGAAGTCCTTTTACGTGTTTTATTTTTTTTATCGCTGACCATACGCAAGTTGATTGACATGAAGCCAGTGTTTGGGGGGTGGTAACTGTCCGTTTTCAGGGAGTGTCAGGGAAAACGCAGGCTTGTCCAGGCTTTTCAAGGGACGTTCTTTGATGTCAGCTTTGGCCCTCATCAGCTTGTTTGAATCATACCTGCCAAATAAGTCCTGGGCTGCACACACGGGAAAAATCATTTTATATTGAGTGTCTTGCATATATATTCGCTGCTAATCGCAGTCATTTTCTCAAGCCATTTGCATACTCAGCACAGCAATTTACAGGCTTGCACAGGGCGGTATTTCACTCTGGCTGAGCTATTACCTGATTGCAGGGCTCTGCAAATTAGCAGCCCAGGGATCAGGTCTGAATAACCCGCCAAGTGGAACCATCCTCATTTTTTATGTCTTTCCCACTGTAACAATCATGCCTGCAACCCGATCCCAATCTTCTGTTGCCTGCAGGAGTCAGGGAAGAGGATCCTGCCCTTGCTGCTGCCTTCCAACTTTGCCAGTCCCTACTGTACATACAAGAAGGCTGAACCCAAATGGGAGATTGCATCTTGCATTTATTGCAGTGTCAGAAGTCTGTCCCCGCCTACCGGGGCCAGGGGTAAAAAAGGGAATGACAGCTGACACTACCACTGTGCAAGCCCTTGAATATGACGCCCAGCAAGCAGGCTAGGTGCCTGTGAGGAAACGTCGCTATCAAAACTTTCCACCCCGAATGTCAAAATCCCCAATGATGTCATAAGAAAGAATAAGATGTCGGCGCCGTCTAACAGCTCTCTGCCCCCTAGCATTTAAGCTAGTTGCTACCATCTCCCCGGCAGCAGCAGGATCACAAGCTGCCAAAACAACACCCACTCTAGTAGCCCCTATAGCTCTCCACCCCCTCCTAGCCTGCATATGTTGTGTAACAGTTTCACATTCCCAGCTTCTGCAACTGTGCCCCCTTTGGCTGCCCGCAGGTCATTACCCGCTGTGATCACCCTTTAAGTGGGAGCCAGGGAGTGAGCTACAATGCAGTCCCCCGCCCTCACAGTAACAGGGCCAGTGACCGCTCTCCACATGGCTAACTCATACCCAAGACCCAGGTCAGCTGCTCTCTGTAATTAATGTGCACTACCCCAGCAGGTGGGATCTACTAGCTGCGGTGACCCTGGCTCCTGTATGCAAGGAGGCAGATTGGTGTGCGTGTGCAACAGGGCCTGTCGCAGGCTGTGCACAGACCCCAATGCATGGCGATCACTACGTGCCAGCCCCGAGAGAGAGCCAGAGGGCACCCGCGTGGTAGCATGTACTGGAGTATGACCTCGGCCGCAGCCTACACGAGCCTCCGCGGCTGCAGGGAAGACCACCACGGTGGGACTCCAGGAAGTCTGATACAGCACTGGAGGCCTCCGCAAATCTGAGTGCCTGGGCCTAGACATGATTGAGGACAGAAAGAAATGAGAAAAATAAAGGAAAGAGAAGTAAGTAGAAATATAGAGGATATACTGTAAGAAATAAATAAGGCAAGGAAAGAAAAAGAAAGAGGCATAAAGTAAGTAAAGAGAGAAACAACTAAGCCAAATAAGCAAATGATGGTAAAGTGGGACACACTAATGTCACAACCTTACCTCACAAAAGCTTCCTAGCAAAGAGGCAGAACTTTACCACTACTTCCCTGACCTACACCCCTGTAGCTCCCCCCCTCACATACTATATCAATCATGACCATCCAAAGAATGATACATTCCTCACCAGATAAAAGTTAACCCCCAGTTGCCTGGTTATCAAATGCTGCCTCTGAAGATTCTGTCACTTTAAGTACTGTAGCTAGTGTTAAGTTTACTGTGAGATCTGATGATGTGGTTCCTTCTGTTTTATCTAACGATTCCTATATATCCCCCCCTTTGTGGCCTTCTGTCTCTATATTATTTTCATACTTTACCTAATCTTTAATCTTTCCTTATTCGCTCTTGCTGCTTGGCCTAGCCATGCTGCGCCCTCGACACCAGTGCCACCAGGGACACCAGGGCTGCTGGCCCTCCAGCACTGGAACCTGCGGCGACACTATAGGCTATACAGCAATTGGTGGGTATTTTAGCCCCTTTGCTGAGACAGCTTTCACCGCAACCCCAGGGTGCTGGTACGTCGTTACCGGCACCCCAGCTGGCGTCTGTGCAGGGGTCATTGAGTTCTGTAGCCACGCAGGTCTTTGCAGCCTTGGGCCTCCAGACCCTATTGTTGTGCCCATGCAGGAGTCTTCATCTGCTTCTCCCAATGTCCCTTTCCGATGTTGGGTTGGATGCTCCGAATGTAACTGTTTCCCCAGAGCCTGTTCCAGTCATCATGTCCAAAGGTGCAGCCATATCAGCTGGTGCATTGGGTGAGTCCCCTGTCGAAAGGTATCTCAGGTGGGTCATCTTCTAATGTTAGGAAGCACAATCGCCATGCGGCTACTGCATCCTCCTCCTCCGGTATAGACACCTTGGCAACGGTGTAACTCTGGGAGAAGGCAGAGCTAATCCCAGTCCACTAGTGCTAGATCCAGCTCTCCACTATTCCCCAAAGGGAATGTGGTACATTGGGAGAACACAGCCATTCTCAGGGGTCTGCCTCGTAGTATCGAAGACTGGAATCGGGAGGGAAAAATTTCTTCACCATGATGGCCCAGTCCGAGAAGGGCGGCAAAGCGTTGCGGGGGTATAGGCGAGAAGGCATTTTGTACTTCTTACAGGTGGCAAACCGGTCTGTACATGTTTGCTGCCTGCTATTTAGAGACCAGGAGCACATGAATATCATTCGCTACATGCACATGATGCATGAAAAGTTCCTGTCTGATGGCGATTCTTCATGGAGGTCATATGACGAGGAATTTCGACTAAAACACTCGGGTTCTGCGGTCATTGACTTCGGGTGTAAGGACATGGAATCATGGATGAGGCTGAAGCAGTTGGCATCCCCGTCATTGTGAACCCCCCACGGCAGGCCCCACTTAATTTTCAAGGCAGTTCCGCACCTATGAACACTGATGGTGCTACACATTCAACGGAGCTGATTGCTCGGCGGGGGCCCATTGTAGATTCCATCATGCATTTACACGTTGTTGGAGCCCACATTCGGTGTAGGAGTGCTCCTGGCCAAGGGCGGGGGGTTATTCTCCCAGGCCTCCATCGGGAGGGGGCTCCTAAGTAAAGCTGTGTCCCCTGTACACATTGACCAGATAGATCGATGGCTGGGGATGTACCCACGCTGGGAGGAAGCTGATTTTCTGAAATGTGGTTTTAGATTCGGCTTTCGCCTCCGTGTCCATGGGGAGGTGTTGGCCATGGTACCTAAGAAACCTGAGTCTGCCTTTGAGATGCCTTAAGTGGTGTTGGAGAAGGTGTCTAAAGAAGTTGGTTTGGGTAGCATGGCTGGCCCTTTCCCTGCATCATGGGTCTTGTGCTTTCCCCAGTGAGTGTGGTCCCAAAAGGAGGCTGGCAAATACCAGCTGATTCAGCCTTTGTCTCACCCTCTAGAATCTTCTGTGAATGATGCTATTCCCGTGGAATTGTGTTGGGTGTGTTATCAATTGTTTTACTAAGCGTTGGCGCACATATGTGGGTCTTGTGATGGTTCGCTTTTGGCAAACATAGATGTGGAATCATCTTTCTGATTTTTTCCACTCCACCCGGACTTGTTCCGGTTCATGGGTTTCCATTTACCCAGCGGCTTTTATGTGGATAAATGCCTGCCCATGGGCTGCTCGATCTCCTGTGCATATTTTGAATACTTTAGCAGTTTTTGCATTGGTGTGTGGTGGCCGGGACAGGAGAGAGCGGGGTGGCTCATTACCTCAATGATTTCCTGTGTGTTGGCTCAGTCGACTCTCCTCAGTGCGGGGAGCTGCTTTATTCCATGCAGGGTTAGTTTGTGTTCTTTAGGGTTCCCATTACGAAGGACAAGATGAAAGGCCTGGTCACGTGCCTTTCCTTCTTGGGAATCGAAATAGACACCGTGGTGGGTTGCTGTCGTTTGCCTCACAAAAAAACTAGTCAATTTCCTGGGGGCTATTGCGCTTGCATTGGCTGCTGGTAAGTTGCAATTGTATCAGCTACAGTCTCTGCTTGGGCTCCTTCATTTTGCTTGCCAGGTGGTGCCCATGGGCCGAGTTTTCTGCAGAAAACTCGAGGACTCCATGTCTGACGTTAAGCGCCCCTATTATTTAATGTGCTTGTCTGAGGAGGTTAAGCGGACTTGCGAGTCTGGGAGGTTTGGTACTTGTGTAGTTTCATGGCGCCGTGCATCTGAGTCCCCTTGCGGGCTCAGTGGCTCGCTACGCTCGCCATGCTATTTAAAATCAACTCCATGCCAACATGGATAGTGGAGGTATGAACTATCCATGTTGGCATGGAGTTAAGTTACTTTTTTAAACATAGTTTGTGGCGAGCGTAGAACCCGGAAGTAGCACGGCACCATGCTGGCGGCGTGAAACTACACAAGTACCGGAGGTTTTTCTAGATCAGTTCAATGGAGTCTTGATCTGGCTGGCTCCCTCCCATAGCAGTCGACAGTTACAGCTGTTCACGGATGCTGCAGGGTCTGTGGGTTTTGGAGCGTTCTTCCATGAGACCTGATGTGTTGCCCAATGGCCCCTGAAGTGGATATGAGAAGGACAAATTACACAATTCTAGCAATGTGTTTTGGTGCAATAACCTGGGCATGGTGCAGGCTATCAACCGACAGAGTTGTTAATCTCTTCTGGTTGTTCATTTGTTGTCCCGCTTGCCTTCTCCTGAATATTCATTTTGTGGCCAGGCACGTCCCTGATCTTGAAAACTCTATTGCTGATGCACTGTCTAGATGTGACAGGGCACGGTTTAGGGCCTTGGCCCCTATGGCAGATTTGGTTGGTGAGCCCTGTACTCTTTGGCAGGTGATCAGGCCTGCATAGAGGAATTAGCAATGCGGGCCATCACCCGAGGACTTTGCGATGCTATCAGATGGGATGGAATGAGTGGGAACAGTTTCAATTGTCTGTACCACAGGCAAATAAGAGCCCCAGTAGGGGCATGTTGGCCTTTGTGTGGAGTTGCCGCTGTTCTTGTCCTGCAGTTGCTGAATCCCTCAGGGATATCTGCCATTCCCCTTACGAGGTTCTGTTGTTCCAGTTGGCATATGCTATGGCATTCCATGGGGCCTTCCGAATCAGTGAGCTGGTGGTCACTTCAAAGCTGTTGCCTTCACCCCTGACTGCGAAGGACATTGTGGTACAGTCTGACTGAATATTGTGCCAACTGTAATATTTGCAGTTGGACTGGATATCAAGAAGATGTGGGTTATGGGCCATTCTTTTGTATTTTGCGCTTCCCGGTTGGCTTCTGATTTGTTTTTTTTTCCACAGGCTGGCTCGGTTAGGTGGTTAGGATTCCAGGGGCTGCGTTGTTGCTCGTTACAGGGTCAGCTTTTGTGAGCATTGCAGGAATTTGGTGTCCCAGAGGTTCGGATACTGCATTTGGGTGGCAATGATGTTGGCCATGATACCGCCTTAGAGCGGCAGTCGGTCATTATACGTGATTTGCACATCACTGCGCAGGGGTTGCCCTCCTGTCAGCTGGTGGGGTCATCTGACTCCCAGGAGGATGTGGCATAATGCCAGATCTGGTCCTTGCTTGGATGGTGCCCGTACAAAGATCAATGTGGCAGTCGAGAGGTGTTTGTTGGCGAATGCTGGGGGTGTCATTCACCATGATGGCATCAGGTTTGAGCAGGACAGCCTTTACCGGAGCAATGGTGTAAACCTCAGCTCTGAGGGCACTGCTATCTTCTTAGCAGACTTGTTTGGTTGGTTGAGTACTAGGTGGTGAGCATTTCCGTTGTGGTGTGGCGGTGCTATGGCTTAGGGTCTGGCTTTGGCAGTAAAGAACGTTTGCTTGTTATATGAATTTATTTTAAATAGCTATTGGGTGCGCTCTCCTGACATTGCCATATGTCATTTAACCCATTGTCCTGGACGGGCGATGGGTTTCCACTTGGAGAGTTGTTTACCAGTGGCTCTTTGGTATGTGTGCATGTTTATGTTACCCTTGACCGTTCTTTAGTGCCGCCACCACTTATAGTCAGATCTAATAGTCAACTTGTCAATCAAAAAATTTGACATTACTTTGAAACATCAGCACTTGTGTTCATGTCTTCTTTCAGTGGTTAAGGGTTTAAAGTGTTAAGTTATTTTGAAGTGTGATGCATGTAAGATACCCAATGGTGAGTTTATGGATGCTTGTATGATCTAGTTTTGGAGAGTTAGACACAAAGGCAACAATTATTTTGTGAATCCAGTGTGCCTATTAATGCATGCTGTGGTCAAGTCTTGCATTTTTTTCTTAAGATAAGAACTGCAGAAGAAACAAGTGCTGCTGCCGGGGTGGAAGGAGGTGGCCCTCCCCTAGTAGCAGAGCACATGTCCTACAGTATGAGAGCAAGCAGCTTAAATGCCTGCATGATAGTGACAGGCCTCCAGCCAAACAACAAGCTGGTGAGTACAGTCATGATTTTACTCAGAGACATATGTACTGTTTATTGTTTTCCCATTGCTTTAAAATAATAAATAAAAAAATAAATCAATGCAAACAAGCTGATAATCGTAGTACACAAACATGCCAAGTGTTTGACATGTTTTTATAGTATTCAGTGTATACATTGATAATCTTTATAAAATAATTGCATTAGCAAGTCCCTCAGGCAGACAACCCGAGGCATCTAAAAAGGAGGAGGAAACCCTTGATCCCATTATTAAAGAGAAAAAAAATCAGCATGTGACCGAAAAATTAATCCTTACACATATTAGCCCTTATTTAGATCTGTTCACAGTACAAATTTGTTCTCAAACTGGGCAAAACCCTGGCCTTTATTCAGATCTGATCGCAGTACAAATTTGTTTGGAAAATGGGCAAAACCATGTGCAGTGCAGGTGGGGCAGATGTAACATGTGCAGAGAGAGTTAGAATTGAGTGAGTTATTTTGTTTCTGTGCAGGGTAAATACTGGCTGCATTATTTTTACACTGCAATTTAGATTTTAGTTTCAACACACCCCACCAAAATGTAACTCTCTCTGCACATGTTACATCTGCCCCACCTGCAGTGCACATGGTTTTGCCAATTTCGAGAACAAATTTGTACTACGATCAGATCTGAATAAGGACCATAATCATTTGCAATGCCAGCATTTTGACATACTGAAGAAACATGGCGGAATGTAATAAAGGCCGAATTTGCTGAAAAGTGGAAGATGATAGGGAGGGCGTCAGTCTTGGTCATATTCAATATGTAGTAAGAAGCTGTACGGTAAGGGGTACATTTACTAAAATAGGAGTTCTATTGAAGATGGGATGTTGCAACCAGTCTGATCTATTTATTATCTTCTAGAAGGTGCTATATAAATAAGAAATATAATCTGATTGGTTTCTAATTTTTTTTGTCTTGTCCTTCGCGACGGTGGCTCCTCTCTCAGGTACTGCTCACTGATAACCTCATGTGTGATGGTGTCATGCATGACATTCTGTGCAACCACCAGAGGAGGACAGGGGGAGGAGGGATGCTGGCCAGCACTAACGGTATTGGTATAAGCAACTTTTACTTTTGATTTGCCCTGTCTTAGGCTGTTCTGGGGCCCCTATGTTTTGTGGGGCCCTTGGGCAGTAGCCCACCAAGCCCAGTCAGGAAGATGGCCCTATATATACTGCCAGAAAAAAGGACAATATTCAACCTCAGAGACCGAACCGTAAATTTATGGGCAAACAATTTGCCAGGTCTATTACCAACAAGGTCACATTTCTGATAGCAATTTGCTTCGGACCAGAAGAAGTTTCTGCAGACATTTCTTTAGGGATAATTCAGGATTTGTTAGCTTTATTTCTATTCTCCAAATTACTAAGCTTAGTTTTTAATTATAATTGCATTTCTGATTCTGGGGCAGATGTATCAACTAGTGTTAAGTGCATTTTACACTTAACGCTAGTTAACTGGTGGGGAATTACGTTTTAACAAATGTAAAAACAGCGAACCTGACATGCACTAGAGACCGCCCACCGAGTAACGCTCGGCGAAGCTGTACCCTGCAACCCCCCAGTAATTAGTGGCCAGGGCGATGTACTAACAGCCTTCAAGGCATTAAATCACCCTGGCCACTTTACCAGCCCAGGACTAACGTTGTCCTATCCCCCCTGCTGGCTCCGGGCTGTGCTGGAGATCTGGCAATAATAGCGAGATCTCGTGCATGCCCAAAGAGCCAGCCTGGGGGGGGGAGGTTTTTTTTAAATGCACAGGGCTGCCTGGGGCGTTAATAAGGAGAGCCATTAACACTGGGCATAACGGCTCTTCTTATAGGCAAATGGGGGGTTAATACATTTGGCCGTAACGGGTGCATGCTTCTCCTCGTTATGTGTGAGAAGCAGAACCCATTATTTTTCAAACGGAAAAGGAATGTTACATCTGCCCCTCTGTTTCTTAAGATGAGCACCAGCCTAAATAGCAGAGCCCCTTACTACCACCTAAAAGGCACACCAAAAAATGTCTAAGGTAAATCTAGAGGCCAAAAATAAAAAAATGCTGGGCCTTATTCAAACCTGATCGCTGCTGTGCAAATTCCCACAGTGGCTGAATTTCGATAAACTGCGCATGCATGCTGCCTGTAGTACATATGTGTGATGCCTGCTAGTGAGGAAATCCTGCTACCTTGTTCCATCATTAGCCATTCATAATGGGATTGACATTAAGTAGGCATCTGGGGGTGGTAACCGTCTGTTTAGTGGGTGTGACAGAAAAAATGCTAGGCGTGCCTAGGGAAATGCGGAGTACCCAAGTATATTATGGGAGGAGGTGTGACGTCAGTGGCAGAACAAGTCCCTGGCTACTTTTAGCTTGCAAAGACTGGAGCCCAGTGGAAAAATCATTCGATGGGGACTGTCTAATGAATGGTTTTGGACATTTTTGCTCGTCTGCGAATTAATCATTAGCTGTACACATCTGTTTGCACGTCATGCACATTAACTGACAAGGCAGGATTTTTACTATAGCTGGGTGGTGTCTACCTGTTCAATGACCACTGCTAATTCGCTCAGCATCAGGTCTGAATTGGGCCCACTATCAACAATGCACTTTTTGCCACCTGGTCCAGAAGCAGATGAGGAGAATGGCACCATGGACTTAAAGTTGAGCGATGCCACAGTACTGGGGCATGATCTGACCACAAGATAGGAATGATATCACCACGCTGTATAAGGCCTAGTGAGGGACACCACCTGATGGATGGGCAGAATTATGTAGTTTAGGATCTAGCATGAGGTTGAAATTGCCAAACCCTATAAAGAGGACTTCTGTATGGTTAAACATAAATTACGCAGGAAGGACACTTTGCCGTAGTATGGGCATACAGGAAAACAATTGTCACCAATTTTTCCTCTAACATACCGGTCAAAATTAAATACTGTACCGGACATTTTTTTCTGCCAATTCAGAATGTAGAACAAATTAAACGGTGGTATGAAGAAAGAATGGCAACACCATTCCTTTTAAAAGGGCCATTTGCAAAATATCCTTGAGTGTTTCTGTGGTCTTTTAAGACCAGGTGACCAAAAGTGGGTTTTCTGTAATGCCACGATATCAGCCTCCTGTTTGTAGAAGGTGAACAAAGCCAACGTGTGATGTTGGGGGGAATTCAACCACTTAACATTTAACAATGCAATATGCACCATGGGACTAAATAAAAAGGCAGCAAAAATGGTGTCAAAGGCACACATAAAACTGATCAAAACATACAGGGCGGTATTCAATGAGAATACCTGCGAGGTGCAGCGAATCCTTTTTAGGATTCGCTGCACATTCGCCACGTTCCGGAGCCGGCGGGCTCCGGTATTCAACGTGTCAGGGGCTCGCTGCCCCTGACTGGCGAATATGAGCTCCTGCGGCGATTGCCGCAGGGAGCCTGAGGACGGTGGCAGGCAGAGAGATGGAAGTCTCTCTGCCTGGCCCAGAGCGTTTGTGGGGGTTAGGTGGGCTCCCCGGGTGCCAGGCAGCACAGCCTGCCCCCCGGGGGTGCCAGCAGGGGACCTATATTCACTATACCCGATCATAACGGTCGGGTGCAGTGAAAATATGAATATGTAATGAGCGGCTCGGCTCCGGCACCCCCTGCTGGCTGCTGTGTAAAAAAAAAAAAAAAAAAAAAAATTTTAAATTAAATATATATTCAGGTGCTTACAGCACATGAATAAAAATAGCATGCCCCTCCTCAGAATAAATCAGAATAAATGAATCAGGCTCATTGAATACCGCTAACAGTATGTGTATACAGCATTGTTAATAAGCATAAATGTTTATGAGCAACACCTACACATGAAGAATTATTCATTGCTTGTTTGTGTCACATCTCCCACCACCTGTGTATTATCCACATCAGCTGTTATTAGCAATCTTGCTTCTTTCCTGTCTCTTCATGTCTACAAATAGGCATATGTTCTTGCTGCAGAAGTCAGCAAACAAATGTGGTAATAGCCACTTGACAGGGGCATGAATAAGCCCACAACCAGATTGTGGCTAAAATAATTACAATTTTTATCATGTACAAAGGCACCAGCATATGCTTGCACTTGTAGAATCACGAGTGCACAGATGGTTTAATGTAGGATGGTCCCATGTGAAGTCTCAATGTGTGTTCCCCAACCTCTCCTCTAGCTGGCCCAGTTGCAGAGTATACTCTGGTTTTGTATCAGAGTATGTTGCATGTTTCTCTGAAAACATGGCAGATGCGCCATTTTCACAGTGTTTTTTGCAGTGCCAGACTCCAGGGAGGTAAGTATATGGGTGCAGGGCATGCAGTGTAGGTCTCGTGGGACCAGTGGCTCATAGCCCACTCCCATCATGAAATAACAATTCTCGGTACTTGTTTCCTAGCACGGCGCCCATCGCATACCATAAGGCATACAAAGGTATGCGATGCGATGTTAGCCGATGTTATACAATTTTAAATTGTATACCATCGAATTGTATGCCATTGTATGGCATATACAATGGTATACGATTTTAAATTGTATAAGCACCCTAATGGGTGTTTTCAATGTTAAATGTGCCCCCTATAACATAAATAATTGTATAAGCACCGTAATAGGTGCTTACAATGTTAAAAGCACCCCCACGCCACCCGTACTATCAACGCCAACCCGAAGCGTGGTGAGCGCAGCGAGCCCGCGAGGGGCGGCGGTACGCGTGCTCTGACCTTTTCATACCCCCACTATCCAAGTCGGCGTGGAGTTGATTTTATATAGTGTGGCGAGTGCAGCAAGCCACCGAGCCCGAAGCGTGGCGAGCGGACACAGAATACATGTGAAGTAATGCGCGTCCCCTCACCACGCTTCGGGCTCGGTGGTTTGCTGCGCTCGCCACACTATATAAAATCGACTCCATGCCAACGTGGATAGTGGGGGTATGAAAAGGTCGGAGGACGCGTACCGCCGCGTTGGCGTTCATAGTGGCGGTGCCGTGGAGGTGCATTTAACATTTTAAGCACCTATTAAGGTGCTTATACAATTAAAAATCGTATAGGGGGACCATTTAACATTGAAAAAAACCATTAGGGTGCTTATACAATTTAAAATCGCATTGCATTGCATTGTATGCCATATACAATGGTATACAATTTTAAATTGAATACAATGCCATACAACTGAATATCGTAGGCGCCGTGCTAGGAAACAAGTACCCAATTCTCTATCATAAATAAATGCTTATTAAGTCAATTTCTTAAATAATAATCACAGCATTTTTTATATTGCACTTTCAGAAGTTGATTAATAATAAGCGTGTTCCTATACAATAAAGCTGGGTACACACTAATAGATATATCTGCAGATATGCATATCTACATAGCGTGTTCTCCATACATACTGCCCGATCCCTCGGGACTGACATCACACAACTTATATAGACAGAAAATAGATGTTCTGGCGCCACCTCTGCTGCAGGTCACTGTTCTCCCAAATCCAGGACTACAAACACTGGAATGATGTGAACAATATAGAAAAAATAAAGGAAGATGGTGTCTTGCGCTGATAGTTCCAGTATTGCTTTCCCTTTTTATATGGCGTGACTCTGGAAAAAGGGATCCTAATGTATGTCGAATCGATCCTCATAAAATGTGATTTATTACTCCAATTTGTCCAAAAGCCATAAATGGAAGAACCAATACAAAATGTGGTCAGTGGGGTATAATATTATAATTTCTGTGTCGCCACTCGATTAAATAAGAGGGACATGAGTCTCCTCTAGAAAAGAAGGGGGAATTGCTCACATTCGTCTTACATAAGCTAGAGTAAAAATAAGCCCAAACCAGGTTTCTTTTATCCCCGTAGAACAGGGCTGGGCAACACCGGCCCTCCAGATGTTAATGAACTACACATCCCAGCATGCCTTGCATCAGTTTTAGCATGGCCACATAGCAAAACTAATGCAAAGCATCCTGGGATGTGTAGTTCATTAACATCTGGAGGGCCGGTGTTGCCCAGCCCTGCCGTAGAAGAAGGTGCTTGAAAGGACGTTATTCCGTACACTAAGACACCTCTAGGGAATAAAATTATGGGGTGTGCTTACAGAAGGCTTACATATAATTATGTTTGCTGAGAGCATACAACGGTATCTTTATCCGTTAAACAGAAACAATGCTGTCAGCATTCCAGTATTAAAGTGACATACATGTAAATGTTGCTCACATTTTTGCTTACACTCATGTGGAAGAGGTCAAATACATCATGGTTTCTTTAGAATCTCCATACACCTCTTCCACATGAGTGTAAGCAAAAAGGTTTGCAACATTTACATGTATATCACTTTAATACTGTAGTGGTGACAGTATTTTTTTCTGTTTCACGGCTAAAGATACCGTTACATGCTTTCAGCAAACATAATCTTATGCAAGACGATTGTGAGCAATTCCCCCTTCTTTCCTAGAGGACACTTACTGTATGTCTCTCTTATTGTAGTCGAGTGGCAACACAAAAAATATAATATTATACCCCACTGACCATATTTTGTATTTGTTCTTCCTATTATGGTTTTTGGACAAATTGGAGGAACAAAACACATTTCATGAGTATCGACATATATGAGGATCCCTTTTCCCAGAGTCATTCCATATAAAAAGGGGAAAACAATACTGGAACTACTGTATCACCATCTTCCTTTCTTTTTTCTATATTGATCACATATGAACTATCAATCACCGGCGGCTCCCAGCGCGGCTGCACGGGTGCTCACAGGTTGTCAGCGGATTGCCCATACATACAGCACAATGCGCCAATACAGTATATATTTAGAACTACGCCGTTCACAGATGTATTGCTCCTACACACTGGCCGATGGTGCATTGATATATGGTTCAATTGAATGGCCGATATATCGGCAAGTGTGTATGCACCATAAAAAGCTAACGCTGCTCTTGACCTCTATCGAGGGAATTTAAGTATTTTGCATGCCAGAGGCCACTAGCTGACACACAATTCAATTCTATTGAAGATGGGATGTTGCTATGGGCAACCAAACAGATTCTATCTATTATCTCCTAGAACAATATGCATTTCCCATACTACCAGTCTAAGTGTACACTTTAAGTCAATAGGGCCTGATTCTGAGTTGTGGCAATGTTTATTGGTGGTCACCCAACAGTAAGTTTATGCAAATGGCCTACAAACTCCTTCCCATCTGTATATCCATACAGCCAAAAGGGCAAGGAATGAGACGCCCACTCTGAGCATGAATATCATCATTCAACACCACAGGAACTTGCTCCAGCCTTATGGCAGGTGCAGTTTCGCCATCATGCATGGCCTGTTATGTGAGCAGTCAAGAGTTGTGAGCACAACCATTTGCATTGACACGACTTTGACATTCCCTTGCCCATGCGTCCTCCGACCATTTCAAACCCCCACAATCCACGTCGGTGTGGAGTTTATTTTATATAGAGCCCGAAGCGTGGCGAGTGCAGCGAGCCCCGCGAGGGGATGCGGAATATATAGGATAGGATAGTGGAGGGGTATGAAAAGGTCGGAGGACGCATACCACCGCCCCTCGCGGGCTCGCTGTGCTCGCCACGCTTCGGAATGGCGTTGATAGTGGGGTGGCGTTAACAATGGGGGGGCATTTGACATAGTCATTACCCATCAGGGTGGGTATACAATTAAAAATCATGTCTGTGGGGGGCATTTAACATAGGAATCAGGCATCTAGGTGCCTGTTTGATTAAAAATCGGGTCCAATCGCGTCGTATTGCATCGCATGCGATGACAATTTTTTGGTTGTACAATGCCCTCCGATGGAAAAGGTGGGTGCCGTGATAATACACAAGTACTCCATATTCTGATTCACTTGCAAAACCAATTTCTCTCTCTAATGGACAAAACCATGTGCAGTGCAGGTGGGGCAGATGTAACATGTAGTTAATACTGGCTGCTTTATTTTTACACTGCAATGTATATCAGTTTGAACTTTGAAGTACAAACCCCACCCAAATCTAACTTTCTCTGCACATCTGCCCCACCTGCAGTGCACATGGTATTTTCCATTAGAGAGAGAAATTGCTTTTGCAAGTGAACCAGAATCAGGCCCTTGGTCTGAATAACCACTGACAAGTATTTTACTGTAGGCATTGCCATCACCTATTGACCATTGATGGCTAGCCAGTAATGAATTACCATCTCATTAGCAACAGTCGAATGTTCTGCTATCAATAGCGGAGGTCTGATGTTTATTAGGACGCAAAGTTCTTTTGTTTATTAAGATATTGTCATTATTTGGCAAAAAAAGTCATTATGAAACCACATTAAAAAAAAAGAATAGACTGCTACAGCAATTAAAGTGAGACATTTATATGAAAGAGGGGACGCAAACATTTTTTCTTGCCCCAGGCCAACTTGGATGAAGTCAGACCACCGGCTGATTGGTAAGTGCTTTATCTCTCTGCACGTTCTCTCTTTCCAAGCGTTGATACATCTCCCCTTTGGTGTTTATAAGATCAATTCAATTTTTCAAAATCCCAGGTTAAATTCAAAACAGATTGTACAGTTCTAGCCTCACTGAGCATGAAGGAGCGGAACGCTACATAAGGGTATAAGTGCAGACTGATATTACTTTTCTCAGTTTCAAGGCAGTGAGGCCATCAACAGTAAATATCCAGGCTTTATGGATGATTTTATGTTGAAGCAACTGATAATAAAGACATTAAGCAAAGCATTGTTTTTAAGTACTATGAAGATGTGCCAGAACAATACACAAGTGCTCATCATTTCAGCCTACACAATAAACTCTTCTAAACAGATTAAAAAAAAAGAATTTATTGTAATATAAACATAAACTATTAACATGCAAAATATAATATAACATGTTTAAATAGTAACAGTGGGTCAGTTATTAAGTTATCATGTAATGAGCCCGATTCAGACCCATTTGTATCAGGCCAAATTCGTCCACGTCGTCGATGGTCGGGGTTTGCGGATGAGCGAATGCCTTTGGCGGTTTTCACACTCAACGAGGCTTTCGCACAGTAATGGGAGGGAAGGGGGGGCAGGGTGAGGAAGCAGGGGAACACCCAGTGTTTTATGGATGCAACCATAGAAATTCTGGGCGTTCCCCTGTCCCGGCCAAGATAATGTAAGTCTAGATGGACTTTTAGGTACTTATGTAATATCTGGGCTCCCGGTTTTCTTATGAGACCGCGTCTGCTCGCCACGCTTCGGGCGCGGTGGCTCGCTGCGCTCGCCACACTATATAAAATCAACTCCATGCGTAGTTGGATAGTAGGGGTATGAAAAAATGGGGTGCATTTAACATGGGAGTCCAGATAATACATAAGTACCGACTTTTATTTATCATTCGATGGTCAGCAATCATTGAATGATTTTTCACCCATGCGGACGCATGTGATGGGATGGTAAGCATACACATCCCCTCACATGCGGGGATTAATGTGGTGGGGGGGGGGGGGCATTCGGTCAGGCGGCAGGTGGCATTTACCTGTTTGCCAGGCTGTGAACAAATGCAGCCTAGTGGACAGGCCTGAATCATGCCCTATGTGACATCACTACAGAAAATAATTGTTCAATAAAATGTCATGCTGGAACAAAAATTAATAAGTCTTTGGTATTATCCATATGTCCTTTTGCTTAAAAATATTCACTAAATATGTAAAAATATAAAATACATACCTCCTAACTGTCCCAATTTCCGGGGGACATTCCTGGATTCTTGAGACTATCCAGTTGTCCCACCTGCAGACATCAGTGTCCCACAGCGGGGGGAGTATAACACAAAAATAACACAGAAAATGAGAGACTGATACTGGGTGCTGCGGCTCCCGAACCCGCGGCACTGTTGCTTGCCTCCTCTGACTGTGGCGCACAATCACTGTGGTCTCTGCCCCATTGACATACTGTTAAATACTCTGGTGAAACAGGAGGCGTGGGTTTGGTTTTCCTGCCTTGGCAAACCCAGCCCTCTTGCTTTATGTATGAAATTATAAAAGGCGATGCCAGGGAGGAATCATTTTAGTGGCTATCTTTATTACAGCTCCTCCGTGGTGTATTCTGCTCTCTCCAGTGCTTCACCCTATTGGATCAGCTTTTTTCCTACAGTGGCGAATGCAGTTTTTTTTTGAGTACCCAGAACCCCCCCCCCAGGAGTCTAAGGGCCCTAGGAAAGCTGGGCCGTGGGTGGCCGACGTGCTGTGAGAAGTACGTGCTGCAGTAGGAGCAGGAGAGCAATCAGTCAGGGGCCAGGCTTCCCTGATGCTGGTCCCTCCCACCCACTTACACAGGGGGAGATTCTCTAAACAAGGAATGCAGTAAAAACCCCGTTATCGGGGTTTTTACCGCATTTTGGGATGCTGTAAGCATCCCCCGCCGGGTTAACGCGGCGGGGGGCATCGCCAGAAAAATCTGGCGATGCCCCATAGAAGCCAATGGGCTTCTACCGCATCCCTCCGCCGCCCCGCGCCAACCCCCCGCCGCCCCGCATCGCCCCCTCCCCCCTCACCTGTGTCCGGGCAGCACAGCGCAGTGCTGCCCGGACCTGTGACCTCCTCCCTGCACTGATCCTCTTCCGGGTGCAGGGAGGAGGAGAGCCCGGCGCAGCAGCAGCAGCGCCGGGTGTGTGAGGGAGAGGGGAGCCGCCGGGACCTGCTGGGACCCGGCGACTCCCACCGCAAAGGACAGCTCTTAACGCAAGAGCTGTCCTTTGCCTTAATTATCGCATATGTTACAACATATGCGATAATTAAGTATGCGATGGGCGGCGATGGGCGGCGAAGGGGGGCGGAGATTCTTAGAGAATCTCCCCCACAGTGAGCTCCGTTTAATGCTCTTCCTGCTCCTGTCACCGGCTGCCATGTGCTTCCTCCACCACACTTCCAGCTCCCTGCACCTCCCAGGAAGGGACAACACAGACAGGTGAGTGCTGTGTACAGGGGGAGTGAGGGGATGTGTGTAATGTGGCACTTGTATGAATTACTGTGGGGCTATGTGTACTAGTCTGGGAGTGAGAGGGCTGTAATATGAATGTGGGTACTCTGTGTAATGTGTGTGGGGGGGACTGTGTAATGTAATATGGGGGGGGGGGGGCTGTGTATAAAGTAATATGGGGGCTGTGTATAAAGTAATATGGGGGACTGTGTATAAAGTAATATGGGGGACTGTGTATAATGTAATATGGGGGAATGTGTAATGTAATATGGGTGGCTGTGTATAATGTAATATGGGGGGGCTGTGTATAATGTAACACAGGGGGCTGTGTATAATGCAATATAGGGTGGGCTGTGTATAATGTAATATGAGGGACTGTGTATAATGTAATATGGGGAGACTGTATAATGTAATATGGGGGAACTGTGTATAATGTAATATGGGGAGACTGTGTATAATGTAATATGGGAGGCTGTGTATAATGTAATATGGGGGCTGTGTATAATGTAATATGGGGGGGGGGGCTTTGTATAATGTAACACAGGAGGCTGTGTATAATTTAATATAGGGTGGGCTGTGTATAATGTAATATGGGGAGCTGTGTATAATGTAATATGAGGGGACTGTGTATAATGTGATATGGGGAGACTGTGTATAATGTGACACGGGGGGGCTGTGTTTAATGTAATATGGGGGGCTGTGTATAATGTAAAATAAGGGGGGCTGTGTATAATGTAATGTAGGGTGGGCTGTGTATAATGTCATATGGGGGGACTGTGTATAATGTAACATGGGGGCTGTGTATAATGTAACATGAGGGGCTGTGTATAATGTACTATGGGGGGCTGTGTATAATGTAATATAAGGTGGGCTGTGTTTAATGTAATATGGGGGGGTGGGCTGTGTATAATGTAATATAGGGCTGGCTGTGTATAATGTAATATGGGGCAGACTGGATGGGCCAAGTGGTTCTTATCTGCTGTCAAATTCTATGTTTCTATGTATAATGTAACATGGGGGGCTGTGTATAATGTAATATGAGGGGGCTGTGTATAATGTAATATAGGGGGGCTGTGTATAATGTAATATAAGGTGGGCTGTGTATAATGTAATATAGTGTGGGCTGTGTATAATGTAATATAAGGTGGGCTGTGTATAATGTAATATAAGGTGGGCTGTGTATAATGTAATATGAGGGGGCTGTGTATAATGTAATATAGGGTGGGCTGTGCACATTGGGCCAGATTCAGACCTGTTCGTATCGGAGCGAATTTGCAGCGGCCAGAGAGCAGTTTGACCTCTGACCTGCTCCAGTAAAAGCCCGCCTTGTAAATCAATGTGCTCGCTGTGTGAATGGATGTGTATGGCTGCACATCCGTTCATGCCTGTCCTAATATTCACAAATCCCATTGGATGCTTCTGCCCATCAAATTATATTTAGACTGGACACCAGTGATCGCAGCCGCCATGTAGCCCAGGACTTACTCGGTGGCTGCCATGAAAACAGGCATACGGTACTGGCCTGGTGCTGATGTCACACCCTCCCCCTAACAGGCTTTGGCAAGCCTAGTGTTTTCCTGTCACTCCCAGCGTTTTCTTACGCACACCCAGTGTTTTTCCTGGCACTTAAAAAAAAACCGGTCATTTTCACCCCGCACGCCCACTCTCTGTCACCTTGGGAGCGGCCAGCAAACAAATATAGTAGCAGGATTTCATTGCAGCACGGCCTCATACATGCATACACCGAACTATACGCATGCGCAGTTCACTGATAATCGGCCGCAATACAAATTTGCAGCCACGCAAACAGGTCTGAATTGGGCCCATTGTAATATAGTGATGTGTGTAATATATGGGGCCTGTGTATAATGTAATATGGTGCTGTGTGTATGTAGTCCAATATGGTGTATGTGTGTGTATGTAATGTAGCTTGGTGCTGTGTGTACAGGGTGTAATACTTGGAAGGGGTGTGCTGTGTTACCCATACAGACTTGACGATTTGCATTTTAGAGCAATATCATCAAGTTTATTATCATGAGCACTCCTCGTTCATTGCATACAGACAAGGCAATATTATGAATGATATCACTGTCAACAACCAAAATGAGAGATATTGTTCATTATATTGCCATGTGTGTACTCACCCTAAAATGTAATGCACCAAGGTGTTGTGTGTGAATGCTGCTTTTAGTACTATAGCATACCTCCCTACTGTCCCGATTACAGCAAGACAGTCCCACTAATTGGTGACTGTCCTGCTGTCCTTGCCACGGAGGTAATTGGGGTGAGCCGGAGTTTATTGCTGCTTTGCTCTGCAAAGCAGCTGGTAATCGCTGAAGAGATCGAGGTTTTAATCAAAAAGAGTTGTGAGATGTGCTATAGTTTTCACCTGCCAATGCAGAACACACCCCTGAGTGTCAGTAAATTGGTGGAGCCAGACACACCCTTTGAGGCGGAGCATGATGTGTCGTCGTCGCCCCCTCCCCCCCTCAACAGAGCAGCGCATTTTACTAACACCTGGAATCTCCCTGACTAGTTTTCAATAGTGGGCAAGTATGACCTACTGCGACATACATTCAATATACTGATCTGGGCTGCAGAGTATTCCACCTCTTATGCTGAATTTTATTTAAATGGCTAGGTAATCATATTTTAGAATTCTACTGCAGAATATTGCTTTGAATCTATAAAAAGCTGTTATTGTGGTTTTTATCTGAGCTATGTCAAGAACTTAGAAATATTGGGATAGTGTTACTGACCTTACATTTGTTAGGTCTGATTAGCACCTTTTGCTGGTGGGGAGGTGTATTGGGAGGGGCAGTTAATTCAGGATGGACATATGTTTCTTTAGGCTGATTTATTCAGTATAGGTTGGGACGTCAGTCCTTTAGGACATTAGTGGTCTAGTGTCTGAAGCGTCTAGTTATAAAGGGTCAGCTTTAAATTAATAGCAGTTTTATACCGGCGTTAAACCAAAGAAAACCAGAAGGCAAACAACAGACCAACATTACTTCTGAAGATTTAGGAACATTATGTGGCCTCAACTCACCTTTGCCATGAGAACACCTGGACCAGGCCCACCACCCCTACAGCTGAGAACACCAGGACTGCTCCCAGGCCTACCCCTCATGATGAGCATGGAGCACTGAGGGGAAGCACCAGGGCCAGCCTATGTAGCAACACTTCCGCTATACTTGAATGTGCCCCCCTCTTTCTCATAACCACCTGTACTGCTCTCATGTTTCCTGGACATTGATGATTCTATGAAAATGATTTCAAAATATTTCCCTATCGTCAGTCCCTGGCAAAGGTGTGTTCATGTCTTTTCTCTCCCCCTCCCTTCTTGCAGCATACTGTATATATATATATATATATATACCCCACCATGTGCTTTTCCTGTAATGTGTACTTCCGCAGGTTGCACACCCTTCCAGCGCTGACCTATGCAGTGCACCAAGCTGGTTGTCCCAGATGGTATCTCTGTGGGCAGCATGTGGGTCACGTGGATGTTTCTGTGCAGGTTTTATCATACTAACCACACAAGTATTTGCTTTCCAATATATGCACTGGGTTCTTGTATGGCTCGCCTCCTACAGTGTAACCTTCGTAGTGCGCCCACCATGGCTGCCTCATCTGGTGCACTTGTAGATGGGATGCAAAATACATGGACCTGAGTATACACTAAAATCACCCATTTTGGGTAAATTCTTTTAGGGGTAATCTATTCCACCCAGGGTAATCCTACGCAGAGCGCCTAAAATGGCTGCCGCACCTGGTACCTTGTCAGGGTGGAGTACACAACCCATGGAAGTTATTATCCAAAATGCTGCACCAATCCTGCATTATGCTTACTGTGTGCTAAAGGTTTTTTTTTTTTTTTTTTTGGTCTGTGACTTGTCTATTACTGTACGACCAACATCCTCTGTATTATGTGCATTTTTCTTTTTATGTCTGTAAAGCGCCTTGAGTCCTTTTGGAGAAAGTGCGCTATATAAATTAAACTTACTTACATTACTGTTTGGCAGACATGGCAAGCTGCAGTGATACTTTGATTACTTATACTGTCCTGCCCTCTAGTGGTAAGTTAGGAGATGACAATTTGAGTTATGGCCATACATTTTCACTTCTGTCACTCTGTTTAATACCCAAAGAAAACTGCAGATCAAATTATTTACTAGCCATAAAACAACACAAAACAGTTCAAAGGCTTCTCCTTTTAATGCAAGGGACCAAGCAAATATATCCAATCACAAGTCAGTAGTATTTGGACAAACATAGTAGGTCAGATGCATAGTAAGGCAGTGGTCATTTTTTTCACTTGAATCAAGACAGATCTGAGAGTTACAAAGTGGACAAAGCTTTTTGGGATCTCCCAGTTAGTATTTCCTTAAAACAAGAATAAAACAACGTTTCCCAAATGTAACATACCAACTTTTTGGTAGGGCAATCAGGTCAACAATGGGAAGGAGGGGGTGGGGTGCAGCCAAGTGTATGGTGCAAGAGGGGTGATCCCGTGTTCACTTCAATATGACCTTACCCTGCTATACATTGTTGCAATTAACAGCACTGCCAAGTCTGGGTAGGGGTAGGACTATGATGTCTGGATTCATAGATGGCCTCCAGGAGACTTCTGGAGGGCCTCCAAAAGACTTCTGGAGAGCCTCCTGTAATTCAGGAGTCTCTTGGATGTTTTGCGCAAGTAGTCAAATATGAAATAGCCTGAAATTTGTTGACAATTATTCATATAGCTGCTAGATATAAAGCAGCAATTAGTTTGAAAGAAAAGGCAGGTTGGTTTAGCCCAGTGGTAGCCAACCCTAGCCCTCGAGAGCTACCAACAGTTGCAAAACATGTACTGTGTAGGGTCCCGAGAACCAAGTTTGAGAACCTGTGGTCTAGGGCAGTGCCAGATTAAGCCTTTGGGGGCCAAGGGAGACCCCTTTGCACTTGTCATTACTGGCCACAAACTGCATGGGAGAATATTACACTGTCAAAACACAGAGTAAAAGCAGTATAAACTTGGTCAATGGGTGACTGCAGGAATATATATATATATATATATATATATATATATATATATATACTGTATATATATATATATATATATATATATATATATACATACAAACACACACACACATATATACATACCACATAAAAAGCCTGTGTTTGTCCCTCTGAACCTTACTCTGTAGGACTGTAGGAGACCTCACGGGCTCAGTGCTGCCTCTGATTAAAAACCCTCCCATGACTAGGCTGCTGCTGTTGTCCTCCATGAGCCTGAGAAGCATGTAATGAGCTCCACCAATCAGTGCTCAGCACAAACCTTTCAGCCTCTGCCCTCTTGTGCATAGTGTCATGGGACTTAGTCAACTCCCAGTAATGCACTGCACACTTATGCAGTCAGTGTGCTTTGGCACCCGAAGCACAGCACCAATAATCATTGTCACATTGGCAGATAGATGAAGCTGCAGCACTACCTCACTCCCATGCACAAAACCTTTAACTACATTTTTTAAAAATACATGCCAACCACAAGGTGCCCCTAGCTAGAGGAGGGCCCAGGGGTACTGACCTCCTTTGCCCCTCCCTTTAATCCGGCCCTGGTCTAGCGTATTGTTCTTATGTTTAGGCCCAAGAGTATTCATGTCTCTTTAAAAACAATAATGTAAAATGTTTCACGGGGCAAATTGCAGCCCTCTAGAAAATGTAGCGTAGTACAAAAATGCTCACACATCGTGGGACAGGGAATGACTATCTTGAACATTTGAGGTCAGGGCCGGACTGGCCATCTGGCACTTCTGGCAAATGCCAGAAGGGCTGATGGCCAGGTGGGCCGATATTGAGTCCCGCTGGCTGCTGGTGCCGGCTGGGACTCTCCTGTGTTCGGTGGCACTGGCTGCGGCTCTAACAATATGGCCGCGGCTTCGGGAAATGGCCGCCGGCCTCCTGCACTGAGGACCTGTCTAGACAGTGCAGGAGGCCACTACAGAGGGCGGGGCATTGGGCGGGACGAGGGGCAGGAAGGAAGCAGCGCAGCATGCCTTTGCTGATCCTCACAGCACCATACTTCCTACTTCCAGCCAGCTTGTGTGCACATTTCACCCTGCTAGTGCTGCAAGCCTGCAGCCTCGATGTCCATGCGGTGGTGAAATCAGCTTCACAGCCTCAGGTAAATAGCACATGTACAGGGGGAGAACAGACAGAACAGGACTGGCTTCTCCCAGACAACTTCTCTGAGAGAAGCCTGTGGTGTCCTGACTCCTCAGTCCTGTTATTGTTCCGGGGGAGCAGCCTGTGGTGCCCAGTTATTGTACAGGGGGAGCAGCCTGTGGTGTCCAGTTATTGTGCAGGAGGAGCAGTCTGTGGTGTTCTGTTATTGTGCAGGAGGAGCAGCCTGTGGTATTCTGTTATTGTGCAGGGGAGGCAGCCCACAATGTGTTCCATAATGTGTAATGCCTCCTTTTTCTGATGCCACGCCTCCTTTCCATTAGACCACGCCCAATTTTCACAGCGCAAGGGTCACACCTACTTCAGATGGGCCTGTGTGCCAAAAATGCCAGGGCTGATTTCCGTTCCCAGTCCGGCCCTGTTTGAGGGACATACAGTACTGCACACTTACCTTGCAGCGACACCAAGACAGTAAAAAGACTTGTCTAATAAACTATTTTGTTTAAAATATTAAACAAGATTCTATTTTTAATAGTTGGTATGTGAAAGAAAATGTTTTCAGTCCATAAAAGTCACATATTGCTAGCCATGGACAATTCATTTTTATGCAGGATATAAATCCAAACGACATGGTTTCAAATTTATGGTTTGTATTTTTTAGTGCTTCATAAAATACCATTGTTTCTCTGTATTCTGACAGTGGATTTCAAAGAATACATCAAGATGTAGTAATGTTGTTTTTTCCATTTCCAGATATGTTGTAGATGTTTTGAATACAATGAGCTGGTTGTAAAACAAGTCTTTCCAAATGTCTAAATTCAATTCTTTGCAAGACATACATACTACTCTGTAACTGATTGTCAACAGGCATATTGGGTTCAAGCTGATTTCTTCGTGATGCCCTTAAGGGGTGTGCACACATAGCGATTTAGGGGCATTTTTAAGCAATCTTACTAGATCGCATAGTAAATGTCCCTACATCGCTCAGTGTGTGGGGGCCATGCACTGCCCCATGCGTTGCTATTACTTGGTGATTAGTATCCAGCATGTTGGATATCAATCAGTCAGGGCCAGTGTTCTCATCAGAAAACTAGAGGATGATTGAATCATTTAGATATGAGTTTGAAAACATCCCTCTTTAATCTAAATCTCTTGCACGTGTTACTGCCCCACCATTGGGGCAACTTGCTTTTTGCTTTTGCTCACCTCCCTCCCTTCAATGACATCACACAAATGTTGTCATGTCATAAGTCACCCCAATGACATCACAGAAAGAGAATGTGTGCACTCTCCATAGACTATTCCCCCGATTCATGGCGTTCAATGGCATTTTCTGTAAAAGTATGGAATCACATTAATCAAATAATTAAATATCTAAGGTGGAGCCCAAAGAAAATAATCATAAAATATCAGCAATGGTATTACATCTTTCCCCAGGATGTAGTCAGAATGGATTAGGATCAAGGGGTAGGGTTCAGCTGTAGAATGGGTGGGTTAGAGTTAGAATACTCGTGTGTGATCCATTGGCATTGTTACTGTCAGGATTTAGCTGTTGGGATTCTGACCGCTGGCATTTCATATCGAAACCCTCTCATCTTATTTTGTATTGCAGGAATAAACAAATATTTAAACAGGGTGCTTGGCCTCACAATCACGAGTGTGAAAGCATGTCTGCATCATCATGGAGGTATGGTCTCACATGGTGTGGGCAGTGCAGGGACGTGGACTGATGTTTGCATCAGAGTCCTGCCCCCACTATTCAATGCCAGATTACCAGCATTGTAAAGTAGGGAGAGGGCTATGATGAAACAAATCTTGTCACTGGCCTCCCTGAAATGGCCAATTTCAAAGACAGCTGCGGTGGTGGTGGGAGGATTTGGGGGGGAGGGGGCTGCAGCCAGCTCTGAGAGACTTTTCTAGGCTCCAAGGGGTGGGAACGACACCCAATTTACAGTATGGGAGCCTCATGGTCAATCTGGAGGGTGCACAAGTATAAATATGGCTTATGTCATATATGGGAAGATTGAGCCTAACTCAGACTCGATCAGACGGGTGCTAATTTTTGGGAGCCCTGCGATCATATAGCCGCTGCTCCGCCAGAGTGAAATCCTGCATTGTGCAAGCCTTCTACAGGCCTGCGAAAATATTACAGTCCTTCGATTAGCTGCAAATCCATTCGCAACTGCCCACAATCTAATTCTTTTTTTTTTAGTGTGCAGTTTGTGCGCAGCCCAGGACTTATCGTGGCTGTGAAAGAAACAGATTGAGTCAGAATTGGCATCATATGCCTTCCCCTGAAATGTCTGGGTAAACCTGCATTTTCTCTGACACTCCTAGAAAACGGACAGTTACCACGCCTAAACACTGACTTTTTGACAATCAACTCGCGTTCAGCCAGGGATAAAAAGAGTAGCAGGATTTTATAGCAGTATGGCCTCACATATGCGTACTACAGGCAGTACGCATGCAAAGTCTATCGATAATCATTTGGCCAGCGAATTTGCAGCCGTGCAATCAGGTCTGAATGAAACCCAGTGTTGCTAATATTCCAAACTCCAGACTTCTGAATTCATATATTGCTTGAGTAAGGTAAACCCTCTAGGGCTACTTGTTGCTATGTGCCATCAGTACTGTTACAGTGTTATGATCCAGGGAGTGAACCCGAAAGCAGTGACTGCTGTTTAGGACGGTCACAGCAAGCCCCTACCTCTGTTGTGTCTCCCTAGGAATGACTAGATCCTGCGGTGCTAGGCTTCACCTTTAATTGCAACGTTTGAAGGGTTGAATTAGGTCCACCCCAACTCCAGTGCTGCCAAGTCTTGCGTGGTACAAGAATCTTGAAATCCTTTGAGGTAGGCAAGAAGAGAACTAACTAAAAGACTACCTGCAAATGGTAACAACTAAATAAACAGAGACCTCATCGCAAATAAAAGAATGTGCGCGCCCGATTTACATACAATAAATACACCATGCCAAAGCACAGTAATTAAAATACATCACACAAAACACACTAATAACACACCACACAAAAGATATGGTGACAACCCGCAGAACACAGGTAACTCATGGACTGATGAACAAGTCAGTGGATGAAATCACCAAAAGGTGGTAGAGGCGGTGGAACCACAAGATGGCACCGGCAATGACTGGAAGGCAGTAGCACAAGGTGGCACAAACCAGCAGCTAGGAAGAGCCACTATCCTGGGCATCTACTGACAGGCCTGGCTTCCTTAAAAAGAAGCCACTGGCCAATCTTGAGAGGCCAAGCAGACCAGCCTCCAATCCCCCTGTTTAGTGTACCTGCTGCTGGGCTTGCTAGCAGCGGTGTCCTGGCTGCTAAGCAACAGCCAGGATGCTAACCTCACCGCCCAGTGTTTTCCAAAAGCTAGGCAACCGTCCGTCAGGAAGACTGGCGATGTAAGTGACAAGTAGCCTAGCAACAGCTGGGACCCGGCGCGCTGTCCTGCTCCTGCTGGTAGTCTCCGCCTGAACCTGCAGCCACTCGATAGATCCCAGGGACCAGTCCCGCATTCTTAATATACAGGGCATTTGCCACTTAAACCTGTGTTTACCCTTCTTGGCTTCTTTATAGTAAAAAGCTAAACAAATGAAGCAATAAGTTCAGGACTGAGCTTTCTTGAAAATGACAGTGATATAACTCATGTTAACCTCATTACCCAGGTGGCACTAAAAATAGAGAATTCTGCATAAGACTGTAATAATAGAAAACATTTGGATCTTACTGGACCCATGCTATATTCCATCAGTTCAGGTAGCCATTTTTAAAATAAAAGGATGGTTTTATTCTACTTTTTGTATTTCTATTCCTACTAACTTCTATGAATTCAGGTACAATGATGGGGGCACATTTGTTTGGGGGGGCACTCTTATTGTTATAATATTTAACTTTTATTATTTAGTCAATTTAATGTTTTTATGGATTGCAGATGTCTAGTATAGGTAGGAGAAAAAAATGGAGGGTTTTAGGGTTACCCCCTCATCCCTTTAATTCTGGACACATATTACAGGTTCTGTGGTTGATTAAAACCAGGTGAAATGGAGTCTTGAAGTCAGCCAGTATTAAGGGGATGAGGTGGTAACCCTATGGGTGTTTAATGATAACTGTACACGTGTATATGTGCAGAAAATATGGTTTTGCCCAGATCAAGCAATCAGAATCTATTTGTATTTTGTCAGGCCCAGCCTATTATAGTGCAAGTTTTGATGATGCGACCAATAGTGCAGTGATATTTCAGCATCTATAGACAATGATAGTGGAAATCTCAATCCTTGCACATTTGAACACATGGATGCAGGGGCAAAGAGGGGGGGGAAGGGTGGGCCCAGGTCTGATAGAGTGGCCCAGTGTAGGCCCTGGTCCTCCCCCCATTACCTGGAAGCGGGAGCTGCAGCAAATCTTGTCCTCAACTCAGCACATGCTACTGGGTGCTGGACTTTAAAAGCAAGAAAAGAAAAGAATGTCCCAAGGCGCAAACTGAGAGTCCTTGCATGCTGGAAGAATAACGTTGATGGCGCTTGACTCTGTATGATATGTGATGGTAATTGTGTACTGTGGTGGATGAAGACAAGAAGAAAAAAACCATATCAGTTACTCTATTATTGTTTCTGATATCTGATGCTATGGGGGATACGATGATATCGTACCAGACTCACTGGATAAAATGATAAGATCCAGTGCATCAAGGTTTCTTTATCGGGTCACCCTCTGTGTCAAAATTCATATATGGGTATGTGGTGTACCATACTCACATAGAGATAGAGGAAGAGACCCCTATAATGGTTTCTTTTGGGTCCCCTCCAACTCAGAGATTCCCACAGCGAATTTTTCATGTGATGATTAAATACCGAAGAGAAAAGAAGGAAATATTTGACTCTCTAGAACCCACCTATGTATAGTCGGGGATATAGGGGGAACCACTATGGCGTACCAAACTCAAAAGGTTTCTCCTAAAAATGTTTCTTTTAGGGATATCACCTCAAGTGGAACAATCCTTATAGTGTGGAAATGCGTACAGGTTGAGTATCCCGTATCCGAGTATCCGTTATCCGAATTATTCCGAAAACCAGACATTCCAGAAAGTGAAAAAAATTTTTTTTTTGCTAAAAACTCACTGGGAACATTTGTAACAGCATTACTGAGGACATGATATGTAACTGGCACTATATATGTACAAGAAAATGATTGCTTGGCATTGAAATTCAATATCTGAGATAGTACACAAATTTTGTTTCATGTTTTGAAACCTTGTTTTTTGAACAAATAAAATATATTTGTGTGTATTTTATGTGGTAATAAAATATATTTGTGTGTATTTTATGTGTTTATACAGCATACATGCAAGATACTTCAAAAAACATCATTGAAATATTAAAATATTCCGAAATACGGAATAATCCGTTATCCAAAATTCTCCTGGTCCCGAGCATTTTGGATACGGGATACTCAACCTGTACCATTACTTACAACATGATAAGTCGGTACATATATATAGCGGTTTCTCAGCTACCATATTGCCAGCTATATGTGCTGAAATCACCCCCGTGTGTACACAGCTTTAGTCACATTATGGCATACAGGGCCAGATGCACTAAGCTTCAAAAAGTGATAACATGGAGAGTGATAAACAACCAACCAATCAGCTCCTGTCTGACATTTTTCAAACCCGACCTGTGACATGGCAGTTAGGAGCTGGTTGTTTATCACTCTCCATTTTATCACTTTTAGAAGCTTAGTGCATCTGGCCCACAGTGTCTCCAGTTCATATTATGCTACATTATAGTTTCCTCTGTTCATATTATGAAACATTATAGTGCCTCCAATTCATATTGTACCATATTGCAGGATCAAGTTCATATTATGCAACATATTTATGTTATTACCTCCAGGTAATGTTATACCACATTACAATAAAATATCCAGGGAATAATAGATACATTGCAAGCCCCAAGACAAAGGTTTGTAAGAGCGCCTTTGTACCAAAAAATGGTGAAAATTGTGCATAACACATGCAACTTTAACAGGAAAGGTGGGCCCCTCTCAGCTCTGGGCCCCATAGCAGCTGCACTCCCTGCACCTCTGGTAGCTATGCCCCTGCATAGGCATACATTATGAAATTCTTAAAATACTTACTACTTTCACACTGAAGAAAAATGACAGTGTTTAAAAGATCTCCGGTACATTCCAGTATGAGCAGACGTCTAACAATTACTTCATAGATACATACTGTCACCACAAGATGGCGATGATTCTTTTTGGAAAATATATAGACAGGGCTATGATAACAGAAGCTGAGGCAGCTACAAATAGATCAGTAATTACACAGCAAGAGAAATAAATGGAAAGGCTGGACAATAAAAGGAGCTCAAATACCCTCACTGAATTCTAAAGTATAATGGAAGAGTATAGGAGGTGAATATTTAACCCATAACATGTAAAATAGTGTATTCAGATCTTTTCAAATCCTTGGCCCTTAAATCTTGTGTTCAATGCATTTTTAATAAGCATCTCACGCCATGACCAAATAATCACCAGGTCTCACAACCTTGCAATCGCATTGCTAATATATGAGCGCTTTGCTATACAGCAAAGCACTCGCATGTTACCAGTAGCCCCCTGCCTGTGCAACCTAGCTTTGAGGCAGTGCTTGTCTACCCACCTGGAATGGCCAGGAGCCTCCTGAAAATCGTGTCCTTCTCCCGGCCCCCGGGAAGGTGGGCAAGTCTCCCGCTTTTTGGTGATAGCCCCCGATCCCCCCTTGCCCGCTGGTTTAATTACCGTAAGGTGAGGGCGGTGCTTAAATGACGTGATCGCTGCATTTTGCGTCATTTAAGCCCCGTCCCCTCTCCGCAGCCCGTGAATCACAGCGTTTTCCGGCATGGGGGGAGGGGCAAGTGATGACAGCCTTGCCCCCGCCCCCCTGACGTGTTGCCTCTCCGGGCTTCTCCCGGAGAGGTGAAATCTAAAGTAGGCAAGTATGCTTTGAGGGCAGTCGGTGGGCCTCCATGTTTTGGGACATAGTGGCTGCAGGTGACATCAAGCAGCAGCTGTGGCCCAACCTGAAAACTTTTTAGAGAAAAAACTTTTTAGACAGTGCTGGAGCGGGCAGGGGTGTCCGTGGAGCGGGGGTACCTGCGGCGCTGTCACTGTATAAAGCTGCTGGTGGCAGCGGGGTCCCTGCAGTGAATAGAGAATAACTAGCGCTATGTGCGCGATGGCGCGGGAAGCGCTTCTGATTTTGAAAACACTTGCCGCACACTGATTGGCTGAATCTCAGCCAATCAGTGTGCAGCAAGTGGTTTCAAACCCAGAAGCCCTTCCCGCGCCGTCGCGCACATAGCGCTAGTTATTCTCTATTCACTGCAGGGACCCCGCTGCCGCCAGCAGCTTTATACAGTGACAGCGCTGCAGGTACCCCCGCGCCACGGACACCCCTGCCCGCTCCAGCACTGCAGGGACGCCGACAGCGTCCACCATAGGTACCACCCCCACCACCCCCCCCCCCCGGGCACCGGGGCGCCCCCACCCCGACTCGCCTGGGGCGCTCCGGTGCCTTGCACCGGCCCTGCACCTATCGTCACTTGCACACCTTAGTTTAAAATGTGACCTTGTACATCCACTCAGAAGAAAGGGAGATGACACTTGTGGCACCTCAGAAAGACATAATGGGACTGTTTTTTGGAAGCAATGTACAGGAATATGTATGTATATCTGTTTTGTTATGGAAAACATCCATGTGCTTTATTTATTCTGCTGCCTTATTTCAGGGACACTTTTGGTAATTTTTTATTCATTTATTAACAGTTTCTTATATAGCGCATACATATTACGCAGCGCTTTACAGAGCATATTTGACACATACCAAATTACAGCACAGGACAGTTTAGGAGAAGTACATGGTTAATACAGATAGTTGCATCAGGGCCCAGGACACTGAAGCAATCATCAGGGTGGCAGTGGTTTATATATTCTAAGAAAGGCACATGAGGAGAGAGGGCCCTGCTTGTGAGAGCTTACATTCTAAAAGGAGAGGGTTAGACAGACAGGGGTGACACAGAAGGGGAAGAGGTGAGCATAAACAGGTTAGGATGAGAGATGGTCAGGTTTTATGCAGGAGGGTGGGAAGAGGTCAGCTTAGTCTTTGATATTTTAAGTCTAAAAAAGCGCTTGGTCATCCAAGAGTAGACAGCAGAGAGACAGTTGGAGATATGAGTGAGGATAGAGGGAGAGAGATCAGGAGAGGAGAGGTAGATTTCAGTGTTATCAGCATAGATGTGATAGTGGAAGTCGAGTGAGCAAATAAGCTCACCCAGGCCCTTATTCTGATCGGTGCGGCCCGATCAGAAATATGCGGTGATGTCCGTCTTGGCGAATCCCCGCCTTCCATACGGATCGCCACCTCCGTCCGTACGCGGATATGTGGCGGTCCGCATGAATGTGGACGGGGATACGCCTCCTCCATGGTGGGAGCAGCCCCTGCATTCGATGGTCGCTGAACATCGAATGCAGGGCCGCACGCTCCACCAGGTCCCGCAACACAAGACCACACGGACACTTGTCCGTGTGAAATCTTGTATAGGGGCGGGCAGCTGACATCCGGCGATGTCAGATGCCCGCCCCGTACCCACGCGTCACGGCCTCATTACCATGCATACGCCCCGCGTTTGCATGGGAACGCCCATGAAACGCGGGGCGTATGCATAGGGTAATGAGGCTAAGTAGCCCCTCACGCCCCTCTACGCCCCCTGTGCGGCGTATAAAGAATCCATGCGGCGAAATCGCCTGCACATGCGCAGAGTGACCTCTGCACATGCGCAGACGATAAACATCGGCGGCACGTACGCAAGCGGGAATATCCGCACCGATCAGAATAAGGGCCCCAGAGAGGATGTATAGCAGTGGTCAGGGAACTCAGTCCTCATTACCCCACACAGTGCATGTTTTGCTGGTAACCCAGCAGGTGCACAGGTGTACTAATTACTCACAGACACATTTTATAAGGTTCACAGGTGGAGTTAATTATTTCACTTGTGATTCTGTGAGGAGACCTGCAAAACATGCACTGCGTGGGGGTAATGAGGACCGAGTTCCCTGACCACTGACGTATAGAGATAGAGAAAAAGAGGGCCAAGAATACAATTTTGGGGGACACCTACTATCAATGGAAAAGCAGGAGAGGTGAAGTCATTAGAGGTACAGCTGGGCATTTTCAAAACTGACCGTGCAAATACAAGCATTAACAGTGATAGTTAAAGTTGTTTGCAAATGTAAAAAAGATGATATTATGGTTGAATAGCCAGATTAAGCAGCCAGGAGTAGTATATTGTGAGAATGAATTGAACTCACTCAAAGCAGTCTTTGGTTTTATCAGTTGTTGTTTTCTGTCCTTCTGTTTCACTTCAGTATAACTCTACAGTTATATTTAAATTATGCCGCACTTTAAAAATGATGCACTTCAAAACTAATATGCACACAGCTAAACCATGCACACAGCCTATATAGTGATCTTTAAATGCATGTGCACTCATTAATTGGACTCTTCCCACCCAACCCCCCCTACTACAATGAATGGTAATAAAAGTGGCTTACATAAACACCCATGCATTCCAAGATAGCATGTGTCATTAAGCATACCTCCCAACTGTCCCGCTTACCGCGGGAACGTCCCGATATTCGGGGACGTTCCCGCATCCCGCCCGGGGCCGCCATTGTCCCGCGGTGGGGTGGGGACAGTTTGGAGCCCCCCAGCTTGCCAAGAATAGACGCTGTGACGAGCGGCGAAAACGGGCGCGTGGCCGGAGTTCGCGTCACCCTGCGAGGCCATGCCCCTTTTCGGGAACGTCCCGACCTCCCAACTTCAAAAGTTGGGAGGTATGCATTAAGAGTTATAAGATATTTCTCCCTTCACATAGGCAAATTTGCTTTTTAACTTGCAAAATTAAGTTTGTCAATAACACATTTCTGATATCTAAAGCAGTGTGTGGTGCACGGTGTACGGAGGGAACGGGTTCCTCTTACCTTGCGTCTTCAGGGGCGACTCCGGGTCGTCCGTTCTTCTGTTACCCGGTGGACCAGAGAGGGACACTCCAATGAAGAGGACACGTTCTGCAGTGCAACTCAAATTTATTGTGAATTAGATACAGCCTCTGCCCACTGACCCTCACGGCTGAGCAGTGACTGCGGGTTAAGGCAATGGTAATGACCAACAGGTAATTAGGATAACGGTCGGTTATCACATGAAACAATAATGCGGAGTCAGAATACGTACATGCCCGCTTGGGCCTATAGGCTTCACGTGTTCAAAGTACCGTGACAGCTTTTGGGGTCAAGCACCCCCGCTTTAACGTTACTACTAGGTCAAAGAATCGACGCGGTACCGTTAACACTGAAGGCTACGTTCAATATGTACACATAAATCGCACATGTAATAAATACCACAATGACAACCATAACAGTAGGCAATGACCTGACTAGCTGGTGCACCTATACTGGCCTACTGGCAATTAACCTGAGGTGACGTCACCCTTAGAGGCATTTTTAGTCCCGGGCAACCTGCGCGCAGGGGTTTGGGAAAGTGTTAAGTCCACACAAGCTTCGGTGTAACAACCGAGGTGAGATCCTTTAAGCAGAACAGAACCTTAACAGACAGTCGGCTGCATGCGGCCCTTAAAAGGGATTTCCTTGCTGGCGAAGGTTGGTGTTCCACATTTGGCCACAAGGTGGTGCTGTCCCCTACCAAACTGAGGCGTTCTATGAGGACCAATATGAAGTCCCTTCCAGCTATGGCATGAACAGCAAGGGGGTCCCTGGTGGTGACCCACCGGTGTCTCTGGCTACTGGGGGCCCCAACCTGCTTGGAACAAATACTTATAGGGGGAAAACTGCAGGGGTCCACTTTTGCCTTAGAGCGCCCGTGGCGCTACCATCCTGCGTCCGGGTACTAACAGTGCCAGGGCGTCTGGCATACTCCGGCACTGAAAGGGTGCCTAGTGCTGGCGGGCAAGGGGTGGCAGCGTGAGTGGGGAGGACAAAGTACCTGTGAGGCTGCTCTCTGTTGCGGGCTCCTGCCCGTCGCGGACTGGACGCTCCTGCCGACTGCTTCCTCCTTCAGGCGGGGGTGCACTAGTGTGGGCACTGCAGGCGCAGCGTTGCCACACTCAGTGTCTTCCCCGGCCCCGGCCTGACAGCTGGGCGCTCTGCGGCTTCAGTCTTCACCGCCGGGTCCTCACGCGTCACTGCGGGGGGGTCCTGATGACGCCGGCGGCTCTCTGACGCGGCTCTCGGCGTCCTGGGACTCCGTGCTGGAGCGCGCGGGGGAGATCTGTCGCCCGGCGCGGCTGCTGCGATGCGGCTGCTGGCGTCGGGTGCTTCAGCCCGTCCCTGTGCAGGACCTGGGGCTGCTCCGGAAGGCTGCACGCTGCTGGGGAGGGCAGGACACACGTGCCTCTTCCCCGCGTCTCCTCACCAGCCCCCTGTCTTTTTCGCGCGCCGTCCTGACTCCTCCTACCTCCTAGATCCAGCCTCGGCGCGAAAGTCCTGGGGGAAAATTAACCCCATGTGTCCCGGCTGAGGTGTTGGTTAACTTAACCCTTGGTGGCCCTGAGGGGACTTTGGGGGCACCACATTCACCCCTGCTTTTTCAGATGCGTGTCCCCGCGCATCATAACACAGCGAATAATTGTCCTTTTCTTTTCTTTTTTTTTTTACACATTTACAACCTTTATAAGAACGTTATAATTTACAAGGTATACAACAGGGTATAACCGATATCTAATCCTGGTACCGCCGGGGAAGTGTACCCCGAGTACTCCTTTCGGAGCGCCTTAGCTCAGGCTCGGGGGCCACCTCCTCGGCCATTATTTCAACTGGCGGCCTAGGCTGGGCTTGCCGCGGCATAATGGACCAGCCCACCGCCATCAATAGCTCGAGAGGGTCAGTGGGCAGTGGAGGCGAGAGGACCGCTTCACCCTTCGGCTCTTCATCCCGGTCGTCCTTTGGTGCTTCCTTTAGCTTTTGGTCCGGTCTTAGGCGGGGCCTGCGCTGACTTCTGTGGGCCGATGCTGGAGGGGCGGCGTCGAACTTCGAGGTCTGGCCACCCGCCACTATCAACATGGATTCGACTGCGTTCGAGTTCAGCCCCTGCTTGGGGTTCACTTCGGTATGTGACCGCTTCTTCCTCATTGGCTCACTCTGTACTCGAACCTGAGAGCTCCGTTTGCCACATCCGTACGCTTTCCCATTACTTCTTCCTACCCCATCTTCTGTTTCTTCGGGGTACACACCACTCCGCCTGGGTGGATCTTTCGGGGGGTAGTACCGTGGATGACTTCTGTGGCTTGGGTAATTCCAACGGCGCTCTCTTCTTGCGGCATACCGGGTGCCTCTGACTGGAACGCCACCAGGGCCAGTGACGTTGGCTGCCTGGAGGCCCTTTCTTCCCCTGATGATGTCGAATTCCACCAGCTCCCCGGCCCCAAGACTTCTATAAAAATCCCTTGCATTCTTCTTCGGGATAGCTGTGAAATGGACGAAGATATCCCTTTCTGTATCGGCACAATTGATAAAACCGTATCCCCGTCGTACAGGGAACCAGACCACCCTTCCCTGGTTCTTTACGCGGGCTGAGGGGTAACGATCCGATGCGGCAGGTAATTCACTTGCACCGATATAGCATTGTCTGCCATAGCAAGCCTGCCCGTCTTCTGGGGCTGGACCTAAGCTTCCCGTCCCCCCCGAGGTTCGGCCCTCGACCTCGGGGTGTTGGGGTTTAACTCTTCATCCTGGTTGCCGTCTCTCTCTGTGCTTCCGGCCTCCTGGCTTCGGTAGTACGTCGGACGTCCCTGCCCATCAAACTGGTCGGGGGGCTGCCGTCCATACTCTTGGGGCGGTCCCCACCTACTTCGGGCCGGTCTTTGCCTTTCGGTTCTCCATCTTTGTTCTGCATAGCTCGGTGCCGGCGCACTTGCCATCCGACGCATCTCTCTCTGCATCTCCGCCATCCCGACGGCCAGTTCCTCCATTTGTTTCTGGAGCGTCTGCATCGCGTCTCTGTCGGGCTGTAGGCCACCCTGTACTGCCAAGTCGTGGGGCCATTTCACCTTCTCCGTGCCGCTGGCTGTGGCTCCTGTCGGTTTCACTCCTTCTCTGAAGCCAATCAATTCTGGGTACTCTTCCTCCCTTCCTTTGGGGTTACCGACGATGGCGAGGGCAGCCGTCTTAAAGTCCCCGAAGGTCTTGCCTGGCATCTGTGACTTCAGCAATCGCAGTTGAACCTTAGCGTTCTCTTGGGACGCTCCTTCAACGAATTGAGTCGTTAGAGCTTCGTCTGCGTTACGTATCTCCTCCGGGTCTACCGCCACGATGGCCTTTAGCATCTCCTGCAGACTCAGGGCGTAGTCCCGTAGGGACTCATTTGGCCGCTGCTTGCGGGCATACAATTTCATCTTCAGCTCAGGGATGGTCATCGTTTCGAACGTGGTGAAGATTTCCTTCAGCATGTCCGTCACACTTTTTCTCTCTTCCATTGGCCATGAGGCCACTTCTCTGCGTGCCGACCCCGTTAGCTGTCCCATCAGGATTTCCACCTTCTGCTGCTCGCTAGGGTTATACATCCGGAACGTGGATTCGAGGTTGTTCCTGAAGTCTGCAAATGAGGTCTTCTGTGGCTGGTCATCGTCTCCACTATAGGTCGGGAGCCACGGGGCCCCGAAGTAGTACGGCAGAGTTATGGCCGCGGCCGGTGTTGTGTCTTGGACGTCCTGTTGTTCTTGGTTTTGCGGATTTGCCTGCTGCACCACTTCTCCGCCTTGTTGCTGCTCCATCTTTCACCGAGTTGTCGCTCTCCTGATGCACCCGGATCCTGTTCGTGACGCCAAAAGAGATGTGGTGCACGGTGTACGGAGGGAACGGGTTCCTCTTACCTTGCGTCTTCAGGGGCGACTCCGGGTCGTCCGTTCTTCTGTTACCCGGTGGACCAGAGAGGGACACTCCAATGAAGAGGACACGTTCTGCAGTGCAACTCAAATTTATTGTGAATTAGATACAGCCTCTGCCCACTGACCCTCACGGCTGAGCAGTGACTGCGGGTTAAGGCAATGGTAATGACCAACAGGTAATTAGGATAACGGTCGGTTATCACATGAAACAATAATGCGGAGTCAGAATACGTACATGCCCGCTTGGGCCTATAGGCTTCATGTGTTCAAAGTACCGTGACGGCTTTTGGGGTCAAGCACCCCCGCTTTAACGTTACTACTAGGTCAAAGAATCGACGCGGTACCGTTAACACTGAAGGCTACGTTCAATATGTACACATAAATCGCACATGTAATAAATACCACAATGACAACCATAACAGTAGGCAATGACCTGACCAGCTGGTGCACCTATACTGGCCTACTGGCAATTAACCTGAGGTGACGTCACCCTTAGAGGCATTTTTAGTCCCGGGCAACCTGCGCGCAGGGGTTTGGGAAAGTGTTAAGTCCACACAAGCTTCGGTGTAACAACCGAGGTGAGATCCTTTAAGCAGAACAGAACCTTAACAGACAGTCGGCTGCATGCGGCCCTTAAAAGGGATTTCCTTGCTGGCGAAGGTTGGTGTTCCACATTTGGCCACAAGGTGGTGCTGTCCCCTACCAAACTGAGGCGTTCTATGAGGACCAATATGAAGTCCCTTCCAGCTATGGCATGAACAGCAAGGGGGTCCCTGGTGGTGACCCACCGGTGTCTCTGGCTACTGGGGGCCCCAACCTGCTTGGAACAAATACTTATAGGGGGAAAACTGCAGGGGTCCACTTTTGCCTTAGAGCGCCCGTGGCGCTACCATCCTGCGTCCGGGTACTAACAGTGCCAGGGCGTCTGGCATACTCCGGCACTGAAAGGGTGCCTAGTGCTGGCGGGCAAGGGGTGGCAGCGTGAGTGGGGAGGACAAAGTACCTGTGAGGCTGCTCTCTGTTGCGGGCTCCTGCCCGTCGCGGACTGGACGCTCCTGCCGACTGCTTCCTCCTTCAGGCGGGGGTGCACTAGTGTGGGCACTGCAGGCGCAGCGTTGCCACACTCAGTGTCTTCCCCGGCCCCGGCCTGACAGCTGGGCGCTCTGCGGCTTCAGTCTTCACCGCCGGGTCCTTACGCGTCACTGCGGGGGGTCCTGATGACGCCGGCGGCTCTCTGACGCGGCTCTCGGCGTCCTGGGACTCCGTGCTGGAGCGCGCGGGGGAGATCTGTCGCCCGGCGCGGCTGCTGCGATGCGGCTGCTGGCGTCGGGTGCTTCAGCCCGTCCCTGTGCAGGACCTGGGGCTGCTCCGGAAGGCTGCACGCTGCTGGGGAGGGCAGGACACACGTGCCTCTTCCCCGCGTCTCCTCACCAGCCCCCTGTCTTTTTCGCGCGCCGTCCTGACTCCTCCTACCTCCTAGATCCAGCCTCGGCGCGAAAGTCCTGGGGGAAAATTAACCCCATGTGTCCCGGCTGAGGTGTGGGTTAACTTAACCCTTGGTGGCCCTGAGGGGACTTTGGGGGCACCACAAGTGTGCAGAATGATCAATTACCAAAGCATTTAAATACTGTACACCCAGCACATGAGGTGGAATAATCTGCAGCCCAGCCAGACCAAGTATGAAGAATGTTGGTTACCTTGATGAGAAGAGATGGTAATGCAGAGGTTAACTTCTTCTCTCATGTGTCCACATGTATAGCATGCACTTCCTAGTGCATAAGTGCAGTGCACTGATTGGCTCATGAAGCTGACTACACATGCACAGGATGAGGCGAAGAGTCTTTAGAAAGTAGGGATGGCCATCGTTGCCTTTGCCATCGATGGCAAAAGTGCAACTTCCTATCGATAGTGTATAACCATTCTATAAGGTCATGGATGACCATCAATGTTTTTGCATATCGATGGTCATCCATTTCCTCTGATTGAGTGGCCTGTGGGCCAATCAAAATGCGGGGGCGGGGCTTTGCGTGTGTCGGGGCGGGGCTATGCTCAGTGTCCCGGCACTGTAGGGAAAAAGCAAAAACGAAACTATTCGTTTAAGCTTTACATCGATGGTGGGAAACCATCTGGTTCTCCCCCATCGATGGCAAAACTATTCGACATTGGCCATAAACGATCGATGATTTCTAATCATCGATGCCATCCCTATTAGAAAGTGAAAGTAAACAGAGGACTGAGTTATCCAGCATATAGAGAGAGCATGGTTGCTGATGCTGCTTTCCCACTGCCTACCACAAAGAGCCACAAAGACCCTTTCCCACTGCAGCTTTTAAACGGTAAATTACCGTTTAAAAGCAGTTTTTGTCCCATTCACACTTACCCGTGTAAACCACAAAGCAACACGTTTAAACACATAGTAAACCTTGCCTGTCATTAAAAATTGACCCACAGGCCCACACTGATGACTTTTTTAGAGCACAAAAGGAGGGGGTAGGGAGTGGTCTGCTCAGTGCTACAATAATGGCAGACCAAGCACATGTCTCTGCTGAGTTCACGGTTGTTTCTGCAGTTATGCTGTGTTTGAGTGTTGTTTTTGACAAAGCTTGATGCTGCCATCATAGTGCATATATTTTTGTATATGGCAGCATCTTTTACTGTGCCAGTCATCTGCTGCATTATTTCATCCTCCCCCCGAATTCTGAGGAGTTCCCTAATCTCCTCCTCTGTCCAACTTGGCATGGTAGCGCAGGATACAGCACAAAAAACTAAAAACGTGTTGCTCTTCCTTGTGCTGTCTGCTCGTGATTACTTCCTGTAACATCACATGCACCAATCATGTTCTTAACCTTTATTATTTCTAAATACCATTTAAAACCCTTTCCCATTGCCAAAAAAAACTGCTCTTACACAGGTAAAACACTGCTTTTTACCCTGTTAACAAATACCGGTATTTGTTACCCGGGTAAAGCAACCTGGAGCTTTCCCACTGCAGCTCTAGCCGCTTAAAAAGGCAAAAAAACCCGGCATTTTACCGTTTAAGAGCTGCAGTGGGAAAGGGGCATCAGTGATAGCTGCTGGAGCAGTCAGCATTAATACAAGGAGCAAGGGCACTGACCTCTCATGAACATAGCCAGCTAAGCTGCAGAGAAAGACTTTGGGAAGCCCTGGAGTTTATCTGATCCCTCCATAGCCACAGTGAGTGAAGCTATAAGGTCATCAGTGACCCAGCAAGTAAAGACATTCCCAGTCAAGCAAACTTATATGTGATTAGTCTGTATTTGGTCATCCAGTCTTTGCAAGTTTCAGCTATAGCTATTTGTGTTATAATACTACAAAGTTCAGTCCTGATACTGCAAAAGACAATTCCATGCATAGACTGTTGGTTTAACATTTGGACACTGTGCAAACCGTATAATGTGCTGAACATAATGCAAGATACTAAAGGTTGCATCTGCAGCATTTATTCAACTTTGATTCTGTTGTTTGAGAATGCTGGAAAAGACTATATACTGTATATGGGTTCAGTAAGAAATCCCGGCGGTCGGGATCACGGCGTTCAAAATCCCGACCGCCGAAATCCCGACAAGGGGGGGACGTGGATCGCCCCCCCTTGCGGGCTCGCTGCGCTCACCACGCTGCGGGCCCGGTGCCTCGCTACGCACGGCACGCTAATTTATTCTCCCTCCAGGGGTGTCGTGGACACCCACGGATGGAGAAAGTGTCGGCATTTCGGCGGTCGGGATTCCAGCGTCGGATTCTGAACGCCGGGATCCCGACCGCCGGGATTTAAACTGCATCCCCTGTATATATATATATATATGCTTGAGATTGTGGCTGCAAAGCAAGGACCAGCTTCTCACCCATTGTGTGCAGCAGTCAGCTTCTTCAGCCCTCCCTTCCCTCCACTTGCAACAGTGGCCAGCTTCTCAGGGACCCCCTACCCCACAGCAGCAGCGTGCAACTTCTGAAACTTCCTCCAACAGCAGAGACCCATATCTAACCCCTATCCCTAGCAGCACCCCATGCGCAGCAGCCAGCTTTTGAAGTCCCCTCAACAGCAGAGTCCATCTTCACCCCCCCCCCCACATGCACAGCAGCCATCTTCTCCCAAACTCCCCACACATACACACACAGCATCCGCAGCCAGCTTTTTCCTCCCCCTAAACAGCAGAGGCCAACTTATGTGCCCACTACACTTTCCCCCTCGCAGTTGTGCCCAGCTTCTCCATCCTTATTTCACTGCCCCTTCCCATTAAGCCCAGGGACTTTCATTTGCAATGACCCTTTCTCATCCAGTCCATAGTAACATACAGTAGTAACATACATAGTAACATAGTAATCATTGATGGTGGAGGATACACAGAGGAAACACTGGAGGCAAGTACTGTATATGGCTCAAGCAGATACCACTAACATAGGCAAAGAAGCGGTCCAGCGATGATGACTGTAACCAATGTTAATGCATCAACGATGTTGTCACTGAGCAGGTGGCTGGTAATAAGGGTGGTACTGGGTACGCAGGTAGCAATATAAGTGAGCAGTGAAGGCTAATGAGCGATGGTATCACAATGGTAAACAGGAACCAATGTAAAGCACAATAGACTTGTATGGGACCAAAGCAATTCACAATCTGGACTCTGGAGGAAGTCAGGCTGCAGCAGTATGGAAAACTGCAAGTGCTGTAGAGCGCAGGATTCACTCTGGAGCAACTGGAGACACTGCTACCCCAAGGACATTATTGCACTGACTGTTTGCTTAGCTTATTTCCTGGATATTTAGAGAAAGGGAGTGCAGATTGGTTGTTGCAGGACAATGTCAGAATGGCTTTGACGGGATTGGCTGAGAAGCATTGTGCGAAGAGAAAACCAATATGGCTCTGCCCATGCTGGGAATTGGAGGGAAGTTTGGCATGCATGTGGAATGGGCCTGAAGCCAGCAAATAGTCTGGGGATTAACACTGTGGAAGACACTGTCAGAAAGGCCGCAGGCTATGCCAACGGCACCCGCTGGGATGGAAATGCTGGAGTTGTCAATCACATGCTGCCTGTGCTGGCCGGAAACTGGGACGCTGCAGTGTGACAACAGGAGAGAGTGTCTGAGCAAGCCTAGAGAAACACCTGGATGGTAAGTGTTTTTCTGGGACTGGTGGATTGTGACACCTAGCAGCCTATAAACTGTCAGCTAGATGATCATTGTTTGCAATAGGCAGTTGCTACAGTTTATCTCTCTCAAAGGTTTGATACATCCAGGGGCACCTACAGGTCTGTCGGGCCCTGGTAATGTGAGGATGCATGACCAGTGGGGAGGTGTGGCCAGTCCCTCTCCTTAAAAAAAATAATATTTTGTATCTGCGGCTGTGTGAAATGCGCTGGGGAAAGAGAGGCTGTTGAAGCATGCAGCTGTCAGTCATCTCTCCCTGCCTGCAATGGTGAAGGCGGGGGTATGGGGGTCCGCATGACCCGGGTAAAGAGAACAGAGCCACTGGATATATCTCTCCCAGTGATAAAATGAACTGTATATCCAGGCTTCATTTCATGGACTCGTGAGCAAACCGCTCTTAGAAACTGGGGTTACTGTCCTTTAAATGAGTATAGTTATACAGTATATTAGTTGGACTCTTTCCAAATGGATGCATAGATTTTAAAGATGTTTTCGTTAAGAGGTAAAAGGAGTAGTGAAACCACTCTACTAATTGAGTAAAAAGTCCTCAAGAAATGAACTGGCAAATTAGTATGATTTATTAATCATGATGCTTTTGCATTACTATTCTGCTGTTGTATAATAACTGGCTGTTTATATATGATAATGTTGTATTTTTGTTGTAGAATGGATTTCATCTCACTCTGCTGATGTTGTGTATTTCTTGTTTTTTTGTGAGCTACATATTTTTGCCTCCTTAACCTCCTGTAACCAAAAATACAAAAAATCAGGGCCAGTGTTAACTATAAAACTATAAATTTGCTCCCTACCTCCCATATATTATAAAGGGACAGTACATACCACAAAAAGGTGATGGACTTACACAGAAGGGGCATGGCCACACAATAGTATCCCCAATCTATATGCATAACACAAAAGCACAATTTCATTCACATTATACTGCATGAAGTGCCCCTGATTATTATACCAAATAGTAGTGTCCCATTTTCAAATTACAACACAGTAGTACCTACAGCAGGGGTGGCCAAACCTGTCCTCAAGATCTACCAACGGTGCTTGTTTTCCAGGCAACCTGTGGATCTATAGTAGGAATGAATGCAGCAGGGTTTAAAATGTGACAGTTAGTAATGACTACAGTTGTGCACCAGCTAGGTAACCTGGAAAACGTGGACCGTTGGTAGATCACGAGGACCGGTTTGGCCACTCCTGACCTACAGTATAATACACATTAAGCCACACCGTAGGGTCTCTTATTCATGTTACACTACACAGTAGTGCTACTTATACAAAATACCTACAGTGTTATCCTTTATACAGAATACCTACAGTAGTGCCCTTTATACACACAGGGTGGAATTTACTAAGATGTGAAATACACTTCACAGGTCATGTTGCTATGGGCAACCAGTCACATCCTGTCTACTATCTTCTAGAGGGTGGTAAATAAATAAGAAGTAGCTTCTGATTGGTTGTCCATAGCAACATGACCTGTGAAGTGGATTTCACTTCTTAGTAAATTTCACCCACAATGTCAGGGTCATTTAAGTAAAGGTGAAGCTGTGAAGGGGTTAGGTTAAATAAAGGTGGAGCTGGAAATGGAGGTGGCTTTTTTAAATGTACAGCTCGAAAGGGGAGTGGTGTAATTACTTAAAGGGAGTTGGGGAGGTAGATAGTTTTTAAGCAAAAATGGAGCTGAGAATGGAGTGCATTAAGTAAATGCGTAGTTAGGAAATAAGTGACTGGGAAAGAGGGTGGTTAAAGTAAATGTGGAACTGCGACAGTGGTGGCATACAGAGGAATCAATTATAGTCTATCAAAGGTATTGAAAATGTGTCTGTGGTTTTGTTCATGTCAAGTAACAGACCGCATTCACACCCCCCCTTGACAGTCTATGTTACCCCCACTGTTACTTGTATACCTTCCAGGAAGTGTGGGAGAGGTGCTAGAGCCCAGACAGGCAGATACTGTATGTACACTGTGCTTTATCACTGGGGGAAGTTTCAGAGGGGCCTCAACAGCTGCCTGCAACAGCCGATGTCCTGTCCTGTTCTGAGGCACATCAGAAGAAAGTAGGTGTGGGGCTAACACGGGTACATCAGAGTCAGGTACAGCCCCTTCCTTCAGCATTTGTGGTGTCTCAGGCTGGCAGAGCCTGGTGACCCTACACAGGTAGTTACTTAAGTATTTAGTGTATAGCATAATTGGCAAAACTTCTATACTCTGTATTCAGTACTAAAAACAGAGTACGCTATGCTGCTTAATGTGAGTATTCCATGTATGAACAAAATATGAAGTATCAGATCAGATCTTAACCCTTTACACATCCATTTCTAAACTGAAGGGTATTTTTACTCACTCACTGCGGTTCTTTCCCCAATTCTTAAGCCTGGAGGGTGATCCAGAATGGAAATCACAGGTAAAGTCATTTTGTTAATATATTAAGGTGAATTGTAGTCCATCCTGTGCAAGACAAATTGGATTTAAGTCACATGAAATACCGGCTTAGAGAGGACACTGTGGTTTCACTTTGCGGCTCGGCCGGAGGTTACATAGTTCTTATTACTCTCCTCTTGCTTCCACTCATTTTGTGAAAACCATAAAATCTAAATCATGGGCGGGGGAGAGACAGAATCAATACAAGTGAGAACAATCAATTAAATAAAGCACAGTTTAGCTTCATTTTAACATGGCAACATTAGATAAAACTCTATGTTCCAGTACAAAAAATGTAACTAAATTGTACTCCACAATACTTGCATACAAGAATGTATTATGCAGACATATTATTTTTCTGATATATCACTAAGCCCGATTTATCATCATCCGCATCTGAGGATGCAGATGTGCTGTGATAACATTGGCCCAAATTGCAATGCGAAAAATGACATATGACATCATTGCATGGATGTATTAATTATCGTATGACGGGACAGAACATGCAAAAAAGTTCTGTCCATGGGTCATCCTCAACATTATTAGTGTATTTTTGAGAAAAAATACCCCGATCATAAGCTGCACATGGGCAGCTGTCAACATCACTGCTACCGCCACTGCTGTCACCCTCCTCCCCATTACGGTTACAGTGCTGCTGGGATTCCTCTTTGTCTGACCCCCTGTACTGCTCATGTGAACTGCTGCTCTAGTTCTGGACTTCCTAATGTATGATTGCCATCACCTGTGCTAAACAGGTTGATTGATTAGAAAGGTGTTTCAGCACAGGTGATGGCAATCATACATTAAGAGGGAGTCCAGGAGCAGAGCATTGTGTCCCTCCTGGAGAGAGTCATGTTGGGAGGTATGTGTCCATCAGAAACTGGTAGCTAACTACACAGGGCCAGATTATAATGGGGGCCCAGGGGGTCAGTACCCCTGGGCCCCCCTCTATCTAGGGGCCCGCTATGGTTGGCATGTATTTAAAAAAAATATTAAGCTTCACCTATCTGCCAATGTGACAATGATTAATGGTGCTGAGCATCAGGTGCCAAGGCACACTGACTGCATAAGTGTGCAGTGCATTACTGTGAGTTGACTAAGTCCCATAAGACTTTGCACAAGAGGTTAGAGGCTGAGAGGCTTGTGTTGAGCTTTGCTTGGTGGAGCTCATCATATGCTTCTCAGGCCCATGAAGGATAGCAGCAGCAGCCTCGTCATGGGAGGGTTTTTAATCAGAGGCAGCGCTGAGCCTGTCAGGTCTCCTACAGAAGAACAAACAAAGGCTTTTCGGTACTTGTTTAGTTTCACGGCGGCAGTTACGTACTTAGCGTAGCGTCCCTTTCAGAATCGGCCTCGTGTTCCCGCGCCCTAGCTCCCCACAGGTGATGGCAATCATACATTACCAGGGAAGTCCAGAAACAGAGCATTTTCTCTCTGAAGGAGAGGGTCAGGTAGGAACCCTGATCTTATTCAGGCTGACATGCTGATGTGAAGGAGAAGTGTTGCTTGGCAATGATGTCACAACCAAGGACTATGGGCCTTTCAGACTTGATCACAACGCACATTTTTTCTCAACTGGGAAAAACCATGTTCACCGCAGTTGGGGCAGATGTAACATGTGCAAAGTGTATAAAGGTGCACATACACTGGTCCGACTTGTCTGACGCACAAATCGGACCTGATTTCCCTTGAACTTCCCCCTCAGCTCCCCAGGAGGGCTTCCATACAATTTGGTACTTGATGTGCCATCTTTTACATGAGATAAATGCAGTACACATGGGCTGATACAGCACACATGGCAGCACCCCTCGAATTATATGACATACATGGCAGCACCCCTGGAATTATACAGCACGCATGGCAGCACCCCTTAAATTATACTGAACACATGGCAGCACCCCTGGAATTATAAAACACAGTAGGCAGCACCTGTGGACTGATATGGCACACTGGACAGCAACACTTGGACTGATATGGCAGACACATGGCAGCACTGCAGTGAAAAAAACTATCCTTTTTCATTTTTTTTACTCTTAATATTTTTTTTGTGTTTTTTAAGTAAAGCTGTCCATTAGTAGTTCCCCTCTTAGTATTTCACCCCAGCAGACCTCCACTTAGTAGCCCCCTGCAGTAGTCCCGTAGTCCCCCACAGCCCCTTTGTAGTCTCCATAGCCAGTTAGTTGTGCCCCCTTCCCCCTCTTGCAGTAGACAGCAGGGACACATCCGTACTGTCAGAAATCCACAGCCAGAATGAAGATGGGGCTGATCACCGCGACTTATATAGGGTCCGGGTCTATTGAGAATCCGACAGCGGGATGATGACGTTAAGCCTCATTCTGGTTCCGGAAAATGGTACGGAAGATCGGGTATGGGTCATAGGGTCGACAAGAAACAAAGTTGACAGCCATTAGGTCGACCACTGAAGGTCGACATGCATCAATGTCGACATGGGGTTAGTTCGACAGGGACATTAGGTTGTCATGCACAATGTTGACAGTCATTTTTTGTCCCGGATGTTGACACAGTCGACATGGACACTAAAAAAGTGCTACGCTTGACACACTATTTTATTCTCTCACCACACCCTTGTGGATTGTAGGGCATGAAATACTGCCTGTTGGCACATGTCGGCTGAAACAAAAGGGAAAAACCTCATGTCGACTTCTTGACTGTAGACCATGTTCTTGTTGACATAATGCTTACATAATGACTCTGTCGACCTAACCCCATGTAGAACTTAAGTCATGTCAACCTTCAGTAATTTCTACCTTCAGTGGGCGACCTAATGACTGTCCACCTTCCTCTTGTCGACGGCAGGTTCAGGCAGGTTCAGTTATCTAGGAACAGAATCCGCTAGTCCCTAGTAATAATACAAAAACTCAATGAATTTCAAAATAGGGTATCAATGCAAATTAGTTTGGGAAATATTTATCGACGCTTGGAAAAAGATAAAGTGGAAAGAGATAAAGTCACAATCAATTCGCTAGTTGAAATTTTTCAAACACAGCCTGTAACATGACAGAATAGGATTGGTTGGTACTCTCTCGCTCCATTTTATCTCTCTCTCTCATTGTACAGCAGTTATCCCCTGTTGCTTCTCAAATAATGAATCACTGGGGTGATTCATTCACTGGGGTGCAGGGTCACAACACTCTCACGGAGCCAGAGGCAGGAGTCCTGTGTGAGCTGCAGCAGCCTGTCAGCCCACCCTACCACCGTGGCCACACTGCGTGCTGTAGAGAGCGATCGCCAGCTGCTGGAGAGAGACCAATGTGTACCATCCCCCTTAAGAAGAAGCCACACCCAGCATACAGGAAAAGCCTGTATGAGTAGTGCAGTGCCTGCTGCTGAATTCCATTGTCTGCTACATTTGAGGATGCATTCCTCCCGGCCTCCGCAGGTACTGTTCATTCTGGGTTCGGGAGTAAGTTGTGGTGCCTGGTCCCCTTCAAATATATTTTACAAGTCTCAGTGTGTTGTGTCACTAAAAATGGGAGGGGGCGCTAGAATTTTTTTTGGCTGGGTGGAGCAACATTTCTAGCTACACCACTGGTGCTATGGATTGTTGGAGGGGAGTGGGCCCCAAATCATCTTGCCTACGGTCCCATGAGGTCTAAGTATACTAAAAACAGTTCCATTTTTTTTTTAATTCTTTCATTTAAAAAAAAAAAAAACATAATGTTTAAATATTTCACTTTATTGAATAGAACAATCCCGAAAAAAATATAAACCAAAGTAAATATCCAAAGGAAAAAAAAAAAGAGATAAAGTATGTTAGATGTACATGCTTAATTATGCTATCATCAATGCAATCAATGCATCTGCCCAGTGAGAAAAATGATTTGTGATTGTAGCTGATGTGAAAGAGAATTTAGGGTACTTTTGCTTATCATTTTGTTGCCCAAGTTTTATGAAAAAATACCATGCTGCCATGCAATCTATCATATCGGTGGCAGTTTCATTTGGATACACAAAACAGCGGAGATCTCAGTTACAGTATGTGTACCAAAGTTTCACACAAAGGTTCAAATTTACCTGCCACACCCCAGGCACTTTCTTTGAATTATAGGAATATTGGGGCAGATGTATTAAGCCTGGCGAAGAGATAAACTGGAGAAAAAGTGGAAGGAGATAACGCACCAGCCAATCAACTCCCAACTGTCATATTTCAAACACAGCTGATTGTCTGGTGCGTTATCTCCTTCCACTTTATCTCCAGTTTATCTCTTCACCAGGCTTAATACATCTGCCCCATTGGATGTGCAGATGGCTGGGACTTTAGGGGTGGCTGGAATCCAGCTAATTTTTCACTTGAATAAAAATCTACTTTATCATACTGAAGAAGTACTCCACTGTAGCTAACTCCTTATCGTTGGCTAAAATCGAATGCAAAGTATAATGCTGTGTACAAATTTAGCTATTTGCACTATCGATTTTTGACTATATAATCAAAATGGCATAACACATAGTGCAAATCCCACCATGCTTTTCAGCACTCGACCCCACGACATTGTAATCGAATGTAGAAATAGACTGTGCAGCACAGTCTACAGTATTTCTACTACCTCAGAATTAGGGCCATGCTGCTCAATGCAGCATGGCTCCTGCACACCCCCCTCCACCGTCCCTCCCTCCCTGCCAGCAGATGCCTGATCCCGGCGAACACCAATATCGAATCTATATCGGTGGCCACCAAATCGCAGCATGTGTGCACACCTTAAGTGGAAAGTCTAACAATGTTTTCAGTAATGTTTTATTTTTTTAAGGTCTTTCCCAACCTCACAAGTATCAATGAGAAGATCAAAGGATGTTCCAGTATGTTTGCTTATTATACAAGGCAGGGTTCCTTGGCTTCTACACAGAAAGTTGCAACAACCCAATGCACAACATAAATATGCAATCCTGGTGTTTACTTATTGAAAATGCATCTTAATTGGATGGCTGTTTCTGAACTCCTTTAATGACATTGAATCTCTATATCACTTTTCAATGATTTCCATATCCAGAGAAGCATCCACATTTCAAGATACTGTTTGTACACTTTCTGGAGATTGATCCTTCAATTGCTAATTCTATAGTGTGAATTAATTCCTTAATACCACAGAATATCCCATTATTCCTATAGTTGTATAGTATCCATATTATACCCATCACATACTCAATCTGAAGTTGACAATTCTCTACATGACATGTCAAGCTCAGCTCAATATGGAGCTGTCCCTGATAACGAGGAATACGGAACTGCTTGTAATCAAGGCTATATGAGACCTAGAAGGAAGTAGGTCACAAACAAACCCTTGTATAGATGTTACCATCTGAGCCTAAGGGCCTTATTCTAGTTCACTCTTTCTGACAAAATCCTTCTTAGATGGACAAAACCATGTGCACTGCAGGTGGGGCAGATGTAACTTGTGCAGAGAGAATTAGATTTGGGTGGGGTTTTACTTCAAAGTGAGATCTATATTGCAGTGTAAAAATAAAGCAGCCAGTATTTACCGTGCACAGAAACAAAATAACTCGCCCAAATCTAATTCTCTCTGCACATTTTACATCTGCCCCCCTGCAGTGCACATCTAAGAAGGATTTTGTCAGAAACAGTGAACTAGAATAAGGCCCTAAGTCTCTTCTGCATTTAACGGCAATGTAATGTGTGTTGGGCAAATTATTATGAACACAACCCCTATGCTTTTATTTACTTTATACAGATTTGCAGTATATTATTGTTAGTGCTGATCTCCAAAGCATTTCATGAGTATTGAGCTGTCCATGGTACTTGCAGACAGCAAGTGATACTGTATAATGGAGGATAATACAGTGGATTCCAAAAACAAGCACAATCCTACTATGTGGGGTGTGTTCAAACAGAAATCTAAATTGCAGTGTAAAAATAATGCAGTCAGTATTTACCCTGCACAGAAACAAAATAACTCACCCAAATCTAACTCTCTCTGCACATGTTACATCTGCCGCCTCCCACCCACCTGCAGTGCCCATATTGAGAATACATTTGTCCTGCGATCAGTTCTGAATTACAGTAGGAACTGAGTATGAGTCATTGTGTGACCAATGTTGCAGACCTTTACTGCACGTGCGCAGTACAGACCCAACCCATTTATGTCCCTAGTTTATGTCCATTAAATAGTTCATGTTGGAGGGTACTCAGTTCTTTTGTAAATATGTCACTCACAGTAAGACAACACTGTTACTTTTAACTTCCTTCAGAGGCTGGGATATTGTATTAGAGTGTCTATTCTCTGGACTGGGAGTCTAGAACTCTGTTCTAATACTGTAGGAAGCGAAAAGAAGTTGCTTTAGCACATATATATATATATACTTATGATGGGTGATGTGGAAGTCTCTCTCTCTCTCTCTCTGTGAGGGGTATTCAAGGTCCCAGGTGGAAAGCTATGACAGCGAGCCCCGCCAATAGTTCAACGTCAGAGTACAGTATTCAACTTGCTTCTTCCACCTCGCTGGTTCCATTTGGCAAGATGGAAACGGCAAGTGTGGCCTTTAAAATGGCGGACTTGCTGCATTTGCGGAGAACCTTACTGTTTAAGGGGATTCTTTCTGTACTCTCACGGCCAGGATTTCTCCCTAACATTGAACAGGGCAAGGGGGTTTGACAGTGAGGATATATTTTCATTGCCGGAAATAAGCCATTCTCGCCATAGAAAACCCTCTCGCCCTGGCATTGTGTCTAGCCAGTCACTCTGACCTGCATGCAGCAGCCACTGTCAGAATCACAATTACTGTCCTGGTACAGTGTCATTTAATATAAGACTGTGGAGCTTTGCATCAGTGCCTACAGGAGGTGCTGCCAAAAGAGAGTTACTGGGAGGGGAGCCATATCACCTTTTCTATGGATGTGAATGTGCCCCTGCATCAGTTGCGTCACCACAGTCCCCAGGCCACATCCATCAATAAGATTGCTGCCTTTTTTGCCCCATCCATTACTTGTCAACCATTGCCATCAGATAAAAAACAAAAGATTCCCAACTCCACTGCGCCACTCAGATCGGCTGCCCGGTTCGTATCAAAGGAGCACCACTCCGCACTGACCTGAGTGCTGGTCCCTATGTGCACGTAGTATTTTCTTTCTCTTTGAATTCCTATTCAATAACTGTCTATCACTCTGGAAACCAAGAACTGACATTATTGACCTGAACAAAGGTCCCTATGTTCACGTAGCAGGTTCTTTACAGCGAGGGGTACAGGTCATTGCGGTCCAGTGGATAGCCACGTGAATACAGACAACTGCTTGGAGGTCCAGGGAGAAACTATATGGACTTTCATTCAGTAAAGTAGATCAGCACCTGGTTACTATCTTTTTGTTGGACATTGCCATCAGAAGCTGAGGGTGTGCTCAGGGAGTCTCTCAGGTTGCTCTTTCGCTAATTTTGGTCACTGGGAACAATGGGGTAAATTTGCTAAAATAGTAGCTCTATTGAAGGTGGTATGTTGCCCATACCAACCAATCAGATTATACCTCTTATTTATTTAGCACCTTCTGAAGATAATAGATAGACTCAGATTGATTACTATGGGAACATCCCATATTCAATAAAACTCCCATATTATTAAATTTACACCAGGATCTCTCACAGTTTAGTTGCACAGTGTCTCCTCACACACCATCTCCACTGCTCTCCCTTAAGATGGCCCAACTGCCAACAGTAACAGCACCTGGCACAAAACATGACTTTCACGACTGCATGTCCAAAAACAATCAGCCTGGCCTGTAGTATGTAGAGGGGTGGAAAAGGGCACAGAAGATGGTTAAATGTAAGTGGCAGATCTGATGGGGTATATTTATAGTTTCGCACTGTATATACCGCAGTATATTCTGTTGTGCTTTACAATTACTATATATACAGTATATGATGAGATATATATATACTCTTTAAAGGGGATATTTACCTGGCATAATTTAAACACCACCAGAGCCAAGAACATGTATTATTTACACATTTATATGTTCCAACCTCTCCTATGGTGTTGCACATGGGATGAAATCACTTTGTCAAAAAATACATCAGTAATACCACAATGTAGACAACATGATGCCTCCTTGATACGGTGATATACTGATATGAAACATGTTGACATTTTCAATATGCAGAAATGCAACATTTTCAATATGTTGGCATCTTCTATAAACATGAAAAAATGTCAACAGTGTACAGAATGCTCACACCACAGAGAAGGGGGTTAGGGTAAAACACTAGGGGTGAGTTAAGGTTTGGAGCAGTGGTTCCCAACCTGGGGTATTAGTACCCCTGGGGGTACTCTGCAGACCAGTTGGGGGTACTTGAAAATAATATTGGTAATGGCGGAAGATGAAAAAAGTATTTTGATGGCAGAAGAAGAAGAAGATCCATTGCTATGGAGAAGAACCATGTTGTGTCACTTATTCAGCGTCATCAGCGTCTCATTGTGCTTTTGCCTGACCAGCAATCCAATGGGAGCTACGCATGCTGCCCTCAGACATCAGCAATCATCTGCCCTGCACTGACATGAGTGGAAGAAGCAGAGGCATTAATCCTACAGGTGTAAGTGGAAACCCTGGAGACAGTACACAACCAGCGGCCAGACATGGAAGCGCACGATTCCTGTCCATTACTCCTTAATATAAGGACATGCATAAGGATACGCATACCGCTCACTTCCACTCCACTCATAAGTACTGTCTATATTTTAAATTGAGAGGGGTACTCATCAATGAAAAGCCTAATCAAGGGGTACGGGAGAGAAAAATGGTTGGGAACCACTGGTTTAGAGGTTCCACCACCACATGTCATTATGCTGACTGTACAAAATATGCCAAACTCGTTGTGCCTTACTTAGTTAGTGTGCCCTAAAAACTATGAATAGTGCTTGATATTGCCCAAAGTAGCAAGTACAATATCTGACTTTGCAGTATCTTGTGAAGTGTCCTTGATACCTCCCTTCTCTCACAGAGAACTTAATCCACAAAAGCATTTCATGAATTAATATATTCTATCCAGTTAAGCCAAGTAAATTATTATCAACACTTCATAAAAAATTGTTCTTTACAATATTCATTGGTACTGACATAACCAGTTTTCCTCTTTAAACAATGACAATGAGCCATTCTTAAATAAATAGTCTTACTGTTTGAATAATATTAATTTTTAATTGAAATATTAATTTCAAACACTTCACCAAAACTAGTGATGTCATCTTAAGACACATTATTTAGGTCGGTGTTGTAGACAGAATAAATAGTGGTTATACTGTACATATTTGCCAATAGCTGATAATATTTCTGCAGTGACTGGATTCCTTGTCACCTAAATTGACCATATAGTATGCAGATTTGTCAAGAGATTAACACTGGCTACAGTTTACAGTATGTAGTTAATTTACAGACAGACAAAATACCGATTGACAGTATCCCCACAACCAAATGCAGACGCACAATATGCGGTGAATGGTGTAAGCGCCTTATTGGTGGAGAAGAGAAATATTGTCCTGCCTCCTCTTCATTCTCCCCATCACCTTTATTGTACAGCTGCTGGCAGATTCTCTCAGATGATCCCTGTAAATACTTATGTCCTCTCATCCACTTGTTTGTACTGTAGCATGGAGGACAGATCTCAAGGTCAGAGATAATGTATAAGAATATATCATGTTACCATCTCATGTGGGAAGCTCATAACAACAGTCAAAAACTATGGTCAAATTATCCTGACACATGTAATTGCAAACAGAGCATAGTTGCCTACCCTCCTGCATTCTGCAGGAGACTCCCTGAAATAACAGAAATCTCCCTGATTAGTCTAGCCCACATTACACTGTTACATTTTTGGGGATAAAAGGAATGAGAGATACAGTAGATACAGTTACATTGAATCATCAGCACCATTTCCCAGCACTTTACCAAGTATAGTATTTCTTACTAACTGCTTTGGGGTTCATCTACATTGGGATATAAGTCATTTTACAAGATTCCTCTCAGATGTAGCAGCACACACCCACACTTCTAGGTGCCACGTTCACAATCTCTCCATATATGGAACTAGACACGCCCTTTTGGTGGAGCATGACACGCCCCCTTAATGGCGCGATGTGTAAAATTCTACTGCCAACTATAATCTCCCTGAAACTAGTTTTCAAAAGTAGGCAATGAACCAGAGACATGCCATTAGGAGCATCGGTCAAAAAGAGATGGGAGTGCCAGAAATACAGGATCTGGGCCATTGTTATTTGTTACTACTATGTGCATGCGTGGCTACAGACTGCTTGTGTAATGATAAATATGGATTGCAACTAATCAAGATGACTTTATTTCACCATGTTGGTACATTGCTGTACTGCTGCTGATTGCTGGAGGGGTGAGATATATGAGTATCAGGAAAGAAAAAAAAATTCTACTGCAAAGGGATGATCAAGGCTTGAGCTGGCGTCACGCACCCTCACTGAAAATGCCTGGGCACACCTGCGTTTTTAGTGTAACTCCCAGAAAATATCCGGTTACTCCTCCTAAATGCCGGCTTCCTATCAATTCACTTCTAAAGAAGATTTTAACGGTAGTTGGTCTTGAACTGTATGCATGTGTATTCTCTCAATAATTCACAGCCCAGCAGTTAGGTCTGAATAGCCCCCACAATGGATGCTTTTACTAGAGATACCCCCCCACCACCACCAATCACCGCTGCAGATAATACACTGCACAATTCAGCATCGGTAGTAGCCTTTTATAAAGAGTTAAACTCTATCTCTTCCAGAAATAAAGCTCTTTTTTTTGCCAGTTTTTAGTAATTCTCGGATTTTGCAGAGGTTGTGTTAAAAAAATAAATCTCCATTATCATCCCTTCAACACACAGCCACACACACACACACACACACACACACATATATTATAGACATTTAAATACTGTCTTAATTGGAACTGAATCATTTCAATAAAAATGCAGTATTATGTGGACTATGAAAACCTACAGTAGGCACAATACATACTGTAGAACCAAGAAAGACACAATGCACCGCATAGTGACACAATGACACTAGAACGTAGCACAGAAAAGGTGCGGTCAGTAAGAATTCATTAAGCTGACAATAAACGCAGAACCTTCCAGCTATAGATTGTAACAGTTGTCCGGCTGCTCCCTTCTCACAACGTCTCTTGATTATATTAAAATTCCTTCTTAACTTATTATCTTTCCAATTTCATCTTCTCACCCTCTCTTGCAAAAATTGTAATAAAGGAATTAGTGGAAATGTGAATGCCAGGTCCCTCGCCTCGCCTGTACCTTTAATTCAAATTTTAATGAGCTGCTCTGGCTGCATCCTGGTGCAGTGAGGACCCTGGCCATGTAATTGTATTTTGCTGTACATAAGAAGTGAGTATTTGTCTCTTCATCATTTTAGTTGCCTCCTGAATCCTCTACAATTGTCAGGAGGTCGCTGTACGTGACCCTGAATCAATTAACAGACGAGTAATTTGCATCTTCTATGCACTTGTCAGAATGCTCCAATACAACCCTGGCTTACTTTCGTGATATGTGAACCTGCATGAAACACACACACCAGCAAACAAATGTATTTTATGCAGATAAGATTGTGTATTTTTGTGTAACTGAGCACTGCAGGCTTTGTGTCTGTATAGCTAATTGTGTCTGTTTTGTATAGTGTAGACAACATAACCTTTCACATTGCATAAATCACGGCAATGGCTGTCTCTGAATTCGACTGTATCTGGGAGGCAATATATGTGCACAGTGTAATTTACTGTAAGCCACCTTTGAGTGCTGGTGGTGTCATGTGGTGGTATTATTGTAATGTGGGAGACTATGGAGGGGCTATTATTGTTATTTTGGGGCTGATTTATTTATTTTTTGGGGGTTTTTTGTTGGCTTTTGTGCGAGTATTAATATGAAGTAATGGGGACTCTTACTGCCAGTGTAGATTATCGCCCACGATAGCAGTGTTGTAGCCAGTGTTAAATCGTATGATGTATTGTATGTAAACAAAATAAATTCTCCATAGCATCCAGTTGTGCTTTTTGCCCTTTGATAATCAACATACCTCCAAACATTGGTGGTCATTGGAGCAGGAATTTTTCGCAAACCAATGGCATGTACTTGACTACAAATGGGGCTGAGCCTAAGGGAAATGGGTATGGTTTCGTGGCGCCACAATTTCTGTAAAAGTTGTGATCTGCCCAGAACTCTGGTAGGCTGTGGGCCATGCCCCAGGTTCCCCCTACACCATGAATCTATTCACCCATCGCTTACATGCTGCTCTGCATAAGCAATCCCCCAACCCCCCCCCCCCTACTGCAGGACACTGTGTCCAGGTGGGACAGCAGGATAGTCCTAGGAAAACAGTTTGGAGGAATGATAAAGTATATGTGTATAAAAGCTGTAAAGGCCAGATGTATAAAGCTTCAAAAAGTGATAATGTGGAGAGTGATAAACAACCATCCAATCAGCTCCTACCTGTCATTTTTCAAACCAACCTGTAACATATCAGTTGAAAGCTGGTTGATTATCACTGTCCATTTGATCGATCACTTTTTGAAGCTTGATACATCTAGCCCTAAATAAGAAGAAAGGAAAAACAATGTTGGGAGCATGGACAGTACACACTAGAAGATATATCTGCAGATGATTTCATCTTCATCTGTATCTCTCATCAGATTGGGCAGCATGTTCACTGTACACATTGCCCGATCTGTCATGCCTGATGTCACAAGCGGGTGGGCACACTTACATGTGCCTGCGCAGTTGAGCAGAAAATGACTGTCGGCTCCTGAGCAAGTGTATGAGTGGTCGGCAGATTGCTCGCACACACAGCACAATGTACCATTCATAGATATATATGCGACCCCGTTCCCTGCCACCAGGACTGCATATCAGATTGGATGTTAAATTTGAGAAAAAGAGGTACACTGCGCTAGATAATGCGGGATAATTAAAATCATATTTGTATTGCATCAAATTATAAATGATATTGTTATAAATCAATGAATATGGTGCCAATTTAGGTTAAGAAAAACTATAACATTTAATGAAAAAGACAAGTAGACATTAAAACACGATGTATCATGAAAAAAAAATGAATAAAAAGTCTGTGATGACAAAGGGAACTGGTAATGAATTTCAGTCCATACGGTACCGTATTCTCGGGGTCCTGTGTTGGAGGGGTCCGTTCCTATAATGCCTTATGGGGCTACTATAAGCCCATTTCTGGTATTTCCAGCAATTAGGAAAATGGTGCTGTAGTAAGTCCAACTGTACCGCGGTGTTATGAAGGGATGGCTCTCCCAGATGGATTGGGAACCTCCGTTCGGATGAAAAGAGCCAAGTGATCCGTCTTAGTCGGAATGGATGGTGAGTGTTGGTCTTTCAGCAGAGATTTTGAGAGACTGGTCCGGAGCCCAATGATGGCAGGGGCAATGGTACAGGATGGGACTGAATATATGCGTTCCCTTGAGTCCACCAACGCGTTTCGCCGTTATCGCGGCTTTATCAAGGTGTACAGAGCTCTGGTCTTGTGGGGTTTAAATACCCTTCTGACCATATTGATTACAAACCTAATTGGCACATGTGTTTCAACATAATTAACTTAAGTTCAATAAAAAAACAACCTATGTCAGGAGCCCTGAACCTTGGTCTCAACAGAGGTTTACACCAAGGTCTAAGTTGCTGCTGATGACCAACCTGTTGGTTGGTTTGCCAAATGTGTGTCAGCAGTACGAAAGGAAAGAAAATAATGATGTGTGCCACAGTCGCAGCCAGCATTTATTGGGTCAGATCTTCCAAATACTTCAGCTGCTAGCTCCATTCATATAGCCAGGCATTAGGTTGCCTTGTTGGCAATCTGATGTTGCCAATTACGTATTACAATTGACGTACCTAAAAGAAAAGACACAATTTTGTTATAATAAAGGTAGATGGTATACATAAAAAAAAAATACAGTACTTTGAAATCTATGGTGATTTTTGCGGCTACGAAAAAGTTGTTTGAAGTTGGACGTTAGAATGTTCGAGTTTTCTTCAGAACTCAGCCAATGTAATGGCGTATGTCTTTAACGCTCCGAATGCAAACCATATCCACCTTCTCACTGTATTTATAGACCTGTAAGGGTACGATTTTTTAAGACCAATCAGAATGCTCCATATACAGTAGTAAAACAGTTGCCGTCCAGGATATAGAAAGTCGGATACAAAACAGCTCTATAAAGATGGACATAATTAGAGCTACAGAATGTGAGTTTTATTCACCAATTTCATTTCACGAACAAGTACAAATGTAGAGCACATTTGTAACAACTAAACATTCTTAAAAATTATTTCTAATCTCACATCGACCTGGTTATATGTTTAACAATGGCAAAACATCTGAATCCGACTATTTACCTGCAGCTCCTACTAGGAGCTGAAAGTATCTGACTAGTTTTAATGAGCTTGGAAGCTTTTATATTGCCCGACTTTGCAAAATGTGTAACTTTTGCTAAATCAGACCCAAATCGGCTCTCATTAAATCCCAGGCAATATAAGCTCTGTGTACTGTACTTCAGCACTATTAAAATACTCAAACTCCTTCTAATATAAAATATGCAAGTTTTCACAAAATCGTTATTGTACTGGAGATTTAAATATATTGCCTCAGAGTTTCCTTGTATAATGCCGTTTTTCTGCTGTTGTTGTTCTTTACAATGATTCCCATTTCCCTCTCCATCACTCCTGAGACCGACACGAAGCCCAAGCTATAAACCAGCTTATAGATCTTCAGCTTACTGGTCCAAATCTCTCTATATTCATTCCCCCAGGATCACACAAAAGAAACCAGCAGTGGCCAGCTGGAGGCAGAGAAAGGAGATATTTTAAAGCTGAGATTGCCCAGTATTGTACATATTTTTATTAACACATTCTTCTTTTTTAAGTGCCTCATAAGTAATGGGTTAAAGTCATTTGTAAATTCCTGTGGATCCGAGCTACTTATGGGTTTGTGTGCAAATCCTCTACAAGCGTAATAGCCCAGTTCACATGAGATTACCCAGTATTTTGATTATTACAATAATATGCTTTAGCCCTTATTCTTAAGTATTCAGACGCTACAGTTTTCTCTTTAATAGGAATAAAATAGCTACAGATAAAACCGCTTATACACAGTAACCTGTAGGTAGGAATAAAAATCAAATGATAGAACCACCATGACAAATTAAATTTGAATGGACTGCTGGAAAGAATCAAATCTGAAGGGAACCTGGAACCATTTTAAATCTGAAGGGAGAATTGGAATGAATCAAATAGTAAAGGACTAATGGGACACATCCAGAGACATACGTTCATCCAAGTTGCCCAGGGGCAAGTTGAAATTTGGTGCCCCCCTCCCCTTTAAAAAAAAGTGTGACAACGGCAGGTGGGTTTGGGTCAGACTCAGCAGTCTACTGTATTAATCAGCATCCAATCTCACAATCCAGCAGTAGTGGTGGGTGCACTGTTGCTGCAGCACAGGCTGAGAAGTACCAGACAGGAGCCGTCTTTTCCCCAATTGCAGCGCTTCTGGGACAGAGCCAATTAACTCTGCAGCAGATGCACCAAAAAAGCTCCTTTGCAAGAGCTGTGGTCACACTTGGACCCTGCTGTGATCCAGCAGGTGCCTCTTTAGGGCTTGGTGCCCGGAGGCTGGTGACTCCATTGTCTCTGGAAGTTATGCCCCTGGACACACATTAATAAATGTTGCTATGCATGTGATATGTGGCGGGATGTATCTGCATACCCTCCAACCTGACCCAATCCATTAGGTACAAAATGCTCTGTTGCTGGACTTCCCTGCTAGTGGCAGTTACAGAGGTTGGACTCCAGCACAGTCCAATATTCAAAGACGGGGGTCACATCAACTGCCAGTGAGTCCAGGACAGTCATGTTTGAGGTGGCATTAGGTGTGGCTCCCCTATTTCAATATTGCACAGTGCTGCAGCCCAACCTCTGTAACTGCCACTGGCAGGGAAGTCCAGAAACAGAGCATTGTGTACCTAATGGAATGGGTCATGTTGGAGGGTATGTATCTGCAATGCATGTAGCATTTTGCCTACAGAACTACAAAAAATTTAAACTATCTTATGACAAAGCAGTGTTAAGGTGCCCATACACTATGTGACTTCACTATTCAATCACCCTCCAGTGCAGGACCCACCCGGGATTGCATGCGATACCCACTCCCTGCCGCCAGGAGGGGTCCAACACGGAGATCATACGTACAGCACGTATGATCTCTGGGTCTGACCCGATGCACACTGGACCATACATCAGATTAGATCAGATGTCAGACACATCCGATTTGAGCCCAATCTCGGCCTGATCCATTGGAATTAGGGATGAGCGGGTTTGGATCCTAGAGATCTGAAACAACACAAACTTACCTTATACAAGGCCGGATCCGATAAGTCCGCCAGGTCCCGCCATTTTCAGGAGTCCAAATTGAGGCCAAAACGTCATCAACCTTCATCGGATTCGGATCTCTATAAAAGGTCCGGCTCTGGCGCCATCTTCATTCTGCATGTAGAAGTCAGACAGCACGGATGTGGCCGTGGTGTCTGCACAGAAGTAAAACCTATGAGGGACAAAAAACCACTGTGGGGGGATATACTAAGGTGGGGCAACTAATGGGGGACCAAATAGTGGCTGCATAAACTGAGTGGGGCTGCTCAAGGGGGACAACTGTAAAAGTTTGGAATCTAAAGGTACATTTACTAAGGGGGAACTAATGGTGCAGGAACTTTTGTACATCTACTAAAGGGGAACTACTAAGTGGAAAACTGTTCAGGTTACAGCTACTAAGGGGGCATTACTAAGGCTACTACAGTGGCGTAACAATAGTGAGGCAGCCACCGCGGTGGCTTGGGGGAGCCAGCCGACTGGGACTGCGTGCAGGGCGAAGTGTAAAACAAGCTGTGCTTCGCTGCTGCAGGGAAAGGCAGTGCAGCGCGACGCTCCCGGTTCCTTGCTGCCATGTGATTGACAGCTGCTGTCTCCGACTGCTAAAGTCCCGAATCCCAACTAGAAGGGAAGCACCGGTCAGCAGCAGCTCGGCGCTCCCCTCTGTGTCCTAGTTTCTCGGTGCTCAGTACTAGGCTGCACAGCCTGCACTGTGCCTGACTGAGGGCACTGGGCAGTGGCTGGAAGACATAAAGCAGAAGGGACTGGGAGGAGGGAGGGAGCCGTGGATGTCAGTGTGGGACTGAGGAGCTCACCTGCCTGCCTTAAACAGGGGCTGAGACGAGAGTCTCCTTCCCTCCGGAGCTGCTTCCTGCCCTGAAGCCCTGTCCACCAGCTTATCTCGTCTGACTGTCCCTCCCTCCCCCTGCCAGAAGCACAGGCTGGACGGACAGCGGAGAGGTTTATGCACATACACCCTGCCCTAAATGTCTGTCCGCACAGGCTGGCAGAAAGTACAGCAGGCTTCTCCTGCTATGTCTATGAGGCAGGGAAGGAACTCTTATCCGTCTGGACACTCTGATTACTGGGACCTCCCCCGGCCTCTACATGCTGCTGCACTGTGGGAGCCAACAGATGTAACCCTTTCTCACCTGGATATTTACAGTAAGCAGCTGCAAGTGTGCTTTTAACTTTTCCAAAGCCATATTATTTGTGTGTGTGTATATTATATGTATATTTACATAATTACATACATATATTGAAACTTTCAAATTTGCAGATTGTCCATAGTAGTCAGTCCAGGGGTGCAGTCAATTTAAGTGAAAGGTAACACTTTTAATAGTACACAAATACCTACATCTAAAATAAGATGCAGTTTGCCTAATGTCTCGATTGCTGGTGCTTTCAGAAACCTTCGGCACAGCGTCACGTGCGCCAGTAGCGAAATCGGCCTCCCACACATCCGCTAGCCACACTACGGGCTAGCGGACATGACACTCTGAGGTGGGGTGGGCGCCAGGAACGTTTTTGGCAGGGGGGAGCACAATTTATAGTTACGCCACTGGGCTACTACTAAAGGGGGCTGTTATATGGGACTACTGTGGGGGACATTTAAGGGGGGCTCTCTGAAAAAAAAGTTTTTTTTATTTAAATAAAAAAAGTGTTTTTTCCCCCTTAACCTGCAAGGGGAGTTAAGTGTGCCATATCAGTTCAGCTGTGCTGCCCAGTGTCCCGTATCAGTCCTGTGGTGCCCGCATGCGTGCCGTATAATTCCAGGGGTGGCCAGTGTCCCATATCAGGTGCCCCCATTTGTCCCGTCTCAGTCCAGGGGTGCCCCCATGTGTCCTGTATCAGACCAGCCCTTTTTTTATGAAAATAAAAAAAGGTGTTTTTTTTTACGGCAAGGGCTGTTAAATGTGCTGTAGGGGTGAGCCAAGAGTGCCATATAATTCAAGTGGTGTTACTAAAGTCTGCTGTATTATTCCAGGTGTGCTGCTCTTTTTTTTTTATTAAAAGAATAAAAGTTTTGGTACTTGTTTCCTAGCACGGTGCCCGTGCTTAAGGCATGCGATCGATGCAATGGACCCATTTTATGTCAATCAGCAGTTTATTTGCTGGTAAAAGAGAAAATCGCGTTGATCGCGTCCATCTCGGGCCATTATAATGGGCCGCGATGCCACTGACGCGATCAACGCGATTTTCCCATAGAGAATAATGTTAAATGATTTTTAAAGTTAAAATCGCGTTGATCGCGTCGGTCGCGGGCCATTATAATGGCCCGCGATGCGATCGACGCGATCAACGCGATTTTACATAGGGAACAATGGGAAATGGGCCAATATGGCCAATTTCTCATTGTATATGGTTATAAAGTATGGTTAATGCCCCCCATTGTTAACGCCACCTGACTATTGACGCCAACCCGAAGCGTGGCGAGCGCAGCGAGCCCGCAAGAGGCGGCGGTACGCGTCCTCCGACCTTTTCATACCCCCACTATCCACGTCGGCGTGGAGTTGATTTTTTAAAGTGTGGCGAGCGCAGCGAGCCACCAAGCCAGAAGCGTGGTGAGCGCAGCGAGGGGACGCGTATAAGTGTGAAGTTATGCGCGTCCCCTCGCCACACTTTTTTATGATTAACTCCACGCCGACGTGGATAGTGGGGGTATGAAAAGGTCGGAGGACGTGTACCGCCGCCCCTCGCGGGCTCGCTGCACTCACCACGCTTCGGTTGGCGTCAATAGTGGGGTGGTGTTAACAATGGAGGGCCATTTCACCCATTAGGGGGGGGGGGGGTTCCTATTAAAATGGGGGGTTTTGGGGCTTTTTACATTGAAATCAATGTAAAATTGGGTCTCAGGGACCATTTTACATTGATTCCAATGTAAAAATCGCGTCCATCGCATGCAATTTGATGGTTGGCATGCGATGCGATCAACGCGATTTTTCCTACCTGATCAATACAATCAAAATCGCGGGCGCCGTGCTAGGAAACAAGTACCAAAGTTTTTAATCACGGAATTATGAACTATATAATTAATTGTTTTAAATAAACAAAGATATATGTAACAATTGTGAAAGGGGTAAATATCAATGATAATACCACACACTAAAATTAAACTAAGAGTGTTAAAACTTGCACTACACTTATTAATACAGAATACATAAAAGAATATTATGCACAGAATATATGTTTATACACAATATATGTTTATACACTATATAATTTTATAAGCAAAAAAAAATAAAAAAGAGCGATGTAGCTTATAGCCCCAATAGAAATAAATGGCGTATGTAATTGTCAAAACTGTGCATCATGTGTCATACGTAGGTTAAATATACTAGGGTTAGTATAGGGAAGATATTATATAGTGGGGATACCGGGGAAAGGACTCGGATATGGATGTGAGGGAGGAATGGCAGGGTTTGTACGCTAAGTTTTATCTTGTTATGTGTGTTAAAAAATATATGTTATTTTTTTATACTTATTGAAACAGATGATATTGTCGTGTATGTTATTAAATTAATGGACATGGAGTGTCGCCATGTCTGCCGTATAATTCCATGCCTGCCGCCATGTGTGCCATATCAGTCCATGGGTGCCGCCATCTGTGCCGTATAATTTCATGTGTGCTGTATCAGGTCAGGGGTGCCCGCATGTGTGACGCATAAATCCTGGGGTGAGCCAAATGTGTCATATACATACCTCCCAACTTCTGTCCGTATGAAATAGGGACACTCGCGCGGCGAAGCGCCCGAAAAGGGGGCGGGGCGTATGCAAATGAGGGCGCGGCTTATGCTAATTAGCAGCAACCTCATTTTCATACGAGAATAGACGCTGTGCGCATGCGCACAGCGTCTATTCTACTAGATTGGGGGTCTCCCAACTGTCACCCCCCCGCAGCGGGACAATGCCTGCCGCGGGTGGGACAGCGGGACAGGACCCGAAAATCGGGACTGTCCCTCTAAAATCGTGACAGTTGGGAGGTATGCATATAATTCATGGATCGCTGCCAAGTCTTCTGTATAATTCATGGGGTACTGCTAAGTGTGCTGTATCAGTCCAGGGGTGAGCCAAGTCTGTCGTATAATTCATAGGGTGCTGCCAAGTGTGCTGTATTAGTCCAGGGGTGATGCTGAGTTTGCCGTATCAGTCCAGGGGTGAGCCAAGTCTGCCGTATCAGTTTAGTGTTTGTGCCGCCCACTTGTGTCGCTTATCATAGTTAGTGTTTTGGCAAAACCCATTAGAACCCAAAACCTGAAGGTAATCAGAACCCAAAACGTGAAAAGTGGCTGGTGCACATCCCTAATTGGAATCAGGTGAAATCGGGTCCAAATTGCACAAATGTATGGGGGCCTTTATGTAAGAAGGTAAATTCACAAACTGGGATCCCTTGGAACTAGTAACATCCAGCCTTAGCAGCGGAGAGGCAGCATATGGCAGGGTGATGCAGAGGTCAACTGGTGAGACAGTGGGTAACTGTAGAGGCAGTGGGTGATAGGGAGATGCAGTGGGTGACAAAGAGAGTTAGAAAGTGACAAGGAGCGGATGTGTGTTACAGCGGAAGGCATGGGATGGCAGAAGAAGGCAGTGTGAGGTGGTGGTGGGATGTTCTAACCAATTGCGGTACATCCTGCCTCACATCCCATTCATACTATTGGCATACTGTATATACTATATACTATCACATGCAAAGTATAGCAAAGAACAACACTCCCAATAAGAGATGCCCTTTTCGATTAACGCCAGTCGCTCCACTTCTGAGTTTCCCTCCCCAGGATTTATGGGTTCTAACCGTATTTCTGATGCTCATGTGCAGAGGGACGCATGAGCATCAAAAATACAGTTAGAGCCCATAAATGAGCTTTTGTACACATTTTCCCTTTATCACATCCCGACCTGGGAGTGGAGAGGGTGGCTGTGCCATAAGCACACAGTTGAGCATGGTGCGGTCACCACATTTGATGTAAGTAGCTGTCCTGATCTGAATATAGTGGTGTGATAGTAGGCCTATCATTGGTCCTGGCAATGCGGTAATGGGGAGGGGGTAATTAGGTGGCAGAGGGAAATTAGTTCCCCCACTGCTCCAGAACCACTTTACACCCTGCTTCCTGGGATCTTTCTTGGCTTCAAGGAAGAAAACACTACTGGTATGGAGAACCAAATTTTCTTGGATACCTCCCCTTAGAAAATAATAACCCTATGCTAATATTTAAGTGCCACTGCAGCCTTTTTCATATGGCACTACTGACCCCAGCAATCCTTAGCTGTGTTTGTGTATGATGATACTGTTCATGATGTATTGCAATTGTACATGCTGGGCTAAATCACGCATTTATTAATAGATGATTTTTCATTTTCATTTTAAATACTAAATGTGTGTTTTTAAAGCTGAGAACATAGCTACAAATTGTCATATTTTTAAATTGCTAAATATTGATCAAAAGTGACCCTGATCAAAATCCCTAATAATGCACTATGGAAAAATACACGCACACAATCCTTATTTACCGCACTGCTTAGGAAAGGTACGCTACAGTGCTCCACCTGTCCTGGTACTTGTAGGCAGTTACACGATCCCTGCCTTCCTTTCTATATCCCTATCCATTTGTTTTTTCCTTTATCTTTTCAATCTGTAAGCCATTCTGAGCTCCATGTAATCAGGTTTCTTTGGAGTGAGTGCTACACAAAAGCTACGAGTCTAATCACAGATCAAGCAGAAATCCATGCACAGTAGTCACTTGCAGGGATGAAGAGGTTAGCTCCCAAGCTCCGTACCTGCTTGAGTCTCGAATGACTGGGTTAATCAAACTTCAATCCAATCTAACACATAAATAAATTAGTCTAATCAGTTACTGCACTGCAATGTCTTTGGAGATATAGGTATATATTCAATTGATGCCGGATCCATTCCAAAATTCTTTTGCCGAAATGGATCCCGCATCCATTACTCAATGCAGTGGCAGATCTGTTCCAAAACACCACCCTTCAGTGATTTATGTTTCGTGTTCTAAAAAAAAAAAACCATAAGAATCGCTGGATTTTTTTTTCTCTTACGCTATTATTAACCTCAATTACATTAATTTTCACTCATCCGATGGCGGGATCTCGCGAGGTCCGGATACCCGCACTCTCTGGGTGGGAATTCCAGAATGGTCTTAGAGCGTGAGTTCAGATTGGCGATGTTCGGATTCCCCAATATGAACTCGCACATCCCTACTGTACACTGCTATGACCTCTGTATTTTCCATGGATTCCAATATTTGCACCTGTGGTATCCAGTTACCACTATTCATTATCTCCAGTGTCCTATGCTGAGGCTAATACCTGTTTTCTGCATTATCAGCTAACACCGTGAGCACCACCTGTCACTGCTCCCACTTGTGAGTCTGGGCTCACCACTTTCTCTGGCCCTCAACATTGGGTGTCCGTGCAGGCTAAAATGTACACTATTCAGTTAGTGACAGGTCTTCCTGCTCTGAGTACTTACATCTGGTTCTAAGTGTTACAGGAGCTTATTCCAGGGCTGTGATCAGCATGTGGTTCCAGGGCTGTCCTGAATTCTTTGATCAAGGTTTTCATTGTTTCAGATCCATGTTCCAGTTGTAGGTCAGAGCAAGATCCCTGCTGCTGGTTGCAATAATTATCAATCATGTGTTATTTGATGTGAATTTTGACTACAGTTTCAGTACTAGGAAAGGCTCCAGAGTTCTTATAAAGAGTTCATGTCCTGCTAGCAGTGGCGTATCTATAATGGGTGCAGTGTGAGAGGTGCACATGGACCCTTGACTCCCAAAGGGCCCACACCACGCACACTGCACCCATTTTGGAAACATCTACCCTCTGAAATCCCACGGTAAGACCACTGCAAAAAAAATTGAGCAGCAGACATTTTTCCGGTGATCTGTGCATGCGCAGTGGAGTCTGAGTGCACTGGCCTCCTCCTCTTAAAAGATGCATCTGCCTGCTAGCCAATACGAGGTTAATTTTTTGACTTAAGAAAGTTCAAGGTTGACCTCACCTGTTACAATGCCATACCCTAGCATAACTTAAGTCCAGTGGTTTCCCTTCTATACTAGTAGTGTTTACTACCTTTTACTATCTACTCCATGAGAAAGTATTAATGACTCCACATTTTACCTTTTGCTACAGTTAAGCCCAAAGGTCCCAAGACAGATCTACAGAATACCCTATCAATGAAAACAAACAGTTGCACAATTCGGATTCAAACCAGGAAACCGATGACTTATGAAGCCCAAAGTAGTGGAGGGTTTGTTGGAGTGCAGGTTGGTCAATATTGTAAAAAGAGACCATTAGGTCAAAAAGAATAGAAATAGATAACTGGATTGCCAAAAGGTAAAAGAGAGATGGGAAAGTAGATGACAAAGGGTAATTTTAGAAGAGTGTTTATTAATATTGGAGGATCTGAATGAATGATGACAGAGAGATGCCAGAAGAGGTGAGAGATAAATTGATGCAGTGGGAATGTTTGAGCATGCTTTAGATGGTATCAGAAGAGGTTGGAGGAATGTGGTCAAGTAGCAGGTAGTGAGTGAAGAGGATGATACTGTAGGAAGGAAATTACTCTTTATAAGACCAGGGTGAAGTACTGACGCAGCACATAGAAGCCAAGCTTTTGCGCATGCTCATTACCGCCTCTGGTACTGTGCATGTACAGGGCCCGGCAACTGTATTTTACAGTTGCAGGAACCCTGGCAGCAGGGAGCGGTGGAGACCCAGCAGCAAGGACCAGCAGAGATCCAGGAGCAGCGACCAGCTTAAACCCGGTGACATGGTCAGTGACAGACCCCTCCTACTCACAGGTAGCAGCCACTGCTGATCTCTTACATTTTGTAGGTAAAATGGGTAGTAAAGTTAAGTAGTGTAATAGAAATTAGACAAATATCACAATAAAAATTGCTCCGTCTACAGTATATGATGGAAGAATATATATCTATATATATAAATATCTATATCTATATATATATATATCTATATATATATATATATAGATATATATATAGATATATATCTATATATATATATATATATATATATATAAATATAGATATTGGCTGCCGGTCGGCACTCTATGCTGTAAACCAGTACTGGGGTCCGGAGCTCAGTCTTCCCTTCCTGGGATAAATACACACTCCAATCGACGGCTGCAACGGACTCACTTGTAAATAAAACACTTCACGCACGGCTTACTGTCAGCAACGTTTCAATGTGTGTTACATTGTCATCAGGCTTAACCAGTAATAGTAAATGCATACCTTATATACACCAGTGTCTCCTCAGTGCAAACAGCATTTCCGGGCACGGGACTGCACTCCCGGCCCGCCAACGCGAAACTGACGTCATCAGGCAATACCCGTTGTCAGGGACGCCTTGCGACGCTCAATAGTGACATATTAACGTAGCAACCACCACCACCAATACAAAACCGCATCTGAAAAAAAAGAAAGAATTGCGCTATAAATACAATATAGATTTGAACAACAATATACGCGTTAAGTATCAATATACATCATACATTATGATTAGTATATGTTAAAAGCAACTCAAAGAGAGCTGATCATTGAGACCGTATGGAGCTAAGGATTTTAATCTATGGATCCACTGGCTCTCCTTTCTAAGTAATGCTGATCCCCTGTCACCACCTCGCCTCAGCGGGGGGACATAATCTATCATACGGTATCTGATAGATGCCAGAGAATGTTTCCTGAGAACGAAATGATGGGCGACAGGTTGATCACTGTCACCCGTTTCCAAGGCCAGTTTAATGGAGGATCTGTGGGCAGCCATACGTTCGCGGAACGTCCGTTCCGTCTTGCCCACATATGACATGCCACACGGACAAATTATCTGGTACACTAGGTACCGCATTTTACATGTCAGATGGTACCTGATCTCGTACATTTTTCCGGATAATGGGTGGGGGAATTTGTCACCCTTAATCAAAAAACCACAAGTCGTGCAACCGCAAGGGAAGCATCCATTTTTAGGCTGTAAAAAATGTTGGTGTCTAGTAGGTTTTGACATATCGGTATGTACCAAATAGTCGCGTAAATTCCTGCTGCGTTTATAGCAGTTCAGGAATCTGGTATCACTGAGACCCAATGTCTCATCTGTGCTTACCATTGGCCAGTTGCGCTTAATTACTGCTCCTGTGCACTTACTACAAGGATTAAATACAGTAACCCACGGAAAAAAAAATTTCTGTACTTTCGTTTGTTTCTTTAACAGATCGTTTCTATTTAAATGCAATGCTCTGTTTTTAGCTTCCATTAGCAATTGTCTGGGATAACCACGTTGTTCAAATTTGCTAACCATTACATCTATCTGTTTGATAGCAGTTGTATGGTCACTGTTAATTCTCATAACCCGCAGAAACTGGGAATATGGTAGTCCAGCCTTAAGCGGGGTAGGGTGAAAGCTGCTATATAACAGTAAATTGTTCCGATCTGTTTCTTTTGTGAAGAGTGTAGTCGACACTGTGTCGTCACTCCTCACAATTTTTACGTCCAAATATGATACCTCTTCTTTGCTCATGTGGAAGGTGAATTTAATGGGACTAGGGCCTGCATTGTGTGTGCCCAATAGTTCTTTGAATTCCATTTCAGACCCCCTCCACATGATCAGGAGGTCGTCGATGAACCTTTTATAGAAAAAAAATTTTGAGGCCACATCTGGGTTTGAAAAAAACACGGCCTCCTCCACCATGAACATAAAGATATTAGCGTACGATGGGGCCACAGGGGACCCCATCGCACACCCACTGACCTGTAGGAAAAAATCTTTCGAATAAGCAAAGTAATTTTTGCAAAGGATCGTCTCTAATAATTCAAGGATTAAATTAATATCAGGACCAACATACAAAGGATGATCAGTGAGGAACCTTCTCACAGCCTGTACACCTGCCCCATGAGGGATCGAGGTGTACAGACTGCTGACATCCACTGTGCACATCCATAAATCTTCTGGAATTGAAGGAAGATGTAATAATTGAGACAACAAGTCTGTAGTGTCCAACAGATAATACTTGTGTGCTTGTACACACGGTTGGAACAGTTCATCCAAATAAGTCGAGACCATTTGAAATAACGACCCTCTCGCCGCTATAATTGGTCGACCTGGGGGTTTTAAAGGGTTCTTGTGGATCTTGGGGATTAAATAGATTAGAGGGACCTTAGGGAACTCAGGGATCAAAGCCTTAGCTAATTTCTTATGAATGATGTTTTTAGATACCGCTGTGTCCAATATGATCTTTAGTTCCTTTGTGAACTTAGTAGTTGGGTCGCCCGGTAATTTGCGATAAGTCTTTTCATCATTCAATTGGCTCACCATTTCCCCCTCGTAATCTTGCACATCCATGATAACCAACGCACCTCCTTTATCCGCGGAGCGGAATATTAACTGATCATTCGTAGATAACTTCTCCAAAGCTGTCCATTCTTCACCCGATAAATTTTCTCGATTGTAGGATGATTTCTTTTCACCCATGGAAGGAGTCGCCTGTTCCATGACCCGCATAAATGTTTTTATTGTGGGGTTTGAGGATGGTGGATCGAACTTGGATTTTGGAAGTAACTTGCGGACTTGAGGTGGTATTGGATCAGGTTCTATGTTGATAGGAGGATTTTTTGTAAAGAACTCTTTGATGCGTAGTTTTTTCTGTAATTCATGTAGTTCCACTTGGTGCCTAAGTGGATCATGTTTGCTAGTTGGCACAAAAGAGAGTCCCTTCGATAATAGTTTCCCTTCACTAGATGACAAAGTGTAGGAGGATAGATTATAAATTACGGACGTCTGGCGAGCAAATCTTCTACCACGGCGGAAAAATGTTTTTTTGTTATCATGCTGTTTATTCCCCAACCACTGATAGACTGTGTGGTGTTCGTAATCAGCCTCTACCTTGCTGAATTTTTCTTGCTTGAACCTTATGAGGTCACGACGATAATTTGCCACTTGCTGGTTCAATTTGTTAAACCAGTCTGTATCTTTGTCTTCCAGTAATGTCGGCTTGTGCAAAGCTTCAAAAGCAGTGATCTTTTCTTTTACGGTTGCCAGCTCTTTGTTAGAGTGCTCAATGATCAATAAAACCAAGTCTAAGGAGCACTTATTTAAGATAGCGACCCATCTTCTACAAAAAGAAGGGTCATTCCTCCCGATGGTTGGGCAATTCTTTACCCTTAGGCCACGGGGTATTTTTTTGGCCCTATAGTAATCGCTGAGTGAAACACTATGGCATTTGTAATCAACCTCTTTGCGGTACATTCTCCATAGGTCTCTGTATAACCCTTCACAGGGTGTTTTACCAGCTTGCTCATTCAAGCAGTCTTTGTCAAGAATGGCGTCAGCTTCTGATTCTGAAAAGGTCAACAGTTCACCCACAGGGTAATCCAGATAGGAGAGGTCAATGCCTCCAGTAGCAGCAGTAACAGGGGTCGCCATCTCAGCTCGCACTAGACCAGCAATCTTTCAATTGTACATCAAACGACAGTCCCATAAAGTGCATAAAGTGCCTTCACCTAAAAACCTTTATAAACAAAGGTACAATGTCCAGCAATAAATGATCGCTGTTTCCACCTCAGTTGATGACACCAACTTGAATCTTGTAAAACATTTCTTAGTAATAGGTGCCCTGCCACGAGTACTTCACCTTTCACATAGGCGATGTCTCCATATATATTGGCTGCCGGCCGGCACTCTATGCTGTAAACCAGTACTGGGGTCCGGAGCTCAGTCTTCCCTTCCTGGGATAAATACACACTCCAATCGACGGCTGCAACGGACTCACTTGTAAATAAAACACTTCACACACGGCTTACTGTCAGCAACGTTTCAATGTGTGTTACATTGTCATCAGGCTTAACCAGTAATAGTAAATGCATACCTTATATACACCAGTGTCTCCTCAGTGCAAACAGCATTTCCGGGCACTATTTAATCCCCAAGATCCACAAGAACCCTTTAAAACCCCCAGGTCGACCAATTATAGCGGCGAGAGGGTCGTTATTTCAAATGGTCTCGACATATTTGGATGAACTGTTCCAACCGTGTGTACAAGCACACAAGTATTATCTGTTGGACACTACAGATTTGTTGTCTCAATTATTACAGCTTCCTTCAATTCCAGAAGATGTATTAATGTGCACAGTGGATGTCAGCAGTCTGTACACCTCGATCCCTCATGGGGCAGGTGTACAGGATGTGAGAAGGTTCCTCACTGATCATCCTTTGTATGTTGGTCCTGATATTAATTTAATCCTTAAAATTATTAGAGACGATCCTTTGCAAAAATTACTTTGCTTATTCGAAAGATTTTTTCCTACAGGTCAGTGGGTGTGCGATGGGGTCCCCTGTGGCCCCATCGTACGCTAATATCTTTATGTTCATGGTGGAGGAGGCCGTGTTTTTTTCAAACCCAGATGTGGCCTCAAAAATTTTTTTCTATAAAAGGTTCATCGACGACCTCCTGATCATGTGGAGGGGGTCTGAAATGGAATTTAAAGAACTATTGGGCACACACAATGCAGGCCCTAGTCCCATTAAATTCACCTTCCACATGAGCAAGGAAGAGGTATCATATTTGGACGTAAAAATTGTGAGGAGTGACGACACAGTGTCGACTACACTCTTCACAAAAGAAACAGATCGGAACAATTTACTGTTATATAGCAGCTTTCACCCTACCCCGCTTAAGGCTGGACTACCATATTCCCAGTTTCTGCGGGTTATGAGAATTAACAGTGACCATACAACTGCTATCAAACAGATAGATGTAATGGTTAGCAAATTTGAACAACGTGGTTATCCCAGACAATTGCTAATGGAAGCTAAAAACAAAGCATTGCATTTAAATAGAAACGATCTGTTAAAGAAACAAACGAAAGTACAGAAAAAATTTTTTCCGTGGGTTACTGTATTTAATCCTTGTAGTAAGAGCACAGGAGCAGTAATTAAGCGCAACTGGCCAATGGTAAGCACAGATGAGACATTGGGTCTCAGTGATACCAGATTCCTGATCTGCTATAAACGCAGCAGGAATTTACGCGACTATTTGGTACATACCGATATGTCAAAACCTACTAGACCCCAACATTTTTTACAGCCTAAAAATGGATGCTTCCCTTGCGGTTGCACGACTTGTGGTTTTTTGATTAAGGGTGACAAATTCCCCCACCCATTATCCGGAAAAATGTACGAGATCAGGTACCATCTGACATGTAAAATGCGGTACCTAGTGTACCAGATAATTTGTCCGTGTGTCATGTCATATGTGGGCAAGACGGAACGGACGTTCCGCGAACGTATGGCTGCCCACAGATCCTCCATTAAACTGGCCTTGGAAACGGGTGACAGTGATCAAGCTGTCGCCCGTCATTTCGTTCTCAGGAAACATTCTCTGGCATCTATCAGATACCGTATGATAGATTATGTCCCCCCGCTGAGGCGAGGTGGTGACAGGGGATCAGCATTACTTAGAAAGGAGAGCCAGTGGATCCATAAATTAAAATCCTTAGCTCCATACGGTCTCAATGATCAGCTCTCTTTGAGTTGCTTTTAACATATACTAATCATAATGTATGATGTATATTGATACTTAACGCGTATATTGTTGTTCAAATCTATATTGTATTTATAGCGCAATTCTTTCTTTTTTTTCAGATGCAGTTTTGTATTGGTGGTGGTGGTTGCTATGTTAATATGTCACTATTGAGCGTCGCTAGGCGTCCCTGACAACGGGTATTGCCTGATGACGTCAGTTTCGCGTTGGCGGGCCGGGAGTGCAGTCCCGTGCCCGGAAATGCTGTTCGCACTGAGGAGACACTGGTGTATATAAGGTATGCATTTACTATTACTGGTTAAGCCTGATGACAATGTAACACACATTGAAACGTTGCTGACATTAAGCCGTGCGTGAACTGTTTTATTTACAAGTGAGTCCGTTGCAGCCGTCGATTGGAGTGTGTATATAGATATAGATATATATCAGCAGAATATGGCACTCCCGCAGTCGAACAAAAGAACACAGCACACAGTTGATGTTCAACGTTTTGGAAGCCAATTTACTTCCTTTTTCAAGGCAAAAAAGTGCAATACTTTGTCTTGAAAAAGGAAGTAACTTGGCTTCCGAAACGTCGACCACCAGCTGTGTGCTGTGTTCCTTTTGTTTGCCAAGACCATGGGTGTGACATATTCTGCTGTCATATTTAATGTTTGTATTGGCACCCCGGCAGCTCTGTGCCATGGATTGACGTGAGTGCCTGCGATTTGGATGGAATCCGAACCGCTCATCTCTAATATATATATATATATATATATATATATCAGCTGGCCGCGGCACTCAGGACTTGAACAAGGACAAACCACTCGTAGCCAAACAACTTAGTGTTTTTTGACGTTTCAACCCCTCCGGGATTTTATCAAAACAGCTTAAATAAAGAAATTGTGTACACTCACCTCGTTAAATAGTGCAGTACCATCAATGTATGTCCAGGTTGCGGACTTCTGGACGCCTGATGGACCGTTGCCGCAGCAACGCGTCTGTAGTGAAAAATAATCCTATGATTAATATGAATGGACAGCCTGCTCTTTTTAACACAAGCCCGACTGCCCATATGTTTAATTACCAATGTGGAAACAACCATATGGAATGAAATCTATTAAATCTTTTTTTAAACAAAGAATGTTTAAAGAATTTAAAAGTGTGAAGAAGTGAACAAAGAAAAATAATGTAAAAATATTACGAACCGCTCATCTCTAATTTTATATATATATATATATATATATATATTCAGAAGAAAAAGCCGGCACTCCACTGCTTGATAGACAAAATAGCACCCTGTGCCTTCCTTAGCAACAGGCTGTTTCCAGGCTGGCATATGTATAGAAGAACATAAGCGGCACTTGGGCGTCTTGGAGAAGAAAGAGACCACACACAGGTTCAAGATCTTTCGAGATTTAATCTCGTCATCAGGATTAAATCTCGAAAGATCTTGAACCTGTGTGTGGTCTCTTTCTTCTCCAAGACGCCCAAGTGCCGCCTATGTTCTTCTATATCTATATATATAAAATATACAACCAAACAAACGTGCAAAACAAGCAAAAATACCTGCAGCCTTCCTGTCAGTCCTCCCTGCTCAGCTTCCCCTAGGCGTCTAATGATTAAAAAAATAAATTTTTTTGTTAAATTTAGATAATGTCAACACATTTGATTCGGGTAGAGTGTCGACCTTTGATGTCGACATTTTCACAAATACGATGTCAGTGGTTCCCAAATAGAACAGAAAGTAGGGGTATGGCCAACAGGCCACCCATTATAATAACAAGCCCCCCAGAGAAGTGCTTGTAACTGTCAGCAGGTTTTTAAATGTATGTGTTTGTGTTTATGTCAGCACATCAGTCACATGATTATGTTTTGCACATGACTGTTTTTTTTCTATGTTTTTTAACTGGATCGATGGGTCTTAGTATGCACTTAGCACTTTTGGAGTGGAGGCGATGTCCTGCCGGAGCTGGAGGGGGCGGCTTTATTGGCTGCCTGCCGGTTCCTGCAGAGTATTGCACCTCCACGGCACAATGCCACATTGCTGCAGATTCATTCAAAAGCAGCCTGAATTGATGTCAAGGACGTCTCTTAATGCACAAGTGTATGCACAAGTGCACAAGTGTATGTTATGTTATGTTTTTGATGTATTTCTTTTCGTTACAGATATTGTTTACACACAAGGGGGGCGGGACCTCTCGGTATCCCAGCCTAGCAGACTCCAGTGACGTCATCATTAGACGCCCAGGGCAGTAGCGCACGCAGGGGGGGTTTCCGAGTACCCAGAAACCCCCCCAGGGCCATTGTCTGAAAGCTGAGGGTCCCCTCTTTCCAAGGGTACAAGAATTTTTAAAATCGGACCTTGGGAACCGGAGATATCTGACTTCAAAGCAGTGGTCCCCATCCAAGCCTGTTCATTGCTCTTCCCAGTCAGATATTTCAGGTTCTGTCTGACATAGAGTTTTTCTGAGGATATATTCCAAAAGCTAGGACTCTCCCTCTTTGAAGGACACTAGAAGCTTGTATCTACTGTTCCCAGAACCAGAGATATCAGCCTTCAAGCAGCTGGTTACTGCTCCAGCTCCACACACCTGGTATGTAGTTTTATATACTCCTTGGCAGATTGCTCTGCCTCCTGAACTCTGATCCCCTCGTCCCCACTACCATTTGGTAGGTGGGATTCTCTAGTTTTTAATTCCATTAAAATCTAAGAAATCTATTTCCGGGAACTGGAGATATCTGCAGTCAAGCAAGTTGTCCTCCCACCAGAAAATTATGAATAATAAGCCCACTCCACTATACACCCCTCCTCTGCATAATAAACATCCTCTACCACCCTGGAAGTTATGTATCAGGACCCGTTCATTCAGCCCAATGCCCCCTTCTCCCACCCCATCTCCCACCATCTGTGCAGTAAAGGGGTAATTAGTGGAAATTACTGATCCAGGCCCTACATGCTGAGCGGTTGATATAATACCCCCTACCACCCGCGGGACATCAAAACATATACTGGGTCACCTAAGTGTCCATCTCTGTACTTTGCTCCGCCCCTCTGGAAACCCCCTTCTGAAAATCCTGCGTTTGCCCCTGGCCCAGGGGAAGCTGAGCAGGGAGGACTGACAGGAAGGCTGCAGATATTTATGCTTGTTTTGCACGATTGTTTGGTTGGTTTTTTGCACTTGATAAAGGGGCAACACAGCCCCAAAACGTTGTAAGAAAGTGGTCTCCTGTGTCTTCATTTTGCGAGTGCCGCCGTCCCCCACAACCATATATCACAAAGAGTCCTGAACCAGAGCACATCTCCAGAAGGTGACAATTGCCTCCTGATCTATTCCTGACTTAGTAGTGAATATACCAATTTATATTCCAATTAAGAGACGTTACTGGGAATATTTCTGTGGTTCTTAAAAGAACCATACATCGGGTCTGCAGAGACCAAATGAAGCTACCAGTGTTACTCTAATACAAGGGATATGGCCACTTATGAGAAGTAATGGGCCCTAATCATTGACTCATCATCCGAATGAGAAATTTAAAGTGATAGAGCACCTCAATTTTATAAAAGGCCCTCTTACCTTATTGTGAATACACTCCTCCTGTGAAAGCTGTCCGAAATAATTCCCAATCTGTTGTTACTGCCGATTGCAATATTTGCCCCTGATGATGTCATGATATGACGAAACGGGTTGGGCCACCTATATGTGATCAAGAACTCCTGATCTGAGCAATTATTATTTATCTCTGTTCACCATTTGTGTACCTGTGATACCTTATTAAGGGTTTGTTTTATTTCTGTACATTATGTATATTTGTACATTTTATATTTTAGATTAAATATCTAATTTTCAAAGCTGTATTGATTGTATACTAGCGCACTCTGATCCCCCCCTTTTTTTCCATATATATATATATATATATATATATATATATATATATATATATATATATATATATATATATATATATATGTATATATTGTAATTTTCATTACTAGGCAGAAAACAATCTTTATCACTTAATGATAAAGGCCCCTACACAGCCAACATGTCGCTGTTTGGTGGTCTGTTACAGAATTTGGTGTTTATGGCTCTTTCTTTTTTGAGGAGTAAGGCCAAATGATTACAGTAGCTTTCCATTGGTATATGTAGATGCTGCGGAAATTCTTGAAAACTCTGTGAACTTGGAAAACTAGATGTGATGGAATAACTGCTCATATTGTGAGAAGGTCAATGGAAGTTATGCGAGAACTGTTTCCAGGGCAGTTGGACTTGTTACGCATTAATGTATGGTGGCCTGCACATTCATCACAGCCTGCCCCTTGTGACTTTTTATTATGAGCCCATATAATAACTGAGGTCTACAAACATTGACTAAGAACATTTAATGAACAGAAGGCTGCTACACTAATTGTAGTAACACTGGAAATTACTCGCTGAGTGATGAAGATCTTCTGAAATGGACTAGGAAATGTATATCGCAAATGAAGTCCATCATCGGGATGATATCATATTCAAAACCAATTGAAAATAAACTGTTATCCATACACATTTAGACTATTTATTCAAATTTTTACTAGCATTTACTGTTACTTTTTTGTTAACCTTTAAAATCTTGGATTTTGTTTTTTGCCGCCCCCTGTGCGAGACATTGGGTTTTTAAGGTACATTTTAATGTTTATTGACAAAATCTGATGAATCTTAAATCTTAGAAACAATACATGGATGTCACTGACTATTTCCCCTTAGCGTCATTTATTTTATTGTTTCAACTACTGGAACTCATTAGACTGTTCATTTGATGGCTTTTAAATTGATTGTAAAACGATGTAAAAGGACACTGAACTGTCTGGGACAATTAGCTGTGTGCGCTATTGAATGAGGAGAGCCCTTCTCTAAGTTGCCAGTGTGACCTACCATGCAGTTATGCAAAAATCCAGTCATTACTTATCTTCATAGAAATTGCATTTATCCTCCAATCTTAAATCTAATAGAATGATGTACTGTATCAAAGGCAACATTATGATCTAAAAATAGCACCAGTAGATGTAAAGAGTAGAGGGAGGACCTTCCTCCACTGTGATTCACCCTTTATATATGGATCACTTAACCACTGCATTGCTAACATCATGCAGAAAGTTACATTTATATCATATTATGTACACTACACACTGCCAACAAGAGGATTCATAGATAAAGTCTCAATTGAACAAATTGAATGTAAATATTAAAAAAAAAAAGGATTATACTGTATATAGAGGTGACGATGTTTCAGCACACAATAAACTGAGCTGGCAGCATACAATCTTGTAACCAGCAAGACATTAACATATAAAAGGGAACCTTGGGAGAAATTATTCACATCCCTACTCTAGAAACAGCAGAATATCAGACTCCACTCGCACAAAACTAAACGGCTGCTCTGACCAATTTGTCAAGAATCTTTCAAACATCAGTGAAATGCTCTCAGCATAGCTTCTCGGATAAATGTCTCACAAACGCAACCATCGTAATTTATATGCTCACATTTCTTATTTTCATCCTTCAGGGTTTTTGCACCAGCCACCACAGACACTTGGCTAACTATCAGGGGATTTTGGTGTAGTTTGTAATGATATATATCTTTACCATTCTCCAAGGTTTAGTACATAATCTCCTATGTGTGGATCAAGGCAAAAGTCATACCTACACTTTATTAAATGCAATTAACCAAAGAGTAAATTCAATTGTATAGGTAGAGTAATATTATTTTTTTCAACTTCTTCAGTTTCATATACATATGGTAAATTAAGGAAAGTATACCTTGTATAAGGTACACCACAATAAATATGCAGGTTCTTCTCTTTATTAAACTCTTAATCTGGGCATACACTACTGGGATTTCTCGCAGCAGTGTACGCCCAGCCGATCCCCTCACTAGCCACCCGGGACCTTTCCGGGCGGCAGGGTCAAATGCGATCCATCACATGTTGTCCTTTTACTTGTTGTCCTTTTAATTGCCTGCATGCCGGGCCAACCTCCGACAGGTCAGATGCATACAGGACCACGCATCAAACCTGTGGGCACATCACCCAATTTGGGCCGATTTCTCAGCCCATTCCGTTAGTGTATGGGGGCCTTTACCTTATGCAGTATGTGGCAACTGGAAACCTTTGTGAATGATCTTGGCAAATCCCCTGCCCAATTTGTCCATTTCCAAAAATGTTAATGCCTTTGCCAACATATTTGATTCTGGCCAGAACATCATCTTAAACCATACTTCTTGAAAGCAGTTTGTCCTTTTAGTATAGTCATCTTCTACTTTACCAGTTTGATTGCTTTTTATTAAATTTTTTGTTTTTCTTTAGACTACTTCCTGGTTACTATTACTTGTTCCCTGGTCATTCAGTCTACTTTGTAGAAATGGAGGCTGATTTTTCCAAATGTCTAGAATTCACATATAGCCAAATAAATCTACTGGGAAAAAAGTACTCCGAATACATTTCTGACTTTGTTTCTTACAGACTCTCTTATAGACAAAGGGCACATCCAATTAAGCTCAAGATTTTTGCTGCAAATTTTTTAGCGGCTATCACACACTTTTTAAATTGCCAAGGGCATGCAAACTCACGATTCTCTTGATATACGATAATCAAAAAGTCAGGCACAATCATTTTTCTGGTAATAACTGTGGGGAAGTATTTTAATGTGGAAATCAGCCTATCCCTCTTAAAACTATAAATAAACATTGGATAACAGTAAAGATGTCTACTCTCCCACAAAAAAAAAAAAAAACTCTGTGTTCTTGCAACCAGTTCTTTAATCCTGGTTTCAGTCCAGAGTTTGTGCGCATGCACAGATGCAAAACACTGGACCCCGGTGCGAATGCACGGGGACCGAAAAAATTAGAATACCCCCATAAGTCCACTCCTCCTGCCAAAGGACTTCCTCCCACAACAAAAGGGCACTAATCAATTAAACCAATGGTGAGAGGACAATCTATCCAACACTGATTCATAATAATTTCCCTCTTTAGTTTTTACAAGTAGTTTAAATTCTGTAAAAAACAAAGAGGGAAATTATTATGAATCAGTGTTGGATAGATTGTCCTCTCACCATTGGTTTAATTAATTAGTGCCCTTTTGTTGTGGGAGGAAGACCTTTGGCAGGAGGAGTGGAGGATTATTCTAATTTGTTACATACTGAATTACCTATAAGTTTCAAAGCTGCACTACAGAAATACAAGGCACCAGTAACTGTTGGGTAATGTAGTCAAATTGCCTATCAGTGTAAAATACAGATTCTCAAAGTCAGTCCTCAGGACCCCATACAGTGCATGTTTTGCAGTTTTTCTCACAGAATCACAAGTGAAATAATTAGCTCCACCTGTGGCTCTTTTAACCCCTTCATGACAGAGCCAGTTTGTGCCTTCATGACAGAGCCCTTTTTTTCAAATCTGACATGTCTCACTTAAGTGGTGATAACTTTTTTTTGCTTTTACTTATCCCAGTGATTTTGAGATTGTTTTCTCGTGACACATTGTACTTCAAGTTAGTGGTAAATTTGGGTCGATACAGTCTGTGTTTTTTTGTGAAAAATACCAAAATATCGTGAAAAAATGGAAAATTTAGCAATTTGCAAAATGTTAAATTTTCTGCTTGTGAGACAAATAATCATACCACTCAAAATAGTTAATAACTAACATAGACCATATGTCTACTTTATGTTTCCATCATTATTTCAACTTCCTTTTAATTTTTTTGGACACTAGGAGGCTTACAATATGAATAGCAAATTCTCAAATTTTCAAGAAAATTTCAAACACTGATTTTTTTAGGGACCAGTTCAGTTCTGATGTGACTTTGAGGGACTTGTATGTGAGACACCCCCATAAATGATGCCATTTCAAAAACTGCACCCCTCACAGTATTCAAAACAGCATTTTGGAAGTTTGTTAACCCTTTAGGTGTTTCACAGGAATTAAAACAAAGTGTAGGTGAAATTTCAAAATTTCTTTTTTTTTGCAGAGTTTCAATTTTAATACATTTTTCTAACGAATACAGTAGATTTTACTAGAGAAATGTGACTAAAAATTGATTCCCCCAATTATTTTGTTTTCAAAAATATCCTATATGTGGCCCTAGTGTGCACGTTGACCAAACCACAGGCTTCATAATAGAAGGAGCACCTACTTGATTTTGGAGCCTCCTTTTTATGAGATTTTTTTTTAGGCACCATGTAGGTTTCTAGGCACCATAAGTGCTAAAAGTTAGGAACCTCCCCCACAAGTCACCCCATTTTGCAATCTACACCCCTCAGGGAATTCATCTAGGGGTATAGTGTACATTTCAAACCCCCAGGGGTTTCACCAATTTTGGTACAACTGGGCTGTGAAAATGAAAAATTACATTTTTTTACACAAACATGCACTTCTGGCTCAAATTTTTTTTTATTTTCACAAGGAATGAAGGAGACAAAGCACCCCAAAGTCTGTGCCCCAATTTCTCCCGAGTACGGCAATGCCTCACATGTGACCAAAAAATACCAGTTGGGCGCATGGCAGGACTCAGAAGGGAAGGAGTGATTTTTGGATTTTGCAGCACAGATTTTGGTGGAATGAATGGTGGGTGCTATGTTGCATTAGCAAGACTCCCAAAGCACCAATACAGTGGAACCCCCCCACAAGTCACCCCATTTTGCAAAGTACACCCCTCAGGGAATTCATCTAGGGGTATAGTGTACATTTCAAACCCCCAGGGGTTTCACCAATTGTGGTACAACTGGGCTGTGAAAATGAAAAATTACATTTTTTTACACAAACATGCACTTCTTGCTCAAAATTTTTCATTTTCACAAGGAATGAAGGAGACAAAGCACCCCAAAGTCTGTGCCCCAATTTCTCCCGAGTACGGCAATGCCTCACATGTGACCAAAAAATACCAGTTGGGCGCATGGCAGGACTCAGAAGGGAAGGAGTGATTTTTGGATTTTGCAGCACAGATTTTGGTGGAATGAATGGTGGGTGCTATGTTGCATTAGCAAGACTCCCAAAGCACCAATACAGTGGAACCCCCCCACAAGTCACCCCATTTTGCAAAGTACACCCCTCAGGGAATTCATCTAGGGGTATAGTGTACATTTCAAACCCCCAGGGGTTCCACCAATTGTGGTACAACTGGGCTGTGAAAATGAAAAATTAAATTTTTTTACACAAACATGCACTTCTGGCTCAAAATTTTTCATTTTCACAAGGAATGAAGGAGACAAAGCACCCCAAAGTCTGTGCCCCAATTTCTCCCGAGTACGGCAATGCCTCACATGTGACCAAAAAATACCAGTTGGGCGCATGGCAGGACTCAGAAGGGAAGGAGTGATTTTTGGATTTTGCAGCACAGATTTTGGTGGAATGAATGGTGGGTGCTATGTTGCATTAGCAAGACTCCCAAAGCACCAATACAGTGGAACCCCCCCACAAGTCACCCCATTTTGCAAAGTACACCCCTCAGGGAATTCATCTAGGGGTATAGTGTACATTTCAAACCCCCAGGGGTTTCACCAATTGTGGTACAACTGGGCTGTGAAAATGAAAAATTACATTTTTTTACACAAACATGCACTTCTGGCTCAAAATTTTTCATTTTCACAAGGAATGAAGGAGACAAAGCACCCCAAAGTCTGTGCCCCAATTTCTCCCGAGTACGGCAATGCCTCACATGTGACCAAAAAATACCAGTTGGGCGCATGGCAGGACTCAGAAGGGAAGGAGTGATTTTTGGATTTTGCAGCACAGATTTTGGTGGAATGAATGGTGGGTGCTATGTTGCATTAGCAAGACTCCCAAAGCACCAATACAGTGGAACCCCCCCACAAGTCACCCCATTTTGCAAAGTACACCCCTCAGGGAATTCATCTAGGGGTATAGTGTACATTTCAAACCCCCAGGGGTTTCACCAATTGTGGTACAACTGGGCTGTGAAAATGAAAAATTACATTTTTTTACACAAACATGCACTTCTGGCTCAAAATTTTTCATTTTCACAAGGAATGAAGGAGACAAAGCACCCCAAAGTCTGTGCCCCAATTTCTCCCGAGTACGGCAATGCCTCACATGTGACCAAAAAATACCAGTTGGGCGCATGGCAGGACTCAGAAGGGAAGGAGTGATTTTTGGATTTTGCAGCACAGATTTTGGTGGAATGAATGGTGGGTGCTATGTTGCATTACCAATACAGTGGAACCCCCCCACAAGTGACCCCATTTTGCAAACTACACCCCTCAGGGAATTCATCTAGGGGTATAGTGTACATTTCAAACCCCCAGGGGTTTCACCAATTTTGATACAACTGGGCAGTGAAAATGAAAAATTACATTTTTTTACACAAAAATGCAGTTCTGGCTCAAAATTTGTCATTTTCACAAGGAATGAAGCAGACAAAGCACCCCAAAATCTGTGCCCCCATTTCTCCAGAGTACGGCAATGCCTCACATGTGACCAAAAAATACCAGTTGGGTGCATGGCAGGACTCAGAAGGGAAGGAGTGATTTTTGGATTTTGGAGCACAGATTTTGGTGGAATGAATGGTGGGTGCTATGTTGCATTACCAATACAGTGGAACCCCCCCACAAGTGACCCCATTTTGCAAACTACACCCCTCAGGGAATTCATCTAGGGGTATAGTGTACATTTCAAACCCCCAGGGGTTTCACCAATTTTGATACAACTGGGCAGTGAAAATGAAAAATTACATTTTTTTACACAAAAATGCAGTTCTGGCTCAAAATTTGTCATTTTCACAAGGAATGAAGGAGACAAAGCACCCCAAAATCTGTGCCCCCATTTCTCCAGAGTACGGCAATGCCTCACATGTGACCAAAAAATACCAGTTGGGTGCATGGCAGGACTCAGAAGGGAAGGAGTGATTTTTGGATTTTGGAGCACAGATTTTGGTGGAATGAATGGTGGGTGCTATGTTGCATTACCAATACAGTGGAACCCCCCCACAAGTGACCCCATTTTGCAAACTACACCCCTCAGGGAATTCATCTAGGGGTATAGTGTACATTTCAAACCCCCAGGGGTTTCACCAATTTTGATACAACTGGGCAGTGAAAATGAAAAATTACATTTTTTTACACAAAAATGCAGTTCTGGCTCAAATTTTGTCATTTTCACAAGGAATGAAGGAGACAAAGCACCCCAAAATCTGTGCCCCCATTTCTCCAGAGTATGGAAATGCCTCACATGTGACCAAAAAATACCAGTTGGGTGCATGGCAGGACTCAGAAGGGAAGGAGTGATTTTTGGATTTTGCAGCTCAGATTCTGGTGGAATGAATGGTGGGTGCTATGTGGCATTAGCAAGACCCCCGAAGCACGGTGAAATGATGAACCTAATAATCCATAGATGTGTGGTATATTTTGAAACACTCCTTTATACATAGGCCGGGTTTGTCGGGGCAAGTTTCACAGTGGAAAATAGTTTCCTTTCTTATTCCCTTTTTATAGCAAACTTTGCACCTTTTTTGTGTCCTGCCCTTTCTTGCAGTGGAGGGGATTTCGTTGGGAAAATGCTGCCCTGGTACAATACGGGGGCCAGTACTAGAAGTACTGGGGCCCTCTGCCTGCTGGTTCCCAAATATTAGGCCCTTTATGACTTCCTCTTGAAAGTGCATAAATGTCCCCCTCTGGCCGGTAGAACGGAATAGCACGTAAGCGTTATACAGTGCCATCTGGATGATATACACGGCCAGCTTCTTGTACCAGATATTTGTTTTCCGCAGGGCACTGTACGGCTTCAGTACCTGATCTGAAAGATCCACTCCGCCCATGTACTTATTGTAATCTAGGATACAATTTGGTTTTGAGGTGTGGGTACTGGTACCTCGTACAGGGATGGAGGTGGTACTGTCTCCATGAATTGTTGTCAGTATAAGGACATCCCTCTTGTCCTTATATTTGACCAACAACATATTTTCGGTGCATATTCCCCTGCTTTCACCCCTTCTTAGTACTTGGGCAATGTGCGTTTTGGGGAGGCCTCTTTGGTTCTTGCGCACAGTACCGCAAGCTGCTGTACCTCTTGAACCAAGGGCCTTAAACAGGGGGATGCTAGTGTAAAAGTTATCCACATAGAGGTGATAACCCTTATCCAGGAAGGGGTGCATTAAATCCCAGACAATTTTTCCACTAACACCTACGAGGGAGGGGGGGCATTCTGGCGGTTCAATTCTTGAATCCTTCCCTTCATATACCCTAAACTTGTGGGTGTACCCTGTGGTGCTTTCACACAGCTTATACATTTTTATGCCATACCTTGCCCTCTTACTGGGAAGGTACTGGCGGAATTTAACCCTTCCTTTAAAATGTATAAGGGACTCGTCGATACTAATACATTTATCAGGGATGTATAGCTCTGCAAATTTGGCACTGAAATGATCAATGACCGGCCTGACTTTGAATAGCCTGTCAAAGGTGGGATCATCTCTGGGTGGGCACTGTGCATTATCGGTGTAATGTATAAATTTATGGATCGTCTCAAATCGAGCCCGGGGCATGGCCATACGGTAAAATGGGGTGCTGTACAGAACATCTGTACTCCAATATTGCCTAATTTGTGGCTTTTTTACTATGCCCATATGAAACACCAGACCCCAAAACGTCATCATCTCTACTGCATCTACAGGGGTCCACCTAGCAAATGATGACGTGGGGTTTTGAGCAATAAACTGCTGGGCATATAAATTAGTTTGGTCCACCATTAAATTTATAAAATCATCAGAGAAAAATAATTTGAAAAAGTCAATTTCTCTGAGACCTGTGGAATCAAATTGGATTCCTGGCATGGCCAAAAACTCAGGAACCTGGGGCTCAAAATTGTCTGGTGGTGGGGTCCATACGAGATCAATTATTGGGGGGGGGTCTCAGCTGCTCTACGGGGGCGTCTTTGAGGGGGTCCCTCATCACCAGAGGAGGAAGAGGAGCTTAAGACGAATCCTTCAAATTCCCCGCTTGCCTCACTGGCTGTGTCAGAGTCAGAGGCAAGCATGGCATATGCCTCCTCCACTGAATACATTCTTCTGGATGACTGGGATGACATTTGGGATGACATTTGGGATGACATTTGGGATGCCATTTTTATTTTTGTGTTACTGGTAGTGAAATGTTTCAACACGTGTATAGTGTAGGGGGGGGGGTACAAACTTTATTTCAACCCGGGGGGTATGTAGTGTGTAGTGTGTATGTAGTGCAGAAAAAAAAAAATACTTTATACAAAAAAAAAAAAATTGAAGGGGTTAAAAAAAAAAAAATTGAAGGGGTTAAAAAAAAAAAATTGAAGGGGTTAAAAAAACAAAAAAAAAGGTCCTGTGCCAAAAATTGAGCACAGATGTTGGTCAGTAACGTCCGTCACTGAACAGCGCTCAAAGGCAACAGGAATTTGATCAAAAAAAAAAAAATAGATCAACCCTGTGCCGAAAAAGCTGATCAGTGATGTACGTCACTGATCAGCGCACAGTGGCCACAGGACACCCACAAAATCACAGTGTGTGTAAAAAAAAAATTAAAAAAAGACCACACAGCACCCACAAAAAAAAAAAAGGTGATCAGTGATGCGACACTGATTACCAGTGAGGGGCAGCAGGTGCACAACCTTTGGTGCAACTGACAGTGCAACTGGCAGCAACTGACAGGTATATATAAAAAAAAAAAACCTCTGCGCCCCCAAAAAGTTGCTGATCACCTCAGATATAGTGATCAGCACAAAAGGCGGGGGTAGCAGACACAAAATATACACTCTCTATCACTCTCTGTCACTATCTCTCTCTATCTCTCTATCTCTCACTATCTATCACTATCTATCACTCTATGACACTGCAGCAGCAGCACTGACAGTTATATATATAAAAAAAAAAACCTGCACCCCCAAAAAGGGGGGGTAGCAGACACAAAATATAGCTCTCTCTGTCACTATCTCTCTATCTCTCTCTATCTCTCTCTCTATCTCTCTATCTCTCTATCACACTGCAGCAGCAGCAGGAAGTCTCAGGAAGTCAGATCCAGGAAGCGTCCAGCACGCTACAAGCAGTGATCAAGTGATCAGGTAAGGTATTTGCAAGGATCAGGTAAGTATTAGCAAGGATCAGGTCAGTATCACGGCAGATAGGCACGGTGACCGCTCTGCACGCTATTCCAGACCGGAATGGCGTCTGCAGCGCAGTCACCGTTAGTTTAAATGTCGCGCCTTGGCTGTGATTGGTCCGTGGGTCCCACGGACCAATCACAGCCTTGGGGGCAGGTGGGGTGAGGGTGGGGTGAGGTGTCATCGTCACCGATGACCCCCTCATGCCCCCTGATGCCCGGCGGTGATTGACACCTGTGTTACCGAGCGTCTGATTCGCTGGTAACACAGGAAAACGCTGTGAATGGCTGTTCACACTGAACAGCCAATCACAGCGATCGCCGTCGGGGGGGCGGCATCGCAGCCCCCCCTGGGCATGCAGGGACATGTCTGCTGTCAGGGACAGCAGACATCGTCCCTCTGTCACTGCGTCTCTAGACGCAGTGACAGTTTAAAGTCATGACGTATATATACGTCATGTGTCGGGAAGTACTTCCCGGCCATGACGTATATATACGTCAAATGTCGTGAAGGGGTTAAAATGTGTCAATGAGTAATGAATGCACCTGTGCACCTGCAGGATGACCTGAAAAACGTGAACTGCGTGGGGTCCTGAGGACCGAGTTTGAGAACCCCTGGTTTAAAAGATGGGATATAGAAATATAAGACAGCAGTATCTGATGGGTAGTACATTTACCCATGGATGATAAGAACTGAACAGTTACATCACAGTCCATTTACCGCCGGCCGTGCAAAAGCCCGCCCCCCCTCCCTGCAGCACTGCAAATGGATGTTTTGCATAAACATCCATTTGCAGGCTTGCGTGGGGACCTGAAATTATTTGATGGTCCCAGCTTTTCATGGGCATGCCCAGGTAACGCCCCTTGCCCTCCTGCCCCGAGGGTGTCTGCAGTGAAGACCTGCACATGCACATATTCATTTATGAGATCTTCACCATCGAACTCCGAAGTACGAGGGAGTTTGTTAACCAGAATGACCCCCTTTAGGTGTAGAATTACATTTTTGCATTTACCTAACTTACAATTTGTGTGCCTATATCAATCACATAAAGGTTTATTTTCCAATGGAAGATATTTCTATGATGTTTTCTCATTGGAGAATAAATAACGACCCGAAAACAGAAAAAGTAACTATTCTGGACGTGTTTTATGCTATTTTGGAAATAACTGAATCGAGAGTGGCCTGTATCAGGTCCATTTTGTCTATGGTTGGTAAGTGTTTTATTGTCATATCCAATGTCTGGGGTTGACTGTTTTCCAGTTTTCCCCATTGGTCAGATTGTATAGAGGTAGTGGCAGGGGTTTGTTCTTGTGGCTGAGATTTTTTAGGCGACCTCTGTTTACATCTCTGCGTGTTGTGCTGTGACTGAAAATTTACTTCCACCGGCTCACCTAGGGAGCTGCCTTTTAGGATTCTCCCTTACACTCAGGGCAAGCATGATGTGGCGAGGGCCATCGAGTCACTCCACGGGGGGCTTGAGGTGATGTGGCAAGGGCCGCCAAGTCACTCCATGGGAGGTGGGAGGGGGGGTGTCATGCGGCGGCCGCCGAGTCGCTCCACTGGGGGGAAAGTTGTGGCCACTGCCACCACTGAGTTGCTCTCCATGGGGGGTGGGGGGGATTTGCAACCAGCCCCCGCTGCTCATCCACTCTATGGCAAGAGGGGGGGGTTGCGGCCACCACAGAATCGCTGGGGGGGAAGGGTGGTGGTGCGGGCACCTCTCACTTTCATCCAGGGGGGGGACCTGCTCCCAAGTGCCTCCCTCTAGTGGCTGGCGCCCCCAGGCAAATGCCTAAAGCTGCCTAGTGGTGGCGCTGGCCCTGCCTAATCCACAATAAAACAGCACGATAAAAGTAAAAAGAAAGAAAAACAGAAATCCATATGACACTGGTCACCGATATGCCTTGAATCAGATTGAACAAATAGATGTTAAATGGCCCAGCCTATTCCTCAGGTCTTTTATCATAAGAAAACTGCACTCTATCCAACGAAGCCTTCCAATATCCTGGTGCAAACAAAAGGTACTCTTTTATCAATCCCTTTACTTATGAATCAAAATACACCTCACTCAGCAGTTTCAAGACTGTGATTGAAATACTTTATAAGATTGTCAGCTGGTTAATTTGAAAGTGAGCACTTTTCCATTTTAACAAGGTTTAGCATAGTTTTTCAGACATAACACGTACAGAAAAGTCAAGTCACAAAAATAAGATAGAAGTACAAATATCCATAGGAGGTTCACAGTTTTGATGACAATATCCACAGGCACTTCTATACCTTCCCACACACTGATCCTTTTAAGCAGGAATGGATTAAACTAGGCTGTATCTTAATTGTAGCCAACTTAGCCCATGTGGCTGAATAGTCCTCCTTTTGATTATTCTCTTAATGATACACCTTCTCCTTGGTTTATATAAAGACATACTAGCCAATGGCGCTGACATTAAGTTTTCAAGGGTGGGATACACTTCAAGGGGTACCCCTTTCCCCAGTACTCCTCTGTCTTAGTTTCCCTTGGAAGTCCCACAACAAAATCCCAGCCCATGTCACACAGGCCCATCCTTGGCACAATGCAGACTATTGGATAGCTATTTAGCCATTTGTGATTTTATTTACAGAAGCCATAAAGCTGTCCACAAAGTTTGATGTAAGGAGGCTCAATAGCCAATTCATAAACAGTCTTCCCTTGAACATAGCAGCAGTCGGGGAGAAGTCACTACAATTTACCAGCACCAGTGTATGCTCTTTCTATATTCACATTTTCCTTTCTTTCGGGCCTTGGTCTGTTAGGTCTGACTCTCGGGAGACTTATAGTGCTTGTAAGGCACAACCTGCAAGTAAGTATGGAACCTCCCCTGGCTCCGCAGCACAAACCCACCCCCCAAAAGGACCTGAAAGGATCCTAAAGAGGTTTAAATAAGTCCTCAATCATTTCATGGAGTCCCTGCCTTTAGCCTAGATCCTGGTGTTCTCACAGGGAGGCTTATACTATTGCTGACGTGTTAAACATCACATGCAGGTTCTCTTGTCACCTTCATCTCTGCTGGGCTGTGACACTCCTCATCCAGAACAAGAATCCTCCTTTACCCAAAAAGGCTGTCCTATTTCTCTCTTGGACCAGTATTATACATTATAATTGATGGTTATACCCCTGGATACTTTTTTCTGCTAAAAAAAAAACAAACTTTTTTTAAATGTCTCAATTTAATCTGCTATTACACCCTTCTGTCAGAAGGATCCATATCTTAACTGCCCTTACTGTAAAGAAACCTTTCCTTTGCTCAGCGTGAGTAGAGCATCAGGCTCCTATCACTCAGATGGAGCCAGCATTTTGGTGTCACCCCATGCAAGGTGACACCTAGGATCGGCCAACACCCACACACCCCTAGTGATGCCACTAATGTTACAGTATTTTCTCATGTATTAGCTTGATAAATATTCCCCAATGTGACTAATTCAAAACACATTTATTTTACACTTTAAATTTTCAAACTGCTTAAACTACATCTGCCAGTAAATAATTGCCACTAAGAAGCATCTTCAGGGACTTCCGGTTCCGGCTCCTTGATGAGAGGAGGCTGAACTCTGCAGCTCCGCTCACAAGGCCGCCCAAAGCAACTTTTACAAGGCAATTTCGCCTCCCAGACGCCGCAACCCACCACCCCTTCCTCCCTAGAAGCTCACCACTGCATGGAGGAACAGCTTGCAGCGATGCTCGCCTCCAAAAGCCGCGCACAGCGCGAGGCTGAAAAGAAAGCAAGAGAATCCGAGATGGCGCCCAGCTTTTCAGACGCCGCGCCCGGACCCCTTCTGGTGCCTCCTGACACCCCAGCACGCCGGACATCACCCACAGTGGGGACACTATCGCAGCCCCTCTCCTAACGGAAGATAGCTCTGCAGACTCTGTACAGGTACTTCCGGCGCCCTCACACCCAGTCACATATGGGGATATGGTACAAGCCATAAGAATAGCCATTGGTCCTTTATTAAAAGAGCAAACCGCAGATATTAAACATCAGATTGCTCAACTTACCCAGAGGACACTGATAAATGAACACAGGGTGGGAGAAAACTTTATGGCAATTGCAGAATTAAAACAAGAGTCACACAGGCACACCAAGGAGCTGTATCAGGTCCATAACAGGCTTCAGGACCTGGAAAACAGGTCCAGAAGAAATAACCTGAGGATAATTGGCCTGCCAGAATCAGTCAAGGGTCAAAACCTCTATGACTTTATAAAAATTACACTCCCAAACCTGCGTCAGATACAAGATCGCTGCTCAGATATGGTTTTGGAGAGGGCTCACAGGCTAGGCCCCCAGCGTTCACAGGAGAGAGCCAGACCCAGGGCTGTAATCTTTAAACTACTTAACTATCTCCATAAGGAGTTAATCTGGAGTGCCTCCCGCAGACACAGGAACATCGAATGGGAGGGGAATAAAATACTACTATTCCAAGATTTCTCAGCAGAAGTCGCTAAGGCGAGGAAAGATTTCTCCCAGATATGCTCTAGGCTGATCAAAGCTGAAAGAAAATTTGCACTTCTATTCCCGGCCAAGCTGCGCATTTTCGATGGGAACTCGTACAAAGACTTCTCTACCCCCCCAGATGCGGAGCAATACCTTGATAAGGAGGCTCAGACCCACACTTCGCCCCGCTCTATGTCCGAATGTGACTAAAGCAACTACACATTCTGTTCCAGAGATACTCAACTAGCTTCACCTATCTTTAATCCACACCCCCTCCCAGCTATAAACGGTCCGAAGATCATCACGCAAAGACACCCATATACCGTTTTTACTGTGTAGATAAGTCGTGACCTACCTGGGAACCCCACCCCTCAACCCCCCTAGCACATACATGGAGGAATCAAACACCTAGACTACCCGTGTAATTATTTCTTCTTCTCCCCAGACCTCCACGCACTTTCTCAGCTGCTGTAATTGGGGTAGACATATCCCCCCCCCCCCCTTCCCCCTATCGTCTGCCACCTCACCCAGTCCGGAGACAGGATATAAACCCCCAGCTCCAAACTACAGCGTTCAAGAGTCCTTCCCCGGACGTTTTGATTTCTCATCCCCCCCCCCTCATGTTGGCGTTACAGTTCGTAATTAAGCTTTATGGGCAAAAGTGCCTTGGGAGCTTTGTGCGTTCCCATCTGTGATGCACAAGGTTGCATTTTCTAGTTCTTCTTCCCCCGAAAGTTTATTTGTTATAAGATTAATGGAAATGTTTTCCTTTTTTCTCTTCTTTATCTGCTTTTCTTCTCTGCTCCTCTCCCAACCTTTTCTTCCCTCCCCACCTCCCCCCCCCAGCGCGTCTACATGTGTCAGATTACCTTATGTGAGTATAAAACCATTGGATACCTCTTATGTTGATGTTTTATGTCTGTTAAGTTAGCCTCCTGGAATGTAGGTGGGATTAATTCCCCCTGCAAGCGAAAGAAAATTCTATTATATCTAAATAAATTACGGGCTGATATTGCGTGCCTTCAGGAGACACACTTGACTGCTGCCGAGTCTCTTAAATTGTCCATCCTGGGATGAAAGGTACAAGCCTCGGCCCCATACAATTCCAAGGCGAGAGGCTTAGTGATATTATCTAGAGCAGGGGTGTCAAACACAAGGCCCGCGGGCCAAATCCGGCCTGCCAGACCTCTTCATGTGGCCCGCGCAGCCGCCGCCTCTTCAGCGCATGCGCGGCAGCCTTCAAGCCAGAGAACGTCTGCCCTCTAGCGCAGTGCTGCCGGTCGTCAACCCCTCCTCCGCTCCCACCTGCTGTATAGGAGCCAGAGAGAGGAAAGAGCAGGTCCGTCATGGTGAATGGTGCTGCTGCTGCTGTGCGCTCCAGGTCACTTACTGCTGAGTGTGCACTGCACAGTGACCGGGAGCACGCTGCCCCCCACTCCTGGATAGATAGTGCGAGGAGCGCTACTCACAGGAGGGAGGGGGAAATGCGCCTGTGTGAGAGTGCAGCTGTGTCCTTGGTGGTGGAGCAGCTCAGACTTGAGTGGACGCATCAGAGCGGGTAAGTGTCAAACTCTCTGCCTATGTGTGTGTGTTTGCACTGGCACATTGCAGCCCATCATTAATTGCTGTGTCCCATGATAATAAGCAGGACATATGCCCTAAGACTGAGTGCTGCCCCCCTGTGCAGGCAGCGTGTGCCCTAATGCACTGCAGTTCACAGCAATAGCAGGAGGGAAATGCTACTGCTGAGTATACAATAATTGAATGCAGTGACAATAATTTATGATAATAAAGAGTGGACACATAGTCCTACAGATACAACCGTCCCTTTGAGGGTGACCAAACTGCTGATGCAGCCCCCGATGAATTTGAGTTTGACACCCCTGATCTAGAGGCTCAGTCCCAGTGAAGGTGGGGCATATAGAACCTGATCCAGAAGGCCGTTTTCTGTTGTGTCATTTAACAATTTCTGATAAAACTTATGTTTGTGTTAATGTCTACGCTCCAAATGTTTATTCAAAATTTTTTTTAGATAAACTTGTCTCCTTGATATCCCCTCACTTGCATCTCCCATTATTATTATGTGGTGATCTCAATATGTTAGCCCACCCTGTGTTAGACAAACAGGTGCAGACTAAGACCAAAAGACGCCAACCCAAGTTTGGCGTGACAGCATTGGCCTCAAAACTCCACCTTGTGGACGTATGGCGCACACTTCACCCCACTGATTCTGAATTTACATGCCTCTCGGCATCCACGGGAGGCCTCTCCCGAATAGACTATATTCTGGCATCGTCCACTCTGTTACCAAATATTGAAGAGTCTACAATAGAGACCATAACACTCTCCGACCATGCTGTGACCTGGGTAAAACTGGCCCTCACCCCCGAGCCTTCCATGTTAGGTGCCCACCTACCTTGGCCTCCTCTGCCTCACTGAGAGAGGAGGTGCTGAAGGCGTGGGAAAATTATCACAAGGATAACTCAGAAACCCTCACCTCCAACCCTATACTATATTGGCAGGCCTCTAAAGCGGTCATTAGAGGCGCAATAATATCCCTCTCCACACACCAAAAGCGTAGGTTAACCGCAGATTACATCTCAACACAAACTGCTCTCACTGATGCATATCAAGCATATAAATCCCACCCCTCCCCACAAAATCGTAGCACTTATAACCTAACTAGAGCCCATTTTGATAAACTACTTACCAAACTTGAGGCACGATATACTTTTAAAAAAGAATATAAATTCCACAAATATGGCAACAAGTCAAGCAGGCTTCTAACAAACCTCCTGCAGGGACAAAAACCCCCATCCATGATTCATCCCTTAACTAAACCTGATGGCACCCGTACCACATCCAATAACCAAATAGCAGAAGTCCTGAATAAATTTTATGCTGATCTATACTCTCTCCCGATCTCAGAGGTCAATCACGAGACCACTTTTGGGAAAACATTACATTGCCTCAACTAGATGAAGGGACAAAAGAAAATATTATTTCTGAAATTACGCTAGATGAAGTCACCAATGCTATCTCCCATTTAAAACCAGGAAAAGCCCCTGGACCTGACGGCTTCACGGCCGAGTATTATAAACTTCTTTTACCCCATATAGCCCCGTTCATCACCTCTATGTTTAATGCCATCCTACACTCCAAAACTCTCCCAATGTTGTTCAACTCTGCTAATATCCGGGTAATACCTAAACCGGGTAGAGACCTCTCGGGCCCGGCCTCATACAGACCTATATCCCTGTTAAACCTGGATTATAAGCTTTTAACTAAAATTCTTTCAGATAGATTGAAGCCGTGGTGCCTAACTTGGTCCACCCCGACCAGACTGGATTTGTTGCTGGGAGACATCCGGTGACGAATATCAGGAAGGTTCTAACAGTACTCTCCCAATCCCAGGGTTCTGTGTCGGGGCCTTCGAGGGCCATTCTCTCCTTGGATGCCGAGAAGGCCTTTGACATGGTCCACTGGGACCACCTATATTTTACCCTTAACCGATTTGGCTTTCCAGAGGTATTTATATCATGGCTACAAACTCTGTATGAGGCCTCGTCTTCGAGAATTATCTGCAATGGCTCCATCTCGGAACCTTTCAAAGTACTCCGAGGTACAAGACAGGGCTGCCCCTTGTCCCCTCTTTTATTTGCCCTCGCTTTGGAACCCCTAGCTGTCGCTCTCCGCTCATCTCCCCTCTATACAGGCATTAAGGTAGGACACTCAGATGTACGTGTGTCTCTTTTTGCTGATGACATGCTACTTTTCTTGTCAAACCCCCAACATTCAATCCCCACATCCTTAGAGATCATCACTCAGTTTGGAGCCTTTTCAGGTTATAAAATAAATATAGGGAAATCCGAACTACTTACCATCTCTGGCCTACCCCCGGAGTTCCCAAATAGACCAGATTTAAATACCATTAGAATACAGCCCTCCCATATCAAATATCTCGGCATCCTCATACCAAGCAAACTTGAAAACCTATATAAATTAAACTTTACCCCCACTATACTGAAAATAACCAACTCCCTGGAAGGATGGAAGGATCTCCCTTTGTCCCTACTAGGACGCACAGAGGTAGTAAAAACTATCCTGCTCCCTAAGCTTACATATGTCATGCAGCTTCTTCCAATCAGTATCTCCAGAAAAGATGCCCTACATACCACAAAAAAATGCAGCTCCTTTATCTGGCACTCAAAGAAGCCTAGAATATCAATCCAAAAGTTGCAACAACCTAAACAACTCGGAGGCCTGGGTTTCCCTGATCTACTTCTTTACTCCAAAGCCCTGCTCAATAGATATGCTCTAGATTGGATCCTTGACCGAGACCATTATGCCATCCCAGATCTAGATAAAGCGATGTTTTTTCCTTATTCACCATGTGCGCTGCTTCACTCCCCCAAAAACTTAATCCCGACCCTGATACACTCCAATGTCTTTTTTAAAGATACATATGAGGCGTGGCACTTCTTATGTAAAACTCTCAAAAAGAATCCTTCTAATTCCCCTTGGCTGACAATCTGGGGGAACCCGATGTTCACCCCGACTGTGAATTCTGCTGTCTTTAACCGCATCAAGGCAAAGGGACTATACCTCACTTCCCAAGTCTATGACCCGGGAGGAGATATATACACTTTCTCACAGCTACGGGAGAACTTTGGACTTCCCCACAGCACTCTATTCCCTATCATGCAACTCACGCACTACATTAAATTCCTCCCAACTGACACATTCACCCAAAACTCTCTAGACCCATTTTACAGGATCACCTCTAAATTCCAATCCAAAAAATTCAAAACGAGATTGATTTACGCTGAATTACTAGCCCCCCTCACCGAACCCCTCTGGTCCCGCATCACGCAATCATGGGCCCAAGACCTCCCAGACATGCTATCCCAGGATACTCTATTTAAATATCACAAAGACATAATGAGCACATTGAGATCCTCTTTATTGCAGGAAACACACATCAAGACACTCAACAGAGCATACATATCTCAAGCTCAAAGGAGCCATTATGTAGATGGGGAGACAGGTCAATGCCCAAAATGCAGAGGCAGCTCCGCGACGATATTTCATAATCTGTGGACCTGCGGACACATCAAAAAATATTGGAACAAAATCATTAATTACATCAAGACTCATTTTGACATCTCCCCCCCTCTTCACCCTATACCTATGCTATTTGCCAACTTTGATCTATGGCAACTAACTGCCTCACAGGCTCGACACATACAGTACCCTTCCTTACTATATTGGTAACGGCAGCAAAGAAACTGATCCTCAAACAATAAATCTCCCCTCACACCCCCTCTTTACAAAATCTACTTCTCATGATATCCAAAATAATGTACTTCGATAAGTATGACTCCTCTTTACCGAGGTCAACCAGTACAGGATTTTTCAGAAGATGGGAACATTATGAGAGAATCTCAGAAATGCAGGCTACTTGATCAGATGCACTTCTACTGATGTTTACAAAAGGTTTTGACTCCTGAAGTGGTACTCACTGTAATAACAAACAGACAAAGGGCGTGCTACTCCAAGTTACCCCCCCCCCCTCCCTTCCCTCCTCTCCCCTCTTCTATTCCACTTTTCCTACTATTTTCAACTCTCTTTTAAGTGCCTTAAATGATGTGTTTTTGAAGAAAGTACTTAGTGTTATTTTTATACTCAGAGTTGATAAGGTCAGCTACATTCTGTTTAAATGACCACTGTATCGAAAGGGATACTGTTATAACCGACAGATTAATTGCAGGGCTGTGTCCCTACCCCGGCAAAAGCACAATATACCGGATCCCTCATAGAAGCCATATGTGGTACATATGACCATACAGCAAACAAGGGCCAAATGCAAAGACCTATGCCGGCTTACATTCTCTGTTATGATCACTCTGTATGTTGTTTGTTTTGAAGATTGTTACTGATACTGTACCTTTTATACAGACTCATTTGTATGCACTTTAAAATCAATAAAATTTGTTTGAAAAAAAAAAAAAAGAAGCATCTTCAGAAATAGCCATGAAAGTATTTCTGATTTTCTTTTACACAATTTTGCTGTTTTTTTTCTCTCCAATTTGTGTTTATATGACACTTCAAACTTTGATATTTTGATTACTGGCATATTTTGAAACATTTTTCAAGTCATAGAAGAAATTACTTTATGTCATTCAGCGTCCAGTTCTGTCTCATTGCTTGGGGCGGAAACGCCTTTCTCATCAGTGTTTGTCAGTGACAGTTAAGACAAACTACACAGAAGGTTACATCTTTACCATGCCGTGGCTTTGGTAAATGACAGTATGAAGGTCCTTTGTCACCCAACAGACTATTGTGGGACTTGATGTCACATTCTGTTACAAAATGTGACAGTTGTACTGACAGTGGAGTCTGTGCGTCTGTGCACTGCTTGCGGAGAACAGCAAAACTTGATGGAGCGTATGGCAGTGGTTGCTGATAAGAGGTGGACTGGGAATAAACTGTCACTGTGCTTCTAGAGGAGACTGTTCTACCTTCTGTTTATGTTAAGGTGTCGGTACGTAATGTAAGGGGCGTGCTTCCTGTTTATTTGTTCCTTTGGGCTTACGGCACATTCAGAGCAGACCTTTTTGAGTCTCCCCTTTGTCTTACATTTTTGGTGCATACCATAGGCAAACACTGGTGAGGAAAGTCAACTGGAAACACCTCCCGGTGAGCAGCTTAAGTCATGACACAATAGCAGTAGTACATATACTACATTTTACTACACTATGGCATCAGCATGCAATAAAAGGGACAGCATGGATCACCTAAGCATGTCCAGTGGTAATAGCTTCTCCTATCCAGTCTGCTATTGATAGATCTCGGTGCTTCATCAGTGCACCAGGGAGCAGCTGCCAGCAAACAGAGACAGGCCTATTGACATGAGGTGGTAAAATGTTTTTTGAAAGCTCAGTTCCCTCACATACTGTACCCGGACACCCCCAATCAGAACTCGGGAATCAGAACTCGGGAATTCCCGCCCAGACTCGGAGCACGTGTCTTCTGACCTAGCGAGATCCCACCATCGGATCTCACGAGATCCGGACCCTTTGAAGGGGTGGGCGACCAGATGCCATCCTCACTCCAGTCTAGGAGAGTGAAGACGCAGCACCACCTGGCCACCTGCCTGTCTGCCTGCTTGCTCGCCAGCCGTCCAGTCCAGTGATAGGGCTGCCTTGTCCATTGACTCAAATAGTGCTGTCTTGTCCAGTCCAGTGATAGTGCTGTCTGCTGTACTAGTCCAGTCCAGTGAAAGTGATTTATTGTCCAGTTCCAGTGATACTGCTGTGTAGTACAGTCCAGTAAAATTGCTGTATAGTCCAGTCCAGTGATATTCTGTGTATATATCAGTCCAATGAAAGTGCTGTATAGTCCAGTCCAGTGATACTGTGTGTATAGTCCAGTCCAGGGAAAGTGCTGTATAGTCTAGTCCAGTGATACTGCTACAATAGTCCAGTCCAGTGACAGTGCTGCATAATTCCAGTCCAGTGATACTCTAGAAAGATAATGGAGAACCAAAATTTGGAGGATAAAATAGTGAAAGAACATGAACCACTTCTTCCTAGTGCTGAAGCTACTGCCACTAGACATGACGAAGAACATGAAATGCCGGCAACGTCGTTTGCCAATGCCGAAAGTACTTATAGAGGGCATGTATATCCAAAATGGCAAATTTCAGTACCTTGAAGAAAAAATATAAATGTGAATCGTTTGAGGAGAAACATAAGCTTGCCAATAGGCCATTTACTACATGGAGTGGCAAGGAACAGCTAAGGCCCTGGCCTATTATCATAACTTGTGGTTCAGCTTCACATGACGATCTAAACAACTGTGCCTTCTAAATACATGGTATCACAAATCTCCAGGGAGAGTCCAAGGGTGTTGGTTGTTGCGATGCCTGACCTTTCCATTACTGTACAGAGGTGGCTCCTTCCACCATTTGCATGCCCTTTGCATATGCTGGAAGGATCACCCACAGTACAGTTCCTGATTTTGAGATTGAATGTTACATAGTTACATAGTAGGTGAGGCTGAATAAAGATTTGTGTCCATCTAGTTCAACCTAGGTTTATAATAGTTTATCCCTTATTGTATAGTATGTTCTGATATTTTAAAGACTGATTATGTTACTTATTCATACCCATGGATGTTTTTAACCAATAAATGTTTATCCAATCTTATTTTAAACGTATTTATAGTGTCTGCCGACACCACGGGGGAAATGTACTAAGAATAAGAATACGAAATTTCATATTCGTATTCTTAATATGAATGAATACGACTACATATGGCTGGGGAACCCCTATTTGCCAGGTTTCCTGATTTTTTAATACCAGCCCTGGCTCTTTCAGCCTGGTGCTTGTTACGGCTGTGGAGGGGGCACGCCGTTTTTTAAATTTATTTATTTTTCTATTTTTAACACACTGAAGCCTGCACTAATCTGACTGATCCGTGCAGGCTTCTGCCAAATACGACAGGAAAATAAAGTGTATTTTCCTGCCATATTTGGCCGGCCATTTGCGGCTGTTTTACGCCAATTAGCTTAGTAAATCAGGAATCAACATTCTTTTGAATGGTGATTCCTGTCGTATTCTTTCGATGGTGTATTCATTAGTATTGTAAATACAAATACGAATGTCCCATCAATACGCATATGAAAATTCGTATTTTTGGCATAGTATATGCCAAAAATACGAATACGCTCCCAAAAAAATTTAATTTTCCTATGAAAATACGATTTTTTTTTTACGAATTCATCTTAAATTTCCCCCAACTTCTCCAGGAAGAGAGTTCCAAAGTTTGACTCCTCTGACTGTAAAGAAATTTTTTCTTCTAGATGAACAAAATCTTTTTTCTTCTAAACTAGACTCCTGCCCTCGTGTCCTAGATTCCTTTCTAGCAGAAAAAGGGTGTTTGACAGTTTCTTATATTGGTCCCTAATATATTTATACATGTTGAGCATGTCCCCGCTTAAACGTCTCTTCTTTAGTGTAAATAGTCCCAAATTGTTTAATCTTTCCTCATAGCTTAAATTTTCCATTCCCCTAATAAGCTTTGTTGCTCTTATTTGGATTTTTCCTAATTCTATGATGTCCTTTTTATAATGTGGGGCCCAGAATTGTACCCCGTATTCGAGGTGCGGTCTAACCAATGATTTGTACAGAGGCATAATTACTTTTTAATCCCTAGTTTCCATGCCCCTTTTAATACATGCTAGAATTTTGTTGCTCTTTTTTGTTGCTATACAGGTTGAGTATCCCGTATCCGAATATCCGCTATCTGAATTATTCCAAAAACCATACATTCCAGAAAGTGATTTTTTTTTTTTTTTTGCTAAAGACTCCCTGGGGACATTTGTAACAGCACTACTGAGGACATGATATGTAACTGGCACTATATATGTACAAGAAAATGATTGATTGCCATTCAAATTCAATATCTGAGGTAGTAGACAAATTTTGTTTCATGTTTTGAAACCTTGTTTTTTTAACAAATAAAATATATTTGTGTGCATTTCATGTATTTGATGTGTTTATAGAGCATAAATGCCAGATACTTCAAAATACATCATTGAAATATTAAAATATTCGGAAATACGGAATAATCCGTTTTCCAAAATTCTCCTGGTCCCGAGCATTTTGTATACGGGATACCCAACCTGTATTACATTGAGCACTACACCCCAGTTTGTTGTCTATTTGGACTCCTTTTTGAGTACTGAATTTCCCAAATAATCCCCGCTTAGCTTATAACTAACACACTGGTTATGTTTCCCAAGGTGCATGACCATGCATTTGTCCACATTGAACCTCATCTTCCATTTTTTTGCCCACTCATCTTGATTGGCAAGATCATTTTGAAGCGTGGTGACATCTTCTGATGATTTAATAATTCTGCTCAGTTTTGTATAGTCCGCAAAGATGGATATATTGCTGAGTAACCCCATCCCAATATCGTTAATAAAAATGTTAAATAAAATGGGTCCTAGAACCGAACCCTGAGGCACTCCACTTAGTACTGGTATCATATTTGATACGGCACTGTTCACGACCACTCTTTGTTCTATATTACACAGCCAGTTCCTTACCCATCTACAGATATTTGCCCCTAATCTCAGGTCCTCCATTTTATTTATCAACCTCTTGTGTGGTACTGTGTCGAAAGCTTTAACAAAATCTAGGAAAATCACATCTACAGCGTTTCCATTATCAAGGTTTTTGCTGACCTCTTCATAGAAACCAAGTAGATTAGTTTGGCATGAACGATTTTTTACGAACCCATGCTGGTTATTACTGAGTAAACTATGAAGGTCTTAATATTCCTGGACTACATCTCTTAAAAATCCTTCAAATAGTTTACCCACTATTGATGTTAAACTAACATGTCTGTAATTAGTGGGATCCTCCTTTTTTCTTTTTTTGAATAATGGCACTATTTCTCTGCTATTCTCCAGTCTTTTGGTACCTTTCCTGATGATAGTGAATTATCAAAAATATTATGTAGAGGGGAAGCTAATTCCTCCCTTGATTCCATTAGTACCCTAGGATGAATCACATCTGGCCCAGGTGATTTATTTGTTTTGAATTTGCTGAGCCTCAATATTATTTCCTTGGTAGAGAAATCGATATTGAGGCCCTGCTTGTTCATCCCATTTGTGGTCTGCTCTCCCTTAGGAAACACTGATGAGAAGAACTCATTTAACAGTTCTGCTTTTCCCTTATCCTCCGTAAAACTTTTTCCAGTGATATCGGTTAGTGGGCCTATGTTGTCCTTAATTATATAGAAAACAGAAATTTCAAACAGAGATATTCTGGCGCTTATACAACCCAGTACTTCCCTTTAAGTGGGTATTCTTTCAGAGATGGGTCCTCTGATGCTCAAGATCCAAATATTTGGTGAATGTTCATGTGGAATATGAAAAGAGAACACATAAAATAGAACAATGGTGAGGATTGTCCCAAATCAGAAAACGACACGTGAATAATCTTTGGTCTGTTCTTCACCCGTGTGATTGGGCCTACAGGGCTTGTGTTAATTAACCCTTCACCCGTATGAAAGGGTTTCGTACCCAACTCACATCAATGGTGGGTAAAAAACACCTATCAAGGTATCTTTATATAACTCCCGGATAAAATATGTACAGGTCAGATTATAGGAATGAGGTGCATACCCCAACTCACTCAGCAAGATGTTGGTACATTCCCATCAAGGTATCTTTATGGAGACAACACCGATAGATTTTCCCACAAAACACTTTATTTACACTGATCCTCCAACAGCAGGATGCACCATAAACAAACAATAAAAAAGGTAGTGAGGACTACAAGAGCTTCCAGACTTGTTAGAGATGGGCAGATGTTTAGAAAACAAAGTCTACAACCTGGAGTGGTGTCCGGACTCGCATCCCAGGTGTGTTTGACTTTGGGCCGTGTTCTCCAATCTGGATCCAAATGTTGTCCTCCTTCTCTGCTCCCCTACGCGTTTCGACCCTACCTGGGTCTTTATCAAGGCACCTAAAGGGAAGTACTGGGTTGTATAAGCGCCAGAATATCTCTGTTTGAAATTTCTGTTTTCTGTGTATGTTTCGGGGGAGGGGTGTCTCCTCATCAGACATTGAGATTGTTTTTGGCTGCTGCGCCAGAGGAAGTGTCTCACTCATTGTTCTTTTCTGTCCTTAATTATATGTTTACTATTTATGTATTTGAAAAACTTCTTGGGGATAGTTTTGCTTTCAGTGGCTATGCACTCTTCAGAATCCCTTTTAGCTACTTTGATTGCCCCTTTGCAAATTATGTTTGATTCCTTGTATTTGGTGAACGCTTCCTCATTTAAGTTATTTTTATAGAATTTAAATGCTCTTGTTTTATTGTTGATTGCTATCCTAACTTTTTTGTCCAACCATGGTGGCTTTTTTTTATTGAATGTACCCTTATTTACGTTAGGAATGTATTTAATAGTTAATGATTCGAGTACATTTTTTAGAGTATCCCACATTTCCTCAGCATTTTTCCCCTCAAAAAACGTTTCCCATAGGGCTTCTCTGAATAATTCGAAGTTAGTTTTTCTGAAGTTTAGTATTTTTGCCGATCCTTTATGATGTAATTTACTGAAGTTGATTTCCAGTGAAACCATATTGTGGTCACTGTTCCCTAGATGTTCAATCACTTTGTGTTTGAAACTAGATCTATGTTATTTGGTAATACCAAATCCAATAAGGCCTTATTATGAGTTGGAGCTTCTACTGTTTGTGTGATAAACTGGTCTTTAAGTAAGCTTAGGAACCCACTGCTTCTTGCTGTTTTACATGTTTCATTTTTCCAATCAATATCAGGTAAATTAAAATAATTAATACCTGACCCTGATCTGATGATTGTTTGATTTGGTTTAAAAGAAGAGGCTAATCCCTTTCATTTATGTTCACCGGTCTATCGCACACCCCTATTAAAATTTTGTTATTAGGTTTTTTGTTATTGTCAGTTATCTCTGCCCACACGGCGTCCGTGTAATCTTCCTCTTTACCTGTGCTCATTTCTTTCTCACACGATGTTAAGTTATTTTTTACATATAGGCACACACCCCACCCTTTCTATTTTCACTGTCTTTTCTGTAGAGTGTATATCCCTCCAAGCTCAATGCCCAGTTGTGCGACTCGTTGCACCATGTTTCTGTAATACCAATAATGTCCTGATCATCCCTAGTGACCACAGTTTCTAGTTCACCGTTTTTACCTGCTAAGCTTCTTGCATTAGCCAGTAGGCATTTTAATTTATGCTTATTTTTAGTTGCGTCGCTAACATTGTGATTTATTTCTCCTCTGGACTTATTTGTATTCCTTACAAACTTCCTCATACCCACCTCCCCCTCAGTAGACTCTCTACAGCCCTCTTTATGGACAGGAAAGAATGTCACTTTGTGGTGCACCTCATAAAATTTTTATTAAAATGTAAACTTTATTGATATGCGTTTAAAAAATATATTCATGGCGATAATAAAAGACACAAAACATGAAAACATACACAAAAATTGTTAAAAAAGGATATAAGTATCCTTACAACGTGGGACCCCACACTCCCAAATATCCCGAATTTTCTCACTATAATAGTGATATCTATATTGTCTAGTTAAGGTGCAAGAAGGTTTTCAAATAATTTTCAAGTAATAATGTACGGCGGTGTGGTGAATTGGCAAATTATTATGCCCATACGTAAGTCAGAATTGACCTCTGCCCATTGGTTTAAATAGAATTTTCAGTATATCCTCCAAGGAGAGAATCTGAGGTATGTATTGGGCTTTGTTAGCAGTGTAACACTATTAGTTCATATAATAGTCATTAGGTCCTGACGAAGCTCACTGGCGAAGCGTACGCCGACCGTACACTTTGTGGGCTACCCCCACTCTCCCTTCCCCTTTGAAATGTACTAGAAATTTTGAACTGTCTAGCTTAACAATCTGGTGCGTGCGGTCCGCCTAAGTTATCAGCCCGTCTGGCTGTGAGGCACGATAGCACACATACCAATAGACCACCGCTGCCTCTCGCCTGACATTGAGTGTGAGACGGTGAGCGGCTCGTGCATAGACAGCCGGCTGGCTGAAGTACGTGACGGAGTGTGTGCTAACATATCACCGCTACCTCACGCTGTATGTAAACATTAAAACTGCGAGTTATATGGTGAACTATTAACCTACTCCGCTGTAACACAATAGGGCAATATAAAAGCAGTATCGGTATCCCTCGACTTACAGTTAGAGCGAGACGGCGTGTCTTCGTGGAGCGCCCCGCATCCTGTAGCATACGGAATTAAGGGGACTGTTCATTATTTGCAGCCTCCTAGCCCACATTTCTGATAGGGATTATAACCTAATGACTATTATATGAACTAATAGTGTTACACTGCTAACAAAGCCCAATACACACCTCAGATTCTCTCCTTGGAGGATATACTGAAAATCCTATTTAAACCAATGGGCAGAGGTCAATTCTGACTTACGTATGGGCATAATAATTTGCCAATTCACCACACCGCCGTACATTATTACTTGAAAATTATTTGAAAACCTTCTTGCACCTTAACTAGACAATATAGATATCACTATTATAGTGAGAAAATTCGGGATATTTGGGAGTGTAGGGTCCCACATTGTAAGGATACTTATATCCTTTTTTAACGATTTTTGTGTATGTTTTCATGTTTTGTGTCTTTTATTATCGCCATGAATATATTTTTTAAACGCATATCAATAAAGTTTACATTTTAATAAAAATTTTATGAGGTGCACCACAAAGTGACATTCTTTCCTGTCCATAAATCCTGCTGTAAAATTAAATGTCCCGTGGTAGCACACCCTCAATAAACTGTACAAATTTGTACTAAATAATTGTATGAGGGGCCATCCACCCAATTGAACCATTTACTCTTCCTGTGCGATTACCATTCCTTTTTTCTTCTCTCTACAGCCCTCCCTACCATGCCCACTGCCCAACCTATTTACAGTTTGGAAACTTCTTCCTATGTCGTTTACTCCTTCCCATACCCTAAGGCAGGGTTAGCCAACTCCAGTCCTCGAGAGCTACCAACAGTGCGCGTTTTCCAGGTCTCCTCACAGAATCACAAGTAAAGTAATTAGCTCTACCTGTGGATCACTTATAATGTGTCAGTGAGTAATGAGTGCACCTGTGCCAAAGCTAGGTGATCCAGAAAATGTGAACTGTTGGTAGCTCTCGAGGACTGGAGTTGGCTACCACTGCCCTAAGGTCATCTGTACCTAAGAGCTGTAATGAGGTAAGATTACTGTTATTACATAATATTTATGAAGAACCCTGGGAATTACCCATGATATTACCCTTATTAGTACCCCGGACATTGCCTGTAACAATGTTCTCCCCCCTCCTCCTCCCCCAAATTGATTCTTGACCCCAATCCTACTATTCTCACTACGGGTCCCATAGTATCTAGCTACCCCCACCCCACCCATCGCCTACTTTAAAATCTCCTCCAACCCTCTAACCATCCTTCCCCCCAGCACCACAGCCCCCTGCTCGTTCAGGTGCAATCCATCACGGCAAAAAAGATGGCGCCTGACCGAGAAGCGCGCCCAGTGTTCCATGAACTTCCTACACCAGAAGGTGTCAATGTTGTACACCAGGAGGATGATTTTGATGCAGCTGGCACTTAGGAGTAAATTGATGACCAGGATGCTGCTGATGGTGATGTGGTTTGCTTAAATGAGGCACCAGGCAAGACAGTTGTTGTCCGTGGGATGCAAAAGGCCTTTGCCATGCCTGGGCAGAAGACCAAAAAATCCACCTCTGTGGTCTGGAATTATTTTTATCCAGATCTGGACAACAATTGTCTTGCCATATGTAGATCATGTAAAGCTGCAATAAACAGGGGTAAAGCCTTTGGCCACCTAGGGACAACCTCGCTTATGCATCACCTGAGTTTCATTCATAAGTCACTCTTTAGTTCATAAACTGTGGCTAGGACCGTAAGCAGTCCAGGGATACCTAAATCCCTTGATCCTGTTGTATCCAAGCGCCTGAAAATCCCACCAGGAAGTCACTCCTCGTCAATTTCCTCCTCAATCCGGATCGGAGGTAGTCCTGCAGGCTATGTCACCTGCATGACTGACTCCTCTTCTATCTGGGATTCCTCCAGAGGACCCTGCAGTGCTGCACCTGCTGCTGCTATTGCTACTGGTTCATCATCCCAGAGGGGAAGTCTGAACACCGCTACATCTTCCACTAAGCAATTGACCATCCAACAGTTGTTTGCGATGAGGACGAAGTATGACATTGCTTATCCCATGGCAAAGCAGATAACTGCACCCTTGACAGCTATGTTGGTGTTAGAGGTGCGTATGGTGTCTGCCATCAGAGGAGAAAGATTTAGATGATTGATGGAGGTATTGTGTCTCCGGTACCAAATTCCACTAGATTCCACTTCACTGGGCAGGCGATACCCAGGATGTAAGGAGACGTCTGAAAAAGTGTCCTCAGTGTCTTGAAAATGCGGTTGTACCCACTGTCCACTTAACCACAGACATGTGGACAAGTGGTACAGGGCAAACTGAAGACTATATAACTGTAACAACTCACTGGGTAGATGCATCGCATTCTGCAGCAACAGCATCTCCAAAGCACCAACTCCTTCCAAGGCAGGCTATGCTGTGTATCACCGGTTTCAATAAGAGGCACAATGTCGACAGCCTCTTAGAGAAACTGAGGGAGATCATCGTGCAGTTGCTTACCCCACTTAGACTCTACTGGGGATTTGTGGTATCAGACAACGCCATTAACATTGTACAGAAATTTATGGAGAAGGGGTTTTTGGGTAAGGCGCTAGAATCACTCTGGGTGAGGGAGCTGCTCAACTCGAGTGGTCTATGCTCATTCAAGTACAATGCAAAGGATGGATAGTAAAGAACATAGACACATAAAGAAAGCTCCTACACATGGACTAGACGACACAGAAATTATAACAAAATGGAACAATACTCTTAATGAGTGCTCCAGCAAACTGATTTCCCTCATAATAGAGAAACATGACCGTGAACTAGCTAGTCTAGCAACACAAATAAACGGCACCAACACACTAGTCGAACCATACACCAAAGAACCAGGCTACATAGCTATTGAGAACATCACCAAACAAAGATTAAACAATAAAGAAGATAACATAGTTAAAACCAAAATCACAAAAATACATAGAGACCTCAAACTCAAGACCGCGGGGCAACCCAGCAGGACACAAGGCGGTGCAGCCTTGCCCACAAAACAACCCACACGTACTAGAAGGACACTCCTGACTCACACTCCCAACAAAAGACTACACACAAACTGGAAACCCCAAAATACACCTAAAAACACACGCAATACCACGCTATACAAAAACACAGGCTTGACATACCAACAATACATGAGCAAACTTCACACTAGCACAACTAATGACAATAACATAGCAACAAACAACCAACCAGACAACGTCTGCGACACCACTCTCGAAACAACCACCACAGACTCAGATAGCGAAACATCCTTCTCAATACATGAGATACAAGACGACACAGAATACGACAATCTTGCACGACTATCATTTGATCAGGGTTGGGTTACCACCATTAGAGATTACCAGACAGACACCCAGAACACAGATAAAGCATCCTCTTCCACAGCACAATGGGGCGATCATTTTTTAGATGCGGAGACAGGCCGGCTAGCCTGTCTACCAAAAACCAGCACACAGACAAACACAAAGAAAAGGCCCATAGAACCAGAAGAGGATGCAGAGGAGGCGACACCAAAAAAACAAAAACAAACAACAACATAACCACAATACCTCCACACACCACAGACACCACAGCCATCTTTAACCTGAGCCACACACCACTCACCTCTGAACAAGAACAAGTCCTATCCAAAGGACTAAAATTCGCCCCCACCAACAAACCCAACAAATTTAATATCTACTGCGACCTACAGGCATTCATCAGAAAAATTACCCATAAAAAGTACTTTAACTCCAATCCCATAATCAGAAATCACGCTGACTCAGTTGACAAATACCAGCACTCCAATCTCAAACCCAAATCCACATTTTACCCTGCACATGTCAAATCACACCACATCAAAACCTTTGAGACACTGGTTGCCAGAGATCTCGAGGACATGAAAGACACCCATACACACCTACATAGACAAACAAACAACATGACACAAAGAGAGATCAAAGCTCTGAGAGAGCTAGAAAAAAATGAACAACTCATTATCAAACCGGCGGATAAGGGGGGAGGTATTGTGATTCTAAACAAACAAGATTACCAAACAGAAGCCTTACGCTTACTGGGGGACACCACCACATACACACCACTTAAAAGTGATCCCACACCCAAATTCAAAACCGAACTAGACACTCTGCTCAAATCAGGAAAGGAACAAGGTATCATCAACAAACAAGAATTTCAATTTCTCCAACAAAATCACCCCATCATACCCGTTTTTTACTACTTACCGAAAATTCATAAAAACCAAACACACCCCCCAGGTAGACCTATCATTTCTGGCATTAATTCACTCACCTCCAACTTATCACAATATGCAGACAGTTTCTTACAAAGTCTGGTCAAATCACTACCTTCATACATTAGAGACACTACTGACATCATCAATACTCTGCAAACCATCGACTGGCAATCCGACTACTGGCTGGCCACCAGCGATGTCACATCTTTATACACCATCATAAGACACTCCCAAGGCATGGACAGCACAAAACATTTCTTAGACAAAAACACAGAACTTCCACCTGAACAAACAGAATTCATTCTCCACACCATTGACTATATCCTGCATCACAACTACACCTGGTTTAATGACATCTTTTATCTACAGACAACTGGGACCGCCATGGGATCGAAGGTGGCGCCCAGTTATGCCAACCTGTTTATGGGTAAGTGGGAGGAGGACCATATACAGAGTGGGCATGACTGGGCCTCTAACTTGATCCTATGGTGGCGTTACATTGACGACATAATATTCATCTGGAAGGGCCCACTGGAATCACTCACAGCTTTCACACACTACCTAAACGACAACAACATGAACCTCACCTTCACAACCAATATAAGCCAAACCACAGTGCAGTTTCTAGATCTTGAGATCTACATTGACAACAACACAATCCACACTAAGACCTTCAGAAAAAATGTAGACGTTAACAGCTATATCTTGTACACAAGTGCACATCACAAACCATGGCTACAAAATATACCAAAGGGACAGTTCCGCCGCATCAGAAGGAACTGCTCCAAATTGGAGGATTTCAAAACACAAGGCCCAGAACTCATACAACAATTCCAGAACAAACATTATGACACCCACATAGTCAAATCAGCCTTCGAAGAAACAATAACACTAGACAGAACCACAATACTTCAAACCAAACACAAACCCAAAACCACCGAAAACAAAGAAACCACCTTCATCACCACATACAACAGATCGGCCAAAATATTCAACAACATATTACATAAACACTGGCACATTCTTCAACAGGACCAAGACCTCAAGACTATACTTACAGACAAACCCAGAATCATATACCGCAAAGCACCGGACATCCGACAGAAATTGGTACACAATCACATCAAGCCAAAAACCCTAGTTCAAAGTACACTAAACTCATGTACAGGCTTCCACTACTGTGGGAAATGCACAGGGTGTACAAACATGACTAAAATTACCACCAAAAGTATCCAAACCTTGACATCGACCACCACTGGACAGACCTTTAACTTGACACAATCCACATCTTGTGAACACGCAGGCACCATATACATCTTGAGATGCCCCTGCGGACTTGAGTATGTAGGTAGGACAATACGACCACTAAAGAAGAGGATATATGAGCACATAAGAAACATACGGATAGGGTACGAAAACCACAGCGTGTCACTGCACTACAAACAAAAACACAACAGCAACCCCCAAGATCTATTTTTTATGGCCATTGAGTCACCAAAAAGGAATTGGAGAGGGGGGGATTACACAGAGACCCTTAACAGGAGAGAGCTCTTTTGGATTTTCACGCTTAAGACAATGACACCTAGGGGTTTAAACTTTGATTTCCATAATAGCCATCTAGGATAACAGTAGATTATTTCTACATTAATACCATCCTGCATTCTTACATTCATCTCCTTCTTTCATTTTTATTTTCAAATACACTGTACATACTATCACCACCATTATTATTCTGCATTTCCCTTTTCTTTCATTCATGCTTATTTTCACACACTTATCCCTATATCTATTTCATTTAAACAGATCATACCTCCCCTTTATTTTGATACCATGACACCTATCCTCACTCTACAGCAATACTCATCTTAATACATGTCCCTGTCCCACATAGATCTGCCGCCGTCCCATCCCCCCCCCTTTTTTTGCTCAAATCATCATGCTCCTTCATTACCCCTCACCATTCACCAGCAGCGCAACATGAGACTACCACATTAGCAATCTCACCTGTTGACAACAGGTGTGCGCAACATCCCACCTACCAGAAAACAGACACTCATTAACATGTCACAAAGACCCGCCCATTGCCCATAAATACACTGCCTTCAGCAGCACAGTGTATCCTTGACAAAGGCCCTGAGAGGCCGAAACGCGTTGGTTCAGCAACATCAAGCAACATTCAATTGACAGCACACGTCAAAGTCTCCTCCCCTGGGAGTCGAGAGAACGGACTCCCAGCTACGTCACTCCGGGACAAGTGGCGCACAGCCATTCACCGCTACCCGGAAGCGACGCACTCAGTCCGTCCAGCCGGGCAGACGGGCAGCGGCGGACAGTGCGTCCATCCCCTAGCCGCATCGTCTGCTTTTCCAGCTACCAGCAGGCTTTCCTCCACGCACAGGACCCACATCACATGGGGCATCATACCCAGCTCAGACACGCATCCCCGCCGCCGGCTGACAGGGTAAGTGGTTAGTGAGTGGGACGCCGCTCACTGCCAGCACACCCCTTCACGGCACAAACTTTAACTTTAACTGTACCACGTATCAGGCTTCCGGATACCCCCACAACCACCGCACAGTGCATGGGACATAAACCTGGGAGGTTTATGGTTACAAAGGGATCCGTTGATTCCCTTATTCCCCACCGGGGCCTAGCACACCATTTCATTCACTTTGAGACATAAACTGCAGGAGGTTTATGGTAAAAAGGGGTCTGTTGACACCCTCATTCCCTACCAGGGCTCATTGTCGTTACCACTGACTGTACCTTCATACCCGTACAGACTACTACCCTTACCCAGAGCACCCACACCCCATGTTTTTTACTCCCATCCATTTGTATATACCATTGTTATTTAATAAACATATTTTTCCCTACATACTGTTTTTGCATCATATATATATCACGCTGTACATACACTAGGTGAGCGCTTTACTATCCATCCTTTGCATTTTACAGAAATTACATATGGGCAATTTCCAACATGTGCTATGTTTTGTCCACACAATAAATTTGGTGGTGCATCATTTTCTTAAAAGTGACAGGGGTGTGCAGGAGATGCTTGTGGTGGCCCGCAAAATTGGGGGACACTTTTGCCATTCTGTCACTGCCTGCCAAAGACTGGAGCGCCATCAAAAACTCCTGCCCTGCCATCTCCTCAAACAAGAGGTCGTGATGCACTGGAACTCCACCCTCTATATGTTGCAGAGGATAGAGGAGCAGCAATAGGCCATTCAAGCCTACACAGCCACCTATGACATAGGCAAAGGAGCGGTGGATGCACCTGACCCAGGTGACTGATTTCTGTTGTGCAAGGTTCTTCAGCTGTTTGTACCTGCGACATGTGAAGTCAGTTTTGACATTGCCAGCTTGAGTCAGGTCATTCCCCTGATCAGGCTGTTGCAGAATCAGCTGGAGAAAGTGAAGGAGGAGCTAAAGCATTGCGATTTCGCAAAGCATGTAACTCTTGTGGACAAAGCCCTTCATATGTTTGCCAGGATACAAGGGTGGTAAGTCTATTAAAGTCAGAGGAATACATTCTGGCCACCGTGCTTGATCCTCGGTTTAAAGCATATGTTGTCTCTCTGTTTCCAGTGGACACAAGTCTTTAGCTGGTCAGGAGATTGCCATCTGAAGCGGACCGTGACATCCTCTTGCCTCTTTAGAGCCAGTTGGTACAGGAAGAGGTGAATTGCTTATTTTTTGTGGGGGCCCAAACAATCCAATAATTTCAACCACAGTCGTGTGGCAGACCCTGTCGCTGAAATTATTGATCTGTTAAAGTGTGCATGTCCTATTTATGCAACATAAGGGTGGGCAGGTTAGATGGGCCCAAGGACAATTCCATCTTGTACCACTTTTTTTGGCATTGGGGTCTGTTTTTTGAAACTGCCATCCTGTCTGCCGCTGCAGTGCCACTCTTACATGGGCCACGTGTTTCTGACACCCACTTAGCATAGTCATCCAACTTGGTGCAGCCTTTTGGCCTAAAAACAACATTGTGAGGTGTGAGGTATTCAGGATAGACTGTCTGGAAATTAGTGTAAATGAATGTTATTGAGGTTAATACTAGGGTAGGAGCAAAGTAAAAAACCCAAATTCTTTATGATTATTATTTTTTTAAATACAGGTCCAAAACACAAAACACTGAATGGGTGGTGTTTTGGAACAGATCCAGATCCAAAACATTGTTGGAGATACAGACCCAAAACACTTTTCACGAAACACTAAAAATTGCCGGTGCACATCCCTACTTAGTTATTACAGTATATTATATATTAATATGTTTTATAAGATATTTAACTTTCTCCTAACCACTTACAGTATGTTATGCCCTTTCAGCCTACAGTATATTACCACATAAAGTTTTTATTTTTAATACTTTATTACATTCACGTTACTTGTGTAGTTTCATGGTGCCTCGGCCCACGCATCGCATTGTAATTTGCATATGATTTGCATGTAATTTGCATACAATGCGTTTTGGCACCCCCGCTATCCACGTCAGCCCAAAGTGTGTCGAGCGCAGCTTGCCCCGCGAGGGGACGCGGTACATGTCCCCCGACCAGTTCATACCCTCACTATCCACGTCGGCGTGGAGTTGATTTTATAAAGCGTGGCGAGCGCAGCAAGCCAAGGAGCCCAAAGCGTGGTGAGCGCAGCATGCCCCATGAGGGGGCGCGGAAAACGAGCCCGAAGCATGGCGAGCGGTCGTGGATTACTTGACGCGTATTCTGCTTCCGCTCAAAATGCTTCAGGCTCGGTGGCTCGCTGCGCTCACCACACTTTATAGAGTAGACTCCATGCTGACAAAAACATACAGCTCATTGGTACTGGCCCTACTGATGCATGTAATGTTTTACTGTGACCACTGGCCATGTATATTTCTGAAGTATTAAAAATTTGCAATTTGCATCAGCAAACTTGCTTTCAAAACCAAACATTTGGCACATCCACCCTCTATTGAGAATAATCCTGCATTTGCCCCTGCATAGATTATGTAAAACTTGAACCTAAATAGCAAAAAACTTACCTTAGAGTAAGTGATTATTGTCAAGATATCATAGGGCCTTGCATAAAGGTCGCAGTATGCATGCATGAGGCCTCCGTCCGATGAAATCCTGCTACTTCTTTTCATTGTGGGCCATTCGCAAGTTGATTGATGGGAAGCTGCCATTTCTGGGCGGCAACCTGCTGTTTTCAGGAGTGTCAGGAAAAATGCATGTGTGCCCTAGCATTTTCAAGGAGGTTCTGTGATGACAGCTCTGGCCTCGATCAGGATGATTCTATAGCAGTAGCTGAGTAAGTCCAGGGCTAACCAGAGACTGCCACAGTGAGGAAATGGTGAGTGAGTTGCGACTGGATATGCAGCTTTTCACTGGGGTGCGACATATTCACTATCCATTTGTAGGCTTGCAATGGGTGGGATTACACTGGCTAATTTGCTGCAGTCAAGACAGGTTTGAATAAGGCGGCCTTTAATGCAGACTCCTATTTAGGTCCTCTATATAATATCCTGGATTTGGCTCTGATTCGTCATCTGGTTGGATTTGGATTTGCCAAACTACCATGACTGATTTTGTATTTTCATTTGGATGTTTTTTTTAAAAAAAGGGGAAAAAAAGCTAAAAATAACATAATTATGGCCTTTTTTTGTTTCTAGAATTTTAATAACCTCAATAAAATTTATTTCCAGTCATTTATATTCCATGTTGACTACCTCACAGATCACAATATTGGCCAATGGATGCATCCAGCTGGCTAATTACTACACAACAAAGCAGTAGCTCAAACATATGTCAGTTTGTAGCCTTATATGTTGGATTTTAAAAAGGGCATGTACACTTTTACAAACCAAGCACTTCAGCTACAGGGACTTCCACTTTTGTGGCTGAATTGTTTGATTTGTTTGTGCCCCACACAAAAAAAGTTACCAGTCGGCATAAGGCAGCTAAGCTAATAGCTGTACAATGGCAAGATGTCATTGTCATTGCCATTGCCATCCTCATTCTCACCCTCATTAGTTAGTTAGTTAGCTGTGCTGATGTCATGATCCAGTTTCTGAGAAACACTTACCATCTAAGTGTTTCTTCAGGCTTGTTTAGAGACTCTTCAAATGGTCACACTGCGGTCCTCTGGTGTTCTGCTGGCACCAACTTGCTGGTGACTAAGCAATACTCACATCATCCTCAAAGCGCTAAGCACTGATGCTGCCTGCGGCCTCCCTGTCAGTGCTCCACAAAATGTCACCACTACCTGGTGGGCATGCCTCAGGCCTATTACACATGCATGCCGTATTCCCTCCAGTCCAAGCCTTCTCCCTATTGTGTAAATGGGAACCAGATCGCTCACTTCTGGTTACCCATTTATACTGCCCAGCAACCCAGTTCCAACATGGGTAAAACCCTTCTTTTAACCAGGGTCAGAATGCTGGGTTGCTGGACCCAGGTTTTTCCAAATAATGCTTTCACACCGCATAGGGACCCTTGTCGGATCCAAGTTACGTGTGCAGTATGAAAAGGGGTGTGAGTGAAGCCGTTCATACACTGAGTAGCCTGCCTCTGAACGAGTTGGCGTTGTTTATTAGATACTGCTTCTGCTAAAGATGATTCACCCACCTAGTAGGCTGCCACAGTCATGTAATCTTTAGTTTGCCCACTACCGATTATCTACATCTCTGTGGTTAAATAGACAGTGGCTACAATGGCCTTTTGTGTGTCAATTCGTTTTTTTATGACCTTGTAAAGCTGGGGAATGGCTTTTAAGGTGAAATGGGACTGAGATAAAATTTGGTACCAGGGACACAGGACCTCAATTAACTGTCCAAAACCCACTGCATTAATAGCAGGTATTGGATGTACAGTAGATTTAATATTAGAATAGCCACCATGGTGTTAGTGATAAATTGTGTGACTATGTGGTAGATGTATGAAGCAGTAATAAGGGAGATGGAGTGATCCAGAGGAGAAGTGGCCCATGGCAACCAATCAGCACTGAAGTAACATCTATAATTTGCATAATATAAATTATGAGTCTTTAAAGAAACCATTATATGTTTCACTACTCTTTTCTCTTGAGTGAGGGCGGTATGCATCTGAACACGGGGATATTGATTTCCTCTGGTATAGAGTGATTTATCATACATCACGCTGTAACCCTATAGAAAAATGCCAAAGATACCTTTATATGCACATCTTCGCTTACTATACAGTGAGATGGGTACAATCTTACTTAACCTAACATTGGATAAATATATGGACCCCCTTTTCTTGTAAAAAAATAGTTTACATTATTGTATTATTTATACATTGCATTTTATTTCTTTTTATACATCTGTATATATCGAACAACGACGAGGGATTTTATGCACCTGTCTATGCTTGCCATTTGAGATCTACTGTGACAACAAATCCAGCTCCAACAGCTCCGTTTGTTTTTTGAAATTCACACTAGTGGGGACGCTTCTGTGGTCCTTGGTCTGGTTTGTGGCTATACGGATTTGCTGCGCCTTGGGACTATATCATTCTTTTTCTGTTTTAGTTGGTGTGGTTCCCCTATTTGAGTATTGGAATATGCTGCAGTCCAACTCCACAATTGCCACTGGCAAGGAAGTCCAGGAACAGAGCATTTTGTCCCTCCTGTAATGGGTCTTGCTGGGAAGTATTCTCTCACCGAGTCCCTTCACTGTTCTAGATGCTGGACACAGCAGCCATGTGCAGCATCCGCAACCCTGACAATGACAGTGGGGAGGCAAAAAGAGAATCCTTCCCAGCTGTCAGGTAGATATACTCAGCTTAGCAGTGGCCCTAGTGCTGCATAACTGCATTGGCCCACAGGGCACATGGCCCCCTGGCCCCTCTCACCCCCTCCTTGAGAACAAATGTCGGGATAGTGATGTTTTGCCTCAATGTGAAATCCGAGCCTGGCAGGAAAATCCAAGCTGGCCCTTGGATATCAGAAGTTTGGGTGGACATGGTTTCCAGAAAATTTGGCCCACTCATATGTAATTTAAAATATATTACAATTAAACTACATTATTACATTATTTGCAAGTGGTGAGCAAATTTAATTTTGGTATCTATAGAATTAAAATTAACCATTTAAAAATGCCCAAAGATTATAAATGATTTATTTGTATATGTTATATTGGGCATAAAAGTTAGTCTACTGCAGCTGCTAATGTATATGTGATTACCATAATGAATAATGAGCATTAACAGGTAATAATTGTGCTCTAGAGATCAGGCATATGATGTCTGTTGTCCATCCTGTCTGTTCACTTCTACTTTTACAGCTAATGTGCTGCTCTGTTCTCCTCACCTAATTTCACCTAACTACGCCTGATCTCCCCACTGAAATGTGTAATTGGGCCTTTAGATTTGCCCACTAATGGATCACAATGCTACTTCTAATGTCCCAGGTTTGCCTTGTTGCAGTGATTAAAGTTAATTAGATCTTGGACACCGCCAAACACACTATGCACTGTGATAAATGGGTATGCTGCGAGCAGAGATATTCTGCGAGGACATAACCTCACGGAAGAGAAACTAATCTTTGCCTTTTCTTGCAAGGAGCCACCCAATTTCCATAGGATGCACGCAGCACCATAGGATGCTTAGAAATTCTTATGATTAGAATGAATCAAATATTACTAAACTACAAAGTTTCTAATTCTTTAATAGAGATATACTGGAAAATGCATAGTTTTTGCATGGACAGAGGGTCATTTTTGTTAATATACTGTATGTATTAATAACTATACCTCGGATTTAATTTTGACTTGACTTTTTAGTGTAATAACATTGGAAAAAACATGGGACATGTACAGCAAAGACACAGTCCGTGGTGTAGAAATGCCACCACAGGTCAATCAATGGCTTGAAGGAGCGGTCAAATGATCTATGCAGGTACCATATGGTCTGGGTGTCCCCATGGAATCAGCTGATAATAACCCTCCAAAAATGGATGCCACCTTGGAGGAGATTGATGCTAGAGGTCCTTTATGACCTCTAGAGTCTGTCATGGATGTGCAGCAAGTATAGGGTTACTCAAAAGTGTTAGATTCCAGGAGGGTTGTCAATGAGCAAGAAACCCCTGGCAATGAGCATATAGGTATATGTATATAGGTATGTGTATGGGTGGGGGAAGTGTCATTAACTTTCTTGGCAGGGGGGTACCTCGGTGCTGCAACAGCTCCCCGCTCCCAGAACCGGAGCAGCAGCGCCAGCAGCATAGTGAGCTGTGTCCCCAGCGGGACCAAGCCCCAGGCAGCGGGTCGAGCTGTACTCGGCCCCAGCATCTGATGCCAGATGCTGCTGGGAGGTGGAAGAAGAAGGTGCGACAGCTGACAGGAAGCTGCCGAAGATCAGAAGACAGCAGCAGCACAAAGAGTTCAAAAGAGATGCTGGAATTAAGAGAGAAGAGTCCCAGCGCCATCTGGCAGTAGAAATTACCAGGATGTGTCAGCGGTAGAAGATTGAAGAAGGTCTGTTGGAGAGGTAAGAAGGGATGGGATGCAAGAAGAGCTAACGAAGCCTCCCCCCTGTGGCCTCTCAAAACTTCACCTACCTGGATGCAATAAGTAGGTGATGCTAAGCACTAGGCTCAGTAAGTACAGATGTAGAGCCATTCATTCAGCCGGTGGCTGGCGATAGAATCACCAGCCGCTAGCCCCCATCAGATGCTGGAAGGGGGCGAGCGTGCACAAGACTCACGCATGCCCCATTCCAATGGAGCTCTCCTCCGCCTCCTGCTGCCTCCGCGCAAACACCCCACCCCAACCGTGCCAATCTCCCTGAAGCGGAGACTGGCAGGGTTTCCACTCCCCGCTGCCGAGTGCGTGTGAGATGCTTGCGCATCACAGTCAGATAGAATGCCTCTGTGCCGGCGATCGCCAGCAGGGGCATTCTGCCCATTCCCACCAATAAATAAGAGGCGCTTCATCTGCCTTTGCACAACAATAAAACCTATACACCAATCTGGTAATTCAGTAAGGATTGCAAAAATATGTGCACTGCAGGTGGGGCTGATGTAACGTGCAGAGAGTTACATTTGGTGGGGTGTGTTCAAATTTAAATCTAAATGGAAGTGTAAAAAATCAAGCAGACGGTATTTACCCTGCACAGAAACAAAATAACTCACCTAAATCTAACTCTCTCTGCACATGTTACATCTGCCCTACCTGCAGTGCACATGGTTTTGATTGTTGGAGAAAAAAATTGCTTTTGTGATCTTTACGGAATTACCCACCAAGTTAGATGTGTATCTGCAATGCTTGGCTCTAAACTGCATCCCACATTCAATATTTATTCACAGTCATATTCAACAAAATATATTGAGGATATACCCATATCTAAAGAGACTGCAAAATATTCATGCACTTCCTACATTGAATATTGCAATGCCCCCATATAAGAGTTGTCTGTTCATCTCTGGAGGAAAACATTTCCCCTTACATTCAACATCCCCTTCCTACAGCTGTCTGATTGCCTGCTAACATCTTTAAGAAATAAATGGAAGGAGCAACATTATGGATAAAAAAAATAGCATGCTCGTGCAAAAAAATAATAATAATTGCAATTAGCAATGAGAGACTGAATGTTGCAATTAGAAAAGCCCACATCAAAGGGAAACTTAAAAGGGTAATTTGCAACGGTGTCTTAGAAAAGAAAAGTGTGTCAGCTCAGAGAACCTCCAAGACCGCTGTGGCTGCTTCTCTGCTGGTGCTCAGCATGTTCCCTACAGATAAATGTGTTCATATGGCAGCCAATTACTTAAATAGCACTCAACACAGTTATGCGAGGAAAAAAGTAGCCACCAAGACAGCAATATATAGAAGAACTGATGCTTAGCTATACCAAAAAAGTAGATTTACGTGAATATGTTAATACATCACCACTGCATCCAGTCCTGCTTCAGTACCATTTGTGCCAGTTGATTTGGCATGGTTATGGTACAGGTGATAGACAGTCATTAGGTGGACCACTAATGGGCGACACATAAGAATGGTCAACATACCCTATGTCTACATTGACAGAAGGTCGAGAAGGGCTTTAGGTCGACACGGACATGGTCAATATGAACCAGGTCAACATGAGTTTTTTGTGTTTTTATGAAAAATGGACACCGTATAAGTGTACCGTGTCGCTGCCCTCGCCATGCTTTGGCTCGGTGCCTTGCTACGCTCGGCACACTGTTATATTCTCACACACAAAAAAAAAACACATAAAAAATGCATGTGGACCCTTATTATGTCGACCATGACCATGTTGATCTTAAGCTTGTGTCGACTTCCTGTCAATGTCGACCTAGAGCAGGGCTGGGCAATTGCGGCCCTCCAGATGTTGATGAACTACACATCCCAAGATGCTTTGCATTAGTTTTGCTATGTGGCCATGCTGAAACTGATGCAAGGCATGCTGGGATGTGTAGTTCATCAACATCTGGAGGGCCGCAATTGCCCAGCCCTGACCTAGAGTATGCACCAAGTGCAAGTTTTTCCTAAGAAGCGCTGGGATAGCTACTATTAAGTATTTAGCAATTAAGAAACTTTTTCAACATACTTTTTATAAATCTCCACAACAGAGATATATTTTATTTTATTATATAACCTCTCAAAAATTTCACAGTGCACTGTATATTTAAAATAAAATAATAATAATAATAAAACAACCCCCAAACAAGACAAACAAGACAGACTACATATACCATCCACACTGAGAGATAATCTGGGCAATTAGCATGATTTCACTTTTATAAACTCTCACTATTAAAAGTCCACTTTCCAGCTAGGCATAATATGTTTTGCATATATAGTTACCAGCCCGCTTATTAATGGTATTTAGCAGTCAGTAAAGTCCAGCTCCAGGCAGGCAGACCCAACCTCATGTGACCAGAGGTAACCCCACGATGGATAGGGAGATCAGGAGACTCAAGCCTCAGGTCTTACACCATGCACCGGTAGGAGAACTACAAGTCCCAGTTAAACGCCAGCGGGATCCGGCAGCAGACACTTAGATGTGCAGATGCACCCAGAACGCGTTTCTCCGCCTCACGCTCGGCGGCTTCCTCCCTGCTGCCGGATCCCGCTGGCGTTTAACTGGGACTTGTAGTTCTCCTACCGGTGCATGGTGTAAGACCTGAGGCTTGAGTCTCCTGATCTCCCTATCCATCGTGGGGTTACCTCTGGTCACATGAGGTTGGGTCTGCTTGCCTGGAGCTGGACTTTACTGACTGCTAAATACCATTAATAAGCGGGCTGGTAACTATATATGCAAAACATATTATGCCTAGCTGGAAAGTGGACTTTTAATAGTGAGAGTTTATAAAAGTGAAATCATGCTAATTGCCCAGATTATCTCTCAGTGTGGATGGTATATGTAGTCTGTCTTGTTTGTCTTGTTTGGGGGTTGTTTTATTATTATTATTATTTTATTTTAAATATACAGTGCACTGTGAAATTTTTGAGAGGTTATATAATAAAATAAAATATATCTCTGTTGTGGAGATTTATAAAAAGTATGTTGAAAAAGTTTCTTAATTGCTAAATACTTAATAGTAGCTATCCCAGCGCTTCTTAGGAAAAACTTGCACTTGGTGCAAATTTTTTTTCATTTCTGTTTGCTTGTCTGGATACTGGGGAGACACCAGCCCCTAATTAAGAAGCTGCAGGGATTGCACCTGTGTGGAAATTAAATTGAACCAATTGTGTGGCATCTGTTAGATTACAACCAACAGCGCTTCTTTTTGGGCCCTTGTTGGTCCACCCTGTGTGCACTGACCTAGAGTATGTCAACCATTCTTAGGTGGCAACCAAAACACTGTCAACTATTAATGGTCAACCTAGTGACTGTGGACATAGACACTGTTGAGCCAGGGACAGCATACCCTTGGCATACCGTACATACACCTAGGTTCCCTTATACACACATCCAGGTCAGAAGCACCAAATGTCATAGATACATTTGTTATTCATTTAATTTAAATAAAACCTTACATACTGCACAACAGATATACTATTTCTTATTATACTGCTACAAAATAAACATATGCCTACAAAGTCATGATCTATAGATATATATGTGTTATCAATAAGAAAAAGTGTCGAGGTGAGTGTGTACTCAGCTAATCTGAAAAGGTCAGCTGCTGCTGGTGACCATCATCAGTGTGTATAACAGGGTAGACATTGCCTTGACAAGCCCACAAAATGGAGCTGGCACTTCTCTGTTTTGTGGAATGGACCAGGTTGCCTTCCCCTTCCTGTTCCCAAATGACCTCATCCTATCAATCAGGCTGGGGCATAGTGGGCACTGTGTGCAAGAACTCAGGACCCATTCTGCACATGCACACAATCGGTCCTGTGCATGGATTTGCACGTATATTACACCATTGGGTCTGAATCTGGCCCTATGCTACCTAATCCCATAATTGTTGTGTATAACTGAATTATGTCTTGGCTGCCTGGATTCCAAAGATAAAGTCATAGCAGGGAACAATTGAGCTAAGTAGTGGCTAATTTCTTCCTGATTTTGTCTCAGAAGGATGGATCTGCTTCAACTGTTTGTGCCCCCTCAGATACTTCTGGTTCCATCTCCACCTCACAACTGAAATATGTCTCCTTCTATAGACATATTTCTATGTGTGCAGGGTGTACAGAACAGGCAAGCCCCTTGAATCATAGGACCCTGCAATAACCATCATGCACTCGGAGCATATTTACATCATCTGTGTAGTTGTATTCCCAGTGACAGCTTCAATAGGATGATGCTGAACAGTGAAAAGCAGAGGTGAAAGTATGGTGGTACAGGCCGAAATGGAATACCATTAATAGATTGGCAAACGGTACGCCGTACTGCTCGTCACACCCTCTTCCCACAGCCAGGGCTGGCAACAGAAATCTCGGGGCCCGGTACACTGATATATCTTGGGGGCCCACTACCCTGCCCCCATGAGCAGAACATTTTTAGTACACTGCATATTGAACGTGTTTTTTTATTGTTACAAAAGAAACATAATTAATATTCACTAATACCGGAGGGGGTTCCAGGCAAGTACCCTTACAGGAATCCAGGCGGGTGCCTTTATAAACCATTGATAGGCACTGCAATGCCGCAGCCATGCTTATAGCCTATGACCCCTCAGAACCTTGAGGCCCCTCACAAGCTTGGGGCCCGGTACAGGTGTACCCCTTGACCCCCCCTGTCGCCTGCCCTGCCCACAGCTGCATTGAAAACTTTAAAATTAGAAACCATGGAATAACAGGCCGCTGGTTGGCTGAGAATGACGACTGTCTCTCAGCTAACCAGCGGCCTTCTAACATGGTAACTGCCGCTGATGAGGTAGGGAAGCAGCGATGTTCCCTGCTGTGCATGTCCTCTGCACCTTGCCCCAGCATGCTCACTCTCCACTGCTGCGCCTTCCACAGAGATATGGCAAGCGGGCAGCGCTCATTAGTGTGCACCTTCTGGCTACCATAGCCCAAGCTCCCCCAGTCTCCATCTGGGCATTGATAGTACAGCGGCGTCATGGCCGTGTGTACATCTTTGATGCTACCGGTGAAGATAAATATATCCACTCCAAAGACAGACTGTGGCAGCACATTGGAATTTCATACCTGAAAATGCTGAATTACGGTAGTAAAGGATGGCCTCATGTTTGCAGATAGTAATGTCCGCACTCTGCTCCCTGTGTCCCCCGTTTCCCCTCTGTGGTCTCACTGTCCTCCCTGTGCCCCCACTCTCCCCTCTGTGGTCCCACTGTGTACACTACTATCCCCTCTGTTGCTGATATGCCCCTATTACCCATGGCCACATCCCTTATTCCATGTGGCAATGCCCACTTTTTGTTGCGCGCACACAATACCACTATGACATTTTTTCTACTTCGCATTCGCTAAATCGAATGTAAAAAGTGCCAAATCCAATGGAAGGACTCCCAGGGATCTGCCGGGCGAGTTCAAAGGAAATCCGACATGACCTAGCCCTTCAGACAAGTCGCACTTATGCAACGGGGCCTTTTATATTTACAGTACATGGTAAAAAAAAAAGGAATCAATCCTCGATTACTACACTATGCCTGCCACTATGCTGGTTATTGTGATGCAGCTCATGTAATGGCTCCATTAACCTTGTGTCCAATGAGATGTTCATGTTCTAGAAAGCCTGGAGAAATCCCCATACTATAAGGAAAACGGGGCATGGGCAGGGGCAAACATGGAGGAAAATAGAGTATGTATGCACTCTACTGATAACTCTACACAGGAAAACCAATTCTGCTGGATCACTGTATACCCCACAACTGGTGCTATTTTGGTTAGAAACAAAGCAAATCCTGATAGACATGTTTATATGATTCAAAATGAACAGTCAATAATCCGCTGCGCCTTGAAAATGACCTAATATGATTTTTATACTTTCTTCTAGTGAGACAAATAAAAATATGATCAAGTCTGTAAAGGGCTTTGTTCAAATAGGATTTATTGGTGATGTCATGTAAGCATTCTGCCATTTTATTACATTGTTATATTGTTCCCTTATGAGCAATGTTTAAATTATATTAACAAAGAACTGTTACTGCTCCAACAATATTTCCATTTAAAACAAATCTCCTTTGTTAGTTTTCAGGAGCATGGAACAGTCCATTTTAGGAGTTGTTTGCTGGGCAATTTGAGTTTGTCAGTGGTCAGCATATATTTCCATTTGTGAGTCTAATTATAACCCAGGAGAGTATGCCAGCTCTAGCATTGTTATAAAAGGAAACTTTTGGACCTGTGTAGATAGATATTGACTGATCATGTTATATATTACATTACCTTCCAGAAGAACAAAAAAAAGTACAGGTTCCATACAGTACTTCCATTACCAAGCAATTACCACCGTAGACAGCTACAGGCCAGTACTAAGCTTAAAAGGTAAAAAATGGAGTGATAATCAGCCAGCCAATCAGCTACTATCTGCCATGCTAAAGGCTGTGTTTGAAAAATTACAATTAGGAGCTGATTGATTGGTGTTTTATCACTCTCCATTTTATCACTTTTAAAGGCTTAGTACATCTGGCCCTTTGTGTTAATTTATACTTTTATGTTGTCTATGTCCCTCGCATGGGGCACATAGGAGTCCAGTGCTGTGATCAACAGGTGCAGAGGAAGCTGTGTCTGCAGCAGGACACAGCTCCAACCAGGGCCGGTGCTAGGGTGTTCGGCGCCCTCCTGCAAACTATAAATTTGCTACCTCTTATACTTCACAAAGGGACAGAGTATGGCCACACAATAGTACCCCATTCCAAATGTCACCATACAGTAGCACAATCTTATTCACATTACACAGAACAAGTGCTATAACTAGCCATTATGGTGCCCTTTGGCAATTGGTGACTACTCCACCACTACAGTAAAAACTGGTAGAGTGCTCGCCTAAGGCGCGCTGCAAAAATGTAAGACTGTGGCTTTATGGGGAAGGGGCATGGCCATATAAAAGTACCAATAGCACGGTAATGCCCATAACACATAATGCTACACACAGTAATGCCTATTACACATGATTCCACCCACAGTAACTCCCATTATATATTATGCTACACATCCTGATGCCCCTAACACAGTATGCAGCACACTGTAATGCCCATTACACATTATGCCATACATCATGATGCCCCTTACACAATATGCGGCACACTATAATGACCATATGACATTATGACACACATTATTCTACACTTCTGCATATACCTACAGTACTTGTGCATATACCCACAGTAGTATTGCGGCTTATACATAACGCCCACATTTACCGACAGTAGTAGCGCTGCTTATATATTTATATATATATATATATCCTATATATCAACTGTCGGTCGTATAATTTTATAATTTTAAATGATTTGGTTTGCTGCTAGCCAGAAACTAAAACGATATCATTATTCACATATTCCACTGCCGAATAACTTATACAGTGTATGCTTTACAGTTATTCAATGTCTGATCTAATTAGTATGTACCGTTATAAATGAAACTGAGTTGTAAGATGAAAACTCCCAAAATGTATTAACATAATATATGAAAATTTCTGCCCTCCCATTGGGCCTTATTCTAGTTCACTCTTTCAGACAAAATCCTTCTTAGATGGACAAAACCATGTGTACTGCAGGAGGGCAGATGTAAAATGTGCAGAGAGAATTAGATTTGGGTGAGTTATTTTGTTTCTGTGCAGGGTAAATACTGGCTTCTTTATTTTTACACTGCAATATAGATCTCACTTTGAAGTAAAACCCCACCCAAATCTAATTCTCTCTGCACAAGTAACATCTGCCCCACCTGCAGTGCACATGGTTTTGTCCATCTAAGAAGGATTTTGTCAGAAAGAGTGAACTAGAATAAGGCCCATTGTCTGGAGAGGTGGATAAAGAGCCGGCCTTGCGTCAGTCAGGCCACCCCACTGACAAAGTCCATGACGAAACGCGTAGGGCGTGTCCTGACTGATGCTGTTCCAGAAGCAGTAGACGTGAGTTGACACCAGCCGCTGTGCTATCCTGCTGAGTGGCTAGCGCCGGCCCTGGCTCCAACCAGCAGTGGCATAAACTGTCTGATTTAGGCACTGACTGTGCTGCAGTGGCAGGTGTTTGGGCCGAGACCATCTATTGGTTCCTGGTTCCTGATGTCAGATGCCACCTGAATGGGAAGAAGGCAGTTGGGCAGTGCAGAGAGAAGACGGATGCCCGAGGAAGAGTTTGAGTGACCACAGAAAAGGCTAGAAGTTGGCAGGATCAAGAATGAATAAGCCTGGGGCCGACTATAAGAAGAAAGGAAGAAGCAGTGGCCAGGATGGAAAAGTGGCAGAAGAAAGAAGCTGAATAACAGAGAAGCTAACAGGGAGGAAAGCAAAAGCACCAAGTAAATCCCCACCACCCCAATTGTAGCCTCTTACAATGGACAGGTAGGCCATCGGTGAGGGCACCTTTCATCTATCCCCACCCTAGGCCACTAAGGAGTGGGTGCTAGGCTGGGGGGGGGGGGCATTCAGACACTAGGCATGTGATGCAATGGATGGGACCCTTTGCCTGGGGTATGGTAGTTGGGCACTAGCCTGTTGCCATATTAAGGCATTAGGTCTGGGGTGATTCGAAGGCTAGGACCCGGCAATGCCTACAGGTGACTCTGGTCACAAGGCCCAAGTCACCTGTTCCCATCCACTGTTAGGCAGGACTAGGCCTGTTGCTGCAAGTCAGACCTTAGGCGTGTCAGACCATTAGGCATGTGGGCACTAGGCCCAGTGTAGATGCACCCCACCAGGTGAATAAGAGTGATCTGGGCACTAGGCTCAGGTCACTCCAACTGTCTCCAAATAGGCAGAACCACAGGCATGAGCCTATTTTTGTTTCTAAGGTGACCGTGGTCACTAGACTCGCCTATAGGTAAGTGCTATGCCCAGTAAGGAGAGTCCCGGTGTGTATTTGAACAGATGGACAGGCTGCGTGGCTGTCTCCTTTTCAGTTCCCCACTTAAATCACCGTAGTTCACCTGTAGTAATACCTGGGGTTGTAAAAGGGCTGACCAGCTGTAGCTAAGTAGGGGCTGATAACAGAAGTAGGCAGGTACTTTATAGGTATTTTATAGGACAGGACCATTTTTTTATTCTTGTACAGTGGTGTTATTGTGTTTGTCATTTCTGTGCGGGACACAGTTTGGTTTGGTCAGAGTTTGCATTACACCACACACACATTTTCAGTTCTTCAGTGTTGAAGTTCCTGTAGTTGTACTGTATGTTACATTTAGTAAGGTTTAGGCCCTTTAAATACCAAGAATATTTTCATCATCCTGCTCGCTTTACTAGGAAGTAGGTGGGATGCGTGAGATCTTGTCCGTCTTCCGTGGCTGCGTAGGACTAGCAAAAAACTGTCAGTCTCCTGAGAAATTGCAGAATAGTAGGTAAGTACTGTGTCTACTTAGCACCCATACTGTAAGTGTACATTTTAATGGCTGAGAAACAGCTGAAATAGGTACCATGCGAAATTGTGCGTATTTGGGCACATAAGTGTGCAGCACAGGATTCATGGCAGTACAGTACATGAAATGTTGCTAGAGGTGGTCAAGTCCTACTTTTTATCATAAAGAAGAAAACACTTTCAGGAAATAAAAGTATTTGTTTTTTTTAAATGTAAGAAAGATAAAGAAAAAAATTGTATATTCTGCTACAAACACAGAAAACATCACACTGTGTATACAGTATGTAGTTTTTTTTAATGCACAATTGAAAAGGTCTGTTCATGGTGACAAATCAGTAAAAATTTCTAGAAGCTTTATTTTCAGCAGTAAATTTACATCTGTCTTGCTTTCCAACTTTATGTTGGTTACCGCAAAACTTTAAACTGCAGAAGTCAGTGATTGCAAAAGGTGATTTAGGGCAAGCAGTCAGCCTGAGCTGTGTAGTCAGAGCAGCGACAGCTGCGATAGGATGCAGAATGACTTACTTTAAGCACAGAAATAAATTTATATTGCCAAAATAGGGCTGTGTAATGTGACTTTTTATATATGCTGTTCGCTCCTAAGCTTAACCCATGCATATACTAATTCCTATCTTTTCTAAGCTCACTTTGGTCTTCCCATGTGGTTAAGGGAATGAAATAATTGCCTTTAATCATCCCCACATGACCACTTTTATACTAATGGACACATTCTGACATGTTGAAGCACTCAGGAAAACTGTCTTTCACCCTTGTTGCATACATGCTTTCAATAACTGATTTGACCACTGTTTAGCACAAAGATCCAGTAGGACGCGTGTTAATAGTCCAAGACTGCTGAGGTCAACGAAAGATCAATCTCAAAGCTGCCATCTTCATAAGCAATGAGACTATTTTCAGCTCAACAGGACTGCCCCCACTTATAGTTGCATCCGTAATGAAATTGAAGCAGCCTGCGTTCTTACATTAAACATTGATTTTTTTTTTGAGGATATATGAGAAGCTTGATCGATTTTTTCTCCTCCTCTTTTCCCCAGTGGTAAGTGGGAAAGAGGCACTACTTGGTGGAAACTGGAAGTAGGTTTCAGATATAGACCAACTTCACTGACCTCTGGATTACATTGTGAGCTTGGAAGGTCAGCACAGTATTGACATGCAACTCTGTCCTATAAACTCTGAAATGTAATTTATTCATTCTCTTTGGATACCAGCATTGTTTATTTTTAGACTTACGAGCTAAGATTTCCAAACAGCCTTTGAATTGGGACTCAGATGTCAGACACAGACATCAATTATTACACTGCTTACTCCTTAGGGATAATACTCAATGTCACTGTCATAAAACAGGCTGTCTATGAATACTGAAATCATAATAAGAAAAAAAAGCTTTCACTTCAGTTATTACATTGTCTGTGTATTGTATTGTATCTGTCCAAATTTCCTCACACATCTAATAATGGTGTTAGATTTCTTTGTCCTTTAACCTTCCCAGAGAATTCTTCAATGTGAAACTAGTCTTTTAAGAGCACACGGTACTTGTGTAGTTTCACGGCGGCAGCCTAAGCTACGTAGCCCAACGGCTGCCTAGCGTAGTCAGCGTAGTGACTCCGCGGCAACCCACGTAGTCAGCGCAGTGTCCCCGTGAGGCAGCTACTCACCGTACCGCAAATGCGTCTCATGCACAATAAAGGAGGCATTTGCTAGTGCTCCATGTTGCATACTGGCAAATGCCTCCATTTGAAACCCACACTATCCACGCCAGCCAGACGCATGGCGAGGGGACACGATACGCGTCCTCTCGACCTTTTCATACTCACACTATCCACGTTGGCGTGGAGTTGATTTTCTAAAGTGGGGCAAGCACAGTGAGCCACCGAGCCCAAAGCATGGCGAGGGGACGTGGATTACATGTAACGTAATCCGCGTCCCATCGCAGGGCTCGCTGCACTCGCCATGATTTGGGCTCGGTGGCTCGCTGCACACGCCACACTTGATAAAATCAACTCCACGCTGACGTGGATAGTGGAGGTTTGAAAAGGTCAGGAGGACGCGTAACCGCATCCCCTTGCGGGGGGCGCTGTGCTCGCCACGCTTTGGGGTGACGTGGATAGTGGGGATGTGCAAAATAGCACACAATAAAATCGCATGGGTGCTTTAAAATTAAGTACCATCACACCTCATCGCATGGGTGCTTATACAATGAATTTTCCGCGATTTTCCAACGGTGCCGTACGTATTTAAATTGGGCGCCCTGCAAATGCACAAGTACCCATTTTATTATTATAATACTGGAATAATGGTGGAAGGCAGGTATGTTTCTCCAGTGTTTCTTAGCTATGTTCTCCAAATCCCCATGATTATTGTATTGAATCTTTGGCTTTTACTAATAGCTGGAGAGGGTCGTGGGTTTGGATGGAAGAAGAGAGGGAGTGTTCTCAATCCATTTAGGCCCAGTCCTGGTCTTTGGGCTATTAGCATCACAGAAGTCTAATTCATATACAGTATGCCTAGACCAGAGGTTCCCAAAGTTTTTGAATCACAGCACCCCAAAGCATCAGAAAAGTTTTGGTGGCACCCTTAGGCTAAAGGTTTCTCATTGAGAGAGTTAGAAACAAATATTAAGTTAAATAAATTGTGTTTATATCTCATCCTTAGGATCAGTTATGTGGTAATGGACAGGATTTCCTTCTGTTTGTCCACAATTTGTCTATTATAATGGACATGAAAAACTTGAATTGGTCCTGGACCACCAACCCAGGGCACCCCTGCAAGTCCCCCAAGGCACCCCAGGGTGCCTCGGCACTCAGGGGCAGATCGTTTAAGCTTGGAGAAGAGATAAACTGGATATAAAGCAGAGAAAAGGTAAAAGGAGATAAAGCACCAGCCAATCAATTCCCAACTGTCTTTTTCAAACACAGCTGATTGGCTGTGCTTTATCTCCTTTTACCTTTTCTCCGCTTTATCTCCAGTTTATCTCTTCTCCAAGCCTAATAAATCTGCCCCACAGTTTGGGAACCACTGGCCTAGACTCTTTGACATAGTAGCAATCTCCCTGATTCCTTGAAGAGTCTAGCAATCTCCCTGATTTCACCTAGCCCATGTTATGCAGCTGTTATATTGTTGGGAAATAAAAAAGGTATCAGAGATATATTCAAATGGAATCATTAGTGCTATTTCCCTGCATTGCTTATAAAGCACAATGATCCATATGGCTACATGCCTTTTAAATACGGTTTATTGTGGCCACTTATACGGAACCTCGTGTAAAACTCAATATATATTATAAACAAGCCTTGACAGGTATCAGTATTTCCTTCAACAAGTAGAACTTACTAACTGCTTTGGGGCTCATCTACATTTGGATGTAATTAGGACATAAGTCTCAGATGTAGCAGTACAGGTCAGCACTTCTAGGTGCTACCTTCACAATCCCCCTGACATGCTTTTTCAAAAGTAGGCAAGTATGGGATAATTGGGCCTTCATCTGTTTGGATGTATTAAAAGACTGTCAGCCTGGTATTAAGGCTCTCACACTGCTTGGGGATGAGAGACTATGGAGTGTCTGGACGAGATGTACTAAGCCTTAAAAAAAAGTTGACTACCCTCCTGCATTCTGTAGGAGACTCCCCGAAATAGCAGCAATCTCTCTCTTTCCCTCATTAGTCTTGCAATCTACCTCATTTCACCTAGCCCACATTACACTGTTACATTTTTGTGGAAAAAAGGAATGAGAGACAGATACATATACATTGTATTATCAGCACCATTTCCCAGCACTATAGCAAGTATAGTAGCTCTTACTAACTCCTGGGGCTTATCTACATTTGGATAGAAGTCATTTTAAAAAATTCCTCTCAGATGTAGCAGTACACACCCACTCTTCTAGGTGCCACATTCACAATCTCTTTTCACAATCTCTCCATATATGGAACTAGACACGACCTTTGGGTTGAGCGTGACACGCCCCCTCATTGGAGCACTGTGCAAAATTCTACTACCGACTGTAGTTCTCCCTGAAACCAGTTTTCAAAAGTAGGCAAGTATGGCCTTCAAAAATAATAAGTGCTTAAGTACCAGCCAATGAGCTCCTAACTGTCATGTTAAAGGCTGGGTTTGAAAAACAGGAGCTGATTGGTTGGTCATTTATCACTCTTTATTTTATTACTTTTCAAAGCTTACTACATCTGACCCTCTGTGAGGCATACCTGCTTTGAAATCCAGTTAGCTGTGAATTGTAAAAACTTCTTGTATTGTTTTTTAGTGAGTCAGGACCTATTCTGTGTATTTATTTTTATACACATTGATACCCCTTTCACACCGTTTCAGAGACATTTTTTATGCAGTGAGAATGGCTCTGAAACTGTATTTAGAAAAATCAACACACTACCTGTGATAGGCTGTCCCCTGCATTCTGCCTTGAAACATGTTCAGGGGATTAAACGGGTTGACTGATGTGAATGGTATTTAAACGGTATTTAAAATGGTAATCTACTTCAATGTGAAGGCTCAGACCCGTTTTAAATACTGTTTCAAAATACCGGTTTTTGAAACGTTTAGGCAGTGTGAAAGTGGGATTAGTTAAGTGAAGCATATACATATCTACTGTACTGGTAATTCTGAGTCAAATGTAGTAACATGTCCACTTGTTACTGAGAGGGTAACTGAGGCATTTTTACATAGGCTACGTTTAGTGAGGATGTACGGTAATTAAGGTCTATGCTGAGTTACACTAAGAGTCATATGATATCAGTGGCATCAGCTTGCACTAAACTAGGTGACGGTCTCTACTGACCAGAGGACCAGATGTACTAAGCTTCAAAAGTGGTAAAATAAACGTGATAAACTACCAGCCAATCAGATTATACTGTATCTGTCATGCCACAGGCTGGGTTTGAAAAATGACAGAAGCTGATTGGTTGGTGGTTTATCACTGTCCATTGTATCACTTTTCAAGGCTTAGTACATCTGTCCCAATGTACAACAGTATCAACAGTAAGCAGAGGTAACCTACGTTGTTTGCACACATTGGATGGTATCGGTAAATGATATGCTTGGTTGACAATATAGTCAACATTGGTTATGCAGCACAGATGACGGGGACGGGATATTGTTAACCATATTAAACACACACACACACTAAGCGATTTTTCAAAGGATATCACTCAGAAGTGATAAGCTATATCTTTTTAAAAAATCATATATGTATGAGATTTAAGGATAAGCTATCTACAAGTGTGTGCCTATGGTGATTATGGTTGTTTAGCCAAGAAGATGGACATGGCTGTCATAGATATGTACTATTCGGCATAAAGGCAAATATCAGCATTTGGGAGGTTATTCTGGTTGGTGCGTAAATTTCCGAATTCTTTCGGAGCGGACCGCACGCCACGCTGTGCGGACATCATATGAAGAAACGCCCACCGGTCCTCCGCATTCGGACGGACTCACTCTTTAAGAAGAGGGCGTGTTTACGGACGACATCCAAACCTTGCGTGTGCGGTGGCCACACACATATTCTGCACGTTCTTACAGCGTCTGCACGGTCTTACCGCGTCAGAACAGACGGGAACCTGCCCGTACGCACCGATGCGGTGTATTTCCACAAAACATACTAGTATCATCGGAACTCATACATCACACACATGACACACTTATGCAATTAGGCTACCTCATTAAAAAGGGATTGTTTTTAATGGTCATCTATTATTTTTCGAATTGATCATTAAACACATTACTACCACTTTAGATTAACCCTTACATCATGCAAAGTTCCAAACATTCTTTCTTGCCCCTTTACACCCATGTGTTATGTATGCATGTATAATAAATTATTCTTCAAATGCAAACACACACATACACACCAACACACTATCTACATCTTTACATTACCCTTCACCCAGCCGTGCTTTCAGCATATATTTGTGTGTTTAGTAATGGTCCATTTCGGCTGCAATGGTTCCAATTGAAGCAATGAAAAGAGTGTAATTAATGAGTAATGAGTAGAGGAGTGGATTGTATTGTGTTCAGCTGACTGTGGTTCAGGTGCGGCCGTACTAATTGGGCGATCCGAATGCCTAGCGCATGACCGAGTGGTGTCCGCAAAGTGAAACTTGCTTATGAAGACCGCATATTTCCTGGCTGTTGGTTCGTTTGCAGTCGGTGTTCTGTCCGAATGCACGCCTACCAGAATTAGTGCACTCCCTCGTGTACGCCCATGTTTACGCCCAGTTCAGCACACTTTGAAACTACGCCCCTTTGTAGTTCCGAATGACGCCCATATTACGCCCATATTTCACGAGTGAATGTGGTCCACATTTCTGTACGGTATTAGTGAGAACGAGTACGGAGACCGTGCGTGGCACATGCGCATAGCGGCTAAAAACCGCCAACCGAAAGAATTCGGAAATTAACGCATCGACCAGAATAAGGACCTTAGTTACATCCATGCAAATCTTAAATGAATCATGTGCAATTTTATTTTTTCATTATGTGCACTCCTGCAGGTCGTTATCAACCCCCTCTGTTGTCTGTACATGCTTTGGGATGCGGCCACTGAACTATATCAACGATACACTATATTGTTTGACCGGGCATTCCAGGAAGTTCATGTGAAAAAATTGTTCATTATGTCATTCATGGACGATATCATGTAATGTGTCCCCAGCTTCACCCCCTCCCCACTAGTGCATAAACCTATTTAATGTTGGGATTGCAGCACCAGTCTCCCAGTGGTAGTCAGGATGCTGGAGTTGGTATAGTTATAGCCAGCATCCTGACACCTGATACCTAAAGTTGGGTACACACTGTTCACAGATCTGAAAAGTATGACCTTGACAAGGGTGAAATTGAATTTGCCTCTCTAAATTGAAGGAGTTGCTGTGCATTCTAATTGAAGCTGGTGAGCTGTTCTTACGGTGTTCCACTCCACTGGATCAACTTACCTCCTTCATATGGCATCCTGATGTGCTCTAAGGGTTCACTGTGCCTGTCCTGTCTCTTGGATTGCCCTGTGCATGCCTACTCTGCATTATGTCTGTTTTCAGTATGACCGTGTGACTATGCCCAGCACATCATAGGAGCTGCCACCTAGGCTGTCACCATGTGATAGCTCATGCACCTATCTATTTCATGCATTATTGCACATGTTCACTGTAGCCTATCTGCTCCCAGGACAGCCTATTTAAACCCTTCCATTTTACTAGTACAATTCCAGGCCAACTGCACGCTTTTTCTATTATTCCTCTCTGTAAGTTTGTGACATCACTACAGGGGTGCTGGAAGTACGGGCAGCACCTGGTTGTCAGCCACCAAGGAGTGGCATTAAAGTGCCTCTTCAGTGTGCCCTTCTAGGAGCCAGCACTGCACTCACACTTGTCTCCGGGGTAATCCAGCATCTTCGGGACCCACTGAGTGTCAAAATGGGGGTTCAGCCGATTACCTGCGGGTCCTACTACTTATCAATGAGACCATACCTCTTTTTGCCAAATCACTGGTGTCACCATTTTTAATTACGCCCATGCTGCAAGCAACAGGATTTGTGCTCCCAAGTCTCAGTATTGCAGAGAGCATTAGTTTTCCGCCTAAAGTTTCAATGTATTTTTATTTTGTTTCTTTTTATTCATGAGAATATCTCTCGTTTAAAGTGCTTCCCACCTGCGGTGCTTCAGCTTCAATCATTACCAGTGTGCAGTGTCTTATATCAGCTGGCTATAGATCCAGCTGCATTCTACTAATTAGTACAAGTGTATAACAACAGCCTATGGATTCCCTGGTTCCTTGTATACAGTTTAACGCGTTATATGCCAGTTTCACTACTGCAACAGAATGCTCATTCCCTCTGGTTATTATCGCACCTCTCTCCTTAGAACCTTAGTGGCTTATATACTCCTCAGCAGTAGTAACGTACACATAATTGTGAGTTGATTTCTGTAATTGTGAGTTCTGTGCTATCATAGACCAAGCACTACTCACTCACACTGGAAGTATTCTATTGTGTACTCAGTATCCAGCACTACTGGTCCTAGCCCAGTTACTAGTTTCCCCATTATCTCCAGACGGTCACCTCCTGTCCATCACTTATCGATCAAATCCTCATTGCGAGCAGGATTGCAATGGCATCTTGATGCATGCGCATTGCGATCACAGCACACATGCAGTTTGCTGATATTTGCTCCATTGCATGAACATCGGACATTTCATACAAACATAAGTTAGGCCAATAGTTGTCAACACTTCAAAAATGTCAGGGAGACTTTTTAAATATAAAATGCTCTTTTATTTAATTTACAGGATAATCTGTCAATCTCCATTCCAGATTCAGAAAATAAGCAGCATGAGAATGTGATTTGCACCATAATCATACTGTGGTGTGACAATGTGGTGTGACAATGTGGTGTGCATCATCATCTCGATGCAGTGGTAAAGGTATTATCATATAAGTTTTACTCACTCCTGGTTCTCCTCATTTCCGGAGAATATTTCTTAAAAGTAGAGATAAACACTGACCACCATGTTATGATTTTGCTATCTGGATTCATCTTTGTGTTTTGGTTTTAGTTTTGAAAAACCCACCATTTCATGTCTTTGTATTGTAATTTTTTTTTTTTTCATTAAAAAACATAACATAAAACCATGGGCTATTTTGATTACTACAATTTTAATTACCACAATAACATTAATTTCCAGTTATTTACAGTCATATTTGACCAGCTCACAGTTCACGATATTGTCCACCAATATTAGCTAAAGACTGGTTGGCTAAACTAGGCAACAGAGCAGCGGCACAAACACATGGCAGTTTCTTTAACAATATACAGATGGAGCACCTCTCAGCCAGTGCCGGGGCTCGAAAGAATGCCCTCGCTGGCGATCGCCGGTGGAGATTCACTTCATCTGACTGGGATGTGGAAGCGTTTCACACACGCGTGTCCCAGTTTTCTGGCAGAGGGGGATGCGAACCCTGCCTGTCTCTGCTTCAGGGAGCTTTGGAATCATTGAACAAGAATCATCAACTAATTTTTAGATCAGCTGACAAAGGGGGAGCGATAGTGTTACAGGATAGGGACCAATACATGGGAGAAATTTACAGACAGCTGAACGATGCCAAAGTATATTGGAAGATTGGTGAGTCTCTGACTTACATCTTCAAAAAGGACTTAGATTCTTTTCTCAACTACGTGGTCCTTAACGGGATAATTGACAACATCACCAGAGAAGCCTTCACAGTAAATTTAGTAGTCCCTATCTGTACAAGCTCCCCAAAATCCATAAAAACCTAGAGGGTCCTCCCGAAAGGCCCATCCTTTCGGCCTAAGATTCCTTAAGTGGACAAATATTTAAATTTTTTCTTACAACCAGTCATACAGCATGAGGAGACCTTCTTAAAGGATACTACAGATCTGCTGGTTAAATTGCAAAAAATTAATCAACATCCAGCGACCTGTGTCTTAGCATCTATAGATGTTTTGTCATTGTACACAAACATTCTGCACCACAGAGGCCTTAGTGCCATAGGAAGGTTACTGGATGGCAATCCTCAATACCATGGCCCAGAGATATAATTTGTACAACTATTGTAAAAATACTGAACAATAATTATTTTCTTTTCAACAAGGAATACTACATGTTCAACTACTTGGGTGCGCTATGGGGCCAAATGTAGCCCCTAGTTTTGCAAACACGTATATGTTCGCAATAGAAAAACGCCTGTTTCTAAACAACTCAGATTTTTCTTGTCATCTATTACTTTTTATGATATATAGACAACATTCTGGTCTTTTGGGTACTAAGGATGAGTTCAGTAGCCAAATGCAGTAGAATAACCAAATGGATGACACCATACACTTCACCTTTGAATGTGACATCACCTACATTAATTATTTGGATGTGAAGATTACACGTGTTGAAAATCATCTGGAAACAGATATTTTCTACAAAATTACCGACAGAAACACAATGTTGCATGAACAAAATCAGCACCCCATACCCCTAAAAAAATAGCTGCCATTTTTACAATTCCTGCGTATTAGTTGAATAACCAGTAATGACAAGCAAGCATCCATAAAGATGAAGGCAATGGAGAAAAAGTTTTAAGACAGAGGTTATTGTCCAAAAGATATCAAAATAGCAATGAATAAAGCGCTAAGTCATCCTCGCACTGTTCTGCCCCTGGTTACTACATTCACACTAACAAGTAAAATTATCATGAACACCTCTAGGCAATACCATAAGCGTAGACATAATATCAAGGATTGGATGGTCAGAAATTACAGTCATGCCTAATGCCAAAGGACATTTTCTAAGCAGGAAACAAGTAGTATACAAGTGCACCAATTGTACAACCTGCCGTTTATGGAAACTGGGAACTATGTAGTACATCCCCATTCAGGACAGAAGATCTACATGAAGCAAGCGCTCACTTTCAGTAGCAAATTTGTTATCTTTCGATGCCCATGAGGCTTTTTGTACGTTGGGAAGACGGTCTGCAGCTTCAAGGAGAGAGTCACACAACATCACTCGGCGATCCGATTGGCATTGGAGAGCAAAGAGTGTGACCAGCCGATGGCATGCCACTTTAAAGAGGCACATCATACATTAGCCACCTTCAGATATAAACCGTTTGACCATGTGCCGCCATTGACCAGAGGAGGAGATCGTCACATAAAAATACTAAAATTGGAAGACAACTGGATCCACCAGTTGAATATAGTGGATCTGGCTGGCTTGAACGAAAATCTGTCCATTAGCTGTTTTTTATAATAACGTGACGTTCTCTCTCCTCTTGTAGCTATAGTAAATATGTGACATTCGGTGCAAATTTTCGATCTTTATTGCTACCTTGTATTTTCTGCCTGATGTGCTATATATTCTGTGCATTGCAGTAAATATAATTTCATTATTTGGGTATGTATAGGGGTCAACGATATTATTTGCATGACATGTTTCAACATGGATATGCATGTTTTTCACGTTTTTTCACATTATCTTTATCTACCATTCTTTCTTGTCTTTTCCGTCCCTTTTTTCTCTGATTATGCTCATTTTAAGCAGTGTGTCACTACAGATATTTTACAGGTGTTTAAAGTGGTTGTGATGAGTTGGTCGCATTAGGTGCACATGTAAATGTGTAACATGGCCCTTTAATATCTATTTAGAGATAATATCTTTCTCTCTATAACCTATGTGTGTATAGGTTTGCTGCAGCGACAAAAAAGTTTTTGCTTTGTTAGTCAGCGCAGTTTTTTAGTTTGTTATTAGATTTTGTACACTGAGAAGAATTTGTTTCTATATCTGTGTATGTGTACTCACCACGTCCATCAGCCAGCGCCGGTGTGCCAGTTTGTTTCCCATTTTCTTACATATTAAAGGCATTCAATTTTGTCTTCATGCTCTGTTAACGCCAGTACTGTATGTGTGGAGTGCCATTACAGCATACCTCCCAACATCACCCTCTCCAGGAGGGACAAAATGCTGTGCTTCTGGTCTTCCTTCTTAATGTATGATTACCTTGATCTGTATTGAACAGGTTAATTAATAAGAAACTTGTTTCAACACAGGTCAATCATAAATTAAGACAGAAGTGCAGAAGCGGAGCAATGTGTCCCTCCTGGAGAGGGTCATGTTGGAAGGTATGCTGCAGGGATAAGCTGTAGTTCGGTTTCAGAGCGACTGTATACACGTTGCCCAGCAACTACAATCCCGTGCAGCGGGATGATGATGCCGCGTACCCACGTGATGCGCTGCATTATTCGGATGGGACTCGGAAGTCATACTTGCCTATTTTTGAAAACTAGTTTCAGGGAGATTATAGTTGGTAGCAGAATTTTGCATAGCGCCCCATTGCTCCACCCAAAGGGCATGCCTAGTTCTATAAATGGAGAGATTGTGAAAAGAGGATTGTGATCGTAGCACCTAGAAGTGTGTACTGCTACATCTGAGAAAAATCTTTTAAAATTACTTATATACAAATGTAGATGAGCCCCAAAGTAGTTAGTAAGAGCTACTATACTGTACTTGCTAAAGTGCTGGGAAATGGTGCTGATGATTCAATGTAAATTTATCTGTCTCTCATTCCTGTTTTCCCCAAAAAATTTAACAGTGTAATGTGGGCTAGGTGAAATGAGGGAGATTGCTAGACTAATGAGCAGGGCCGAAACTAGGTGTTTCGGCGCCCGGGTCGGCAGTCATTTGGTCGCCCCCCCCAAAAAAAAATATTAAAAAAAATCACTGCCTTGGGGTCAGGCAGCGGGGGTCCGGGAACTGGAGAAGGTTAACTCCGGCTCCTAGCGCTGCCGGGCGGTGGGCGGGAGGCAGATTTTGAAATGACTTGCCGGACGCTGATTGGCTAGTCTTTTCAAAATCATCAGCGCTTCCTGCCGCCAGGCAAATAGCGAGCGGCTGTGTATGTGAAAGCTGCCGCTACACCAGTCCCTGGACCCCCGCTGCCAACATACCTGTGTGTAGCGTCCAGGGACTGGTGTAGCGGCAGCCTTCACTCACTCCGTCTCCTAGCGCTATCTGCCTGGCAGCGGGAAGCGCTGATGACTTTGAAAAGACTTGCCGGACGCTGATTGGCTGAATTCAGCCAATCAGCGTCCGGCAAGTCTTTTCAAAACCTGCTTCCCGCCCACCGTCCGGCAGCGCTAGGAGCCGGAGTTAACCCACCAGTCCCCGGGACCCCGCTAGGACCTGGCATTAACCCACCAGTCCCCGGACCCCCGCTGCTCATCCCAGGGACCACGCTGCTGGGACACCACACTAGCGCCCCCACCCTCCAGCGCCCGGTGCGCGTGACCCCCTAGCCCCCCCCTAGTTACGGCCCTGTAATGAGGGAGGCTATTTCAGTGAGTCTCCTCCAGAATGCAGGAGTTTAGGTAACTGTGCCAGAAGTTCCCTGTGCAGAGGGTAGCGTGCCGAACGGCGTTGTAAGTATAAATGTATTGTCTTGTCTGTACAGTATATGTTTATTCCTGACGAAAATTGCTTTACGTAATTGAAACGTTGAAACTTTTCCAATACTCTGTCTCTTGGTGTGGTTCTTGAATTACACGGAGAGCTGCCTCATTACAGTGCATTTGTTGGATTGCAGCAGTTTGCTGCCTTTCAGAGGATGTCACCCAGGTACAATTTTATTCCTACTCTATATGGAGAGCCAGTCCCTTTGCTATTTTATATTATATTATATATATCGAAATGAAGAAGCAGCACTCCATCATTGGTGCAAAAAAGATATACTGGGGCAGATGTATTAAGCCTTAACAAGAGATAAATGTAAGGGTAATAAAGAGAGATAAACATCCAGCCAATCACCTCCTTACTGACTTTTTTCAAACACAGCCTTAACATGGCAGTTAGCAGGTGATTGGCTGGACGTTTATCCCTCTTTATCACCCCTGCATTTATCTCTTGTTAAGGCTTAATACATCTGCCCCATTGTGAGGTACAGCAACATTTCAATGCGCACGGTGCATTGTCATCAAGCTACTTGCGTGCGCATTGAAACGTTGCGCATTAAAAATGTTGCTGTACCTCACAATCTATCTTTTTTGCACCAAGGACGGAGTGCTGCTTCTTCATTTCGATATATATACTCTGTTTAGTAAGCTAGCACCCGCCCAAGGACTCTAATGCATTGGAAGTGCCGGGCATATATATATATATATATATATATATATATATATATATATATACACACACACATCTCAAAGTTGTAATTGGCACTCCAATGGTAACAAATACCAGTAACATATATATATATATATATATATAATGTCTTCTTCTTCTTCTTCTTCTTCTTATTATTATTATTATTATTATTATTATAATTATATGGAAACACCCTGCTTTCTTTCTCCAGAAAATATTAACATGCAAATATAAGTATACAAAGTGTCTATATGATATTATTTATTTTATTTTCATTGTGAACAGGCATACAAATGTATATATCAAATTTTACTCAAAACAAGACTGTGATCCTCAATTAGTCTCATGTAATCGCCTTTGCCAGGGATATTAGCTGTAAGCCACCTGTAATAGACTTTGATGTCTATTCTCTCTGAGTAAATCCTCATAGCAGCAGTCTAATATGCAGTAGCTGATGGTAATCCTCATTATAACGCTTGATACAAGTCAGTAGGATGGGCAGAGAGCACAAGAGGAAAGTGGAAGCCGGAGCAGAAACCGGAACAGAAGCAGGAATGGCCTCCATACACTTACATTAAGCTGTTATAGTGCCAGATGCATTAAGCTTCAAAAAGTGATAAAATGGATAGTGATAAGCAGCCAGCCAATCAGCTCCTACCTGTCATTTTTCAAACACAGCCTGTGACATGGCAGTTACGATCTGATTGGCTGGCTGTTTATCACCCTCCGTTTTATCACTTTTCAAGCTTAGATCATCTGGCCCTATGTTTGAAAAATGTCAGCCAGAAGCTGATTGCATGGTTGTATATCACTCTCCATTTTAGCACTTTGGAAGCTTAGTGCATTTGGCCCATAGTGAGGTGCCGCTAGTATTGTTAAGCGTACTGACTTGTACTTGCACAGTTATTAGGAGGACTACTGTCAACCCACTGCATATTTGCCTGCTATATATTGCCAATTTGAGAGGATGGACATCCAATTCTGGGGTCTATTTACTAAGACGTGGAGAGAGATTAATTAAACCAAGATAAAGTACTAGCTACTTAGCTCCAAAACTGTGATTATTTTAAATACGGGTGCCAAACCTATTAATTGTGATAAATTCACTGATGCAAATTATCACAGCAGCAGCCACACTTTATGGCAGCCGCAATTTGCACATAAGTGATCCCTGACCCATAGGGTAGCAAGCTATTTTGAGGGAATTCGGGCTGAAACCAGCCTTCAAAGGAATGGCACCTTGCACCCTTCGCAATTAATAGGATCAACCTCACAGACTGCAACATGACAGTTAGGAGCTGGTTGGTTGGTAATTTATCTCCGTCCACTTGATCTCATGTGATTTACTTGAATACCCACTTTTATTGTTGGAAGACAGTTTAATTGGGTCAGTGGCTCTGCAAACTCAGTTTAATCTCAAATTCTTTTAAACATGGCCTCCATGTCCATGGATCTGCCTTTGGGAATGCAGCGGTGGTCACTGAAAATTCCATAGTAAATATTTTGTAGCCCTATCACCCAGAGGCGGAACCAGTGGAGCACGGGCTCCGGGTGCCGAAATGTCACCGGGCGCCTGAGCCATGCACCTTGCCGCCGGCTCCCCCGCCCTGCTCTCCTGCTCCCCCAGCACACCCGCTCAGTGGCGTAACTATGCTGCCTGCAGGGAGCACCAGGCAAAAAAAATGCTGTGCAGGGATTTGGGACGCGCTGTCCCAAGCTGTCAATCAGTGGTGCCGACAGGAAACTCTCCTGACCTTTAACCCCTCCCGACCTCACATCCGCTGTTTGCGGTCTCACATTCAGGAAAGCACTGCTGGCACCTACCTGCATTGTACACAGCATTGCCATGGACAGGCACTTTCCCCACTCTGCAGCTTGCATGCTCCTGTCAAACAGCTGACAGGCCAGTGCAAGCTAAAGCAGAGTGTACTTTCTATATCCATGCCTCTTTCCTGCCCATCTGTGCCTCTGATAACTCCTCCTCTGTGTCCCTGCTCTCCATGCCATCTTACCACTGCCACAATCTTCATGTGTCCCCCTAGTATGTAATGGGTATCTCAGTGTGTTATATAGTATGTAATAGGCATCATGATGTGTTATATAGTATGTAATGGGCATCACGGTGTGTTATATAGTATGTAATGGGCATTATAGTGTGTTATATAGTATGTAATGGGCATTACGGTGTGTTATATAGTATGTAATGGGCATTACGGTGTGTTATACAGTATGTAATGGACATTACTGTGTGTTATATAGTATGTAATAATGGGCATCATGGTGTGTTATATAGTATGTTATGGGCATTACGGTGTGTTATATAGTATGTAATGGGCATCATTGTGTGTTATATAGTATGTAATGGGCATTACGGTGTGTTATATAGTATCTGATTGGCATTACAGTGTGTTATATAGTATGTAATGGGCATCACGGTGTGTTATATAGTATGTAATGGGCATCACTGTGTGTTATATAGTATGTAATAATGGGCATCATGGTGTGTTATATAGTATGTTATGGGCATTACGGTGTGTTATATAGTATGTAATGGGCATCATTGTGTGTTATATAGTATGTAATGGGCATTACGGTGTGTTATATAGTATGTAATGGGCATTACGGTGTGTTATATAGTATGTAAGGGGCATCACGGTGTGTTATATGGTATATAATGGGCATTATAGTGTGTAATATAGTAGGTAAGGGGCAACACAGTGTGTTATATAGTATATAATGGCCATTACGGTGTGTTATATAGTATGTAAGGGGCATCATGTGTGTTATATAGTATGTAATGGGCATTACGGTGTGTTATATAGTATGTAATGGGCATCACGGTGTGTTATATAGTATGTAATGGGCATAACGGTGTGTTATGTAGTATGTAATGGAAATTACGGTATGTTATATAGTATGTAATGGGCATTACAGTGTGTTATATATTATGTAATGGGCATTACGGTGTGTTATATAGTATGAAATGGGCATCATGGTGTGTTATATAGTATGTTATGGGCATTACGGTGTGTTATATAGTATGTAATGGGCATTACAGTGTGTTATATAGTATGTAATGGGCATTACGGTGTGTTATATAGTATGTAATGGGCATCATGGTGTGTTATATAGTATGTTATGGGCATTACGGTGTGTTATATAGTATGTAATGGGCATCACGGTGTGTTATATAGTATATAATGGGCATCACGGTGTGTTATATAGTATGTAATGGGCATTACGGTGTGTTATATAGTATGTAATAATGGGCATCATGGTGTGTTATAGTAAGTAAGTAAGTTTTATTTATATAGCGCACTTTCTCCAACAGGACTCAAGGCGCTTTACAGACATTAAAAATAATGCACATACTGTAATACAAAGGGTTGTCAAAACGGGCAACAATGGCAGTACAGATATACATCACACATACAGATATGCACTAGATGCATTCTAATGAGGGACATGGACAACATATTTACTGAGCTGTACAGCACCCAGGCAGCCATTCGTCGGCGCCACATGGTGATTGCACCAGCCAGAAGGGTAGACAGGTAAGACAGTACAGATATAGGACACATACAGATATATACTAGATGTACTCTATTGAGCGACACGGACACGGGAACATATATTTACTGAGCTATGCAGCACCCAGGCAGCCAATCAGCGGCGCCACATGGTGATTGCACCAGCCAGATAGGTAGCCAGTAACAGTACTGATATATATATATATACTAGATGTATCCTGATGGGGAACACGGGGACAGGGAACATATATTTACTGAGCTATGCAGCACCCAGGCAGCCATTCAGCGGCGCCACGTGGTGATTGCACCAGCCAGATGGGTAGCCAGTAACAGTACTGATATATATATACTAGATGTATCCTGATGGGGAACATGGACATGGGGAACATATATTTACTGAGCTATGCAGCACCCAGGCAGCGGCGCCACATGGTGATTGCACCAGCCAGATGGGTAGACAGGTAAACAGGTAAAACAGTACAGATATAGGACACGTACAGATATATGCTAGATGTATCCTGATGGGGGACACGGACATGGAGCACACAGTGTAGGTCGCTGCTGTCAGGCTATGCACAGCAGAGGCGCAAAACGCGGTGCAGGATAACAGGAATAAAATTTAAGAGAATACTACAGTGGCATACAAGGCAGTATTAAGACAGTGGTAAGGTCAATAAAATTATATTTCACATGTTTCAGGGAGCAGCAGATGATCTTTGTAGCAATAATGGAGCAAGGTGGTCCAGACGCGCGTGTGGATGATATAGTCAGAAGGGTATACAGAGCAAGTAGGTAGATGAATGCGGTCCTTAGCAGAAGAGTTAGCTGACAGGATAGTCTCCATTGTTCGTCTGATGTTTCCCTTCTGTTTAACTCCTGTATAACTCCAGCTTCGATATAACTATTGTAATATCACTTTGAACTGATCACTTAGAATCTGATCAGCCTTGGCTATATCAGCCTAGCACTCACTAATGCCCATAGTATGTTATGGGCATTAGGGTGTGTTATATAGTATGTAATGGGCATCATGGTGTGTTATATAGTATGTTATGGGCATTACGGTGTGTTATATAGTATGTAATGGGCATTGCGGAGTGTTATATAGTATGTAATGGGCATTATGGTGTGTTATATAGTATGTAATGGGCATTATGGTGTGTTATATAGTATGTAATGGGCATTACGGTGTGTTATATAGTATGTAATGGGCATTACGGTGTGTTGTATAGTATGTAATGGGCATTACGGTGTGTTATATAGTATGTAATGGGCATTACGGTGTGTTATATAGTATGTAATGGGCATTATGTTATGTTATGTAGTATGTAATGGGCATTACGGTGTGTTATATAGTATGTAATGGGCATTACGGTGTGTTATATAGTATGTAATGGGCATTACGGTGTGTTATATAGTATGTAATGGGCATTACGGTGTGTTATATAGTATGTAATGGGCATTACGGTGTGTTATATAGTATGTAATGGGCATTATGGTGTGTTATATAGTATGTAATGGGCATTACGGTGTGTTATATAGTATGTAATGGGCATTACGGTGTGTTATATAGTATGTAATGGGCATTACGGTGTGTTATATAGTATGTAATGGGCATTATGGTGTGTTATATAATATGTAAGGGGCATCACGGTGTGTTATATAGTATATAATGGGCATCACGGTGTGTTATATAGTTATATAATGGGCATTACAGTGTGTTATATAGTATGTAATGGGCATTACGGTGTGTTATATAGTATGTAAGGGGCATCACAGTGTGTTATATAGTATGTAATGGGCATCACGGTGTGTTATATAGTATATAATGGGCATTACGGTGTGTTATATAGTATGTAATGGGCATCATGTGTGACCTTATGTGTAATTGGCATTATAGCATGTGGCTTTATGTGTAATGGGTATTACAAAGTTCACTAAAATGTACAATAGGCATTACAATGTGTGGAAACATGCCCTTGCTCCAGGCACCGTGGCACCTAGCTACACCACTGCTATCACCCATATGTACTGTAGATGCAGGTGAAACAAATAAAGTAAGTATCTGAAATCTCAAATTGTAACTACTGTAGAAGTATGTTGTCTCTGAATACAATTAACTTTTATCAAAGAAAAAAGCGCAAGTCTTAGATATATTTCTTATTGCAAGCAAATTGGAAAATTGTCTATTTGGCTTTCGTTATGGGAAAATTAGATCAAGTATGAAAGAAAAGCATCATAGGTTCTAATTACTATAACTGTCCTAATTGTGGCAAATAAGGAAGCCTCATCCTTCTCAGCCAGAAACAATGACAACAAGAGAGCCCAGGGGGCAATTATCTCTGTGTCCCATTTCACAGATGGGCCTTGAATGAAGAGGTACAAAATGCTTATAGCCATGTATTGCTAATATTTTGAGACTTGCGTTTCTTACCTAACACAGCGCGAGACTCTAAGAATAGACTCTTTACTTATCCTCTTGTACTGTTATTCTCTTAATTAAAAGAAATATAAATCCCTATTTCTTCTTCAATAGTCTTTAACAACGTTTCCCAAAGCTCTCATCAGGAAGCCAATCAGATGTGACCCCTGCTGGAGAACAAGTGGTATAATTACAGGCTCTGTCAACTGTACCAATCTACCTCTTTATATCACGTCCTGTGCTGGGTACTTGACTGGAGGGTAAGGAAATATTGATCAATAGCATAATAAACAATTATGTCGTACAGCATCTCTGTCACTATCAAGTTTAACGCTTTCTGTTATACAGGGCATTGATAATTTACAAGGAATCAAAGTGGATGGCTGAAATAGGAATGCTTATAGCTCACTGTTTCTATGAGTTACTGCAGCAGGCTCGGCAGCAGAGAGCATATTCAGCTACACATGCTAGATGTTTAAAAAAAAAAAAGAAATAAGAAAAATCAATGCCAATATGCCAAGGAGTCACCCTGGGGACAGCAATTTAACTTGGCTGGTATTACAAGAGTAGCAAATTAGTTTGGAGGCAGCAGGCTGGTTACTGTTGATTGGTTAGGTGGATGCTTGAAACCATTCAGTGTAAAACACTGCAAAAACAGGGATCATTAACTTTTGGTTTCCCAGCTTCAAGATATATATTAAATTAGCATGGATAATTAACAATTACCAGTTACCGTAGCAACCAACTTAATTACAACAGCAATTTATTTTGGTTTTAACTTTTATTTATTTGCAGTGATGCAAGTAGCAATAAAAGTATTTTCAAAGTCCAAAAACATACTGGGAGGTTAATTGGCTTCTGACATAAATTGTTCCTAATTCACTGGTTTCCAAATGTGGTTTCCAAGGCACCTAATGGTGCCCACACATGGTGTGATTCTCAGATGTGTTTTGAACATTTGAGTTCAAAAGGTATCACTTGTAGTTCAAATTGATTGCGTGTTTCTTTTGGCTTGTGAAGCGTAGTTCATATCACAAGCCAAAAAAGTATGTTCCTTATTCTGGTTCGCTGGTCAAGGAAAATTCCTTCTCAAATGGACAAAACCATGTGTACTGCAGGTGGGGTAGATGTTACTTGTGCAGAGAGAATTAGATTTGGGTGGGGTTTTACTTCAAAGTGAGATCTAAATTGCAGTGTAAGAATAAAGCAGTCAGTATTTTCCTCGCACAGAATCAAAATAACTCTCTCTGCACATGTTACATCTGCCCCACCTGCAGTGCACATGGTTTTGTCCATTTGATAAGGAATTTGCCTTTGCGAGTGAACCAGAATAAAGGCCCATATGCAGGCAATGCCTTGTGCAATAGATTGCATTGCATCTATAATAATAATAATAATAATTTTATTATATAGCGCTCTTTCCCCAATAGGACTCAAGGCGCTTAACAGATAGAATGAATGTAATACAGTATAGAAACAATGAAGTACATAAAACCTTTACTTAAACAATACTTAAGGGAATGAAGGAAATGCTTTAGTAAACAGGAAAGTCTTGAGTCTGTTTTTGATCTAGTTCAAACTGCAAGCTGTTGTAGCATATCACATGCGATTTGAACTAGATATGATGCAGGATAAAGGATTTTTATCCAAAACGCGTTTATGTTCTGCTGCCGACGCTGATATATTGGAATCAGCGCTATATGTGGATGTCCGTCTATAAGGAGTCCGGGTCTCTCTCGCATGTGTCTGCAGCGGATGTGACAGGGGAAACGGTATTTCCATCAGGCTGGACTCCCGTGCTGTACTAGAGGACTTCATCTGTTTTATGTGTCTTGTGGATTTTAAATAAACGTCTTACCTTTTCCATTCTGCCGTGTACCTTAAAGAAACCTTTGTGGGCACTCGTGAAAGAATAATAAAGTTAGTTTGTATACTTCTTGCTTGACACCGATTTCTGAATATTATTTATGCTGTGAAGTTTAAAGATACCTTTGGATGAACTCGAGATAGAATTCTGAAGTAAGTGCAATAAGGCTAGATTTAATTTTGTGGATTCTACAAAGAGTTCAAAAGAAACTGCTATGTGCATTCGAGGGAGAACTACAAAGTAAGTGTGGTTCCAACTACTTGGGAATTACACCACCTGTTCCCCGGGCTCGCATACGAGTTTCAGCTTGCGCTGGTTACTCCCACCATTCTGTTTTAGATATGATGCAACCTAGTACAAAACACATCAAGCACAAATAGCGCTGTGTGTGGGCACCTTTAAAGCTAGTGATCTACAAGTATATCTGGGAGTGCGTATCCAGCTTAAAAGTCCAGGTTTTAAGGTGCCCATACAATAGGCGATTCACATGCTATTTGGGCTCTCTGGAAAGCGTTGAACTTGCATAGTGTTGACAGCAGGCCCGATGTGTTGCACAGGACCGTTGGCATCACACCGAAGCCTGCGAATCACACTGGCTGCAGAAGCAATCTGTTGGATCATATCAGAGCAGGGCAGACTTGGCTGGGATTACATGCAATATATCACATGCAAATGGACCACATAAGTCATGTGACATCAGCCGCCCACCCCATGCAGTCTTCCCCACGCCTGCATTCGCATGGTGACACCCAGTGTTTTTGTGGGCACGCCCCAGGCATTCCCATGCGCCAGCCCCCAGCCATTCTCCTTGTAAGCCCACCTCAAGACTCCGATTGGCTTGGCTGTGAATTTGCAGGCTCTGTGATTATCGATATAGACTGCACATGCATACGGGTCATAGTACTCATGCACGGGGCCATCTTGCCATAAAATCCAGCAACTTTTTTGATCGCTGGCCATACGCAAATTGATTGACATGAAGCCGGCATTTGAGGGTGGTAACCAAACGTTTCCTGGGTGTGTTAAGGAAAACACAGGCTTGCTCAGGCATTTGAGGTGAGGGGGTATGACATCTGCTCTGGCCTCCCATTAGTCTGCTTCTATCTCAGCCGCTGAGTAAGTCCTGGGCTACGCACACACTGCACACACACTGGAAAAATCTTTAGATGGTTAGTATCTTGTGTATGGATTTGCATCTAGCCGAACACGCTAATTTGTGCAAGCCATGCTAAGCAATTTGCAGACTTCCACAGGGCGGGATTACATTCTGGCTGGGCGGCAATTACTTGATTGTAGAGTTCTGAAATTTAGCAGACATCAGGTCTGAATAACCCCAGTCCCCCACAGTTTCTTTCCTGCTAAGGCAAGGAAAGCTCCTCTGCAATGGTGTGTTTTTTTCATTGGATGATAGGCGTATGAGGGAAGATAGGAGGATTGATTATGCATAGCTATCAAAATAACATACATGCCTGTGCACCTAAAACATTTATTGATTTTAACAGCGCAATCAGAGCTGATGTTATCAGCCACCTTAAATGGATTTCTGTTTGCTCAGTCAACTACTCAGATACACTCACTTCAGTAAGTTACATGTAAAACATGTCATGTCTCACAGCAGCATTTCAGGATTCACCCCCTTCGCCCTCCAACAACAATAAAGAAAAAATCTACACAACATTTTTATAGGCATCAAACCATTTATTTTTTGTATACCAAGCATGCTTCAAGGGTGTCTCAGGAGCAGAAATGTAGTTTTATGAGCCCCGTAGCATATGTGCATATTTGGGGCAGTTTCTAAACAGCCACATTTATCAAAGGTCATTCTACAGAAAAATGACTTTCTTGATTTCTATCATATTAAGAATGCAAATGATGCTGCAATGCCAGGCAAGCTGGGGTTATTGAGAAGGAAGAGCTAGCTCAAATCTAAGTTTGCACCATCTGGCTTGTCAGCATGCGTAAATAAGAAAGCAGTGTAAACCCATCCCCATTCTTTCCTCTTCATTAGCTGTCCTCGCTTCTTAGTAGTCTACAGGGATGCTCCAGATGCAATATGAATTACCCATTAAGCCCACCTACTTAAAAGATTGCCATCCGATCTCTGACGGATCTTCTGATTGGCTGGCCATCTATTAAGTAGTTGGGTTTTCTAGACATCATCTTCTTTATTTTAATGATGAGGTAAGAAAAGAAGATTGTAGGTAAGTCTTTACGTATACTACTAAAAGTGGCCATACATCAGAAAGACATTGCACCCAATCATGCAATCTCAATGCATTGTAAAATGGATTGTATGCAGATTGTGTGCACATCGTGTGTACACAATCACACAATCTCCCAGCCACGGGAGATTGGTCCTCTGATATGACGTGCTCTACGTCAGATCAGTTGGGATTGGGAGCAGATTTCATGTGCTTTTAAGTACATGCCATTTGTCTTTAGATGGCTCATACAATCAGAGTCATGTGACACTACCTCCCTGACTAGCAGAGAAGAGAGGTGCAGCTTCCGGCAGCCCATGGCAGTGAAGATGCTGGGAGTCACAGAAGTTTCCAAATGGCAGCCGGGCAGGCAGGTGAAGAGAATTATGCACAATTACAACTCTGAAAACAGTTTTCAGAGGAATGCTTCATTAGGGCTATTTGATAATGGCATAACACAGCAGATGTGAGCAGATTGGTAGTTGTAACCTGTAAATTAAAAAAAAAATGCATTTTTGGTACTCCTAACCTTTTGATCATAGAAGGCCAGCCTCTTATTTAAATGAAGCTTCAATCATACAATCATGCAGCAGATGGATTGTATGACGGATTGTTTGACAGATTGTAAGTACATTATGGGGGGAATTTACTAAAGGAAATTTGTAAAAAATAGGTGTAAAAATAGGTGTGCAAATTTCGGGGGTTCCCCAAACGATGTTGCGCTTTGTGGTGGAGCAGCCCAAAAGGAATTATCTATACAGTGCGGGGTGTTTTTTGCTGGAAGCAAAAGGGATTATTAGGCGCTTGTCCTGACAAGCGCCTAATAATCCCTTTTGCTTCCAGCAAAAAACACCCCGCACTGTAAAAATAGGTGTATTTGTATCCAGAAATACACTTATTTTTGACATTTACTATCCCGAAAATACGGCAATTCGTATTCGTATTGATGTTCTATCAATACGAATACGAATTGCCATATTTTCGGGATAGTAAATGTCAAACATAAGTGTATTTCTGGATACAAATACACCTATTTTTTTTAGGTTTTGATGGTGCTTTGGGGATCATCAAAGATTTGGATATTTTTGTTTAACCAAACCCGAGTTGTACTCAACAAATTTGGAGAGCTTTTTGGTCTTCATGGTGTGGTGCCTCTTGCTTAGTGGTGTTGCACCCTCTGGGGCCTTTCAGAAAAGGTGTGTTTATACTGACAGATCATTTGACACTTAGGGGGAAATTTACTAAAGGAAATTTGTAAAAAATAGGTGTATTTGTATCCAGAAATACACTTATTTTTGACATTTACTATCCCGAAAATACGGCAATTCGTATTCGTATTGATAGCACATGAATTGCCATATTTTTTTTACAAATTTCCTTTAGTAAATTTCCCCCTTAGACTGCACACATGTGGACTTCATGTCACTAATTATGTGACTTCTGAATGTAATTGGTTGCACCAGAACTTTTGAGGGGCTTCATAGCAAAGGGGGTGAATACATTTGCACATGCCAAATTTCAGATATGGGGACAGATGTATTAAGCCTTAACAAGAGATAAATGCAAGGGTGATAAAGAGAGATAAACGTCCAGCCAATCACCTGCTAACTGCCATGTTACAGGCTGTGTTTGAAAAAGTCAGTAAGGAGCTGATTGGCTGGGCATTTATCTCTCTTTATCATCCTTGCATTTATCACTTGTTAATACATCTGCCCCATTATTTTTATAAATATATATATTTTTCTAATTTCACTTCACCAACTTAGACTAGTTTGTACAGATCCATCATATACAGTAACATTCAGATTTAAAAAAAAAAAACAATTGAATTACAGAATGTAATGTAACAAAATAGGTAAAAAGCCAGGGGAGGGGGTGAATATTTTAGCAGGGCACCGTAGAAGAGAAAAGAAGAAAAATATAGGAACCCTGCACTTCCTATTGGGGTTAATAATATTTGAACTGAATTGATCTTTTCTGTAATGGATAATCCTCCTTCTTTGGATTCACTCCTCCAGATTTGTACCTCAAAGATAAGATAGAAATAATCTCATGGTGCAGACTTCCCGTAAGTTAAAAAATACAGGTCACAAAGCAAATATATATGGGTGCCCGTACCGTATTAGGACCTCTCCTTTAGATACAAGGGAAAGAGGTTATGGATCCGCACAGACTTTGGTCATCATTTAGAACATTTCTGTATGATCATCTGTTTTACCAATATGAGGGACTACCTTTATAGATTTTTGTAGTCTTGGATTGGCGGTGCGCCCAACACATTCAGTATTTGTAACTGAATAAGAGGAAGTTTGTTTGCAAGAGGCAAACGAAAAGACAAATGTGCCTTTTTGGGCGCACTCTTTATTGTATTAGATTAAATGGTTTATTTATTCACTTAAAACATAACTTTTAATGGACTTCTTTGTCTAAAATATATGGAGCAATAATTAATTAAAGATCAGTCATTTAATTCATTTATAATTAGACTGTCAATCAAAAAACACACAACACACAGACAAGACAAAAAAACATACTGACGTAGACAAACATGATTTTTTGTAGGTATGACAAATTAAATTGTAAAATTTGTTGTAAAGTTTTTTTAAACTCTTGTAGGTTCGCTCATATGCCCTATTTCAATTGCCTCAGCAAATAACTTTGTTCAGCTTAGCCAAATCGGCCCAAGTGTTTTCCACGTAGTCGTTAGATATAATCTAATTTCGATTTTTGTTACCAGTGCAATATATCATAGATGATTGTGTCCAAATCTAGTAGATACCATGGGGAAGAGCTGGTATGGTAACACAGGTATGGTGTTTGAACAGTAGATACACAGGAGCCACCGGTTGTAGGAGCAATTTTCACGTGGGACTACTCTGATCACTGGTAACCATACCTCCCAACTGTCACGATTACAGCGGGACAGTCCCGATTTCGGGTCCTGTCCCGCTGTCCCACCCGCCGCAGGCATTGTCCCGCTTCGGGGGGTGGCAGTTGGGAGACCCCCCAATCTAATAGAATAGACGCTGTGCGCATGCGCACAGCGTCTATTCTCATATGAAAATGAGGTTGCGGCTAATTAGCATAAGCTGCGCCCTCATTTGCATACGCCCCGCTCCCTTTTAGGACGCTCGCGCGGCGAGTGTCCCTATTTCATTTACTCAGAAGTTGGGAGCAGTGCTTAAAGTGGTCCAGGGGAGGTGGTGGAACTCACCTTTGCTGCCATTCGCGCCCCCCCAACAATATATGTCACAGCCAGGATGGGTGCTAGGGTGTTAGCGCCACCCTACAAGCTTTACATTTCTGGTCTATCATACACACACCCATGAATAGAATCATGTGGGGCACATAATGCCACCTCTAATTGAAATTATGGTGAAAAGTGGCAAACAAGCCCCAAAAAAGTAAGAACCATAACAATGCGCGCCGTAGGCGCGCTGAAAAATTTAGGGCATGGCTTTGTGGAACATGGGGATTATGCACACCGTAATAGCCATTACATACTGCACATCTACATTACACCGCCTACATAACACCGCACGTCCGAGTCTCCCACATCACGCTGCCCATCCCCATTCCCTACATCATGCTGCACATTCCTGTACCCTACATCACGCTGCACATCCCTGTACCCTACATCACACTGCAAGTCTATGTACTCTACATCTCACCGCCTACATAACACTGCATGTCCCTGTCACCTACAGTACATCACGCCACACATCTCCAACCCCATGCATCACGCAATACATCTCCATCCCCTAAATCACACTGCACAACCCCACACCATGCTGCAAGGTTCCGTTCCCTACATCATGCCGCATGTCACATACCCTGCATCACACCCCAACATGACATCATTTGCAGAATAAGGACATCATATACAACATTGGCACATGTGTTAAAGTGACAGAATTATAAAACCAATGATGTCATGGCCAGCACAGGGCCCCTCACCTTGATCTTTTTCCTGCTCTCTCCGCTGCTTTGGCCTGCACTGATCTGGACATACTGCTGCTCCCCCAGGCCCCACATCATTGAGATAACAGCTGTGCAGTCAGTAGTACACAGCCTCAGGCTCTGTGACCATTACCATTTTGTTGGTGAGTTAGTGTACTGTACACTAACTCACCAACAAAATGGTAATGGTCACAGAGCCTGAGGCTGGAGCAGGAGGTGGAGGAGAAGCAGACTGAGTGCGCACTGCGCAGTAAAATGGAAAATGGCGCCGAGGCCAGAGAAAAGGCCCGCCAACGCCACCCCCCCCCCCTCCCTAACTCAATCCCTCCGCGTCCCCCACCCACCTCCCCACAGAAGCCAAAAGCACAGACTTACTTGTTGGGGGGGTAATATAGTTGAACAACTTGTCCAACATGTATGATGTCTCCTGGCGGGGGCTACTAGTAGCGGAGGCAGCGTGTGGTAAGCGCTGGAACCGAGGCTACACAGCGTCCACTACGCTCGAGCTTGCAGCCGTGACAGCCTGCGCATAAGCGCAGGTCCCTCCTCTGTCCCCCCTTGGTGGCCAATCCGAACAGCAGGAGGGGGAGGCAGTCAGGTCAGTCCCCGCCCGGCGCTGTGTACCGCTCGGCGCTCATAGTCACAGCCGCCTGTCACTCAATAGAGTCTCTATTGTGACAGGCGGCTGTGACTGTGAGCGCCAAGCGGTGCACATAGACACAGTCACGGCAGCCGCAGCAGTAGCACTAGCACCCACATCGGCGTGTCCCGTCCCCGCGCATTGAGAGATCCATATGGATTCTCGGCAGGGCGGCAGCAGCAGCAGGCTGGGTGGGCGAAGGAGGCGGAACTGAGTTCCGGCTTCAATTTGAACTGCCGGAACTCAGTTCCGGTGCGTTCCGGCCCACTTTAACCCCTGGTTGGGAGGTATGCTGGTAACTACTACTCTGTTACACTAGAGCAGGAGTGGCCAACCGGTCAGAGGTAAAGAGCCGAAAAATATTGGTAGTCAAGCTAAAGAGCCGACATCATGCTCGCGCCGAAGGCGCATGCGCCAAAAAAAGGGTCGTAGTTTATTTTGATCCCTTGGGTGGGTGTGATACAAATATGCCTCCAATAGTGCAGTGCCATATATACATATGCCCCCAATAGTGCCAGATACACATATGCGCCCCACGGTGCCAGGTATGCACCACACGGTGCCGGGTATGCCCCTATGGTGCCAGAAAGCTGGTATGCCCCCACAGTGCAAATTTCCCAGCAGCAGCACTCACCGTTGTTGTTTCTGCTGCTGGTGGGCGGGGAGAGGACAGTCTGGTGTCCCCCTGCAGTCCTCCTGTCATGTCACTGATGGGAGGAGAGCACAGCACATCGCATGTCTCCTTCCCCCTCACTTCCCTGTGACTGGGCTGTCCACCAATCAAAGCTCGCTGGCCGGCTCCTGATTGGCTGCTGGCCCTCGAGCTCTGATTGGCGGACGGCCCAGTCACAAGGATGCACAGTAAGGGGTAGGAGAGATGTGCGATGCGTGCTCTCCTCCCCTCAGAAGGAGAAGGGATTCAGGGAACCGGCAGCAGGGGGGACTGGGACGGACCGTGGGCGGCGGGCAGCAGTGGGAGCAGGAGCCTCACTTTACAAGGGGGAGAGCCGCATGAGGCTCAAGAGCCACGGGTTGGCCACCACTGCACTAGAGTAACAAACCACAATTTAATAACAAAGAAACCTATTGCAGTTCATTTCCACTTTTGGCTTTGCAAATACATTGTAATTTTATTATCCTCTGACCCTGAGGAGACTTTGAATTTGAGATTAAATCAATACACTAGTTTGACAGCATGACTTAAGATGACAAAAAAAAATCACTAGTTTTCCTGTGCAAAGACAGTGGTCACTCATCTGTCTAAATCTGTCACACATGGGATGTGTGTGACAGCAGATGGGTCATTCTTTAAATCAATAATTAAAAAGACAAGGCAGGATTAGTTTAAGGAGTAGTCTACTGTGGTTGATTTGGGGATAAGTAATGGTGAAATGCGAATGTTTAACCAGATTCTATGGGGCAATTGTGTGTCATTTTGGTGGTGGTTAAACAGAACAACTGTTGAATAGAGATTTTAATGAATCTATAATTGAAACTGTTCAACAGTGTAACCTGCAATACTAGTGTACATTAGTATGTAATGTTAATGTGGCATGAAGCTGTTTAAAAAATTTTTTTTTTAAATAATAATGACAATAATAACACTGATAGGCTTTTTAACTTCAAAGCACTGTACTGAAAATAATGAGCAAAGCTTCTATTGTGTACTACTTCATAATGACTCCTAAGTGTTCATGCTTTCAAGTGACAGTAACAAACATGAGTGGGTACATTTATTCTGACGGTTAGCTGAATATGTTTGTTTTGACTCTTTTATTAAATTTTGGCTCAATATATTGTGACAAGAATCACATACACTGGATAAGATGAAGTCTTGGTCTTTATTTTGTAGCAGGTTAACAGCATACCAGGCACACTGCATAGGCAAGCACGGTTACAGCGTTGCAGCATATAGGTGTCACAGCATAGTTCAATCTCCTCACAAGTGGTTTCAGTTGTCCCTACCATAGCCCACATTCCCGACCTGGGTGACTATTCCACCATCTGCCCTGGAAACACTTATATCAGGAAAGCACAGGTGCTGCTAATCAGCCTAACCCTGATCACATCACTTTTCCTGCTGCTGCTGCTCTAAAACTTGAACCGATCCTCCACATTACCTTCATATGGAGGAATGCTGTCCCTGCCACAATATGTCCACAACAATGTCGGCTATTAACAGAATTCAGTTTATCAATGTTTTAGATTGTTAAAGCATAAACTTACCACAGAAGGTATATGAAATGAATCAGAACACATTAATGCCTTTGCTGAACATCGGAATAACAGTCATGCTATGTCAATCAAAAAACAAGTAAAACAAATATAGTAATGTGCATTTATAATATTCAAATGATCATGGCCAGTACACCCATCTCATCCTTGTTCCCTAAAGCTATAAACTCATCATTGTGGATAGAAATAGTCTGTGTCACAGTGATCTTACTGGATTTCTAATTTAATTTTTAAACTTCATTACTGACTGAACATACTGGGACTTGTTCACAAACAGCTTGAGATGCTTGGGTCGACTAGCTTGGTATTTATAAGTTCAACTACTGTATATGAGACAGTGAAGTGGTCTGAACAACACTACAGTACATACATTTGCAGTACAATACAATATACACAGAAGTATTATAAAAGTTTTACAATTATGACTTATGAAAAGCTATAATACAGAACCTGAAAACTGCATGTACAGTTCCTGGCCTCCTGTGGAAAGCCAATTTCCATCTCATTCTTTAATTCTGCAGCACCAAAATGAGACCTTCCAAAAAGTACTCAGAGTAAGTGCTTCACTCCAACTTTTTAAGTAACTAAAAATATGTTGTATTATACCACGGTATGAAGACTTTGAAATATACAAATGGATTACTAAAATCACATTTAAAACTTAAGTTTAAAGAAGAAAATGTTTTATTTATTTTATTAAGCAGCGGGGGGTGGGCAGCTGGGTCCGGACAGCTGCTGGTGGTGGTAGGGGGTAGGCAACCCATAGTTGCGGGCAGCGGGGTCCGACTGAGCAGTGGCGGCGGCTGGGAGCTTGTGGCCACATTTTGCCGGGCGGCAGGCGGGATGCGGCTGCTGAATATTTTGAAATGACTGGGTGGACACTAATTGACTGAGAGAATTCTCTCAGCCAATCGGCATCCTCCCATCTGATTGGCCAAGAGAATTCTCTTCTGATTGGCCAAGAGAATATTGCTACAATAGAAATCAGGGTGTTTTAGAGGAGTAGAAAAGAGAAGTACATGTTTTTATTTATCCAAAGATGCTACCATAAATGATGTCGGATTTGGGGGTGTGCTAGTTATCCACCAGCTAAGATCTGAGCCATAACTAGTGGTAGGTGAACAGTGCCATAATGGAGGGCTCTGGGGATGGCATCATTAGTGCCCCTTAGCCAGTGCAGAGGATTTAGCCTTTTACATATATATATAGAGAGAGAGAGATAACCAAATACAATTATTTTGCGCAAACAACAGACAGCTGCACCTCTAGGAAAGTCTCCTGTTAGTGCGACCTTATAACCAATAATAGAAATCCAATGAACTTAAAGAGTGTGCCATACACCATGGAGGTTATTCTAGTTGACATGCAGCGCTGCGAAGTTCGGATTGGATATAAGAATAGGGGTCCTTTAGGTTACTACTTTGTATAGGTCAATTATTGGTTCCAGTCTAGTACTACTTTCATGGAATAATTGGTACATGCTAAAATCCATATATGTTATACATTTATATCTTTCATATGCTTGAATCAATGCCTCCTACGTCTATTGAAGTTTTAAATTTCACTACATAATTTTAATAGCTTTAATTGGTTGCAAATGGTGTTTTGGTATTTTGTTTTGTTTTCTACACTATGATTACATACCACTAGTGTTTCCAACATAAAATAAATACAGATCTATTATTAAACAGAACAGATTTAATCCATAGTGACAGTTTTCTGATCACTGCAACAAACTCTACTCCATGTATAATAAAGATTGGGTACTTGTGAGTTATCCGGGCGTCCGATTTTAAAATTGTATGCCTTAAGTTAAGGCATACAATCAGATGCGATGCGATACGATATCGCATCGCATCGCATCGCATGCGACCATCGGATGCGATGACCCGATTTTTCCATAGGAATCAATGTTAAAATGGACTGAGTCCATTTTAACATGGAATTCAATGGGAAAAAGGGGTCCTTTTCATACCCCTACTATCCAAGTGGGCATGGAGTTGGATATAAACCTGTGGCGAGCGTAGCGAGCCACCGAGCCCGAAGCGTGGCGAGCGAAGCGAGCCCCGCGAGGGGACGGTATTCCGTGTCCCCTCGCGGGGCTCGCTACGCTCGCCACGCTTCGGGCTCGGTGGCTCGCTACGCTCGCCACAGGTTTATATCCAACTCCATGCCCACTTGGATAGTAGGGGTATGAAAAGGACCCCTTTTTCCCATTGAATTCCATGTTAAAATGGACTCAGTCCATTTTAACATTGATTCCTATGGAAAAATCGGGTCATCGCATCGCATCGCATCGCATCGCATCCGATGGTCGCATGCGATGCGATGCGATGTCCCGATCCGACCCGATTTTAAAATCGGACGCCCGGATAACTCACAAGTACCAAAGATTGTAATAATCTTTATCTGAACAGGACATAATATAAATGTATATCTCTTACAAATGTATAAATATATGTTTAAATAGAATGGTTTAATTTGAAAGCGCAGGAAATTGACTCACGAAATTGACTCACGATGCACGGGAGTCGACTGATCACAAAAGGTTCTGGCCTAAATATGGGTGGGTGCCGAGGGCACCCACAGGTGGCTGCAATCTTCACCGGTTAGGTGAAAATCATCATCGGCACAAGGCCTCAGCCACCCAAAATTCACCTACTCGCACTCTCGCACAAAGGTGTGTAGATGGATTTTCTCACACAGCCATGTGAGAGCCACTGACCTTCACTCGGGGACAGGACACACAGAGCAGAACTGCGGTTATTCTTGTCACTTTGCTAGAGTATTCCTGCACCTGGGGGGGAGGGGGAGGGGGGAGAATGAAACACAACTGTCTCTCTACAAAACTACTGTATACAAGCGTAACTAGGACTAAACAACAATCTGTTCCTACTAGAACACAATCATAAACTAAACAAGAACAGTTTTGCAACCCCAAATGGCGCCAGTGAGCAAAAATCCTGACTGAATCCCACAGTCAGTATCCTCTGACTGTGGGATTCAGATCATTGTACAAAAGGAAGTATATGTCAATCTTGTATTGTGTCCTCACCACACCAACCCACCATTGTATCATTTTTTGCTCACTGGCGCCATTTGGGGTTGCAAAACTGTTCTTGTTTATCTGTTTCACTGTGTGGAGGGATTTTTGGGATACCCTCCTTTGCAATTTCTGTGGCAGCCTAGCGCAGAACTGAAGTGGACATCATTTATTCTGTTTACAATCATAAACTAGGCTGACACAACAAATCTAGCAAGCTGAACTAGCAGATGAATACTCAAAGGATGATTTATACAACAACAAGAGATAACCTTACCAAATTGTACAGGTGTGCATGTGTGAAGGCGATTCCCTAAGATGCACCACATGCGCAATACAATCTAATGCAGGTGCAATACCTGAGTAGACAGCTGACTATCCCTGTATCCAAAGCTGTAGGGAAAAGACTGGCACCACCTATGGCTTCCTATTAGCACAGGAAACAACCTTCCTTTTGCCCTATGCAATCCTAGACCCAGGAAGAGCTGCCGCAAAGCCCACTGTTCCTGGGACCCGGACTCTCCAGGAGTGCGTGTTTCCCCTTATCCGATTAAGCCACAAACCAAAACAAGAATCTTGGCCTTAAGAAGCCTAGATAAGGGGTGCAAGACTTACAGGGCCTAAAATGGTGGATGCAGACCTTAAGGCCTAAAATGGCTGCCAGGCCTAAGATGGCTGACAGGCCTAAAATGGCTGATAGGCCTTATTCCTAACTGGAGCGCAGGCCTAGAGCCTAATTGGGGCACAGACCTAGAGCCTGAATTTGGGAACAGGCCAAATGCCTGAATTAAGCACAGGCCTGAGAACTGGATTGGGTACAGGTCTGAGACCTGAATGGAGCACAGGCTCGAAGGTCCTGAATAGAGGCACAGACCGGAGGCCTGAATGGAGCACAGGCTGGAGGGGCCTGAATAGAGGCACAGGCCAGAGGCCTAAATGGACCACAGACAGAGGGGCCTGAATAGAGGAACAGTCTGGAGGGGCCTGACTGCTGTGACACAGGTGGGAGGGGCTTGATTACACCCATGGGCATAGCACCTGAACACCTGGTGGTCTAGGGGGGGAAACCTATGTTGTGGCCTCCCACAGCCACTCACCGGTCTTTTGGAAGAGGCTGCAGCAGGGAGCTTCATCAGCTCTTTTGCATCCAACATGCTGCAGCACTCTACGGTCCTTTCTTCTGCAACTTCTGGCACCACCATCATCGGCTTTTCTGCTGCTTCTGGCACCACCGCCGCCTCTTCTTCCACTTCTGGAACCGACACCACCTCCACCACTGCTTGGCCTCTTCTGGAGCTCTACCTTGCTCCCTTGCCGCCACCGGACTGAGCTCCCCACTCTGCAGCATCTATTATAAGATGCTGGGAGGGGAGGAGCTATGACACGCGAGCCCTGATTGGCTCACCATGGCCTCTCCTGATTGGCCACCCAGGCGCAAGGCTGAATGTCTATTGGAGGAACTTGAATCCTCTCGGATGCAAGTTCCTCCAGGCTGGGGACCCGCTGCTGCTGCACACACACCACTGCTGAACTGATGGGATGCCACCCAGAGGGTGTAAATTTTATTTCTGCCCCACCTGCATTGCAGATTGTTTTGTCCATTAAAGAAGGAGATTGCTTTTGCAAACCAACCAGAATCACCCCCTTGGTTTTGAATAATTTTAGTTGAAGTCTATCCTGTTGGAGTACTGGATCACCTCTAGGTGGGCATTCATCATATGGTCAGTGCAAAGGTTATTTGGTTGTAGGTATTACTGGTTAACACCACACAGTTGACAACCATAACTTTCTCTAGATTATATGTATCAAAATTCCCATGAGTTAGTTTTCTTGTCACATAAAAAACTTTTACAAAATACATGACTACTACTTCTACAATTCAATTTTATTTTCTGCCAGACTGATGGAATTAGAGTCTGGAGTCAGATTACCTACTATTTATATAAATAAATGTAAAACCAGATATTTACTATGCCTAGCGACTGGGGCTAGATTGATGTACTAGTGTACCATACTGTATATACCTGGTTTTTACAGATGCCACCAGATTTCTATCATCATTGTATACTATTCACGATATTAGAGTGTTTTGCATACTAGCCAACACATTTGCCTCAGATTTGCATATTTAAATTTAGAATTTTACTTAACTATTAGTACTCTACAGGGAGGACTATATACCGGTTAGGGATAAATAATTAGGAGTATAGCTGGTGAGTGTTATGTTTATGGCTTTTCACAGTAAAATACAAAATATACAGGGCTTGATTCTGGTTCACTCACAAAAGCAAATTCTCTCTCTCTAATGGACAAAACCATGTGCACTGCAGGTGGGTGGCTGATGTAACGTGCAAATAGAGTTAGATTTGGGTGTTATTTTGTTCCTGTAAAGGTCAAATACTGGCTGCTTTATTTTTACACTGAAATATAGATACCAGTCAAATGTGACTCTCTGCACATTTTACTTCTGCCCCCCCCCCCCCCTGTAGTGCACATGGTTTTGCCCATTAGAGAGCAAATTTGTTTTTGCAAGTGAATCAGAATCTTGGGCAAATGTAATAGCCTCCGAATTCATCGCTGTGCAGGATGCCAGCCAAACTAGGAGGTTTTCTTAAGGGGCAATTACTTGCAAGGCATCTAAATGCCTTGTTAAAAAAATAATCAGGGTTGTTTGTCAACAGCACTCAAGTGTGGAGAGGTCAGAGATGGTTGTGAGATGTTTGTGAGTCAGCAGCCACCTGAATGGAGGAATGCCAACCTCCGATTAACAGATGTAAAACAGACAGGGGTTTTCAGGTGGCGCAATGGTTATGCCTTGTAAGGGATTGCCCCTTTAAAAAACCTCTGAGTTTGGCCAGCATTCCTGCTCGCATCCCTCTGGAGGTGCAAGCAGAGTTTAATCTAGAATAGTGCTGTAATGCTGTTTTCTGTCTTTAGTGCAGCACAAACAGCATTGAGGCATGCAAAATGCAAGTTACCACGAATAAATACATGATTTTTGGTGTGGTAACTGGCATTTCCTGACTAAATGCAGGGCCTGAAGGGAACAATTAAATAGCTGAGCCCTCTGCTGTTTTACTTGTATTTGGCTGAATTGAATTGAGCCCTACAGTATGTGTGTTAATAAAAGTAATTTATTTAATATCAATAATAAAACATATACAGAAATGGAATAAAAACACATTCAGGTAAATCTAAAGCTAACTTCTTAAATGTCACATGTATCCCATCACCCTCCAAGTCACTAAAATGTGCCTTACATGAGTCGACGACCTCTTCATCTCTGACAACTTCAACCTGCTGGCTATTACAGAGATTTGGCTCACGCAATCAGACACCGCTTCCCCTGCCGCACCATCACATGGTGGTTTCCACTTCACATACACCTCCAGGCCTGGTAATAGTAAAGGAGGTGGGGTAGGTATATTACTGTCCCAGTTGTGCACATACACAGTCCTACCACTGGTTCCATCACTCACATTCACATCATTTGAAGTTCACTCTATCAGGGTTTTCACCCCTTTCTTTCTGACCACCTGGGATTCCCAAAAAATAATTTCTGGACGATTTCTCTGCCTGGCTCCCATACTTCTGACATCTCCACCATCATGGGTGATTTCAATATCGATATTGACAACCCACTTTTTCCTCATGCCTCTAAACTCCTCTCTCTAATCTCCTCTCTTGGCTTCACCCAATGGTCTGACCCCTCTACTTGCAAGGAGGGCCACTGTCTTGATCTTGTATTCACTAGGCTATGCTCTGTTTCTGAATTCACTAACGCCCCATTCCCTCTCGGACCACAACCTTATCACTTTCTCAACCTCCTTCATTTCTTCAAACTCTACAATACCTAAATCATGCAAGCCTCCTCTAACCCGCAGAAATATTAATGCTATTGATTTTCAACAACTTTCTACCTCTCTGCAACAACTGCTCTCACCCATTTCTACACTTGCCTGTTCTGAGACAGCTGTATCCCACCTTAACCAGACTCTAAAAACTGCCCTTGATGAAGCTGCTCCAGCTACTCCTCACAATCCACGTAGGCTTAGATGCCAACCGTGGCACTCTAAATTAACAAGAAACCTGCAAAACTTATCACATAGATTTCAACGACAGTGGCGTAAATCACAAAATCCAAGTGACTTTGTCACATTTAAGACTACCTACCTATCCTATCGTAATTCTCTGGACACTGCTAAACAAACTTATTTTCAGCCTCTCATCTCTTCTCATGCCACTAACCCCAAGCGACTTTTTAATACATTTAAATCACTTATTTACCCTCCTTAACCCTCCCCAACTGCCAATATCAGTGGGCAAGAGCTTGCTTCCTTATTCAAGGAAAAGATTGCTAAAATCCAAGATGAAATGGCTTGCTCTTCAGCCAGTGACTTGCTTACTTCCTTTCCCGAGCCTTTTGCCACTTTCTCCTCATTTGACCCCACAAGTGAAGATGAAACATCCACACTCTACTCAACTGCTTCTCCACTAACTCTCCTCTTGATCCTATACCCTTACAAGTCAGTAAAGCTCTGTATCCTGTGCTTATCCCAAGCTTAACTAAAATCTGTAACCTCTCTCTACTGGTATCCTTTCTTCTCTGTTCAAGCATGCACTTATTACTCCCATTCTAAAAAAACACAATTCTGATCAAAACTGTCTCTCTAACTACCGTCCTATCTCTCAGCTCCCTTGCCTCTCCAAGCTACTTGAGAGACTTGCCTACACTCACCTCACACACTATCTTAACTCATACAAATTATTGGACCCACTCCAGTCAGGCTTTTGCTCTCAAAACTCCACAGAGACTGCACTGACTAAAGTAGTCAATGATCTAGCCACTGCTAGATCTAAAGGCAATTTCTCACTTCTTATTCTTCTAGATCTCTCAGCTGCCATTGACACTGTCGACCACTCTCTTCTCATACAAACACTACAATCCCTAGGTCTTCAGAACACAGCCCTTTCTTGTTTCTCTTCCTTCCGATCTAATCGCTCTTTCAGTGTTCACTTCTCTGATTCTACCTCCTCCTCACTACCTCTGTCTGTTGGAGTACCACAAGGCTCAGTCTTAGGTCCTCTGCTTTTATCAATCTATACCTCCTCACTTGGGAAACTAATCAACTCTTTTGGATTTCAGTATCCTCTGTATGAATTGTCACCATCAGTATTTCTCCGTGTCTCTGAATGTCTCTCTGCCATTTCATCTTGGATGTCATCTCACCACCTCAAACTAGACATTTCCAAAACAGAATTAATTATATTCCCACCAGCCAAGAGTAGTTACCAACCTGATATCATTATCACTGTTGAGAACACAACAATTGATCCTACTCCACAAGCTCGCTGCCTAGGGGTCATCCTCAACTCTGAACTGTCCTTTATTCCTCGCATTCAATCTGTCTCTAAATCATGTTACATGCATCTAAAAAAACATATCCAAAATTAATCCATACCTTACACAAGACACTGCAAAAACTCTAATCCATGCACTCATAATATCACGCATTGTCTATTGCAATAGCCTCCTTACCGGTCTTCCTAAGAACAGACTCTCACTACTACAATCCATTTTGAATGCAGCTGCAAGGCTGATCTTCCTGGCTAGACATTTGTCTGCTGATCCGCACTGTCAGTCCCTTCATTGGTTGCCTGTATAGTACCACATTCATTATAAAATACTTACATACAAAGCAATTACTCTGACTACACTGACTTATATCTCTTCGCTTATCTCAAAATATATCCCAAACCGACCTCTCCGCTCTGCACAAGATCAGCGTTTATCATCCACACTCATTACTTGCTCCCACTTACACTTGCAGGATTTTTGGCGGGCAGCACCCACCTTATGGAATGCCCTTCCACGTACATTAAGACTCTCCTCTAGCCTCCAAACTTTCAAGTGTTCCCTGAAAACTCACGTCTTCAGGCAGCTTATCATATTCAGGACCCCCACACAAACTCCGGTAGCATTTATATCTAATTGCATCCCATCAGGACTGTTTTGTAATCTGATGGGACTGCCATGCTATGGAATTATATCTTTATGTATACCTCCTATTATCCCTATAGATTGTACACTTGTGAGCAGGGTCCTCCCACCTCCATGTCGGTTTGTATCTACCCAGTTTGTTTAATCACTGTTGTCTCCAATTGTAAAGCACAACGGAATATGCTGCGCTATACAAGAAACTGTAAATAAATAAAAGCTGGCCATACATCTACAGATTAATTGTTCGATCTGGCTGGTTGAAAAAAAAAAACCTGGTAATGGATGAGAGCAAATGACCATTTCATTTAAAATGCTGGAAAACTGGCAAAACCTGTCATTCAGATACAGTATGACCAGGTGTTTGTTCCAACCAGCCAGATCTGACATTAAGGGGGAAATTTACTAATATAAAATACCTAGTTTTTCGTATTAGTATTTTCCCTACGACTGCATACGACTGTTTCAGTCGTATGCAAAGTCGTGTTCCGGAGGGGAAATTACAAAGCAGTCATATACGACTGCTTTGTAACCCTCTGATGGTGTATTCATTCGTATTAGCTGGCCGTATATACGGCCGCTAATACGAATTTTTCTGGCAGTCTGCACGGATCAGTCAGATCCGTGCAGGCTGCAGTGTGTAAAAAAAATAATAATAAAAAAAAAACAGCCGTAATCAGCACCAGGCTGAAAGAGCCGGGGCCGGTAATTAAAAATCAGGGAACCCGACAAATAGGGGTTCACCGATTTTTAACAACCAGCCCCAGGCTCCAGGTCCGGGGCTGGTTCCCAAAATACGGGGGACAAAATGACTAGGGGTCCCCAGTATTTTAAGAACCAGCCCCAGGCCAAACCAGCCAGCAGGGTAATGCCACAGCCGGGGGGAGACTTTTTATACAAGTCCCCCCCGGCCAAAGCATTCAGCCCTACCGACCAGTCAGCCTGGCCAGGGGCCCTGTGGGAGTGGGGACCCCAATAAAGGGGTCCCCCCCCTCCAGGACTTACCTGACCAGGCTGAAGCCTGGTGCTGTCCCCGGTGGCCCTGTGTGGTAGCCACCGGGCTGATCTTGGTGTAAAAAATAGAACAATAAACTATTGTTTTAAACTGTGGAACTATGAGTTCCAGCAAGCCTCCCCTGCAAGCTGGGACTTGGTGAACCACAAGTCCCAGCCTGCAGGGCATTAAAGTAAAAAAAAATAGTTAAATAAATACACACTGACACCTGTAAAATAAAAGTTTAATACATACATTACACACACTGATACTTACCTATATTGATCCCGTAGGTAGGTCCCAGAGTCTTGATCCGGTGCCTTGTCCTGGTTCCGGATCATGTCGTCTTTCTTCACCATGTTGATCTTCATGTCGGCGTCAGGTCTGGGTCCGAAGAAATCCATGGTGGACCTGTGGAAGGAAATCCAACTCACCCAGGTCCTCCATGGAAGTTCTTCTGGCTTGGTCTGACATTGTCCAAGCATTCTTCCATCTTCTTCCATCTTCTGGCTTCTTTTTCAAGCTGCCGGCGAATCCAGAAAAGCTCCCCGACTGTCAGAGCCGCAGAGATCCTTCCTCCTCGGCGTCTGGACTAAGACTGAATTCTGGCCAATCAGAAGCCGACTTTCCTGGCTCCTGATTGGCCGCTAGGCGGCTTCTGATTGGCCAGAATTCAGTCTTAGTCCAGACGCCGAGGAGGAAGGATCTCTGCAGCTCTGACAGTTGGGGGGCTTTGCTGGAGTCGCCGGCAGCTTGAAAAAGAAGCCAGAAGATGGAAGAAGATGGAAGAATGCCTGTGTGGCATCCTACAATATGATTGTATATACGTGTAAAAAAAATGAAGAAACCTTTTATAAATGTACTAAAGATGTGTCTTCCTCGCAGAGGGGAAATATTGCATTATTTATGTGATGTTTGGGAAGGACTTTATTGGATTGTCAGCAAGTGGCGATTATTGTGTTAAAGTGTCCCCATAGACTTGTCACAGTATACAGATGTCTCGCTGATGGCTGACGGTTGTCAAGTGGGAGATTATAAGAATAATAAAGTTGGCTGAAGTGTGGCTGGCACCAGGACAGCTGTAATTACCTGGCAGTTCCCCTCAGAGACGGGTAGTCAGCAGAGCTACGCAGCAGGCAGGGCGGATAGCGGTGCTGTGGAAGGCCGGGACACTGACAGCATCCAATATGGGGAGTGGTGAGTGTTGAACCCTGCCCCGGCAAGCCCAGCACTGCCTTATATGTTTAGTGACGCCCAGGATTACCTACACATTGAGAACAGCCAGTAGAAGGGGACTAAACCCGGCCGGCTTACCTGGCCTGGGGACGTCCCTACAGAATCGTCATTCTGCCATTAAATAAATAAAGAGCACACAGTAACAAGCTAAATCCAGTGAAACGCTCCAAACTAGTGCTAGTTATACTTCAGGAGACTTTCAGAGATAGAGAAAGGCTTGACACATTTAGCAAGAGGAGAGCTGCTATCGGTCCTATCTGAGTGGCAGGCAGTTAAAGGACAGTTGCAGCAGCCATTTTGGTGACACGGAGAGGAATAAATCTGCATCATCACACATTTAGTGTTACCAGAAGCGTTATTAATAGATTGCTCTGGATGACCACAGTGAGTGCAGCATATCAGAGTATCCGACTAGCCTAATTTGCAGAGAGCCATGGATGCCTGTATAGACGTATAAAATATCTTCTGAACTGTGTTAAATACTTATTAATTTCGAGGTCAGTAATCTCTACATCAACAGTATCTGCAGCATGGATATAATGTTATCTCTTCATTCCAAAGGAAAGTTTATTATTACAGGCTGTGCTATATAAATCTCTAAGGAAGGAAAGAACTGAGATAAACTGTGACTCACCTGTAGTTGTATCCCGGATTCTTGAAAGGGGACTGTAACATTGAGGACAGTGGCCAGCGGGAGGGACTCTGTGTAAAACAAAAGCGCTTTTGAGTTGTTTAGGAAAGGTAACAAATTATTGCGCAATAATATAATAGTAATTATTTAAAGGAGCAATTATAAGCAAAGTGCAACTGTGTTAAAGTACATTCATGTTCATACTTTTGTCTTTATTATGGTATGTACGGTAAGTTTATATATTGTTAATGTGCTAAGAGGACTGGAACCGGAGCGGAGCCCGGAGGAGTGAATTCATGTTCCAGTTTCCTCCTGCTTGCTGCACTACAAGTCTCAGCAGGTAGCACCTCATATGTCCAGGGTGTGCAGTTTAGGGCCCCTCCCCCTATGTACTATATATTGTGTATTCATACACACTGGAAGGAACTAGAGACGCCTTCCTCCTTAACTAGCACCCCACCCACCTGTCCCAGATTGATTTTAATTAGGTTGGAGTCCCAACATTCAAGACTGCACACCTCAGCTTGGCACTATGAGGGTAAGTCCTACTGTACATATATGCTGAGTGTTGGTCTGTGGGACTGTGTTTGGGGCGCTGGGCTCTTTGGCAGTGGCGTAACTAGAAATTTTGCTCCCCCCTGCCAAAATAAATTGTGCCCCCCCCCCGCCCTATTTTTTTGGTAAAACAAGCAGGACTGGCTCTTGCCAATTCAGTTCCCAGTGCGACCTGTCAAAATATCCCCTCACAAACTTAAAAAAAAAAACACAAAGAATTTATGAAGAACATAAAGAACCTATAGCGTGGCAATGCTTAGTAGAAAATATGCCGCACACTGTAATACCCCTTACACAAGATGCCAAACACCATAATGCCCTTTACACAACATGCCACACACCGTAATGGCCCAGTACTCCTGCTTATACATAGGATGCCTACAGTAGTGTCCATTACACAATGCCCTTCATACAATGCCCCCAGTAGTGCCTCTCACTGTTCTGAGTAGGCCCCATACTCCCATAGGTCATAAATGCGACATTCATGAACACAGTATCTCAGCACTGCCTTATTGCTTGCTTGCCAAATAATATGCAAAAAAAGCCCAAGAAAGGGGGGATTGGGTTTAGGTGCTAGTGATTTAGGGTTAGGCTGTGGAGGGAGATTTTAGGACATGCAAGGCAGGGGTTATGGTCAGGCTTAGGGGCTTGGGAGGTTTGGTTTAGACATAGCCCAGTATATTAAGATTCACACACGGCACAACAAACCATGGGGTAAATTTACTAAGACGTGAGTTCTATTAAAGATAGAATGTTGCCCATAGCAACCAATCAGATTCTAGCTTTTATCTTGTAGAATGTGCTAAATAAATAAGTAGTAGAACCTGCTTGGTTGCTATGGGCATCATCCATAGCACGCCCATCTTAGTAAATGTACCACCATGTGTGCCCAGGTCGCGTGGGTACAACTGTAGGTGCTGGATTGCATGAATACTTTGGATAAAATCATTATTTTGGGACTATATATAAATATATCTGATATATATAGATATAGAGATGATATACTGTGTATCAGAAATCGTCAGACTCCATAACAGATCCATTCATACATATACACTTAACCCCCCCCCCCCCCAACACACACTCACATACAATCACATAAACAAATAAAATAAAGGAAAAAACAGCCCCCATGTACTGTACACACACACACAGCAAATAAATACACAAATGATTGCCACACTGACACTCCACATATACAGTATATTTGCCCCTACTAAAGCAATTACCTGTAGTGTATTCAAAAGTGAAGAGCCTTGCAGGACTCGGAGGCTGGGCTGATGCTGGCTGGGAGGAGACGAGTCAGTGCTGCAGAAGGGAGGTCAGGGGACAGGAAGGGAAGACTTTGTATATGACCTCTGCTCATTGGTGGCAGGTCCCGGGGGAGGGGCTGGCTCCATAATCACGGACCCAGCAGCAGCTTTTGTAACTCAGGAAGCTGCGTGTGATGTGACACACTGACACTGCCAACTGTTCCAGCCCTGAACCTCTACATCTGAGGACAGGACATGCTGGGGCTGCGGGGCAGGTGTCAGACGTTCAGAGCAGCCAGGAGAGCACTCTTCATTCCTCCCGGCTGCCCCCTGCCCAGCCCGCTCTGTCTGCCAGCATATAGCAGTCAGCCACAGGGAGCCCAGAATAGATAGCAGCGCAGCGTGCAAGGTGGGTGGGCAGCGGGCAGGGTGGAAGGGGGAGCGCTCTCTGGCTGTCTGTGTGAGGACGCTCAGTGACCCTGTCGCTGCGTCCTCACACAGCCAGAGGCGTATCCTTATTGGCTGCTGCTGCTCTCTTGCTGCTGGCTCTGGAGCGTGAATCTGCGCCCCCGGGGCACCTGCTCCCCCCCGCCATTGCGGGGGCTGCGGAGCCTTAGATACGCCACTGCTCTTTGGGCTGCTGTTGCTGGGCTGCTCCATGGCATCATATCGTACACTTTCAATCACCCCTTTAGTTTGTCTAATATATATGTAGCACCCTTCACATTTATTATTACTTCTTACCTAGGTAAGTCCTATCACATAAAATTTCCCCTATCCCTTTTACTATCACTTTCATTTCACACTAATGTGATGCCATGGGGTGGTTCTGCTGGGCTGGCCTGGGGGGCCCTGTGCCCTGGACCTGTCCCAGAGTAGTGTTAGGGAATTGTCCTATTGAGGTAACCTGGATGCGGTGGACAAGCCCATACTAATGGCCATTACTATGCTAATAACCTCAAATGCAATATAGCAAGATATTAAAAGGTCTAGCATATATATTTAGTGTGCACCTGCAAACTCCTCCTCCTACCTACCTACGGGATCAAGATAGGTAAGTATCAGTGTGTGTGTAATGTATGTATTAAACTTTTATTTTTCAGGTGTCAGTGTGTATTTATTTAACTATTTTTTTACTGTGGAACTACAAGACCCAGCGGGCCCTTTAATGCCCCGCAAGCTGGAACTTGTGGTTCACCAAGTCCCAGCTTGCAGGGGAGGCTTGCTGGGACTCATAGTTCCACAGTTTAAAACAATAGTTTATTGTTCTATTTTTTACACCAAGATCAGCCCGGTGGCTACCACACAGGGCCACCGGGGACAGCACCAGACTTCAGCCTGGTCAGGTAAGTCCTGGAGGGGGGGGACCCCTTTATTGGGGGGGTCCCCACTCCCCCAGGGCCCCTGGCCAGGATGACTGGTCGGTAGGGCTGAATGCTTTGGCTGGGGGGCATTACCCTGCTGGCTGGTTTGGCCTGGGGCTGGTTCTTAAAATACTGGGGACCCCTAGTCATTTTGCCCCCGTATTTTGGGAACCAGCCCCGGACCTGCAGCCTGGGGCTGGTTGTTAAAAATAGGGGAAATCCCTATTTGTCGGGTTCCCTGATTTTTAATTACCGGCCCCGGCTCTTTCAGCCTGGAGCTGGTTACAGCCTGCACGGATCTGACTGATCCGTGCAGGCTAAAGCCAAAAACGACAGGGAAAGCAAGGTGTATTTTCCTGTCGTATTTGCGTGCCTGTTTTACACCAATTAGCAGCCGTATTATCAACACTGCTGCTTAGTACATCAGGAACCACCATTCTTTTGAATGGTGATTCCTGTCGTATTCTATCGATGGTGTACACATTCGTATTTGTAAATACAAATACGAATGTCCCATCATTAGGAATACGAATTGTTGTATTTTCGGGATTGTAAATCCCGAAAATACAAATGTGTAACAAATAGGTGTATTTCTGCCTACGAATACACCTATTTTTTAAGAACCCATTTTGGTAAATTTCCCCCTAAATCTGTAGATGTGTGGCCAGCTTTAAGCAGCTAAATTGCCATTGTTAATTAACGTATGGATGTTGAATACCCAACGCATGTATTCCTGTTGGACTGGGACAAACATATCCAGTATATAGTCAGTGAAATATAAAGGAATGCAGTCAATGAAAATCACATATCCACTAAAGCAGGGGTCCTCAAACTATTTTGCTGTGGGACCCCAACAGACAATAAAAATAATTACAGGACCCCAGCAAGTTGCAGAAGGTCACATCACATGTGTAGACCGTAGACAACACATGCATGGCAGCATTGCAAAGGCACAAAATAATGGGTCTAAAATAAGACAATTCAACAGATTTTTCAGACTCTTTGAATCACTGACTGAGATTATAAAAGTAATCAGCCTGATGGTCAGCAACATGCAGGGCCGGTGCAAGGCTTCTTGACACCCTAGGCAAAATGTCTGTCAACCGCCCTCATGTGCATACAGTGGGTGCCGGACAGCCCCCTGACAGTCTGGATTCCGACTGCTCCCTCGTGGGGGTCCACGACCCCATAGAGGGAGAATAAAATAGGCGAGCCCGCAAGGGGCTTCATTGCGCTCCCAACGCTGTGCAGTCGGGATTCCGACATCGGAGTACTGACTGTCGGAATCCTGACTATCGGGGTATTATACCACACCCGCATACAGTATATAAAACATCCAAACACTGCCTCTCTCCTACATAGATCCATACAATTATACACTGCATCCATATCAATCCCCTTCTCCTCTCCAACCACCGCACCTCTCGCCCTGGAGGATTTAGGAGGGTAGACAACTGTACTCACTGGTTTCTTTTTATTGGGCTGTGACAGAAGACAAAATAGATGGTACTGGTGGTGCTGCAGCATGTTGCAGTGAATGTAATACATGCAGTGACAGGTGTGTAGTTTACATTTTTTGGGTTGAAGTTTGGACCCCTATATTGGACCTTGTGGCAACTGCATTGTGTATCTGTTAACAGATCCCTCTATGTTGCATGTGCTATAGACGATCTTACATTCAAGTGTTTGAAAGGTATTACAGATTAATACTATTTAACCTGTAATAAATATAAACATGTTAGGAAGTCAGCACTGTCTTCGGCTGTAAACTACATTCCTCAGGGGGCACGCTAGAAGCCCAGCTGCACTAAATCTTAATGACACCCTGTTAGGTTATAAGGACAAAAGGATCAAGGTGAGGGTGCTTGGGCTGACTGGGACACGTCTGTGAGTGAAGCTAAAGGGAGAGAAGGAGGAGGAGGGGGGCTGACAATAACGGGATATCTACAACAAGCTCAGCTGTGACAATCTCACTGCTGGTGCAGGCTGTGTCAGTCTCCAGCAGTGTGACACTGAGTATGTACCTGCAGAACTCAGGAGGATGCAGCCAGTATGCACTGCACACATTCTTCTCGTGGGCGGGTTACACAGTAGTCACTCAGCTCCGTGCTGCTTCTGCTCTCCTCTGTCTGCTCTTCCAGCTTCTCTCCCACACGGGTGCTCTCCCTGAACGTTGTGCACGATGATGTTACACCTGCATTGGCATTCTGGGAAGGTGGGAGGGACTGTGCAGGTCATCAGTCAACAGTAGCTGCACTGTGCGGCTGTAGCGTATAAAATATTTACTGACAGTGGACAGACAGGTAATCCAGCGTTGTGCTAGTAACGGGTGTGAGGTCGGGCAGGTGGGCGGCTGCTGCTGTTGAGGGGCAGGAGTCGGGCGGCTGCTTATAGTTAAGGCCCAGTGAAAAATGCAAATATCGGACCTACTTGGGTTAAACAAAGTGCGCCCTCTAGTGGCCGGCGCCCTAGGCAGCTGCCTGAAGCTGCCTAATGGTAACGCCGGCCCTGGCAACATGGAGTCAAGACCTCATGCTGAGAAGGTCGGGACCCACTTTGAGGTCAGGACTCAGTTTGAGAACCACTGCAAGTATTCTAACAATAACTGAGAATAGACTTTAGAAACTTGTTGATTTTTTTTATTTTTCATTTGTACTGTATAACAATCTGTGTTGTGTCAATGAATGCAGTAATGGCTGATTCAGAAAGCAATGAATGTTTCTTAGGAATTTACAGTAATTGTGCAGTGACCTTAAATGCTCACAATCACTTTATCTACCTATGCGTACACATTTATACTCACACACAGTTTTCTGTGTAGGTGTTTGTGTAGGAGGAATTTGTCACATAAGTTTTCTTGAGTCAGAAAGTGCTTTTAAAATGAGAATAATTTTGTGACTACACAATGTCTCTATAAATTATTACTTTTATTTCAAAATCTGTATTGTTGCAAGAGGTTAATGAAGTATTGATTTACTCCATTAAAGACAGTCTATAATTATGGGCCTTATTCTAGTTCACTCTTTCTGACAAAATCCTTCTTAGATGGACAAAACCATGTGCACTGCAGGAGGGGCAGATGTTACTTGTGCAGAGAGAGTTAGATTTGGGTGGGGTTTTACTTCAAAGTGAGATCTATATTGCAGTGTTAAAATAAAGCCGTCAGTATTTACCCTGCACAGAAACAAAATAACTCACCCAAATCTAATTCTATCTGCACATGTTACATCTGCCCCATCTGCAGTGCACATGGTTTTGTCCATCTAAAGGTGCCCATACACGTTACAATTATTGTATACAATATTGTATACAATATCGCATCTCATTGCATCTCGGTTTTGCCATGAGATGAGATCTAGATCTCATCTCATGGCAAAACCGAGATGCGATGAGATACGATATTGTATACAATATTGTATACAATAATTGTAACGTGTATGGGTACCTTAAGAAGGATTTTGTCAGAAAGAGTGAACTAGAATAAGGCCCTATGTTATCCAAACCTTCTTAATAATATGTATGAACGGGGCTGTAACAAGGGTGGTACAGAGTGTGCTACCATACATTGAGCTTCCAGGTAGGAGTACGCTGTTGGTGGAACTTGTCAATTATCTGTTTTAATTACTTTCACTTGTAGTTTTGCTATTTTTTTAGGCCCAGCATCTCCTGATCACCCATACACTACCCCATTTTGTCACTAATACCTATACAATATTCATCAACTTAACTTGAGAGCGCTTTGTTATTTAGTCACACTGCCCTTTATTACATTTCAGTTTGAGATATATAATTTGTGGAGATGATTGGCACTCCAGATGGTAGCTGTGTGAATTAGTGCCTACAGTAGGTGCCTTCCCTTGTGTGGGTCATGGTATGCAGTAAGGAATCGGGTGGGTGGCACTCGCAGGCAGGGCCGGACTGGGACCAAAAATCGGCCCTGGCATTTTAAGCACAAATGGCCCACCTGCCGGGCATCAAAAGGGTGTGTGGCCTAATGGAAAGAAGGTGTGACATCACAAAGGGGCGTGGTATTACACATTATACTACACACCGTAATGCCCATTACCCATTTTAGCAAACTCTGTAATACCCATTAAACATAAAGGCACATGCCATAATGGCAATTAAACATTATGACACATACCGTAATGCCCATTACCTATAAGGCTACACAATTTGTTATGCCCATTACACATTATGAGACTCACTGTAAAGCCCATTACAGAATATCACACAATCCTTATGCCCATTACACATTATTATAGAAAATAAAATGGAATTTATATATATTCAAACCAGGTAACGATTCACATGCACCAATATTTGATATATCAATTATAAGTATTTTAACTCCATGACGACATGGATAGTGGGGGTATGAGTTTACTAACTATAGTGGGCGCCCAACTAACATATAAGCAGGGCTATTTTTCAGTAGGCTCCAGCAGGAACTGAGGCCCTTATTCTAGTTCACTCTTTCTGACAAAATATTTCTTAGATGGACAAAACCATGTGCACTGCAGGTGAGGCAGGTGTAAAACCCCACCCAAATCTAATTATCTCTGCACAAGTAGCACCTGCCTCACCTGCAGTGCACATGGTTTTGTCAATCTAAGAAATATTTTGTCAGAAAGAGTGAACTAGAATAAGGGCCTCAGTTCCTGCTGGAGCCTACTGAAAAATAGCCCTGCATATAAGTACAGAGAATTGAAAGCTGACTAGAAACAGTAATCCTGCCATAGCATCAGACTGAAATAATGTTTAGAGCTCTCTCTGAGAAGTTGGAAACACAGAACTCAAGGCCAGTGTTCAGAAAGCCAAGAATGTGACTGACAACATTTGGTAGCTAGAGATTATTTGAATTGTTCCTCATATCCCCTTAAACTGTGATGGGATTGATAGAGAAGGTCACATGAGGGATTGGTGCTTCAGCAGTCAGCTGACCAGATCCAATAAGGCGGCGTCAAGCACTCGGAGCCATGGGAAATACCACAGCGTATTCTGAATCCCCAAATGGAAAATAAACTAGGTGACATCATACTGACTACAGAGGACCTCCAAGGAACCTGGAACCTCCTCCAACACATAGCAGCACAACGTAAAGGTGAGTGCTAGGGTGCTCCTGGAGAGTTCTGGCAATAGCCATTCTAAAAATCTGCATGCTTCATGTCTATAAAAGACGTGTAACAGCAATGGGTACAATTTTGGACAATGAAAGGTAGACATGTACTCCTTCCTAGCACAAGATAAATTTACCGTAAAGGTTTTGCCTATAGGACCTTATGTTCCCACAATGACAATCAGGGGACATTCCTGGGTCGACCCCCAGTGTTACATGGGGGCATGCGCACAAAATGGTGGGCGGGCGCCCATAGAAATGCTGGGCATGCCCCATTGAATGCAGGTGCTCCCATGCCTGCCCAGGATGGGTGCATGAGGTTGGCGCCTGCCCTGATTTCGCATTATTACAAGTAGCTGCTGATTGACTCCTGGGTCACATGTCTGCTGCAAGCACTGTGCAGAGGAGGAGAAATCTTTCTATGGTAAGTAACCATTGAATGGTTTCTACTCATTCCGTTTGCAGCCCTGCACATGGGCTTGGTCGGCATTGAGGCTTGCATATGAAAAAGCGACGGGCGGCATTAACCTTTTCGTTAGGCTTCGAACACATGCAGCCTAGCGAGCAGGTCTAAATTGCCCCATAGTGCGGGTTAGATACAGTGTGGGTTGTATAGGATACATTGCAGGATGGATAAAGTATGGTTCAGATACAATGTGGGATACAGTGCGCACTGGATACAATGTGGGATGGATATGTGACAGGAGCCCCCTGTGAGTGCTGTCGGTACCACCACGTACCTGGATCTGATAACGGCAGAGAATTCGGGTTTCTTCACGGCCCTTGTTAGTCGATGACAGACACTGGAGGCAAGAGATGGGACACCCCGGGAAAGCCCCACAAGAAAAGATGGCAACCACGATTAGCAGCAATGAGTATTTATTAATAAAAGACGTAGTGCAGTTGCTGCGATACCTTCAAAGACTTTGTGTAAACATCAAATGAAAGAAAGACATTTAAATACTTCTGTCTGAATTTAGTAGCCAATGCTCATTTATGATTCCTTATCAAAAGACAATAGCATTCACCCGTTGTATATGCAATGACATAACATAATGACTTCAGAAAGATATTACTATAGGACGTAATTAAAGAAGACACTGAGAAAAATGATGTCAAGAAGAATAAGACTAGCATTTAGCTACGCTACTGGAAATAAACTGTGACACCTCTTAATGTTCGCCAGGTGGCGCTATACCTTACACAAGTGTATGTTAACATTGTAGACTAGCTATACACAGTCACTGAGTTCAAGCAAAGGTCCCACGAAGATAAATCCTCAGGGGAAGAGTGGGCCCTGCCTTAGTGTGCACACTACTATGAATCTGGCTAGAACAAGTTAACAGTCCCCTTTTAAAGGAGTACAGGCAAGTCCCCGTTATATAGGGTGACTCCCTGCTGGGGATGCAATGGTCTTCCAAGGTGACTTAAACTGAACAACAACCTCTGAGGAGGGACAAGCGAGCTCCCGTTACCTGGGGCAGCTCCTTGTAATAAATGCGCCAGACTGACAGTGAGTAAGTCTTGCTCTACAATGAACCCTGCGAGGGGGTCAAGGATCCTGCTGGTACTCTCTAAAACAATGAGGTCCCTCAATGGCCTCTCTTGGACCAGGTGTGTGAAGCCCCTTTGCACTCTGGGGTCTGTGGGGCTGCGACTGAGGGCGAAAGACCTGCCTCAATAAATGGCTGATACTGAGGTATTGCTAGGGCAATCCCTGTTTAACAAGGGGTAAGGCGGGATAGCCTGCTCCGGGTCCCGTTCCCTGAGTATAACACACTGTCCTGCATAAGGGCTGGGTAAAAGGGGACAGGTGAGCCAGTGGCCTAATTGGGTGCTCTGGGAGGCCTTAGGCTACTTTGCGTGGGGTTGAACCCTGTGTACCTGCTGCGTCTGCTACAAATGCCGACTCCGTCCGGTAACGATTCTTCTGACTCTCCCGTGGCTACTGGCTCCTGCTGTGACACTTCCCCTGCGCCCAGGTCTCAGCCTGCGGCTCTGCTGCCCATGCCCACCTCCTGGATCAATGCGCAGTCAGCATCTCCTTCTCCTCCCTGCTCTGCTCAGCGACTTGGCCCAACTCGCTCTCCGCCCGCTGTCAATCACCAGCCTGGGCTTTGCGACAGCGGGTGCTCTTCTCCCTGCTGACTCCGGCTGCACGCTGCTCCTCTCCAGACGCCCACTGTGCACCATGTTCCTCTCCTTTTCCTCAGCACGATTCCGCCTTCACGCTGCTCAGCTCTGCCGTCCCCTTCACCTCTGGCCTCCTCTTCTCCGCACTCTCTAGCCGGCCAATCAGGAGCAAGACATGCTCCTTGCACGTGAAAGAGAGCTGGGGCGCTTGCTGGCCTGGTTAACCCTCTCAGTACTGGACAGTAGGAACAGGGTCCCACCAGCAGAATTGGCCACCATTGTTGAACTCCATTTGGGTGCAGGGGCAGTTCAGGGGCACCCCTGCAGTGGGGTGCCACAGATACAGTGTGGGAAACCACTGGCTGAGAGCCGTGACAGTGGACGCCTATTGATTTCACTGGGACTTTTGAAATCGAATGCTTGTCCACAGCTGCCGCTGCCTTTCCCCACTACTCCTCTGTTCCTTGGTGCCAGCCTTTCTCAGCAGTAGCTGGCAGCAGGATGCAGTGCGGGAAGAGCACTTCTCCTGCCTAGCTCCTCCCAGCTCTGCAAACTAGGTGTGTGCCAGCGGATATGCCTACTATGCCTCTGCACTGTGGGCAAGACACCACTGGCACACATGGTTGCACTAATGGTTCAGCAAATACTGTGCAATTCCTGAAAGTAGGGTATGCTAGATCATAGCATAGCCTATCCAACAGGGCACAGTACGTGCATGTAGCATACAGAAGCAACCTGTAACCCCATGTAGCAGTATAGAATCACTGAGGAGGCATTTGTAACAGGTACAACCTGGTACTATTCAGTTAACAATTAAAAAAAGCAGAATAGTAGCCAAATGCACTACTATGCTAAATACAAAGGTCAAATGTACTACTGCACTACCATAAGGTATACACGCAGGGGGCTGTAGATTAGTTTTAGTGAAAAATCTACTTTTTTGAACCATTGTGAAAGAAAGCCATTCTTCTCTTATTTTTCTCAACTATTTGTCTCCTCTTCTTGGTCAGATACATTTTTTTCATATTTTCTATTTTGTTTTGGTTTTGAAAGTGACAGAATGTAGCTTGGGGTCACTTTTTGTAGTATAGCAATCAATTCAATAGTGATTTCTCTAAAGACTGCCTTCAATGTCCTAGTCTAGTTGGCAGGGTTGGTGGTAAACTGTCAGACATACTTTTCAGTCCTTAATGTTATATATAGATATCCTTAAGTGTTATAATTTCTGCAGGGTCTCATATTTAGGTCACTGAACCCCCCGAGTTTGTGTTTTACTTAACAGGGTCTAATGTCTTTTTTTACTAATTAAGTTCACTTTTAATGCACTCTCATATTGCATTTACTTATTCAACTGGCATTTCTCTATATACTCCATACTCTCCCTGGACACATTTTCAGATCTCCTTTAAGTGATGCAATTGCTTTCACATGAAGTGGTAAACTTGTGTCATTTAGAATGTTAAAAGAACATTATACGTAAACTGTGTGGTTTTTGTATATACTTTCATATGTCTGCGTGTGCTCTGCCTTCCTTCCACAATCCCAGGGCTGTAATAATTGCATTCCAGCGGTGACTTGCCCACAGCGCACTGCTGATATCCACCTAGTCTGCAGTCCTATTTGAAGTTTCTGCTGATCACAGCTGATGCAAATAAAATAAATATCACCAAGTCCTTCTTGATGGGGCTCAATTAAATGGAAATTTCTGAGTTGAGAGTCTAGTGTAGGTTCTTATCAAGAACATTATCAGGACGCTCTCTCTGCAGTATCCTCCTCGCTCTGCATTCAAAATGAGAAATGATATTTATTTTATTTGCATCAGCTGTGATCAGCAGAAACTTCAAATAGGACCAGCCACACAAAATCCACTCACCCATTGGTTCTTACCCCTGATGAAGTCTTAGAGACGAAACGCGTCGGATTTCTTCACCAATAAAAGAACTATTTACCCAGAGATGGACTGAGCTTATTCATTGGGAACATCCTCAAATACAAGAACACTATTTCAGAAATGTGTACTCTGTTTTGAAATTGTAATGTTTTATTGGGAGGTACAGTTTCTATACTAGGTAGCGCACCCCAATCACCCCCCACTTCCCTGATTACTACACCGTTCCTCACTAACAGGAGGAATTTTGGTGGTGCTGCAAACACAACCCAGCGCAACTCAGAGTCAAAAACCCTTTCATATATATATATATATATATATATATATATATATGTCAAAATAGAACAAAGGAGGAGCGCTCCATAGTGTAAAACCACAATATTTTAATGGGCAGTAAAAAGCTCCAAGGTAACAGCCAATATAATGCTCGTACCAAAAAACACACTGCTGTGGGCTGGCTACGACACGATATTATATATACAATCCAGGCAATCACTCCTACCGCCTCCGGAGCTCTGGGGGAAACCACAGCAAGGAACGCTGGTCACTCCACGTGGACTCGGCGTCTCGGGCACCCAACACAGGAACAGCGGGTAGTAGGGGGATGCCTGGTAAGGAGAGCGATCGTCACCTGGCTCCACACTAACGCGTTTTGTATTAAAACTTCGTCAGAGGGCAAAGTTTTAATACGAAACGCGTTAGTGTGGTCTGGCGGCACTGATGCTGGACGAGAAGGGCTTGCTCATAATCTCCATTCAAATTTATCGAAGGTGCTTGATGTGGTTGAGGTTAGGGCTCTGTGCCAGCCACTCTAATTCTTCCACACCAAACTCATCAAACTATTTCTCTATAGTCCTTGCAAAGTTGGAAGCATAGCTTTGTTCAAAATGTCTGAGTGTGGTGTAGCATCAAGCTTGCCTTTCACTGGAGATAAGGGGCCTAGCCCAAATACCATTATTATCCCTCACATTCTACCAGCACCCACCAAACCCAGACTTGCCCGTCTGTCAAAGAAGCGAGATTTGTTACTTCACGGAACATATTTCCTCTGCTCCATAGTACAGTGTTGGTGTGCTTTATTCCAACCTATCCATCACATGGCATTGACATTGGTGATGTGAGGCTTGCATGCTTGAATCCCATTGCATTAATAACCTGCGGCACAGTTTTTGTGCTTATATTAATGCCAGTGGAATTCTGTAACTCTTCAGCAATAGAATTAGCAGAGCGTTGATTAATTTCACACATCATGAGCCTTAACATTGACCCCGTTCTGTGAGTTTACATGGGCTTACACTTTGTGGCTGTTGTTCCTAAACACTTCTAATTTCTAATAATATCACCTACAGTTGACTGTGGAACATCCAGTAGAGATGACATTTACTGAACCATCTTATTGCAAAGGTGACATCCTATCACAGTACCGCGCTTTAAGCCACGGAGCTCTTCAGAATGACCCATTTTGTATTACAAATGTTTGCAAATGGCTAGGAGCTTGATTTTATACACCTGTGGCGTCTGGTCTGACTGAAACCCCTGAATGCAATAATTATCATGTGTGACCAATACATTTGTCCATATACTGTAGTATACATTAAAAATCAGTCTGTGACCACTATGGCACTATTTTTTTTTTAGAATTAGGTACGTATCTCATAGCAGCAAACACCCACCCCCTTGACACTTAGGTCAATATTAGATCAATAAACTAGAAACCACTTAGGACTCCTGATTATTTTTTTTAGTCCTTGTTGCATTCTAAGCAGAATATAAAGCAAGAAAATCATTATGGAAACTGGGTAAAATACAGGTCAGTAGAGTTCTACAGTATGTTGTATTCTGCCAGTTGTCCACACAGACAGAAATAATGTGTATAAGGAGATGACCAATGCCTGGAGGGCTCACATTTATCACAATTAGAGCAGAGACTAGAGCCCACCCTCCTATTAAACTTGTCATCCTTTATGACCTGATAAAAAAAAAATGCAAAGATTCGGTGCATTCCCTTTTGATCTTGTGTTCCTATATTTCTAAGTGTTCAGTGAAGCACTCAGGCTGCATTGTCCAGGTATAACTGCATAGTAATTTTGTGCAATAGTTTGAAAATGTTTTATTTGAAGGGGTATTCAATCCGTGATTCCGACTGTCGGAACGCCCCGACAGTCGGAATCACTGGCCATTTTCGTTTCACTCGACGGTAACGCAACAGACGGAATTCAATGTTCCAGCAGTCGAGTGCCGGAAACTCCAAAGATACATCTATTCCTCTAACTCGACCAGTGAGCTTGTCTGTGGTGATGACAATACTACCATTATAGAGTTTGACACCTCACACATAGGGGGACATTTACTAAAATGGCAGTTCTATTTCACATGGGATGCTGCTATAGGCAACCAATCAGAATCTACTTCTGATTTATTTAGCAACTTATAGAAGGTAACAGATACTATCTGATTGGTTGCCCATAGCAACATCCAATAGAACTCCCATTTTAGTCAATTTCCCCCACAGTATCTTACTCTGGATGACACATAGAAATTAAGGGTGACATTTAATGAGATGCGAAAATGTGACTTTTGCAATATTTTCACCCAAAACGGCCCACTTTTTCCCGAATTCGCATATTTAGGGCCAGATGTATCAAGCTTCAAAAAGTGATAAAATGAAGAGTGATAAACAGCCAGCCAATCAGCTCCTGCCTGTTCATTTTCAAACCCAGCCTGTGACATGGCAGGTGGGAGCTGATTGGCTGGTTGTTTATCACTCTCCATTTTTTCACTTTTGAAGCTTGATACATCTGACCCTTAATGAAATGCGAAAACGGCAAAAAACTATGATTTTGCCGCGAAGTCGCACTTTCTAAAAGTGCGATTTTTACTTGCGCCGGAACTCGCATCCAGATGTTTTCCCATTGAAAAGTATCCAATTCGCATATTTAATGAGATGCAAATTTGGGAAATGTGTCTTAAAATCGCCAAAAATTCAGACCAGGTTCTGATATGCGAATTGGCCAGAACCCTGCACACATCATTGATCTGTGTCTGTGTCTGAACTACGTTCTGGAATAATCCAGCGCAAATCACTTTCTGACATAACAATATCAAGCACAACTGTTTTTATCACATGTAATCATTTGAAGCTAGTATAATAAAAGTTAAGTTTGAAATTTACAATATATACATTATCCCTAAAATTAGTAGAGATACAATACAATCTTGCAATTTACAGTATACCACGTTGTCATGTACAGTATGTCTCCTAGTTATCTACTTAGTACCAGTAAGTACCATTTTAAATAATCTCTCTCTCTCTGCTTGTTATGTATAAAACTGTACTGACTGCAGAGTCATTTGTGGAATAAGATGCTACTGAGCTAATTAAAATATGCTTTAAATTAACTTATATCTTAATTACACTGCCAAAAAAGAGACAAATTGAGTATCCCTTATCCAAAATGCTCAGGACCAGAAGCATTTTGGATAAAGGATTATTCTGTATTTTTGAATATCTTTATATTTCATATTTCAATAATGTATATTAAAGTATCTTGCATTTATGTGGTATAAACACATCAAACACATAAAATACACACTAGTATATTTTATTTGTGCATGAAACAAGGGCCCTTATTCAGATCTGATCGCAGTACAAATTTGTTCTCAAAATGGGCAAAACCATGTTCACTGCAGGTGGTGCAGATGTAACATGTGCAGAGAGAGTTAGATTTGTGTGAGTTTTTTTGTTTCTGTGCAGGATAAATAATAATGGCTGCATTATTTTTACACAGCAATTTACATTTCAGATTCAGCACACCCCACCCAAATTGTACTCTCTCTGCACATACTGCAGTGCACATGGTTTTGCCCATTTTGAGAACAAATTTGTACTACGATCAGATCTTAATAGGGCCAAGGTTTCAAAATATGAAACAAAGTTTGTGTTCTATCTCAGGCACTGAGGGTGTTATTTTGGTCTTTCTGACAAATTCCTTCTTAGAAGGACAAAACCATGTGCACTGCAGGTGGGGCAGACGTAACTTGTGCAGAGAGAATTCGATTTGGGTGGGGTTTTACTTCAAAGTGAGATCTATATTGCAGTGTAAAATAATGCTGCCAGTATTTTCCCTGCACAGAAACAAAATAACTCACCCAAATCTAATTCTCTCTGCACTTGTTGAAGTGCAGAGAGAATTAGATTTGGGTGAGTTATTTTGGTACTTATGTAATATCTGGGCTCCCGTTTTTCTTATGAGACCGCGTCCCCTCGCGTCAGAATAACTCACTGCAACTCATATGGTTTCAGCAGTACTCTATTTTTATTTAACGTAAGAGTCTATGTACCGTTTTGAACAGGTGTCATATCATATTCAGAGCAGCTGGGGTGCTCCACTGGAAAACCATACTAGGCTCAGGTAATATACACACTGGGTGAGATTTAATAGGATGAGAGATTCAGAAAGTGAGAGATTTGGTAAGAAACCTCCAGTTTTTTTAAAGCGGCAATCATTTACACTGCAAAATCAAACTGGTTTTGCAGTGTAAATGATTGCGCTTTAAAAAAACCCTGGAGATTTCTTACCAAATCTCTCACTTTCTGAATCTCTCATCCTATTAAATCTCACCCTTTATGTCTATATTTAGAGCTAAAGGAGGGAACTCACCAGGTCATCCAATGCATACAATAAATTTAATAAAAGGCCATAATTGAAGTCTACATTTTGGTGCGGAGTGTCTTTGTCAAGAAAGGTGGTGGTCAGCATACACAGGCAGCAGTCACCTCCACTGATCTGTCTTGACAAAGACCCTCCACGGCCAAAACGTCGTTTTTTTTAATGGTTTTCAATAAATGTACTCATTGCCTTTATTTGGCTGTTGATCTAGCTTTTAACTGTGTGTATATATATATATATATATATATATTTAAATACAATTTATTCTTGAGTATTTTTCTTGGGGTGTCACAAATCATGTGTACAAATAATAACTTAACATCCTGTGAGAAAGAAATGAGCACAGGTACAGAGGTAGATAACACGGAGTCCGTGTGGGCAGAGATAACCGACAATACCAAAAAACCTAAGGTACTGGTTTAGTTTAACGGCGGCAGCGTGTGCCGCTCTAGCTATGAATCTTGCCAGCCTGCCAAACTGTCTTACTTCTCTAAGCTACATTATCAGCGTAGTGCCTGTTTGAATCCTGTCAGCTCGCCAGCTGCCTTACTTCTGCAATCTACGTTATCAGCATCCTACGTTGACTCCGCTGAAGCCCAGCGCTGCTACGCCTAAGCTTCTGTCAAGCCTAGTGAGCGACTCTCACACAGCGATGGCACCCGCATGATATCCTCTCTTCTGTGGAGAGGGGATCATGCGGGCGCCGGCAGAGAGGCACTAGAAACAAGAAACATAGGGCGAAATTTTTTATTTATTTTTTTGTGATTTTTTTTCGCAAAAACTGCCGTTTTCGGCCATTTTCCGAAAATCGCATAATTTATAGGGTGGAGGGGGTGAAGGTGCGGCACTCACGGCTCTTGCAATGATGCACGAGGAAACCAATGTGGTCTTTAAACTGTAAGTTCTTATCACTCTCCAAGACCGGCCAATTATTTCTGACCGTTGAAACAATGACATTGGAGGCTGCATTATACCACGTCACCATGGGTATAACGCTCTCCAATTTTTCTTTAGGGACCTTCCTCTGGAACAATGAGTTCCTGTCTAACCTAAGCACTCTCTCTTTACAGGCCAGTAATTCACGGTAATTATAACCGCGTTGACATAATTTGGAAATAAATTCATTAAGTTGTTTTTCACAAATATCATAGTTACTATTAATGTGTCTATACCTTAACATCTGCGAGTAAGGCAGACTTTTAATAAGCTTGGCCGTATTGCGATCGGTTTTTTTTATGTACACACTGGTAACCAGTGTGTCATCAAGTCGACAAATGTCGACGTCCAGAAAATGCGCTGAAGAAGGACTTATGTCAAAAGTAAATTTGACTGGGGAGTCGGAGGCATTATGTAGGTCAAGAAGGGCTTGGAGACTTGATGGGTCACCACACCACAAAACAAACAGGTCATCTATAAATCTTTTAAATAATATGCAATTTTCAGTAAACAAAGGATTAGAGAAAAAAAAACATCAAATTCAACAGAAAACATAAAGATGTTCGCATAAGAAGGGGCGACTGATGAGCCCATAGAACAGCCCTGCAGCTGTAAATAATATTCATTATTATAGAGAAAAAAATTGTTATGCAACAAAAATCCATACACAATATAATAAATTCAACCTTCAGTACAGAAAAGTCACTCTCTGACTCCAGGAATTTCTTTAAAGCGGCCAACCCCAAGGAGTGGGGGATGATGGTATATAGGTTAATGACGTCAATAGTCACTAAGTGACTGAGGGCAGGGGTCTGCAAGTGGGGCTGAAGGGAGAGCAAAAAGTCAGCTGTATCCAGTAGAAAGGACGGTTGTTTTATGATCAAAGGTTGAAGGAGATCATCAATAAATGTCGCCAACGGCTGTAATAAAGAATCATGTCCAGCAACAATTGGGCGACCTGGCGGGGGGTCGATACCCTTATGAACTTTGGGCAGTGTGTACAATATTGGCACTTTAGGGGCCATTGGTAATAACACTTTCTTGATAGACTCAGTGATAATGGACTGTTCAACTCCAACTTTCAAAATATCACTTAATCGATCTCTACACAACTGCATCGGGTTGCTGGGTAATAATTTATAAGTGGCTCTATCAGACAGATTTCGACGTACTTCACGGTCGTAGTCCTCCACATCTTGAAGGACCACTGCGCCGCCTTTGTCAGCAGCTCGTACAATAAGGGAGTCGTTGGTCATTAACTGTTTCAGGGCATAACGTTCATCACTAGTTAAGTTAGGATGCGCCATAGGTAGGTATAATTTATAGGGTGCGATTTTTGAAAAAAAAAATCATAATTTTTCTCGCTATTTCGCACATTATATATCTTCAATAGGTGGCAAGTGCGGACTAAAGGCTTGAATCAAGCCCATATATATAACACTTGTAAATAAATAATTTTATTTTCCCAGAAATAAATTAATTACTCTTTTACTACCACTAATTGCACTTAGGCCATTTATAATCAGGACTTGACATTTCCCGAACCTTTATACATAACATCTCTTATGCATCACGTATCACGGATGTTATGAGTGTCATGATGCGGTCCACGCAACTGGCACCTTTTCAGCTGCACAAACTAATGTAGATTCCAGAAAATATGTGGGTCACGATGCGGCTCAGCGAGCCGTCACTTCCGGGAACCCGGACTTCCGGTTTCCGCCGGGTGTGAACCCTGCGCGGCGTGGACGTCCACAGATTGGTGCCAAATGAGCAGTAATCAGATGATTAGAAGGGGTATAAATGTCGGGCCCGGGCAGCCTCATTAAATGTGCTGATTCCTCTCCCTAGAGGCTTTTTCTATTATACTACGTTGATGGCTATGATCTCTTCTGAACCAAGTAATGTATAAGATTGTGATTTTTTTTCTACATGTGTTCTTTGAATATGTTATTGGTCTGATGTTGGACCACTATCTGTTCATTTACTGAATGGCTATATGCAATTTTTGTATGTGTTTTAGGCTCCTTGACAAAGGTCCATGTTAAGGACCGAAACGTTGGGGCATATTGAAGGATAATAATACTTCAGCACAATCTGATTTATCTTTGGAATAAAAACTGTATCTTCTATGAATTTATAACAAAGTTCTGGATACTTGTTATTACGGCGAGTGCCTCACATCCCGCATTTACTGATTGTGGGAATCCTGGGACTATATTTGGATGTATGCACACAACATGCACCTCTCGTGAGGCACCCCCAGTTGCACTAAATCTAAGTGAGAGTGCGGTCCTTCCTCGAACTATATATATATATATATATATATATATATATATATATATACAGTCGGGCAAAAAAGTATTTAGTCAGCCACCAATTGTGCAAGTTCTCCCACTTAAAAAGATGAGAGAGGCCTGTAATTTTCATCATAGGTATACCTCAACTATGAGAGACAAAATGAGGAAAAAAAATCCAGAAAATGACATTGTCTGATTTTTAAAGAATTTATTTGCAAATTATGGTGGAAAATAAGTATTTGGTCAATAACAAAAGTTCATCTCAGTACTTTGTTATATACCCTTTGTTGGCAATGACAGAGGTCAAACGTTTTCTGTAAGTCTTCACAAGGTTTTCACAAACTGTTGCTGGTATTTTGGCCCATTCCTCCATGCAGATCTCCTCTAGAGCAGTGATGTTTTGGGGCTGTCGCTGGGCAACACGGACTTTCAACTCCCTCCAAAGATTTTCTATGGGGTTGAGATCTGGAGACTGGCTCGGCCACTCCAGGACCTTGAAATGCTTCTTACGAAGCCACTCCTTTGTTACCCGGGCAGTGTGTTTGGGATCGTTGTCATGCTGAAAGACCCAGCCACGTTTCATCTTCAATGCCCTTGCTGATGGAAGGAGGTTTTCACTCAAAATCTGACGATACATGGCCCCATTCATTCTTTCCTTTACACGGAGCAGTCGTCCTGTTCCCTTTGCAGAAAAACAGCCCCAAAGCATGATGTTTCCACCCCCATGCTTTACAGTAGGTATGGTGTTCTTTGGATGCAACTCAGCATTCTTTCTCCTCCAAACACGACGAGTAGAGTTGTTACCAAAAAGTTCTATTTTGGTTTCATCTGACCATATGACATTCTCCCAATCCTCTTCTGGATCATCCAAATGCTCTCTAGCAAACTTCAGACGGGCCTGCACATGTACTGCCTTTAGCAGGGGGACACGTCTGGCACTGCAGGATTTGAGTCCCTGGCGGCGTAGTGTGTTACTGATGGTAGCCTTTGTTACTTTGGTCCCAGCTCTCAGCAGGTCATTCACTAGGTCCCCCCGTGTGGTTCTGGGATTTTTGATCACCGTTCTTGTGATCATTTTGACCCCACGGGGTGAGATCTTGCGGGGAGCCCCAGATCGAGGGAGACTATCAGTGGTCTTGTATGCCTTCCATTTCCTAATAATTGCTCCCACAGTTGATTTCTTCACACCAAGCTGCTTACCTATTGCAGATTCAGTCTTCCCAGCCTGGTGCAGGTCTACAATTTTGTTTCTGGTGTCCTTTGACAGCTCTTTGCTCTTGGCCATAGTGGAGTTTGGAGTGTGACTGTTTGAAGTGTTGGACAGGTGTCTTTTATATAGATAAAGAGTTCAAACAGGTGTCATTAATACAGGTAACGAGTGGAGGACAGAGGAGCCTCTTACAGAAGAAGTTACAGGTCTGTGAGAGCAAGAAATCTTGCTTGTTTGTTTTTGACCAAATACTTATTTTCCACCATAATTTGCAAATAAATTCTTTAAAAATCAGACAATGTCATTTTCTGGATTTTTTTTCCTCATTTTGTCTCTCATAGTTGAGGTATACCTATGATGAAAATTACAGGCCTCTCTCATCTTTTTAAGTGGGAGAACTTGCACAATTGGTGGCTGACTAAATACTTTTTTGCCCGACTGTATATATATGTAGCGAGTAGTCAGCACTTGCTCTCTGCTGCAGTAGCCTAAGTAGCCTTGAAATCCTTTGAAAAGAGTGAGTGCCGGTGTTCATCTGTGTATATATATATATATATATATATATATATATATATATATAGGAACAAGAGATATAGAGAGCGCTTTCACCACCTAATAGAATTTTCACCAATAGTAATGATATATAGTACAGTGACCCAATACAATGTATGATCTTAAAACCAGAATGCTTTATTATGTTTCAAGAACCACATCTGGACATTGTATCCTTTTCGGAATGCGACATCAATAACCCGACACGTTTCGTCTTAAAAAAGACTTCATCAGGGGTTTTACACTAGGTATAATATAAAACGCTTCAAATGCGTATGGAGTATCCACAACCTTCTATTTAACGCCTTCGGGGTGTAATAGGTAAGTAGCTGTTGGGTGTTATGGCCTCCCCATCAGTTGGGTAAATTCTGGATCACAGATATCCGATGTATCAAATGTAAGGTAGAAGTGTCCACAAGTATATGGGGTGTCCACGCCTTCTTAGTACACCTATTTCTGGTGCAGGTATAAGATGTCTTAATTTTAAGGGACCATCCCATCTATGAAGCACTGATGACCAAATCTGTGTGGTACTGATGACCAGATCCACAATATCCGATGCTCAGTTGTAAAGTGTATAAGATACGTGTGGGTATAGGCTGTAGGCATCTCAATTTCTGGTTGAAGTAGAATGTGCTAAACAGAACTGTCTGCAGGTGTGTGTATATATATATATATATATATATATATATATATATATATATGACAATAGGGTGTTATAGATGTGCTGACACCTGCACATTCATTAAACCTTTTAGAGGGTAATTAATGGTATTATCCTAAAAATCAATCCAATCTGTGCACTTGTCCTTTTATTATGGACCGCTGCATATTGATACAGATACATAGATGCATAAATAAAATAAACACTTATTGCACTTTATATATAAATGCATAATATGAATCTAAATTCATATCATTCATAAACCATGAATTATATGAATTTAGATTAAGATTATGCATTTTTATATAGTGCAATAAGTGTTTATTTTATTTATGCATCTATGTATCTGTATTAATGTGTACTTTTTATTTATTTATATGTATAAATGTATATTATGTCCTAGTATTGTTATCAATGTTACTAAGACGAATATCATATTTTAAATTATTTGATAATTATGAGATCTGTCTGTTCAGATGATCCGAGTATATGCTAGCTATTTATACTTACCTATGACGCCCACTGACACGCCTCCTGATGAAGTCCCCTGTGATGAAACGCGTTGAGGGTGTGTCTCCAGTGATGCTGAGAACCGGCTGGTCTTGTCTCAAGCCGTGGTGAATCCCTGCTGCTGCTGCACTGCTGTGGAACCGCTAGCTGCTGGCTTGAAATTGCCTTATGCCCCGCACAGACGTTGGTGACTGAACTGCTTTGTTCATCTTTTGAAACTTAAGTGTATGTGAGCTTTTATCGTACTATTAAAGTATTTTTTATTACATGCTCATGCTTTGCGCCTCCTCCGTTTCTCTCTCTCTCTCTCTCTTTCTCTCTCTCTCTCTATATATATATATATATATGTATGTGTGTGTGTGTGTGTGTGTGTATACACAGATATACACTTTTTTAGCCATTTATTGGCTTTTTACAAGCATAGCAAAACATACAGTATATATATTTATTTTTTTATAGCACTGTTTACCTTAATAGGAAACCACAGCAAACTGCCCTTTGATGAGTCAAGAGGCTCATTATACTACAAGAGGCTTGTATTTCTCATTAAGCCATCCAAAATATCCTTATATTTCAAGGTACACCACACTGACCTGTTCCTCGAAAGGGTCTATGTTAGTCATCTACTCACTCCAACTCTTGCCAAATATAAATATCTCATAATATGAGCTAGTTACTTTACTCTTGACATTTATTACCTCCCACTATCCCCAGGGGAGCTGAAGCAACCTTATATTGTACAATAAGTTCACAAAGGTCTGACGTAGGAGGTATGCGCACACAAAACCACATCATACCATAACGTTATGCTTTACCATTGTTAGGCAATATAACTTTCTGGTGCAATTGTGATAACCTGTATACTTTTGGCAATGAGCAACATTTATACTCTCTTGCAAGGTATGAAGTGTTACTGTGTTATTTTAATGACAACTAGTCACTGTCTCTTGGTAGTAATTTACATTATATGGCAGTATGGTAATGATTTTCACAGGTCATATTGATAATCAGTGAAGCTCAGTGCAACTCCATCACAGCAGGCCTTGGAGTGACTGAAGATCATCAGTCAAGACTTCATTGGAAGCTCACTATTAGCCCTTGAATTACTGAAAACAGTAACTCTGACCAAACAAGTTGACATAACTCTCTGTGGGCCAGATGCACTAAGCTTCAAAAGTGATAAAATGGAGAGTGATAAACAGCCGGCCAATTAGCTCCTGCCTGACATGTTACAGGCTGGGTTTGAAAACTGTCAAGCAGGAGCCGATTGGTTGGCTGTTTATCACTCTCCGTTTTATCACTTTTGAAGCTTATTGCATCTGGTCCTGTGTATTTTATTGTCTGGTTAACTACATTTTACACAGTTTGTTTCCATGTTTCACATTTCAAAAACAAATCCTGTACACATTGCTATTTAGTCCTTTTTTATATTGGGTCCTACACACGGGGCAGCACTGCTGAGAGATTTGAGCACAGTGCGTTGTGTGCTGAGCCATCTGCCAGGGCCAGTGTTCTGCGACAAGAACATCGCTATCACGATGGCCCCTATACAGGGAGCGATGTAGGTGAATTTTTTAAGCAATCTAGTCTGATTGCTTCAAAAATGCCATGAATTTGTCCCATGTGTAGGCCCCTTAGCAAATACATCTCATTCCTGGGGACATAGGGGGAGATTTATTATACAGTATATTGTATAGAGATAACCGCTTCTGTCATTTTTCAAGCACAGCACTTTAGCTCGCTCTACTTGATCTCTCCCCAAGACCTAAATGTCTTTGTAATTATTTTTTATTTACTAGTTGAGGTACTCGGCGTTGCTCGGGTTTGGTTGTACAATTAGCATTACTTGCACTTTATATTTATTTTGATTTAAGCTTAACCGCTCGCCATGCTCATGGTGTGAATGGAATACACCTGTCTGTGGTGGGCTCCCACACCTGAGCACATTTTTTTTCTTAAACCTTATGTCCTCTACCCCTTTTATGTTAAGCGACTCTGCCATATCTTGCATCCATGACCCACTTTGTGTAGTGGCCCATACCACTTTTTGGGCCCCTGGGACCCCGGTAGTGTTACGATATCAGGTGTCAGTGGCTGTGAACCTAATCTGGACCCAATCAATGTCCTCTATCCCATCTATGTTATGCAATTCTGCCATATGTTGCGTCCCTGAGAAACTTTGTATAGTGGCCAGACCCCTTTTTAGGCCCCTGGACCCCAGCGGGGTCAGGATTGCGGGTCTATGTGGCCGTGAACCTAATCTGGACCCAATGTCCTCTACCCCCTCTATATTATGCAACTTTGAAATACCTTGCTTCCCTCACCCACTTTGTGTAGTGGCCTGACCCCTTTTGGGCCACCCAAAAGGGCTAAGGGTGTCTTACCTCTACAATATTTTTTTCCAGATTGTAAGTAATATGTTTACCAAGTTGGATGTAATTTCCACCAGGCATTCCAGAGTTATACTGGAACATATATACATACGTCAATTTTTTTTTATATAATTGTGGTTTTTAATTGATAAAAAATGAACTGTAATAAATTTAGAGTTGGAATCTTTTAATTTGCCTCGGCCGTGTTTTAATACGCTTGTATGTAAAATTTAAGGATTGTCGCTTGTAAACTTTGGATTTGTATAGAAGGACGGAAGGACAAATTTTCGCTTTTATATATATTAGATTTTCTCAACATCATGTGACATAAACATATAAATCTATCATTTTTTTGCACACCTGTGCATTTCATTCACCTTACGTGTATATACTGCAATCTTGCAAGCAGGTACTTCTTAAGAACCCATAGTTCTGTTAATGTCTATTCTGATTTTAATACTATGCTTGTTCCCAATTGTAAAGCACACTTTTATTTACTGACACTACAAAGTAAATTTGATAATTGTGGGTCAACAATACATATGTACTAAACCTTGAAAATCAAGTGGAGCTTGAAAAATGACAATCAACCTGAAACGTGGCAGATAGGAGCTGATTGGCTGGCCTTTAATGTGGCAGATGTATTAAGCCTTGGGAAATGATAAAGTGGATATAAAGTGCAAGGTGATAATGCACCAGCCAATCAGCTGTGTATGAATTTTTTTTTTTTAACACTGTATTACCAGATATGTAGGGGGGAATTTACTAATATGGGAGTTCTATTTCACATGTCTGTTGCTATGGGCACCTTCCAGAAGATAATAGATAGAATCTAATGTGTTGCCCATAGCAACATCCCATGTGAAATAGAGCTTCCATTTTAGTAAATTTCCTCCGTAAGGTACTAGCAAGTTGTTCTGTGTAAAGATAGACATTGTTGCTGTCACAGCCTGGCTGACATGGAACCAACCTCTTAGGGAGAATATATACGGATCATTTTTCTCTTAATTTGTTTTTCTTAGAAACAGCTTCCAAATTTTTGAAGACACTGGGGCAAATTTACTAAGATAGGAATTGTATTGAAGATGGGATGTTACTATGCTATATATTATCTTCTAGATAAATAGAAAAGAAGGAAAATCTGATTGGTTACTGGTCCCATCTTCAATAGAACGCCCATCTTAGTAAATGTACTGCATTCTGGGCCTGATTCAGCAAGGCTCGCTAAGCAGCAGTGAGCCCTGAAACACTGCTTCACCAAATGTCGCCCCCCCTTCCGCCACGGAATCCCCATGGCATCATGCGAGGGAATGTACGTGAACACATCCCCTCGCATGCGGCCAAAGGGGAGAGAGGAAATTTGATGTTCGCCAACTATCAAATGAGTTTGCTCCCATTCAGAAATAAAAGTCACTCTGAACAGAATTATATATCCGACGGTGTCCACCGAAGAGGGGGCAGGCGCTGACGTCATGTTACTTCAGCCACCTGCCCCGGCAGGCATTGCCCACCCGTGTTCCCATTGGAACGCCCAGCATTTTCGTGGGGATGCCTGTAAAATGCTGGCCATTCCCCAGCTCTAGACCCTTCCTATCCTCCTCCCTCCCCGTGCAAAAGCCTCTGTGACTGGCATTCGTAACAGCGACAATACATGCATGCTCAGAGGCACACCATCGGTCCCCAGTCCAAATACACTGGGGACCAATCAGTATTGAATTACCCCCTCTGTTTGTTGTTTTCTGACATATATTCATACTACTTTGTGTTATTATTTATATACTGTATAACTTCCAGATACTAAGGGTTCAAAAGTGATAAAAAGGACATGTCATAGGCTGTGTTTAAAAAATGTCAGGCAGGAGCTAATTGGCTGGCTTGTTTGTCACTCTCCATTTTATTACTTTTGAAGCTTAGTGCATCTGGCCCACAGTGTGGTGAAACAAAAAACCTTGCAACTGTAACTGTGCAAACTTTGAGATATCACAACGATTATATTTATTGAAAACATTGGGGGTCATTCTGGTTGATTCGCTCGGAGTTGAATTCGCACCCTTTCTTGTCAACCAGAACCCGCCCTGCAAACGGTTTAATCATCCCCCCCCCCCCCTCGCAGCATGTTCACACACAGGGCCTGCAAATTGATCTTCAACATAAACATCCATTCGCAACCTGTTGGTAAACCCCCACATTATTCGATGGTCTCCGACCTTCGAATGATGTGGAACGTGCACGCATATCTAAGTAACGCTCAGGTCACTTATATTTGCGTGCAACCTCCAAAGGAAGTGGGTGGGCAGCTGACATCCGGTTATGATGTCAGCTCCCAACCCCGGGCACCCACGTCACGGCCCGATTACAATGGGAATGCCCAGCATTTACATGGGAACGCCCATGAAACATTGGGTGTTTCCATAAGCACGTCTATCCACCACCGCCCCATCCCCCCCTGCATATGCAAATGCGGTCCCTGTGCAGACATCGGCTGCGAACGGACCAGAATAAGGTTCATAGTTCCTACCTAGTTGTGAAACATGGGCCCTTCAAGCATGATTCAGTCTAAAGAAAAAGATGGGGGGGATTTAAAACTACTGTTCTTTTGTTCTTTAGCAGAGAAAGAGACTGAGGGTACATTTACTAAAGCTTCTAAATATTGCCCTTAGCAACCAATCAGACTTCGGCTACCATTTTCTAGGATGCAATAGAGAAATAATAGTCAATATCTGATTGGTTGCTGTGAGCGACATCCCCATTTGTAGAAGCTTTAGTAAATTTATTCCAGACAGTCAGACAGATCCATAGATCTATACATAGATAGATGTCATTACTGGGAACAGGTACTGTACAGCTTTGCAACTTCAGAACCATGGACAGGGTCACTGGGAAAAAAAAAGTACAAACAGAAAATTCAGTATTATGGTGCTAAGCAGGAGTATGTGGAATCACACATTTCAGAATGCCCCACCACATTTTTCTATTTAAGCATGCTGGGATGTGTTGTTCCATACAGCTTGAGGCAAATATGTTGAAGACCACATATATACAGTATCTACAGGGAATTGTGAATATTCAAGGCAGTACGCTGCCACCAGAAAGTGCATTCTGAGGGCCATAGGCGCAGATTCTGTGGGTGCTCAAGGGCCCGAGCACCCACAGAAATTGATGAGCACCCGCGGGCCTGAGTCCCGCTACTGGGCCACCATATTAACTTGCTAATTTGCGGCTGCAGCACCCACATTGCCTGACCCGCCACCTGGGAAACAGTATGCCGTGAAGAGTGTATTCTGTCTGCGGAGTACCTGCACTGTGGGGGCATTTATGTACCTGCACTGTTGGGGCATTTTTGTACCTGCACTGGGGGGGCATTTATGTATGTGGAACTCTGTTGCCGTAATTTGAATATTGGAGACAACTGTGCTCCATATTATAAATTGGTATTATTTTGTGGCTACACCCCTTCCCCATGAAGCCACTCCTCTATATTTTTGGCATGCCACCCACCAGCAAAAACATAAATCGGCACATATGCTGAGGGCTTACAATGGCAGTATGTGATTAGGATATGTGATTAGGATTCCTGACTTGTGGCCCTGTTGGTTCAATTCTGTCCAGGGCCATGTAGATGTACAAAGAGTGGAACCACAAATAAGAATAATTTACAGCACAGCATGTGTTAGCTCTTTGGCAAATATAGCATGAGAAGTTAGTGTGGAAAAAAGATTTTTTTGTAACCTTGTGTGTAACAGCAAAGCACACATACAGGTAATAGGAACAAATGATAACTACAGAGTAAGGGCCAGATGCACTAAGCTTCAAAAGTGATAAGATGGAGAGTGATAAACAATCAACCAATCATCTCCTACCTGACATTTTTCAAAACCAGCCTGTGACATGGCAGGTAGGAGCTGATTGGCTGGCTCTTTATCACTCTCAATTTTATCACTTTTGAAGCTTAGTGCATCTGGCCCTAAAGGTCAGAGGCATAATTCAGTCCTGGATGAAAAACGGATATTTGTGGTCACATGTATAGTGTATATGGTCATTCCATACAGCAGATTGAATAATCAGGGTCATAACTAAAGGGTCATTCCAAGCAGCAAACAGTGCACAATACAGCTCATAGAAGAGGCAAATGCATGGAACAAGAATGGACTTCCTTCTTCAGAAAATAAAAAATGTGATACTTTAGCCTATAGGCTGTAACGGCTAACATCATCTAAAGATGGCATTAGCTATCGGGGGCCAAGCTCAGAGAAAAGCCAATCTTTACTGGGCTTCTAAAGTGAGCATTTGGGCATACCTCCCAACTGTCCTGCTATTCGTGGGACAGTCCCATTTTGTGGGGACTGTCCCAAGTCCCACTCAGGGCCGACAGTGTCCTGCGGTGGGGGATGCTGGGAGTACCCCATGCTACTCGCTGCTCTGTTTAGCATGCGCACATCTATTCACTAAAGAGAGGGACAGGAGCATGGCCAGCAGCTTACATATGCTCCCCAGTGGCAAAAATTTGGGGAATGACCTTGCGAGAGTGCCGCAATCATAAGCCATATCTCTGACCAAGAGGCACCTGCAGGATCACTCAACAAAGTTATAAATCGCGCAGCCCCATAGAAAGATATGAGTCACCGCATACAAAAGACCACCAGGAAAACGTTTTTTTTTTTTTTTCTGGAGGAATGAGTGAAATTAATTAAATCTGTTTATTGTTTTTCTAGGTTGCTCATGTGCCTCCTGTTTTGACCTATAATATAACCTTTACATATGATTATGCTTCCGATATATAATCTTATGGTTAAATACTGTAGGATCCAGACCCTTGAGCAACCATCTGAGGTGTTCTGTGTTTCATATTTCTTAGATTCCATGTTAAATATTTCACTTCATCACATCAGCAGGGCTTGTACGCATGATCAGAGATTTATTACAGCTCCCTGGCAACCTGCTTAGTTTTGCTAAAAATAAAGTGTTGTCCTGTGGATAAAGAGGTCGTCCGCCTCTTGTCTACTAATTATAGCGGCTGTAGTGGTGTGTATTTACTGTTTATTTGATTGTGCATATAAGCGTATATTTTATATGATCACAACTCACTACCCAGAAAAGGAACAGTGAAAGCTCTCTGCCTTATCCATTTATTACTTCTTCAGTACAATGAGAAATGTATTTGCTCTTTTAAGCTGGATACACTCCTAAAGATTCATCTGTGCAATATTTCCGGTGGGACAAAAATGTGGTATCTATGGCAGCAAATGAGAATCAAACAATGGAAAACAAACAATGCCCATCTTGGCAAATTGGTTAAATCCATTGATTTAATAAATTTATCTGAATAATCGTTTTTGTTTTTCAGTGTTTGGGAGTGAATGTTTGATTGTCATTTGCCCCCATACATTTTCATATTAAGCTACAGTTGTGTACTGAGCTTTATTCCAAACGACATCAAGCAGGAGAAACCTGTGTATTCACTACTCACTGATACATTTTAAATGATCCACAGGTGGAGTTAATTTCACTTGAAATTATGAGGAAACCTGGAAAACATGAACTGCTTGGGGTCATGAGGACCGAATTTGGGAACCTGTGTCTCAACGTATACTATATAGTGACTTACCTCAGGAATGCTATCCTCCATATTAAATCCTTCATATTTCAAATCCCGTAGTAAACCTACAGTAGAGAATATAAGATTATTATCTTTCATTAATAAGGATCCATAAAGGTCCAAAATTTACAGATAATTTGATTCCCTTTCAGGGAGAAGCCCAGAGAGGATACAAAGATGTCCACTTAGGGGCAGTGCTGGGCTTTTTAAGACATTATGCAAATGACATCATTTTAACCTCGCCCCTTCCCCACAGACTCACGATTCCCCAGTACTATTTCCAGGTCCTGCTCAATAGGAAGTGGGCAGAATGCACTCACTCTTCTGGGGTTCAAGGGACTACCTCTTCTGTGAGAGTAGGTAAATATGAACTAAAAAACAATGTACAATAATTAAAAACAACATAAAAATACACAATAAACAAACAGCAAAAAAACAAAATACATAGTACAGAAGTGGGCCTGGGGACAAGGAGGTAACTAACCAATATGAGGCTCACCATGGGAAATTTCTATTGATGTCCCTGTATCTACCGTAATATTATGGCTAAGTAGGAAGCAAGCTTACATTGTGGGCAAGATGTACCAAGCCTTGAAAAGTGATCAAACAATATATAATAGCTTGTAAACATGGTCCTCGGAAGAAGAACCTCTTTTGTGTTTGATAATCAGTGGGGATTTTCAGAATATTTGCAAGCTGCACTATAAAGACCAGCAGGCATTGGATGTCAAGGCATGTAGCGTTCAATAATGTAACATTTAGAAATGCCAAACCCACTTCACTCAGGAAGAGTATCTCTGCTATAGTGGCACCAGCATGTTGAATGAATACCATAGGGTCAACATGAGAAATTGGAAACCAGGGATTTTGGGTGTGCTTTGTTGTTAAGGGCACAGATGTAATCGGGGCATAAGCATACCAAAAATAATGCCCTGACTTTGCATCTTTGGCCGACCCTGAGCCTAAACAGTTACTTTTCTCTCAGCCCCTATAGGTATTTACAAGAAAAAATCCTGCTTTTTTTTTACAATATCAATAGTACGTATACTTTTCTCCCACATCCAGCAGGGGACACTGCCTTATACCATGGGGATTGGGATGTGGTCTGGAGGAGCCGGCACTTTAAGAAAATCTGTCCTGCTGGCTACTTCCCCTCCCATTCCCCATCAGACTCCAGTCTTTGGAAAAAAGTGTCCGGAGGAGTCCCGGCCACGTCTCTCTGGAGACCGAAGATTTTTTATTTTATTTTTATTTTTGTAGCAATAGTCTACGGTACCTTAGGGGGGAGCCAGGTCGGCGCTGCTTGCAGGGCACCTCCTGGACTCGGCCACCGGAGTTATCTTTTGAAGAAATCCCGGGGGACCGCCGCAGCTGCACGCGGCTTGCGTTACGGTCCCATAGGCTATCCCACACACCCCTTATAGGATTTTTATTTTTTGGTGTGGTCCTGGCATTGCTGGGATATAGGCAGCACCCGGGCCCTGTTCCATCTAATTGGGGGCGAGCAGCGGCATGACTGATATGCGGGGCACGCTTACCTGAGCGTGTGTAGGTTCTGGCCGGCGTCTTGGTTCCGTGTGCACTGTTCCCGGGGGGGAGGTTTACAGGGCGGACGGCTGGCTGGAAACAGGAAGTAGGCCTTAAAGCCGGAAGGGCAGTTCACTGAAGTGAGTCTGCCTTCTGGTCGGCGTAGCATACAGTCGATAAGCGGTGTCTGGTCTCCTCAGCAGCGGCAGCTCCCAGTGGCAGGGTACCTGCGCTGTATGATTCGTTTGTCCCTCTCCCATCCCCAAGAAAGGTATTGTGGTCTGGGGAGTTGGACTGGGGGGTGGAAGAAAAAGCAGGGTTGCTGGAGCTTCTCACCTGTTCCCTGACAGACACAGCATAGATTCACTGTGGGTGTGCACTGTGAATGATCATGGCTGAAAGGAGGGCTTCTAAGGCTTCTCTCAAGCGTTATACATGTAAGAAATGCAAGGTGCAGTTTAAACAGCATCTAGAAGGTGTGTCTGTTTGTGAGTCATGTTATAATGCACCGCAGTCTGCAGGTATGCATCAGCAGACGTCGGACTTAACTGCAGTTCTGGCAAATCTAACAGCAGAACTGGCAGCGTCTCGCAGAGAAAGAGAAGTTCTGCATACTCAGATACAGTCCCTATCATCAGCCGAGCCTCCCTGGGCGACATCTCTTTTGAGGTCAGTAGATTCTTTAGCAAGATCTTTTCCCTCTGTTTCTCAGGGCTCTCCTAGGATTAGGAGGGCTGAGGTTTTATTTCAGTCAGATGAGGATAATTCCTCGGCTGAAGAGGGTGAAGTTGCTGGAGAATACTTTGAGGCTCCAGTGGAGGAATTTATTGAGGAGGATCCTCAGGGCATGGACGCTCTTATAAGGACAGTAAAAGAGACCTTGGAAGTCTCTGATCCAGAGATCCCGGCTCCGGTGTCCATTTTTGGGAAGATTCCTAAACGTCAGGTTTATTTTCCTGAATCTCCTGAACTGGATAGAATTTTATTGGAGGCGTGGCAGTCTCCAGATAAAAAGTTCCAAGTTTCCAGGAGGTTTAAAATTTTGTATCCCTTTGCACAGGATTCTAGGAATAGATGGGAATCCCCGCCTCCGGCGGATACATCTGTGTCCAGGCTGTCAAAACGCACAACCCTTCCTATTCCAGGGGCTGTGGCGCTAAAGGAAGCTCCAGATCGTAGACTGGAGTCTACTCTGAAGTCTATTTACTCAGCCTCTGGTTTTCTCCTAAGACCCGCTTTGGCGGGAGCGTGGGTGAGTAAGGCGGTTGAGAAATGGGCAGCCCAATTGGCGGCGGGCCTGAAAGGTGATAGGCCTAGATCGGAGCTGATACCTTTGGCTGAGTATATCCAGGATGCAGCTGGATATTTGGTGGAGGCCGCCACGGATTCAGCTACCTTAGGTGCCAAGATTTCTGCATCCTCGGTGCTGGCCAGGCGTTCTCTGTGGCTCCGTTCTTGGCAAGCGGAAGCAGAGATTAAAAAGGCAGTGGAGGCTCTTCCATTTAATGGAGAAATTTTGTTCGGTCCTGAGTTAGACAAATTAATTTCCCAGGCCACAGGTGGGAAGTCGACTTTTTTGCCGACTCAGGCACCAGCTTCCAAGAGACCTTATGGGGGTCCTTCCTTTCGGGCCTTTCGAGGTGCAGGGGCGAACAAAGGTAGAGGCAGAGGGTTTTCTGCCTTCAGAGGTAAACGCGGCAGAGGAGCAGCCGTGTCTTTGCCTGCAGCGCCCTCAGCTCGCCGTCAGGAGCAGAAGCCCCCTGAGAAGCCCGTTGCATGACGGGTTGCCCGACCATCTGGGGAGTTCCCAGGTGGGTGCAAGGCTGTTGTCATTCGTAGGAGTTTGGCAGCAGGTTTGTATAGATCCTTGGATTCTCCAAGTTATTTCAGAGGGTTATCGACTGGAGCTTACAGCGTTCCCTCCCAAAAAATTTTTTTCTACAGGTCTCCCGTTAGGAGAGCAAAAGAGAGAAGCTCTCAAGCTGGCAGTAGAAAAACTGGTACAATCAAGGGTAATTGTGACAGTTCCAGCAGATCAACGGGGGCTAGGATTTTATTCGAATCTATTTCTAGTGCCCAAAACAAATGGGACGTTTCGACCAGTTCTCAACCTAAAGAGCTTAAATCAGTTAATTTTGTACCGCAGATTCAAAATGGAATCAGTGCGGTCGGTAGTGGCAAGTCTAGAGCCAGGGGAATTTTTGATGTCCCTGGATATAAGAGATGCTTATCTCCACATTCCCATTTGGGAACATCATCAGCAGTTTCTTCGGTTCGCTATTCAGGAAACTCATTTCCAGTTTCGCGCTCTCCCATTCGGCCTGTCGTCTGCGCCTCGGATTTTCACAAAGATAATGGCCTGCATGGTGGCAGCGCTTCGTCGGCAAGGGATTGTGATCATACCATATTTGGACGATCTACTGATCAAGGCTCCATCGAAGGAGAAGTTGATGTCAGATTCTTTACTCACTTACCGTTTTCTGATACAGCACGGGTGGATAATAAATTTCCCGAAGTCTCAGTTGCATCCGACACAGACCCTGGTGTTCCTAGGGCTGTTATTGGACACGGTCCAACAGAGGATTTATCTTCCTCGGGAGAAGATCTTGTCCCTGCAGACAATGGTGAAGCGGGTACTGGAAGAGAAATTCTTAACAGTTCATCTGGCCATCAAGCTTCTGGGGAAGATGGTATCCTCGTTCGAAGCCCTACAATACGGGAGGTTCCGATCCAGGGAGTTCCAGTTGGATATCCTTTCCCAGTGGTCGGGGTCTCACCTCCACATGAAAAAACGGATAAGGCTGAAGCCCAGTACGAGGCTGTCCTTGCTGTGGTGGTTGGACAGGGACCATCTGTCAGAGGGTCGCCAATTCGGTCCTACGGATTGGACATTGGTGACAACCGATGCCAGCACCAGAGGCTGGGGAGCGGTGGTCATGGGTCATTCATTTCAGGGTCGTTGGTCCTGGCAGGAAGCCCAGGTTCACATCAATATTCTCGAATTGAGGGCAATTCGGTTGGTATTGTTTCATGCATCCCAGCTTCTTCAGGGAAGAGCGATCCAAGTTCAATCCGACAATGCCACGGCAGTGGCCTACCTCAACAGGCAAGGAGGCACGAGGAGTCGTGCAGCAATGAAGGAGGTTCGGCCAATTTTTCAGTGGGCAGAGCGGCATGCCTTGAGCCTGTCAGCTGTGTTCATCCCGGGGGTGGACAATTGGGAAGCGGATTATTTGAGTCGGAAAGATCTTCACCCCGGAGAATGGGAATTGAATCCAGAGGTGTTCCACCAGTTGACGGTCAGGTGGGGGGTGCCTCAGGTCGACCTGATGGCATCCAGAAGGAACAACAAGGTGCCTCGGTATTTTGCTCGGTCCAGAGACCCGGCGGCAGTGGCGACAGACGTATTCTCCGTTCAGTGGCAATTCAAGCTAGCCTATGCATTCCCGCCTTTCCCGCTTCTTCCTCGGTTGCTCAAGAAGATCAAGAGAGAGTCATCAATAGTCATTCTGATCGCTCCAGATTGGCCGATGAGATCGTGGTACGCAGACCTGCGAGGCCTACTGGTGGACGATCCATACAGACTACCGCTGAGAGAGGATTTGCTTCTTCAAGGGCCGTGCATTTACCCAGGCTTACGTCGGCTTCATTTAACGGCCTGGCTGTTGAGTCCGAATTACTGAGAAGGCGAGGTATTCCGTCCGCAGTAATTCCTACGATGGTGAGAGCAAGGAAGGATGTCACTTCAGCCCATTATCATAGGATCTGGAAGGCATACATTGTGTGGTGCGAGGGTCAGCAGCTTCCAAAGGCAGTATTCTCTTTGCCTCGGTTTCTACGTTTTTTGCAATCAGGATTTTCGTCTGGTTTGAGTTTGAGCACTTTAAAGGTTCAAGTGTCAGCTCTATCAGTCTTCTTTCATAGAAGGTTGGCTCTGATTCCAGAAGTGCAGACGTTCTTGAAGGGGGTGCTTAGATTAAGACCACCTTTTTCTGCACCCACAGAACCATGGGACCTTGGTTTAGTTTTGGATTTCCTACGGTCAGAAAGATTTGAGCCTTTGGAAGTGGTGGATCTACGATATCTGACATGGAAGACTCTGATGCTTCTGGCGTTAGCTTCAGCGCGTAGAGTCTCAGATCTAGGCGCCTTATCTTGTCGTTCGCCTTTTCTAGTTTTCCATCCAGACAGAGCGGAGCTCAGAACTCGACAGGATTTTTTACCGAAGGTTGTCTCGGCATTTCATATTAATGAGCCGATTGTAGTACCAGCATTTTCAGGAGAATTGGCATCCTTGGATGTCGTCCGAGCATTAAGGTGCTACGTGCGACGTACAGAATCGGTCAGGAGGACTGATTCCTTGTTTGTCCTTTATGATGCAGCAAAAAGGGGATCTCCAGCGTCTAAGGCGACATTAGCTCGCTGGATATGCCTAGCTATTCGAGAGGCTTATTGTTTTGCTTCTCAGCCAACTCCGGCAGGAGTGTCAGCCCACTCCACTAGGTCAGTGGGGACGTCTTGGGCGGCAGCCAGAGGAGTGTCCTTATCCCAGGTATGCCGGGCGGCTACTTGGGCAGGGTCAAATACTTTTGTCAGGTTTTACAAATTTGACACTTTTGCACGGCCAGAGGCAAATTTTGGCAGGGCCGTGTTGCAGGGAGAGTAGCGCTGACCCACCCGTGGGGGTAGCTTTGGTAATATCCCCATGGTATAAGGCAGTGTCCCCTGCTGGATGTGGGAGAAAAGAGGAATTTGGTACTCACCGGTAATTCCGTTTCTCCTAATCCGCAGGGGACACTGCGCGCCCTCCCAGCGCTTCTTCTTTTTTTTTTCTTATCATATTTTTGGTTATGTCTAATTTACTGCATGGACCAGTAAGAAAGTGTGTCTGAGTGATTTCACTGGTGATGGTTTTTTTGTTGGTAATATTAACTGTTGGCTTTCCTCTCTGAGGTTCCGGGTCTCCTCTCCTCTCGGACACAGTTTTTTCCGTAAGACTGGAGTCTGATGGGGAATGGGAGGGGAAGTAGCCAGCAGGACAGATTTTCTTAAAGTGCCGGCTCCTCCAGACCACATCCCAATCCCCATGGTATAAGGCAGTGTCCCCTGCGGATTAGGAGAAACGGAATTACCGGTGAGTACCAAATTCCTCTTTTCTATTGAGATAGAGAGAAAAATGCTTGAAAATATATTAATCTAACAAATGCCACATGTACTAAGCCAAGAACTCCAAGAGTTGATCATTTGCTGTCTCCCCCTTTGTGTAGTAACTTGGGATGACATCACTGTTGTGTAAGGGACAATCCTGGAAGACAGTTTTTAAAATTAAACTGATTACAGTTGTGTTACTTTCTGAAGGTGCCCATACACAGTACAATTATTGTATACAATATCGCATCTCATCGCATTGCATAGGTTTTGCAATGAGATGAGATGAGATCTAGTACAGCAGTGCAGCACATACTTTTTGAGCTGTTCGATGAGATGTGTGATTGGAGCGTGCATCTCATCGCACCCAACAATTGTACCATGTATGGGCACCTTTACTCATAAAGTATGCTCATTATTTTTCAAATAAATGCCTTTCTTGACCTAAACAGCAGGATTGCAAACATCTTATGACCATTCACACTGTCCCAGCCTACATGTGGTACTATCTGCATGCACCCAAAATAATGGGCCTGATTCAGACTCATTCTCCGAAGGGGGCACCTCTCCTCAAAATCAGTTCATTAAAACCCATCAATTATCGCTTATGTGGGTGACTCCCTGTCCTACAGGACAATAGAGAGCACACTCTGTTTTTTTCTAAACATAATTTTTGTAAATGCCACACCCTTTATTTAGCTATTTGCTCCTACATAGGAAGTACTGTATGTGAATTCTACTGTACCTATATGAAGTTACTACACTACATAACTCTACCCAATATTAATTGGTTTGAACTAACATCGGTTTGAACTAACAAGTATGTATAGTCACAATATGCATATAGCTCTATCAGTAAGGTGTCTGCCTCCAGTGAAACAGCCAGATGAACTAAGTATTTTTTTTTTGTTTGTTTAAAGAGGAGGTCTCCTCCCATTGGCAATGCCCCCTCATTTTACTGGGGCCTGGCAGAACTGTTGGCACCCCTGCTCACACATAACTAATGTGGACACCCCTAGACTCCGTTCAGGGAATTTTCAGCATACAGTTTGTTCCTGAGCCTTGTCAATGTAATAGGGTACGAAAAGCTGGAGGTGTGGGAGTTTGTGCTATTTTTATAGCAGCAATCATTTACAATGCAAAACCATATTATGCTGCTAAGCCAATTCATTTTTTGGACATAGGACCTTATTCTGGTCCTTTCGCTCCCCTGTGTATTCGAACAGGGGAGCGATGTTTCGCGACTGCACATGCGCATATACTTTTATGCACATGTGAAGCCGCTTGGTGTGAGCGGGCATGGTGAACTGCCTGTTCAGCTGTGCAGCAACGGGTGACGATTAAATGACGCGCAAAGCTGCGAATTGCACAGCTTTGCGTTTCAACCAGGGCCAGCGCTACCCACTCAGCAGCTGAAAAGGCGCTGTCTCCCTCCCTGCTCAGCTAAAACTGCCTCAGCCCTCACTGTCTTTGCCTCCTGCACGCCGCCCTCAGCGCCTGTCTGACAGCGGGTGAGCGGCAGTATAAAGAGCTGCTCCCTGCACCACGTACACACTGTCCTCCTCCTGCGACCTGCCCCCTCTTCCTCACGGACACTTGCGCTGAGGCATGAAGCGCTGTCTGTGAATGCCTGGATGACATGTCATGTCCGGATCCACCCACTACCCATTGCTCCCTGTGCCTGTCAGCTGTCAAACAAATGACGAACAGGCAGCAGCGCCGCCCTTCCTTCCCTCTTCTCAGTGTGCTGTGCCAGTGCCACTGTCAGTCCTCAACACTCCGCCCCCTCTATATCCTCTCCTCTTCTTCTATCTCCTACTTCTCTCTCCTCCTTTCCCCCTCATTCACGAGAGGGGTGTAATGGTGTCCTCAGCGTCCTGCCTACGCAGATAGAAGAGGAGGGACTGCACAAGAGTTAAACACAGCAAAAGAACAGTGAGTATTTTATTATACATGTTTATAACAATTTTTTTAATAATTGTAGATTTTTTTTATATTCATTTAGACACTTTTTAAAAAATGGCCTGGTTATGTGCCTAATGGTGGCCATACACGCTGCAATAGCAGCGTGCGATACGATGTGCGCTCCTGCGGGCATCGCACAGTACAAAAAGTATGTGCTGCACAAACTTTTTGTACTGCTTTCGGATCGCATCGCACACACATTGCATGCATGCCGTGCGATGCGATCTAGCCCATAACGTATGCGATTCTCGCAGAGTGTATGGGCACCTTTAGGGCCTGCAACATTTTGCAGACACAGCACTGAGATGGTGTATGCATACATGTACATCCTCCATAAGATCGCATGTTGCATAAGCTCCCACAATCGGGCCGCAGCTTGTTGCAATGGCAATGTGAAAGGGCGCAAAATTTATGGTTTGCAGGAGGGCGCCGGACACCCTAGCACCGGCCCTGGTTTCAACTACAATAAGGTCCATAATGTTGGATCTGTTAAAGGGTACTTACAGAAAACACAACACTGTGGAGACAGTTAAACACACTGAAGAATGTACAGATCGCAGTGTGGGTGCATATCTTAGAAACACATTTATATGTACTTTGATATTTTAAACATGTGGGAGTAAGTGTTGCTTCTCGAGAATTATAACAACTGTGTAATATCAGGTTGAAAAAGATTTTTTTCCCCTTTCTTATAAATGTAATTACATAGTAGGCTTTTTATAGAAGTTTTATTTGACCTTTTCTCCTTGTTAAAGATGGTTATATTATTTATTTTAACAAGTTATTCTATTTGCAAAAAATATTTTATTATATTATAATATTAAAGAGGTCAAATAAGGCACCGAGGGCCAAATTTATTCTGGTCTGGAGAAGTGATAAAGTGGCTGGTGATAAGGCACCAGCCAATCAGCTCCTATGTGTCATTTCTCAAACCCAGACTTTAACATGGCAGTTAGGGGCTGATTGGCTGGTAGTTTATCTCTCCGTTTTATCACTTTTTGAAGCTTAGTACATTTGTCCCTCAGCTTGTAACTTGACAGTTAGGAGCTGATTGGCTGGTACTTTATCACCGGTCACTTTATCACTTCTCCAGGCTTAATAAGTCTGCTCCTGTCTCCTTTATCCTCAGTATATTATTAATATCCCTCAGTCAGACTGGCTGAGGGATATTGAGAAGCTATAGACCTTCAGGTTGTTATTGCATTCAGGATATCCACCCTGTAATCATTTGAGCCTTATTTGGACATAAGCTGTCCCTCACATCTAATGTCGATTATTAGAACGGAAGCGTCCTGTCATTTTGAGATATACTCTTTACGAATGTCCCGACTTCTGTATTGAGATATCGTGGGATTAGTTGAAAAAAACGATCTTGTACAGCATCTAAGATTCATTACCTTTTGTCTGAATCCTGTAGGGTGGTTTGAATTTTCATCTGGATATGAAGGATCAGACGTGGATTCTGAATGTTTTTTAATAAAATTTTAATATACAAATTATATTGTATTTGATTGTACTTAATTTTTGCATATTGCTGGTCAAAACCAATCAGGCTGTTACACACCGCAGTCCGGGATCTGCTGCACCCGGACGGACGGCAGCTGCGGCACGGAGGCTGGAGGCGGGGGGCGTTGCTAGGCAGCGTCCCAAGCCTCGCTCTAAGGACGGGCGTCGGGGCGTTGCCTAGCAACGTCCCCGAACTTCCGCCCAGCTGATGGGGAACACGCGCGCGACTGAGTGACGTCAGGCGGTGCGATCTTTTGATAAATAGCCGGCGTCTGCTGGGCACAGACGCCGGTTATACAGATTGCTTCCTATAGCAAACGTTACCCGGTCCCTGGAGCTGCTGTTCCAGCTCTACCCTTTCAGTCCGCTCTACTCTCCTGGTTCCCTGCTGCCCAGCCAGCTCCTGTGGATTTCCTGGCCTGGACTAGTGCCTGCGTCTGATCCACACTTCCCATCTGCTTGTGGGTCACGTAAGTGCTCCGTAAGAGCCCGGTGTTTTCTACCTCTTTGTTATTCTGTGGCCCTCCGTGGCCTTCCCCCGCCGTGGGGCCCGTCTTTATTCTTTGGTTTTATTGTTTTCTCAATTGTTCGTTTGTCTGTCGCCCTAGCTCCCGTCAGGTAGGGGTGTACCCCTCTTTATCTGCACCCGGCTTTGGGGAATCACTTGTCTAGGTGTGCCCCCATTCTGAGATTCCCCTTGGTATCTCTTGTGTCTGCGACTGGGTCGCGATTCCCGTCCTTGACCTGGTGTCGGTTAGTCAGGGGTCCCTTCCAGCTAGGCCCTTTAGCCAGTCATCCTTTTGAGATACTCCCTGGTGATCGCTCACCCCTTGTCTTTAAGTAACACCTGGCTGCATCGGGGTCAGAGCCAGCTTAACTGGCTCTGTCGAACGGGGCGGCTACAGGCGAAGCCTAGCACTTGCAGGGGTATTCCATCTGCCCGGGGGACTCAACAGAGTCAGTGTAGGTTTTGCTGTGGCCGTCCTAAACAGCGGTCCCAGCTACGGGCTCACGCCTGACCTATTGTCTCTTGCCAGCTGTCATACTCCCCATAGCCCTGCCGAGTCCCGTAACACAGGCGGTGGTCCACATGAATATAATTATCTCCTTAACAAAACTCCACGTATTGCAAGTTTCAACCACATCCCAAAAATCCACAAGTGTATGACCAACCCCCTGGATGTCCCATAATTAGCGGGATAGGGTCACTGACATCTAGAATGTCCGAATATGTAGATACACATATTAAAAAGTATGTACCCATGCTGATACACAGGACTCTACGCACATCCTACAGATCCATAATGACTTGGCATGGTCAGATGAGTATAAATGGTGTACAGTTGATGTGCAGTCACTGTGCTCCGCTATTCCTCATCAGAAAGGTATACAGGTGATCTATGAGAGGTTGCATGAGGACCCAGAAATTGGGGCAGAAAAAAGTAACTTTATATTTAAATGTTTGGATTTTGTATTAAAATACAATTATTTTGTGTTTTTGGAAGAATTCTTCCTTCAGCACTGTGGCACAGCTATGGGGAGTATCTGTGCCCCCAGTCTGGCCAATCTCTACATGGGATACTTGGAGAGAGATATCATCAAGGGCCCCTATAAAGACAAGTTAATTGTATTCAAACGTTACATAGATGATATAATCATCGTATGGAACGGAACGACAGAGGAGTTTGAGTCCTTTATAGTTGAGATTAATACGAACAGTTACAACCTTAAATTTACCAACCACATACACAGCACAGACATTGAATTCTTGGACCTAGTGATAACTACGAAGAACTTTGCCAATACGGGGTTAATAGACACACACACACTTCAAACAAGTTGATAGTAACAGCTATCTGGACTTCCAGAGTTGCCATGTAGCACGCTGGAAACAGAATATACCCTACACACAGTTCACCAGGCTGCGCAGGAATTGTACCAATGAGGAAAAGTTCACAGAACAGTCCAAAATATACCAAGAGAGATTCAAGGAGAAGGGATACCCTGATAACATCATAACAGAAGTGCAACCTAAGGCGAAAAGCACTGAAAGAACAGACCTTCTGGTTTATAAGAACAAGGATAGGGATATGAAGGAGGGTGCTTTCTTTTGTCCCTTTGTCACGAAATATAGTGACTCAGAACGAGAACTTAAAAGATCTTGAAACTAGACCCAGTTCTAGCTGAGCACATACCTGCCCAGCCTGATATAATTTACAAAAAAGCTAGGGATATAAAATCAATGATTTCCAGAAGTTGCCTGGAAAAAATTCCAGAGACACCTGCAAGGAAAATGTTTGGAGGTGTTGTAGGATCCTTCCCCTGCAGTAACTGTAAGATTTGCTCACGTATGAAGAAAGGTTCAAAGACATTCAGTGACCAAAAAGAGGCGTCTGAATTCAAAATCAAAAGCTTTATTAACTGTTTATAAACATTTATCATATATATGCTAATATGCCCCTGTGGATATAAATATATTGGTAAAACAAAAAGACCATTAAAAATAAGAATCCTTGAGCATACAAGGAACATCAAAAATAAGGTCACCAACCATAGTGTCCCCTGTCATTTTACGCAACATCATAATGGGGACCCTAGCCTTCTTAAATTCATTGGGCTTGAGCATGTTCCAGTGGACAAGAGGGGAGGGGATAGAGAAAAGATGTTGATAAAAAGAGAAACATACTGGATTATAACATTGGATACTTTAATCCCGAGAGGGTTGAATGAAAATTATGAAATAACCCCTTTTATCCAGGATGCGTAGATTCAGGATGCTCTTGATTAACACTACTAGGCTCGTACTGAAATGTGTAATGTTGTGGGTAAAAAATGTTTGTAAAGTGTGTTCCTCTCTCATGAACAGCTATTAGGTAGCCTGTGAGTAATGGTTAATCCAAAACCTGCATCTCAGATAATTTATTTCCTTATACTTTTGGATTTTTGGGATTTTTCATGTTTTTTGGATTTTTCATGTTTTTCTAGATTTTCACATTTTTTTAATGCACTGTCACTTTAAAAATTTCGATTCTCTAATAGACATTGCTGCAATGTAGAAAATTGATTCCTTGAAGGTTAAACACATCTAAGAACTAGCACAAGACGCAGAAATACTTAGAATGTGTATCTTTGAACAGTGCAAGATTAAGCGACACTGCTTGCACGGCTCTAGTACGAGTAATTACAACAACAAAAAAAACATGAAAACGGGCTGAGAATAGTCAGTAATATCTTGTTTGATCACACAGGTATACACAATGTTATAGGGCTCCCCCTTGGAACTAAAAGTAACTAAAACTAAAAGTACAGTAGCTGCAAACTAGCCGGGTGTAAGTTTTTCCTGAGGGAAGGAACACACTCCGTGATAATTTGTATATGCAAATTAATGTGTGACGATTGGCTGGAGGTCGGCCAAAGGGAAGAGTCAGCGTCACTGTGGCCACCCCTCTGACAAAGTCTGATGACGAAACACATTGGGGCATGGCCAGAGTGACGCAAGACGGTCTCCCACGGACGGAGCTGCAGCAGAAGTTGCAGGGACCTGAATTAGACCCCGACGTTGCTGGACATTGCCGGAGGTCACGTGAGTCCGAATCTGACATATAAAGGCTGTTCTGTCTGGGTAGCTGCCATTGCCAGTGGGAGATTTTAAAAAACCATGTGGTATTATTAGCCCACAGCGGATGATTTATTCTGTATGGATGCTATACCGTTACCTTTTATGAATTGTCAAGTGCTTGTTTTTTAAACATTAAAAACGGTAATACACCATAGGCGCCCTCTGTGCTCCTTCTTTTCCATATATATATATATATATATATATATATATATATATACATATATATATATATATATATATATATATATATATATATAAAATATGTAGTCTGCTGTGAGCTTTAGACCAGATAGCATGCCTGGAATCAAACATTAATGTGATAGCTATGTGTATTGTAGCCATTTTGGGCAATAGTGTTAGGACCTGCAGAAAAATGGGGTCCCTTGAAGGGGGCTGCAGGCTTAAATGCATTGATCAATTCATGAACTAAATCTCCACTATTTATAAATATCAGTTAATTTAGTGTGTGCAAAGCCCCTATAATGTCTATATATATATATATATATATATATTATATATAGATAGATAGATAGGAGGGGGGATCCGGCTCTCCTGTACCGTGTTGTGCTGCGTCGGGTGCCCGGGCAAACGGATGTAGTATAGCAGGGGACGGGGCTCGGCACTCCAGACGACTTGATTAATTTCAGGCAAACACAGATATCAAGTACAACGTTTCAATGCCTTTTATTGTGGCATTTTCGTCAGGTAGTAAAAGTAAAAACAGTCTCTTACCTTATAAAAGCACCCTGTGAGCGCGGAAAGACCCGGGGGCGGGGACGCTTCCCAGGCACTAGTCGCAAGAAGATGACGTCATCAGACGTGATGTCAACGTGCAGACCCATCACCATAGCAGCACATAAACAAACTGGAAAACAGTATCAGGACAGTTATCAACATACATATGGCAGTGCTCTATGATACATATATAATATATCTACCAATGACACCTAGCTAATGGCATCTATGCAATATAATCATAATCATAGAATACATATTAATAACATTTGCATTTAAAACCAGGACATAATTAATCATATCAGTGAGCTCAAACCAGAATGCTCATTAAGACCCATCGGGGCCAAAGTGCCCAATCGATGGATCCAGCGAGTCTCCATTTGGATCAGTTTCTTAGACCTATCTCCTCCTCTAATCGATAGGGGTAGGTGGTCTATCATACGATACCGAATATGTCTAGTGTCCGTGAGTCCATCTGCTGGCCTTTGTTAAGACATACCACCCAACTGTCCTGATTACAGTGGGACAGTCCCACTAATAAGCGATCATCGGTACACTGATCTGCAAAGCAGCCGGTGATCACTGAATATGCATGTGCATGGCATCTACTCAGTGCTGGGAGAAAGCTGGAGGGATGGAGCCAACCCTGAAATTGAACAGGGGTTGTGGCAATTAGTCACACCCCTCCCTGTCGCCTCACCCCCTTCCATCATGGCTCTTTTCAAGAGCAGGAGCACCTCTGGTACTGATGCTCCTGACAGGACCGCCAAGAGAAATCATGTGCCCACGGACAGACCTCCCCACACACTGCCGGTGCTGCCTCGCCTAAGCCGCCACGGGGTCTGTGGACCCGTTGTTCCGCCGCTGCTTCCAATGTGTGAACACTGGGACAGTGCACGGCTAAGGCGTGCACCAAAAAAATTACGCTGTAACGCCTATTACACGTCACACACCCATTACATATTTTACCACATACCATAATGCCCATTACACATTATGCTCATTATATATTATGCAACATACTGCATAATATTACATATAATACCACACATTTTATGCTACATAAGTGACGCTTACCTAAATGCTCATGGTTATGGGTTTCATGCCCTGCCAGGGGTTAACATTCTTGTTGCCATGGGTTTACATGCTCTGCCCGGAGTTACATGTTCTGCCAGGGGTTAACATGCTCATTGCCATGGAGTTACATGCTCTGCCATGGGTTACATGCTCTGCCATGGGTTGCATTCTCTGCCAGGGGTTAACATGCTCATTGCCATGGAGTTACATGCACTGCCATGGGTTACATGCTCTGCCCAGAGTTACATGCTCTGCCATGGGTTACATGCTTTGCCAGGGGTTAACATGCTTGTTGCCATGGAGTTACAGTACATGCTCTGCCAGGGGTTAGATGCTGACTTCCAGAGTCGGATCTCAGCCCCAGCAGCATGCAGATAGGCAACAGGCACAGAGCTCCCAGCAACCCACCTTCCACCTTGGAACACAGTGACCTGCACATGGGTGGGGTACCAGGTCTGGGACTCCTGGGCTGGAGACATAGCACCGGCACCTGCTGCAGCTGGGAATGTGGGGAGCGGGGTGGGCAGGATGCTATGGAGTGGGCGGTACTCCCATGGAAGGTGGCCTCTCTCTGTTCCAGCTCCTCCCAGCACTCAGGGACTATATACTGCATACCCGAAGTATTCAAGTATCCTCCTGTTGCCGAGCCACAGTAAACTCCTGAGTCATGTGGTGGGCTCTCAACAGGCCCTGGAGCCAGAGCCACGTCTGTGCTCCCTCTGCCACCGCTACACAGCTCTGGAACACTCCGACCAAGCGTACTTGCCACCAAATTTATAAAAAAAAACCTGTGTGTGTGTCCAAACCCCCCCCCCCCCCCTCCCCTGACAGGCCTGGCTCCTGCTATTAGTATTGTAAAAGTTGGAGGTATGGTTAATATGAGGGGGATGCAGAGGAAGTCAGCTATCATTGCTGTCAACTGCCACCTGAGGTCCTCATTTAGGGATCTATTTTTTGATTACTGAGAATTTGCAGGGTTTTATTTTATTTATTAACAATTTCTTATGCAGCTCAGAATATTTTGTTGAACTTTACACTAGGAAACAGTGATACAACCAAATGGGCATTTTCCAACAAAAAGGTAAGAGGGTCCTGCTGTCCATTTATAGGGTTAACCTATATCTTGTTTTGCTACTGTACTTAACACAACAATACAAAAAGTTCTAACATTGTGATTCTTATTATTCACCTTCCCTGCAAAGTCTACTCCTCCACAACAAAGAACTGTGCAGTGTCATTTTAAAATCCAATTTAAAAAATAGTCCAATCCCACCAATCGGAAGGAGCATAGATCATACCGGACCATTTATGTCAGATACAATGGCGCCTAAGTTAGTGTACAGTTTTCAATATAAACTGCAGATGGTTAAATCAAATTGACTGAAGTACTAATTAAGTCATCTATGCTCAGGCATGGACATAATTAAATCTCTGGGAATCTCTGCCAGAATGTCCTCATAAATGGTGGTAGCTGCCACTGAACATTGGATTCATAGATCCAACCCCTGTTTTACTAGAAAGCATGATACCAAAGATAAATACCAAGTTACACACAGATATAGTTGCACTCTGATGCTTCAAGCAGACAGATTAGCATGCCAATAAAATCAAGTGCCGATATCCTAGCCCAATTTATTTATTTTGTTTATTAACAGTTTCTTATATATCGCAGCATATTCCGTTGCGCTTTACAAAAGGAGACAGTGATACAACAAACAGGGTATTTAAAGACAGTGAAAAGGTATGAGGGCCCTGCTCGCAAGCTTACAATCTGAGCACAGTCTCCAGAATCAGAAGAGAAAGGAGGATCAATCAAGATAATCAGTGAATGAAAGTTATGGATTACAGCAGTTAAGGGTTTTAAGATTTAGGGGTTCATTTATCAATCAATATTTCGGGCTACTGTATTTCACCCAAAACACCTGTTTTGGGATTTGGGACAAATATTAAGTATCACAGAGGGTGTACAGCAGGAATCTCTGATCCCTGCTGCGATCCCTCCTGTCACACTCACAGCCACATCCTCCATAGATTTCTATGGGGATGTGATGCTGCCTCATGTACCTGCTGCTTGGTGTACCAATATCTGTAATCTCAGAATGGCGGTAGACCATTTTAGCCTTTGGGCAATTTACCACACTTTCGGCCGGAGTGGTCAGCAGGTAGACTCAAGGCCTGGATGGACTGGGCCGAGTCACCGTCCGGATTAGGGGAGTACACACTGTATTGCACTTGTAAAGGTGAAAGTGGGTAAGGAACTGACACGTTTCACTGTCTCAGCGGCTTTATCAAAGGCCGTTGATAAAGCCACTGAGATGGTGAAACGCGTCAGTTCCTTACCCACTTGCACCAACAAAGTGGACGGTAACAATAGTTCTTACTCTTGCATTTGCACTTTATGCGGTCCTTTGACTTTTCCTAACTTGCATCCAATACCAGCCTTTTTTCCCCAAACGGTCACTCATTGTATTAATAAAATGTATTTATTTTAAGGTGAAATCAGTCCAATCTCCATATGATTTTATTGGTTTAATTGGTATTAATTTCTGCACAGTCAGCGCTGCTTCCCAATTTTCTTTTTTTTTTTCTTTAGTTCAGGCCCAACTAACCTAACATTTTAGCAGCTGCTAGTAACTCAGCCCACGTCACAGTGCCACATTCCCTTTTTCCCCTTAAAGAAGACCACACAGCTGGAAAACTATGCTTAACCACACAAGTGGGCGGCAGAAACACGTGGATCATCTAGGAGTGGCACTGCAGCGGCACACAGGATGGCAGTTTTAAAAACTAGTCCCCACAAAGCACATAATGGTCAAAAAAGAGGTGCAAGATGGAATTGTCCTTGGGCCCTCCCACCCACCCTAATGTTGCTGAAATAGGACATGCACACTTTAACAAACCAATAATTTCAGTGACAGGGCCTACAAAACTGTGGCTGAAATTATTGGTTTGTTATGGCCTCCACAAAAAAAAAAAGCAATTCATCTCTCCTTGTATAAACTGGCTCTACAGAGCCATATAGTCCTTCATATAGTCCTTAGTTTGCCCTGATCCACTTCTCCACATGTCCGTAGTTAAGTGGACAGTGGGTACAGCCACATTTTTCAGGTCCCTGTACATTCCGGGTATCGCCTGCCTAGTGATGTGGAATCTAGACGGGATTTGGTACCGGGGACACAATACCTCCATCAACCGTCTAAATCGCACTCCACTGATGGCGGATACCGGATGCATGTCTAACACCAACATAGCTGTCAAGGCCGCAGTTATCCGCTTTTCCATAGGATGACTGCTGTTGTATATCGTCCTCATGGCAAACGACTGTTGGATGGTCAATTGCACAGTGAAAGACATAGCGGTCTTATGACTTCCCCTCTGGGATGATGACTGACTTCCAGCATCAGCAACAGCAACAGCGGCAGTAGTAGGCATAGCGCTGCAGGAACCTCCAGAGGAATCTATGGAGTCAGTCATGCAGGTTACATGGCCTGCAGGACTCCCCCTGATCCGGATCGAGGAGGAATTTGATGAGGAGGGAGTTGGTGGTGTGCTTTTCAGGCGCAAGCTCCAAAAGGAGGACCAAGAGATTTAGGTGTCCCTGGACTGTTAGCCGGAGTTCCTGAACTAAACACTGATTTTTGAAGGTTGTTCAGTTGACGTATAAGGGAGGATGTCCCTAAGTGGGCAAGATCCGTACCCCTGCTTATTGGAGTTTTACATAAGCTACAAATGGCAATACATTTGTTGTCCGGATTCGGATAAAAAAAAATCCAGACCGTAGAGGTGGATTTATTGGTCCTCTGCCCAGGCATGATGATGGGCTTTTTCATCCCATGGACAACAACTCAAGCCCCCCCCCCCCCTCAGGTGCCTCAGTCCCCCCCTGGTGCGTCATTTAAGCAAACCACCTCTGCATCCTCCTCGTCAACTTCCTCCTCAGCGCCAGCTACATCAATATCCTCCTCCTGGTGTACAACATCACCTTCATTATTAAAATCTGGAACTAGACTGTGGGTGATAGTTCCAGCATATGCAGATGGCGTACTGCAAATGGGGGAAGGAGCCACCTCTTCACGTACAGTGATGGGAAGGTCTGGCATCACAACCACTGACACCCTTGGACTCTCCTTGGGGATTTGAGATTTGTCTTTAGAAGCCAGAGTTGTTTTCTGAGGGTTTTTTTGTCGGTGTCAGCCTAACTCTCTAAAATTTACTATAGGGCGGTGGGAGAGAAGGAGGACTTTGATCGTCATGTGAAGCTGAACCACTAGTCATGAACTTAGGCCATGGCCTTAGCGGTTCCTTGCTACTCCGTGTCATAAATGGCATATTGGCAAGTTTACGTTTCTCTTCCAACGATTTACATTTACTTTTTCGAATTCTTCTACGGAACTTTGGTTTAGATTGTACATGCCCTCTGCTTTCACACTGGGCATCGGCCGTGGCAGACGACGTTGTGTGCATTTCATCGTCTATGTCATGACTAGTGTCAGCAGCTTCAGAACTATGAGGAAGTGGATCTCCCTATTTTTTTATCCTCCATATTTTGGAGGATCGCCATTATTTTTGTCGAGTTATGTCACAGGACAGCACCACTGGAGTGCAATTATAATACGTCAGTAGGTATGCATCAGCATATATACGGCAGTACTAGGCACCAGACAGGTAGATACGGCAGTACTAGGCACCAGACAGGTAGATACAGCAGTACTAGGCACTACACAGGTAGACACGGCAGTACTAGGCACAAGACAGGTATATACGGAAGTAGTAGGCACCAGCCGGTAGATACGGCAATACTAGGCACCAGCAGAATGATATTATAATAATAATTATATTGCAGTAGGTACTGGTTGACAGGGCACCAGCAGCCTGGAATTTATTACAGTTACAGCACTGCAGGACAGGTATTATTTATTAATTAAATATAATAGCCTAGTAGGTACTACTAGGTAGGCAGTAGCACTGGCATCGGCACGAGTGGACTGAGTAGGTACTGGCAGCCTTTATTCAGTGCAGGCACTAGCAGCCAGCACCAGTGGACTATATATATATATATATATATATATATATATATATATATATATATATATATAGCAATTGGATATAGTGGCACTCCGTCTTATGGCTTAAGCAGCGATGTACAGCTAATTCCTGGTGCCCTCCGTGTCAGCCAGCAGGGTGCCAGCTGAGTAGATACAGGATGGGGGGGGGCGGCGGCACTCATCAAACAAATAAGACCAGGACTCTGGTTAAAGTCACCAACGTTTCTGAGCCAGTGCGGCTCTTTTATCAAGGTGCACCTTGATAAAAGAGCCGCACTGGCTCAGAAACGTTGGTGACTTTAACCAGAGTCCCGGTCTTATTTGTTTGCTGAGTGCCGCCGCCCCCCCCCCATCCTATATATATATATATATATATATATATATAACAAAGAAATTTTCCCAGTGCGCCCTATGTATAGATGTCCACCACCAGACCAATAATGGAATACAGTATTACTTCTGTAACAAAAATATTTAATACAAATGATTTAAAAGTTATAATAAAACATCATTTTCATCTGTATATTCATTCCAGTCAGTAACAAAGAAACCCAACGCGTTTCGTCGACCCAGCGACTTCCTCAGGGGTTATTTAATCCAACAATGGCTCAGGAGTGTATATGGAGCTTTCAGGATTCTGACTTCAAATATAGCGGATGAGTCCTTATAAGGACTTATATCCTATACAGTGTAGTGTGGATTTATCAATTTCCAGGTGGTGCCTTTTTTATGCGAAAAAAGGATGAGGGGGAAGGATTCAAGATGAATCAAAATAGATCCACTGGTTCCTTACGTGACTTTTCACACCACCAAGCACTGGACCAAACTGGAATGAATATACAGATGAAAATGATGTTTTATTATAACTTTTAAATCATTTGTATTAAATATTTTTGTTACAGAAGTAATACTGTATTCCATTATTGGTCTGGTGGTGGACATCTATACATAGGGCGCACTGGGAAAATTTCTTTGTTCTATCTGTCCTTATCCCTTACTAACAGAGGGGACTTCCCTAGTTGCTGCCCATCCATATCCATTAATCTACAGCGCATTGAAGGGGTACTTTTCTCATATATATATATATATATATATATATATATATATATATATATATATATATATATATATATATATATATATGACAATTGTATCTGCCACTCCCTGTTGCTGATGGGTGAAGCTGCCCTGGTGCCCTCCTATGAGCAGGATATCTCCTGCCCTGGTACTGGTATATGGGAAGCAGAGACGGGCGGCACTCAGGTGAAGGTGAACAAAACCAAGAGGGTTATTGGTGCATAACAGGCAACGCCCCTTTCTCAAGCCAAACAACAACAAGATATATAATATTATTTTGTACAGTACAGCCCCAGAGGCAGGCCCTAGCACAGAGGAGACAGTAATACTACAAGTACACAGTTACACACACAGCAGAATCAGTTATCACTGTTACATAGCTGACTGTCCTTGCTGGGGTGATCCCACCCTAAGCAGAGAGGAGGACAGAGTACACAGCAGCACTGAGGGAGACAGGCCCCAGCAGACAGCCCCAGCGACAACTTCAGTTCAAGCCCCAGCAGCAGCACCAACACACCCTCTCCCAACCCGCTCCTAGACTGGAGTGAAGAAGGCGGGCTGGGGAGCCGCTATTTAAAGCCTCGCGTAATCCGGCACCGAGTGATGACGTTTTGCCCGAGCGCCCGGATCCAAGTCAGGCAGGAAGCTCTGAGCGCTGCGAGCATTATGTCTGCGCTCTGCTCCTTTTAAGAATATATTTTAATCAGTCCACTTAATTTTGAATCCCACGTACAGTTGCCTTTGTAGTGTCAGACCCAGAACAGATGAGGCCACGCCCAATGTATTTCGTCACGTGATCGGACTTCATCAGGGGGTATGGCTTTTACCCGATATCCACATCCTTAAATGCTAGTCTTTAATAGATCACAGGTGCAGGCAGGCAAGTTACATTAATACAACACAAGGGAATGCATAACAAACCATAAATTGGCAACAATTATATTAACTACATAACATATATATTATGCATGCTGTCGCAAGATGAAAGATGTATACAGGTTGAGTATCCAAAAACCGAAATATTCCAAAAACCGTGGTTTTCCAGAATATTTAATTTTTTCCCCTGCCCCTTTTTTGAAACGTACCATGTCCCCCGGGATCCACGGCGGGCTTCAGGATCCTGTTCTGCTGCATCTCTGGTCCCAGGGGTGCATTGCGACATCACCGGCACGCCTGCAAACTCGCGCAATGCACCACTGGGACCGTCGAATAAGTACATGAAAGATTTTTCAAATATACATAACTGTCTATATACTGTATAAACTAAGTACATATTAAGAAGTGCTAACTAGTGATATCAATAGAGTATATATAAGAATAAATTGACATATGAATATCGATAAAAATATCTAAGTGCATATTTATTAACATTAATGTAGATCTAAGGAAAATAATAATAGAAAAAATATATAAAAATGTCCATCAACAGCTTTCATCGGTGTCAGCCTGCAAAATTCACAGAAGCAGTTATAAATGTTAAATACATTAGGAATACATACATACATATATCACTATCTTTTAATAAATACAAAAAAAGATATATACTATACAGTGGCATAAGTTTGTCCCAGTTGCCCGGAGGCAAGATAATATTGGTGCTCCTCCCCCCCCCACACACACACACACACACACACACACACAAACACACGCCAACTTATTATATGTTTGTGTGCATGTATGCATGTTATGGATAATTATGTTTAAAATAAAGAGTGTGACATCTATGGTCCTGCTAAGAGGAGAAGTCAGCCACGGAAGCCATATCAATGGCTTTCAATTACCTGATTCAAACCTCCTTGGGAGCAGGAGTCCAGCGGCAGATGACTCCACTGCCTCCCAGAGTTACACCTCTGATACTATATAATAAAATAATAAAATAATAAGGGCAGGGTATAAATTTAGTAGTTTGGATACGTTAAGTGTGGCATGAGAAAATAAAGAGATCAACTACTACACATGGAACACATAGGAAGCACCCCCTATTGCTCCAGTTGGTGGGGCTATTCACCCAACAGCACCACTGAAGTAGTGGATACCCCGAATAAGGACCATTAGTGTATAAAAGGAGAGATCTCACAGCCTTCATTCATGCCTATATTATAAGGGCACGTTCGTGCCCTTATATTAAGGCTGAATCCAACGAACGGATTTTTCCCATAAGGAACTTTTCGGATGGGGGCATGGTGTTTGAGGGACTGCACCTCAAAAGTGACTGGACGTACTGAGCTGAAATTTGGCACGTACGCGTAGAATCGTGAACCGGTGCTGCCTGCCAAATTTCAGGGCAAAATATAAAAAAATGACCAATTGGGAGCGATCTAAACTTCCAACTGTCAGTTTTTTTCTGACACTTGAGAAATTACACTTTGTCACCCATGTTAGCCTATGAGGGTTTTTTTGGGAAGGCATAACTCGGGGTAGGGGAACAATTGAGACTTGGGGTTTGTTTTATTAGGTAGATATTGTCCCAGTGGAGTGCCTTTTGGGGTTGAGGATTTTCAGATAAGTACAGTTTTTTTATAATTTAGTGAAACGTCCCCCATTATAAAGATAGGAGAGCTCAACTTGTTGCGCAGCCGCAGAAGCGACTATAGGGGGTGTACACAGAGTGGCTTCACTTGGGTGCACCAAGATGGCCGACGGAGATGCGACCTCCGAGCGCCCGCTGTGACGAGCTCATACCTGCTCCCTGGTCACTAATTGCGGGCAGGACTTGGCTAGTGGGACCCCTCTTGATCCCCTGAAGCGGGGGATACGGCTGGCGTGGAGCAGCGGAGATGGGGCGACCGCTCGCGGCCATCTGCAGATTGCGGCCTACACAGTAGCCGGAAGCCGCGGCCTAGATTTGAAAGCCTGGCCGCGGCGCGGGTTCCGGAGTGGACGCACGGCACAAATTAACTTTTACACTCCGCCGCAGCACATGCTCTGAGAGGATGGAGAGACTGTATGTCACCGGCAGCAGTTCACGTGTACCTCCAGGTCACGGAGGTATAGTGCAGAGGGAGCTGTCAAATGCAAGTGCTCTCGGGCAGCACACTGTCACAGCAGCGTCTACCCGGCAGCTGCGCTTGACGTAGCCGGGACCCGGGACAGGGGGACCACCCTATCACCACCTGCCACACGGGGATTCGGGACAGAGGCGACCGGAAACACTCACGCTCCCAGGAGGCGCACAAGCCATCAGAGCCTGCCAGAAAGTTGGACTGGTAGAAGCCATCACGCAGCCAGAGGGACCTGTTAAATTACACCCATCGAGATCCCACCATTGGTGGATGGAGCACCGGGGGACCTGCAGGTATTTGCCTCAGAGGAGGTAGACATTACCTCACTGTCCCCACGTGTGCGCTGTACCTCCCTCACTGTCCCCACATGTGCGCTGTCCCCCCTCACTGTCCCCATGTGTACGCTGTACCTCCCTCACTGTCCCCACGTGTATGCTGTACCTCCCTCACTGTCCCCACATGTGCGCTGTCCCTCCCTCACTGTCCCCGCGTGTGCCCCCGTGTTTGTACGCTGTCCTCCCTCTGTGCCCCCCGTGTGTGTACGCTGTCCCCCCTCAGTGCCCCCGCATGTATGCTGTCCCCCCTCAGCCCCCCTCCATGTGTGCTCTGTGCCCCCTGTGTGTGCTCTGTGCCCCCTAGGGTGACCAACTCATCCCTTTAATCTGGGACACATATTAATTACACAGGTTCTGTGGCTGGCTTTCACCTGGTTTTAAACTGCCACATCTCAGTACTCCATTTCACCTGGTTTTAAACTGCCACAGAACCTGTGTAATTAATATGTGTCCCGGATTAAAGGGATGAGTTGGTCACCCTAGTGCCCCCCGTGTGCGCTCTGTTCCCCCCGTGTGCGCTCTGTGCCCCCCGTGTGCGCTCTGTGTCCACCCACCCCCCCCCCCCCCCGTGTGGTCTGTGATCCCCTGCGTATGCTCTGTGCCCCCCCCCCCCCTCGTGTGCTCTGCGCCCCCCCCCCCCCCTGCTAAACACCTGTTTTCTCTCTACAGAGGACGCCGAAGAGAATCCCTCCTAGCTGGAGACCTGAACAAGTCCCAGTGAGTGTGTAGCGTGTCGGGAATTAGACAGTGACGGCAGGAGGACACGGAGAAGGAGCCGGAGGGTGGAGTAGGGCCCTGGGAGAATGACGGAACAGCCGCAGCAGGAGGAGGTAGGTGTCTTGTATATCCTGGGCCTAACACTGTTTCTGCTCATACTAGGGTACATCACTGTCACACTGTCCCCCCTCACTCTCCCTATGTGTGCGCTGTCCCCCTCGCTCTCCCCATGTGTGATCTGTCCCCCCTCGGTGTCCCCATGTGCGCGCTGACCCCCCTCATTGGGCCTATGTGTGCACTGACACCTTTCAGTGTCCCCATGTGTGCGGTGTCCCCATGTGTGCACTGTCCCCCCTCGATGTCCCCATTTGTGCGCTGACCCCCTCATTGGGCCTATGTGTGCGCTGTGCCCCCCGTGTGTGCGCTGTGCCCCCCGTGTGTATGCTGTGCCCCCCCGTGTGTATGCTGTGCCCCCCGTGTGTACGCTGTGCCCCCGTGTGTACGCTGTGCCCCCCGTGTGTACGCTGTGACCCCCCGTGTGTACGCTGTGCCCCCCCGTGTACGCTGTGCCCCCCCCGTGTGTACGCTGTGCCTCCCGTGTGTACGCTGTGGCCCCCCTGTGTGTACGCTGTGCCCCCCCCTGTGTGTACGCTGTGCCGCCCCCCCCCCCCCCCGGGGGAACGCTGTGGCACCCTCCGTGTGTACGCTGTGGCACCCTCCGTGTGTACGCTGGACCCCCTCCCCCTGGGTGTACGCTGTGGCCCCCCCTCCCCCGTGTGTACACTGTGGCCCCCCTCCCCATGTCTACCTTGTGGGCCCCCTTCCCCCGTGTCTACGCTGTGGCCCCTCTCCCCCATGTGTATGCTGTGGCCCCCCGTGTGTACGCTGTGCCCCCCCGTGTGTACGCTGTGCCCCCCCGTGTGTACGCTGTGCCCCCACCCCCTCCATGTACGCATTATTATTGTTATTGTAATAATTATTATTATTATATTTCCTGCCCAGACTCTGTCCTCCCCATGCTGCCGCCGGGACTCGTCGGGACCAGGTTCAGCCGCTTCCACAGCCTGCAGCCCTAACAGTCTGGTGAAGCCCCGGCGTTGAGTTGCCTCCGCCACCCGGAAGACAGAAAGCAGCCACCCGGGCCATCAGAGGAGCATCTGCACCCAGGTAAATCCATCCCCCCACTGTCCCTGTGTGTACCCTGTCCCCCATCCCCACTATCCCTGTGTGCACCATGCCCCCCCAACTGTCCCCCACACCACTATCCCTGTGCATACCCTTTCCCCCGTCACTGTCCCTGTATGTACCCTGCCCCCCCAGTGCCCGCCATGTGTACGCTGTCCCCCCCAGTGCCCGCCGTTTGTATGCTGCCCCCTGTGTGTACTCTGTCCCCCCTGTACTGCAGCTGCACCCAGGTAAATCCATCCCCCCTCTGTCCCTGTGTGTACCCCCTGTCCCCCACCCCACTATTCCTGTGTGTACCCTGTCTCCCACCCCACTATCCCTGTGTGTACCCTGTCCCCCCCAGTGCCCCCGTGTGTATGCTGCCCCCCCAGTGCCCCACCCCCCGCATGTACGCTGTCCCAGGGGTGTGTTATCATTAAACATTTAAAAAATCTAATTTTATTCTTACACTGAAATTTAAAATGTAAAATAAATTAAAAAAAAATTTGAAAAAAGCTATGAAATTACATTGACAAAAAACCTTACGGTTTCACATGTCCCATTAAGGATTCTTACACATGATCTGGCATTTCTGAAACCTGTTGTAACTCTTCCACTCAAACGCCAAAAAGCAATGAAATTACGATCATTAAGGCTGACGCCTTAATGGACGTGTTCCTTGCGCAATACAGATATGGTACGCCATCACAGCCTGTGGGTAAGTGCAGATTCAGCACTCTCACAGAGTGAGATTGCTGTCACTCACACAATGGTGGAGCTGCTAATTCACAGATTTGTGTGCTCATTGGAATACACACATGCAGTCTATGCAACTGAAGGTCTGAGCAGTTATGTGGCGCACTCATCCTAATAAGTACCCGCAATAATCTAAAACGGTCTAGCCCACTGAGTTACTATAGTGTTCGTTCTAGCACCCACCATCTTTGAAAACCCATGCAGTTCCTCTTCCCTGCCTGGGGTGTAGCTGTCTGCTTTAGTGCTTCTAGCACAGTGTGATCTGTATATCAGCACTGCAAACCAGACCTGTTCTAGAAACACTACAGCAGACAGCAACACCCCAGACAGGGTAGAGGAACTGCATGGGTTTTAAAAGATAGTGGGTGCTAGAATAAACACTATTACTAGAACTATCCCACTGAGGGTCCAACATCTTTCACACTCACTACCTGAATCCATTTCATTTAGTATTCACATGCAGTTACCAGAAACATCTTTCATAATTGCAAATACTATAATACTCCAACTACTATGCATCAACACTTTCTTCTCCTATACGCCTTCAGGCTGCTCTGTCTTCCCTGAGACCTACTGCTGTGTGTATTCCCTCATCTGCACCAATGTGTATTTTCCCATCTGCCCTGCCCTGTCTTTCCACACAGATGCCACTGTTTCCTTCTACCTGTGCCACTGGCTTCCCCTCTATTAGTGATACTCGGGCTTCCCCTCTATTATTGATACTCGGTGTCCCCCTCCATCCATGCTGCTCTGCCCGCCTCATCCATGACACAGTTTCCTTCCATCTGTACTGCTGTCTCCCCTCTCCATCTGTACTGCTCTGTTTTCCCTTTATCCCCTTTGCTCCGAACCCCCTCCCCCATCAGTGCTGTATTTCCTCCAACTGCTCCTCTGTTTCCCATCCAATCGCTTCACTCTGCCTTACCTTCCCCAATCTGTACCACTGTTTTCCACCCATCTGCTTCCTTAGTCCCCATCAGTGCTGCTTAGCCTTCCCATTATCTACGCATTTCTATTCCTCCCCATCCACATGACACTGTCTCCTCCCCCAATCAACACCACTTTTACCCCATTCGCTCAGCTCTCTTTTGCTCAGACCTTCAGTTGCATAGACTGCATGTGTGTATTCCAATGAGCACACAAATCTGTGAATTAGCAGCTCCACCATTGTGTGAGTGACAGCAATCTCACTCTGTGAGAGTGCTGAATCTGCACTTACCCACAGGCTGTGATGGCGTACCATATCTGTATTGCGCAAGGAACACGTCCATTAAGGCGTCAGCCTTAATGATCGTAATTACATTGCTTTTTGGCGTTTGAGTGGAAGAGTTACAACAGGTTTCAGAAATGCCAGATCATGTGTAAGAAGCCTTAATGGGACATGTGAAACCATAAGGTTTTTTGTCAATGTATATATATATATATATATATATATATATATATATATATATATATATATATATATATATATATAGTATATATAGGCAGGCAATAGCGATGGGCAGGACCATGCATTGCCGTTGCCGGGGCCCATACACATGGAGGGATCCGTGCTTCAATCTAGACAGAATAGTTAGAAATGGGGCTTTAATCAGCCCATGTGTTAGGCCCAATAAACCCTGAGACACTGCGACCCTCACAAAGAAAAAGCATCTAGAGGAATTGTTCAAGAGATAACTTTATTTGTAGTTAGAGATAACTGCGCAATTATACAAAAGGTCTGGAAGAAAAAGACATGCCTCTAAGGTCTAAATCAGCCTGCTGCATATTAATTCATTTAAGGAGACATGAAACTCTTAAGTCACAGAGATTAAATAAGCTTGTACTGTATGAGTATTTCAGGGAGCTGTGTTAGATTGATAAACACGACATTAGTGTGTTGTAGACGGCTAGGTATTCTTGGAGATGAAGCAGATATAAGAAAGTGTGCGGCATTTGGGCAAACAGCAAAGGTAGAAAAGAGACCATAGGCGTGCGCAGCCCGTTTTATTAGGGGGTGCACCATTGGAGGGGCGTGTCCATCATCGCCTATTATTACATATAATGAAACACACTAATGCCCATTAGACATAATGCCCATCACACTTGTACCCCAAGTACCCAGGGGCAAATGCCCACCCTACACATAGGGGGTTATTCAGGTTGATTCGCAAGGCTCCCCGCCACCCCAGCAAAGTGCGGCTTTGCCCGCACAGCAGCAAATGGATGTTTTGCATAAACATCCATTTGCATTGCTGGGGTGTCCGCCCACATGATTCGATGGTCACCGACCATCAAATGATGTTTAGCGTGCACGCATATATGTGACTTTTAAGTTACTTACATTTGCGTGCACGCTGGCGTGGATCTGGGTGGGCAGCTGACATCCGGTGATGTCAGCTACCCGCCCCCCACACCCGCGTCACTGCCTCATTACCACGAGAACACCCAGCGTTCTCATGGAAACGCCCATGGAACGCTGGGCGTTCCCATATGGCAATGGGGCAGACCGGCGCTCCCCGCCCATCTCCGCCCCCCCCCACACAGCCATGGGTGCGTGCACCCAGCGACCCGAAAGGTCGCCGTGGGTGAACACACTATGCGCCTGCACATGCGCAGATATATGCCTGCGCATGCGCAGACGCGCAACATCGGCACTGCGTGCGAATGCACGCAGTACCGAGTGCATCTGAATAAGGCCCATAGTATACACACACATACATACATACAGAGCCCCCTCACACATAGTATACATATGCACAGCCTTTGCACACCCACATACACACACACACACAGTACACAGAGTCCCCTCCCACAAATGTAGTGCACATATACACAGCCCCCCCTATGCACACATAGTATACTTACTACAAGCTGATAAACACACACCTTTATGACATAACAAAAAAGCAGCCAGCATTATTAAAGACCAATATACCTTCCCCCTTCCCCTCTAAAACAAAGTCATAGCCTCATATAACATACAATCCCCCTGTTCCAGCTCACCTGCAGCACATTCAAACACCAGGAAGTCCTCTCCTCACTCCTCACCCGGCCACTCGTCCAGCCAGGGGCGAATTTAGGGGTCATGCCGCCCCTAGGCACAAAATTTTTGGCCGCCCCCCCCCATATGTATGTATACATGTATGTATGTATACATGTATGTATGTATACGTGCACCCGCCTGGGTATGTATGTATGTGTATATATGTATATGTATATATATATATATATATATATATATATATATATACGGTGACCAGGGTGGCGGCACTCACGGGCGAATTGAAGAAACGACACAGAGTCTTGATAGTGATCAACGTTTCAAAGCTTCAATGGCTTTTTCGTCAGGATAAAAGTGTAATACAAAAAACATACCTTATATACTGTGCATCACCCTTGTGCTCAAATGGAGGACGCCGCTGTAGACGTGGAAACGTCTCGTGTAGTGACGTCATGTGAACGTACCCTTCACCATGGTAACAATGCATAAACAACGGATGCCTGGAGGTAAAATATTGTGGACAAAGGTAAATATATAAAATTGCAATATAATGACAAAAATATCTATGTGCAATATATTGAATAAAGTGGTTTTTTTAAGAACAATTATTAAAATGTAAAGAAAGAAGAAAGAAAAAGCAATGGATAGAAGTACATCGGGAAAGTTTCTATGCTGAGTATAATAGACGTAACCCTCTCTATAGGAGAACGTCCAATTCATGTGCGCTATACTGATAAATTCTTTTTACAGTGTAGCAACTACTAATAAAGAATTATTAAAGAATTATTAAAGAAAGCTATACAGTCCCGCGTGCTCATTAAGACCGTTTTGTGACAGAGTGCCGAGTTTGTGAATCCAACGTGATTCAGCTTGTAGCAATCTACGGCCTCTGTTACCGCCCCTTCGTAATGATGGGATTTGATCTATGATCCTATAGGACAGGGATGTTAAGTTGTGTTTGTGGGAGAGAAAATGTTTTGCTACTGGCTGGTCAGCTTTGCCATTAGCTAGGGCTGCTCTGATTGTGCTCCTGTGCCCTGCGATACGTTCTTTAAACATACATTCAGTTTTTCCCACATATCCTTTGCCACACGGGCAAGTTATAAGGTATATGACATATTTAGAGGTACATGTTAAGCGATGTTTTATGGGAATTCTTGTACCTGTTAATGGGTGGGGAAATGAATCACCCATAATCATTGATGGACACGTGGTGCAGTTGGCACATCGGAAACAGCCCTTTTTGTTGTACACAATTCCTTTTGTTTTTTGGGATGAGACATCTGTTTTAACTAGGAGGTCTCTGAGGTTTGGACCTCTCTTGTGACAGTGCATGATGTTACTGACTTTAAACATGGGTAGATCTTTGTCTGTGTTGACAATTGGCCACAGATTTTTGGAATTTTTTTTACACTGTCACTGCTGGTATTATAGCAAGTGACCCATGGTATTTTATTGGGGTCTTGTTTTTTATCTTTGGAATTGTGTAATAGCTGAGTTCTCGTTAATTTTAGTGCTTTGGTGTGTTGTTGTCTAAGAGAATCTATTTTATATCCTCTGTTCAAGAATTTTATAGTGAGCTCCTCTAACTGTAAATCGCGTTGTTCTTCATTATTGTTAATCCGACAACAGCGCAAAAATTGAGAATAAGGGAGACTAAGGACCAACGATTTTGGGTGAAAACTAGATGCCAACAGCATATTGTTACGATCTGTAGGTTTTACATACATGGTGGTCAAAAGTTTGTTGTTCGATTTAGTAATTAAAACATCAAGGTAGTGTATTTGGGTTTGACTGCTATCAAATGTGAATTTTACAGGATGTTCACTGCTGTTGTGTTTTTCTAGCAAATTAGTTAGAATCTCCAGTGGACCTGACCAAAAAATTAGGAGGTCATCTATATATCTCTGAAATAAAAATAGATGCTTGGAGATCTCCGGGTCACTATAGAAAAGCTCCCTTTCAACAGAGAACATGTAGCTATTAGCTAGTGATGGTGCGACAGCAGATCCCCGCTGTTTGTAGCCAGTATTCATTATTGAAGTAAAAGTAATTTTTAGTTAATGTCAACTCTAATAATGTAATAAAGAGATTGATATCGGGGCCTGTGTAGGCACTGTTATTAATTAATAACTGTCTCACCGCCTGCATACCTGCCCCGTGGGGGATGCAGGTATACAGGCTTTTGACATCAACTGTGACGAGCCATAGATCAGGAGGTAAAGTGGGTAGAGTATTGAAGAGTTGTAACAAGGTGGTAGTATCCTTTAAAGAGGATTTTTCTCTCTGTACACAGGGTTGTAGGAAGCTGTCTAAATAGATAGCTACAGGCTGGTATAACGATCCGCGGGCGGATATGATTGGCCGCCCCGGAGGTTTACTCGTTGACTTGTGTACTTTGGGTACTGTGTACAATAAAGGAGTAATGGGATAGTCAACAGTTAATGCATTTTTAATTTCAATGGTGATAAGTCCAGCATCATGGGCCATAGATAACACTTTGTCCAATTCTGTTTTGAAAAAGTCTATCGGGTCTCCTCGAAGTTTGACATATGTCGACATGTCTGCCAATTGTGAGTAGATCTCTTCTTTGTAATCCGTCATATTCTGGATGGTAATTGAGCCGCCTTTATCTGACGGACGAATGACTATGCTGTCATCTTCACTCAATGCTCGCAGTGCTTGTTTCTCTGCCAGGGATAAATTAGAACGACATGGAGGAGAGTCTTTGGTGTCTTTGAGGACATTATGTTTTAACATCCTGGAAAAGGTTTTGAGGGAGGGGTTGTGTGATGCAGGATCATATTTAGAGTTTGGTTGAATCGCCTTTAATTTTGGAGGTAATGGAGTCTTAGCTACCTGAGGAAGAATAGGGTTTTTGTGAAAATGTTCCTTTAACCGTAGGGAGCGCCCTAATTTAAAGGTCTCCACTTCCCAGTCAAAAGAGTCAAATTTTTTTGTGGGTATAAATGATAATCCCTTGTTTAATATTTTTTCTTCCATGGTTGTTAGGACTCTGTCCGAGAGATTGAATATTAAGCCTTCGGTTGTCTCGGAGGTTTTTTGGCTTTTGTTTTTTCGGATGTTTTGACCCCCCCTCCTCGTCCTGTTCCGTTTGGATTTAATTTTTGGCCTCTTGTCTTCACCCCTAAAGGGAAGTTTTTTGAGGTAGATGAACTGGCCTGATCTTGATCGCTGGCGCTGGACATAAATCTGCGATATCTCTTAGACTTATTCCAGTTTTGTGTGTCAGACTGTTGACCTGTCAACCATCCGTACACTTGTTGTTTCTCATAGTCGGTCTTGACTCTAGACAGTTTGTTCTTTTTAAATGTAATCAATTCAGCTGTGTATTGGTCGATTTGGCTTTTCAGTTTGTCTGGCCATTTTTTGTCAGGTTCCGCTTCAAATGTGGGTTTATATGTCGCTTCAAATTCTTTGATCTTATCCTTAGTTATATTTAATTCTTTTGTTGCCTCTTCTATGACCAATAGAATGAGGTCGAAGCTGCATTTATTTAAAATGGATACCCATTTTTTGCAGAAGTTGACATCATGTCGACCAATCGTCGGGATATTTTTAATACGAAATCCCCTGGGAATCAGCTTAGATTTATAATAATCCGACAATGTAATGGCATGATACAGATAGTCTGTTTCTCTCTTTTTGAGGTGCAGCAGTTCTTTGAACAGATCATCCGTGTCGGCAGTTTCATTGTCGATTAAACATTGTGAATAGAGGATGTTAGCCACTTCGGTAGGTGTATAGCTGAACATAGAGCCTTGCTCCAATGTAACTTGGGTCTGTTCCATTGCGTGCAGGTAGTGGAGGAACTCTCTTGTTAGCAGATCGAATTCTGAGCAAGGGAGAAGCTCCGTGTAATGATAACCAGCCGTGTGGTAGATCAAGTGATCGTGCTGCGTGCGGCTTGGTGTGGTGGACGGGTTTTAATCCTAGGCGGTAACCCGCTCTCAGGGGCGTGCAAAAATCACGCTGGGTGCCTTGCTGGATGAAGTTAGTTGTATGAAAAAACAGCAACTTCCAATGCAAGTGTTTGTTTGTATGCCGGCACTCCGTTGCTGACAAACGATGGACGCCCGGTGCCCTCCTCAGGAATTACCCACTGTGAAGTGGGCTTGATACACGGTGACCAGGGTGGCGGCACTCACGGGCGAATTGAAGAAACGACACAGAGTCTTGATAGTGATCAACGTTTCAAAGCTTCAATGGCTTTTTCGTCAGGATAAAAGTGTAATACAAAAAACATACCTTATATACTGTGCATCACCCTTGTGCTCAAATGGAGGACGCCGCTGTAGACGTGGAAACATATCGTGTAGTGACGTCATGTGAACGTACCCTTCACCATGGTAACAATGCATAAACAACGGATGCCTGGAGGTAAAATATTGTGGACAAAGGTAAATATATAAAATTGCAATATAATGACAAAAATATCTATGTGTAATATATTGAATAAAGTGGTTTTTTTAAGAACAATTATTAAAATGTAAAGAAAGAAGAAAGAAAAAGCAATGGATAGAAGTACATCGGGAAAGTTTCTATGCTGAGTATAATAGACGTAACCCTCTCTATAGGAGAACGTCCAATTCATGTGCGCTATACTGATAAATTCCTCCAGGCATCCGTTGTTTATGCATTGTTACCATGGTGAAGGGTACGTTCACATGACGTCACTACACGAGACGTTTCCACGTCTACAGCGGCGTCCTCCATTTGAGCACAAGGGTGATGCACAGTATATAAGGTATGTTTTTTGTATTACACTTTTATCCTGACGAAAAAGCCATTGAAGCTTTGAAACGTTGATCACTATCAAGACTCTGTGTCGTTTCTTCAATTCGCCCGTGAGTGCCGCCACCCTGGTCACCGTGTATCAAGCCCACTTCACAGTGGGTAATTCCTGAGGAGGGCACCGGGCGTCCATCGTTTGTCAGCAACGGAGTGCCGGCATACAAACAAACACTTGCATTGGAAGTTGCTGTTTTTTTCATACAACTAACTTCATCCAGCAAGGCACCCAGCGTGATTTTTGCACGCCCCTGAGAGCGGGTTACCGCCTAGGATTAAAACCCGTCCACCACACCAAGCCGCACGCAGCACGATCACTTGATCTACCACACGGCTGGTTATCATTACACGGAGCTTCTCCCTTGCTCAGAATTCGATCTGCTAACAAGAGAGTTCCTCCACTACCTGCACGCAATGGAACAGACCCAAGTTACATTGGAGCAAGGCTCTATGTTCAGCTATACACCTACCGAAGTGGCTAACATCCTCTATTCACAATGTTTAATCGACAATGAAACTGCCGACACGGATGATCTGTTCAAAGAACTGCTGCACCTCAAAAAGAGAGAAACAGACTATCTGTATCATGCCATTTTTATAAATTAGAGCTAAGCTGATTCCCAGGGGATTTCGTATTAAAAATATCCCGACGATTGGTCGACATGATGTCAACTTCTGCAAAAAATGGGTATCCATTTTAAATAAATGCAGCTTCGACCTCATTCTATTGGTCATAGAAGAGGCAACAAAAGAATTAAATATAACTAAGGATAAGATCAAAGAATTTGAAGCGACATATAAACCCACATTTGAAGCGGAACCTGACAAAAAATGGCCAGACAAACTGAAAAGCCAAATCGACCAATACACAGCTGAATTGATTACATTTAAAAAGAACAAACTGTCTAGAGTCAAGACCGACTATGAGAAACAACAAGTGTACGGATGGTTGACAGGTCAACAGTCTTACACACAAAACTGGAATAAGTCTAAGAGATATCGCAGATTTATGTCCAGATCCGACACATCAGCGGATAATGCCAGCAGCGCCAGCGATCAAGATCAGGCCAGTTCATCTACCTCAAAAAACTTCCCTTTAGGGGTGAAGACAAGAGGCCAAAAATTAAATCCAAACGGAACAGGACGAGGAGGGGGGGTCAAAACATCCGAAAAAACAAAAGCCAAAAAACCTCCGAGACAACCGAAGGCTTAATATTCAATCTCTCGGACAGAGTCCTAACAACCATGGAAGAAAAAATATTAAACAAGGGATTATCATTTATACCCACAAAAAAATTTGACTCTTTTGACTGGGAAGTGGAGACCTTTAAATTAGGGCGCTCCCTACGGTTAAAGGAACATTTTCACAAAAACCCTATTCTTCCTCAGGTAGCTAAGACTCCATTACCTTTCAAAATTAAAGGCGATTCAACCAAACTCTAAATATGATCCTGCATCACACAACCCCTCCCTCAAAACCTTTTCCAGGATGTTAAAACATAATGTCCTCAAAGACACCAAAGACTCTCATCCATGTCGTTCTAATTTATCCCTGGCAGAGAAACAAGCACTGCGAGCATTGAGTGAAGATGACAGCATAGTCATTCGTCCGTCAGATAAAGGCGGCTCAATTACCATCCAGAATATGACGGATTACAAAGAAGAGATCTACTCACAATTGGCAGACACGTCGACATATGTCAAACTTCGAGGAGACCCGATAGACTTTTTCAAAACAGAATTGGACAAAGTGTTATCTATGGCCCATGATGCTGGACTTATCACCATTGAAATAAAAAATGCATTAACTGTTGACTATCCCATTACTCCTTTATTGTACACAGTACCCAAAGTACACAAGTCATCGAGTAAACCGCCGGGGCGGCCAATCATATCCGCCCGCGGATCGTTATACCAGCCTGTAGCTATCTATTTAGACAGCTTCCTACAACCCTGTGTACAGAGAGAAAAATCCTCTTTAAAGGATACTACCACCTTGTTACAACTCTTCAATACTCTACCCACTTTACCTCCTGATCTATGGCTCGTCACAGTTGATGTCAAAAGCCTGTATACCTGCATCCCCCACGGGGCAGGTATGCAGGCGGTGAGACAGTTATTAATTAATAACAGTGCCTACACAGGCCCCGATATCAATCTCTTTATTACATTATTAGAGTTGACATTAACTAAAAATTACTTTTACTTCAATAATGAATACTGGCTACAAACAGCGGGGTGTGCGATGGGATCTGCTGTCGCACCATCACTAGCTAATAGCTACATGTTCTCTGTTGAAAGGGAGCTTTTCTATAGTGACCCGGAGATCTCCAAGCATCTATTTTTATTTCAGAGATATATAGATGACCTCCTAATTTTTTGGTCAGGTCCACTGGAGATTCTAATTAATTTGCAAGAAAAACACAACAGCAGTGAACATCCTGTAAAATTCACATTTGATAGCAGTCAAACCCAAATACACTACCTTGATGTTTTAATTACTAAATCGAACAACAAACTTTTGACCACCATGTATGTAAAACCTACAGATCGTAACAATATGCTGTTGGCATCTAGTTTTCACCCAAAATCGTTGGTCCTTAGTCTCCCTTATTCTCAATTTTTGCGCTGTTGTCGGATTAACAATAATGAAGAACAACGCGATTTACAGTTAGAGGAGCTCACTATAAAATTCTTGAACAGAGGATATAAAATAGATTCTCTTAGACAACAACGCACCAAAGCACTAAAATTAACGAGAACTCAGCTATTACACAATTCCAAAGATAAAAAACAAGACCCCAATAAAATACCATGGGTCACTTGCTATAATACCAGCAGTGACAGTGTAAAAAAAATTCCAAAAATCTGTGGCCAATTGTCAACACAGACAAAGATCTACCCATGTTTAAAGTCAGTAACATCATGCACTGTCACAAGAGAGGTCCAAACCTCAGAGACCTCCTAGTTAAAACAGATGTCTCATCCCAAAAAACAAAAGGAATTGTGTACAACAAAAAGGGCTGTTTCCGATGTGCCAACTGCACCACGTGTCGATCAATGATTATGGGTGATTCATTTCCCCACCCATTAACAGGTACAAGAATTCCCATAAAACATCGCTTAACATGTACCTCTAAATATGTCATATACCTTATAACTTGCCCGTGTGGCAAAGGATATGTGGGAAAAACTGAATGTATGTTTAAAGAACGTATCGCAGGGCACAGGAGCACAATCAGAGCAGCCCTAGCTAATGGCAAAGCTGACCAGCCAGTAGCAAAACATTTTCTCTCCCACAAACACAACTTGGCATCCCTGTCCTATAGGATCATAGATCAAATCCCATCATTACGAAGGGGCGGTAACAGAGGCCGTAGATTGCTACAAGCTGAATCACGTTGGATTCACAAACTCGGCACTCTGTCACCAAACGGTCTTAATGAGCACGCGGGACTGTATAGCTTTCTTTAATAATTCTTTAATAATTCTTTATTAGTAGTTGCTACACTGTAAAAAGAATTTATCAGTATAGCGCACATGAATTGGACGTTCTCCTATAGAGAGGGTTACGTCTATTATACTCAGCATAGAAACTTTCCCGATGTACTTTTATCCATTGCTTTTTCTTTCTTCTTTCTTTACATTTTAATAATTGTTCTTAAAAAAACCACTTTATTCAATATATTGCACATAGATATTTTTGTCATTATATTGCAATTTTATATATTTACCTTTGTCCACAATATTTTACCTCCAGGCATCCGTTGTTTATGCATTGTTACCATGGTGAAGGGTACGTTCACATGACGTCACTACACGAGACGTTTCCACAGCTACAGCGGCGTCCTCCATTTGAGCACAAGGGTGATGCACAGTATATAAGGTATGTTTTTTGTATTACACTTTTATCCTGACGAAAAAGCCATTGAAGCTTTGAAACGTTGATCACTATCAAGACTCTGTGTCGTTTCTTCAATTCGCCCGTGAGTGCCGCCACCCTGGTCACCGTGTATCAAGCCCACTTCACAGTGGGTAATTCCTGAGGAGGGCACCGGGCGTCCATCGTTTGTCAGCAACGGAGTGCCGGCATACAAACAAACACTTGCATTGGAAGTTGCTGTTTTTTCATACAACTAACTTCATCCAGCAAGGCACCCAGCGTGATTTTTGCACGCCCCTGAGAGCGGGTTACCGCCTAGGATTAAAACCCGTCCACCACACCAAGCCGCACGCAGCACGATCACTTGATCTACCACACGGCTGGTTATCATTACACGGAGCTTCTCCCTTGCTCAGAATTCGATCTGCTAACAAGAGAGTTCCTCCACTACCTGTCGTTTCTTCAATTCGCCCGTGAGTGCCGCCACCCTGGTCACCGTGTATCAAGCCCACTTCACAGTGGGTAATTCCTGAGGAGGGCACCGGGCGTCCATCGTTTGTCAGCAACGGAGTGCCGGCATACAAACAAACACTTATATATATATACATACATATATACTGTATACACACACACCATAATAAAAAAAAAATAGTTATGGTACACCCCTAAAGCACACACTTTTTTTAACATGCCGATTTTTTAGCACTTACTGTTTAATAGAAGGTATGGAAACAGTTAAAGTGCTCCAGACACAGTGCAGCATGAAGAGAGGAGGGAGGGCTCTTGAGTCGTAACCTGAGTGCTCAGTGTAGGCCAGGGAGACGGACTCGGAGTTCAGGTCATCAGCGTCAGGTCAGCGTGTGAGCAGGGAAGGAATACTTCCTGCATGCACTCACTGCTCGGAAGGAAGGGGGGACGGGTCATTGTAAGGCTGCAGATGCTGCTGCCCAGAGTGGGACAGTTACAGCGGCAGCCGACGGACAGCAGCATCAGCGCTGCTGAGCACAGTGTATAGCTGTGGGGATGCAGAGAGCTCCTCCTTGGCTTGCACTGCGGAGTGAAAGATTGTCACTGGATGACAGCAGGTGTCTGGCAGCTGCCGCCCATAGAAGGTGCCGCCCCTAGGCCCGTGCCTCACAAATCCGGCCCTGCGTCCAGCACTGTTTCAGTAAGGCCTGAGAGGAGCTGTCTGTGCACTTCAGCTCCCCCTACAGGCAGCCGGCTCCCGGAAAAAATAATTATATTCTGTGATGTAGGACCTTGCTGCAATCGTGCAGCAAGGTCCTGTCATTAGGAGGTGCCTGTGCACCCCCGGCACCCCCCCTGCGCACGCCTATGAAAGAGACAGAAGTCCATTAAACATTTTGCTCAGTCCCAGAAAAATGAATCAATGACCATAAGACTTACCACCCAAAATGATCTGATCTTGCCAGGTAAGGCAATAAATGAGCATTACAATAGCAGAGTGAAAATGGAGCCAGCAGCTGTCTCTACTCTTCTGCTAGTCACAATGCCACATTTTCTCCCCTCCAATTAATTTATTTCACTCTTTTTCCCTTATCTTTATGGTCCAAAGTACTGCACAGACAGAAGAGTCTGCCAGAGACTGTCTATCCTGGCATGCACATGTGATATATATGTGAGAAGAGGAAGAAATGACATACTCATACAACATCTTCACTATACAAACGCACAATGCTTCATAAATGCCCTTACAGTATGTTCAGAAACATACAAAAACACAATGGGCCTTATTCTAGTTCACTCTTTCTGACAAAATCCTTCTTAGATGGACAAAACCATGTGCACTGCAGGTGGGGCAGATGTTACTTGTGCAGAGATAATTAGATTTGGGTGGGGTTTTACTTCAAAGTGAGATCTATATTGCAGTGTAAAAATAAAGCAGCCAGTATTTTCCCTGCACAGAAATGAAATAACTCACCCAAATATAATTATCTCTGCACAATTTACATCTTCCCCCTGCAGTGCACATGGTTTTGTCCATCTAAGAAGGATTTTGTCAGAAAGAGTAAACTAGAATAAGGCCCAATGTGACAATAACACAAGCACAAAGCCAAAGCCTCAACACACTTATCGATGCATCCTTAGACATTGCCGAACGCAATACATATAACTTCAACAAGACTTACATTTGTATTTCTCTAGTAATGTTTTAAAGCAGACACACACATACTGTAGATCAGTGGTTCCCAACCTGGGGTACTAGTACCCCTGGGGGTACTCTGCAGACCAGTTGGGGGTACTTGAAAATAATATTGGTAATGGCGGACAATGAAAAGGTCTTTTGATGGCTGAAGAAGGAGACCCATTGCCAGGGAGACAAACCATGTTGTGTCATATGCCTGACCAGCAATCCACTGGGAGCTTCCCATGCTGCCCTCAGACATCAGCAATCATCTGCCCAGCACTGACAAAGGTGGAGGAAGCAGCGATATTAATCCTACCGGTGTTAGCGGGAATTCTGGAGATAATACACAACCAGTGTCTAGACATAGAAGGGCATGATTCCTTGCTGTATGCTACTCCTCCGCTCCTCCTTAAGATAAGGACATGCATAAGGATCCGCATACCACTAAGTACTGTCCATATTTCAAAATGAGAGGAGGGGGTACTTATCAATGAAAAGCCTAATCAAGGGTACGGGAGAGAAAAAAGGTTGGGAACCACTGATCTATACCGTAACCGTGTTTCACTGACCTGCTGTAGCACGGAACACAGCGCTCAGCTTGTCTATCTTTTATAACCCCCCCCCAATTCCAGGGAAAGTAGCCTACCGGAATCTGGGGGTGGGCTTATAGAAGACAGGCAAGCTGAGCGCGGTGTCCTATGCTATGCTGCTGTTCACTGGGTATGACAGCCAGCACATATATTAAACTAGCTCAATGGTTGCCAAACTTACTTGAATCACTGTACCCTAGAGTGTCAGCACTTTTTTTTATGGCACCCCTAGGATAAAAGCTGTTTTTATTGACAAATTTGGGAAAAATATTAAATGAAGTAAATGTTGCCTACCTGTCATTATTTAGTTCTGAGTGGTTGACAGTTGTGCATCTGTTTGTCCACATGTTTTATCATTGGCAGCCACTAGCGCTGGTTTTGCCAATAGTTTTAACCATAAATAATTAGATTTGGAACTTGACCACCAACCTACTGTAAGACGACACCCCTGCAGGAGTCAGGTGGCACCCAAGGGAACCACTGTTGGGAATCACTGCACTAGCTGAAGTAGCCAGCGTTGCCTGGGTTTAACCCCTTCACGACATTTGACGTATATATACGTCATGGCCGGGAAGTACTTCCCGACACATGACGTATATATACGTCATGACTTCTAACTGTCACTGCGTCTAGAGACGCAGTGACAGAGGGACGATGTCTGCTGTCCCTGACAGCAGACATGTCCCTGCATGCCCAGGGGGGGCTGCGATGCCGCCCCCCCGTCGGCGATCGCTGTGATTGGCTGTTCAGTGTGAACAGCCATCCACAGCGTTTTCTGTGTCACCGGCGAATAACGTTCGCCGGTGACACGGGATCGGAGGTGATTGGTGCTGTAAAGTACAGCATCAATCACCGCGGGGTGTAAGGGTGACACTGGTGTCACCCCACCTCACCCCGCCCGCCCCCAAAGGCCGTGATTGGTTCGTCGGACCGACGGACCAATCACAGCCATGGAGGGGGGTTTAAACTAACGGTGACTGCACTGCAGACGCCATTCCGGTCTGGAATAGCGTGCAGTGCGGTCACCGTGCCCAGCTGCCGCCATATACTGACCAGAACCTTGCTCAATACTTACCTGATCACTGCTTGGGATCTTGCTTCATCTTGTGACATCCTGTGCTGTGTTGTGCTGTGTTGTGCTGCTGCAGTGTCATCGAGTTAGAGAGAGAGAGATAGAGAGAGAGAGATAGAGAGGCCTAGTGACAGAGAGTGCTATAGTTTGTGCTGCTGCAGTGTAATAGAGTTATAGATAGAGAGATAGAGAGAGATAGAGAGAGAGAGATAGAGAGATAGTGACAGATTGTGCTATATATTTTTTATATAACTGACTGCTGCCCCCCCTTTTGTGCTGATCAGTATAAATTAACTGATCAGCAACTTTTTGGGGGCGCAGGTTTTTTTTTTTATATATATATATATATATATACCTGTCAGTGCTGCTGCTGCTGCAGTGTCATAGAGTGATAGATAGTGAGAGATAGAGAGATAGAGAGATAGAGAGAGATAGTGACAGAGAGTGATAGAGACTGCTATATTTTGTGTCTGCTGCCCCCCTTTTGTGCACCCCCAGCAACTTTTTGGGGGTGCAGGGGTTATTTTTCATATATATAACTGTCAGTGCTGCTGCTGCAGTGTCATAGAGTGATAGATAGTGAGAGATAGAGAGATAGAGAGAGATAGTGACAGAGAGTGATAGAGAGTGCTAAATTTTGTGTCTGCTGCCCCCGCCTTTTGTGCTGATCACTATATCTGAGGTGATCAGCAACTTTTTGGGGGTGCAGAGGTTTTTTTTTTATATATATACCTGCCAGTTGCTGCCAGTTGCACTGTCAGTTGCACCAAAGGTTGTGCACCTGCTGCCCCTCACTGGTAATCAGTGTCGCATCACTGATCACCTTTTTTTTTTTTTGAGGCTGCTGTGGGGTCTTTTTTTAATTTTTTTTTTACACACACTGTGATTTTGTGGGTGTCCTGTGGCCACTGTGCGCTGATCAGTGACGTACATCACTGATCAGCTTTTTCGGCACAGGGTTGATCTTTTTTTTTTTTTTTTGATCAAATTCCTGTTGCCTTTGAGCGCTGTTCAGTGACGGACGTTACTGACCAACATCTGTGCTCAATTTTTGGCGCAGGACCTTCTTTTTTTTTTTTTAACCCCTTCAATTTTTTTTTTAACCCCTTCAATTTTTTTTTTTTTAACCCCTTCAATTTTTTTTTTTAACCCCTTCAATTTTTTTTTTTTAACCCCTTCAATTTTTTTTTTTTTATAAAGTATTTTTTTTTTTTCTGCACTACATACACACTACACACTACATACCCCCCGGGTTGAAATAAAGTTTGTACCCCCCCCTACACTATACACGTGTTGAAACATTTCACTACCAGTAACACAAAAATAAAAATGTCATCCCAAATGTCATCCCAAATGTCATCCCAGTCATCCAGAAGAATGTATTCAGCGGAGGAGGCATATGCCATGCTTGCCTCTGACTCTGACACAGCCAGTGATGCAAGCGGGGAATTTGAAGGCTTCGTCTTAAGCTCCTCTTCCTCCTCTAGTGATGAGGGACCCCCTCAAAGACGCCCCCGTAGAGCAGCTGAGACCCCCCCCAATAATTGATCTCGTATGGACCCCACCACCAGACAATTTTGAGCCCCAGGTTCCTGAGTTTTTGGCCATGCCAGGAATCCAATTTGATTCCACAGGTCTCAGAGAAATTGACTTTTTCAAATTATTTTTCTCTGATGATTTTATAAATTTAATGGTGGACCAAACTAATTTATATGCCCAGCAGTTTATTGCTCAAAACCCCACGTCATCATTTGCTAGGTGGACCCCTGTAGATGCAGTAGAGATGATGACGTTTTGGGGTCTGGTGTTTCATATGGGCATAGTAAAAAAGTCACAAATTAGGCAATATTGGAGTACAGATGTTCTGTACAGCACCCCATTTTACCGTATGGCCATGACTCGGGCTCGTTTTGAGGCAATCCATAAATTTATACATTACACCGATAATGCACAGTGCCCACCCAGAGATGATCCCACCTTTGACAGGCTATTCAAAGTCAGGCCGGTCATTGATCATTTCAGTGCCAAATTTGCAGAGCTATACATCCCTGATAAATGTATTAGTATCGACGAGTCCCTTATACATTTTAAAGGAAGGGTTAAATTCCGCCAGTACCTTCCCAGTAAGAGGGCAAGGTATGGCATAAAAATGTATAAGCTGTGTGAAAGCACCACAGGGTACACCCACAAGTTTAGGGTATATGAAGGGAAGGATTCAAGAATTGAACCGCCAGAATGCCCCCCCTCCCTCGTAGGTGTTAGTGGAAAAATTGTCTGGGATTTAATGCACCCCTTCCTGGATAAGGGTTATCACCTCTATGTGGATAACTTTTACACCAGCATCCCCCTGTTTAAGGCCCTTGGTTCAAGAGGTACAGCAGCTTGCGGTACTGTACGCAAGAACCAAAGAGGCCTCCCCAAAACGCACATTGCCCAACTACTAAGAAGGGGTGAAAGCAGGGGAATATGCACCGAAAATATGTTGTTGGTCAAATATAAGGACAAGAGGGATGTCCTTATACTGACAACAATTCATGGAGACAGTACCACCTCCATCCCTGTACGAGGTACCAGTACCCACACCTCAAAACCAAATTGTATCCTAGATTACAATAAGTACATGGGCGGAGTGGATCTTTCAGATCAGGTACTGAAGCCGTACAGTGCCCTGCGGAAAACAAATATCTGGTACAAGAAGCTGGCCGTGTATATCATCCAGATGGCACTGTATAACGCTTACGTGCTATTCCGTTCTACCGGCCAGAGGGGGACATTTATGCACTTTCAAGAGGAAGTCATAAAGGGCCTAATATTTGGGAACCAGCAGGCAGAGGGCCCCAGTACTTCTAGTACTGGCCCCCGTATTGTACCAGGGCAGCATTTTCCCAACGAAATCCCCTCCACTGCAAGAAAGGGCAGGACACAAAAAAGGTGCAAAGTTTGCTATAAAAAGGGAATAAGAAAGGAAACTATTTTCCACTGTGAAACTTGCCCCGACAAACCCGGCCTATGTATAAAGGAGTGTTTCAAAATATACCACACATCTATGGATTATTAGGTTCATCATTTCAACGTGCTTCGGGGGTCTTGCTAATGCCACATAGCACCCACCATTCATTCCACCAGAATCTGTGCTCCAAAATCCAAAAATCACTCCTTCCCTTCTGAGTCCTGCCATGCACCCAACTGGTATTTTTTGGTCACATGTGAGGCATTGCCGTACTCTGGAGAAATGGGGGCACAGATTTTGGGGTGCTTTGTCTCCTTCATTCCTTGTGAAAATGAAAAATTTTGAGCCAGAAATACATTTTTGTGTAAAAAAATGTAATTTTTCATTTTCACAGCCCAGTTGTACCAAAATTGGTGAAACCCCTGGGGGTTTGAAATGTACACTATACCCCTAGATGAATTCCCTGAGGGGTGTAGTTTGCAAAATGGGGTCACTTGTGGGGGGGTTCCACTGTATTGGTAATGCAACATAGCACCCACCATTCATTCCACCAAAATCTGTGCTCCAAAATCCAAAAATCACTCCTTCCCTTCTGAGTCCTGCCATGCACCCAACTGGTATTTTTTGGTCACATGTGAGGCATTGCCGTACTCTGGAGAAATGGGGGCACAGATTTTGGGGTGCTTTGTCTCCTTCATTCCTTGTGAAAATGAAAAATTTTGAGCCAGAACTGCATTTTTGTGTAAAAAAATGTAATTTTTCATTTTCACTGCCCAGTTGTATCAAAATTGGTGAAACCCCCGGGGGTTTGAAATGTACACTATACCCCTAGATGAATTCCCTGAGGGGTGTAGTTTGCAAAATGGGGTCACTTGTGGGGGGGTTCCACTGTATTGGTAATGCAACATAGCACCCACCATTCATTTCACCAAAATCTGTGCTCCAAAATCCAAAAATCACTCCTTCCTTTCTGAGTCCTGCCATGCACCCAACTGGTATTTTTTGGTCACATGTGAGGCATTGCCGTACTCTGGAGAAATGGGGGCACAGATTTTGGGGTGCTTTGTCTCCTTCATTCCTTGTGAAAATGAAAAATTTTGAGCCAGAACTGCATTTTTGTGTAAAAAAATGTAATTTTTCATTTTCACTGCCCAGTTGTATCAAAATTGGTGAAACCCCCGGGGGTTTGAAATGTACACTATACCCCTAGATGAATTCCCTGAGGGGTGTAGTTTGCAAAATGGGGTCACTTGTGGGGGGGTTCCACTGTATTGGTAATGCAACATAGCACCCACCATTCATTTCACCAAAATCTGTGCTCCAAAATCCAAAAATCACTCCTTCCTTTCTGAGTCCTGCCATGCACCCAACTGGTATTTTTTGGTCACATGTGAGGCATTGCCGTACTCTGGAGAAATGGGGGCACAGATTTTGGGGTGCTTTGTCTCCTTCATTCCTTGTGAAAATGGAAAATTTTGAGCCAGAACTGCATTTTTGTGTAAAAAAATGTAATTTTTCATTTTCACTGCCCAGTTGTATCAAAATTGGTGAAACCCCTGGGGGTTTGAAATGTACACTATACCCCTAGATGAATTCCCTGAGGGGTGTACTTTGCAAAATGGGGTGACTTGTGGGGGGGTTCCACTGTATTGGTGCAACATAGCACCCACCATTCATTCCGCCAAAATCTGTGCTGCAAAATCCAAAAATCACTCCTTCCCTTCTGAGTCCTGCCATGCACCCAACTGGTATTTTTTGGTCACATATGAGGCATTGCCGTACTCTGGAGAAATGCGGGCACAGATTTTGGGGTGCTTTGTCTCCTTCATTCCTTGTGAAAATGAAAAATGTTGAGCCAGAAGTACATTTTTGTGTAAAAAAATGTAATTTTTCATTTTCACAGCCCAGTTGTACCAAAATTGGTGAAACCCCTGGGGGTTTGAAATGTACACTATACCCCTAGATGAATTCCCTGAGGTGTGTACTTTGCAAAATGGGGTGACTTGTGGGGGGGTTCCACTGTATTGGTGCTTTGGGAGTCTTGCTAATGCAACATAGCACCCACCATTCATTCCACCAAAATCTGTGCTGCAAAATCAAAAAATCACTCCTTCCCTTCTGAGTCCTGCCATGCGCCCAACTGGTATTTTTCGGTCACATGTGAGGCATTGCCGTACTCGGGAGAAATTGGGGCACAGACTTTGGGGTGCTTTGTCTCCTTCATTCCTTGTGAAAATGAAAAATCTTGAGCCAGAAGTGCATGTTTGTGTAAAAAAATTTAATTTTTCATTTTCACAGCCCAGTTGCACCAAAATTGGTGAAACCCCTGGGGGTTTGAAATGTACACTATACCCCTAGATGAATTCCCTGAGGGGTGTACTTTGCAAAATGGGGTGACTTGTGGGGGGGTTCCACTGTATTGGTGCTTTGGGAGTCTTGCTAATGCAACATGGCACCCACTATTCATTCCACCAAAATCTGTGCTGCCAAATCCAAAAATCACTCCTTCCCTTCTGAGTCCTACCATGCACCCAACTGGTATTTTTTGGTCACATGTGAGGCATTGCCGTACTCGGGAGAAATTGGGGCACAGATTTTGGGGTGCTTTGTCTCCTTCATTCCTTGTGAAAATGAAAAATTTTGAGCCAGAACTGCATTTTTGTGTAAAAAAATGTAATTTTTCATTTTCACTGCCCAGTTGTATCAAAATTGGTGAAACCCCTGGGGGTTTGAAATGTACACTATACCCCTAGATGAATTCCCTGAGGGGTGTACTTTGCAAAATGGGGTGACTTGTGGGGGGCTTCCACTGTATTGGTGCTTTGGGAGTCTTGCTAATGCAACATGGCACCCACTATTCATTCCACCAAAATCTGTGCTGCCAAATCCAAAAATCACTCCTTCCCTTCTGAGTCCTGCCATGCACCCAACTGGTATTTTTTGGTCACATGTGAGGCATTGCCGTACTCGGGAGAAATTGGGGCACAGATTTTGGGTTGCTTTGTCTCCTTCATTCCTTGTGAAAATGAAAAATTTTGAGCCAGAACTGCATTTTTGTGTAAAAAAATGTAATTTTTCATTTTCACTGCCCAGTTGTATCAAAATTGGTGAAACCCCTGGGGGTTTGAAATGTACACTATACCCCTAGATGAATTCCCTGAGGGGTGTACTTTGCAAAATGGGGTGACTTGTGGGGGGGTTCCACTGTATTGGTGCAACATAGCACCCACCATTCATTCCACCAAAATCTGTGCTGCAAAATCCAAAAATCACTCCTTCCCTTCTGAGTCCTGCCATGCACCCAACTGGTATTTTTGGTCACATGTGAGGCATTGCCGTACTCTGGAGAAATGAAGGCACAGATTTTGGGGTGCTTTGTCTCCTTCATTCCTTGTGTAAATGAAAAATTTTGAGCCAGAATTACATTTTTGTGTAAAAAAATGTAATTTTTCATTTTCACAGCCCAGTTGTACCAAAATTGGTGAAACCCCTGGGGGATTGAAATGTACACTATACCCCTAGATGAATTCCCTGAGGGGTGTACTTTGCAAAATGGGGTGACTTGTGGGGGGGTTCCACTGTATTGGTGCTTTGGGAGTCTTGCTAATGCAACATAGCACCCACCATTCATTCCACCAAAATCTGTGCTGCAAAATCCAAAAATCACTCCTTCCCTTCTGAGTCCTGCCATGCGCCCAACTGGTATTTTTTGGTCACATGTGAGGCATTGCCGTACTCGGGAGAAATTGGGGCACAGACTTTGGGGTGCTTTGTCTCCTTCATTCCTTGTGAAAATGAAAAATCTTGAGCCAGAAGTGCATGTTTGTGTAAAAAAATGTAATTTTTCATTTTCACAGCCCAGTTGTACCAAAATTGGTGAAACCCCTGGGGGTTTGAAATGTACACTATACCCCTAGATGAATTCCCTGAGGTGTGTACTTTGCAAAATGGGGTGACTTGTGGGGGGTTCCACTGTATTGGTGCTTTGGGAGTCTTGCTAATGCAACATGGCACCCACTATTCATTCCACCAAAATCTGTGCTGCCAAATCCAAAAATCACTCCTTCCCTTCTGAGTCCTGCCATGCACCCAACTGGTATTTTTTGGTCACATGTGAGGCATTGCCGTACTCGGGAGAAATTGGGGCACAGATTTTGGGGTGCTTTGTCTCCTTCATTCCTTGTGAAAATGAAAAATTTTGAGCCAGAACTGCATTTTTGTGTAAAAAAATGTAATTTTTCATTTTCACTGCCCAGTTGTATCAAAATTGGTGAAACCCCTGGGGGTTTGAAATGTACACTATACCCCTAGATGAATTCCCTGAGGGGTGTACTTTGCAAAATGGGGTGACTTGTGGGGGGGTTTCACTGTATTGGTGCTTTGGGAGTCTTGCTAATGCAACATGGCACCAACCATTCATTCCACCAAAATCTGTGCTGCCAAATCCAAAAATCACTCCTTCCCTTCTGAATCCTGCCATGCGCCCAACTGGTATTTTTTGGTCACATGTGAGGCATTGCCGTACTCGGGAGAAATTGGGGCACAGACTTTGGGGTGCTTTGTCTCCTTCATTCCTTGTGAAAATGAAAAATTTTGAGCCAGAACTGCATGTTTGTGTAAAAAAATGTAATTTTCCATTTTCCCATCCCAGTTGTACCAAAATTGGTGAAACCCCTGGGGGTTTGAAATGTACACTATACCCCTAGATGAATTCCCTGAGGGGTGTAGATTGCAAAATGTGGTGACTTGTGGGGGAGGTTCCTAACTTTTAGCACTTATAGTGCCTAGAAACCTACATGGTGCCTAAAAAAAAATCTCATAAAAAGGAGGCTCCAAAATCAAGTAGGTGCTCCTTCTATTATGAAGCCTGTGGTTTGGTCAACGTGCACTCTAGGGCCACATATAGGATATTTTTGAAAACAAAAGAATTGGGGAAACAATTTTTAGTCACATTTCTCTAGTAAAATCTACTGTATTCGTTAGAAAAATGTATTAAAATTGAAACTCTGCAAAAAAAAAGAATTTTTGAAATTTCACCTACACTTTGTTTTAATTCCTGTGAAACACCTAAAGGGTTAACAAACTTCCAAAATGCTGTTTTGAATACTGTGAGGGGTTCAGTTTTTGAAATGGCATCATTTATGGGGGTGTCTCACATACAAGTCCCTCAAAGTCACATCAGAACTGAACTGGTCCCTAAAAAAATCAGTGTTTGAAATTTTCTTGAAAATTTGAGAATTTGCTAGTCATATTTGAAGCCTCCTAGTGTCCAAAAAAATGAAAAGGAGGTTGAAATAATGATTGCAACATAAAGTAGACATATGGTCTTTGTTAGTTATTAACTATTTTGAGTGGTATGATTATTTGTCTCACAAGCAGAAAATGTGACATTTTGCATATTGCTAAATTTTCCATTTTTTCACGATATTTTGGTATTTTTCACAAAAAAACACAGACTGTATCGACCAAAATTTACCACTAACTTGAAGTACAATGTGTCACGAGAAAACAATCTCAAAATCACTGGGATAAGTAAAAGCAAAAAAAAGTTATCCCCACTTAAGTGAGACATGTCAGATTTGAAAAAAAGGGCTCTGTCATGAAGGCACAAACTGGCTCTGTCATGAAGGGGTTAAGTATTCAGGTTATTAAGTTACCAACAATATTTTTAAAAAGAAAGAGAGCGCAAAACCGAAATCTGAATATTTGTTATAGGTTTATTAACCAGTAAATAAAAAATTAAATATGCATTTGTAAATATATACAATAAAATACATTATTTATTTTATTTAACAGAGTCACACTCTTAAATAGATGGGCACCAGTGAGTAATAAATGTATTTTATTGTATATATTTACAAATGCATATTTGAATTGTTTTTTACTGGTTAATAAACCTATAACAAATATTCAGATTTTGGTTTTGCACTCTCTGTCCTTTTAAAAATATTTTTGCAAGTAATCTATTCCAATTACTTCTGGGAGCTGCACTACCAAATCTTCGGTGTGATCATTATAATACATGTAATAATTCATTTATTTGGTGTTATTGTTTTAATTTTGGTACTAATTGACATATCGGAACTGCTCCTGATTTTTTGGTATTGTAAGTCATCAACAAGTTAGATGTAACTGTCAACATTTTATAAATAATTAGCAGCTCTTCCAACACACCCATGAGGTGGCTGCACTGTGTCGTTTTTTTTTAATGGGGTTTCGCCAGTAGCCCTAATCCCCAGGTGCTGTATGTGATGATCTCAGGTGTTGAATCTCTGTTCCAGGATAATGTGGTGCAGCAGAGGGTGTGTAAGGGGCAGGGGCTTCAATGCTCATCTCTCAGGTGTGGAATGTCTGCACCTAGATGAGCTCAGCCTTGCGACTTCAATGCTCATCTCTCAGGTGTGGAATGTGTGCACCTAGATGAGCTCAGCCTTGCGACTTCAATGCTCATCTCTCAGGTGAAGAATGTCCGCACCAAGATAAGCTCAGCCTTGCGACTTCAATGCTCATCTCTCAGGTGTGGAATGTCTGCACCTAGATGAGCTCAGCCTATCCCACGGACAAATCTGATCTAGTATAGGAGCTGGGAATATGTCATTCCCCAGGAGCCCCATTGATTAATGTCTGTCTCAGCCTGTGGGCCTGCTACACCCTCTGTAGTGAGGAAAGAAGTGCTGCTGCGTCTTCTGAATATATTGCGCACTGACCCTCTAATGCTGCTGACGAAGCCTCGCCAGCCTGAGCGTGGGGTCTTTTCTTTTAGAATGTCATTTAAACTTTCCTTCACTTGATGGAGTTCTCTAAGTTCAGCTTCTTTCTTTTTTATTTCCTCCTCCACTTCTCTTTTGAGCTGTAATGCGTCCATCATGTCGTCATTTGGAGTCTCTTGTATGTTTTCCTCCAGCTGTCCGCTCCTTTCTCTGTCACTCCTATCATCGCCAGTCACGTCCGTGCTGACAGTATGAGGCAGTAGACTTTCTGTGAGCGTCCACATGGCACTATAGTTATGTGCCTCTTCTATCCAGCCTAAATAACGATCATAGCTCCATGCTTTTGGAGCACCAACCATCTCAATCTCTGTAGAGCCATCCCTGATAGTCACCATCAGTTGGTCCTCTTGTAGATCTCCTGGGTGAATTATTTCACCATCATCACATACTCGCTTTGAAACTGAATACACCAAGTCGATCTTTTGGTCATCCAAACATAAGGTACTGTATACCGCTACGTTGCAGGGTATTTCCGCCATGGTTTGAGAAGATAATAAGACAAAATCTGTCAGAGCTGCTTCTATGTCCAGTGACTCTGCAACAATAATGCTCTCTGTGCAGTGCGCTGCTTTTTTTTTACCCTCCAAGCTCCATCGTGACATCACTAGCTATTGTGACATCACAAGCTATTGTGAGATCACTCTACCAGTGCCTTGCTGACAGTTTGTCCCTCTTTATATAGTTAATGAAGTTTACGTTGTTTTACACTAAAAGTTATAGAATAAAGGTTTAATTTGATTTATATTTGATCTTTTCATATCTTGTTATTTGGATCTCCATTACTGCAACAGTATATCTCATAATTTTATCCTTATGAATAAAAAGTAAAATTTTTCAATAAAATAATAAAACTAATGTCATATAGAAAATAAGATTTTGGAGGAGTGGATGTAGGAAAGGTGTTATTATGTATGTAGTAGTCAGGGGCGCCAACAGGCGCCCCTGACTACTACATGTTGTTGTTTTTTTGCATCTATCCATTTTAATATTCGATGGCCAGGTGCAGGGGCTACCTGGGGGTGGGGCCTGTGCGGCATGACCCAGGAAACTTGTCTATTGCCCTAAGGGGCTGGGAGGGCTACCCAACCTTCGGGAGCCTCCCGGTTGTTCCTGGAGTGTATGCAAGAATGGCTAATGGAGGGAGATGCATTCGGTGCAGAGGCAGCAGGTGGGTCATGAGCTTACAGGGGAAGGTGTTCTAGGAGCAGCGGCGGCTGCTGTCCCTGATTTGGAGTACCGACCACACATTGCATGGGGGAGCCAGTTAGCATATGTACATGTAATGTTGTATGTTTTATATATATATATATATATATATGTGCTGACAACCATACTCAGTGATCCGCAGCACCGTGTTTTTCAAGGTATCCGGTCAGTGGATAGACAATGTCTAGGTCAACGGTCACTAGGTTGACCACTAATGGTTTGACAGTGACTAGATGGACACCTTGGACAGTGACTAGTGACTTATGGTCGACATTAGGTTTTCATGATTTTTCTTAGAAAAAAGGTGGATTTTCATACTTTACTATCCAAGTGGGCATAAAGTGGGAATATAATAGTATGGCGAGCAAAGAGGTACATATACGGTCTCCATGTCGATGTATTATTACATAGACACCAAAAAAAATCATGTAACCCTTATACAGTACCAGCCTTTTAACTATTGACCTTGCCTATGTCTACCATAAGCTTGTGTCGACCTAGTGACTGCCAACCTAGACATTGTCTATCATCTATACCAGTGGTTCCCAACCTGGGTTACTAGTACCCCTGGGGGTACTCTGCAGACCAGTTGGGGGTACTTGAAAATAATATTGGTAATGGCGGACAATGAAAAGGTCTTTTGATGGCTGAAGAAGTCCCATTGCCAGGGAGACAAACCATGTTGTGTCATATGCCTGACCAGCAAACCACTGGGAGCTTCCCATGCTGCCCTCAGACATCAGCAATCATCTGCCCAGCACTGACAAAGGTGGAGGAAGCAGCGATATTAATCCTACCGGTGTTAGCGGGAATTCTGGAGATAATACACAACCAGTGTCTAGACATAGAAGGGCATGATTCCTTGCTGTATGCTACTCCTCCGCTCCTCCTTAATATAAGGACATGCATAAGGATCCGCATACCACTAAGTACTGTCCATATTTCAAAATGAGAGGAGGGGGTACTTATCAATGAAAAGCCTAATCAAGGGTACGGGAGAGAAAAAAGGTTGGGAACCACTGATCTATACCGTAACCGTGTTTCACTGACCTGCTGTAGCACGGAACACAGCGCTCAGCTTGTCTATCTTTTATAACCCCCCCCCCAATTCCAGGGAAAGTAGCCTACCGTAATCTGGGGGTGGGCTTATAGAAGACAGGCAAGCTGAGCGCGGTGTCCTATGCACATATATTAAACTAGCTCAATGGTTGCCAAACTTACTTGAATCACTGTACCCTAGAGTATCAGCACTTTTTTTATGGCACCCCTAGGAAAAAAGCTGTTTTTATTGACAAATTTGGGAAAAATATTAAATGAAGTAAATGTTGCCTACCTGTCATTATTTAGTTCTGAGTGGTTGACAGTTGTGCATCTGTTTGTCCACATGTTTTATCATTGGCAGCCACTAGCGCTGGTTTTGCCAATAGTTTTAACCATAAATAATTAGATTTGGAACTTGACCACCAACCTACTGTAAGACGACACCCCTGCAGGAGTCAGGTGGCACCCAAGGGAACCCCTGTTGGGAATCACTGCACTAGCTGAAGTAGCCAGCGTTGCCTGGGTTTAAGTATTCAGGTTATTAAGTTACCAACAATATTTTTAAAAAGAAAGAGAGCGCAAAACCGAAATCTGAATATTTGTTATAGGTTTATTAACCAGTAAATAAAAAATTAAATATGCATTTGTAAATATATACAATAAAATACATTATTTATTTTATTTAACAGAGTCACACTCTTAAATAGATGGGCACCAGTGAGTAATAAATGTATTTTATTGTATATATTTACAAATGCATATTTGAATTGTTTTTTTACTGGTTAATAAACCTATAACAAATATTCAGATTTTGGTTTTGCACTCTCTGTCCTTTTAAAAATATTTTTGCAAGTAATCTATTCCAATTACTTCTGGGAGCTGCACTACCAAATCTTCGGTGTGATCATTATAATACATGTAATAATTCATTTATTTGGTGTTATTGTTTTAATTTTGGTACTAATTGACATATCGGAACTGCTCCTGATTTTTTGGTATTGTAAGTCATCAACAAGTTAGATGTAACTGTCAACATTTTATAAATAATTAGCAGCTCTTCCAACACACCCATGAGGTGGCTGCACTGTGTCGTTTTTTTTTAATGGGGTTTCGCCAGTAGCCCTAATCCCCAGGTGCTGTATGTGATGATCTCAGGTGTTGAATCTCTGTTCCAGGATAATGTGGTGCAGCAGAGGGTGTGTAAGGGGCAGGGGCTTCAATGCTCATCTCTCAGGTGTGGAATGTCTGCACCTAGATGAGCTCAGCCTTGCGACTTCAATGCTCATCTCTCAGGTGTGGAATGTGTGCACCTAGATGAGCTCAGCCTTGCGACTTCAATGCTCATCTCTCAGGTGAAGAATGTCCGCACCAAGATAAGCTCAGCCTTGCGACTTCAATGCTCATCTCTCAGGTGTGGAATGTCTGCACCTAGATGAGCTCAGCCTATCCCACGGACAAATCTGATCTAGTATAGGAGCTGGGAATATGTCATTCCCCAGGAGCCCCATTGATTAATGTCTGTCTCGGCCTGTGGGCCTGCTACACCCTCTGTAGTGAGGAAAGAAGTGCTGCTGCGTCTTCTGAATATATTGCGCACTGACCCTCTAATGCTGCTGACGAAGCCTCGCCAGCCTGAGCGTGGGGTCTTTTCTTTTAGAATGTCATTTAAACTTTCCTTCACTTGATGGAGTTCTCTAAGTTCAGCTTCTTTCTTTTTTATTTCCTCCTCCACTTCTCTTTTGAGCTGTAATGCGTCCATCATGTCGTCATTTGGAGTCTCTTGTAGGTTTTCCTCCAGCTGTCCGCTCCTTTCTCTGTCACTCCTATCATCGCCAGTCACGTCCGTGCTGACAGTATGAGGCAGTAGACTTTCTGTGAGCGTCCACATGGCACTATAGTTATGTGCCTCTTCTATCCAGCCTAAATAACGATCATAGCTCCATGCTTTTGGAGCACCAACCATCTCAATCTCTGTAGAGCCATCCCTGATAGTCACCATCAGTTGGTCCTCTTGTAGATCTCCTGGGTGAATTATTTCACCATCATCACATACTCGCTTTGAAACTGAATACACCAAGTCGATCTTTTGGTCATCCAAACATAAGGTACTGTATACCGCTACGTTGCAGGGTATTTCCGCCATGGTTTGAGAAGATAATAAGACAAAATCTGTCAGAGCTGCTTCTATGTCCAGTGACTCTGCAACAATAATGCTCTCTGTGCAGTGCGCTGCTTTTTTTTTACCCTCCAAGCTCCATCGTGACATCACTAGCTATTGTGACATCACTAGCTATTGTGACATCACAAGCTATTGTGAGATCACTCTACCAGTGCCTTGCTGACAGTTTGTCCCTCTTTATATAGTTAATGAAGTTTACGTTGTTTTACACTAAAAGTTATAGAATAAAGGTTTAATTTGATTTATATTTGATCTTTTCATATCTTGTTATTTGGATCTCCATTACTGCAACAGTATATCTAATAATTTTATCCTTATGAATAAAAAGTAACATTTTTTAATAAAATAATAAAACTAATGTCATATAGAAAATAAGATTTTGGAGGAGTGGATGTAGGAAAGGTGTTATTATGTATGTAGTAGTCAGGGGCGCCAACAGGCGCCCCTGACTACTACATGTTGTTGTTTTTTTGCATCTATCCATTTTAATATTCGATGGCCAGGTGCAGGGGCTACCTGGGGGTGGGGCCTGTGCGGCATGACCCAGGAAACTTGTCTATTGCCCTAAGGGGCTGGGAGGGCTACCCAACCTTCGGGAGCCTCCCGGTTGTTCCTGGAGTGTATGCAAGAATGGCTAATGGAGGGAGATGCATTCGGTGCAGAGGCAGCAGGTGGGTCATGAGCTTACAGGGGAAGGTGTTCTAGGAGCAGCGGCGGCTGCTGTCCCTGATTTGGAGTACCGACCACACATTGCATGGGGGAGCCAGTTAGCATATGTACATGTAATGTTGTATGTTTTATATATATATATATATATATATATATATATATATATATATGTGCTGACAACCATACCCAGTGATCCGCAGCACTGTGTTTTTCAAGGTATCCGGTCAGTGGATAGACAATGTCTAGGTCAACGGTCACTAGGTTGACCACTAATGGTTCGACAGTGACTAGATGGACACCTTGGACAGTGACTAGTGACTTATGGTCGACATGAGGTTTTCATGATTTTTTTCAGAAAAAAGGTGGATTTTCATACTTTACTATCCAAGTGGGCATAAAGTGGGAATATAATAGTATGGCGAGCAAAGAGGTACATATACGGTCTCCATGTCGATGTATTATTACATAGACACCAAAAAAAATCATGTAACCCTTATACAGTACCAGCCTTTTAACTATTGACCTTGCCTATGTCTACCATAAGCTTGTGTCGACCTAGTGACTGCCAACCTAGACATTGTCTATCATCTATACCAGTGGTTCCCAACCTGGGTTACTAGTACCCCTGGGGGTACTCTGCAGACCAGTTGGGGGTACTTGAAAATAATATTGGTAATGGCGGACAAAGAAAAGGTCTTTTGATGGCTGAAGAAGTCCCATTGCCAGGGAGACAAACCATGTTGTGTCATATGCCTGACTAGCAATCCACTGGGAGCTTCCCATGCTGCCCTCAGACATCAGCAATCATCTGCCCAGCACTGACAAAGGTGGAGGAAGCAGCGATATTAATCCTACCAGTGTTAGCGGGAATTCTGGAGATAATACACAACCAGTGTCTAGACATAGAAGGGCATGATTCCTTGCTGTATGCTACTCCTCCGCTCCTCCTTAATATAAGGACATGCATAAGGATCCGCATACCACTAAGTACTGTCCATATTTCAAAATGAGAGGAGGGGGTACTTATCAATGAAAAGCCTAATCAAGGGTACGGGAGAGAAAAAAGGTTGGGAACCACTGATCTATACCGTAACCGTGTTTCACTGACCTGCTGTAGCACGGAACACAGCGCTCAGCTTGTCTATCTTTTATAACCCCCCCCCCCCCCCCCAAATTACCGGGAAAGATGCCTACCGTAATCTGGGGGTGGGCTTATAGAAGACAGGCAAGCTGAGCGCGGTGTCCTATGCACATATATTAAACTAGCTCAATGGTTGCCAAACTTACTTGAATCACTGTACCCTAGAGTATCAGCACTTTTTTTATGGCACCCCTAGGAAAAAAGCTGTTTTTATTGACAAATTTGGGAAAAATATTAAATGAAGTAAATGTTGCCTACCTGTCATTATTTAGTTCTGAGTGGTTGACAGTTGTGCATCTGTTTTCCACATGTTTTATCATTGGCAGCCACTAGCGCTGGTTTTGCCAATAGTTTTAACCATAAATAATTAGATTTGGAACTTGACCACCAACCTACTGTAAGACGACACCCCTGCAGGAGTCAGGTGGCACCCAAGGGAACCACTGTTGGGAATCACTGCACTAGCTGAAGTAGCCAGCGTTGCCTGGGTTTAAGTATTCAGGTTATTAAGTTACCAACAATATTTTTAAAAAGAAAGAGAGCGCAAAACCGAAATCTGAATATTTGTTATAGGTTTATTAACCAGTAAATAAAAAATTAAATATGCATTTGTAAATATATACAATAAAATACATTATTTATTTTATTTAACAGAGTCACACTCTTAAATAGATGGGCACCAGTGAGTAATAAATGTATTTTATTGTATATATTTACAAATGCATATTTGAATTTTTTTTTACTGGTTAATAAACCTATAACAAATATTCAGATTTTGGTTTTGCACTCTCTGTCCTTTTAAAAATATTTCTGCAAGTAATCTATTCCAATTACTTCTGGGAGCTGCACTACCAAATCTTCGGTGTGATCATTATAATACATGTAATAATTCATTTATTTGGTGTTATTGTTTTAATTCTGGTACTAATTGACATATCGGAACTGCTCCTGATTTTTTGGCATTGTAAGTCATCAACAAGTTAGATGTAACTGTCAACATTTTATAAATAATTAGCAGCTCTTCCAACACACCCATGAGGTGGCTGCACTGTGTCGTTTTTTTTTAATGGGGTTTCGCCAGTAGCCCTAATCCCCAGGTGCTGTATGTGATGATCTCAGGTGTTGAATCTCTGTTCCAGGATAATGTGGTGCAGCAGAGGGTGTGTAAGGGGCAGGGGCTTCAATGCTCATCTCTCAGGTGTGGAATGTCTGCACCTAGATGAGCTCAGCCTTGCGACTTCAATGCTCATCTCTCAGGTGTGGAATGTGTGCACCTAGATGAGCTCAGCCTTGCGACTTCAATGCTCATCTCTCAGGTGAAGAATGTCCGCACCAAGATAAGCTCAGCCTTGCGACTTCAATGCTCATCTCTCAGGTGTGGAATGTCTGCACCTAGATGAGCTCAGCCTATCCCACGGACAAATCTGATCTAGTATAGGAGCTGGGAATATGTCATTCCCCAGGAGCCCCATTGATTAATGTCTGTCCCAGCCTGTGGGCCTGCTACACCCTCTGTAGTGAGGAAAGAAGTGCTGCTGCGTCTTCTGAATATATTGCGCACTGACCCTCTAATGCTGCTGACGAAGCCTCGCCAGCCTGAGCGTGGGGTCTTTTCTTTTAGAATGTCATTTAAACTTTCCTTCACTTGATGGAGTTCTCTAAGTTCAGCTTCTTTCTTTTTTATTTCCTCCTCCACTTCTCTTTTGAGCTGTAATGCGTCCATCATGTCGTCATTTGGAGTCTCTTGTATGTTTTCCTCCAGCTGTCCGCTCCTTTCTCTGTCACTCCTATCATCGCCAGTCACGTCCGTGCTGACAGTATGAGGCAGTAGACATTCTGTGAGCGTCCACATGGCACTATAGTTATGTGCCTCTTCTATCCAGCCTAAATAACGATCATAGCTCCATGCTTTTGGAGCACCAACCATCTCAATCTCTGTAGAGCCATCCCTGATAGTCACCATCAGTTGGTCCTCTTGTAGATCTCCTGGGTGAATTATTTCACCATCATCACATACTCGCTTTGAAACTGAATACACCAAGTCGATCTTTTGGTCATCCAAACATAAGGTACTGTATACCGCTACGTTGCAGGGTATTTCCGCCATGGTTTGAGAAGATAATAAGACAAAATCTGTCAGAGCTGCTTCTATGTCCAGTGACTCTGCAACAATAATGCTCTCTGTGCAGTGCGCTGCTTTTTTTTTACCCTCCAAGCTCCATCGTGACATCACTAGCTATTGTGACATCACTAGCTATTGTGACATCACAAGCTATTGTGAGATCACTCTACCAGTGCCTTGCTGACAGTTTGTCCCTCTTTATATAGTTAATGAAGTTTACGTTGTTTTACACTAAAAGTTATAGAATAAAGGTTTAATTTGATTTATATTTGATCTTTTCATATCTTGTTATTTGGATCTCCATTACTGCAACAGTATATCTCATAATTTTATCCTTATGAATAAAAAGTAAAATTTTTCAATAAAATAATAAAACTAATGTCATATAGAAAATAAGATTTTGGAGGAGTGGATGTAGGAAAGGTGTTATTATGTATGTAGTAGTCAGGGGCGCCAACAGGCGCCCCTGACTACTACATGTTGTTGTTTTTTTGCATCTATCCATTTTAATATTCGATGGCCAGGTGCAGGGGCTACCTGGGGGTGGGGCCTGTGCGGCATGACCCAGGAAACTTGTCTATTGCCCTAAGGGGCCTTGAGGGCTACCCAACCTTCGGGAGCCTCCCGGTTGTTCCTGGAGTGTATGCAAGAATGGCTAATGGAGGGAGATGCATTCGGTGCAGAGGCAGCAGGTGGGTCATGAGCTTACAGGGGAAGGTGTTCTAGGAGCAGCGGCGGCTGCTGTCCCTGATTTGGAGTACCGACCACACATTGCATGGGGGAGCCAGTTAGCATATGTACATGTCAGGGACGTGTGGTGAGGTAAATGGCTAAAGAGTCCCTGACAAGTACCAGAGCCAGATTTGCACACAATATAGGAGCCATGGGGTACATGCCGGCATTATACACATGTGCAGCAGTATACACTGATGGAAATTCGCTGGGTTTTGATAAGAGATGTGCACGAAAGGTAGCCAGGTGAGGCACTGCCTCACCTGCCATAGACTTTTTACTCCAGAATATTGACTATAAAAATTATTAAAATAATAAAAATAAGATTTTTTTTATATATACTTTGTATTTTTGACATACTTTATCAATTCAAAATGCCAGCACTAGTATGACAGGAAAGGCTGTGCCTCACCTTCCTCTCCCCACCGCACGCCACTGGTACATGTAATGTTGTATGTTTTATATATATATATATATATATATATATATATATATATGTGCTGACAACCATACCCAGTGATCCGCAGCACCGTGTTTTTCAAGGTATCCGGTCAGTGGATAGACAATGTCTAGGTCGACGGTCACTAGGTTGACCTCTAATGGTTCGTCAGTGATTAGATGGACACCTTGGACAGTGACTAGTGACTTATGGTCAACATGAGGTTTTCATGATTTTTTTCAGAAAAAAGGTGGATTTTCATACTTTACTATCCAAGTGGGCATAAAGTGGGAATATAATAGTATGGCGAGCAAAGAGGTACATATACGGTCTCCATGTCGATGTATTATTACATAGACACCAAAAAAATCATGTAATCCTTATACAGTACCAGCCTTTTAACTATTGACCTTGCCTATGTCTACCATAAGCTTGTGTCGACCTAGTGACTGCCAACCTAGACATTGTCTATCATCTATACCAGTGGTTCCCAACCTGGGTTACTAGTACCCCTGGGGGTACTCTGCAGACCAGTTGGGGGTACTTGAAAATAATATTGGTAATGGCGGACAATGAAAAGGTCTTTTGATGGCTGAAGAAGACCCATTGCCAGGGAGACAAACCATGTTGTGTCATATGCCTGACCAGCAATCCACTGGGAGCTTCCCATGCGGCCCTCAGACATCAGCAATCATCTGCCCAGCACTGACAAAGGTGGAGGAAGCAGCAATATTAATCCTACCGGTGTTAGCGGGAATTCTTGAGATAATACACAACCAGTGTCTAGACATAGAAGGGCATGATTCCTTGCTGTATGCTACTCCTCCGCTCCTCCTTAATATAAGGACATGCATAAGGATCCGCATACCACTAAGTACTGTCCATTTTACAAAATGAGAGGAGGGGGTACTTATCAATGAAAAGCTGTAGATGATGCATAGTTGTCCTCCGTACACCAGATTTGGAAATATTCAGTGCTTGTATCACTGTTCATCCCCACGGTGCACCAATAAACTCCTTAATGGCAGATCTCCTTGAGGCATCAGTTAGAAAGATAAAATTGATGACTATTTGTTGATGACACAGTGGAGAATGACAAACAACCAGCCACCTAGCCAATCAACTCCTACCTATCAGATTTCAAATCCAGCCTGTAACATGACAGTTAGGAGCTGATTGGCTGGCTGTTTATCACTTTCCATTTTATTACTTTTTGAAGCTTGATACATCTGGCCCCAGGAGAGAGCTGGAGAGAGACCCCCATTATCAGGGTTTTAACCGCATTTACATATGCATTCGAGACCCACCACCGGGGCTTCGACACGGGGGGGTTACGTCACCTCTAGCTGGTATAACTCCATAGAAGCCTATGGGCTTCTTATTGCATACCCCACTATCCTGCACCGATCCACGGTGACCCTCCCTCACCTGTGTCCGAGGAGCCTCCTGCTGTGCTGCCCAGACCAATGACCTCCTCCTCCCTGCAACAGAAAGAAGGAGGCGGAGCACAGCATCGCCTGTAGCCGTTTGAGGAGGAGGCTTCTGGGCACAGCAGGAGGGGGAGAGCCGCGGAGACCTGCTCACCCCTCGCCGCCTGCTTCGCAAAGGGCAGCTCTTGTCACAAGAGCTGCCCTTTGCAATACTAATCACATATGTTTGTACATATGCGATTAGTAGAATTGAGATGTGTGGTGGAATATACCTTGCTTGGTAATGTACATCCCACCCAAAGACTGTTAGAGACAGAGAAACAGATTTGGAAATCTGCAGTGTGAGTAGCCCAGTATGGTCTCTATCATGTGGTACCCAGGAAAGGATAAGAGCTGCAGAGGCCTTGCTAAGAGAAGAGGACTTATTCTTGATATAGAGATGTATACCCCTTTGCCACTGCCAATATGACTTGGGTTATTGTTGGGTCTACCTGGGTCGTGGTTCAGTGTAAAAGGGTCCCTGATAACTTGTGTTTTCTAGCTCAGTTTATGCTTAAAAGCTGCTGATTTGCTGTGTATGCCTCGAGGGAGTTTCTGTGAAGTCATGCAGGGTGGATATGCCTTCAGTGTCAAAGGGGTTTGACCAAAGAATAACTCAGGTCCAAGGTGCAGTGTAAAAGGGGTGTACATTTGATATATCTATAAAATTAAGTTATAGGCCATTTTTATGTATGAGAAATAGACTATAGACCCTTACAGACAGGGTCCTCTTCCCTTATTTGTCCTACTAGTACTATCCATAACACCAGTACACCAAGAGGGTGATTATAATTGGCTCAGTAAGCTGTGAAACTCGCAGCTTACCAAGTCCCTGCGATGCTGCCTGGATACCCCCCCCCCCCCCCCCCCGCCACTGTTTCCTCTCACATCCATGCAAGGGGATGTGTTACGAAGACACATGACACATCCTCTTGCATGTGCCCACAGCAGGAGAACATTCGATGGTCGCCAACCATCGAATGATTTTTCCTGCCTTTGCAAATATGTCAGTGGAGACCATCGGGGCACTGGCTGAGTTTGGTTCACTAAGAGTGAACCAGAATCGTCCCTTAAGTTCCCTTTTCCCCTTCCCCTCGCTGAGAATTCTAATCCTGCCAGATCACCACAGTGGGTACAGACTCTGCTGTTTTATAAGCTGCTACTTTCAGTGGTAGCACAGATATCACCAGTGCTAACACTGCATGAGGAAGCCTATTTAACAAGTATCAAGTCTGTTATTGTACCAAGGTCCATCTTAAAGTATAGGTACACTGGCCAGGAGCACACAATGCTATGGATAGGACCTGGCAGCAATCTCTAAATGCCTCCCATCCTACAGCCAGACAGTCAATGGCTATACAGTAAGCATGCTAATTAATGGATGTCTGGAACTATCCACCAATCAGAGTGCTGACGGTGGTACTTATGTAATATCTGGGCTCCCGTTTTTCTTATGAGACCGCGTCCCCTCGCCACGCTTCGGGCACGGTGGCTCGCTGCGCTCACCACACTATATAAAATCAACTCCATGCGTAGTTGGATAGTAGGGGTATGAAAAAATGGGGTGCATTTAACATGGGAGCCCAGATAATACATAAGTACCGTTTTAATAGGTTCCCGTATATGGGTGTGTAGAAGCCTCAGTACTTTGCTTTGCCTAAGACCTACAGTGCCATTACCTGGCAGCAGCAGCAGCAACTCTTCTCAACCCAACACAAGTTGCTGTGTACTTCAAGTACTATTTTTTTTATGTATTTTATTTATTGCTTTGCCCAGGACCTACAGTGCTGCTAAGATGGCCATGCTTGACCCACTACAATAATTATTCTCTGCTGCCAACATGGGATCTGATTTATTTTTTCTTCTTTTTTATATAAAACTGAGCAGTAGATTTAAAAAAATCATACTTATACACATGTGGATAAAATAAATAGGCCACTACTGCTTTGAATGCACAGTCCACAACACTTATGAATTAGACAAATTAATGACTAGAACATCGCCTCAGTGACAGGCTGGTTAGTAAAGGGCAGAGATAGGGCTCCCAACCTAAATGGTATTTTCCAAAGTTATTAGGCAGAACCAAAACAGATAAGAAAGCCATTTTTCTTTCCCTCAGAAAGGTAATAACCCTTGCAGAGGAAACCTGAATCTGGCTTATACTCTGCAAGCCTGCGCTAATAGTTTCAGACAAATTGAATTTAATAGTAGTATTCTTGTCAGTTGCTATTAGAAACAGTTTACATTTGATCTACAAGTTTTAGCAACATAAATCACCAACTGAAATTCTCATTAAGTTATAGTTGTTACCAATGTGTAATACTTGTTCTCAGGGATATATAACTGCTGCAATGTACTGTAGCATGTTATGTGTGCCACTTTCTCTGCAGGCAATCTCGCATTTCATTCTCCATCAAATCATGGTTACCAATTTTGTTTTGCCTTGTAAAGATTTCAGTTCATAAGGGGCATATTTATTGAGCCTTATTTGTGGACAATTTTCAAATTAAGTTTCCCCATTTACATAGAGATACACCTCTGATATCATTCACTTCATGAAATTACACCTCCATGTGACATCTGCTTGTGCCAAACAATATATTTGCTTGAATGTGCGTTTTAATCAGATTGACAAAATCCACTTTGCGAGACTGCTCTGGTTAATGTGATATGTGACGCTTGCACATCTGTGAGGTGCTATAATGCTGTGGCCACAGCCGGTGGCACCAAGAGAGAGTGGGAGCGGGGATTCTAATTGATGGAGGGGTCTCCATTACCTTGCAGCAGCAGCAACTATTCTCAATCCAACACTTGTTGCTGTGTGCTTAAAGTACTATCTTATTCTAAAGGTGCATAGTCACGCCTCCTACAATTAGCCCATGCCCCCTGGGAACCACCTGGTCCCAGCCAGGCTCTATACTGCCCTGGCCGCAGCTTTTTTTCACACCAAGGTCTTCTGTGACAGTGTGTACATATTTAAAAATAATTTCTTTGTGGCAAAAGTGCTGCCTAGCATCTCTGATACAGCCTGATTATTAATTTGTAGTGCAAATAAGAATCAAATTTATAGAAAAAGTCACTATGCTACACCATTCAACGTTACTTACTCATGCTGGGCATCTTGTTTGATGTATTAGGACCCTATTGATTTTTTATGCTGTCCCTTAATCTCTAATTGCAACCCGGGCCGGTGCAAGGCACCGGAGCGCCCTAGGCGAGTCGGGGTGGGGGCGCCCCGGTGCCGGGGGGTGGTACCTGTGTAAAAAAATTGCTGCCCCGGCGTCCCTGCAGTGCTGGGGCGGTCAGGGGTGTCCGTGCCGTAGGGGTACCTGTGGCACCATCATGTGTATAAAGCTGGCTGCGGCCGGCGGGGTCCCTGTAGTGAATAGCAAATAACTAGCGCTTCCCGCGCCGCCGCGCGCATAGTGCTAGTTATTTGCTATTCACTACAGGGACCCCGCCGGCCGCAGCCAGCTTTATACACCAGCCAGAATCACACTGCTCCTGGTGATTCTATCACCAATCACCGACGTCCACCGACAGAAGGGGGCGCACGAGATGGTCGCATTTCTCGTTCTGTTGGAGGCTGTAGCAGCCCTACACCCAGCTCTGCCCCTTCGCCCGCTCTGCCCATCCACCCGCTCTGCCTCAGCTGTCCCAACCTGCCCTCGCTCCCTGCCCATCTCTCTGAAGTGGAGACGGGCAGGGAAGCCACTCCCCGCCACCTTGCTGACAGGGATGAGCGAGTGAGAAGCTCATGTGTCCTTATTAGATGGAGCTGTTATCCACCAACTCCTATGTCACTCAGCGGTGTGTCAGTCCAGTAGGGGTAAGATCGGTGAGCTGACAGATGCTGTTAACAGAGACCTCAGCGACGTGTCAGCGATTTGGGGGGGGGGGGGGCAGTTGAAGGAGCTAACAGCCACTGTCCGCATAGAGTTCAACGGCATGTCAGCATTGCAGGGGGCAGCTGGAAGAGCTGACAGCCGCAGGTAACAGAGACCTCAGTGGTGTATCAGTGTGGTAGAGACAGCTGGAAGAGCTGACAGCCGCTGTTAACAGAGACCACAGTGATTGTGCGCTACTCCGCTGTGTGCTAGCTTCTGCACCCCCCAGAATTGCCGATTGCCTCCTCTGACTGTGCCACAGTCAGAGGAGGCAAGTGGCAGTGCCGTTTGTTTAAGAGCCATATCCCATTAAGAAAAGAGCCACATACGGGTTGGCCACCCCTGATCTATACCATAACCCATGGAATCACCCCGTCCGCAGGGATGTAAACCACATCTCATTTAGATTTTCACAACTTGCCTAACAATAGTGTCATATCATGATGACATTAGTCATGGTAGCCTTAGGAGGTACCATGGTGGTGGTGGTTATACAGGGTTGCCTACCTGACCCTCTCCATGAGGGAGAAAATGCTCTGTTCCTGGACTTCCCTGGTAATGTATGATTGCCATCACCTGTGGGGAGCTGGTTAATTGATAAGAAAGGTGTTTCACCACAGGAATCTAATTTTGGGAGAAGGGGGCAAACTGTCATTGCCGCAACATTTACAAGCCAGCATCCACATCCCCACTTGCATATTTGACCCAGTTGAATCCCCTATTTGCTCAAATGCATACCTCCCAACATGACCAATGCCAGGAGGGACACAAAGCTCTGTTTCTGGACTTCCCTCTTAATGTATGATTGCCATCACCTGTTTTGAACAGGTTAACTAATAAGAAAGGTGTTTCACCACAGGTGATGGTAATCATACATTAATAGGAAAGTGCAGGAGCAGAGCAATGTGTCCCTCCTGGCATGGGTCAGGTTGGGAGATATGCAAATGTGCTCCCTAATCTATAGCATGCCCATGCTTGCCTACCTGACTCTCCCCATGAGGGAGAAAATGCTCTGTTCCTGGACATCCCTGGTCATGTAGGATTGCCATCACCTGTAGTGAAACACCTTTCTTATCAATTACCTAGCACTTCACAGGTGATGGCAATCCTACATTACCAGGGAAGCCCAGGAACAGATCAATTTTCTCCCTCATGGAGAGGGTCAGGTAGGCAAGTATGAGCATACCCTCCAACATGACCCATTCCATTATAAAATGCAGCTTCTGGACTTCTTTCTTAATTGATAATTGCAGTCACCTGTGTTGAACTAGTTCAGTGATGATAATGGTGATCCAGAAAAGGTGATGGCAATTCTAAATTAAGGAAGAAGTCCAGAAGCAGAGCATTTTGTAACTAATGGAATGGGTCATGTTGGAGGGTATACATACCTCCGTACATGACCCTTGCCAGGAGGGACACAATGCTCTGCTTCTGGACTTTCCTCTTAATTTAGGATTGCCATCACCTGTAGTGAAGCACCTTTCTTATTAGTTAACCCAGGCTTTCCCAACCACGGTCCTCAAGGCACACCAAAAGTGCAGGTTTTGTAGATATCCAGGCTTGAGCACAGGTGACTTAATTAGTATCTGAGGGATTCTGATTAAACCATCTGTGCTAAAGCCTGAATATCACTATGGGTATGCTATAGGGCAGGCATTCCCAACCACGGTCCTCAAGGCACACCAACAGTGCAGGTTTTAGTGATATCCAGGCTTCAGCACAGATGGTTTAATCAGAATCCCTCAGATACTAATTAAGTCACCTGTGCTCAAGCCTGGATATCTACAAAACCTGCAATGTTGGTGTGCCTTGAGGACCTGCTATAGGGTAATGAACACATTTGTGCAAGATCCAGCTGTTACATACCTCCCAACATGACTCTCTCCAGGAGGGACACAATGCTCTGTTCCTGGACTTCACTCTTAATGTATGATTGCTATCACCTTTTTCACACAGGTTAATTGATAAGAAAAGTGTTTCATCACAGGTAATGGCAATCATAAATTAAAGGAGAAGTCCAGAAACAGATCAATGTGTCCCTCCTGGAGAGGGTCATGTTGGGAGGCATGCTGTTGACATCTTGTGGATTCAGACGTGCACATCCGTTCACCATTAATTGAATTTCCCCCCTTAGTAACTGAGACAGAAGCTACAGTATGGATTGATAAACTCCTGAGAAAAATCATTCCAGATCACTCAGCCATGCAGCAATATAGAATGTTAATTTTCAGGTACTAAACCACATTTGATATTTTTGTGTGTTTGAGCCCATTTGTCAATTGTATCTTTCTTTGTTGTTTTGGGGTGTATTTTTTTTTTTTCAAAAGAGTTATCTTTTTTGTCATAGTGCACGCATTAAAGTGTAATACCGTGCAGCTGAGTAAAGCCTTTAGATCTTTGCAGCATGATTGAGATTAAGAGCACACATTATAATAATTACATTTAACTGAGAAGCATCAAGCAAAGGATTCAGTGAAATAGGTTCAGGTGGGTTTAAATTGTAATTAATATCACAGTGAATCATGTGTACATAAAGAAGAAAGTCATGCATATATATATATATATGTTATACAGGATTTATGACATGGAATATGCTATAAATATAAATGCACGTCAACACATACTAAACAAAATGTATTACAATAAGCTGCATGCACCTGCAAAACACAATCTGTTAATGTTAAATAGGGTGTGGATCGTATTGTCGACAGGCATTAGGTGAACACCATTGTGTCGACAGGTGTCTAGGTCGACTTGGGTGAAAGTCGACATGTGTCAAGGTTGACATGGGTCAAGGTTGACATGAGTTTAGGTCTACACAGCGTTAGGTTGACACGGGTTAGGTTGACAGGTTAAAAGGTGTTTTTTTACAGTTTTTCTACCTGAAAGTCGACACAGTCGACATGGACACAGTTGGAGGTCAACCGCAGCCCCTTCGGGCACGGTACCTCGCTGCGCTCGGTCACTATTTTATTCTCACACCATTCCCTAGTTGATGGTAAGGCATGAAATACAGCCTGTCGGCACATGTCGGCTTCCCCCATGTCGACCCAACGGTGTCGACATATTGACTGTCGGCCTAAGTGCTTACGACAATACGACTGTATCCTGTTAAATAATACTTCTACAGTGGTTCATTACTTGGCTTTAAGCTGCTGCATTAAAGATAATACCATTTGTGTGCAATGAAAAGAAAGCTGCTGATTCAGGGAGAAGTAATAGGAGGAGGTACCTACAAGGCCAAATCTCAGGGGAGCAGTTTCGGAAACCAAGATAAAATGTCAAGCGATTTCTGTTGATAGAGACTAGTGTGGTAGAAACGGGGCAGATGCAATGAGATAGAATAAAAGATTATCAAGTAAAATGTATTGCGCACAGACAAATATGGAAAGGGTTAACTACTCAGCATGCCATTTACACTCTCAGGGGTTTATTAACCAAGATGGGAGATGGGATGATGCTATGGACAGCCAATCAGATTATATTATATTCTAGAAGCTGCTAAATAAATAGAAGTAGATTCTGATTATTTGCACATAGTGCAGCGACATCCCATCTTCGATATAACTCCCATTTTAGTAAATGAACCCCTCAGAATGCAATGTGTTGGAGTGCAATTTATTCGAATCATTAGTAACAAACCCCCAACCAAATACTGTATATTAAAAAAAAAAACCTTATGGAATATTTTCAGATAACCATGATTTTAAAACATGACTCACTGCAAATTCAATATTCTGTGCTGATTGGTGCTATTGTGCAAATATTGTCATACAGATATTCCTGCATCGAGTGACCCCTATTGTGGGTAGAATTTTCCCCATTAAACTGTATGCTTCTTTTGAGATTATATGTCAGCAGGTGACCTACTTTTATCATTTATATTAATATACAGTGGCTGTTTTTACCTATGGGATGCAGGGCTGCAGCCCCCCCAGGTAAAATCCGCCACTATAGTGAAGCCAGATGCAGTCTGTGAGACTGCACTGGCTTCACTGTGACTGGCAGTGACTTCCTATTGGAAGTCTGACCTGCCAGTCACCAAGGCAGTCCCATGGTGAGGTGTTCCCTCCCTCCGGGACCCCTTGCTGCGGGCTGCCGTTTAAAAATGGCAAATGCACATGCGCAGTACCTATAGCGGTACTGCGCATGCGCTGTCCCGGTGCCTGTAACTTATATTGTACAGGTGCCGGGACCATGATTACTTCTATGGGCTGCTGCCGAAGCAGCCCATCGAAGTTGGCCATATGCGCAGTACATATGTTTGTACTGCACATGCGCCAGTCCCGGCGCTTGTCATCATAGGACAGGCGCCAGGGACGGGAAGGCAGCAGCGGCGACAGGGGGAGGGGGGTGCCTGCCGCAAGAGGCAGCCCCCCCCCCCCGAAAAAAGTAGGAGCCTCCACTGTTAATATATATTCAAGGCCAGATGTATCAAGCTTCAAGGCCAGATGTATCAAGCTTCAAAACGTAATAAAGTGGAGACTGATAATCAACCAGCAAACCCAGCCTGTACCATGGCAGTTAGGAGCGGAGTGGCTGGCTGTTTATCACCCTTCATTTTATCACTTATTGAAGCTTGATACATCTGACCCTAAGTTTGAATATACATAGATTAGGGTCTTATGCCCCAAAAATGAGAGTACAGTCATTTTCTTCCCTGTTATTGTTTCACAGCAACATGTCATTCCAATTATTTTTAAGTGTTATAAATACAAATCATTGAGGGGGAGATTCTCTAAGAATCTCCGCCCCCCTTCGCCGCCCATCGCATACTTAATTATCGCATATGTTGTAACATATGCGATAATTAAGGCAAAGGACAGCTCTTGCGTTAAGAGCTGTCCTTTGCGGTGAGAGTCGCCGGGTCCCAGCAGGTCCCGGCGGCTCCCCCCTTCCTCACACACCCGGCGCTGCTGCTGCACCGGGCTCTCCTCCTCCCTGCACCCGGAAGAGGATCAGTGCAGGGAGGAGGTCACAGGTCCGGGCAGCACTGCGCTGTGCTGCCCGGACACAGGTGAGGGGGGAGGGGGCGATGCGGGGCGGCGGGGGGTCGACGCGGGGCGGCGGAGGGATGCGGTAGAAGCCCATTGGCTTCTATGGGGCATCGCCAGATTTTTCTGGCGATGCCCCCCGCCGCGTTAACCCGGCGGGGGATGCTTACAGCATCCCAAAATGCGGTAAAAACCCCGATAACAGGGTTTTTACCGCATTTCTTGTTTAGAGAATCTCCCCCTGAATATGGCAAGCGGAGAGGCGTCTATGATCTACTAGAGGCACATTAGGCATAGGTATTTAATTGGCACCAACTACCACTTCGGTGGTCCAAACAAGAAATATATTTAAGGAGCAAAATAATTTTATTCAATTATTTTACTCATTATCATATAATAAATAATTTCATACATTTTAATTAATCAGAAAATATAATTTTTAATACATGACACACATTATATACATTACATGTACATTACAAAGATGTAGTGAACACATAATGTACGTAATGTGTGTCAGGCAATGTACCGCAAAATTACCTACAGTAGTATACGCGAGAGATATATTATTAGGGGTCACTTTGGCGCTTCACTAGATGCAGCTGCCTCATTATACTGGTGGGTAAAATCTCTAGCACCTACAGAATATGCAATCGAATAGAGAATATACGCAAGTATACCTGGTAAATAAAGATGATTCTGACTCTGATTAAAGGTGCCAATATTAATTTTATATTAAGTCATGTAGCCAATAATGCATTTATATTAATCGGGGCCATATTAATTACTGATGGAAATGCCAATTATATTGCAGCTGTTTGACTACAAGTGCCATCATAATTGATTAAAATTGCTCCATATCATCTGCCAACGTATATTTAACATCAACTACGGGATGTTGGTAGGATTCTTAATACCACAAATCCATATTTTAAGGGTAATAAGTGTCAGTCAGAGGGGCCTATTTACTAAGCAGTGGAGAGAGATAAAGTGGGAAGAGATGAAGTACCTACCATCCAATAAGTTCCTAATTATTCCATAATTACAGGCTAGGTTACAAAAATGACAGCTAGGATCTGGTTGGTACTTTCTCTCCACTTTATTACTATCCATGGTTTAGTATACAGACCCTTCTTTTGCCAAAACATACCACTGTGCCCAGTGGTGTCCATACCTGTAGTAGAGGTACCCGATGCATTGTCTTGAGAGGGCTAGGGATGGCCATCGACCATCGATTACATGAAATCATCGATGGTTTATTGATGATGTTGAATACTTTTGCCATCGATATGGGTGAACCAGACAAAATGGCAAGGTGCCTGGACACTGAACATAGCTCTGCCCCCAACACCTGGAAGGCCCGGCCCCACATTTTGATTGGCTCACAGGCCATTCAGTCAAAGATAATGGATAACCATCGATAGCTAACTATCAATGTTTATTCATTGCATAGTTTATGACTATCGATGGTTGGTTGCAGAATCACCATTGATGGCAACCATCAATGGCCATCCATAAAGAGGGCATGGTGGAGCCATGTGCCAGCAAAAAGGGTTGTGGTCGTGTGGAGTAGAGGGGCGTGGCCTTGCGGCCCAAACTTCCGTTCTAGTCACTGCGGAGGTCTGGAAGATGCAAGCTGGCTCTGGAAAGTACCCAGACTGCAGTACCGGCTCCTGTGTAGGGAGGGAGAGAAGCAGGGTTTCGCACTTAATGTTACAGTGCAACAGCCGGCACCACGCACTTAGGAAGAGTATGCACTTTGGTGTCACCCTGGCTGAGAGTGACACCCATTGACTGTACCAGTCTACTTAGCATGCACAGATATCCAGAAATATGGCACTGGAATATAGAAATACAGTATAGATATTACAAAACTCTGGCTAAAATGCTGAGGGAAGGTTTCTTAAATAAGATATCTCAGAGCTGAACGGATCCGATATGATTTCCCGGCGGTCGGGATCCCGGCGGTCGGAATCCCGACACTGGAATCCCGACCGCCGAAATCCCGACAAGGGGGGGACATGGATCGCCCCCCCCCTTGCGGGCTCGCTGCGCTCGCCACGCAGCGGGCCCGGTGCCTCGCTACGCTCGGCACGCTATTTTATTCTCCCTCTATGGGTGTCGTGGACACCCACGGAGGGAGAAAGTTTCGGGATTTCGGCGGTCGGGATTCCAGTGTCGGGATTCCGACCGCCGGGATCCCGACCGCCGGGAAATTAACCGCATCCCAGCTGAACCTGAGGTGCAAACAGACAGGAATGACTAAACAATGGGGGTAATATGAATGAAAGTTTCAATGCAGGTGGGAAAGTAGAGCGCAGCAGTGACAGGGATGTGCAGAGTGAGATGCACTGTATGTGTGATACATAATGTGTGTGGGAGAGAGAGGAGGGAGGGAAATGGAATGCTGAAAAAGGGGGCTCTAGGTGAGGAGGGGGGAGAAAAGGAATAGGTGCATTTATACAGCAAAGTGGATTTGAACAACCAGAAGAGCAGTCACAGGGAGGGGGTGAGGAGAGTTGGACTGTATCCAGCATGAATACGAGTGGGAGAAAAAGGGGGAGAGAGGGACTGCTCTGCTCCTTTTGGAGGAGGTGAAGGGATTCCCTCGCATGAGACGTGGCCCCCCTTCGGGTTAGGAGAGCAAACAGCTGATGTCCCTGCCTTACTGGCTGTCACACTACTGCTTTCCCTCTGCAGTGCGGGGACGTTTGGATGTGTAATCTCTGGAAGGGACGCCAGGGGCTATGAAGGAATTGTTGACAACCTGCAGATGAGCTGGGGGGGGGGAATTCAACCCGAAAATCAGGACATTACTGTCATCAAGAGGGTGAGACTTTTACAAATTAAGGGGGGAGTAACATGCACAGTCCAAACCTATGTTATTCTGTGCTAAAGACTGCTCTTTCCTATCAGTGTCTGTCACATTGGCAGCTATAAGGCGTGCAGTTACTCGTATCATGTAATATACTGTACACAGTGGCAACTAGTACTAGGTAAGCAATGGCATGTCATTAAAGCATCATTATTTATATGGCATCATTTGATTTTAGAATTGAGCACATTTGTTCTGCAACAAACTCAACCCAAAAATAACTTTTTTCTTTTTATATAATAATGATAAACTTCATATTGTTACCAGTTATATCGCAGTTTTCTTCTACATGACATACTGTACTGTATATCAATGACTATAATAATAATTAGCATGTACATGTATGATATACTATAGACAATCCTATACCATTTAGCTATTCCTATTCACAGATGATGATTCTAAAGCCAAATCCCCACCAGTGATACCTGCAGGACAAATTGGAGAGCAATCCACTAAACCCATTTTACTTCAGTGTCCTCCTCCAATAGCCAAAATTTAGTCATTGCTTACAACAGCATATGATGGACAGGCAGATAGACACATATTATCAAGCTGGGCAAGCAGAAATGACTGTTGGGTATGCATTTAATTTGAGAGTAGCTATTAATGTAAATCTTATACTGATAGACCCAGACCCATTAAATCCAGCTGCCAGAATAATACCTATTACTGTTCAGGAGAGGAATTATTACGCAATGGTCTTAACCTTAATGATTTGCTACAAGACCTTATGACCCAATAACACGGAAGGGGGGGGGGGGGCTTGGGTAAGAGCCAAGGACACAGGTTTAGGCACACACTGTACTACATGGATTCAGAGATTCCTTAGAATGTCCTGTAAGACTCTCAGATGGAAACTGGAGAAGCCAGAATGTGGTTACTAAGCCTCAATAATATCACATATGAAAAGGAGATATTAAAGTAATGTCAATTTCATCTACATTATTAATGTGGGGGAGACAGACAGGCATGAGGAAAAATAACAAAGATTTGAGCCTCGCTGTTTAATATCTCACTGATTCTTAGTCTGGAATATTTACTGGTTTATGTGTTGTAACATAGGCTGTGCATTAACATGTAACAATAAACAATGACTTAGTCCACTGTGGACATAGATTTATTTTCGACTCTAATTAGCATGTTTATTAAAGGTTGTACTGCTGCAGGAGCCTGCTGTCTGTTAGCGCATACATGCAAGCCACATGCGGTTTCTGTTCTTTAATGAAGTATTATTACTTGAATCCAAACTTCATGTAACATATTAATGACATATAACAACATGACAGACTCCCCACGGTTGGTCTCCCCTCCTCAGACCTTGTACTGACAGGTTTAAAACAATAAACTGGAGTGTTTACATGATATAATAAAGAAAACTTCATTTTAGATTAGGAAAATTGTAGCTATGCATAATCTGGTTTATTAAATAGTCACAAAATGTCAGGGATATATATTGAGAGAGAGAGAGAGAGAGAGAGAGAGAGAGAGAGAGAGAGAGAGAGAGAGAGAGAGTGAGATGTGTGTATAAATACATTTGAACATAAGTATAGTGGAGTACTGTAACTTCACTGCAATATGCACAATTGTTAGAAAATGTCTGGTCCTAAAGATCCAATAAATGACCTGTAATCAGCAGAACAGTGTGGTCACATAGTCTGCACCATGTAACAGGAGCGCACTCAATGCCTAAATTACTCATGGAATTTAAAAGCTACAATTTTAAAAGTTTTTGAGAAATGTATTTTTCTTCTAGGTTTTAATTTTCCATCGGGTCAAGAGACCAGCTCGAGCTGTGATTAGTGAATGAAGAAACGGCAAGAAGAGGGATGAAAAGTGGAATCGTACCTTGATAAAGAAGGAAAGGAGGGAGGGAGAGGCAGGAAAAGAGGAGGGGGAGAGGAAAAGAGTGCTGAGGGAAAGGCAGTGAAGAAATCGGCAGAGGTACAGAGATGCATGAAAGACATGAGAGAAGAACAGATGTGTAAAGAGACAGGTTCTAGTGAACGCAACAGAAGCATGAAAATAATAGAAGAGAGTAACGGTGAACATAAAAAAGAGCAATAAAAGGAGGAATTGGAAAAATGATTTAGAATAAGGCTCAGATCACAAATTAACTGCGAGACAGCCAGGTAAAAAGAAAAAAGAAACATTCAGAAAAATATTGTAGTTAAGTAAAAGGAAGAAAAGCTAGAAGAGACACCTGGGATTTCCAAGGCTGACCTTCCAGCAATCACCTGTCTCCTTCTACTGCCTTATCCTGCGGCTTTCCACATATCTGGTGACTATTCCACTCTACTTCTGAAACCCTAAACCCTCCTCTTCCCCAGTCTCATCCACCTGCTTCTCTTAGATTGAACAATCCTCTCTACTTGGGACCAGTCCACATCTCCCGTTCCTATGGGTGACAAGTGCTCTTGCCTTTATTTAACCCTTCTTATTGCATCGGTCTAAATCACACTGCTATTCTTTACTGCACTTTCAACGGTCAATAAGGTTCCACTCCCCTGCTCTGACTTTTGGGGTTTTCAGTTTGTACAGTTGGTCAACCTGAGTAATCTCTTAATGATACGATGATGCCAACCAAAACTCCATGTCTCCTATTGATGCAGGTAAGAATTACTGTATATTTACATTCATAATGTATTTATATATCAACTGTTTGTATGTGTATGAATTGGATGGCTATATACATAAAATAAGGCACTGGGGGAAGTTTACATGCTATGTTGCCATGGGCAACCAATCAGAATCTGCTTATTCATTTAGCACCTTCTAGAATATAACAGATAGTATCCATGTGAAATAGAACTCCCATCTTAGTAACTGTCCCCCATTAGATCATAAATGTAAACAGTTAAATGAAATACATCTGAGAATTAGGTAATTTATACAACAAATATATAGTTACATATGCAAGTGTATTGGTATTCATTAGTTCTACAAACCTAAGAACACTTGCACTAAACTTCTGTTTCTTGCTCTTCGGTGACTAGATTGTTTGAGACATATTGGTAAGGAAGAAAGGTATGCCAAGTAAAGGACATTCTGCATAATGAGTTAGCTGTGATATAGGGGGGTATTCAATCCCGGGTCACGACTGTCGGGCCGGCCTGATATTCATGCCCCGGTCCTGTTCTCAGTCTGATTGACCGTATCCGAACAGGTGGGATTCAATGCCCCATCTGGCAAGTGCCAAAAAGGGGGCGTGGCCACGAGAAACCACTGTGGATCGTCGAGATCAGGCTGTGAGCTCAACAATCCACGGCCGTTCTCATCAAAGCCTGACTGATTTTAAAGTCGGGCTTGTTTTGCCGATACGCCTGTTCAATGCTGTTGGGAAAGACCACATTGGATAGGCGGCCTCCGCTATTTCCTCTGTCAGAAATAGAGGCAGGGGATTGAATAACCCGGGTGTGGGACAACAGGTAGACAGCAAAAATGTCAACAACCATTAGGTCGACACCATTAGGTCGACAAACAATAAGGTCAACATGCAGAAATCTCGACATGTAAAAAGGTTGACATGTATAAGGTTGACATGCAAAAAGGCTGACACAATAATTAGGTCGACATGGGTAAGGTCCACAGTCAAAAGGTCAACATGGGGTCTTAAAAAAAAATTTGTTCAAAATGTCAACACAGTCAACATGGACACTAAAATGTAGCACTGCGTCGCCTTGCTTCGGGCACAGTGCCTGGCTACGTTCAGCACACTATTTTATTCTACGAACACGCCCTAGTGGATGGTAGGACATGAAATACTGCATGTTGGCACATATTGGCTCCCAAAAAAGTGAAAAACCCCATGTCGACATTTTCACGGTCGACCTTCCCCATGTTGACCTAATGCACATGTTGACCTTTTTGCATGTCGACCTTCTTGTTTGTCAACCTAATGGTTGTCAACCTTTTTGGTGTCTACCCGTTGTCCATATACCGGTAACCCCCCATAGTTCTTTTCCCATGTTATTGTACATTGGGGTAAATTTATGAAGATGGGAGTTCTACAGAAGATGGCCATAGCAACCATTTAGATTCTACTTTTTATTTATTTAGCACCTTCCAGAAGATAATACATAGAATCTGATTGGTTGCTATGGGCAACATCTCATCTTCAATAGCACTCCCGTCCCGTGAGACCACTGATTACTCAATATTTTGACTACCTATAACCCTCTCCGCCATTTTTATTTTTTATAACCCATCGCCTTGTTGCATCTTCATCTTTTGCCTCTTCCTATCATGTTCCCATAACCATAATCACTGCTCTTGTTGTATCCCAGCATAAGTCCACCCCTGTTATGGCTCCGCATAAACCCCACCTGTTGGTACTCACCCTGCAACCCCTCCTACTTTTATTTGCTTATAACCCCTGTTGTTACTCCCAATAATCCATCTTTATAACTTCTCCACACACACTGGGACTATATATATATATATATATATATATATATATATATATATATATACACATACATACATACATACATACATACATACATACATACATACATACATAGAGAGAGAGAGATGCAGTGACAGGTAGAGGGATTCTTTCTCCCCTACCTTGCCTCTCCAACACTTGGCTGTCTGCACAACCATCCTGAGTCAGACGTGCTACTACTGATTGTGTCTCACCCAGGTTTTGTAGGATTGTTGTATAAGGTCTGCTCTGTCTCCTCATTGTGCATACAGTGAAATTCAGGGCATGTGACCCAATGACTCCCACTATACCAGTTTCTGGGAATTTGGTACGTATGGGAGCAGGGGAGTAGACACAATAGGCCGAGGGGGAAGGGGAGAGGGGGATGACTCAGCAGTGGGGAAAACAGAGGGTAAATCAAATTGGGGTTTGTAGATCAAAGTTATTTTCTCAGTGTATCTTGCTTTAGTCTTGCTATCCAATGTAGGAATTGGACACCTCACCTTCTGATATTATGTGAATAGAAAATTACATGTGCGCATTCCAAAATAGGTGCAAGATAAGCCAGGACATTTGGGGATAATTATATGTGTTGGCCTTCACAGGTTTCGCCCTCGAGGCCCGACTCTGGGCAGGGTTGGGGGTCTCTGTACATGTTGAAGCCAGTAACATGAATCCAGATTTCAGTTCAACTTATTCCACTTAATGGGTCAATTGACAATGGCTGCATTTTAGCCCCAATAAACAAACCTTATCTCCAGACATCACAGCAAGAAATGATCCTGGTATTTAAAGAGTATTGCAGGAACATGGGCCTGCAGGTAGCAATTACTGGAGCAGGATCCTTTTTAAATAATGTATTATAATACATAGTCTATAGGATAAAATGCCTAACAGCATAAAAAGATGGCGTTATGAAAATGCTTATCTTGACGAATTTGGCAATATTGCGGTCCCCATATTCTTCTATGGGACTGCAGTGTCAATCAATAACTTTAATTAAAATAATGTTTTCATCTAATAATAAAGCATTTAAAAAATAATTTTAATCTATTATCAGCAAAGTAATTAATAATGGAACCGATATTGTGGCAGAAAATGTACAATACACTTTCCCATGCATACTGGTAGACATCTATCAGTGTTAGAAACTGCCATTATATGATAGTGGGGCAAATGCATTAAGCTTCAAAAAGTGATACAGTGGAGAGTGATCAACTACCAGCCAACCAGCTTCTAACTTCCATGTTACAGGTTGGGTTTGAAAAATGACAGTTATAAGCTGATTGGCTGGTTGTTTATCACTCTCCTTTTTATCACTGTTTGAAGCTTTGTGCATCTGGCCGTATGGCTTTTAGTCCTTTGATAAATCTGCACCTATGTTCTATTCCAAAAAAAAAGAAAAATAACTAACTTGGGGGAAATAACTAAGGTCATACCTAAAAATCAAACAGTGTATTTACTAAAATGTTGCAAAATAGGCTGTGTATAATTAAACAAATTAAGGTTACTGCAAGAAAAACCATTTACAATTTAAAATAATTTTCTATACATAATTTTACTAGTAAGCTCGCTCAAAGTAAAAGCTTTGAAAGCCAGTTTTCTACCTTCTGTGTTTGTGGATGTGTGAGAAAGAGATGTAGTTTCACTCTCTGCCAGCAGATGGCAATGTTTAGGAGACTCACGGCCACTAGACATATATATATGGATGATATATACTGTATGTATATATATATATATATATATATGATGTAGTGTCCCTAATAATGCGCTGTAAAGAGAAAGCAGCACCCCTATAGACCCTTGCTGTTAGATAAGGTCCAAAGAGAGAAATAGAGAAACAGAATAGAGATGCGCTAAATCTTCAATGACAATTCCTAAATAATAATTCTCAGACAAAATTAGTCAATGATAAATGGAAACATTTATTTAAAATTTTCCGGTGTGTATGATTTCATCAACATTTTCAAAGATGACGTATAGAAAGACAATCCGCAGCCCAACGTGTTTCGTCCTTCAGGACTTCATCAGGGGACATAAATAAATTTCTAGAGGTAATAAGTCCTCTTATTAAAATTGGAGATGGTATGTCCTTTATAGTAACATTGGTTTTGCAGAGTAGTGATGCAATAATTGAGGTAGTTAATTAGACAACCTATTATGACAACCCATAATGAATTTCAGCAAGGAGTAGAAGACAATAGTAAGTGGGCAGTAGACCACTCCTACTGATACAGATAAAAATTCTATTTAACACTTTGGGGGTATTCAAATGTTGGTCTGTTCTTTTTCACGCCTATTCTCCCTTTTTTTCACAACTTTTATATGTCTTAATATTAGTTTGCTATTCAATCCTTCCCAGTCTTTTAAAAGATGACAGTTTTTTAAACATCTTTTACAGTCATTTTCAATGGGTTTCGTATTCAAATGTTTGGTGATAAGTTTCACGCCTTTTAATAGTCGTCTAAAATTGGTCAATTTCTTGTGATTTTATTCACCTGGGTGTCGGGTGGTGATAAAAGTGTTGTTATTTTTTTTTTATCTTTAATTTTTGAATGGCTTATTTAATGAAATTTCCTTTTTTTATAAGTGGTAAACTTTAAAAATAATAAAATGCAATATAGCAGGGGTTCTCAAACTCGGTCCCCAGGACCCCACACAGCTCACCCCACACCCCAGGTCACCTGGCAGGTGCACAGGTGCACTGATTACTCATTGACACATTTTAAAAGATCCACAGGTGGAGCTAATTATCTTACTTGTGATTTTGTGAGGAGACCTGAAAAACATGCACTGTGTGGGGTCCTGAGGACCGAGTTTGAGAACCTGTGTAATAGAGTATAGACACACATCTCCCCCATAGAGTAAAAGCACACCTCCCACATAGAGTGTAAGCACACCGGCAAAACGCGTATGGGTCATTCGGTCGACCACTGAAGTTCAACAGGGCTTAGGTCGACACTTGGAAAAGGTCAACATGGTTAAGGTTGTCAGAATCATAAGGTCGACACATGCATTGGGTCAACAATGGGAAGGTTGACCGTCAAAAGGTTGACCTTTTGACTTGTTTTGTCCCTAATGTTGACATACAATAGTCGACATGGACACTATGCTTCGGGCTCGGTGCCTCGCTGCACTCAGTACACGATTAAATATTCTCCCTCCACACACTAGTGGATACTAGGGCATGAAATACCGCCTGTCAGCACAAGTCGGCTCAGAAAAAACGTGAAAAACCCATGTCGACACTTTAACTATTGACCTCCCCAATGTCGACCTAATGCTTGTGTCGACCTTTTCCATGTTGACCTAAGCCCTGTTGACCTTCAGTGGTTGACCCAATGCATGTCAAACTTAATAGTGTCGACCCTATGACTGTATACTGGCAACCCCCCCAACTCCTTCACACACACAAGTCTCCCAAGTGTGTGTGAGACAGACGGATCACCCTGGTGGGTCAGCGGCTGCCGGCTCCCTGCACAGCGCAGCGGCTCCTCTTCTCTCCTGTGGACGGTAGGCTCCAGCTCCCTGCACAGCCCAGCAGCTCGTATTCTTTCATGTGGGCGGCAGGCTCCATGCTCAGCAGCTCGTCGTCTCTCCTGTAAGTGTCAGGCTCAGCAGTTCGTCTTCGAGAGGGCGGCAGGCTGCAGCACACATGCTCTGCTCTTCGTCTTCCCCAGCAGCTCCCTGAATGTGGCATCCGCCTACTCGCACATCTGCTTTTCAGAATCGGTGTGGTATAGGGTTCCGACAGTCGGGATCCCGACAGTCATTAGCCCGACATCAGGATCCCAACTGGCCGGACTCAGACAGCATGGCGAGTGCATCAAAGCCCCTTGCGGGCTTGCAGCGCTCGCCACCTATTCTTTTCTCCCTCTATGGGGGTCGTGGACCCCCACAAGGGAGAATAGCTGGTGGCCGTGAAAACCAGTCTGTCAGTGTTTTAACATCCCGACGTCGGGTAAATGACTGTCGGGATCCCGACTGGCACCCTTCAGAATCACAGTACAGGACACATCAGGGTGTAGTTGGGTGAGGGCAGTGCAAATTAAATGGCGTCTGCTTAACGGGGTGAGGGCCGCTCTTATAATGGAGACAAACTTGTATGACTGGGCAGAGGGCAGGGTAAAAACAGTTTGAACAAAATAGGGAATGAAAATTTATTAAAATGGCATGCAAATGAAATATATGCAATCCGTGATATAAAAAAAAGGGATAAAATGGGCGTGAGATTAAAAGAGGGGAATAAATGGGCATGATAAATAAGACCACTTCAGCAGGTTAGACGTCTAAAGAAAAAACATTTGAATATCAAACCCGACCATTACTTCAAAAGACGTCAGATGCTTGAATTTGAAAGGTGTGATTAATATGACACCCAAAAGTAAACATTTGAATACCCCCCAATGAATTTCAGCAAGGAGTAGGAGACAATAGTAATTAGACAATATACCACTCCTAAATCTGATGCAGATAAAATAAATGTGACTTTTTTTTGGATTGAAGTTGCTTTTCTACATCCGATCCAGCGCCGGAATTTGCCCCCATTCCCAGAATATCATTAAAAAGGACTGTTTTAGTGCAGTGCAGTAGTCCAAATGAACAGTATATTTTTTAGCAAGCATACATTTGGTATTGCTATGTCTGCGTAACAGAACTGCTCCTCTAGAGCCTCAATTCAGAGTGAGTGATTGGTAATCCCTTGCATGCATCAAGCCTGCCACACTCCTCTCTGCATGAGTAGAGCCAGTAGGTTATATTGACTCTCTAATCCTTAGTTTATGTCTCCCTATTGTGCACATGGAAACAGAGCGCAAGCATATAGTGAGCACGTACATGCATTTAATATATCCCAGATGCAGAACATCTTAGACAATATTACTCAATATTAAGACCCCATACAGGTAAAGAACATTCCAGGCTTGTCTGAAGAATTATAGCTAATGGGAAAATCCTTGTGCTGTCTGCTGAGGACATATTTACAACTTAATTATAGAAGACACATGCTCCAAGATGCTGCAAGCCCACACGTAGCTTTATAATGTGCCTGAACTCATCTACAAACACTTAGCACATTGGGCCTTATTCTGATCGGTGCGGATATTCCCGCATGCGGACGGACCGCCGATGTTGATCGTCTGCGCATGTGCAGAGGTCACTCTGCGCATGTGCAGGCGATTTCGCCGCACGGATTCTTTATACGCCGCACAGGGGGCGTAGAGGGGCGTGAGGGGCTACTTAGCCTCATTACCCTATGCATACGCCCCGCGTTTCATGGGCGTTCCCATGCAAACGCGGGGCGTATGCATGGTAATGAGGCCGTGACGCGTGGGTACGGGGCGGGCATCTGACATCGCCGGATGTCAGCTGCCCGCCCCCATACATGATTTCACACGGACAAGTGTCCGTGTGGTCTTGTGTTGCGGGACCTGGTGGAGCGTGCGGCCCTGCATTCGATGTTCGGCGACCATCGAATGCAGGGGCTGCTCCCAAGACGGAGGAGGCGTATCCCCGTCCAATTTCATGCGGATCGCCACATATCCGCGTACGGACGGCAGGTGGCGATCCGTATGGAAGGCGGGGATTCGCCTGCACGGTTGCGGCCGCATATTCTGATCGGGCCGCACCGATCAGAATAAGGCCCATTATGTAGTGTTGAAGTAGTTAACAGATGGGGTTTATCTACTGTAGGGCTCTTTCTTCATTTAAGTTATCTGCTTTTCTTTTAGGAGCACAGTTTTAACCTCCAAATTCCCTCATTTGTACCACAATTTATTTAAAGTGGGCATAAGGAATCCACATTATACAATTTATTTATTTATTTATTAGCAGTTTCTTAATATGGCGCACACAGATTCCGCAGCGCTTTACAGAGAATATTTGACCATTCACATCAGTCCCTGCCCCAGTGGATCTCACACTCTATATTCCTACCACATATACACACAGACATTCTAGGGTTAATTTTTTTGGGAGCCAATTAACCTACCAGTATATATTTTTTGGGATTGTGGGAGGAAACCGGAGTACCCGGAGGAAACCCACGCAAGCAAGGGGAGAATATACAAACTCCGCACAGTTAGGGCCATGGTGGGTATTGATCCCATGACCTCAGTGCTGTGAGGAAGTAATGCTAACCATTACACCATCCGTACTGACCTAACCATTATCCCCATTTGTACAATTAACATGGAGTGATTAAACTATAAATATGCAAAAAAAAGTCTGCATTGCTATCCTGCACTATTTTTATTTCTCGGGGGGGGGGGATAAGGGTGTCTGGTTAGCTTAGTATAATTAGAGTAGGTATAGGGGGAGCAAGGTTAAAAGGGATCCAAGTACACCTTAGTTGGGGGTGGGTTGTACAGGGTGGGGGGATGTGTGGGAGGTTTGCTTTGGGGTTAGGGGTAGTATGCTGTAGGGATCCAGGTACACCTAAGTTGGTAGTGGGTAGTACAGGGTGGGGGGTTATGTGGAGGGTTGCTTTGGGTCATTTGGGAGGTTTTTCCTTTTTGGGGTTTATTTTTCTTGTTTAATGTTGGTAGTCTATTTAAGTTAGACGGTGGTGTTACTGTCAGATGATTATCTCAAGATACAGATCAATGGTGCTCAGTGCATTGTTATACGTCATACCCTTGTACTTACACCATCCGATTATTTCTCTGCTACTGGGAACCCGGATGGTGCCTCCGGGTACTCAACTTAATATATGTTCACCTATATCCTGAGAGGATGGTCTTCATTTTGTATATACCCTACATGTTGTGAATGCGAATGAATATGGTTGCTATTTTATGCTTATCCATATACAATATTCTGACTGTTATATATCTCCTGTATGCACCTTTTGATCTATTATTACACTGCTGTCTTTACGGTTCTTTGGTTAGTATTGCAAAATCAATAAAAACTACTAAATTTAAAAGAAAATGGCATTTTGATACATTCTTCCACAATTGATCCCCTACAGGCAGAGGAAGTTTTAGACCTCATGGGGCCCTAAGCAAGATACCCGTTTGGGGCCCTATTTACTTAAAATCCATATCAATATATTTTTAGCTGCTGATTGCAGGCATCATACATAGAGAACATTGGCGCTTGAGCAGTCTACCGATAAATGCTCAGCTGCGTGAATATCAGCATTGTATACAAATATGAATCAGGCTCTGGGTTCTAGGCAGGCACCTACAGTAGGTTGCTTATTGGAAAATCCTCCTCAGCCTACATGGAGGACACATATTACTGACAAAATGGGAACTGTGAAGGGTGCAAATATTTGTATCTTTCTTTGGTGAATCTGGCCAAATAAAGGCATTCTTATCTCATTCTGGATAGAAGTGTATTGTGTAATGCATAGAATCCACATACAAATGGTTATTGGCAATATTCAAGGTTGGGTTCAAGCTTTCAGATCAAAACAACAGTATTCACTGGTTTTGGTAGTGGCCCTTTCTGGTTCACTCGCAAAGGCAAAATTCTTCTCAAATGGACAAATCCATGTGCACTGCAGGTGGGGCAGATGTAACATGTGCAGAGAGAGAGTTAGATTTGGGTGAGTTATTTTGTTTCTGTGCAAAGAAAATACTGACTGCTTTATTTTTACACTGCAATATAGATCTAACTTTTAAGTTAAACCCCACCCAAATCTAACTCTCTCCGCATAAGATGCATCTGCCCCACCTGGTTTTTTCCATTTGAGAAGGAATTTGCCTTTGCTAGTGAACCAGAATATGGGCCAGTGTTTGTAAGCTGCCTTTGGTGTACATGTGTTATAAAATATACAAGCCCACATCGGTATAGCTGGTACCAACCACCATTCTTTTAAAATTAGGCTGGTAGTGGAAAAAATATAGGAATAAAGAGCATATGGTCCCTCTCACAGGCCCTTATTCTAAAATCGGACGGTACGGCCCGCGTGCGGCCGTACCGCCGATGTTTTTAGTCTGCACATGCGCAGAGGTCAATCTGCGCATGTGCAGCCCCATTCGCCGCAGACGTATTTCGTCCGCCGCAAAGGGGGCGTATAGGGGCGTGAGGGGCTTCATACCCTCATTTCCCTATGTATACGCCCCGCGTTTCATGGGCGTTCCCATGCAAACGCGGGGCGTATGCATGCTAATCAGGGTATGACGCCACTGATGGGGGCGGAAAGCTGACGTCGCCGGATGTCAGCTCTCAGCCCCCATACAAGCTATCACACGGACGATTGTCCGTGTGGTCTCAGCTTGCGGGAGCTGCTGTGGCGTGCGGCCCTGCCTTCGATGGTCGACGACCATCGAATGCAGGGGGCAGCTCCCACCATGGTGGAGGCGTACGCCCCACCATTTTTATGCGGATCGCCAGCCGTCCGTGTACGGACGGCCGTGGCGATCCGTCTCGTGGGCGGGGATTGGTTTGTGCGGCCGGAGCACCGTGTGCGGCTCCGGCCGCACCAACCAGAATAAGGGCCACTATTAGGTCTAGTGGTCAGCATACGGCTGGGATCCATAGAGGAAAAGGGGCTACAAAACCATGCTCTTCACACCTTTACCCCTACGAAGCACAAGTTCCATTATTTTTGCACTAGGGCTATTTCCTACCACCATTGTGCAGTGGTTGTGGGGCAATAGTAATATGTTAATGACATAATTAATATTATAATTTACTGTCACATTACCCGTCACAGCTACAGCTGTTAAGCCCAATTGTAATGCCTTCCTAGCATTTGGAGAATTGGGCCCGCTGGGATTGGCAATGTACCTGTAATCTATTTTTTTTTGCCTTTGGGTAGTTCATGGGCTTTTACAAATATTGCTACAGCACCTACAAATGATTAGTAACACCCCTGGTTACTGTCTCTAATACCATTTCACTACTGGTCACTGCAATAGGAATACATGATTAGTCAGAGCATAACTGTTCACATGCTATGACCAATCAGATCGTACAACCTTCCACCTAACAGGAACTGTCTGAGGACCTTCCCAAGTCCTTTTTGTAACATATTTATTTAAATAAGAGCCGGCTCATTGGCATGTCTGCTGCTGCATATAGATGCAATATCCAGAAGGAATATTAAACATCTACTGTACACAAGCATCTGGTGAGTGTGCACAATATTAGCAATGTGTGTCCTCAACTGATAATAATTAAGATTTGTACAATGGAGATGAAATATTTACATACAAGAGTGAGTAACATAATACAATAAAAGCAATCTTAAACACAACTTGAATTTGGTTTGTAACACTTTGGCGTGGCTGTGTTATGCTGTGCCTGACTGCATGGCAGTGGGGATTGCTATCACTCGGTTTGTATTTTCCAAACAAAAGCACACATTTCTTGTTGCCAGTGCATGCAGCCATAGCTACCATCAAAAATTGTGGGGCCCAGGACTGGTAATTGTGCCGCTCCGGATTGGCTACCAGTCCAATAGCTTGTAGTTGGTACCAGTTTCAAAATGCTGCGAGCGCTTTCTCCATGGCCGCCTGCCCGTGCACCAGCTGCAATCAGCTGGCAGACCAGCACAAATCCAAGTGCAGACTCGCTTGCTGCCTGGGTTCGGGACTGGAGTCCTGACACCTGACTTACAATTCCTGTTATTACAACTGAACTATTGTGTAGTAAATGTTTCCCTGCCTGATCTCTGCCTGATCTCTGCCTGATCTCTGCCTGATCTGGTCTTTCCTCCATCATCTGTGTTTCTCTTCTTTATCCCCACTACTCACCCTTCCTTTTAAGCTCTTGCGACCAGGGCTCTTATCCTCAGCCCAATAACTAAAACAATATGCATATGCTACAGTTATGCTGACAAACTGGACATACAGTGTGTATCTATGTAAATATGTTATGTTAAATCTGTTACTATGTTGCCTAAAAATGCTTTTACTATGTACAGCACCGTTAAAATTATTTGTGCCTTATAAATAAATGGTAAAACTGTATGTAAGTAAGCTCTGATAGGCAGGACCCTCCAACCTCTTGTTCCTCCATTATGCTACTCAGGTCACCGGGGCTCTGCACCCGTGTGTTCTTCTTTTTTGCAATGATACTGATTGGGTTTCCTCACTTATAAGGTGGGTTCAGGATCACTGAGTATTGATCCATTGCCTACCGCAACTGTGTTTTCCTGCTGTACTCAATATGTTGTACAACCCTTATCCCTGTGACTTGTCCTATCCAGGCTTATGGTATGTACTTATGCCTTGATATCACATTGTCTATGTTTTTTATGCTCTTATACAGTACATTGTTACTGTTTTCTATTTCTACCCTATTCCTATTCCTCTTCTTCTTTCTTCTTCCTTCTTTCTTTTTTTCCTGAAAAGTGCATTAAAGTGTACAAGCATATTCAAGAGTGTCCATTTGATGACAAAGAAACACAGAAGGCTGATTTTAAGCCTGAAGTGGCATAAACCTCAGAGGGTTCCTGCTGGTTGCACTTTGCTGATGGTCATGTGATATGTTAATTGAGGATGGACACAAGGCCTATCAGTGCAGGGGGAGGATTTAGACAGGGTAGGAATGATCACATGTTAGAGTGATCCCCGTCTGTCCGAAGAAGACCCACCCACCCACCCATCCCTATTTCTCTTCTTCGGCGGCAGTAAAGAACGGTCATTCTTTAAGACAGTGGTAGCCAACCCTAGCCTTCGAGAGCTACCAACAGTTCACATTTTCCAGACAACCTAGCTGCTGCACAGCTGCACTCATTAATCACTGACACATTTTAAAAGATACACAGATGGAGCTAATTAGCTCACGTGATTCTGTGAGGAGACCTGCAAAACATGCACTGTTGGTAGCTCTCGAGGACTAGGGTTGACTACCCCAGCTTTAAGAACTCTGTGTGTGTGTAGATAGTGGGGTGCACTCTCCCTCAACATCAATTGTCATGGGCCATGCTTCTGCACGGGGGATGGCCACACCACCAGGCCAGGGGCTGACCAGGGAGAGTGATCACCAGCGATGTATGTATGCATAGTGATCTTTAACCCCACCTTTTCCTTTAGTGACCTTCTTTAGTGCCGCCACCATTTATAGTCATAGTTAGTTGTCAAAATAAATTTGACATTCTTTTGAAACGCCAGCACTTGTGTCCGTGTTTTTATTTTAGGATAAGTTACTTAATTAAAGTTAAGGTTATGGTTAAGTGTGCCAATGGGTAAAGTGTGGACCGGGGGATACCCGATGGTGAGTTTATATAAATGCTGTAAAGATTAGATGAGCCAAGTTGATCTCAACACAACAACAGCTACAATAGAATATATAACAGGTTTGAGGTCCTATTTACAAGTTCAAGTTGCCACTACCTTCTGAATGGTACATATGGGTGCTGTAATTCTTTAGATTTTTGGATGTTGTTTTTACCTTTCATCTTTATATAATTGGTTGTTTAAATAAGATTGCTTTCTTTTAGGTCGTCTATTCATTATCCCTTATTTTCTAAAAAAGTAGGTAAAAATTTCAATTTTGTAGAAGCTAACATTCATTTTAAACGTTAAGCAGGAGATATCATAGATATTTTAGGCTTAAATTTCAGTCCGCATCTGGCCCACTGTCCCCAATCTCTAGTATGGGCCCTAAATTCATCAAGCTTCAAAAATAGAACATTTTCAGAGCTTGCTAGAAGGAACCTTCAATGGCGCTGATTCTCAAAGCCTGTGTTATGCCCCTGTTTGTGTTCCTTTTTCAAGAAGTTGGCAATATTCAGTGTTACCGTTAAAGTATTGGAGATAGGGTTTGTATAGAAGCAATGTAGACTTGCTCCTTTTATTTTTTATTCATTGCTGCTACTCACAGCAAGTTGGATATATACTTTATCATCAGGAGTCACCCAGCCCCTGATAATGAATAGATCCCTAAGAGAGTTAATCCTGGCAGCTCAAAGGCAGAAAAAAGGTTGATATATTTAGAATCGTTATAATTCAATACTAAGCATTAGTCATGCAAGTCTACTTATACCCCTTTCACACATCACAAATAACCCGGGTCTGACCCGGTTCACATGGATCACTGTGCAGTGTGAAAGGGTCTTTTGAAACATCCCGGGTCCAGCAACCCGGCAATCAGACCGGGATTAAAAGAAGGGTTTTACCTGGGTCGGACATGGGTAGCTGGGCAGTGTGAATGGGTAACCCGGGTTGAGCGACCCGAGTCCTGTTCACACTATAAGGAGGAAGCAGCATCAGGAGCTGGGTGTGACCCGGCATTTGCGATGTGAAAGAGGTATTAGTAAAGTGTCATAAAGCTGTGAGTGTTCCATTTGTAAAAATCTAATGTACTGTGTGTTTATATGGTTGCCATAGCAAAGAAAAAACTGAATTCAACTTCTGGGTGTTTGTCATATATTTTTGATGCCATAGAACTATTTTCGTGACATTTGAAAAGTATACTATTTTACTCTTGACGTTGCATGACGTTTAAAAAAAACTATTGTTGCAATTTGTTGATATATAATGACGGTATCATAGTACCAGTGGGGTGACTGAATATCACTGGTAGATAAAAGCTACTGCTACAGGTGGCATGTACAAAAATGGTTGTGAGTGGCACTCGACAGAACTATCACAACCCAAGAACCCCATCCCCTACTACACATTGATTTGATTACCGCCATTGTGAAAAGGGAATGGGTCAGGATGGCACAATTCACAGAGGCGGTGGGTAGTTTCTGGGTGTCTGCAACTCTTTCAAGTTCTGTTTGCTACCAAATCTGATTACAGTTTACAGTACAGTTACAGTACAGTTACAGTACAGCAGACAGAGCTTTTTTTCTAATTAGTACTTTCACTCGCTGCTCTTTCTATAACAACATCCACAATAATAATAATAATAATAATAATAATAATAATAATAATAATAATAAATAATAATAATGTTATGTTTAAGTTGATCTTCTGATAAAGAGAATTATCGTTAGCCATCACTAGACAACCAGAAAACCATTCTCCAGCTACTTTGAACAAACCTCAGGGATCAGAGACATTCAAACCATTGTCATTATTTATTAACAAAAGAACAATTGAACTAGTACATTGAGATGGAGACTAGTGAGGTGTACTTATGTATGACGAAGTCTCTAAGTGTTATTTATCAATTAAAGAAAAATGTATGGATGCTTAAAACCAGGTTCAATTTTATAGCTATCTTAGGTAACCTTCAATTGCACACTGCAGGGTCCATGGTTGGTCCAATGTAGTCTCCTTCACACAAAGCCAGGACCCAGGTTGCCCTGGCAATATACTGGGTCAGAGGCTCAGCATGAAAAGGGTGGAAATATCTCAGTTTCTTCTAAGCGTAACCTACATACACCCACCCACCTCTTTATTCATTTCTTTGCTTGCACTCATTTACAATAAAAACCCATCAGTTGGAAAACACAAAGACAATGGGGCAGTTTGAATTGCCAGTGGGAAATTTCAAAATGGGGGGACTGAAAAGGGGAGTGACCCACCCGTCCCCCTCCAGTGCAGTGTAATCACCCTGAAATTGTTCGCCGGTAGAATTACATCTTCCAGCAGCAATTGCACATCCCATCATCCATGAAGCTTATGCCCCTCTAAGCAATGAATGCTGCGATGCCATACGTAAAAGGACAAATCTACAGTATATGTACAGGTTTTTTCTAACCACATTCATGTCCAGTTAGCTGTAGTACATGTCTCCTTATTGCCATTACTGCTTTCACATGTTACATTTTTCTTGTGCAACAAATACATGCAATCCAGATGATTACTCAAAACTCACACACATATATATATAGATAGATAGATAGATAGATAGATAGATAGATAGATAGATAGATAGATAGATAGAGGGTACTGTATAGCGCTTCTACCCAGAGAGTTCTGATTTAAAACAGTCCAATAAGGATTTTCAGCGAAGAGTCTTCTTCCAATATCACAATCCTGTGTATAGGTGGCTGCTAAGTTTCTCCGTAAGGCATTTGTTGTGACGTCTCAAATGTGTACTGGAAAAAAGGGGCGAGAAACAGCGCTCTCTAGTGTGATAAGTGGGTTTCCAATTTTGGTGAATATAAAGTTATGCGTACCGTGAGAAGAATAATAATGTGCCCATCAATATATGATGTTTGGAACTCCTGTCCTTGGGTTACCAGGATATTGCCTGGAGATTCAATTCAGCCTTTCACAGCAATATGTCCCATGGGTTCATACAGGGTCCAAAATCATCAGTGTCACGTGGTAAATCTGCACACCCACCGCTGCCTCCTCCTCCACCTGCTGATGATGATGTCTCAGCTCAGCAGCTCCTCCAGCAGATTTACCACGTGGCACTGATGATTTTGGACCCTGTATGAACCCATGGGACATATTGCTGTGAAAGGCTGAATTGAATCTCCGGGCAATATCCTGGTAACCCAAGGACAGGAGTTCCAAACATCATATATTGATGGGCACATTATTATTATTCTCACGGTACGCATAACTATATATTCACCAAAATTGGAAACCCACTTATCACACTAGAGAGCGCTGTTTCTCACCCCTTTTTTCCAATATATATATATATATATATAAAAGTGTAAAACAAATTTTACTAAAAGTGCAGGCTCACATACATCATAGATAACAGCAAACAGCTTGCCACAGTGATATCCAACACGGTGCACCAACAACTTGAATAGCCGGGACCAGCCTTTTTGCCGCCGCCAGGGCCTCCGTGGTCAGGAACTCCAAAAGCACAGCGTTGTCAGTTTAGGCCACGCCCAATCGGTTTCGTCATCTGGGGACTTCGTCAGGGGGTGTGTATATATATATATACAGATGTACTCACTACAACAAACTAACTCACCTTAACATTCAAATAATCAATTAAATAAATAATAATAATTAAAAATAATGGGGTTTTAGTTCATGAATTGATCAATGCTTTTAAGCTCGCAGCCCATCGCCAAGGGACCCCATTTCACTGCAAGTCCTACACTAACAACTGGTTTTGTTAGGAACCTGGCAACTTCTTACACATCATAGCTAAAATGAACATGTGTTTTTTCTTGGGTTAAAGCTCACCTGCCAAGTACTGTACCTTATGGCTTTTAAAGGTGAGACAATCCCAAACACAGCACCTGAATTAGTATTAAAGGGGCAGCTGTCACAGGTTTCAGGTAAATGAGCTTATCTAGGGTGCATGAGAAAGCTATGCTCACAGTAACAAAGGTTAATTAAAAATCAACCCAAATATATAGATACAGAAGTACCAACACACTCGCCATTCCTACGAATGGGGTGCAAACAGCACCCACTTCCCAGGATGGGGTGCAATGGCCTGTGACCACACACTCTAGTAAATACAAACACAGGGGGCCCAGCACTCACTACAACAAACTAACTCACCTTAACATTCAAATAATCAACCTGGGAAGTGTTCGTAGGAACAATTGTAGGAATGGCGAGTGTGTTGGTACTTCTGTATGTACAGTATGTGTGTGTGTATATATATATATATATATATATATATATATATATATATATATATATTTATTTGCTTGTGGAAAACTCTGTGAAATGTCTAAATGTGAAGGTATAATTATAGGATATGGCCATGAAACAACTGTGGACACATCAAGCACATTGCCTTTATGACGCAGACAGACATGTGGCGGTATTCATTGCCGTGGCGAGGGTGTTTTAGCTGGTGAGGATGGCTTAGTTTTCAGTAAGGAAAACCCATCCTCGCCTTCAAACCCCCTTGCCATATTTAATGATAGGGAGAAATCTTTGCCATCAGAGGACAACGAGAATCTCTTAAACGGCGAGGTTACCCACAAATTCAGTGAGTCCCCCACACCCATTACCATCCCACCAAAAGGAACCAGTGAGGAGGGGGAGTTAGGTAAATACTCTAAGGGCGAGCTATCGGCACTGCTCGCCATCATAGCTTGCCGGCAGAGCATTAAATACCCCTCATAGATGTGCTCACTGTCAAGAGGTCCTGTGTTGATAAATGTTGTCAGAGTGAACTATACCTAGTGAAGAAGCCAGTAAAGCACAAGCTACCAAACAAAAAATGTTGTGCAGGCTCTTTAAACAACAAGGCATGTGACATCGCCTTTGTCAGTTGACGACACTCAATCCAGTATCCATTGCACACAAGCAGGATATAAGTAGCTTGACTGGATGGATGGATGGATGAGAAGAGGATGGTATTGCGGTTTGCTGGCTGAGAATGTTGAAGCACTTTAATTAAATCAGATCCATTATTAGGAGGGAGAAAAGCAAAGAGCACCTTATATGACGCAAACAAACAATATTAAATACTCAGAAGAATTATGCTTTAAATACATTTAGAAATACATCAAATTTAGACCTTGCTTCCCAATTCCAAATAAGCCCAATTATATTATTTTCTGTCTCTACAAAAATGAAAGCTCAGGCCAAGCCCACACAGTCTGTCTATTTTATCTTGGCAGTAAAATGCCTGGACCTCTTTTACCTGCATTCAGACTTCTTAACTGCATTTTACTGTCTAAACGGAAATTCTAAATTGAAGAAGAGGTTAAATGTTCAGCCAGGTATTTCTCATCCTACGCTGCCCCCTCCCAACCTTGGCTTATCAATCCTGACTCAGAATCTCTAAGGAATATTCTGCAGGGTGATGGATTTGCTGCCTAATAAAAAAGGAATGCCTTCTTTTAATTAGCTGCCCCTATAAAGGAGAAAACAGAGGGGATAATTCTGGTTCACTCCTTCTGGCAAATTCCTTTTTAGATGGACAAAACCATGTGCACTGCAGGTGGGGTAGATGTTACTTGTGCAGAGAGAGTTAGATTGGTTATGGTATAAAACATAGGGTGACTCATGATAGACAGTCATATGGTCGACCACTAATGGTCGGCCGTCACAAGGTCGACAGGGTCAAAAGGTCGACAGGGTCTATAGGTGACTATCTATCATGAGTCAGTCTATGATCAGTCCGGATACCGTTTGTTTTTGGTGTGTTTTAAACTTTAAAGTGAGATCTATATTGCAGTGTAAAAATAAAGCAGCCAGTATTTACCCTGCACAGAAACAAAATAACTCACCCAAATCTAATTCTCTCTACACATTTTACATTTGCCCCCCTCCCCCCTGCAGTGTACATGGTTTTATCCATCTAAGAAGGAATTTGCCAGAAGGAGTGAACCAGAATAACCCCCAGAGAAAGAGACAAGTCCTCCTTTCTTAAGCATTTGTCCATGAAATCTTTGCTGCACTATTAATGGTTCTATGGCCAAAGAGCTTTGTATACTGGTAAGTTTAAGTAGTACCCAATCATGGCCTGATGAAGGGTTCCAGCCACCCTAGGCTAATACTGAAGTGCCCCCACCACCATTTTCTTGGCTAATATACATAAAAATATGTAACAGACTTGGGCCTCGGCTCTATTCTTAATAACAATTACTTAACTTTGCTGGCAATGGTGGCAATGGCATCAATCACAGTCTCAGCGGTAGAGCCAACTACGCCTCTCACAGGAACCTTCTGCTGGCATCATTGCCTCGGTAAACCCAGCAGGCATTGCTGCTCTCACAGTTTCCGGGGGAGATCTCAAGAGACCAGGGCCGGCGCCACCACTAGGCAAACCTAGGCATTTGCCTAGGGCGCCGGCCACTGGAGGGCGGAAAATGCCGCCCGGGTACCTGTCCTACCGGCGCTGTCTATTTCAATCTGGCGGCGGAGGCAGCGGGGGTCCCTGCAGTCTATTAAAAATCACTAGCGCTATCCGCCGGGCTATGCGGAAGCGCTTCTAGTGTGAAAACTCTGGCAGCACGGCGCACGCTGATCTCAGCCAATCAGCGTGCTGCCAGTGTTTTCACACTAGAAGCGCTTCCGCATAGCCCGGCGGATAGCGCTCGTGATTTTTAATAGACTGCAGGGACCCCCGCTGCCTCCGCCGCCAGATTGAAATAGACAGCGCCGGTAGGACAGGTACCACCTCACACACACCACCCACCCACCCCCCCCCCCCCCCCCCCGGCACCGGGGCGCCCCCAGCCCGACTCGCCTGGGGCGCTCCGGTGCCTTGCACCGGCCCTGCAAGAGACCTTGCTCACACCAACTCCAACGGCACCAGAAACTGCTCCCCTCCCAGTGTACTCTATTGTTCCGGCACTGTGCCCCACCAGGACACAGTGCTCCAGGCTGCAGCCTAATCAGCCTTTTGGTTAATCAGATTCTGATAAATATCAGTGTAATGGAAAGTGTCACATATATAATGCAGTGTGGGGACACACAAAGTGATCTGATTTCGTCCCCTGCCCCTATGGTCGGGGTATTTGCATGAGCACTTCTGCGCATGTGCAAACCCAACAACAAACGGCCATGGCAAGTTTAACACTCGCAGCTGGGAGGGAGCAGAAAGGGGCAGTGGCACTCTTTCAGACATATAAAGAAAGAAAAGATATAGAAGTGCGCTCTTATATTTTCATCAGAAATGATACACAGTTATAAAATCAATTGTATTTATTCAGAACATAGGATACAAAGGGATATTTCATTTGAATTTGTAATTTTCATAAAATTTCAATGATTGATCCAACATCTAACTTAAATCAAAATTGATGACCCAAATAACCCTACGCGTTTCATCTGAAGAGGACTTCTTCAGGGGTAAACAGGATCTAGATGATGAAAAATTGTGCCATAAATACATAATAAAAATAATTAAAAAAGGCATTAGATACCTTCATTTACATACCACTATTTTTAAAAATGATGATAGAAGGAGGAACATGATGATGAAAAACAAGGGGGGGAGGTTAGAGGTGGTTATACCGAGGACACCCAGTCCTATACACCACTGTGTAAAACTAAATATAAAAAGCGATCTTACTCTACATACCAAAAATGTATGGAATAAAAGGTCTAATTCTCTTCAATAGTTAAAAGACAAGGTATAAACAGGCATCTGACATAGTGATCCATCCTATGGAATAACTTGGTTCCATTCATAAATGAATGTGGTTCCAATGAATGTACCAAATGTCTGGATACCCTATAGTTAAAACAGCAATTCCCTTTTCAAATGAAATTTTAGACAGTACAATAAAAATAGGAACCAAAATCACAAAAATATATTTTATATAAATGAAAAATACCAGAATTCGTGATAACCGCCTCTAATACCAAATAACATACATGCAGCAATAGCCTGTTTTGATATAAAACACAGAGGAATAGTAACAGCCATAGTGTGCTCTCAATGGTGATACATTGTATCTGTGTCTCATCATACAAATAAGACAAGCTACAATATAACAAAAAGTGTTATCCCTCCGGTTACAGAGATTCTACAAACCTGCAACAGTTGTTTGATAAATAAAACTACCTGAGACGTAAAAAAACACACACAATATCCCCACACGTGCTGTTTTAACACGCACATTGTCTCATTTGTCTGTATATGTTTGTATGTGTTCTTTTAATATTTTTCGCTGAAGTTTTTAAATAAGACATTATTAAAAGTTATATCTTACTGTGCAATTACTTTTCTTGAGGTGCATCGCACTATAGACACACCTTTTTCTTTCCTTAAAAAAAAAAGCATCCTAGTCCTCTCTGGCTATGAACTTTTGCCACATGAATTAAAAGTCTTTATTGCATTTTCTCAAGGAGTGCTGCCTTAACTATGTCCTCTGGATGTTATGTTTTCCTATATCTATCTATCTATCTATCTATAAATATAGACATATATATACATGGGACAGCCCGTGTTGCTTGTATTTTGCACATGGAATAAACCACGTTTTCTTCATCTTACAAACGTCTGAGTGCTGGTCTTCATCCTTCTTCACGGGGGGTAAGTGTACTGCATTTCATTTTATAGACCTGGCACCGACGAACCACACATCCTTGGAGTGCCGTCCTGCTACCTACGTATCTATATATAGATATATATATATAGATATATCTATATATATCTATATATCTATAGATATCTATATATATAGATAGATATATAGATAGATAGATAGATAGATAGATATTATAACAAACACAGTTGTGCTCATAAGTTTACATACCCTAGCAGAATTTGTGAGTTTCTGGACATTTGTCAGAGAATATGAATGATATTTGTCAGAGCATATGAATGATAACTCACAAACTTTTCTTTCACTCATGGTTAGTGGTTAGGTGAAACCATTTATTGTCAAACAACTGTGTTTATTCTTTTTAAATCATAATGACAACAGAAACTACCCAAATGACCCTGATCAAAAGTTTACATACCCCCGTTCTTAATACCATGTATTGCCCCCTTTAACATCAATGACAGCTTGAAGTCTTTTATGGTAGTTGTGGATGAGGCTCTTTATTTTCTCAGATGGTAAACCTGCCCATTCTTCTTTGCAAAAAGCCTCCATTTCCTGTAAATTCTTGGGCTGTCTTGCATGAATTTCACGTTTGAGATCTCCCCAGAGTGGCTCAATAATATTGAGGTCAGGAGACTGAGATGGCTACTCCAGAACCTTCACTTTGTTCTGCTGTAGCCAATGACAGGTCGATGTGTTTTGGATCATTGTCATGTTGGAACGTCCAAGTACGTATGTGCAGCTTCTGGGCTGATGAGTGCAAATTTTCCTCCAGTATTTCCTGATAACATCAATTTTGACCAAATTTTCAGTGCTTTTGTAGCTCACACGTCCACAAAACATCAGCTATCCACCTCCATGTTTCACAGTAGGTATGGTGTACCTTTCATCATAGGCCTTGTTGACTCCTCTCCAAATGTAACGTTTTTGGTTGTGGCGAAACAGTTCAATTTTGGTCTCATCACTCCAAATAACTTTGTTCCAGAAGTTTTGAGGCTTGTCTCTGTGCTGTTTGGAGTATTGTAAGCAGGATGCTTTGTGGCATTTCGTAGTAATGGCTTTTTTAGAGGCGACTCGACCATGCAGCCCATTTTTCTTCAAATGCCTCCTTATTGTGCATCTTGAAACAACCATGCCACTTTTTTCAGAGAGTCCTGTATTTCAGCTGATGTTATTAGTGTATTTTTCTTTGCATCCTGAACAATTTTCCTGGCAGTTGTGGCTGAAATTTTTGTTGGTCTACTTGAACTTGATTTGGTTTCCACAGAATCCCTAATTTTTCACTTCTTAATTAGAGCTTGAACGCTGCTGAGTGGCATTCTCCATTTCTTGGGTATCTTTTTATATCCTTTTCCTGTTTTATACAGTTCAATTACCTATTCCCTCAGATCCTTTGACAATTCTAGTGCTTTCCCCATGACTCAGAATCCAGACACGTCAGTGCAGAACTGGATGAAAGATGCAAGAATTACCATTCTAGAACAAGAGGTGTAACTTGTGCGCGGGTGTTCCACCTTCCCCTTCCCCATCTATACTGGATGAAAGATGCAAGGGTCTTTCAGGAGATCAGAAACTCACTGACCTTTTACACACACACACACACACACACACACACACACACACACACACACATTGATTACAAGCAAACAGATCACAGGGGAGGATGGTTAAACCCATTTATGTCAACTTGCATGTTACCAGGCCAAAATCTCCAGTGTATGTAAACTTTTGATCAGGGTCATTTTGGGTAGTTTCTGTTGTCATTATGATTTAAAAAGAGTGAACACAGTTGTTTGACAATAAATTGCTTCACGCAACCACTAACCATGAGTGAGATAAAAGTTTGTGAGTTATCATTCAAATTGTCTGACAAATGGCCAGAAAATCACATCCCCCTACCATTATGTCAACAACCCCTATATTATTCAGCCAAAATCTAGATTCCAATGAGAACTTGGGACTGTACAAAAATGTGGTTCTATGCTGCATATGGACAGCCCGCGGAGTGGCTTGTTTGTTATAAATAGTTGACGCAATTCATTTCTGTATTACTAACAATAATTTGTATAGTAGGGGCATGCACAGCAGTGCTTACAGAGAATACCATTCCCTGCCCCAGTGGAGCTTGCAATCTATATTCCATATCACATGGCAGTAGCCAGTTAAACCTACCAGTGTTTTTAGATCACGGGAAGAAACAGAGCTGGGCTCAGATACTATCTGCAAATATGAGCGGGTGACACCAAGATGGAAGATACGTCACATTCTCCAGAACCTGGCTGCTGTCATAGAGAAGGACATGACAGTGCAGGTACTAGTCTACAGGGGCAGCTCAGTATATTCGTGCATGACGGGCTGCCCCGGAGTGATGTAATCAGGATTCCCATGTGGCCATGCCCCTTTATCTTAGTTATACAAAGTACACACTGTATGTAGCCACAACCGGTGATAGGGAAGAAGAAGTGACTTCTGCTACATCAGCCTCTCTCCCACAGCCCAGTACATCTCACATAGGGCCTTATTCTAGTTCACTCTTTCTGCAAAAAAAACCTTCTTAGATGGATAAATCCATGTGCTCTGCAGTGGGGCAGATGTTACTTGTGCAGAGATAATTAGATTTGGGTGGGGTTTTACTTCAAAGTGAGATCTATATTGCAGTGTAAAAATAAAGCAGTCAGTATTTACCCTGCACAGAAACAAAATAACTCACCCAAATCTAAAGGTGCCCATACACTGCCTGCGACGTCTCGTAGCAGTGTACGGACACCCGATGGACTGCAAGCCGCGGGGACCTTCCGGCGGCAGGGACACATGCGATCCGTTGTGATGGATCGCATGCGTCCCTGCTTAGCGCCCATCCCAGAACGGGTGGTCGGACGGCCAGCCGGTCCGACCACCTAGTCGGGTCCGATGCTCACGGGACCGCGCATCGGACCCGACTACATGTCAGGGAGAGGCGATTTGGTCCGATTTAATGGGCCGATTGGTCGCAATCGGCCGAAATCGGACCAAATCGCCTTGATGTATGCCCAGCTTAATTCTCTCTGCACATTTTACATCTGCCCAACTTGACCATGTCCTCTCACAGATTCGGGGGACTGACAAAGTTGTTGGTGCCCCTGACAGAAAGGTGTCTCTTTGGTTAAATCTATTATTTTTATATCTTATTACTGGGTGTTTCATCCATTTGAAGTTTATAAGGCCTCCCATGAAGTGTAATCAGGTATATTTTCTATTATATAGATAATGACTGTATGGTGTGAGGTTTGTAGTGAATTCAAGTCATCCCTAAAAATAATTAGGGAGAGATGCATTAAGCTAAAATGTGCTTCCATATCCGCAAGTCCATTTCAAAGAACAGCCCTTACTACAAATTTGAAAGATTGCAAATCCGAATCCCAGGATTTATAAAACGGTCCGGGATTGGCCTCCCTAATCCTGCCCTTAGTATTTATGTTTGTAGACACCTTGGGTAGTGGCCTTCTTATTCCTTTGCATGGAGAATCTTAATTGACAATTATGTGCCACAATACTAAAATGATGGAAGAAATTTTTATCTATTTAGAATAATTTGATACATTTATTTTCCACATTAGTATAACTGAATGCCAAAACTCGGCCTCTCATTTATACTGTAAATGTGTAAGCTGGTTAGCATAACTGCTTCATGCATGTGCATATCTGCAGAGGACAGCAGGTAAAGTCATATACTCAGGACCCCCGAGGCCAGATAATGTGTCCTATTGCTAGATAAGTGTCATAAGGTCTATTTTTAAAATATAAGGATTGCCTTAAGGGACATGATGTAACTAAATTATAAACATCCCACGTCACATGTAAAGCATTAACTGGAGCATCTGCTTTTAGTTTCTTTAGAAAATGAAACTCCTGCATTAAAACTGTGACCTGGAGATGAACACATTTATATAAGCAGCACATAATTACTGCTCAGGCATTGCAAGATTTAGATGTATATTATATGGGCTATTACAAGGAGCACATGACTCGCTGCCCTGTCGGTAAGCTTTTTCACCTTGCTGGGTGACTGTGTGGTATTTTGCTACATAGAAAATTGCTGCAGACATCCGTCTTCTCCCCCTGTGCATATTGTAACAAAACAGGCACCTTCCTATAGCACGGAATCGGATCAGGGTTCCTCATGAAAAATGGCTTCACATCACCCCAGAGTAATAATGATATGCTATACCAGAGTAGTAAATGCAGCTGACTGTACTTACTTTGCATAGACAAGTTTTTCACACTTAACAAATCTTCTAAAGTAAATACTTGTTGCTACTTAACGTTCTACACATAAACTTACAGAAAACATTCAAGACAGCTGGCTCGCAAACCAAGGGTCTGGAATTTTTTAAATATACACTAGTAAAAACTAGAAAGACACTGCTATAATATGTAAGTACATAAAAGAAAAATAAGACATGATTAAATAGATTAATTTAGCAAAAGCTAAAAACAAAAATGTTAGCCTCTTCTCCAGGCTTCTAAATCAGATCAATCAAATTTACACCTACAGTAGGATAAAAAAAAAAGAGGCTCGAAAAGAAGAAACCTTGTTGGCTTATTGCTTAGGCTTAACGAGCACATCAAAGGGGTTGGTAGCATTAGCTCTTTTCATCGTGTCAGGGTGCAAAGAGCAATTATGTGATGTACCTAACAGTAACTTCAAATTAGCAGTCAAGTTAGTCAAGATTGATGAAATATGACATTATTAGTTGTTCTTTGCACTATGATATTAAATAATATCATTTGTGCTCACTTGTTTCCCGCGTGACCTTATTGGAACAGCGGCAACCAGTGTCCACCAACTTGGGAGCAGTAGGATAGATTTTAAAGTGTTCTGTTGGCTACAGATATATGGACTGTACCATCTCTTTTTTAAAAATGACCCAACCTTTCCACTTTTATTTTGCTCTTAAAACACAAAGAATAAAAATAGACTTGCAGTACTTGCAGGCAATGTAAAACAAAAATCAGCGTGAAAAAGATGTATTGTATGTAGCCTGTTGAGCTGAAGGCATCTATGCTACCAGTTCTGTAAGGGTAACACATGGGCAGTTTTATAACAGGAGAACAGTAGTATATGGACTATGTTAATGACAATTGAATATATATAATTATATATAGTTGGCACTATGACTGCTTTTAAGAAGGACTGTGTTGCATTACATCCATTGCACCTTATATGCCTAAAATAAATGTTTCTTGATGTTACTGGCTTTTCAAATACGTATATTCCTGCTTTACAGCAAGTTGGGTGCTGGAAGAGCTTGTGCTACAGGAACCTAGTCCAGCATAAGTGCAGCCATCCGACAGGCCTGGGGAGGGAATAGGCCACCAGGACCACAGGACAGTTTGTGCCGCAAACATATATTTTAGTGCCCCTCATGTGGATGTTGTGGGTGGCGTATTAATTGATATATAGAAACAGGGACAGTGCGTGCCAGAAGCACACTGCAAAAATTTAGAGCATGGACATATAACAGTACCAATTCACATTACACTGCAGAGGAGTGCCACTTACACACACTGTGCAAGGTAGAGCCCCTTAGACACACTGCACCACTAATACGCACACTGTAATGCCCATTACACAGTGTGCCACATTGTAATGCCCATTAAACATTATATCCCACACCATAATGCCCATTACACATTATGCCACACACCGTGATGCCCATTACACATTATGCCACACACTGTAATGCCCAGTACACATTATTCCACACACCTCGATGCTCTTGACATGTTATAACACACACCATAATGCCCATTACATATTATGCCACATAAGTGCTGCTTACCTAAATTCTCATTGCTAGGGGTGTCTTGCTCAATGTCAGTGGTTACATGCTCGATGCCAGGGGCTTCCTACTCGATACCAGGAGGTTCATGCTTTATAGTAAGGGCTTCAGGCTCATTGCCATGGGGGATTACATGCTCATTGCCACGGAAGATTACATGCTTGTTGCCATGGAGGACTGAAATGTTCATTGCCACAGGGGAGTTAAATACTTGTTTCCAATGGGGAGTTAAATGCTTGTTGCCAAGGGAGAGTGAAATGCTCATTGCCACCGGCCAGGCAAAAAGCGGTGACAGCTGGGCAGCCCAGCAGTATTCAGAGCAGGTCCACGGCTATTTGATATCTCAAGGCTGCTCACAAGCCAGTTGGAGCTCACGGTCCGGCAGCTAATCAGGAGCCACCACTGTTCCGATTGGCTCATGAGTCGGCATGAGATTTCATATAGCCGCGGACCTGTTCGGAATACCGCCAAGCTGCCGATTGCTCTCTCTCTCTGCCTGGATGGTGGCTGTCCCCAACAGTACAGTAAGGCACCATAGTAATCAGGACACTGACAGCATTGGAGAAGACACTGTCAGTGCCCAGATTACTATGGTGCTTTACTCAAATGCATTCCCCATGTAACGGGCTAGCCGGCCGTCCTTGGTACTGTTGGACCAGATCTGTGCTCATCTCAGTGGGTTGTCAAAATCCCTGATACAGTATCCCCTCTTCCACCTAATTCATAATTGCTTCTCTGCTTACAGTATTTGCATTCCCCTGTGGAATCCAGATTTTTAACCTCTCTTCTGCCACGGTTTGCGGGTGCCATTATCCTTGTGATAGACCACACCAAGTTTTCAGCATGATTCATCCTGCAGCACCTGACAGATCTTTTTTTTTTTTTTTTTTGGGGGGGGGGGGGGGGGGGGGCAATTAATGGCTTTTGGGGGGGGGGGGGCAGTGTATTTGTTGGATAATTTCTTTGGGGGCTCAATGTGCTTTAGACTTTCCTTTTGGGGCCATTGTGCTATATTTGTTTTTTATTTGTGGGGCAAATGTGTTGTATTTGTTTCTCTGGTGGCCAATGTGCTTTATTTTGAGCTGTGAGGCTAATGAGTTTTTTGTGGTGGGGAACAGGCCCACACATTCTCTGGGTTACACCTCTATATATACATAAAATAGTTTGTGTCTGGACAGTGTTCATAATAAATAAGTTGCATTTTACAAAAATACAACTAAGTACTACTAATAGTCAATTAACAAAATATATTTGTAGTGTTAGAAAAGCCATAAAATCATACTCATAAATAGCCACGAAAAATGTATGGTTGCAATATATGGCATTAGGAATTGCTAATTTGAATGGCCACCAATGATTAAAAAAAAGCACCAAAAACAACATTGGCTGTGGAATGTTTAAATGCAGCATCGTCTGGATTCAGCAGCTGGCAGATCAGAGATATAATTTGCCAATGTAAATTAGGTGTATGGATGCATCCTCATGCAAAAAGACTTGTGTCGTACAATTTATTTATAGGATTTGTAAACACATTTAAGGTTGGATGCATTCACCGTATAGCAGAGAGAATTAGAGCATTTTTGTTTGTGCAAAACAACTTATTTTGCCCATGCCCTCAGAGAGGGTGAGAACCAGGAATCACTCTACAGTATAAAGTTTAATGAGAGGCCTTATGGAATTTTCAACTTCACTTTATGTAGGAAAATACATTTCTATATACATTTCAACCAATGTAAATAAAAGCGACACATTGGTATGGTGAAATGTAATTGTCAGGCTCGGTGTGCCTTGTGGATCCGTCTGAAGCCTGGAGGATTGGGTGTCCTGATCTGGAGGAGATTGCAGGATAGCAGGCCGTATGTAAGTCTTTTTCATAGGAAAAGTACCTTGGAATAGGAACAGCCTTGGAAAGCCACGTGGATACCGGGAGACGACCGGAAGGCCGGTCTGAGCTTGAAGAATAAGAGAATGACGAAAGTCCGGTAGACTTGCCAGATGACTGGGCCGGACTTGAAGAAGAAGACAATGAAGAATTATCCGGTAGACTTAGCCAGATGACTGGGTCGGACTTGAAGAAGAAAACAATGAAGAATTATCCGGTAGACTTAGCCAGATGACTGGGCCGGACTTGAAGAAGAAGACAATGAATAATTATGTTGTAACTGATGCTGAACACAGGTGACCGGTACTGGCTGCAGGTAACAGTAAACGAATGCAGGTGACAGGTACTGGGTACAGGTGCTGGACGTAGGTAACAGATACGGGATACAGGTAACAGGTGCTGGACTCAGGGTACATGTACTGGATACGGGCAACAGGTGCTGGACTCAGGTAACAGGTGCTGGACACAGGTACAGGTGCTGGATGCAGGTAACGGGTACTGGATACAGGCAACAGGTGCTGGATACAGGCAACAGGTGCTGGACTCAGGTAACAGGTGCTGGGCGCAGGTAACAGGAACTGGATACAGCATAAGCTGGAGCACAGGTTGAAGCTTCCTCCCTAAGGATTGACATCAAAGCACTGGTGTCTGTATGCCCCAGGAGGATCGGCTTTATCCCCCTGGGATGACCCTGATTGGCGGAATGCAGCTAGAGCTTTTGGCCGGCTATGACTGGAAGCTACTCCTGTTCCCCCGCCAGGAGTGCACGCCAGAGGCCCCAGGCGGAAGATGGACGCGGACGGCGTTACTGAGCAGCCATGCTCCCCCAGCCTGCAACCGGACAGATGGCCAGCAAGCCCCACCGCCGGAGACACACGGGTAAGTGGCGCAGCCCAGCACCGGCCGTGACAGTTATAGGGTGAGAGAATCAGAAAGTAAGTGGTTTCGTACAAAATTTCAATTTTTTAAGCTGCAATCATTTACACTGAAAAATCAAACTGGTTTTGCAGTGTAAATGATTGCCGCTTTAAAAAAAACTGGAGATTTCAAATCCCTCACTTCTGATTCTCTCACCCTATTACATTTCATCTCAATGTCCCCTCATATCTTAAGTCACAACTCCGACTAAACAAGCAGCATTTTAAGGTTCCCAGATGGGTAATGGACAATACCTAGTTTGACATTCCAAGGGTCGGCATACATATGATCTGAAAAATGTTGACATGGCTATGGTCAACACAAGAGAAGGTTGCCATGAGTTTTTGGCAATATTTTTTTATTTTTGTACTTTTTCATCCTCTACCATTCACATAGACTCTGAATGGGAATGGTAATTGACTTGAAGCATGTGGTGCAGTGTGCAGAAAGCCCATGTATCCAGTAGCCTCAATTTGTGTATTTAAATACATACCATTATGGGCCTGCGAACTAAAATGCACACTGTAGTGGAAAATTCTGGGTAATTTAGGGGAGATGTAGTTTGTTGTTGCTGGTGTTCTAACACCATTACAGGAGTAGGGCTGCCATCAGAAATTGTGGGGGCCATCAGTGACAAAATAGGCAACCCCCCCCCCCCATGTTATACATATTATTAATTTTATATACTAGCAAATATTATTAATATTAGATACAGCCTGCCTGAGCCTGTCCACAAAAAAAAACAGCCATTATTTTTAGAGCCTATTTAGAGAACCAGCCCCGGACCCCTCCCACTGATAAAATATTAACTTATAAAATTACCTCCCAAGCTTTCTTAATAAATTTGCCATTGCTGCAGTCTCCTCTCCTCATGATGCACACCTCAGGCTGGCTGCTCCTTTGCCCGGTTCATTGGCGCGGCATGACTGTGTCATATGTGGGGGCTTTCTGTGTGTCCTGTGGTGGCATATGAAGGGAAGGAGGCTCTTGGGCTGGCAAGCAGTATGCGGCACTGAATACTAGTGAAGGAGGAGTCTCCGGGGCTAGCTGAGGGGCGAACAGTGTGCGGCAGGCTGCAAGCTACTTGCCACCTGTCCCGGGTGGCAGGACCCGGAACAGCTGTCCGCAAAGAACCAACCTGATGGCAGCCCTGTACAGCAGCACATACCTGGCATCACCTTTAACTGAATTGACAATTTGGGTGAAATTTACTAAGATGTGAAATATACTTTACAGGTCATGTTGCTATGGACAACCAATCACATCCTGTCTACTATCTTCTATCTAGAGGGTGGTAAATAAATAAGAAGCACTTTGGGGGCGTGGCCTAGCGGAGCAAGGAGCAGGACACACTTTGGGAGAGCTCCTGCTATTGCCCACATAAATACCCTTTTTATAGCCCCTGGGACGCGGACTCTGCCCCTACACAAGCCCATTAGACCCACAGGCACTGTCCGGAGCAAGGCTGAGCGCGCTGCAGAGCCGGGGGAAGGAGAAATCCAACCCTGCAGGTTGCGGCCCTCACCTTGCCTGAAGCCGCGGCCTCGAGTAGACGCCGGTACCCAGCTGCTGAGCTCCACGACGCATCGCGCCGATTAACGGGCTCCGGAGGCGGCGTTTCGCACAGCCCTTGTGGCTGGAGGTAAGGGGGGGATGCCCCTACCTCTCCTAGTGCCCCTGGTATCTCTGGGCAGCTTCCCTGGCTGCAATTAGGAGGAGGGAGTCAGACGTCCTCCTCTGACTCCAGCAGCGGCGGCCATCTTTGATTCTAAGCCCGGCTGCAGCTGTGAATAAGAGACTTTAACAGCTCTCCCTGCCTGCAGATATTGAGAAACGGGGAGGTGGGCCTCACCCCCAACCCCTAGAATACCTACCCCACATCTGAGGACTGTGGGTGGCAGAGCAGGGAGCTCTGGGACTACCATATCAGCCCATACAACAGCCCATACACACACTGCACTGGAGGTGGTTGCTGCACCCCAGCTCATATGTCCTCCCCTGCACAGCATTTAACAGGTGGAATAGCCCTCATACAGAACCCATGAAGGCTCACCCCTCACACTGAGCTACCCTCTCCACCCTGCTCACACCTGGGTTTTTAAGAAGAATTAAACTTGACTGACCCTGCCCGAAGATATGGGTAGCTAAGCTCTCCGCTCTTAAGCCCTCATACGTTTCTGGACCCCAGCGTCATATATACAGTGTACCATATACCTGCATCATGCCTGCCAAACGCACGAAGATGAGTAAACCTGTCTCTCAGGTACCTTTTTTTAAACCATCACCCAAGGGGACTGGTAGCAACCCAGTGGCATCGACCTCGGCCACTTCTAATCCCCCCCCCCTCTCCGGCTACCCCGACCCCCCCTTCAACCACAGCTGGGGACCAGCTGGTCCGTACAGAGATTGCAGATGATGCTGCCTTGACAGTTGGCACCTTAAAGCTATTACTCACCCAAATGAAGGATGATGTCACCGCTGAGATTCGCACGTCACTCCAGTCATGTCAGCGTTCCATTGATGACCTGGGCGAACGTACTGACGCTCTTGAAAATAAGATGGGCGAACTTGTAGGATCCCATAATGTCCTGATAGATTCTCATGCAACGTTGGAGGAAGAGGTTAATGCCCTACGGGACAAACTGGCCGATATGGAGGATAGGTCGCGCAGAAATAACCTCAAGATCCGGGGCATACCTGATACCATCTCTAATAGCAGCCTCCATGACTTTGTCCTAGACATCTTCAAGAAACTACTACCTTCAGCTTCGCCTGCTGACCTCCTACTGGACAGGATCCACAGACTGCCCAAGGCTAGAAATGCCCCTGATGGGGTCCCGAAAGACGACCTTATGAGAGTCCACTTTTTCCACATCAAGGAAGCTCTTTTGAAAGCCGCCAGGCCTCAATCAGAGACCGCTGCTGCTCTTAGCCCTTACCAGCTGTTTGGCGATCTATCTAGAGAGACTCTTGCAAAAAGACGTGCCTTGCAACCGATCACATCGGCCTTAAGGAAGGCGAACATCCTCTACCGCTGGGGCTTCCCGACCCGTTTACTTATCCAACGTGAGGGCTCTACTGTTTCTGTCTCCTCAAATGAGGAGGGGATGAAACTACTGTCCAGATGGAGCCTGGTAGACCCATCCCCAGGTGCTTCCCCTGCCCGTCGACTCCAGCAGGACTGGTCGGCGGCTGAATAGCACCCACTACATTTGAAGCTCAGGTTCTATCTGACATATTAGCATCTCTACAGTTTTTTGATGCACGAACATTATTGCCGCATCAGTGACTGCATATGTTAGCAGACAGAGGAAACTCAGACCCCATTTGCTATTTTAAGCTGTTTACAAGCGTAAGCTGCTCGAACAGCAATACTGCCTTATTTCCTTTGTGTTGTTGAAGGTTTATGACTACTAGGCTTAACGCCTCTCAATGTTCCTCTGTCAGTAGCCCCTTTTTTTTTTTTCTCTTTTTTCAAGTTTAATAAGCTACTCACAGGTTTAGGTTGCATGAACATTATTGCTGCCTCATTCCCTAAGTCCGTCTGTGGACCTATGAAGCTCAGGTACCATTGGCTACATTAAGCTGCCTACATGTTTTTCCATTTTTCATTGTACAACTACTAATGCTGCTTCTCCCTATATACTGTATGTTTGCAGGTCACTCTTGATGGGCTAGATATGTCTTGTTTCCCCTTTCCTTTTAGTACTTAGGATCTTCCCCTTCAAAATTATTTTCAATATTTTAATTCTCGGCTCGGTAGCTACCTCATGCATGGGCTATGTAGTCTGAGCTAAACCCTTTCGGGCACGTACCTCTTTCTAGTATTACCACTATAGTTAGGCTACCTATAAAACCTGCTATCCGGAGTATCTTCCCTAAGACGACCGAGTAGCTCTGGCCCTGCTACATTTATTTTATCTGCCGTTAAGATAAGATAGCACTTATATAACAGTTTGGTTCTATTATGGTGTATTAATGTGTGAAGTTATAGTTACACTCAGGTGGGGCGGGGTGGACAGCCACTACCCCCCTAACATTCTGGCTGAGGCACCCTTAGTTTGGTTCCTCACTACGGCTCTACTTAGAGTCGCCTCTCTTATTTTCTACCTCCTTTGCTCTCTCTTTCTCTCCCTGTCCTTCCCTTATGTGTCTTACCTTCCCTCCCATTATTACCAGTATGAATATGTATATATTGTTCTATTGTGCGGAGTTCCACACAGCGCCAATTATTCACTTACTTTGTATTTAGAAAATGGTTAATATTCTCTCCATGAATGCAAAAGGGCTCAATTCACCCCAGAAAAGGAAATTGGCACTAACCTCCTTCCATAAGCGGAAAGCCCACATAGTAGCAGTCCAAGAAACGCATTTCAGCAAGTCAGCCCCCCCTAGATTCTGTGATAATAGATACCCACATTGTTTTACAGCAAACGGGCCTCTCAAGAAAGCAGGAGTAGCGATATTGATATCTGCTGACTGCCCCTTTGTTGTTGCAGGGCAGCACGCTGACCCTGAAGGGAGATTCCTGATACTAGTGGGGCAGATGGATGGAGTTGACACTACCCTGGTTACCTGTTACGCCCCAAACACCAAACAAGTCCCTTTCTGTAGGAAACTTTTCTCAGTAATACAGAAATATGCTAAGGGAGCCCTCCTGGTTTTAGGTGATTTCAACATAGTCCCAGACTCAGTTATGGATAAGTCTCACCCCACTAAACAAAGAGTCCCACATCTCCCAGATCTCTCCCGCAAATTCACCCAGATTATTAACGAGTTCGACCTCCACGATGCCTGGCGAGCTAGGCACCCTGGAGTTCGTGACTATACTTTCTTCTCGCATCCTCACCAGACGTACTCAAGGATAGATTTAGCTCTCACCGACAAATGGACCTTAGCTTCCCTACGCAAAGTGGACATTCTGCCTATAACATGGTCAGACCACTCCCCGTTGCTCTTAGTGTGGGATCAGGGGTCTTTTAGAACACCTCCAGGCCCCTGGAGATTAGGGAGTTCAGCCCTATCTCATTTAGAATCAAAGCAGGCCATTCAGGACTCTCTAGCCCTATATATTTCCACTAACAATCCAGAAGACACGGGAGTATTTACCCATTGGTGCGCCTTAAAAGCTGTAGTTAGAGGCTCCGCATTACAGGCGGCGGCCAGACTGAAGAGGGCAAATACTAAAGACCTCATAGCTGCTGAGGAAGAACTCGCTAGATTAGAAGTGGCCCACAAGGCTAATCCCTCTGATAGGACCCTATATAAGACACTAGCTCAGGCTAGGGATAAGGTAAACTCATCTTCCTTTCGGGAAATACAAAGAAATATTGCTAGATTGAATCAGCGATTTTACGTTTTTGGTAATAAAGCAGGTCGCCTCTTGGCGAGGAAATTGAGGGGCAAAAGGGCTAAAGCCAAAGTTAATCTCTTAATCAACTCTAATGGTACTAGAGTAGCTGACCCCTTCCAGATTGCAGACACCTTTGCGGAATATTATTCGAGGTTATATAACCTCAACACAGATCCTCTCACCCCCCAACCCTCAAAAGTGGGCATTGAGGCTTTCCTAAACAGTATCAGCTTACCCGCTTTGGCCCCCGAGGTTTGCCAGTCTTTGTGCACCCCATGGTCGATTTCCGAAGTTGAGACCGCTATCGATAGCCTACCAAACAACAAGGCCCCAGGCCCCGATGGCTTCTCCTCCAACTTCTTTAAATGCTTTAAATCGGAATTAGGCCCGCTATTAACAACGCTCTTTAATTAAGCCTCTTCGACTAAAAGCTTCCCAAAAGAAATGCTCGAGGCAAGAATTGTCACTATCCCCAAGCCTGGTAAGCCCCCTACTTCGGTTCAAAATTTCCGACCTATTGCCTTACTGAACACAGACCTGAAACTCTTCGCTAAGTTGATAGCCAACAGACTGGCACCTTTACTCCCCTCACTGGTTGCGGCAGACCAAGTGGGGTTCGTGCCAAGTAGACAGGCCCCGGACAATACACGAAGGGTATTGGGCATTATGGAGGTATGTAACCGTAGTGGGACCCCCTTGCTGCTCCTTTCATTAGACGCTGAGAAAGCGTTTGACCGGCTACACTGGGGGTACCTGCGGGAGGTCCTATCGAAATTCGGTTTCGAAGGCAGAATTTTAGACTCCATTTTTGCCTTATATTCTTGTCCTTCCGCAAAGGTGTATGTAAATGGCTGCCTCTCTTCCAGCTTTGCAATTACCAATGGCACTAGACAGGGATGCCCCTTATCCCCGCTAATATTTGTTTTGGCTATGGAACCACTTGCTGAAAAAATCAGATCAGTTAGACAAATTAAAGGACCATACATTGGTGAGATGCCGCACAAAATTTGTTTGTTTGCGGATGATGTACTCCTGTATCTTCTGGAGCCTGAGAACTCACTCCCCGCATTACATGGGGTTCTAGAGGAATATACTTCCGTCTCTTACTATAAACTAAACACCTCTAAGACGGAGGCCCTCCCATTAAACATCCCAATTGAAGAGGTAGTACGTCTCAAAGACCGATACAGATATGCATGGCAATCTAGATCAATTAAATATCTGGGAGTGAATGTAGCAAGAGACGAACACCTGTTTGAATGTAACTTTATGCCGCTTATTAAATCTTTTGAAACTTTGATAAAGGAATGGTCCATACACGAAATATCTTGGTTGGGTAGATTGGCAGCCTCTAAAATGATACTTCTTCCCAAACTAATTTATCTGTTCCGGGCAATACCCAGACGCCCCCCAAGACCCTTAATCTGCAAAATAAACTCTTTGTTCTCAAAATACATATGGAAAGGGTCTAAGCCCAGATTGTCCAGGGCAATCATGGCCCTACCAAAGTGTATGGGGGGTCTGGGTTACCCCGACATTGATAAATACCATATGGCCTGCCTGCTTAGCCAGTCCAGAGACCGGTTTGAACCTAAGTTCCTGAAACCATGGGTAGTTCTGGAGCGCTCCCTCTCCCCGATAATCCCAATTACGGATATATTATGGCTCCCTTATCGAGCTATTCCAGGTGGGCATGGACTGGGTACAGCCATTAAGGCAACTCTAGAAGTATGGGGAAGGGCGACCGCAGACAACAAAGACGTTGCCCTGCCGAGTGCAGATTTTTCACTTAAATCTATCTCTAGGCTTATTCCGAATCTAAACCTAGACTCATGGGTGGCGGCAGGTATTACCTCTCTTGGCCAGATGGTGCAGGGGGGAACCCTCCATCAATTTTCTTCATTACAGGAGAAATTTGGCCTATCTAAAAATGACTTTTACAAGTACCTACAAATCCGACACTGGCTCTCTGCTACTCATAAAGACCCCGCTGTAGTTATTCCCATTCCTAAATTATTACTCTCCAAACTGTCACCCCAGGCGCATAAAGGAGGCATCTCTAGGTGGTACGACTACCTGATAACTAACTCTAAGCAGGGCAAACTACCTGCCCAGTCCAAATGGGAACTTGATCTGAATATCACCTTTAGCGAGGAGGTATGGGACTCTATTATATACTCAGGATTTAAGATGTCTAAATGTATACAACATGCTGAAATGTTTTATAAACTTTGCCATAGGACATATTTCACCCCTACGAGACTACACGCTACTGTATATGGCCAACTGTATCTAACTTATGCTGGAGAAACTGCGGTTCAGTGGGCTCTATATGTCACATTTTCTGGGACTGTCCAGTTATCCGCCCAATGTGGACGGAGATTTTCACCCTTGTTAGTGAGGTTCTTAGAATAACTGTCCAGCCTAACCCGGTATTAGCATTATTACACCATACTGATCAGCTGAAAGGTGGAGACCTGTACATTCTGAGACATATTTTAATATCAACTAAAGCAGCCATCGGCCAGTTTTGGAAAACCACAGAGATACCTTCAGTCGGCCAGGTTGCTAACAAGGTTCATAATCATTTCCTCTTTGAGACCGCGAATGTTAAATACTCCTCTGAGGCCTCATCGATACACTTTAAGTGGTTCAAATGGTGTGAGTTTAGGGAGTCCCATAACCTCTCTCTGTCTAATGAAAGTTCGTGGGGAACTTTGGCCCTTAATTCCCCCCCACACACACCTGACGTATAATGAGAAACCCTTTCTACCTACTCTCTGGATGAGCTCTGTGCTTGATCTCCACATATGGAATAATGATCTATAAGATTTCACATGTACCCCCCCCCCCCCCCCCTATGTGTTTGTCCTCCCTCTCCTCTCATTCTCTTTCCTTTGCTCTTTTTTAACTTTTAACTTTATATGTTTGTCTCCCTCTTGGTTTGTAATACCCCTAACACTTATTGTTTTATAATATAGGTCTCCATTCTCAGATTGGTAGTTGATAATAGTACCACTTGTTCTGTTGGAAGTGTACAATATGATACCTAAATATACGGTCTGTATTTGTATAATGTTCCTTCCTTGGAGATCTAATAAAAATTTATTATTCAAAAAAAAAAATAAGAAGCACTTTAGCTTCTGATTGGTTGCCCATAGCAACATGACCTGTGAAGTGTATTTCACATCTTAGTAAATTTCACCCTTTGTGTCTTGCAGATTTACAGTAGTGCCCAAACTCCCAGAATAATAGTACATTGTGTTCTTGGTACCTCTTCTCAAATCTAAGATGTAGTGTTCATCTATAATACCCCTTTCACATGGCACAAATAATCCAGGTCAATCCTGGTTGTTTCCCAGTCAACCTGGGTCGGCGTGCAGTGCAAAAGGGTCATTTTGAATATCCCGGGTCAAGCAACCCGGCAATCCAACCCGGGATAAAAGAAGTGGTATTCCCGAGTCGGATCTGGGTTGCTGGGCAGTGTGAATGTTTAACCCTGGTGGAGCTATTCGGATCCCTTTCACTTCTATGGAGGAGGCAGCAGCATTGCTGCCTCCTCCCTTGTCTGAGGCGCCACAGCTCTGCCCCGCCCCTTGGATTACACCAGCGACCCCGCAATAAGCCGGGTCTTTGTGAGAAGGTAAACACTGGGTTGCTCCTGGGACAGATCCGTGTCCAAATCCCAGACGAGACCCGGCATTTGCAATGTGAAAGGGGTATTAATGACAGACACAGAGGTGTATTTATACAGGCAGAAATTTCTGCTTGCACGGATGTTTTACAGACATTCCTAAACAACCTGTAAAACAGTCATGCCACAATCATAAAATATGTCTGCTGTAATTTGCTCTGCATTCATAAGATTGAATATCAGTTACCTGCCTTCACAGGAGAACTAGTTTCAAATGTTAAAATCCTAAATGACTTCAAAATAAGTGTTTTTCCTGTATATTGTTCATTTTGTTATGTGGGAATATATTCCCTGGCTTAGAAGACGGTAGTTGATTTCTATTAAACATTAATTCCCGTCAGACCTAATCTATAAAATAAATAACTTGACAAAAAGGCCATAAATAATGCTTTATCATCAATAGAAAATAAGTGTGCTCAGCTTTGGAAGAAACAAATATGTATGCAATTTTTTTACAAAATAAGAGAGCGCTTCATTTTTAGAACGGCGCGTGAAATGTATGATACTATAGTGCTATAAAATCACAGCTGTCGGCCTTATCTGACTACTCTTCAGTTAGAGACTATTCTAGTGACCCTTTATGCAATAGAGTACAATACAATACAATAAAGATAAAAAACAGACTTATTGGCCAACATAAATACCATCATCAACGTCATCATCATCATCATCATCAATGTGATGCTGTAATGTATGCTTATATTTACAAATACCCAGATACCTGACTACCCCAAATAACTGCTTAGAGCTCACCTCAGACCAATTTGGATCATGATCAGTCTTTCCATAACGCAGTGTTTATCTGCCTGTTAAAACTAGGTATGTGCACCGGGCACTTTTCGTGTAGCGTGAAACATGTTTTCGGTCTCTATCTCGGGCAGTGTTTTGGATCTGGATCTGTTCCAAAACATCACCATTTTCATGTTTTGTGTTTTGTGTATTGTGTTTAGGGTTCTGATTTTTTTTTTTTTTTAAACTGCTTAAATTGCAGAATTTTGGGGGGGTTTTGCTCCTACACTATTATTAACTTCAATATCATTCATTTCCACTCATTTCCAGTCTATTCTGAACACCTCACACCTCACAATATTGTTTTTAGGGCAAAAGGTTGCACCGAGGTAGCTGGATAACTATGCTAAGCCACACAAGTGTGCGGCACAAACACGTGGCTCATCTAGTAGTAGCACTGCAGCGGCAGACAGGATGGCAGTTTGAAAAACTAGGCCCCAAAAAGCACATAATGGCAAAAAAAAAGGTGTAAGATGGAATTGTCCTTGGGCCCTCCCACCCACCCTTATGTTGCGTAAATAGGACATAGACACTTTAAAAAAAAACAATCATTTCAGCGACAGGGTGATTGGTTTGTTTGGGCCCCACAAGAAAAGAAGCAGTCACCTCTCCCTGCACAAACTGTCTCTATAGAGGCAAGATGTCATCCTCATCCTTATCGAATTCATTTTGATGAACATCATCTTCTCCACATTTTGCGGAAGCAACCTTCTACGCTGCTCACTGACCAGGATCCCCGCTGCACTAACATTTTTATGTATTTATTTATTATTCTGGAGACATTGTAATTACAATCACATGCACAATTGACTTAATAAAGAGTATATTTTAGTACCAGCAAATCTATTGTTAATTACTCAATCCATGCTAGCACTTGATCAGACTTTTCCCTTTTCAAGCCTGAGTACTTGCCTCTAATAAAGAGAATGCTTCCTATCTGTTGCTAATCTTATTACTAAATCAATGTAACCACAGAGCAGTATATGCCAAGCTCTCACCAACACAGCACAGCCATGTGGAGCAGACTGTAGCTGCCGATGCCCTTTCTCCCGGACACCAGATTCTCCAAAAACAAGACCAAAAAGAATAGCTTAATTACAGCTTAATTGCCAAAATAAAATAAAAACTAACACTGACAAAATACAGATGCAAAGAATGAAAGAGCTATGTTTCTCTATTAACATCAATGACTTTCTAATATTTAGGTTTGCTAAATGTTTCTCCATAAAAAGTAATGAGTTTCATCATGCTGGAGTAGACAAACTTATTTCAGGGATCAGTGGAGTCTATGTGGTTTAAATGGCCAGATACAAAGCAGATAGCAGATAAACATCATTAATAAGAGGATGAACAGATTTGAAGAGAGAAGAGACCCCATTGGCAACTTGTATCAGCATCCCAAATCCGGATAATTTATTTGGTGGATATTATTGTTGCCAAAACATTATACATTATCATTGCCAAAACATTCAGTATGATTTGTATTTGTATAGGCGCCAATCAACAGAACAATGTCCTATCACACCCTTTTTTCCTGGTACAACTGGAAGAATGTATTGTACATATATATATATATATATATATATATATATTGGTTATTGGTCCTGAGGAAGAAGCGCGGAATAAAGCTTCGAAACGTTGACCTTATCAAGGGGGTCTGTGATTTATTTCTTGCTGATCGAGTGCCACCTCTACGCTGTCTCTATAATTGAGCTGCATGGTGCGGGTTGTGGTGGGCACCGAACTATTACCTATTTGAGGAGTGCTACTCCAGACTGGATAATATATATATATATATATATATATATATATATATATATATATATATATATATATATATATACAATCCATGGAGGACCGGCACTCCCTCTGCTTGAATAAGCTTACGCTGGTGCCTTCACAGCTCGTGGTTGAGCATGTCATAGAAGTAGCGGGTGGTGCGGCACTCAGCTCTGTCAACATGCAAAAAAGACGACAGGACACTGTCGGTGTGTCAACGTTTCAGTGCTTTAATCGGCACTATCCTGATGATAGTGCCGATTAAAGCACTGAAACGTTGACACACCGACAGTGTCCTGTCGTCTTTTTTGCATGTTGACAGAGCTGAGTGCCGCACCACCCGCTACTTCTATATATATATATATATATATATATATATATATATATATATATATATATATATATAGTTCACGATAAGCAGGCACACTCCCTCACATTAACAACTGCCGCGGTGCAAGTCATAAAACATATATATATCGAAAGCGCTGCACCCATCGGACTTCACACAGCTCTCAATTACAGACTCATAGTCAGCTGTAGTTCAGCAACGTTTCGGGATTTTATTATCCCGTCCTCAGGCTGTTAAACAAACAAACTCCATGACATACAGTGCTCACTGAAATACCTGCAGGGCTCTGCCGCCCACGCCCAGCTCCCGCCTTCCGCCCCTCCATGCATGCACAGGATTGCCTCTCCTCTCTGCACCTCCCGGCTTCAGGTGTGACGTCAGGCTGAGCCAGCGTCTGCAGCAGATTCCTGTTACAAAAAATGTGAAACAAATTAACAACATCAAAAAACGTATAAGAAAAACATAACAAAAGTTAAAAAAGCAGCATAATCATCAGCGTACATATATCCAATCATCTATTCATATATGGTCTTACTTACAGAAATATGTTATAGTTTAGATGATCATTTAACCCTTTTGGTTTTACTGTGTCAAGTGTATGAATCCACTTGGCTTCACATCTCAATAATTTGAGATGTCTGTCACCACCCCTGCCATCATCTGGAATATGGTCAATGATCATATGGCGGAAATTGGCTAGATTGTGCCTAGCTTCAAGAAAATGTTTGGCAATGGGCTGATCTGCTGTCTTGCCATTCACATTTTTTGTAACAGGAATCTGCTGCAGACGCTGGCTCAGCCTGACGTCACACCTGAAGCCGGGAGGTGCAGAGAGGAGAGGCAATCCCGTGCATGCATGGAGGGGCGGAAGGCGGGAGCCGGGCGTGGGCGGCAGAGCCCTGCAGGTATTTCAGTGAGCACTGTATGTCATGGAGTTTGTTTGTTTAACAGCCTGAGGACGGGATAATAAAATCCCGAAACGTTGCTGAACTACAGCTGACTATGGGGCCTTATTCTGGTTGGAGCGGCCGGGCCGTACGCGCACGTCCCGGGGTTTTTAATGATCTGCGCATGCGTACATTCGCTAATGCGCAGGCGCGAACACTCCACAACGCTTACGGACGGGTCTCTACGTGCGAAAAAACCTGTACGCGAGTGTACGGGCATTGGGGGCGGCATAGGGGCGTGATGAGGGGAGCGGCCGAAATAATGAGGGAAAATGGGCGTAAATATGGGCGTGCACGGGGTGTGCACCAAAAATGAGCGGTGCTACTACCGCACGATCGACTAAAGCACCGTTCATTTCGGACACAAAACAGGCGGCCGCCAACCGCCATCTCAAACCACCCCTACAGATGCCGCATGCCAGCGTGCGCCTGGGTTAGCTAATTTACGCGGATTACTACCAAACACATACACCTGAATGTAATAAGCAATACTGCAGTCTATTAAGTCCAAACCATGATTTCACTACCTGCAAGCCACACACATCACTCTAACACATTGGAAGGTTATCTTTCTATACTTCTCTACATTTAAAGGTTTGTTTAATTTAAGGTAAGAATCTTTGTAAGACCTGCTTATATATGCAAAGGTAGGTATTTGTTAAACAGTTATACACATTCACTACGTGCTTTCATAGACTTTACACAGTAGCACACTCAATCGACACAAGTCGACATGTGTCAACGTGTTCACTCTAATACAAACATAGGTTTTGTATTTATGATACAATAACATAAACCACATCTAACACCTACAAAGGATGTTTCAGCAATGTTTTAATCCCATGGCCACTATTTTGCACATTAATTAAATCAATCAATTAATTAATTTTCATAATTATAGTTGAAAGGGAAGATATGCTGGTCCCTATGTGAAGGGTATGTCAGCGTACACGGACGTACGCTCACTCTCACGAGCGGTGCCATAAGCTGACTTTTCTATTGAAAACAATAGGGACCCGTCCGTGCAAGCTGGCGTACGCTCAGATAGCCGCAAGAAGTCGGTGGGAAGACGGCCGAGAGACGTCCGTAAACGGTGGTGTACGCTCAATTGTACGCCAGTTGTCGGAGTGTAAGGGCTGGCCCGTCCGTGTACGTTGGCGTACGCTCAATTGTACGCCACTCCCCTTTGCCGATATTTCTGGCCGTACGTATGCGGCTGAGTTGTGGGTGGACTTAACCCCAACGGCCGCGTACGGATAGCGTACGTTGTTTTGGTACGTACGCACGTTTGGCCGCACCGATCAGAATAAGCTCCTATGAGTCTGTAATTGAGAGCTGTGTGAAGTCCGATGGGTGCAGCGCTTTCGATATATATATATATATATATATATATATATATATATATATATATATATATATATATATATATATATAACCTTGACCAATAGAAAAGGCACTCCAGACGTTTTTTCTAAAACAAAGCTGTTTACTCCAGCGTGGATATCACCACACACAAGCGACAGTGTTACACTGTCGCTTGTGTGTGGTGATATCCACGCTGGAGTAAACAGCTTTGTTTTGGAAAAAACGTCTGGAGTGCCTTTTCTATTGGTCAAGGTTGTATGGATTATCTAAAGTGCACCCAGCCCAGCTGATTAGTGACGACGGAGTGCTGGCATATTGTGAACTGTATATATATATATATATATATATATATATATATATATATATATATATTTAAAACGTTGATTTGAATTCTGAGCTTTTTCTTAATTTATGAGAGCCGGGATTGCCGCACATCTCTTTCTGCATAATTGTGTGTGTGTGTGTGTGTGTGTGTGTGTGTGTGTATATATATATATATATATATATATATATACACACACACACACACACACACACACACACACAAAATTATGCAAAAAGAGATATGTGGTACTCCCAGCTCTCATAAATAAAGAAAAAACTCCATGTTCATACAGTATTAACGTTTTATTCTACTGAAATGGCATCAGGATGTACAGTAGCATACAAAGCCAAATCAATTCACCTTATATCCTAACCTCACATGAGCTGTGCCCTGCTGGTACTGTGTCCTAGAAGTGGGCATAAACCTCTGATGTCATCGCACTGCTGCGTGATGCCTGCTAGACCCGTCACCATAACAACCTGTCAAGTGTACACATTAAGCCAGTACATCATCGGCACAATCTGTCAACTACAAAAAATAAAAAAAAATACATTAATCAGAAGTTGCACAACATACTACTACTATATATAATACAAGTATGACTGATAGTAATTAGTTTAGTTATAAAAAACACACATATATATATATATATATATATATATATATATATATATATATATATATATATATATATATAAATGCAGATCAATAAAGAAGTACATATAACCCAAATAGACATATATAGATTACAATAAATCAATAAAATTAGTATAAATTGACAGTCATTAACGATAGATCAAAGTGGAACGTTGCATCATGTCATTTAACCCATGTAGGTAAATAGTGGACAATCAATTGATCCACAGCACTTCTCTTCTAAGCAGAGCCCTTCCCCTATCCACACCTCTTTTCAAAGGGGAATTTGGTTGGTCATTCGGTATCTCAAGCTAGATAAATTGTGTTTGGTCTCAATAAAGTGCTGTGTGATTGGTCAATGGATCCACTATTTAAAGTGGTCCAGATGAGGACCGGTGGGCAGGCATCCTCTGTCTTTAAATTTTCTCTGGGTCTTCCCTACCTATAAGAGACCACTGGGACACACAATTTAATATATAGCAAAGGTGCTTTTACATGTTAAATGATGTATAATTTTGTACTTTATCCAGTGGCGGTCCTACCTTCTTGGGGGAGAGGGGCTGCCTCTGGCCGCGGGGGTACAGCGATACAGGCACCCCCTGCCGCCGCCGCTCTCCTCCCTCCTCGCGGTCCCCGGCACCTGTCCTGCTTCGGCAACAGCCCATAAAAGGAATCTTGGTCCCGGCGCCTGTACAATATAAATGACAAGCACCGGGAACAGCGCGTGCGCAGTACAAATATAGGTACTGCACATGTTCAATTGCCGTTTTTGCACGGCAGCCGGCAGCAAGGCATCCTGGATGGAGCAAACATCTCCCAATGGGACTGCCTTGGTGACTGGCAGGTCGGACTTCCACTAGGAAGTCACTGCCAGTCACAGTGAAGCCAGTGCAGTCTCACAGATTGCATCTGGCCTTTACTACAGTGGCGGATTTTACCTGGGGGGATTGCAGCCCATAGGTAAAAACCGCCACTGACTTCATCCCTAAGTGGGGATGTGCAAACATGTCTCCCACTATTAGATAATTACAAGTGGTACACAAGGACATAAAAAACACCATATTTTTTCCACATAAAAAAAAATTGAGAGCTCTAAATCCATTCCAGTAATATCTGTTTTTATTAAGATATTTTGCAGATTCCTAGAGTTTGAATAACAGGGTATAATGGAGGTGTCATTCAAATATAAAGCTTTATCTGTCTGTACTACAGGCCACAATCTTTTAGAGCTCTACTAATCTGTTGTGATAAGGTATTTTATTGTACACTGTAATGTTTTTCCTTTATCTTTCCTGTGTCTGACCTTTCCTCGGATAACACCATGCATAACACCCTATTTTTTGTGACCAATAAATTTGCCAGATGTTATGTTCTCTTAACAAATTTCTAAGTCAAGATGTCAATCCTTTTGAATGCCTTATCCTTATTGTTTCTTCTTATCTGCAGCATTTGTGAATACAGCAATCTGTATTTTAGATTCTTAGGGGTTTATTTATATATATACTAAGATGGGAGTTCTATTGATGATGAATTGTTGCTATGGGCAACTGATCAGATTCTGTCAGCAGTCGTGGTCATCCATTGGGGCCCATTCCTGGTGAGGTCTGCACCGAGCAATGCTCGCGCCCACCGGGTGGCGTACACGCTGAACAGAGTGCACACTGGTACACAAGATGACGGACGCAACAAGGGATGTCCACTGCTCCTGATGAAGACGTCCTGGAGACGTCGAAACGCGTTGAGCCAAGCCACATCCAAGATCCTGAGATCCATCCAAGCTTATCCCCTGACTTGGACCATCCAATAGCCTGAACCACCTTGCACCAGGCTCCAGCACAGCAAACCGATTCCGGACCAGCTATCACCATCTTGGGCTGTCAGCCCCTTTTCTCCCTGGGCAGTGATCCACGGCGGTGTCACACCATCCCTCACCACCATTCCTGCCTCATTTCCATCGGAGAACCAGGTCCACACCTCCCGGACAGAGATTCACGGCGGTGGTCTTCCATCTCCCACCCACCATTCCTGTTCCACTAACATCTGGAGGCAGTCGGACCCACTAGCTGGGAATTAACCGGTACTCTCTCAGGTTCCCAGATGAGATCCTGATACTTCCTAATCCATTGGTGGTAACTATAACCATATATTGGCATACGAACTGTCTTCATCATTTTTTCTTGGAGCCTAGTGCATGCAATACTCCCATTTTTTCATCTTCATTACCCCCTCCCCAATTTTTTTAATATATTGCGCAATTTTTTAACATATAAATTTTTCCTTAGAGAGTACTCTCTTAATTGTTATATTGTACAATAAATGTATTTTGTATTTTCTTAAACCCCAGTGTCTAATTGTCATCATTCAGAAAAACCCAGCGCTGTATAACCCCCCTTTTTCTGCAACAAGGGATGTGCCCACCAGCTATTGTACACTAATGACGCGATAGCTTGGCATTGCTAGGCAACGAGCCAACACGTCTGTCATTCTACCAGGCTGGATTTTTTAAATCTCCCAGACCTGCCCGGAGATTGGGAACAGCTGCAGCATATTCAGGCTGAGTCAGTTGTGCTGTCTGTGCCGGTGATAGTTCATTCTGAGCCTAGTCATTCGATGCATCAATGTCCAGGTGTATTTATTATTCCAGTCCTGCTCCTGTCTGTCCAGTTCTGTTACCTCCAGCAGTCTGATTCAGCTTAATTCAAATAAAGGTTTCCCCACACTAGAAAGATCTGTGATCTTAAGATGTGTGCATAAATTTGCCTTGAAATCTTTTGTCCACCCTGGACAAAAGATTGCAGACAAACATACATTTTCACCAAAGATTTATATTGAAATCCAATGATCGTCCCGGTACTCTTTACCTAGCACGGCGCCCACGATCTTGATCGTGGGCATCGTGAGGTAAAAAATCGCGTCGGTCGCGTCGTATGCGGGCTAAAGATGCCCGGACGCGACGCGACCGACGCGATGTCCACGATTTCCCATTGAAAACCATGTTAAACATGGACATCGCGTCGGTCACGTCGCGGACGGCCATAAATGTGCACACGATGGCCGCGACGCGATGCCCACGATTTGCCATAGGAATCAATGTTAAAAGGCCCGATGGACACGATTTTCATGTTAAAAAGCTGAATGGACCCGATTTTAGCATAGGAAACAATGTTAAATGGGCCTTAGAGCCCAAATACTTACCTTGAACTCTGAAATGGCCACCCCAATTGTTTACGCCACCCCACGATCAACGTCAACCCGAAGCGTGGCGAGCGCAGCGAGCCCGCGAGGGGCGGCGGTACGCATCCTCCGACCTTTTCATGCCCTACTATCCACGTCGGCGTGGAGTTGAGAATAGAATAGTGTGGCGAGCGCAGCGAGCCACCGAGCCCGAAGCGTGGCGAGCGCAGCGAGCCCCGCGAGGGGACGCGGATACCTTCACAGTTATACGCGTCCCCTCGCGGGCTTCACAGGTGTCCGTGGCGACGCGGACACCTGTGAAGCCCGCGAGGGGACGCGTTTACCTGTGAAGGTATCCGCGTCCCCTCACGGGGCTCGCTGCGCTCGCCACGCTTCGGGCTCGGTGGCTCGCTACGCTCGCCACACTATTCTATTCTCAACTCCACGCCGACGTGGATAGTAGGGCATGAAAAGGTCGGAGGATGCGTACCGCCGCCCCTCGCGGGCTCGCTGCGCTCGCCACGCTTCGGGTTGACGTTGATCGTGGGGTGGCGGTAACAATTGGGGGGGGCCATTTCCCAGTCAAGGTTGCCTATTTGGCCTCTGTGGCCCATTTAACATTGTTTCCTATGGCCACATCGGGTCCATTGAGGCATTTAACAGTAAAATCACGTTGGTCGGGCCATTTAACATTGATTGCTATGGGAAATCGGGTGCATCGCGTCGCGGGCATCGACCGACGCGATTTCCATGTTTAACATGGGTTTCAATGGGAAATCGCGGGCATCGCGTCGGTCGCGTCGCGGCCAGACATAAATGTACCCGCGATGCCCGCGATGGGCGCCGTGATAGGTAAAGAGTACCATCGTCCCTATTGATCTTTTGCTAAACTTTTTGATCTTTCATGCAGCATGTAAGATCAGAAGATGTAGCAAAAGATCTGTGGAAAAGAGGAATCTGATCGAGATCGGCCGATTTCCAACCGATACGTTCTTCCATTGTACTGGTTTTGCATTGTTGCATTTGATATACGTTGCTGATTACATCTGTGTTGCATTTACTATACAGTAAGTTGCTATTAGTTTCTGATTATATTAGGTTTTACCCCCACCTACCCACCCCCAGAGCCGGATTTGTGACTAGGCCCATGAGGCACGGGCCTACGGGCGGCAGCTATTAGGGGCGGCATGTCAAGCTGCTTGGGAGTGCGTCAATAGTTATCACTGTGACAAGTCCAGTGACCTGTCCAGGCAGAAGCAGCATGGCAGAGCCGAGCGGACATCGGTGAGCGGCGCCCTAATCGGCGGCCGCGCTGCTCGTCACTCACCGCTGGCCGTTTCCTCACATGAAATAACAGTCAGTCCCGGGCCACAACATGTCCGTGAGGCTCCGCCGCTCACTTGCTTAGGCTCACTGCTGCCTGGCGCCCATTGGCTATTCTATACATACAGCCTATTGGCTGCTGTGTATAGAATGGGCGAGGACAGCTGAGCGGAGCGGCACGCCCGTTCTGGCAGTGTGCGTCTGTCACTGTGTGTGACATTATTTCTCCCCCTCCTGGCCTCCCTCCATCCGGGTACGGACCGTACAGTGGGCAGCGGCAGACAGCATCTACAGGATTCCGGCTGTAAAGAGATCAGCACTCCTGTACGTAAAGTATATAAAAATGCCCGACAGTTCTTTAAGAAATCCCAGTGAGAGCAGCGGAAAGATGCTGGCTGCAGGAGAGGGGACTGTTCAGTGGTGATTAAACAATTTTTGGTATGTTTTTTTTTTTGTGTGTGTGATCTATTTGTATGTGATAAATTACTAAAATGTCATGTATTTTTACTAGCAATACCCTGGCAGTAATATGTATTTGTAAATCTTAATATTCATATTATTTTTCATATTTTTGGATCAAATCAATTGATATTCATAATATCATTTATGTCCTTCCATCTTTAAATTAATAATATGAGTGAGGGCAGGCACTGTGGCAACTGAAGCTGCAACCCAGACATTGTAAGGTGCCAATACTGTGTGCACTAAAGCTGTTCCGCATAGGCAGGAACTGAACTGTGCCATGTGTGTACAACTCATGCTTTTTTTTGGTATGGATCTGGCTATTTCAATGTAAATCATGAAATTACTGTAGGATTGAGTTTAGTGCACTACTTGTGGTGACATGCTTAGCCGGCTGTATTGATGCTCATCTTGGAGAGAATGTCTATCTCGTCTGTCCCAGGCAACCAAAATTTCTGATGGCAGCCCTGGGAGGAGCGGACAGGAGCAGTGGGCATTACAGTGTGTCATAATATTCAATGGGCATTACGCTTTGTGGAATGGGCATTACGCTGTGTGGAATAATATGGAATGGGCATTAATATAAGAAAGAAAAATTACGAGGGGGGTGTCAAAACATACCCTTGCTCTGGGCACCATGTTGCCTAGCTACTCCTCTGCACACAGGACGCTGCCAGGAAGTCCGCCACGGAGCTGCTGCTGCAGAAGCTGGCTCTGGCCTGGGGACGAGGATGGGGGCACAGACTGAGTGTGGGAGGAGAGAGGCAGGGCTGATACCTACTGGGTGTGTGTGCGTGCCTCAGGCTTGTGGAACAGCTAGCATCAGCTCAGCAGTAAGAAGGGTCTCTCCACCCACTGGAATGGAGAGGGATCTGGACTTGCTGCCTGTATGTATTTAATGTGACTGTCTGAGCTTGCTGCCTGTGGTCATATATTTATATTATATAACTTAATAATACATATATTAAAATAAGGGGGGGCGACAAAAATGTTGTGCCTAGGGGCGGCCTGACCCCTAAATTCGCCCCTGCCCACCCCACCTAAATTGTGCATCCCCCCCCCTTCCCCCACTGCTCCGAACTCCTCGCTCCCTGCTGCATCTGCCACCACCCGGTCCATTGCTGCTCTGTTCCCGGCCCACCGGGACCAGGAGATCCTCCTTTCTGCGGTGCCGGTGCTCCTCCTGTTAGAATGTCACTTGCAAAATGGGTGCCGCCTTACAGCAGAACGTTATTTAGGATGCAAGAGGAGGTCACCGCCTCCTCTAGCATCCTTAATAACTGTCTGCTGTGAGGAGGGTGGTCATTTTGCAAGTGACATTCTAACAGGTGAAGTGCCGGGACTGCAGACATGAAGCTCTGCTTGTCCCAGCGGGGAGAATCAACAGATTTGGCAGTGATGGTGGCCATAGCAATAGCTTCCCCGCGGCGCCCAAACCTGCCTAGCGATTTTGTGTTCAATTTTGACTATACAGACGAATCAAATTGAAACAAAATCAAATGGACATTGAACGGTTTTCAGCCTCTTTCAATGCCGATTTGATCCTGATGCGTGCTCTAGTTTAGCGTAAATTGAACAGAAAAATAGACAGATCTGTACTATATAGTCCAAATGGAAATGCATTTTGCTTGCCATTTGATTCGATCCCATTCGAAATGGGATGGCATTGCATGCAAAATCACACCGTGTGCACACACACATCTCAAGTACCAAAATGCTGTCTGCACCAAGGGTACAAGCAGGGTCGGTGCAAGGCTTCTCAGCACCCTAGGCAAAAGTTCAACCTACTGTCGCCCCCCCCCCCCCGCGCGCCCCAGGCACGTATTTCCGTGCCATACCACCCCTAGGCACCACATTTTTTGCAATTTTGACTATACCGTCAACGACTGCGTGTACCAAGCAGGGGCAGGGTGACATCACTGAAAGATATAATTAATTATACCATTCAGTGTGCAATGCATGCACTATATGTTTAACTTGATATTGTCCATATCATTAAAAACAATTGTCTAGTGTGTAGGCAGCTTTAAACTATACATCATGGTATTGTTAATTTTTAACTAACGGCATGTTAAAGCCTGCACATATTTGATAAGGCTCTGAAAGAAACAGCAATGCTGCAATATCCCTTATGTACAATAGGTTAAAAACTGTATATATTGTGTAAACAGTTTCTGTCTAAAATCTTACACCTCTTATTAAATTAATATGCGACAGCTGTGTTTGGACTCCATTTCGTATGAACCTTTGAAACATCCACTGTATTCATGAAGTCAAGCAGTACTCTTTAAACCTTTGCAGGAAACAATTGAGGGCAATTAAATATGTGGATATTAGAACCTCTGCCAAGAAGACAAAAATAATCTAGAAACACTCAAAATATGTACAGACATAAAATCAGCAGGTCTCTAAGTATTACATTACAGCTCACTAAGCACAATCCACAATCTGGCACAAACAAATACTATGAGCCGAAGGGAAAAGAATATTTAAATATTGCTTATGAACAGATCGGAAAGCAATTTCCAAAACACATTAGAAAAAAAAATACCATAAAACAGAGACAGTACAAAGACACAAACAGACTATACAGGTATTTTGGTAATGTGCTTCATTGGAGTAGGTGAAGCAGGTGTAGTACCTACTGTATGCTAATACAGACAGGACAATGTTATTGTCTTGTTAACAGTGGCGTAACTATTAATTATGCGCCCCCCTGCTGAAAATTTTGCCCCCCCCCCCAGTAGTGTTTAAAAAAAAAACCACCCCTGTGCGGCTGGTACCTCCTGCCGCATCTGTCTTGCGGGTCCCGGCTCTCCTGGCTCTCCCGGCTCCTGCTGCTTATAAAAAAAAGTGACATTTGGAAAATGCCTGCCCCCATACTGCAGACCGTTTTTAAGGTTGCTAGAGGAGGCCGCCACATCCTCTAGCCTCCTCAAAAACTGTCTTTCATATGGGGGCAGCCATTTTCCGAATGTCACTTTTTTTTTATAAGCAGCAGGAGCCGGGAGAGCCAGGACCCGCAAGACCGAATGGCTGGCGGCAGGAGCTAACTATAGCCCCGCAGCCCCCCCCCGGCGCCCACACCTCAGCACCTTCCCACCACGTGAGGGCTGCGTGGCTATAGTTACGCCACTGCTTGTTATGTAATTGTATCAATGGGGAGAGGTGTGCAGCTGTTTAATTAGTATAAGAAAACAAGGATTTAAATGAAATTAAGTGAATATTCTTTGCAGCTTCATCAGGAAAACTTCAGGGGGGTGGAGACTGGGGGGGAGGACGGGGACAAAAAGAATAGGGGTCCCCCCATATTTTTTATACAATGTCCTCTGGCCATAACATTCTGGCTGGTTAGCCCAGGTTTCACCTGTCCAGGGCTGAAGTTCGGGGCTGTCGCTGGCAGCCCTGGGTGTAAGAAATAAAAAAATAAAAAAATAACATTGGGTTGTGCTGTGGAACAAAAAGTCCCAACAAGCCTCCCCCACATGCAGGGACTTGTAGAACCACATGTTTCAGCATGCAGCTCTTCCCCAATACTGAGGAACTTCACTGGGACTCAAACATTCAAGGCTGTGCACCAGAGGAGTTCCCCATCTGATTGGTTGTAGCCATCTCCATGGAGATGGCTACATCCAATCAGGGCTGAGCTCACTGACGTCACTGCATTTTCCCTTAGTTAAAGTTATACTGCTCTGAGTGTGTGTTTTTAACATTGGCCACACTGTGGGACTTCAAGACCCAGTGGGGCCTTCAATGTCCCGCATGCTGGAACTTGTGGTTATCAAAGTCTCTGAATGCAGGTGAGGCTTCCTGGGAGAAGAAAGGTGATACCAAGGTACCTTTGACAAAGCTGTATCTCCCAAGCAGTGAAACAAATCAGGAGCTTTTTGGACCAGACCTACATGCCATATTTGCCCCTTGCAAGGATTTGGGGATCTCTACAAAACACCATTCCCGGTATCAGCCTCACTGTGGCTGACTTTGGCTCTCTACTAGCCAAATTGTGTGGAGAGAATACCTACTGTTCTGACTCACTTTGGAATACAAACATTAACCAGATACAGTATATCGCTGCAAGATCTTGAGGACGACTACTGCAATGCTATCCTAAGGGATTGACATCCTCTTGCGGCGCTGCATAAATTTAAGTTCATTGGGCATATCAAATGCTATTAACTGTCTCCCCCACCATATATCTACAAATAGACTATCAGCCAAAGACAGGACATCTCGTTCCCCCTGGCAAATTTATAGTCTAGGTCCCATTTATACAGTGTTTTATTCACCGTACACTCTTAATTTACCTATTCGTTCAATTTTACCAATATGTATTTTTTATATGTGTTTCTTGTTTAACCCCTTCCCGACATTTGACGTATATATACGTCATGGCCGGGATGTACTTCCCGACACATGACGTATATATACGTCATGACTTTAAACTGTCCCCGCGTCTATAGACGCGGTGACCGTTTAAACATGTCTGCTGTCCCTGACAGCAGACATGTCCCAGCATGTCCAGGGGGGGCGGCGATGCCTCCCCCCCGTCGGCGATCGCTGTGATTGGCTGTTCAATGTGAACAGCCAATCGCAGCGTTTTCCTGTGTTACCGGCGAATATGACGCTCGGTAACACAGGTGTCAATCACCGCCGGGTGTGAGGGGGCGTGAGGGGGTCACCGGTGATGACCACACCTCACCTCACCTGCCCCCAAGGCTGTGATTGGTCCGACGGACCGACGGACCAATCACAGCCATAGCGCGTTATTTAAACTAACGGTGACTGCACTGCAGACGCCATTCCGGTCTGGAATTGCATGCAGAAAGGTCACCGGCCAATCTGTCGTGATATACATACCTGATCCTTGCCTGATCCTTGCCTGATACTTACCTGATCACCGCTGGTAGCGTGCTGCCAGCAGCTGGATGCTTCCTGGATCTTGTCACTTCCTGTGTGCTGCTGCTGCAGTGTCATAGAGTGAGAGATAGTGAGAGATAGTGAGAGATAGTGAGAGATAGTGAGAGATAGTGACAGAGAGTGATAGAGAGTGCTATATTTTGTGTCTGCTGCACCCCCTTTTGTGCTGATCAGTATATCTGTGCTGATCAGCAACTTTTTGGAGGTGCAGGGGTTATTTTTTTATATATATACCTGTCAGTTGCACCAAAGCTTGTGCTGTCTGTGCAACTGACTGCTGCCCCCCTGCTGCCCCCCCTTTTGTACTGATCAGTATAAATTAACTGATCAGCAACTTTTTGGGGGTCCAGGGTTTTTTTTTTTATATATACCCTGTCAGGTTGCACCCACAGTTGTGTGCCTGCTGCCCCTCACTGCTAATCAGTGTTGCATCACTGCATCACTGATCTGCAGTTTTTTTTGGAGAGTGCAGTGGGGTTTTGTTTTTACACCCACGTTGCTTTTGTGGGTGTCCTGTGGCCGCTGAGCGCTGATCAGTGACGTACATCACTGAACAGCATTTTTGGCACAGGGTTGATATAATTTTTTTTCTGCAGTTTTTTTAAATTTTTTTTTTTTTTTGGAGAGTGCAGTGGGGTTTTGTTTTTACACCCACGTTGCTTTTGTGGGTGTCCTGTGGCCGCTGAGCGCTGATCAGTGACGTACATCACTGAACAGCATTTTTGGCACAGGGTTGATATAATTTTTTTTCTGCAGTTTTTTAAATTGTTTTTTTTTTGGAGAGTGCTGTGGTTTATTTTTTTAAAATTGTTTTTACACCCACGTTGCTTTTGTGGGTATCCTGTGGCCGCTGAGCGCTGATCAGTGACGTACATCACTGAACAGCATTTTTGGCACAGGGTTGATATAATTTTTTTTTTTTGGATCAAATTCCTGTTGCCTTTGAGCGCTGTTCAGTGACGGACGTTACTGACCAACATCTGTGCTCAATTTTTGGTGCAGGACCTTTTTTTTTTTTTTTTAACCCCTTCAATTTTTTTTTTTTTATTGGGATCAAATTCCTGTATAAAGTATTTTTTTTTCTGCACTACATACACACTACACACTACATACCCCCCGTGTTGAAATAAAGTTTGTACCCCCCCTACACTATACACGTGTTGAAACATTACACTTACAGAAACACAAAAATAAAAATGGCATCCCAAATGTCATCCCAAATGTCATCCCAGTCATCCAGAAGAATGTATTCAGCGGAGGAGGCATATGCCATGCTTGCCTCTGACTCTGACACAGCCAGTGATGCAAGCGGGGAATTTGAAGGATTCGTCTTAAGCTCCTCTACCTCCTCTAGTGATGAGGGACCCCCTCAAAGACGCCCCCGTAGAGCAGCTGAGACCCCCCCCCCCCCCAAATGATTGATCCCATATGGACCCCACCACCAGACAATTTTGAGCCCCAGATTCCTGAGTTTTTGGCCAATCCAGGAATCCAATTTGATTCAACAGGTCTCAGAGAAATTGACTTTTTCAAATTATTTTTCTCTGATGATTTTATAAATTTAATGGTGGACCAAAGTAATTTATATGCCCAGCAGTTTATTGCTCAAAACCCCACGTCATCATTTGCTAGGTGGACCCCTGTAGATGCAGTAGAGATGATGACGTTTTGGGGTCTGGTGTTACATATGGGCATAGTAAAAAAGCAAGAAATTAGGCAATATTGGAGTACAGATGTTCTGTACAGCACCCCACTTTACCGTATGGCCATGACTCGGACTCGTTTTGAGACAATCCAGGCCGGTCATTGATCATTTCAGTGCCAAATTTGCAGAGATGTACATCCCTGAAAAATTTATTTGTACCGACGAGTCCCTTATACATTTTAAAGGAAGGGTTAAATTCATGGAGACAGTACCACCTCCGTCCCTGTACGAGGTACCAGTACCCACACCTCAAAACCTAATTGTATCCTAGATTACAATAAGTACATGGGCGGAGTGGATCTTTTAGATCAGGTACTGAAGCCGTACAGTCCCCTGCAGAAAACAAACATCTGGTACAAGAAGCTGGCCGTGTATATCATCCAGATGGCACTGTATAACGCTTACGTGCTATTCCGTTCTACCAGCCAGAGGGGGACATTTATGCACTTTCAAGAGGAAGTCATAAAGGGCCTAATATTTGGGAACCAGCAGGCAGAGGGCCCCAGTACTTCTAGTACTGGCCCCCGTATTGTACCAGGGCAGCATTTTCCTAACGAAATCCCCTCCACTGCAAAAAAGGGCAGGACACAAAAAAGGTGCAAAGTTTGCTATAAAAAGGGAATAAGAAAGGATACTATTTTCCACTGTGAAACTTGCCCCGACAAACCCGGCCTATGTATAAAGGAGTGTTTTAAAATATACCACACATCTATGGATTATTAGGTTCATCATTTCACCGTGCTTCGGGGGTCTTGCTAATGCCACATAGCACCCACCATTCATTCCACCAGAATCTGAGCTGCAAAATCCAAAAATCACTCCTTCCCTTCTGAGTCCTGCCATGCACCCAACTGGTATTTTTTGGTCACATATGAGGCATTGCCATACTCGGGAGAAATTGGGGCACAGATTTTGGGGTGCTTTTTCTCCTTCATACCTTATGAAAATGAAAAATTTTGAGCCAGAACTGCATTTTTGTGTAAAAAAATGTAATTTTTCATTTGCACAGCCCAGTTGTATCAAAATTGGTGAAACCCCTGGGGGTTTGAAATGTACACTATAACCCTAGATGAATTCCCTGAGGGGTGTAGTTTGCAAAATGGGGTCACTTGTGGGGGGGTTCCACTGTATTGGTGCTTTGGGGGTCTTGCTAATGCGACATAGCACCCACCAACATTCCACCAGAATCTGTGCTGCAAAATCCAAATATCACTCCTTCCCTTCCGAGTCCTGCCATTTTTTGGTCACACATGAGGCATTGCCGTACTCGGGAGAAATTGGGGCACAGATTTTGGGGTGCTTTGTCTCCTTCATTCCTTGTGAAAATGAAAAATTTTGAGCCAGAACTGCATTTTTGTGTAAAAAATTTAATTTTTCATTTTCACTGCCCAGTTGTACCACAATTGGTGAAACCCCTGGGGGTTTGAAATGTACACTATACCCCTAGATGAATTCCCTGAGGGGTGTAGTTTGCAAAATGGGATCACTTGTGGGGGGGTTCCACTGTATTGGTGCTTCGGGGGTCTTGCTAATGCCACATAGCACCCACCATTCATTCCACCAGAATCTGAGCTGCAAAATCCAAAAATCACTCCTTCCCTTCTGAGTCCTGCCATGCACCCAAATGCTATTTTTTGGTCACATGTGAGGCATTGCCGTACTCGGGAGAAATTGGGGCACAGATTTTGGGGTGCTTTGTCTCCTTCATTCCTTGTGAAAATGAAAAATTTTGAGCCAGAACTGCATTTTTGTGTAAAAAAATTAATTTTTCATTTTCACTGCCCAGTTTTACCACAATTGGTGAAACCCCTGGGGGTTTGAAATGTACACTATACCCCTAGATGAATTCCCTGAGGGGTGTAGTTTGCAAAATGGGGTCACTTGTGGGGGGGTTCCACTGTATTGGTGCTTCGGGGGTCTTGCTAATGCGACATAGCACCCACCAACATTCCACCAGAATCTGAGCTGCAAAATCCAAAAATCACTCCTTCCCTTCTGAGTCCTGCCATGCACCCAAATGGTATTTTTTGGTCACATGTGAGGCATTGCCGTACTTGGGAGAAATTGGGGCACAGATTTTGGGGTGCTTTTTCTCCTTCATACCTTATGAAAATGAAACATTTTGAGCCAGAACTGCATTTTTGTGTAAAAAAATGTAATTTTTCATTTGCACAGCCCAGTTGTATCAAAATTGGTGAAACCCCTGGGGGTTTGAAATGTACACTATACCCCTAGATGAATTCCCTGAGGGGTGTAGTTTGCAAAATGGGGTCACTTGTGGGGGGGTTCCACTGTATTGGTGCTACGGGGGTCTTGCTAATGCGACATAGCACCCACCAACATTCCACCAGAATCTGAGCTGCAAAATCTAAAAATCACTCCTTCCCTTCTGAGTCCTGCCATGCACCCAAATGGTATTTTTTGGTCACATGTGAGGCATTGCCGTACTCGGGAGAAATTGGGGCACAGATTTTGGGGTGCTTTGTCTCCTTCATTCCTTGTGAAAATGAAATATTTTGAGCCAGAACTGCATTTTTGTGTAAAAAATGTAATTTTTCATTTTCACAGCCCAGTTGTACCACAATTGGTGAAACCCCTGGGGGTTTGAAATGTACACTATACCCCTAGATGAATTCCCTGAGGGGTGTAGTTTGCAAAATGGGGTCACTTGTGGGGGGGTTCCTAACTTTTAGCATCTTATGGTGCCTAGAAACCTACATGGTGCCTAAAAAATAATCTCATAAAAAGGAGGCTCCAAAATCAAGTAGGTGCTCCTTCTATTATGAAGCCTGTGGTTTGGTCAACGTGCACACTAGGGCCACATATAGGATATTTATGAAAACAAAAGAATTGGGGGAATCAATTTTTAGTCACATTTCTCTAGTAAAATCTACTGTGTTCCTTAGAAAAATGTATTAAAATTGAAAATCTGCAAAAAAAATGAAATTTCACCTACACTTTGTTTTAATTCCTGTGAAACACCTAAAGGGTTAACAAACTTCCAAAATGCTGTTTTGAATACTGTGAGGGGTGCAGTTTTTGAAATGGCTTCATTTATGGGGGTGTCTCCCATACAAGTCCCTCAAAGTCACATCAGAACTGAACTGGTCCCTAAAAAAATCAGTGTTTGAAATTTTCTTGAAAATTTGAGAATTTGCTATTCATATTTTAAGCCTCCTAGTGTCCAAAAAAATTAAAAGGAGGTTGAAATAATGATGGAAACATAAAGTAGACATATGGTCTATGTTAGTTATTAACTATTTTGAGTGGTATGATTATTTGTCTCACAAGCAGAAAATTTAACATTTTGAAAATTGCTAAATTTTCCATTTTTTTACGACATTTTGGTATTTTTCACAAAAAAACACAGACTGTATCGACCCAAATTTACCACTAATTTGAAGTACAATGTGTCAAAAGAAAACAATCTCAAAATCACTGGGATAAGTAAAAGCAAAAAAAAGTTATCCCCACAAGATTTGAAAAAAAGGGCTCTGTCAGGAAGGCAAAAACAGGCTGCGGTGGGAAGGGGTTAAATGTGACATGACCTAAGATAGATAGGGGTAAATTTACTAAAGGAAATTTGTAAAAAAAAATAGGTGTATTTGTATCCAGAAATACACTTATTTTTGACATTTACTATTCCGAAAATACGGCAATCCATAGTCGTATTGATGTGCTATCAGTACGAATACGAATTGCCGTATTTTCGGGATAGTAAATGTAAAAAATAAGTGTATTTCTGGATACAAATACACCTATTTTTTTCAAATTTCCTTTAGTAAATTTCCCCCATAATATAAGATAATAGTTTATTGTCATTGTAGAACAACAAAAAAATTGTAAAACAACAAAATTACATTCTGAGTCACAGAGATATTACTATATACCCATAACTATTGTTAATAAATCCATTGGTCTTTTTTCATCCAACAAGCGCCACTTTGTTTAATATTTGAGGCTTGCTGGGATCTGTTTTTCCACAGCATAGCCCAATGTTAATTTTTTTACACCAAAAAAATCTGACCAGCACCCACCACCCAGGGATGCCAGGGGATCCCCACACCCTCAGGGACCCTGTACAGGGCTGACCAGCTAGGTTGCTAATGTGTATAAAATGTGTCCCCAGGCTGCGGCATTGCACTGCTGGCTGTTGGAGTCCGATGCTGATTCAAAAATATGAAGGACCCCTATTCTTTTCATCTCGCATATTTTTGAAACCAGGACCAAACCAAGAGCCTGGTATTGGTTTCTTAAACATGGAGGGACTCCAGTTGATTTTTTCCCCCATATTTGGGAATTTGGGAAACCAGGACTGGTTTAAAGAGCCCCCAGGGCTGAATATGCTCGTGGAGGGGGAGCCCTATGCTGTTGTTTTTATATATATATATATATATATATATATATATATATATATATATATTACCAAAGAAAACACACACTCCCATTACTAAAAATTGCACCTTTACTAAAGCATTGCACATTCCCGTTACTAAGAAAATTTCCAGAAACAGCAAGTGATTTCTGGCTTGTTCTAAAAAATGGCATCCTATTACGAGTCCGATTTTCAGCCAAAAATCGCACATATAACATATGCGTTTTGGTGCGATATATTTTATTTTTCTTTAAATCAAACCCTATTTCAACTCGCCCATAGATTGTAAGCTCCACTCAACCAGGAACTGAAGTGAATGGCCAAATATCCTCTGTAAAAGTGATGCGGAATATGTGTGCGCTATAGAAATAACTAGTATTCGAAAATTATTAAACAAATTGTTTGAATGTCCACTGACTTTCTATTGCAGCTTCTTGTAAAAGTTCAGTCATGAACTGTTAGGTGTATGTATTTACTAAAGGTCAATATTCATCCATTTCAAATGGATGAAAATCATTCTGAATCGTTGTGTTTCATGGGCAAAAACAAACATTTACTAAGATATGATTTTTTTTATAATCAATTTTATATGTTAGTAAATGTGTTTAATCATGGAAACAAAGCATTGATTTAGAAGCATTTTCATCAATTTAAAATCAATAAGAAACGATTCTTTCGTACTATTTAGTTAGTGATCAGCAGATTTTCTTCCTGTTTCCATCTCAGGAAACATGTGTAATAAATACATTTAAAACACAAAACCTGTTATCTGAGGAGATTTGCCGGTAATGTTTTAGCTCACATCACTCATTTGGATTAAAGTAATCTGACTTGAAGACTGTAAATTCAATCAATTAAATCAATGATCTAAACTGGTTTATTCCCTTCTTCAGCTTGATGTATAGAAGCCTTTATTATGTCAGCTTTCAGAAACTCTGTTTAACAGATTAATATTAACAATTTTCTTTGGACACATGAAAAATGACTTTAAAGTGCACCTTGAACTTGTTATAGAAAATAACTCTGCCTTTATATATGAAAAATACATGTACTTCACGATAAAAATATTTAATACTAGCAAGACTATTTAAAAGATTTCCATTGCACTGCCAGGGGCTACGAAAGGTCGTCCGGGCCCCGGTTAAATATGGGGGCATGGCCAGCGGACCCTCTGGGTGATGGGTGTGGCCATGCCCCATGAAAAAAATATACAAGAGTGAGAGAGAGGACAGGCTGCTACTGCAGCTATCTCTATTCCCAGCTCAGCACACGGCACTGAACAGCATGTGCTGAGCTGGGGAGAGAGGCTGTGCTGCAGCAGTACCCTGTCATCTCTCTCCCTGCTGCCCTACTCCCTGAAATAGGGAAGAAGGGAGCGAGACCCAGACCTGGGTAAAAAGTACCTCCCCCTTCCTTCTCGATGCCAATGGGCACTGCTATAGATAGTGGTTAGTACTGATGAGAGACTCGCTAAGCCTGCTTGACGCAAAAGCTTTGAAAGCTTGTCTGCTACCTTGTGATTGCCTCTGTGTTTCTGTATTTGTGATTGCCTGAAATGAAGTTACTCATCCATGCTATACACACCAACATTCAGTGGCAGTTGCTAGTGGGCACAGAGGTGAGGGAGGTCAGCCTCCATCTCTGAGGTCCCTGCACCTGCCAATGTAAATGTATCACTTAAAGATGGCCCCTTTTTGAAGATAGATTGAGAGGGGGTGTGGCCCTTCTGGACACATAGAAGTTTTTCTTTGGCCTCAAATTCATGCAGATACATTGCGGAGGCTGGCACTTCTGTGCTGTACTTCACACATGGCCACCGAGGGGCTGAAGATGTCTTTATTCCTGCTGAGACTCTCCCCCTTCTGCTCCACAAATTCCTGCCCCACTATCATATATCTGTAACCACCCCCACCTCCCGCCCCGGGGCCAACAGTGTCCCACGGAGGGGAAGGGGGGCAGTTGGGAGTCTACCCAGCTACCCACAGCTATAAGTGTGTTTTCACTGCAGAAAAGGAATGGGGCATGGCATTACGGGAGCGCCGCTGGTGACCAAGTCACTACACCCCAAAATTTTAGGCATGCGCCAAAGTCGTGAACTGCCACCAGTGTTGGGAGGTATGCATTATGTGAGATGTGGGAGTACATATTATATACTAGTAAGCCTGCTCCAAGCAAATGCTTCCAAAGCTAGTAGATGTAGTATCACTCACTGCCAACAGATGGCAGTATTTCAGACCTAACACTAGACATATACTGTATGTATAGATGATAAAGAGCTGAAACAGCCTCTAGAATTTGTATATTTTTTCTGCCCTTCAACTCTCTCTTCCAAGAGTGCTTTAATCCTACTGCCCAGTGGCTAGTGATGCTAGTGATGCCTTATCTCATGCAAGGTTATTGTTATATGATGTGTTATCACTAAACCAGGAGTACAGCTCTGAGGTAAGCTTTGGCCTTGTGCTATTGCTGACTTTTATACAGGAAAATCTCAATATCTCACCAATACTTTATCCACAAAGACACTAAAGCGTAAATATTTGATAGCAATATAAATATTTGCTCTGCAATGAATGCAGTTATATACAGGATTTAGATAAACATGAAATATTTGTTAAGTGATTTTGGACCAGCACAATCTTTAGTATTCAGCAGACTGGAGAGAAATGCTGTATTCTTTCCTAGTTATTTTAGCAAAATGGACAGTCATCAGCAAAGCAAGCAGTAAAGATACATTTTTTAGAACATTAAGGAACATTATCCCATTCTGCCTCACACTTTACTGCAAAGTAAGTTTTCAACCATGAGCGTATTTTAGTGCTTTTAACCCATCACATATATATGAGTCATTTCCTGTACACTGCCCATACCAAGAATACATTGGGTTGTTTTTCCTCAGGTAATTTCACTTTTTAAGAATATACATTACTATTGATTTTATAAACCAAGACTAAAATATACAGTCGTTTTAAGAAAGAGTACAGTAATGGAAATTAATGTATTTAGTTAAAAAAAGAGTGATTATTTAATCAACAGTTGAAACAAGTGGGATTGTGGGAATGATCCAATTAAAGAAAAGCCTAATGGGGCCCACACAAGTAACAATCACCAGGGATTTAAAGCGATCACTAGATCGCTTAAAAAAGCCCCAACATCGCTCTGTGTGTAAGGGCACAGCGATACTGATGTTCGACCCCACACGTCGTTATCGTCCCGGTGATTAATCCATAATCGTGGAGCACACAGGCCCGACAGTTCTCTTAGCGGCACATCGCTGTGTTCTGAGCGTACTGAGCGATCTGGCATCCCTCACAATGCTCATCTCCCCATGTGTAGCCTCTTAAGATAATAAAGCTACTACAGTCAAGAAAATATATATCTACTTATCTTCAAGAGAAAAGTGTATCAATATGTGTTTGACAATTGTCAGTGGTGCATGGTTTATCTAACCATGCACAGCTGACTGACTGTCCACTGACTGTTCCTTAGACTAGTGCCCCTTTCAGACTGCACATATTAACCAGTATTTTCTGGTTTTTTTTACAAATTCAAAAAGGTAATATCTGTGGTTTGAAAGGTCCACAGTGAATTTACCATTTCCAAAAAACAGTATTTGGAAACTTTAAAAAAGCAGGATCCTACCCATTTCAGACCCATTTTTTTTGCAGTCTGAATGGGTCTGAACTGGTATTTAGGACCCAGCCAGCAGTGAGCACAAGCTGGTCCCACTCTGTGCATATCTAATGAGCGAGACCCAGCGCAGTGAATATTTAATGAGCGGGTCCCCGTCCCCTGCATATGGAATGAGCGGAACCAGCTCGTGCTGTGAATATTTAATGAGCGGGTCCCCGCCCCTGCATATTGAATGAGCGGGACCCGTTTTTAAAATAAGGTTGGACAATCATCTGTTGGGAAAAAGCATCCAGGGGTACAAATAACATTAACATTTATATATAATTAAATCAGATTTCAGTTATATAAGGTTAAGTCAAGTCTTTATTCAGCCTTAACTGCTATGTAACTATAGGCCAGATGTATCAAGCTTCAAAAAGTGATCAAGTAGAGAGTGATAAACAACCAGCCAATCAGCTTCTACCTGCCATGTTACAGGCTGGATTTGAAAAATGACAGGTAGGAACTGATTGGCTGGCTGTTTATCACTCATCACTTTATCACTTTGTGAAGCTTGATACATCTGGCACTTTGTAACTAGGTTCTGTTAGACCGTTTAGTTAAGGCTTTGTTCACTCGCCGTTTCCACCTCGCTGAAAAAAACAGCAAGCTGTGATTGTGAGCTATCGGGATCTAGTCAGATCGCATAGAAATGGGGCTTAAATTGCCCCGTGTGTATGCCACCTTAGTTTAGTAAAGATTACATTTTAAATACTACTAAGAGCAGGAATGTTTATTTGCCAATTCAAGCTCATACCTTTTCAATTTATTAAATAATATGCATACCTCCCAACATGACCCCCTCCAGGAGAGACACAATGCTCTGTTCCTGGACTTCCCTGATAATGTATGATTGCCAGCACCTGTGTTGAACAGGTTAATGGATCAGAAAGGTGTTTCACCACAGGTGATGGCAATCATACATTACCAGGGAAGTCCAGGAACAGAGCATTGTGTCCCTCCTGGAGGGGTTCATGTTGGGAGGTATGCACATACCCTCAAACTGTCCCTCTTTCCATTGGAACATCCCTTTTTTGGGACATTCCCTCGTCCTGCCTGGCGCCGGCATTGTCCCGTGGTCAGGGCCGGATTATAATGGGGGCACAAGGGGTCAGTGCCCCTGGGCCCCCCTCTCGCTAGGGGCCCCCTGTGGTTGGCATGTATTTTTCAGCTAAAGGTTTTGTGCATGGGAGTGGGGTAGTGCTGCAGCTTCACCTATCTGCCAATGTGACAATGATTAATGGTGCTGAGCATTGGGAGCCAAGTGTGCAGTGCATTACTGGGAGTTGACTAAGCCCCATGACACTTTGCACCAGAGGGCAGACGCTGAGAAGTTTGTGCTGAGCTCTGATTGGTGGAGCTCATTACATGCTTCTCAGGCCCATGGATAACAGCAGCAGCAGCCTAGTCTTGGGAGGGGTTTTAATCAGAGGCAGCACTGGGACTGTGAGGTCTCCTACAGAGTAAGGTGCAGAGGGACAAACACAGGCTTTTCATGTGGTGTGTGTCTGTGTGTGTGTGTGTGTGTGTGTGTGTATATATGTATGTATATATATATATATATATATATATCCCCTGAAGTTACCCATTGACTTTACTCTGTGTTTTGACAGTGTAATATTCCCCCATGCAGTTTGCGGCCAGTAATGACAAGTGCACGGGGACGCCCCTGTCTAAAGTGCCCCGGGCCCCCCCCGAAGGCTTAATCTGGCACTGCCCGTGGTGGGGGGGGGGGGCAGTTGGGAGTCCCCCCCCTGTCACCTGGTGAATAGATGCTGTGTGTATGTGCACAACATCTATTCTCGTATTAGAGGGGCTGGGGGCTGGCCAGCAGCTTACAAAGCCGCTGGTCAGGCCCCCTTAGAGGTGAAAACTGGGCTTGGCCTCACAGGAATGACACGGTTACAGGCCACACCCCCTTGCAGCTAAGCCACATCCCCTAATTTCAGGCACGCGCAGGAGTCCCTCTTCTTCTGTCAAAAAAGTTGGTAGGTATGTATGTATATGTATAAGATATATGTGTATGTTTTATATTTCATTCAGTGAAACCCAGCACTGCCACTGCTCATTTCTTTCTACTTATTTATAAAACTCTAAAAGTAGTCAGTAGTTTCCTGTGCAATATAGTGTGAAACCATTCATTACATGGAATCACGGAACGCATCTCATTCATTATAGCATGGACTTTAAGCTTTAAGTTGCCTTACAAGTCTCTAGGCTTTTTTTTGTACCAGATTTACAGAGCAGACACTTAATTAAGTAAGCCTGAAAGTCATGCATGTGAAAGTAGCCTAATGGACAGCAAAGGAATATGACATAGTGAATACCATGCCCAGCTCAGCCACAGGATGCTTCTACAATAGCTTTATTGAAAGCACTACATTAAGAGGCACAATTAAAATGTTTCACAATACTGCCAACCCAATTAATTAAAGGCTCTAGCAATATCGTGCTACAGTGCCCCTCTGTGTTCCATGACCCTACACGTGATAAGTAGATTTTAGTATAGTCTACAAATATTCACCATTGTACATTTTCTGGGCATAAATCCAGATTAGACTCTGTACACAATGGTGGCAACTACTCTAGTTAGTGTAAAATACAAAAGCCCTGGCTGCAGTCTGCACTTCAAGCTTCAAACAGAAGCTGAACTGACACACTAGGGCCTGGGCTAGCCACACAATTCTCTTTCCTTTAACACTTCATTTACAAAATGACATAAGAGGTAGATCAGGGTTTCCTACCTGACCTTCTCCTTCAGGGAGAAAATGCTCATCCCTGGTAATGTATGATTGCCATCATCCGTGGTGAGCTAGGTGTCACAAATCATGGTGCACGGTCCCGTTTGAGCCCACACCCCTTACCTTCACGCTGTGTCACAGGCCTATTGCTTGTGTCACTTTAGGCTGCAGCTCATGGCTTGATGTCCCCTGTGTCCATTGCGCCCCCTGGGCCTCTAAGCGAGGTCCCTTGCCGGTTCCTTGGCAGGCCCATGCTGCATGGGCTCCGCCATGACACCTGTGGTCAGCTGACAGTATGGGCCAATCGCGCTGTCTGCTGCCGTGGACTCTGACCCTGTTACCTGTGTCAGAATCCAGGTAATTTCAGGTACTTCCTGGTTCTGATTGCTGCTGCGGCTTACAGCCAATCAAAGACAGGAAGGGGGGGATATAAGTCAGGGTTCTGGCCCTGCCTTGAACAACTTGTTCAATCTACTCCCTGTGTGCTTGCCCCAGGGGGATATTCAATCGCCGTCGAGCATCTCCCGTGGGGGAGATGCTCGACGGGCCCTATTCAATGCTGTCTTCCCCGACAGCATTGAACAGGGTTTCCTGGCAGAACGAGCCCGACATCTCTAGCTGTCGGGCTCGTTCTGCCGAGAACAGCCGGGAAGTGACGAGCTGCCGGCTGCATCTCGTCACTTCCCGGCCGCAACTCGCGGCCACGCCCCCTTCTCGTCCCGCTGCAGGCGGGACATTGAATCCCGCCTGCATGTTCTAGGTCGAGCTGACCGAGAACGGGACTGGGTCTGCCGTGACCCGAAGATTGAAGACCCCCCCCAGGCTCCAGTCTATACAGTGCTCCCAGCGATTCCACCTTCATTGTCCTGCTGCTGCTGCTGCTGCTGCTGCTGTTACCTGGTTCATCCACCATCTTTTAGTTCTCCTGCTTAATCCCAGCAGAGGTCACCTTTGGCACTGGCTAGCTGTCCTTTGCTAGCTCCCAGGCTAGAACTCCATATTGGCTCCCAGGCCAACCCGTTACTTTGCATCAGAGACTATTAACAACTCTAGTCCTGACCATTGACAGTACTGTCTATCCCTGAGTTGTCTACTCGTTGTTTCAGCCTTCAGAGACTATTACCACCTCCAGTCCTGACTGTCGACAGTACCGTCAACTGATGTGTTGACTACTCATTGCTACAGCCTTCAGTTACTATATCCATCATGGTCCTGATTGTTGACATCCTGAGTTGAGCACCAGAGACTTTGCCATCCCTGTCCTGGCTGTAAACATCTCCAGCCGTTGACAATTCTATCGGCTCCCAAGCCGCCTGCAAGGTATTACCAGCTTCCAGGCCGTCTCCAAGTATCTTCCGGCTCCCAGGCCATCTCCAAGTATCTACCAGCTCCCAGGCCGTCTCCAAGTATCTACCAGCTCCCCGGCCATCTCCTAGTATCTACTGGCTCCCTGGCCCTCTCCTATTATCTACCGGCTCCCAGACCATCATCAGTTCTCTCCGGCTTCCAGGCCATCGACAATCTCCTACCGGCTAAGCAGGGTAATGTCACAGCCGGGGGACACTTATTATATAAGGTCCCACTGCCAAAAATTAACCCTACTGACCAGTCAGCCTGGCCAGGGGCCCTGGGGGAGTGGGGACCCCCCCCCCCAGTAAAGGGGTGTCCCCCCTCCAGGACTTACCTGACCAGGTTGAAGCCTGGTGCTGTCCCCGGTGACCCTGGGCTGTGGTCACCGGGCTGTGAACTTGTGTAAAATATAAAATAAAAACTATTGTTTAATACTGTAGAACTCTGAGTCCCAGAAAGCCTCCCCCGCAAGCTGGGACTTGTAGAACCATAAGTCCCAGCATGCGGGGCATTAAAGGGCCCGCTGGCACTTGTAGTTCCACAGTATTAAAAATAGTCAAATAAACACACACTGACACATGAAAAATAAAACTTTACTACATCCAAAGCCCACACATACTGATACTTACCTATCTTGAGCCCGTAGGTAGGTCCCGGGGTCAGGGGCTCCATGGTCCTGGGTCCGGGGCCTTGTATCCTGGGTCCAGGGCTGCAGATTTCAGGGTCTGGGGCCTTGGTTCCTGGGTCCGCGGCTGGTCCGGGGTCCAGGTCTCCAGGGCTCTAGAGTCCGGTGTTCCAGGATCGGAAGAAATCCATAGGGGTACCTGTGGAAGGAAATCCAACTCACCAAGGTCCTCTGGCGAAGATCTGTCCTCTTCATTCTGATGTAGTCCTGGTCTTCTTAAAATAGCAAACACCGAACTATTCAGGCCGGTACCTGCGACGGACTGAGGATGTTTCATCCTCAGCGCCTCTCCTCCGAATGATTCTATTGGCTGCCTAGCGGCCAATTAATAGCTGACTTTTTCGGCTCCCGAATGGCCTGGGGCTGGCTCTTAAAATACGGGGGACCCCTAGTCATTGTGTCCCCCGTATTTTGGGAACCAGCCCCGGCCCTGCCTGGGGCTGGTTTAAAAAAATCGGGGAACCCCTATTTGCTAGGTTTCCTGATTTTTTATTACCAGCCCCGGCTCTTTTCTTTTCAGCCCGGTGCTGGTTACGGCTGTGGGGGGGACCCCACGCCATTTTTTTTTTACACATTGCAGCCTGCACGCTAATACGAATGGATACGCCATCAGAGGGTTACAAAGCAGTTGTATTTGACTGCTTTGTAAATTACCCTCCGGAACACGAATTTGCATACAGCTAAAACAGCCCTATGCAGTCGTATTCATTCGTATTAAGAATACGAATACGAAATATTGTATTCGTATTCTTAGAAAATTTCCTCCTCTGTTTTCAGGGTGCATACACACAATTTTTTTGACCAATTTGGTTGAAAGACATTTCCATTGAACCCAGTGTCCTGGACTAAAGATGTTGATGAAAGATATTGACGACAGACGAAAGAAGAAAGATCTAGCTACAGTTTATAGGCTCTTTTTAAAAGATATTCAAATTGAGCTGCATGCACAGTTGATGAACAATCTTGATGAACAACTGGCGGGTATGCGCATCATCATTCATCGTTTGTTTGTTGACAATATCTTTTATCAACATCTTTCGTCCAGGACACTGGGTTCAATGGAAATGTCTTTCAACCAAATTGGTCAAAAAAATCACCTTTTGTTTTTCTCCTTTCACTTATATACCTAAAATGCAATGAATCACATTGGAGTGAACAGGGCCAAAATCATGGAATTCTTCATGTCAAACCCCCTACACCTCTTACCTGGAACTCCCCTCCCTGGTTCTCCTGGATATCATCTTGTAAACGTATTTAAGTATGACTAGGATGCAGACCTGGTACAACCGGCTTGCTGAGGTCTGGACAGATCATTTTATGAAGATCAGTATCCAACAGACAGTGTTGGAATCCAAGCAGGGTTACATAATATATTTAAACAACTGCAGCTATCTCCAGCACTGTAATAAGCAGGAAGTCAATAAGAAGCATCTGATTGCCTCCGCTGGGTCATACAGCCTTCTCAGCAACCAGCTGCAGTGTAATTATGTGACTGCCTATTTGGTTGTGCATTGCCCAAGCAACCCAGCAGTTGCAATTGTCTTTTATGAAATAATAATGCAAATACCTTTTCCGATCCTTTTTATTGGATGGAGTAACAACAGCAATTTTCCTACAGTTATCCACTGTCAATAGCTGCTGACAAAGAATAAACTCCAAGTTTATAGAAATAAATTGTATCAAAAAGTGTTCTGACACACAAAGCCTGTTCATGCTGTTAAATTGCAATTTGTATCAGTGATTTTTCTATGAACGATAAATCCCCAAATCCCCACTGAAATGCTTGATATTTACTGTAGCAATTTTCAGTAGTGGTTGGGGCAGTAGAAAATCGCTGCCAGGGAAATCTGTTTTCCACAATAACTCAGGAAAAAAATGTTCTACTGTGGGAAATTGCAGCTGAAATATTGCCAGCGTGACTTGTTTCTTACTGTTTTACTGTCCCAATGATGAAATGCCAATATATGCCAACTCAACACTCAACATAGTATTTGGCACTTCTGGAATATTTTTAATAAACTCCTATGTTTTTTTTTTATTATTTGCATATGATGCTTAAAAAAACCATGGGTGAATGAGAATTAAAAAAAAAAATTCACAATAATTTATTAGCAACAAGATTACCCAAAAATCATTGCATTACGGTTTGGAGAATAGAGCCCGTGCACTCGCCCCCCTGTCGAAACACCGGCAGTTGGGATTCTGATGTCGGTATACTGACTGTCGGGATCCCGATTGTCGGGCAGTCATACCACACTCGTATGTGCTTGCTCCTTACTAATGGACAAGAGGATTGCTTAATAATAAAAATCTCCATATTTACTGAGAAAGATATATAATACATATATGCCACAAAATGAATAAAAAAGTTCAATAAGTGGATTAAATAGGCACTATTATAAGACGTACAGAAAAAAGGTTGCCCCTGCTCATGATTCCAATTAGAATTACAGATGGAGCCTTCTTCAACTAGCCTTGGGGGAGATGCTGTAACAGTCATTTCGCGGCGGTTATCCTCTTCTTTTCTCCATATTTTCTATTCTTTTGATTTCCGCATTCATTTTGCAGTAATGACATTATGCCGCAATACATTTTTAGTGCTTTTTCTCTACCGCGCATGCGCCCGCCCCGAGATGAGCAGACATGTGCACTGGCTGCTGCATCCGGGCGCTGCCTGTCCCAAGGTGACATCTTGTATGTGCGTGCATTTCACGCTCCTAGCTCCTGGGCTGTGGCAGTGATGGGAGGTATGCTGCTCCTAAGTTATTATTAAGCGTTCTGGATGCTGCTTTTATTTAAATCAGCTAACATTTATACATCACCGCTAGCCCGAGGAGGTGAATAAATGCAGTGTGTAGATTACCGCAGCGGGGCATATAGAATAAGCTGCATGCGCCCGCCCAATGTTAATCTATGGGGAGGCGCGTGCAGAGAGAAAACCCAGAGAATGCGGAAGCGCAGGGAGCGCACTTCCACAGGCGTGTGACAGAGCATATGGAGAAGAGACAAAAGCGCCGTTAAAGACGGCTTGCCGCCGCGTTAAAGGTTAGAGAATCTCCCCCCTTTTCTGGAGAGCCATGGTGAATCATACAAGGCTGCAACCTTGTATGCGTCACCCTAAACCCTTCTACTACAATAGGGTGTTAAATACTCATTGTTGGGGGAGCAAAGCCCCAATTTGAAATGACTAAAGATAATTTTATTGAACTTTCATATTATCATGAAATATATAGATTGTTTTACTTTATATTTCTCACAGCAGATTGTTATTTCTCTTATTGGGATTTATTTATTCATCATAACTACAAAATAGAACTCGCATCAGGTTCTACCTACCATAAATAACAGAGGCATTGTTCATCCTTTCTGCACATAAGTATTGCTTCCAGAAATCTACTCCCTCAGCAGAGCCAGCTTTTAGGTTAGGGACTTTTCACCTGCTGCTCTTCGACTACAATAGTTTTGCAGCCGCACAGTGACCTTGGACATGACATGCACGCGCAGTCTGCTGCAAATACACCAGTGATTGAGATGTTATTCACACAGGACCTACCCTGAAATCTGGAGGTAATTAAAAAAATCTATACAAATCATGGAGAGCCCGGTGCAGGCAGGGCAGCCGAGAGGTATGCCGGGCCCCGGTAAAATTTTGGGGACGTGGCCTAATCGCCTAATGTTTAGAGGGGGTGAAAAAACACCCTAAAGTCAAGAGGGGTGTTATTGTCCCCTTCTCAGCTGCAGCAGCACACACCTACAGCATGTGCTGTGCTATAAGCAGGCTCAGCATGAGCTCTCACGCTGTCAGTGAAATGCTCATGCTGAGCCTGCTGTCAGCACAGCACTTGCTGTAGGTGTGTGCTGCTGCTGCTGCCTGAGAGGGACAAATGGGGAAGGGGGGTATCAGACCAGGGCCTGCTAAAATGGTGGAAGGGCATGCTGGGACATGTAGCTCCACAACAGCTGGAGGGCCATGAGTTTGACACCACTGTACTACAGTATGGGGACTGTGGAAATTATCGGAGATGAAATGTAACCAGAAAATAACAGTGCTGTCCCCTGTATTACCTTAAGATTGGCCATATACCTTCATTCCAACAAAAGTAGGTGCAAAATTTTAATAATAAATAAATATACAGAAAAGCAGGATCTAAATCATTTACACAAACATGGATCTCACTATATTAATTAAACCAGGGTTGCCTACTGTCCTGGAATGGATGGGAGGAACCCCTCCTGGGTACCGGGTCCCATACCCCTCCTCCCCCCCCCCCCCCCCCCCCAAATCATGTCATTTAGTCCCCCAAAGTGCTGCTGACAGTCTCCTCTCTGGGCTTCTCCCAGAGAGGAGAGTTTAAAAGTAGGCAACCCTGTGTATTATACAGATTCCCTTGCACACAGGGACAGCCTGACCCACACTATAATCACACATAGATATGCACTTGAATGCTATTTTGTAGTTCTATGAAAGGATAAATGACACATACTGTAAGTTTTACACCTCTCATTCATGTTGCTTAAACATACAACATACATTGTTTAAATACAGTATATCACTGCAAACTGCAGCTTAGCCTCAGTTTGCTGTGAAATGCATTAAGGCAGAGGTTCCGAAACTGTGAGCCGTGGCTCCCTGGGGTGCCTCGGGACACATGCAGGGGTGCCCTGGGTTGGTGGACCAGGACTAGCTAAAATTATTAATGGTTAGTTATTTATGAGCAAAACCTGTGCTGGTGGCTGCCAATCATAAAATGTGTACAAACAGAAGCAAATCCTGCCATTTACCACATAACTCACCCTAAGAATCGCATATGAACCCAATCTAATTAATTTCTTTTTGGCCTAGGGGTGCCGTGAAAAAAATCTGAAACTCTAGGGTGCCGTGATACGAAAAAGATTGGGAACCCCTGCATAAAGGGATACAGACTTTCCATCTCCTGGGATTGCTGCTTAAGTTTGCCACACAATCACCAACCCCTTTATCTACACGACTGGCTGCAACCTTGGCAGGGGTTCAATGACTTACTGTATCTGACCATCGAGGACTTATTGGTGGTAATCCGGAGCTGTGATATCATCTTTTAGTTACAGTGACTTACTCCTGAATCACGGCTCTGTTACAACATTAATTATCATAGTTCGCACTGAGTTTTCCTGCATTGCTTTGAACAAGCTGGCGATTTGCCTTATCACAGCATTCCCACTGCACTGAGGTGTTTTAGAGGTAAGCATAGCCCTCAAGTATATCTGGGCTATACAGAGCTGCATTGATCAGCAGGATTCTCCACAGTGCAGTAATTACTGTTGTGTGACTTTGAACTGCGCAGTGGTTGACATTCAGTTTATTAGACCTAAGACTTTATCACGGTCTATTATTATATACAATATTTATGCAATCTTCAGATCATATATAATGTTTTGCATACATTTCCAGGAGAGTTCTTCGATTTCATGTAATTTCTTTTTTTTTTTTAAATTATATTTAAGTTTCCCAAAATTGGGTGAAAAAGTATGCCAGGCACAACCCTGTTGGAAATTGAAAAAAAATTGGGGAACAGCTTGCATTCCTCAAAATGTAAAACTAAACTGGATATGGTAATAATTGGTATTATTACCCTTAAGAAAAAATTGCTGATTTAGTCATTTAAAAAGAAAAAAAGAAAATGGCAAGTTACTGTAAATGAAAAAAGAAAAATCTGAAAAAAAAGAGAATTTTGGTGTAATTATGTGGAAACTTAAAATTTTTAAAATGTAAAAAAAAGAAAAGCAGTTATATTTCATTTGGGTTCAATTCAGAGATTTAAATTCACTCCAGTAATGTAATATTTGGACCGATTAGGTTAACCAAAAACATCCAGCTGCCTAATTACACATTAGGAGGGTGTTAAGGGGCTCTGAAGAGGTCCCCAACATGTTTACCTTGAAATAGAGATGTTAACAATTTCATACCCATTCTGGGCCTGCAAGAAAGAAATGTTAGGTAATTCTCAAAGATTACCGCAACTCTTTTTTCAGTCGGTAATTGAATAGGGAATTCCAAGCAGCTGTGGGAAAAAACTGTAGTTTGAACATTTTGCCTGCAATTCGATGTGCTTGACAGAATCGAAATTGCAGTCCTTGTATCTTGTTTACTTTTATCTAATCCAGAAGATTATTTTTTCTAGAACAACTTGATTCTCTAGCAACACTCCCCTAACAAATACTCCACTAACAACAAACAGTGTATTTAATAATATGGAATATCCACTTACCCCCAATAAAAAGTGTTTTGCCACTGTTTTTTAAACTGGGAAACCAATTAACCCTTTACAGTCCAATTTTTTGGGGGAAATTTATACAGTCTGGTGTAAATGTTTAAATTAGTTGTCTTTTTTTTAATTAAAAAATGGTCCACATTGAATCTTGAACTATGTTAAAGTTCTTATTTTAAAGTGGCTCACCTCTGGATCTGCTACTAGCACTAGGGCTGTTGAGCCTGACTTCATGTTGGACCTGAAAGGGTTAAATCACCAATAAAAGACACATTTTGCCCTGAAAACACACAGGTTCAGCGATTGAAAAAAAGTGTTTGGATTTTTGAGGTTTTGGTTTCTGATTTTTTTGTTAAAAAAGCATAAAAACTGCTAAAATCGCAGAATTTGGATGTTTTTTTTGCTCCTACGCTATATTAACCTCAATAACATTCATTTCCACTCATTTCCAGTTTATCTGAACACATCACTCCTCACAATATTGTTTTCATGGCAAAAGGTTGCACTGAGGTAGCTGGATAACTATGCTAAGCCACACAAGTGTGCGGCACAAACACGTGGCTCATGTAAGAGTGGCACTGCAGTGGTAGATACGGCAGTACTAGGCACCAGACAGGTAGATACGGCAGTACTAGGCACCAGACAGGTAGATAAGGTAGTACTAGGCACCAGACAGGTAGATAAGGCAGTACTAGGCACAAGACAGGTAGATACATCAGCAATACTAGTATGTGCACCAGCAGAATTTATAATAATTAATTTTATTATTAGGTACTGCTTGGCAGTGGCACTCAGTGGCACACGTCAGTGCACCAGCAGCATGGAATTATTTTTTACAGTCCCACGCAGCCCAAATATTAATTTTTATTTAAATTATATATAGCAGCCTAGTATGTACTAGGTAGGTACACTAGGTAGGCAGTAGCACTGCCAGTGGCAACAGTGGATTGAGTAACTAAATAATACTGGCAGATTCAGTGCAGGCAGCACCAGTGGACTATATATAATATAATTAATTTTTCATATAATATATATTACAGCACAGCACCAGAGGTAGGCCCCAGCACAGAGGAGACAGTAGTACTACAAGTACACAGTTAGACTGTCCTCCTTGCTAGGGAGAGCCCACCCTAAGCAGAGAGGAGAACAGAGTACACAGCAGCACTGAGGGTGACAGCCCCAGCGAATAAAATAATTACAGCATAGTACACCAGAGGTAGACCGCACAGAGGAGACAGTAGTACTACAAGTACACAGTTAGACTACACAGCAGCACTGAGAGACAGCCCCAGCGAATAAAAAATATTGCGTTCAAGGTCAAGCTCAAGTTTAAGCCCCAGCAGCAGCACCAACACACCCTGTCCCAACCCACTACTAGACTGGAGTGAAGATGGCGGGCGCAGCAGCCGCTATTTAAAGCCTTGCGAAATCCGGAGCCGGGAGATGACGTTCTGACCATGGGGACGGACCCGAGTCAGGCGGGAATCTCAGAGCACTGCTCGGAACCGGGCTCGGAATGATGACGTTCGTGGGGGCTCGGATCTCTGGAATCCGAGTCTGCACATCTCTACTGCTGATAAGGATTAGGGATAGCCACCTGTCGGTGATTGTGGGGTTACTGCCCATTCTACACCTCAGAATGATTGTTATGCACAGAGTAAACACTAGATTTTTTGACTGAGAAAATAAGCACATTTTTATTTTCCATATACTATAATAGAATAGTCTATAATGTGTTTCAGTGTATATTATAATTGGATAGATGAAAAGCACATTTGAAATCAAACACTTAAATTTTCTTAATGTTAATGTTCCAAAACAATTTTACAGATGAATTTTACATCTAGTGGGCTTTCAATAATTCCTTTTGTTTTGAGCTTGCTTTTGGCATAAAGAAAACAATTGGATTTAAACAAAAGATGGAGCCATACTTGCCATTTCCCAGGACTGGGATGTCTCAAATGCTTCTGCTTCCCATTGCCATTCTAGCGTATGGCACTGTCCGGCTGATGGAACAACTCAATCTGTATGAACTCAAATATCTCAATTCCCAAACTTCATGCCAAACACTGGGGGTGAAGCTCCTCCCCTTATCCTCTCTTTGTTCTGCCTATGACGTTATCGTTCTTTACCAGCATAAAGGTGGTGCATAAGCAGGGGAGGCTCCAGAGGAGGGGATGCAGCACAGCAGTGTTCATTTAGGCAACGAAAGTGTAGACTATTCGTCGATAAAGTGTTTTCTGTGATTAAATTTGAATAATAACGAAAATAGGAATTTTTTAATAACGAAAATGTTGACTACCGTAAATAGTCGTTTATGTTGTCATGACTAAAATAGACTATATGAAAATGCTGTATCATTTTCATCAGGACACCACATTTTGAGTGATTGATTTTTTGGATTCTTTAATTAACAAAACTGTATTACCCATCCTCTCTGGCCCTAGATTTACTTACTACTGTGGCTGTAAAACAACTCTTTGTCATGAGAATCACTCAGTCAGTTTATGTAGCTAGCTCATTAGCTAACTTCAGCTAAACAGCCTTACAGATTAATTTTATTTGCAATAGACTAGTACTATATTACTTACTTGTATCAGGTAGGTTGTATTTTTATTTAATTACTTAAATTATAAAATGTTAATTAAAAAAATTGTATTCTTAAATTGATATTTGCTTAAAATAAATGATTAGCTGATAAGGAAATAGCATTTGTGTTGCACTTGTTTGACACCTAGATTACTAAACACACAGTGAAAGGAATACACAGTATTCAAGGGATTGATAGAGAAATGATCTTCAGAAAAATCTCCTTTTCTGGAGCCATCACTGTGCATTTGTTTACCCATTTAGAGCCTTTTGAGATGCATTTTCTGATTTTTGTTGCCCTAAAGACTTGAAGAGGTAAGTGGACTAGAGCTTCTAGTTGTCATTACTCTAGTGTGCCCTAAAAAATGATAGAAAGAATGGGCAAAATAGTTTTCACTTTTTAGTAAATTTCCCCCAAGTGTAATCACTTCTATTTTATGAAAGATTGCTTAATTAACCTTTGATTATTTCCATTATTACTCAAGTTAACTTGGACTTTTACGTTTCTAAAAGGGAGAAATTGCATTATCTCTTTTAACAGGTTTGCTTGTATACTGTTATTTGAAGCAAACTTTGATCTGGGACACAAACTCGTTCCATCTTATTCCATCTTACTCCTTATATAATAACTGCAAATGTATTTCTTCTTTCTTTGTTTCTTTCTTTAGCAACAGCAGGTTTAACACAATAAAACATTTTTTTCCTAATTTTTATACTTCGTATCGCTAAGTTTTCTTTTTCTTCTTGATAATACGTCCATAGTCACCTCTTTAGCAGCTTGGTGATGCTTCTGTGGTATGCTGACGTTACATAGTATTTATGTTCTAGTTCTGCCTGTATGCCAGCACCACAAATGTGTGTTATACAAGATGCTGTGATTCATAATGTGACTTTTCATCACGGAACTCCTGGCTTCATCCTGTCCAGCGTATATCTGTTCCACTGATATTCATTGTTTTCTATATACGAGGAGCTTGTCTTTATGTCAGGGATAAAATATAATTAAACATAATGGAGGAAATTTTCTAAAATGGGAGTTGTATTTCACATGGGATACATAAGATACTATTTATTATCTTATTTATACAGTACCATTCCCAATCGTAGTCCACATGGATAATAAAGAAAGAATAAGTCCCATCCTGGGAGCTGAAAGAACCCCCCCCCCCCCCCCATTTTCATAACATTTCAGTAACTATGTCTTATAATTACTGTTACTATAGCAGGTTACCATACCTCCCAACTTTGTCAATTTCAGAATAGGGACAGGAGCGACCGATAGGGGGCGTGGCATATGCAAATGAGGGTGCAGCTTATGCAAATAAGCCGTGCCTCCATTTTCGGCCGCGAATAGATGCTGTGCATATGCGTACAGCGTCTATTCTGTCAGATTGGGGGGGGACTCCTAACTGCCCCCCCCCAAAGCGGGACTCTGCCGGCCGCGGGAGGGACGCGGGAATGTCCCAAAAAACTGGGACGTTTCTGCGTTTAGCAGGACAGTTGGGTGGTATGGGTTACACAGTCAGCAAATCCTGCAGAGAATTTAATTACACCAACAGGTTATATACTATTAATGCTCAGCATAGTACATAGAATATCAGCGATGTGACCTGCAAAATGCAATATATTCTACTGTAGCTTTCACATAACCTGTAATAAAGCTGTGATCATCTGCTCTTGAACTACAACTCCCAACATGCTTAGCAAATTGTCAGATTTATGTCCAGAGGAAATTCTACACAGTAAATGTAAATCCTGTCGATTTTGCAGTTTCTTTGGGATCTCCACTGTTTTGACCTGAGTATCCCTAGTTCCCTGATTACCTGTGTTAATGCAGTAAGGAACTTTTACCATAAGCCGTCAGATAGAAAAGGGGCTAATTACTTTGCTTCTATAAATATCACTAATAATAGAGAGATATGATATGTTAGTGGGGTTTCATATCCATGAGCCGTACGCTTGGGAGGCCCTCTCTGCAGCTGCCCGCCACAAACTCACATTATTCCTCTTAATCGTTTGAACATCTGCTGCTTTCACAATTTCTATCACATCCTTAATCTCTAGAGCCACCCCTTGTTAACCCAGGTCTTCCCATTACTCAGAGAGCTATATTATTAATAGATGAGGGATCAAAATGTTATGAAACTGACTTGACTTTCTCAAGGCTATATGGATATCGCTCACAATGGGCTAAATGTTTTAAGCCTTAACACGTGATAAAGTGGAAAGTGATAAAGTACCAGCCAATCAGCTCTTAACTGCTATTTTATAGGCTGTGTTTGAAAAATGATTGGCTGGCCCTTTATCATTCGTTAACACTCTCCACTTTATCATTTGTTAAGGCTTACTACCTTTGGCCCAATATAAGTAATATTTTTTAAACCCCCTCCACCCTGTATTTTATAAAAATGTTCACCCATTTGCATCCCCAGCATCTTTTACTTATATTAACCCTACCCCACCTCCCAATTATTATTGGTCCACCCTTGGGAATCCCCCCACACACACACACACACACACACACACACTTATAGCCATACACCTCACCTTTCAGAAGAATAGGTAAGTACGATGCTGGCAGACCACCGACCATTTCCACATCATGTGCTCCAAAATGACAGTTGTATGGCATTCTGGGGCATGATTCCAAAGTGATGTCAGCAGTCAGAGACCACTGTATCACACCATGGGGATCCGGGGAGCCAGAGGAAATCTGTCCTGCTCTTGTGCAGGACAGATCTCCCCTTCCACACCATGGAGGAGACAGCAGGCAGTGTGAAATCTGATGTGACAAAGCCACGTAACGTACACCTGGCACCAATGGCAGTGCAAGGCAAGTGGTTAAAAAGTGCTATTCTTGCAGATTGTTTTATGAGCTGTTACCTTACTCTTTTACATAGCTGCTGGAATAGTGGGCAAGGTAGTTGATCACACGCCCCCCCCCCCCCCCACAACCCCCCCCAAAAAAAGAAAAAAAAGTCCTGGGCTGTGGGACCCAATACAGCCGCCGTCTGCAGATAAAATGGGCAGTGTCAGGATGAAAATAATCCCTTTTCTGGCTGCTCCACCTCATCTCTCCCCACAGCCCTTTTACACCTGCCTCCAGGGCCCTCCAACCCCCTGCACTCAGCTCCAGTGCCTACAGTAGTGGTAGCCAACTCCATTCCTTGAGAGCTACCAACAGTTCACATTTTCCAGACAACTTAGCTGCAGCACAGGTGCATTCATTACTCACTGACACATTTTAAAGGATCCAGGGGTGGAGCTAATTACTTCACTTGTGATTCTTGAGGCAGTGCCAGATAAAGCCTTCGGGAGGCCCAGGGCACTTTAGACAGGGGGGCCCCCTTGCACTTGTCATTACTGGCCGCAAACTGCATGGGAGAATATTACACTGCTAAAACACAGAGTAAAGGCAGTATAAACTCAGTCAATGGGTAACTGCTTACTCTGTAGGACTGAAGGAGACCTAACAGTCCCAGTGCTGTCTCTCCTATGACTAGGCTGCTGCTGCTGGCCTGAGAAGCCTGTAATGAGCTCCACCAATAAGAGCTCAGCATAAACCTCTCAGCCTCTGCCCTCTTGTGCAAAGTGTCATGGGACTTAGTCAACTCCCAGTAATGCACTTCACACTTGTGCAGTCAGTGTGCCTTGGCACCCCATGCTCAGCACCATTAATCATTGTCATATTGGCAGATAGGTGAAGCTGCAGCACTTTTTTAAAATAAAAATACATGCCAACCACAGGGGGCCCCTAGCTAGAGGTGGGCCCAGGGGTACTGACCCCTTTTGCCCCTGCTTTAAACCGGCCCTGCTGTGAGGAGATCTGGAAAACATTAACTGTTAGTAGCTCTCGAGGACTGGAGTTGACGGTACTCTTTACCTAGAACGGCGCCCGTCGCGGGCATCGCGGGTACATTTATGCCTGCCCGCGACGCGACCGACGCGATGCCCGCGATTTTCCCATTGAAAACCATGTTAAACCTGAAAAATCGCGTCGGTCGCGTCGCGGCCGGCCATAAACGTACCCGCGATGCCCGCGACGCGATGCTCCCGATTTCCCATAGGAAGCAATGTTAAAAGCCGCGATGGACCCGATTTTAGTGTTAAATGCCTCAATCCACCCGATTTGGCCATAGAAATCAATGTTAAATGGGCCACAGAGCCCATTAACCCTTAAATGTCCCCCCAATTTTTGTACGCCACCCCACGATCCACGCCAACCCGAAGCGTGGCGAGCGCAGCGAGCCCGCGAGGGGCGGCGGTACGCGTCCTACGACCTTTTCATGCCCTACTATCCACGTCGGCGTGGAGTTGAGAATAGAATAGTGTGGCGAGCGCAGCGAGCCACCGAGCCCGAAGCGTGGCGAGCGCAGCGAGCCCCGCGAGGGGACGCGGATACCTTCACAGGTAAGCGCGTCCCCTCGCGGGCTTCACAGGTGTCCGTGGCGACCCGGACACCTGTGAAGCCCGCGAGGGGACGCGTCTACCTGTGAAGGTATCCGCGTCCCCTCGCGGGGCTCGCTGCGCTCGCCACGCTTCGGGCTCGGTGGCTCGCTGCGCTCGCCACACTATTCTATTCTCAACTCCACGCCGACGTGGATAGTAGGGCATGAAAAGGTCGTAGGACGCGTACCGCCGCCCCTCGCGGGCTCGCTGCGCTCGCCACGCTTCGGGTTGGCGTGGATCGTGGGGTGGCGTACAAAAATTGGGGGGACATTTAAGGGTTAATTGGGGCTATTTGGGCTCTGTAGCCCATTTAACATTGATTCCTATGGGAAAATCGCGGGCATTGAGGCATTTAACGCTAAAATCGCGGTCAATCAGGCTTTTTAACATTGTTCTCTATGGGAAAATCGCGGTAATCGCGGGTACCCGATTTTGATGTACCCGCGATTTACCCGCGATTTACCCGCGATGCCCGCGATTACCGCGATTTTACCCGCGATGCCCGCGATTTCAATCGTGGGCGCCGTTCTAGGTAAAGAGTACCGTTGACTACCCCAGGCCTACAGGGTGTGGCTAGTTACTGTGGGCCATCCCTTTCTCTGGGACCATCCCTGTACCCTACTCACCTCCCACTTCATATGTTCTTCATATCCTCCCCCTCAGCTTCCCTTTGTCCTTCAACCCCCTACCCTAACACCTCCCACTGACCCATTTTTAACTGTCTTCAGCTGAAAATGTACCCTGTAAAGTCTTATAACCTTCCATGCACAGCCTCTGCCAGGGTGTGAGCTATGAGTATATCCAGTCACTCAGGTATTACAGTTATGTTTTTGCAGCATATTTATTAAACAATGGCATTATCCATTGTAATCTATAGGCTACATATTGCACAATTTACTGGGAGAGGGATTGTCGGGAATCCCCTCCAGTAACTGTCACTGCATGAGCTGTCTAATAACCTTGCATGTGCGCTTATTTTAAAATACACTGTTAGAAGTAAAGAAAATATATATTTTTTTACAACCTTTGTGTGTCATACATAGTTACATATAGTAGTAATTAAGGCTGAATAAAGACTTATGTCCATCTACTCAGTGGCGTAAGTTCATCCCAGGGGCCCGGAGGCAAGATGAATGCTGGTGCCCCCCCCATCTACCAACACATATTCTTATACATATATGTATGGGGCTTGGAGCATTCACCTTGCCAGCGGACGCCCTGCGAGAGGATCCAGTGCAGCAGGATCAGGGGGACAGCCGGAGGTAGCAGGGGAGAGCCGGGCGTAGTACATGTAGACGCCCGGTGAGGGGGGGGAGAGCCAGCGGGGACCAGACATGAGCAGGGGAAAGTCGGGCGCACAAAATGTGGATGCCCGGCAAGGGGGGAGCCAGCGGGGACATGGCAGAAGGGGAGAGCCTCTGTGGATGCCTGGTGAAGGCGGGGGGGAGGGGGCAGCAGTGACCCGGCAGATGAGAGACGCTATATAAAATATGTCTCTCCCTGTGAGGTTACAGGCTGCCACTGCAGCGTCTCTTACCCGACTCCCAGGTCCTGGCTCACTGCTGCTTCAGTGATAGGCTCGCTCACTCGGTCCTGCGCTGGCTGTGGGCTGCTTCCGCCCGACTCCAGGTGACAGGGAGGACTGGAAGCAGGGGAGGGGGCGCTGCGCTGTGCCGCTTCGTGGCCACTCCATACAATAAGGGTAGAGGGGAACAGCGGAACATTAGGAGGCAATGGAGCCAGTGCCCCCTTTGAGGCTGGCACCTGGCGGCATTTGACTCCATTGCCTCCGGGAGTTCCGCCACTGCATCTACTGTAGTAGTTCAACCTTGGTTAGCGAGTATGATCTATAAGCTTCATCCCTTGTTATACATAATGTATTCTGATATATTTAAAGAGACAGATTATGATTATCGTTTGTACCCCTGGATGTTTTTAACCAATAGATGTTTGTCCAACCTTATTTTAAACGTATTTATTGTGTCTGTCGATACCACATCACCAGGAACAGAGTTCCATAGTTTGACTGCTCTTACTGTAAAAAATGTTTTCTTCTAAGAGAACAAATTCTTCTTTCCTCTTATTTAAACTAATGCCCACATGTCCTAGAGTCCTTCCAAACAGAAAAAAGGGCATCTGACAGTTCCTTATATTGGCCTCTGATATATTTGTACATGATAAGCAAGTCTCCCCTTAAACGTCTCTTCTCTAGCATAAACAATTCAAGTTTGTTTAATCTCTCTTCATAGCTTAACTTCTCCATTCCCTTTGTTAGCTTTGGTGCTCTTCTTTGGACTTTTTCCAGTTCTATGATGTCCTTTTTTATGGGTGGGGCCCAGAATTGTATTCTATATTCTAGATGCGCTTTGACGAATGCTTTGTACAGTGGCATAATTACATTTGAGTCCCTAGTGTCCATGCCCATTTTTATATATGCTAGTATCCTGTTGGCCTTATTTGTTGCTTTATGATATTAAGCACTACACCCCAGTTTGTTATCAATTTGGACTCCTGGGTCCTTTTCAAGTTCTGAATTATCCAGTGCCTCCCCGCTTAGGTTATAACTAGCACATTGGTTATGTCTCCCAAGATGCATGACCTTGCATTTATCCACATTGAATCTCATTTTCCACTTTTTTGCCCATTCATCTAATTTATTAAGATTGCTGTGAAGAGTGGAGACATCCTTGGTTGATCTAATTACTCTGCTCAGTTTTGTGTCATCAGCAAAGATGGAAACACTAATGAGTATACCCACCCCAATATCATCAATAAATATGTTAAATAAAAGGGCCCTAGCATTGACCCCTATGGCACTCCACTTAGTAATGGTATCATATTTGATACTGCGCCATTTACAACCATGCTCTGTTCTCTATTACGCAGCCAGTTCCTTACCCATCTACAAATTCTTACCCCTAGTCCCAGATCATCCATTTTATTTATCATCCTCTTATGTGGCACTGTATCAAAAGCCTAAGCGAAATCTAGGAAGACCACGTCTACAGCATTTCCATTATCAAGGTTGTTGCTGACATCTTCATAAAAGCCTAGTAAATTTGTTTGGCATGATCGATTCTTCAAAAACCCATGTTGATTAATACTGATTAAACTGTGAAGCTCTAAATATTTTTGGATACCATCCCTTAAAAATCCTTCAAATAATTTACCCACTATTGATGTTAAGCTCACATGTTTGTCATTAGCTGGGTCATCCCTTTTTCCTTTTTTGAATATTGGTACTACCTCTGCTATTATCAGATGAAAGTGAGTTCTCAAAAACGTAATACAGAGGGGTTGCTAATTCCTCCCATTATTCCATTAGTACTCTAGGAGGATTTAAATCTGGGCCTGTGGATTTGTTTGTTTTGATTTCGCTGAGCCGTAATTTTATCTCATCAGTCGTGAAAGCTATGTTAAGATCTAGCTTGCTCATCCCATTTGTGGTACCTTTATGTTCCACTGTCTGCTCTTCCCTAGTAAACACTGATGAGAAAAACTAATTTAACAGTTCTGCTTTTCCCTTATCCTCTTTGAACCTATTACCGTTGATATTGGTTAATGGGGCTATGTTCTTTTTTATTATTCATTTACTATTGATGTATTTGAAAAACTTCTTGGGATTGGTTTTGCTCTCAGTGGCTATGCGCGCTTCATTTTCCCTTTTAGCTACTTTGATTAGCCCATTACAAATTTTGTTTAATTCTTTGTACTTACTGAACACCTCCTCATTCACGTTATCCTTGTTAAATTGAAATGCTCTTGTCTTATTGTTAATTGCTGTTCTTACTGAATTTGCCCTTATTGCCGTTTGGGATATATTTAATAGTTAATGATTCAAGCACATTTTTCAATGTTTCACACATTACACATTCTTCCCCTCAAATAACACTTCCCACTTAATTTCTTTTAAAAAGTCCCTGAATAAATCGAAGTTAGCTCTCCTAAAGTTTCATATTTTAGACAGTACTGTATGTGGTAGCTTACAGAAGTTGATTTCCAGTGAGACTATATTGTGGTCTCTGATTCCTAGATGTTCTATTACTTTGGTATTTGAAACTAAATCTACATTGTTTGTTAATACTAAATCCAATAACGCCCCGTTATGAGTTGTTGTTTCAACCTATTGTGTGATAAACTAAATCCTTGAGTAAGTTTAGGAACTCACTGCTTTTTGCTGATTTACACGTCTCATTTGTTTAGTTGGAAAGTTAAAACCCCCCATAATAATACCTGCCCTTGATTTGACAATTTTTTGGACTCATCCCTTTCATTAATATTCGGTGGTCTGTTACATACCACTATTAAAATATCATTCGATTTTTTGTTATTTTCAGTTATCTCTGCCCACACGGCCTCAGTATCATCTTCATCTATCCCCGAGCTCATCTCCTTTTCACATGGTTTTAAATTAGTTCTTACATAAAGGCACACACCTCCACCCATTCTATTTCCCCTTTCTTTTCTGAAAAGGGTATATGAGGGATATACCCTTTTCAGAAAAGAAAGGGAAAATGTTTAAAGCCCAATTGTGTGAATCGTTGCACCATGTTTCTGTTATACCAGTTATATCTTAATCATCCCTAGTTCCAAAAATTTTCCTGCCAAGCTTCTTGCATTAGCCAGCAAGCATTTAATTTTACTTATTTTTTCCATTAAGGGATGATTGTATTCTAGATGTGCTACTGATTTCTTACTAAATCTAGTTTTTCTTCCCAACCCCCCTTCTCCAACCTTTAATCTCTTGCTTACCCATTGCTTACTACCTTGTCTTTCACCCCCATAGATTCTATTTGTACCCCAGTTCAGATAAGCGATTTGCCTACCCGCAGTGTGGGTTGTCCTTAGCAATAACCGATAAGAAAAATCAAAAAAACTTTTTTTGTCCAACTTTTGTGTGCTGTAGATGCTGTACTCCATTGCTTTACATAATTATATTGGATCACAATCAATCAATTGCAGAGCAGGAGCAGCAACCAAGTACTACTGTCATGGCTGCTGCCATTCTCGATAGTACTATAACATTTAGTAAAGGTGGTTTAGAGTGCGGAAAATTTAGGAAAGTGCACTTAAAATTAAAATCTATCACACTGTTAAAAAAAATAATAAACTATGTTCACAAATACACAAGGAGAGTCTAGAACTGTCCACATTAGCTATGTGTGAATCTTACATTTCTCAAACTGTACTCCTAGAAAAACCTTCTTTGCTTCCTTCCCTCATTTTTGCAACTGTGCAGATGATGATGATGATGATGATGATGATGATGATGATGACAAAATAGAAATTATGGATGCTATTGTGGAGGGTTATTTGTGTTCTATTTGACACAACTGAGGATGCTGATAATGTTGTTTGTGTGGCCACCAGTAGCAGTAGTTCTTGTGGATGATAAAAAAGAAAGCCATTTTTTGATTCCTGAGCATAAGACCAAAAAAGTAATCTCTTGGTTGTGGGATTATATTTAACCAAAACCTGACAATGTTTGTGAAGGCATCTGCTCCATTTATAAGGCCAAAGTAAACGTAGAGACATTAATCTTTTAAGCACCTCCTTCATATTACATAATTTGTGTCGAGTTCATGAAATTTATTTTACAAAATTATAATACCATGTAATTAACTTAATATCCTCATCATCAACCTCCTCATTAGTGAATGGAGTTTATCCTCAAATAAAATTGGTTTATGAAGCCTAACAAACTGAGCACTTCAGCCACAAAAAAGGAAGTCCCTGTGGCTAAAGTCCTTGGTATGTTAAACTGTGCATGTCTTTCATAAAAGATAGGACTCAAGGACAAATCTTGCACAACTTTTGTTTGCATAATGGGCTGTATATTTGGGGACAGTTTTTGTGTTACTAATTTGCAACACATTTTGAAACACTATAGGTGAAATTTAATATGATAAGAGAATCAGAAAGTGAGAGATTTGGTAAGAAACCTCCAGTTTTTTTAAAGCAGCAATCATTATCACTACAAAACCAATTTGATGTTGCAGTGTAAATGATTGCCACTTTAAAAAAAAACTGGAGATTTCTTCCCAAATCTATCACTTTCTGAATCTCTCATCCTATTAAATTTCACCCTATGTGTTTGTGCCACTCCTTTTTTGCTTAGTTTAGCCAGTTAGCCATTAGCTAATATTGGTGAAGAATATTGTGGTGTGGTCAAAATTTAGTGTAAAGGACTGGAAGTTAATGTTTTTGAGGTTAACAATACCGTAGAACCAAACAATGTTTGTAGAAAATACAGATCCAAAACCAATACCAAAATAGGCGAGGGCAGTTTTGCCCAATATAGATCCAAAACCAAAACTCTAGTTTAAACGGGTAAGCATTGGTATTAGATTTAGGGCAGTATTCAATGTGAATACTGGCGACGTGCAGCGAATCCTGTTTAGGATTCGCTGCGCATTCGCAACTGCTCGCTGCGTTTCAGAGCCTCGCCGGCTCCGGTATTCAACGAGTCAGGGGCTCGCTGCCCCTGACCGGTGAATTTGAGCTCCTGCGGCGGACGCCGCAGGGAGCCTGAGGACGGTGGCAGGCAGTGAGATAGAAGTCTCCCTGCCTGCCCAGAACGTTTGTGGGGGGGAGGTGGGCTCCCCGGGTGCCATGCAGCACAGGCTGCCCCCCGGGGTGCCAGCAGGGGACCGGGTATATTCACTACACCCGATCATGCATATGTAATGATCGGGTGAAGTGAATATATGAATATCTAATGAGCTTACAGCACATGAATAAAAATAGCATGCCCCTCCTCAGAATAAAATTCCTGATTTTTTTACACCAAATGTAAAAAACAAAACACTTTATTTTAAAAGTTCACATTCCACTTCACCATAAAAAGATAGCGATTGCTAGTCGGTGAATCATGGCGAAAAAAACCTTGAAATGTATTCGCCATCTGGTCATTGAATAGGGTGATTCACCGTTTTAGTCAAAAATTCGCCTTACAGCACAAAATCGCCATAAAAACATGGCAAATCAGCCTCATTGAATACCACCCTTAGACACTCATTTAGTAAGTGAAAATAGCCTGTCTTATTATTGAACAGCTACAGTATGGCCAACAGACAGAGTATAAATAATCAAATGTACAATTTTTACCTTAAATATGTAGTTTCTCTTCCTAAATTCACAAATGCTAAATGTAGTATTTGTGAGTTCGATTGTGAAACAGCCATTATAAGATGACATTTCAACCTTTAGAGCATGTGATATTAATCAGCACGAAATGAAATCTGCATTCACAGTATACCCAGTAATCTGATAATTATTAAACACTCCATCACACAAAATGTGATGTCTTCTGGAGCTCAGGGTCATATGAAGATGACAAATACATTCATCCCCAGTAAAATAATACTGCCAAGACTTTTGTTTCAAAATAGTCATGTACTGAATTTGTACAAGTGACAGTTTATTAAATAAGCCGGTTGATGGTTTGCCTGTAAACAAAAAGGTTTTATTTTATAGTTGACGTAGTTAGTCACTTAGCCCTGTTGTATTCTTTGCCTACACACTCATTTCTGCTCCTCTCCTCCTGTTACCACTCTGTCTTCTGTTCTCTTTCTCTGCTTCTCGCGCTCTTTCTTGCGCAACTTATCTCCCACACTTTCACTCTGATACCTTGAAATATAGTATTATCTCACCACTTACAATGCTGGTACAATATGCTGGTTAAAATCCATGGATTTGAGATCGGCACTGGATGCTTGTCTGTGTTCAAAATAATGAGGCCTCATCATGAGAACACGTCATGTGTTTGTTAAAGATTATTATTTATGTGTGAGGGTGGCATACTGTAGTAAGGAGACCACTAAGGTTTATTTAATTATACTCTATGTCTGTTTGTTCTACTGAAGTTATAACGTATTTGCTCTATTGCTTGATGGAATCCTTCATAAGTGCTTTCTGTAGAGGTGAGAATATATTGCAGTAGGAAAACAACAAATTCCGGACTCAGGGTTTTGTGTGTAGAAAATGGAAGAGCTTTCACTTGCTGACAGATTTATCTGTACCTATTTCTTGCAAAGTAAAAGTAAGTAATGTATATCTAAAATGCAAGTCATGAAAGATTAATTCCACAAGAGGATTGAAATGGATATTTCACTTATTATTTGCTTTCATTGCTTTTTCATGATGTTATGAGAGATTGCAGGTTCTTGGCAGTATATTGGAGATTTGAGGCATATTGCAAGATGGCTGATCATGAAGCTAAATACTGTAGATGACCAGAAAAATGGATGATCAACTTCAGAACCAAATAATAAGGCTACATAATTGCAGAACCTAATGGACATATGGAGAGTAGCATTATTGGCAAATTATAATCCAATGGTGCTTTGAGGTGATAAATGGAGATTAAGTAAAAGGTAATAACGCACCAGCCAATTGATTATGTTTGAAAAATGACAGCTAGGAGTTGATTGGCTGGTGCGTTATTACCTTCCATCTTATCTCCACTTTATCTCTTCACCAGGCCTAATACATCTGCCCCATTTTTTGCAGTCTTCGTAATGTTTTGGTTTTGGAAAAAACATACGCAATTGTTTTTTTTTTTTTAAAGTCTGAAAACAGCTCAAAGCATATCATTTGGGCCTGTTTTGCTCCTACAGTATTATTAACATCAATAACATATATTTCCATTCAATTTTGACCTCCTCATTTATATTATTTTCACCAATTTTGGCCAGTTTCTCTGGCTAGAGTGTGACAAATACATAAACTAGTAACCTAAAACTTAAAGACTAATAAAAAATATACAAAATTACCAACACACTTTTCAAACAGCAAATCACAGGCCTCAGACCAAAATAAGTCATTAGAGGTAGACTGCTAAGTATTTATTGAATGGTAAATCATCAATAAAAACAAAAGTCAGTTGTAAACATGAAAAATACTTTAAAGAAACAACCTTACAAACATACTGAATCCAACCAGCAAATCACAAGTGTGAGAGCAATATAAATTGTTACATTTAGAAAGCAGAATGTACAAACAAAAAAATGATAGTTAATAAGTTAATAAATAATAAACCTCTGCAACCAGCAATTCACAGGTAGAGGGGGTTTGCTAGCGCTCAGTTACCTTTTGAGCGAAGGGGCTGCAGAGTATTGAGCTGTCCAAGCCCACAGGAATTATGTTATACAAATTGGGTATACAATGCGCTCACCTTCTAGCAAGCTTCCGTGGATGCACAGAAGGTTGCCCTATGTGGTGTAATTATGCTGTGACAATATTTGCTATCACTCAGTACTGGATGTGATGCAAGTAATATCAATGGTAATGATGGGTCTGGGAAAATACCGTAGTGTAAAAGCACAGTTGCTTTATTGATTAAAAAGAATTAGTGCAAGTCCAGGTCCCACTGGTGTGGGTTCTTAGTCACTGAGGGTGAGGGGGGAGAAGGGGACTGGGAATGGCAGCACGGGGGGGGGGGGGGGGGCTGGTCTGCTGCCGGCATGGTGTATGGTAAGTAAGTCCGCAAATGCAGACAGGAGGGAGGAAAAGTCAAATGAAGAAATGTGGCAAAGGGGATGGTGCAGGGGGCTGGCGTCCCGTCCCCCCGCAGTACACCTCTCACCTGTGTCTATGTTGTGGTCACGGAAGGCCCCGCGGCGTTCTGCGAGTGTTCCTTAGCCGCCGCACTGACAGCGTGGGAGCTGTGCTGTGTGCCCGGCTCTGCAGTGATGACGCTGAACGCGACTTCCGGGTCCCAGCGCCTGGTTGCCAGGGTGACCCCAGCCGCGCTCAGTTGCGTCTAACTACAGGCTCTACTCCCAGCCGGGAGGAGACTTGATGTGGTGAGTGCTTGGATGCTTCTGGTCCAACGCGTTTCAACCGCTGTGCGGTCTTCTTCAAGGAAGAGCCTGTAGTTAGACGCAACTGAGCGCGGCTGGGGTCGCCCTGGCAACCAGGCGCTGGGACCCTGGGAGAGCTAGATGTTCACCTGTAATAGCCACGTTTGTTGGGGCAAATTAAGTCTGCCCCAACTCCGGTGCCACCAGGTCTTGATCCTACGTATGTGGCAAGAGGAGAACTAACTAAGGGACCTAACTCTAAAGAATTAAAATAGGAACTAAATGGCGGCTTGCCATAAATATCTAACGTGGCTAAATGCGCCAGCGACCTAGTCACAAGACCACAGGCGACTGAGTCACATACACAAGAATAATACACCACACCAAAAAGCACACTACCAATGGAGCAAGCAACACACAAAACACTGAGTATGCCATTGAAGGGTTAACACCCCAACGGTACCAAACATTAATACTGCGCAAAGCTGCGGCCCTCTCTGGCAGCTCCAGAGGGGAAACAAAACAATATTAAGTAACCAGGTCTCCTAATTGGAGAACTTACAGCACTGGAATAGGTACAGGATGATTGGATAACTCGTCTGGAGACAAAGGGTCCAAGAAGACAGGAACCAGGAACTGGCTAGCAGTAGGCAGGCAGATAGCTAATGCTGAAGCTATCACCAGCGGGATGGTGCCAGAGCCATTCCTTTAAAAAGGAAAGGGTGGCCAATCCCCACAGAGAGCCTGATGTCCCCCAGCTGCGGGCTGGTGCGCTGGAATGCATCCCACTTGTTCCCTATGTCAACCGCTGACACAGTGAACTGACTTCCGCTGCCATTACCCGAAGGCATCCCCCATTGCCGGGCAACTGCGCATACTTGCTTTGGAAGCTGCGCCCGGCCACCTTGTCCCCCGGTATCCCTGGTTGCCGAGCAACCAGACCCAGAGACGCTGGCGCAGGGGGAGAGTGTAAGTTTGTGTGCAGGGCCCTATCTGACTGTTCACCATTTTTGTTGCCATTTGTATATAAAAATAAATGTTCTTAGTAAAAATAATTACCTCCAATATAATCCAATACTTTTATCATTAATTAAAAAAAAAACTCTGATTATTAAAGAATCAGATAAAGATCTCATCAAAATGAGGAAGCTAACATCTGATTTCATCTTACATTTTTGAGCATGAAGTCGGCATGTGCGGCTGAGCCTTATTTAAGGTATACTTCAGGTGAATACATACAGTACATGCTGGATCTTTCCTGCTCTCAACTCATTCTCTGCAAAAAACTATAGGACCACCTCCTTCAGAAAATGCAGTCTGAGGTAGCAAGTTCCATTGTGAAACTGTTACTGGTCCAGCAGCCACAAGTTACAAACTGGCATGTTCTGTCTGAGACTGAATATGGGGCCTTTAGAGAAGGAAGATGAGTGATAATTCATCTATCAGCTCCAAACCAAGGCAACAACTTGCTGTTAACAAATGTTGTAAATCTTGGTTTCATATATAATTGAGCAAGGTCAACGTATAAGAAACATATTCTGGCTTTGCCTTATGCTGCACCTGATCCAGAACACTGAATTATAGAATACAGACAAAACTAAAGATGACAGGAAATTGTAGTGAAGGATCCACTACACTAGTCTGTATACCAATAATACTCCACTCGGCACTTACACTAGGAATGGGGAACCTTCAGCCCTCAAGTTGTTGTTAAACTACACATCCCAACATGCACTGCAACAGTTTTAGCATGGCCAAATAGCAAAACTGGGTACTTATGTAACAGCCGGGTGCCCACTAAGCAAATATCTTAGTGGGCGATTCTGCGTTTTTTGCATGTGATGCAGTACGATTTTCCTATGTAAGTTATTCACTGCTCTCTGGCCTTGGGCATTGCACCTCCCGCAAAATCGCATGCGATTTTATAGGCTGCCGTGCCATTTAATGTAGTATACACTCATACAAGTGTATACTACATTAAATGGCATTGCACCCTATAAAATTGCATGCGATCACATCACATGCAAAAATCGCATGCAATGCGATTTCCCTATGGTGCCATACGTATGATAATTGGGCGCCCGGCTAATACATAAGTACCCAAAACTGTAGCAGGGCATGCTGGGATGTGAACAGCTGAAGGGCCAAAGGTTCCTATCCATTACCTACTCCAGTGGTTCTCAACCTCGGTCCTCAAGGACCCCCACAATGCACGTTTTTCTGGCCTCCTTGCAGTTGCACAGGTGCAATCATTATTCACTGATACAATTTAAAAGATCCACAGGTGGAGCTAATTAGTTCACCTGTGATTCTGTGTGGAGACCTGGAAAACGTGCACTGTTGGGGGTACTTGAGGACTGAGGTTGAGAACCACTGACTTACACCATAGTATGCTTTGGAAAACAACTGCCTGGAAAGGTCTTAAACTTAAAATGAAATTGTATTTTCTCCAAAACACTGTGGATATATTGTGCATACTATCCATATTTATGGCGCTTTTCCATAGCAGAAGGCAAAAAATTGATTCAATTTTTTATCTACATTAGGGAACATATGACGTGCCAGGGGCTTTTGACAGCATTTGCTTTTGTTTCTTCATAGTTTTATCAACAATGAAAGAAGGAAGCTGTCGGTTCTCTGGTCATTTTTTATATATAGCCTAGCAGTGCATGTCCTCGAGCTTAGCTGGGAATGTACGCTGCTAAAAATAGGGAGAAAACTGACGTTATTAAAAAAAATATGAATAAATCATGTTATTACTGTGAGCAAAATGTTTATATAGAACATACTGTATAAACGTTTGCATCCTGCTGCATGCATATCACTAAGACAGTTACTGTCCATTTTTACGCTGGTCTGTTTTAAATTGAAAGCACCTTTATTTTATGTGGGTGGGTCATTAGGCCGACTGTGTCTAGGTCTACAGTAAAAAGGATAACCCATGAAAAAGTTCAACAAGGTCAAAAGGTCAACGTTGTCAAAGGTCAACATGAATAAAGCCAACTTGGAAAAGGTCGACATGAGTGTTTTTTGGTACCTAGTGAGGAAGCCAACTTGACCACACTGTGTAGGACTACCTTGGATGGAATAGTCTACCCCTAGAAGAGATGACACAAAATGGGGTGATTGCAGCATCTAATGCTCAGAGTACAGTCCTAATAAATTGTCAAGTCTGTGTATTTTTTCATCCCATCCACAAGCATACCAGATGAGGCAGCCATGTTGACTAATCAGACACCAGCCCAGTATGCCCTCGCTATCTATGCACCAATGTGTCCAAAATGTCACACGCAGATATTTACAAATGCAAGCAAGTCAGAAAATTACACATCTAAATAGAAAATGTTTGTTGCCAGAGTTCACGCCATATACTGTATATATTCCTACTTTTGGAGCTGAGCAGTATACACTTCTATATAGGACCACAAATGTCCTTTTTGGATTATTCCCCTCAAATTTTTTTTTGAAGGCCGTCATTTCACCTAAAAGAACTTGAGTTGATCCCTCCTTTTATAAAATTTGCATCAGCTGGTGGATATCATGATGGTTTTATAAGTGTTACTTGGGATCCAACATCTTCGTTCTATTATATTGCCCTGGAGGAACCTAGTCTCAATTTGTGATCGTGTGACCATCTTATTCAACCAATGTACAAGTGTCCCTGATGAAGTCATGCTAATGACGAAACGTGTTGGGTTATATATATATATATATATATATATATATATATATATATATATATATATATATATAAAAATAAGAGGCCAGCACATCCATATATATCCAAGAAGGGTATTTTTTATAATGCAAAAAGTGAGCATGCATTATTCACATAAGGATTCACACCATTGGGCGCCATCTTACCATTGTTGTTCTATTCTTGTAGTTTCCATGCCAACAGGAAACTTTGAGCATACAATTTACAGTTATTTACAGGTGCGCTTGAGGAGAATTAACTTGTGTGTGTGTGTGTGTATATATATGTTGCTTGAAGGAAACACACACTTATCCATATAGACAGTGAGTGCCAGGTCAGAAAAAATAATGTAGCTTTATACCACATGCGTCAATCCAGAGATACTACAAGTGCTAAGGACCAGCACATCCATTTAGCATAATGATCAATGCAGTTTATTGAATTATAAAAAGAAGGCCTTTTTGGAGTTAAGAATTAACAGCTTGCCATAGTGGGGAACCGGAGATGTGACACATATGTGCAGAGATGATAGCAGGATACCGCTCAGCTGGACAAAGTAAGGGAGCAGCATCCAAAACACAGGAGTCCGCCGACTTGGATACTCAGAGAATGGACCACGGAGAAACCTCACTGTGTCTTGGACAAAAGAGGCCATGGCCAACACGTTTTGGCACAGGATTGGATGAAGTACACATTAACAACTTCGGGAAGATGGCACTGCACAGGGAAGGCAAATACTGGTAGTCTCTCTAGGACACATGCAACACAGCGCCACCTGAGGAGCAGGGAGCAGCTTCTCAGATCCAGCGAGGTAAAATGTCTAATGAGCTAACATGAAGACCACTTGCCAAACTGGCTGTATTTTGAGGAATACAGGGGTGGGGTCCTGGGGTGCACACCAATTGAGAGGTGCGACCCTGCGGAGACCTTTCAGTAGAACAATTTTTCCAGCTGAACAATTTTTCCAGCAATATTTTAGCTGGGAGGGTCTTGTCCTATATCATTCAGTCATTGTGAAGAAGAGTCTGAGCAACAATTTGAATTGCATGCCCAAATAGATATATCATTTAGATAAGCAATGGTCTGTAAATTATATTGATTCGCATTGCTGAGTAGTAAATGCAACGTGAAGATACACTTCAATTTGCAGTTGTTACATACAGAAGTTCCATAGTAGGTGAGGCTGAATAAAGACTTGCGTCCATCTAGTTCAACCTATGTTTGTAGTAGCTTATCGCTTGTTGTATAGTATGTTCTGATATTTTAATGACAAATTATGTTACTTATTCTTACCCATGGATGTTTTTAACCAATAAATGTTTATCCAACCTTATTTTAAACGTATTTATAGTGTCTGGCGACAACACTTCTCTAGAAAGAGAGTTCCAAAGTTTGACTGCTCTGACTGTAAAGAGATTTTTTTCTACTAGTGAACAATTTTTTTTTCTTCTAATCTAAACTTGTGCCCTCGCGTCCTAGATTCCTTTCTAGCAGAAAAAAGGGTGTTTGACAGTTCCTAATATTGGCCCCTAATATATTTATACATGTTGAGCATATCCCCCCTTAAACGTCTCTTCTCTAGTGTAAATAGTCCCAAATTGCTTAATCTTTCCCCTAATAAGCTTTGTTGCTTTTCTTTGGATCTTTTCTAATTCGATGATGTCCTTTTTATAGTGTTGGGCCCAGAATTGTACTCCGTATTCAAGGTGCGGTCTAACCAATGATTTGTACAGGGGCATAATTACTTTTGAGTCCCTAGTTTCCATGCCCCTTTTAATACATGCTAGAATTTTATTGGCCTTTTTTCTTGCTAAATTACATTGAGCACTACACCCCAGTTTGTTGTCTATTTGGACTCCTAGATCCTTTTCGAGTACTGATTTACCCAATTCATCCCTGCCTAGGTTATAACTAGCACACTGGTTATGTCTCCCAAGGTGCATGACCTTGCATTTGTCCACATTGAACCTCATCTTCCACTTTTTTGCCCACTCATCTAGATTGTCAAGATCATTTTGAAGTGTGGTGACATCTTCTGATGATTTAATAACTCTGCTCAGTTTTGTATTGTCCACAAAGATGGATACATTGCTGAGTTGTGCTGTTTTATCTACAGTATCTCTTTGTTTTCCAAGTACAGTGCATACCAAAACCGCATCACAACTGATGATATTTTGGGTAAATACGTGAATAGGTAAACTAGTATATACAATTTGAACAGATTGGCATTTAGTAACCAAATAAGAGATATAAATAAAATGGGAAATAGAATGGTTTGGCATAGACATGATTTTCATCAGGAGTAAAAAAATATCACTACAACACAAAGACTAGTTTGATATGACCTGGAATCTTTTATTTTGAAATTTATCCTTGTCTTTTCTTAACACCTAGAGTAGCACTGCTCTGGGGAATGTCATTCATTTTATTGATTTTTTTTTTTATTACTATTCTTATTGTGCCTTTGGTCTGTGTAACCTGCCCATTTATTCAGAAACACAACTAGTCTGTCTCTTTTTGCTGTTTCTATATCTGCAGATAGAGTATAACAAAATGGTGCATGTTTTTTTCTTTTCTCTTATGACATGTTTATCTATGCAGTCTAGGTGCTTTTTTTGGTTGCACTACTCTATTTGTTACTTTCTTTGGGGGGGAGGGGGTATTTTAATTATAAATGAGTAGGGAACTGAAAATAAATGCTTTTGATGACTAAGTAGAGAAAAAAAATAAGACATACAATAGTATGGATTTGCTAATGGAAGATAATTAATTTAATAGATGTTTTTGACATTGGAGCATGCAGTATTTATCAAGCCACTCCAGGAAAAAAAGTAGTAATGTTATTGCTGAAAGTAACCCATACCAATGAAAAGATTTGTCAGCCATAGCTTCTATGTGACTTATTATTAGGAATTACTGCATAGTGGGCCTGATTCTAATGTGGTTGGAGTGGCTATTGCATATCACTGTGACACCATTGGCTACCCATAGGGACTATCAAAGAAAGTAGGAAATCTCAATCCATCGACGGAGATCCTTGGCATCTTCTCTTCCCCTAAATGGCCTCTTCTCTTCCTCACTCTGTAGCATGCACTGCAACAATGACTGGACCTGAATGAGGTCCAATAGTATGTACTGCAATATTTGTTATCAGCATCTCAGGATGGACTGAAGAAAATAATTAAAAATAAATGCTTTCTACAGCATTTTACAAAAAAACTAAAAAAAACTGCAAATATATTTAACAATTTTTTTACAGTATATTTACTTTGAAAAGTGGAAGTGAAAACACAAATCTGGGCTTTCAGTCGTATTGCACATGTGCGTAACCGCATGCATCTGCATATACAATTTAAAAACCTAAGGCTGACTACTAAGTTATGCTCTGCAAAAACAAAAATTTGCCTAATCGCCTCTGCAGGGGGGATGAGGTCAGAAGACTGGCACCGGATCCCGACACTGATGAGGATGCCGACAACAGAAACCCGACTGCGGGCATTCCGATTGTAATTATGCATGCAGGGTTAGGTTTAGGCACTAGTGGGAGACTTAGGGTTTGGATGCGGGGAGGGGGGTTTGGGGAAGGTTGCAGTTTGGGAGGATTAGGCACTTTGAATCGGGAGTTAGGGTTATGTAGCAAGGAGGGAGGGTTAGGTTTAGGCAGAGGATTAGGAAGATTAGGTTTAGGGTGGAGGGAGGGTAAGGCTGCAGGGGGAGACTTAGGGTTAGGCTGTGGGTAAGTAAGTATACTTAACGGGTGTGGTATAGGGGTCCGACAGTCAGGAACCCGATAGTCATTATCCTGACGTCGGGACCCCGACTGGCCGGATCCAGACAGCATGGGGAGCTCATCAAGGCCCCTTGCGGGCTCGCTGCGCTCGCCGCGCGAGCCACCTATTCTATTCTCCCTCTATGGGGGTCGTGGACCCCCACAAGGGAAAATAGCCGACGGTCGTCGGGAACCCGGCTGTCGGTGTTTTGACACCCCTTTCCTGAACTTGTGGGCATGTGCATTGTTGTGATATGAAAGGGCACCCCAATCACAAATCCTTGGTCAGTGCCAGGAAATTGCTTGCGGCATGCACTGATTGGCATACCAGCCCCCAGTGACTAGTGGTTTAGTCGCCACAAAGACAGCCACCATCTGTTTTGCCATTCGGCACTCACCTCAAAACATTATGTTGTTGCAAACCTCCAACTGGGGCTAATGGCCAACTGTTGTGTTCTCTTGGGGTCAAAACTGTAGATTCAGGATTCATAAACCCTGATGATCTCCCAGAAAGGGTTTAAGCAATCTCTATTAAACCTGACTAGCATGTTGCACCACCAAGTTGCCCAAGCCTCCTTCTGCTCTAGAGTGAGCTTATGGCACAACCAGCATCTGTGTTAATTTTGACAAGGATTTTCATTTTGTTTTAGTCTTTGTCAACTACCTAACACTATAGTTGGTTTAAAGTCACATTTTAGACTTTTTAATTATTTGTTTTAGTCAAGATTTATTTAGTGGATCTAAGTTTTAATTTTTCTAATTTTAGTCAATGTTTTAGTCATAACTTTTGCACTAGATTAATGATACTGTGATGGATTTTTACGAAGAACGTTTTTCTAATATTCCTATTACAAGTTTGTTTACCTTCAGTAGGCTAAGAATCTGTTACATACTGAATCTGACGTACAGTAGTGCTGCCATATATCATATACCAGGGCTCGACAAACCCCAGATTCTGCTTCCTGGTGACTAGATTTTGAGGGGGAGGAAGCAGAATCTGGTCTTGGCCGGGTTGGGGGTGCGGCGTGGTCCTCAACTGTTAGTGTTCACTCTAAACTTCCTTTGCAGGGCACCGTGCCTTGCCCGTTTTTTAAACATCTAAATTCGCCCTGCGGCTGTCCCTCCGCTCCCCCCTTCTGCTAATTAGAGGCGCCTGTGTTTAGTGCAGAAGATAAGGTGCGCTGGAGATAGTTACTGATGCTATGCTCTACCGTACTGACAGGCAGCAGCAGCACTAGAAGTAGGATCCCCGCTGCATGCCTGCTCCTCTCTGCCCACATATACCACTGAGCAGAGTATGCAGTGCAGGGAGGCTCCATGCTTAAGAGCTCTCCCTGCTCTGCTAGGTTGCTGCAGCCATCTTTACTGTCTGTCACACAGGCAACAGCATCGTGAGCACGAAGCAGGCTTCAACTCAGTAGCCCCAGCAGTGTCCCAAGCAGGGGGGTATTGGGGAGCTACAGTTAATCTGTGGGCCAGCCCCTCTTTGGCTTTCAGTGGCTGCACTCCCCCACACTGGGCTAATTCATTTATATGCAAACACAGCAGTGAGGGACCTGTCATACAGTGGTTGCAGAGAGCACAGTGACAAAGCCCTCCCTGCAGTCTGCTTTGCTAGTTCTACAATGCTCAGTCCATCCCAACCAGGGCTGGGGAACAAGCCCCGCCCCCTTCCTCCCCTCATACAGCCTAGTCACAGCTTTCTATGACCCGTGCACTGTCCCAGCCATATCGGGGTAGCAAGCCCCGCCTCTTCTTCCCTTCAGGCAGCCCAGTCCACTCCCAGCTTTCCCTGTATTCTACCAGGTCAGAGGAGCAAGACCCAGACAACACTCCAGACTGCCGGAACAGACATCAAAATCTGCTGGTTGGAGCTTGTAGTGTCGTCGTCGTCGTCCCCCCCCCCAAGATGGGACACCCCCTGGACCGGACACTACAAGCTCCGGACTGCAGATTTTAATGTCCGGTCTGGGCAGTCCAGGGTCTTGTTTGGGTCCGGTTTTTACCCATACCTCACTGAGTGTACATTTTAATCATTATTTGGCAAGCTTGTTATCGTACAAAGATAGATATTGTTTTTATTTTAAATTATGACCCCCCAGGAGGTATTTATTTGTTATTTATTATTGTAATTGTGTCTGTTATTTTATTTATTGCTTCCTAATATCATTTTATGCAATTTTGTGTTTTCAATAAATTAATTTTATTATTATTGTTTCCAAATGTATCACTAAGCACCCCATGTTCTTGTCCACATACAGTACAGTGGAATAAACTATTTTGTGTGTCATACATTTCTCATCCTATCAAAGAACATCGCTTAACAACATTGTTCCTTACCCCTAATAAATCAGTAAACTACATTCTCAGAATTATTTGTTCGAGATCTTGTATTTATTGGACTGGATAGATGCATAGATTAGTGTAAAAGACTACATTCCACCCCACACAGCAGTGAAAAACTATTCAGGGGGCATGGCCTAATCACAGGAGCAATATGTGCTGGGTTGAGAAGAGTTGTTGCTGCAGCTGCTACTGTTAGATAGTGGGGGCCCAACTGGGCACCTACATCATACCTTGGCCTGGGTAATTAGTACCTCCTCATCCTGTCGCTTGGCACCACTGTATAACCACTAACTTAACTTCTAAACCCTAAGAGCTACACTAACCTTAATATCCTATACCCATGTTGGGGTACGTTATTAATGTCACAGGTTTTTAATGCTCAGTGGGGAAAACAGAACATCCATAAAGCCATTTCAGCCAAGAATACATTTGCGGGACCCATCCATAGGCCCCTTGGGACACTTCATGCCCTAGGCAGGCACCTCGGTTGCCTTTCAGACCTTGACATCCAGGCATATGTGACAGAAATGCACAAATCTGCAAAGGGACATGTGCACTGTTCTGGGAATGTACAGAGTGAAATCACATTATATACACAGAAATACAGTATTGTCAAAACCCTGAGGGACATATCCAATCAATAACTAATTGTTGGCTCAGACCTCAGGAGCTAAGGGGAAAAATATGTGTCAATGTGCAGAGAAACCCATAGATTCCAGCACTTTACACAGAATCTATGGGGTAGCATGGGTTACTGCACAGGTAAAATGCAGAATAAGAGCCTTATGCACACGTTAAAAAATTGCAGGTAATTGGCTATGGCCAATTGTGTGTATAGTGTGTCCAGTGTACATTTATTCAGTGGGGTTCACTTTAAATATTATATATATATGCTGCATGGTGTTTAACCCTAAACCATTTCCTCAGTTTCACAAATTCACCAAACTTAACCTTTTGAGTGCCAAGTGAATTTGTCAAAATAGGTGTGAGAGTTGGCAAGCAATTTTTATTCATCACTATGACCTGTAACGTTTACCTTATATTGGAAATATAAGCTTTTTTACACAACATTTTTATTTGAATTTACACATTTGAGCGACGCTGCCATTTTTAGTGGATATTTTCTACATCTCTCACATAGATGTTGGCACTCAAAGGATTAAGGATAACACAAACTGTAGCCATTGCTCTATGTATTTCTATGGTTATATGCTGTATACAGTGAGATTGCTTGTCTATACCGTATTTTTCCATCCCTGTCTATGTATTAATTCATCATATTCCACTGCTCTGTCCCTCCTATCCTGAATTCCTCTGTATGTAGTCTGCACCAGACACTATCATACACATCTCACCATATCATAGTCTCTTTTCTTTACCTGACATTATCTACCCAATCTCCTAACCATGTATCACCCATGTTCTACACTCATTCTTTATTTCTTATTATAGTCTTGTTTTTCCATTTCCATGATCCGCTCTTTCCCCTCTCCGGCATTGCACATGCCCTGCACTCTGACTATATATCTGCGTTGGGCAGATGACAGAGCTATCACTCAAGCTGAGCAGGAAGAAGAGAAATGCATTCATTACTAGTCCCTGTGTTTGCAAGTTAAAGAGGTTTGGAAAGGTCCATAATTCATCCCGCTATGTATTGTCAGATTGCCCATTGGGTTGTATCATGGGGGTTGTGCCTAGCTGTTCTGCTGCCTGAGATAGCAACAGAAATAGCTACCTTCTCATCCTTAACACAAACTAATAAACATTTGCATTAGTGTGACGTACAACTACATGTAGCAAATATTGACATTTCCATTGTTATTCGATCTGCCCAAAATGTAGCAACCCCACATTTTAGCTTGCCGTGTACATAATATATATCATTTGCTGCATTATGTTTTTCTCATAATTGCTGCATGAGACAGCTGTCCCGTTTTGCATCATTATAAGACAATCCCTGTGTGTTGCCAAGAAACAAAGGTGGGCTTTTCCTGTCTGCAGTCTCATGCTTTCATATGGTCACAGAACGCCTCTGTGATTTCTAACATCCCTATCATTTACAGTCATTATCTTATGTAGAATAGTGGTCTATTCATCCAGCACTGCACAGCTGCAGTGTTATTTTAGTATCTAACTCACTGCGAGTTGCAGCGGAGGACACTAAAATACCAGAGAAATTCTATATGGGTTTGATACGAAATCCCGGCAATGGAATCCCAACAGCTGAAATCCTGACAAGGGGGGATGTGGATTGCCTCCCCTTGCGGGCTCGCTGCGCTCGCCACGCGGACACCCATAGAGGGAGAAAGTGTCGGGATTTCATCAGTCGGGATTTCGGTGTCAGGATTTTGAACGCCGGGATTCCGACCGCCGGGATTATAACTGTATCCCTTCTACATTGCTCTTTTGAGGGAAGAAGCATGGGTTCAGGAACTGTCACCACCTGAAGGGTTTGGGTACAAACTCCTGAAGAATTCCAACAAGTATTTTAAGCCTACCCCTAATCCTAACGGTAATCTACCCTCCCACATTTTCACCTTAACGGTTCCCTCCTGTAGCCTAAACCTTGTGCACCCCAGTAGCATAACCTTAACGGTTCCCTCCAGTGCCTAAACCTCACCCGATTACTTACTGTCAGAATCCGCTGGGATCCTGACCACACCCTAACTGAAGATGGCAACAGTCCTCACAGTTAAGTTCCACAAATTTTATAATTTCGGAGCTTGATAAATTGGGAGTTCCATTGTATGGGGATGGCATGCCACAAAAAGTGTGAATTCTCTAAGGGAGAATAAATAGACCCCATTACTTTAACCTTCTTCTGTGTCACTTATTCTGATGCAGAACTCACCATTTAATAGATCCCATACAGTACGTGCCAAAACTTGCCTACTGAACAATCACACATTGGCCCTGATTCTGGTTGCTTCGGTCTACCAGGTGTTCGCACGAGGGACTGCTTTTTTTCTACTGAGCATGTGCATAATGGTTTATGCATATGTGCAGGGTCCCTGGGTGACTTGCACAGTCGCCGAGCCATAAGCATGGAGTGGTGTGGCCCGGGGGGGGGGGGGGTGGCAGCGGAGGCGGGTGTCGCCAATGGGAATGCCCAGCGTTTCATGGGAATCCCCATGAAAATGCTGGGTGTTCCCTTGGGAATGAGGGCATGCAGATGTGTGCTGGGGTCGGGCGGCTGGCATCACATGATGTCAGCCACCTGCCCTGTCTTTGGTTGATAGCTCGCAAATATAAGTCAGTCTCCACTGACTTATGTTTGCGAGCCCTGGAGAAATTTTTCGAGCTACATGCACATCCCCTCGCATGGCTGCGCAACAACCGCTTGGTAAGCTGCTAGCTTTGCAGTTTACCGAGCAGATCAGAATGAGGGCCATTGTGTAGAGATCTCCCAGACTCCTATTAGAATCGCCATATTCTAGAACCATCTACTTCACGAATCACAAGTAAAATTGTCTGGAAAAGACCTTAATGATGTCTTTTGCCATATATCACATCATTGTGGTCCTGTACCCCACTGCACAATGCTGCAAATCATGACATTGTACAGAGAGGGGCTGGTCATAATGGCTTAATGACATTATAACATTCCTGTACCTACTCTTCTGTACTCCTTCCCCTTAGGGAGCACCCAATGGACCACTGAAAATGTAGCTTAGCATGGCTTATTAGAGGCAAATACTGGGCAAATGGGAATGTGTGATAAATGTATTCTTGTTTAGATTCATTTTGCTTATTCTTTGTATTATACATACTTGCCTACCTTCCCTGAGGTTGCACGAGGCTCTCAATTATTAGGGTTGTGTCCTGCAGCCCCGAAAAGGTATGTGGCTCTTTCACATGCTTTATGCTTCCCAATGAAGTGAGGATAAAAGCAATGAAAAGTTATGCGTATAGCAGCTATACAGGAAACATGGAGCAAGGGGCATGGCCAGCAGCTGTTAGAGTGCTGGCCACACCCCTGGAATGATGCAAAATGGGGAGCGTGGATCGTCATTGCGGATATGCAGCAAAGGCATGCCTCCATTTTGCAAACCAGATCACTTTTCGGGAGCACTCGGCCATAAGGGTGCCACTGAGGGTCTTTAAAATGTTGGGAGATATGCATTATGTACTTTAAGAGTTTTCTCTGTCCCTCTGTGTGTGTGTATTACATGGCAGTCAGCAGTTAATTGGCTGGTACTTTATCGAGAGAGATAAAGTACCAGCCAATTAACTGCTTAACTGCTCTCCACGGCTTAGTGCATCTCCCCCTTATTGGTTATACATTCAGAAAATATCCCAGGGATCTGGCACAAAATTTCCATACACGGATGTCGTCATTTTCTCATAACCTGCACACAGCTGGGCTTAGCGTCCATTTAAACCTGTAATAAACACAATTAGCAGAGGAAATATATGAGGATTCTGTGTATTTGAGTAATTTGCTGTACTTATGCCACATCAGGCTAAGGTATTTTCATTTATAAAAGTCAAAATAATTTTTCTTCATTGACACCACTACCATGATTAGGGACAGTTCTCAGCTCTGTTGCCCATGTAATTTATCATATCCACATCCTGGCTACTGTTTAAAACCTGACAGGGTGACATCTGCTTCATTAGAGTTCTATAGATCATCTGATGTTTGAAGCCTGGCATAGGGCCATATGCTTCCACTGAGATCATTACAAGCTATGTTTGTCCCTAATCCACCAAATAAATGAATAAACAGACGGCTGGCAAGATGGAACAATGGTCATGTGTTAGTGGGCTGAGTTTATAGCTCTTGTATGTGGCGTGCAGGCTTTGCCAGAACTGCATGTGCTGCTTAGAGGTTGCTGCCCATGCATTTCCTCCACTGATTTAAATGATTACAAGGACGCAGACATTCTGCTGTCCCTGTCTGAGCCTAATTAGAGCAACAAATGAGGCTTAATAGAGGCAGAGAGATGCGTGTCACATCTATGTAATGCAATGATGATTTCAATCCCGCAGAACAGGCCACCTAGCCACTCACTGTCATAACGTGCTGGAACAGATTGCACTGTGACATTGTAGCTCAGAAAAACACAATGTGGAAGGCAACATAGTGACATGTAAAGCAGAGGCAGAACTCTGGGAGGCAATGGAGTCATTTGCCGCCAGCTCCTGCTCTCAAGGGGGCACCTCTCCACCACTGCCAGTTTAAAACCATTAATTGAAAGCCATCAAAATTGCTTCTGTGGCTGACTTCTGAAATATGTGTTCTCTCTCTTTCTCTCTCTCTCTCTCTTTCTCTCTCTCTCTGTATATATATATACAGTATATAATATATATTTCATAACAGACTTTACATATTTTGATTAACATTGTGTGTGTGTGTGTGTGTGTGTGGGGGGGGGGGGGGGGCACCAATATTCATCTTGCCTCCGGGGAACTGGGACAAACTTACGCCACTGGTGTAAAGAGTCAGTTAGAATCATGTACGAATGTGCTAAGAGACATAAAGATGCCAGCATACTGTCAGGGCCGTTTCTAGACAATTTAGCTCCCCCCCCCCCCCCCCCGCCCCCCAAATACAAAACATGGTATCGAAGAAATTCAGCGAAATAGGTAGTGTGCCTTAATTTTAAAAGGGGGATGTGGGTTAATATAAGTGGCGTGGTCTAGCAGGAAAGCAACTACCTTACATCACACTTTTGCATACTGCATGACCAGACATTGGTTACCGCAGGAATTGTCATTGTCCTCCCGCACTTAAGTTGGCCAGCTGAAGGCCACACAGTGACCTAGTACGCCTCACAGATCAAGGCCAAACAATGACAGGCTACTTAAATCATTATACTCTGTTTATCCGTGATGCCAATTACACATTATGCCGCACACTGTGATGACAATTACATATTACACCGCACACCGTGATGACAATTACACATTATGTCATACACCATGATGCCCATTACACCTCACACTGTGATGCCCATTACACCCCACACTGTGATGGCAGATATGCCCCCACAGGGCCACACATATATGGCCCCACAGTGACAGCTATGCCCTTACAGTGCCACACATATGCCCCCACAGTGCAACAGATATGCCCCCACAGTGCAACAGATATGCCCCCACAGTGCCACAGATATATGCCCCCATAGTGCCACACATATATGCCCCCACAGTGACAGCTATGCCCCCACAGTGCCACACATATGCCCCCACAGTGCCAAATATACCCCCACAGTGCCAAACATGCCCCACAGTGCCACACATATGCCCCCAAAGTGCCAGAAGCAGCATAACTCACTGTCTCTGGGTATCCCCCCCCCCTCCCGCTGCCATCGCCTCTGCTGCTTTTTCGGGGAGGGGAGCGCATTGCGCATCTCTTCTTCCCCTTCACTGTGTACCTGAGCCGTCAGACATTCATACCTCGTGGGCTGGCTCCTGATTGGCTGCCGGCCCCCGAGCTCTGATTGGCTGACAGCCCAGTGACACAGTGAGCGAGGGGATGGAGAGACGCGTGATGGTGGTGGACGGGGAGAGGAGGAGGAAGGGAGGCGGCGTTGGGGGGAGCTGCCGAGCGCCCCAGCTGTTTAACAGAGGCGGACAAGCCGTGTGGCACCCCGGGCTCCTGCACGGCGTGTCCGCCTCTAGAAACAGCCCTGCATACTGTCACAGTTTGAGGAGTTATGCTGTGTACACAAGGTGCAATTTGACATTCAATTTTAACTATATAGTCAAAATCGAATCGGGATCACATACACATCGTATGGAGATAGAACGTGTTTTTAAGCTTTCTATCACAATTCGATGCCGATGCGCGCTCCGTTCAGCTGAAATCAAAAAGCCAGATAGACAGTGCAGCAATGACTATATAGTGCACATCAAATGTATACAGTATGAATTGTATGTGAATAGTACAGTTAGCAAAGATTGCATAGCAATCAAATCTTAAATCGAATAGCAAAGGAATCTCACGTGTGTACACACCATAAGAGGAATTTGAATTTAATTTGTTCCAATCACCCATGTACATACTCATAGAGGAAAATTGTCAGAAAGTACACCTGAAGACCACAAGGGGGTGTCACAGAAGTCCTCAATATTACCTTTAGTTTTCTCTGGAACATGGAGTTCTTGAGAGCCAAAGGACATCTATTTGTTTTCTAAACTGAACATTATTTTGTGAACTAAATGCAATGTCATATACTGTCAGCCATTGTCACAGTATCTTCTGTTTTCTCTTAAAGGTCATCACAGCAGGGGTCAGTCTTGCTCTAACCTCTCCCGAGGACCAGTGTGAAAATTTCCAGAATAATTTGAACATTACAGGTGAGTCATACGATGTAAGAAAGTGAATAGAGATGAATTACTGTATATCCGCAGTCACCACTATTATATTTCTCCTATTACAGTAGAGCTGGACCTAAGCGTCAAATCAGTGCTGGATTTAGGTGGCGTATGACAAAGCACCTGCTCCGAATGTTATCTTTTGTTGTGGAAAATCTGTGAAATCACTTGTTATAAAATGCCCTACAAGAGACATCTAAAGTCATTGTTATGATGACTAGTATTTTTGGCACAATTTGCACTATTTGCAATTAGTCTGCGGAATTGAAATCAGATTAATATTTGATTCTGTAAAGGTGAAGACTATAAAGGGTGTATGTGGATGGTGGAAGTTACTTCGTTGCCATTCATTTGGTAAACAGGACGTGTTTGTAATTCAGGAAGTGCCTTTGCAGCCATTGACTGCAGCTAGTAACGACACATTTCTGCAGCTATGCAGAATCCTGTGGTTATTTGCTCACAGACTAAGGAGAATTTTTATATACATGAACTTAATTAATGCTTTCATTTTAAAATGTAATTAAATTATTCTAAATTCTAAAATTTAAGTCTATTTAATTCTACTGCTTCTGGCAAAAGCGACCTTGGTCTAACATACCTATTTAGGGTTATATACTGAATTAATAATTGTAACTGTACTTTGGCCAGCTAGGTGTCTGGACGTGTTGTGCTAAGCTCCTGCAGCCTTTTTTTAGTTTGTGCCCATGCTGGATGCCCTGTGACTTGGATCGGCTGGGTGTGCATCGCGGAGCATGGGGACTGCTTGTCCAGTCTCTGCATGTTGCAGCCTACCCTCTGGTCAGAGGCTGGGACCTGGTTTTGGATGGACTGAGCTGGAGCCATCCATGGGTTCTCTCTCGCTACACCTGCACTGGTTCATTTCCCTCCGCACCGGTCCTCCGCCCATGGAGACCCTCTTCTCCCCCCTAGCTGGTCGCATTCTCACTTGTGGGAATGAGGAGGACGCTGGGCTGGGCTTTGTTAGGGCCAGAGCTTCTGGGGATAGTGTGTGGCAGCAGCCATCTTTACTGCAGGGACCAAGGACGAACATGTCGCCCGTGTCTTTGTCCCAGCTTGGGGGCGGCAGGGTCCCTTGTGTGTGTGTGTGTGTGTGTGTGTGTGTGTGTGTGTGTGTATATATAGGGTTAGTTTTTGGCATGTTGAAAGAAATGAAAGAATACGTCTATGGAATTTTAAAGAGAAAAACTTTTTAATAAAAGATTTTTTTAATACCAAGTTGTATACATTGTTATATGCGGTGTAAAATCACACTCTAACCAGGTGGTGGAACATAACTTAGCGCTCTCTATATCTTGGTGTCTACATATATATGTAGTTGTTGATGACAACCTTGATCAATGAGAGGAAAAAAGAATTAGCAACCCTAGAAATTGAGATGGGAAAGATTGAAGGCCTGTTGTCCAATTTGACACAAGCGAGGAATTTCAGAGAGACATAGCAGATCTGCAGTCTAAATTGGATAGTCTGGAAAAGGACATCATACAACGGAAACAGAAAAAATTCATCCGAGACAAGAGAGATTATATTAGCGGTCAGGTTCATGTTTGTCCTAACGATAAAAATATGGAACCTCCAGTAAGAAGATATCGCTTTGAAAATAACAACAAACCAGTCTGGGATAAACCAAGACGTATCTCATATGGTGATAATGATAGGGAAAGGGAAAACGTGCCATATCATGCCTTTATTAACTATTGAAACAACTATCATCATCAAAATTATAGGCAACCACAGAGATACTACGATAGACCAAGAAGATACAATTCCAGAGATCACAATGACGACTACCAATAATCAGGATCATTCAGAGGTAGAATACCCTCGTACAGAGACTCTCATCAGTATCGCCGAGGAGACGTTTATAGATCTCCATCCCCCCGTAGGAATCGACAACATAATAATAATTTTTTAGACACAGAACGGGTATTCGACCCACCTCATCGAGCAACAAGAGAAGAACTCCACACACACCTGGAGTCTCCACATGGCCTCAAACGCCGTCTCAATGGAGATATAGAGGATGTAGAGGGGGCAAACGGGTCTCCAAAAAAGAAAAAAGGCTCCAAGGACAGGAATCATCAACCTGTCAAAGAAAGAACTATCTTCAGCAGAGAGTGCGCTACTGAACAAAGGCCTCAAATTCGCATCGGACGGCCACATTAATCACTTCGACCTTTTCATAGACCTAAACAAGTTCATCAGGAACCTTACCGTGCAAAGGCACTTTCTAAAAAATCCGACCTCACAGTTGAAAGAAACAGAGCCTAAACCTATCGTGACTCCAGCATCACGCTTTTATCCGGTCGAATCGAGAGGAAGCCATCTTGAAATCTTTTTTGAAGCTGTCAGAGAAGATTTCAGAACAATTAACCCCAAAAAACATTCAATAAAAAACCTCAACCTACAGGAAAACAGAGCAATGAAGATTTAAAAAAAAGACGAAAACACCATCATAAAAATTTCAGATAAGGGGGGAGCAGTGGTGTTACAAGAGAAAGATAATTATTTAAAGGAAGCAATGAAAATCCTGGATGACGAAACTACCTATAGGAAACTTCCATTAAATCCTACAATGGAATTCCAAGCTGAATTCGAGATCCTTTTGAAATCGGGCTTACAAAACAATGCCATCTGCAAAGAGGAATATGATTACATTAATGTTAAACACCCTACTTTGGCTAATTTTTATCATATCCCGAAAGTCCATAAGGACCAAGCAGAACCCCCAGGACGCCCCATTATAGCGGGCATCAATTCGTTAACATCTAATCTTTCTCATTACCTCGACCTCAAATTACAGCCTTACGTCTCGCAGAATATTTCACATTTGAAAGATAGCTCTTCAGTCCTGAAACTATTAAAATAAAAAATCTGGTCCGCCAATTACTGCTGGCTAACAATAGATGTGCAGGGTCTTTACTCGTCTATTCCTCATGACAAGGGTCTACAATCGGTGGAAAACATTCTGCGTAATGATCCTGGGAAAACTGAATCAGAAATTTTGGTACTTATGTAATATCTGGACTCCCGTTTTTCTTATGAGACCGCGTCCCCTCGCGGGGCTCGCTGCGCTCACCACGCTTCGGGTGCGGTGGCTCGCTGCGCTCGCCACACTATATAAAATCAACTCCATGCGTAGTTGGATAGTAGGGGTATGAAAAAATGGGGTGCATTTAACATGGGAGTCCAGATAATACATAAGTACCGAAATTTTATTCCTGATCGACAGTATCAAATTTATTTTAAACCACAATTTCTTTGAGTTCAACGGTGACCATTTCCTCCAAGAACAGGGGACGGCCATGGGGACAAAATTTGCCCCGACATACGCCAACCTCCACAATAGCCTACAAACGCTATATTGACGACCTTCTCCTCATATGGCAGGGAGACGAAACTAGCATTGTAGAATTCATGTCCTATATCCATACTAACGATTTTAACCTGAAATTCACCTACAAGACTAACCCCACAAGAATCGATTACCTCGACTTAGAACTAGAAGGAAAACCTGGGGAAGAAATTCTTACACGTACCCACTTTAAGACTGTGGATGCGAACAGTTTCATCCCGGCCACCAGCTGTCACTTTCCGGCTTGGAAAAATGGTATACCATACGCCCAATTCTTACGGCTAAGAAGAAACTGCAGTGATGGAAGCGATTTCTGGCGTCAATCACAATTATTGTTTGACCGATTCATCGAAAGAGGCTACAAATTAAAATTTGTGGAATAAGCAAGAATGAAAGCCTTTTCCCAAGAAAGAGAAGACCTGTTAACAGAATCTACCAGACCCAAAAAGGAGTTTAAATGTAGACCATTCGTAACACAGTTCAACTGTGAAAACTATCAAATTAAAAGAATCTTAGAGAAACACTGGACTACACTGTTGCGTGACCCCATACTAGGACAACACCTTCCCTCCAAACCAAATCTAGTCTATCAGGGCTAAGAACTTGAAATCCATCCTGGCACCAAGCAGATTAAAACCAACGATTCCAGATCCTTCGAAAGGCAATCACTTCCTAAGTAAGAAACCGGGCGCTTCACCTTGCAACAGATGCATCTGTTGCCCTTTCTTGGAAAAACCCCAATTCCATCATACTTTCAAGAATGGCAAGGAATATAAAATTGCAGAAGCCGTCACCTGTAACTCAGACCATATAGTGTATAAAATCTTTTGCAGCTGTAATCTGGTCTATGTGGGCAAGACCATAAAACAAGCCAAGTTACGCATAGAAGAACATCTGCGTAACATTAAAAACAAAGTGAAGGTCCACAGCTTACCCAAACATTATTTGGAAAAACACAACTCTGTCGTGACCAAAGAGAACTTCAGTTTCACCATCATTGAGCGGGTGCCAGTTAATCCAAGAGGAGGTAACAGAGACCAAGAGCTAATAAAGAAAGAGAGCTTTTGGATATATACCCTGGATTCACTCAGCCCCAAGGGGCTCAACGAAGGAATTGATATAGTGGCATTTCTGTAATCTTAACCACTCTATAGAATCCTTTTTTCATACCTCTTTTTTATTTGGGTTTACACACTAAGGGCACTCCTCTTTTCTGCCCATACACATAAGAAAGTTTTAACGTGTTGTATATACATTGCCCACATGATTTGGTAAAAAAGTGCCAGTGATTGGTATGACTTCGATGTAAATGTGACAGTGATTGGTTGATCAAAAAAATGAGGTATTTTCTTGCATAAAATAATAGAGACTTTACATTTTTTTATATTACCTTAACCCCTTCACGACATTGCCTTTTAAGGTAATTTTTTTTTTTTTTTCCTCCTTGTGTTCAAATAAGCGTAACTTTTTTAATTTTCCGGCTATATAGACACATGAGGGCTTTTTTTTTGCGGGACAAGTTGTACTTTCTAATGGTACCATTTACTATACCGTATAATATTCTGGGGAATCAGGAAATAATTCAATGTGGGGTAAAAAAAAAAAAAAACGCAATTCCACAATTTTGCGCTGGTTACGGTTTTTTTGGAGTTCATAGTTCGTTTAAAATGATGGGTTATCTTTATTCTATGGGTCGTTACGATTCCGGTGATACCAAACTTATATAGTTTTCGTTACATTTTACCACTAAAAAAAAAATAGAAAATGTTACGGTTTTTCGAATTTGCGTCGCGTCGCCATGTTCTGCGGCTTATAACTTTTTTATTTTTCCACCTACGGACCTGGGTGAGGGCTCATTTTTTGCGGGCTGAAGTGTACTTTTTAATTAATACCATTATGGGATATGGGCGACTTTCTGATCTCTTTTAGCTATTTTTTTTTGGGTAGGCGATGCGACCAAAAAGCGTAGTTTTGGCGTTGGGGATTATTTTCCGTTTACGCCTTTAACCCTGCGGGATAACTAATGTTATATTTTAATAGATCGGACTTTTAGGAACGCGGCGATACCAAATATGTTTATTTTTTTTATTATTTATTTATTTTTATTTGGGAAATGGGGAAAGGGGGGTGATTTGAACTTTTAATATTTTATTATTTTTTTTTTATTTTTAAACTTTATTTTTTTTTTTTTTTTACTTTTACTACAAGGCCCCCTAGTGTACTTGACCACTAGGGGGCGCGATCGCCTGTACTAGGTTCAGCCATAGAGCTCTATGGCTGAACGTAGTGATTTTTTTCACTTCCTATTACATCCTGCCTGAGGCAGGATGTAATAGGTATGAATACACGGACAGCACAGGGGTCTACATTAGACCCCTGGCTACCATGGCAACCGATCGGCACCCTCCGATCGCGCTGCGGGGGGCCCCGATCGGCGCCGGAGGGGGGCGCCCCCCCTCCGATCAGCTATTTAAGCACTGCGGGCGCTTTGCCCGCGGTGCTTAAAGGGTTAAACGGCCGCGATCGGCGAACTCGCCGCTCGTGGCCGTGAGAGCAGGGACATGGCTGTAATATACAGCCATTACCTGCTCTCTATCAAGCCAGCTCACTCCGTGAGCTGGCTTGATTCACCCCCAACCGACATATGACGTATATATACGTCATATGTCGTGAAGGGGTTAAGAGAACGCTATATACTGGATTTAAGAGACACCCGGAGTCTGGATTGATATACCTCAGTTTTCAAACCAAGACCTATAATTGGGGGATTAAAGTTCAAATCCTAATCTCAAGAATGAATCCCATTTTAGATACATCTTAACCCCAAGGGAGCGTACCGCACCCCATGTCATAGTCTGAAATAGTTTAATCACCTGAATTAACTCCCAGCGAGTCTATCTCACATATAACCACCTAGAATTGTATGAGCCTTTAGGGACGACTGTATATATGCACTCAGATTATTATATATGGAGAATTGCGTTAAAATTGATCCCGCACTTTATTCAGCATTATTTTAGTTAACAGATAAAATAATATTAGCATTATAAATATTATTGCTATAGGGGACACTATTATCCAAAGGGAACCCACCGCATCCCCTAAATATAGGTTAATCACTTCAACATATAGCGACTTTTATAATTACTTCAAATAATGGGACTGTACTGATGGACGTTTATACGTGTGTACATATATTGATTCAGATGGATAAAAGCATAAGAATTATTTCGTCCTCAATGAGCATAATAAAATTATGGCTTAAATAATTGGAAAATATATATAAAAGGCTAATTCCCCTTTAAATAAACCAGGGAGTCCAGCGTCCCACTATATATACTTAGAGACGCACAGGGTTAAAGTATCCCCCACAGGGAACAATTTCCGTCCACTATCACTTTAAGGCGAAAAACTCTATATGTAAGGAGGACACTATCGCTTTAAGGCGAAAAACTCTATATGTAAGGAGGACACCTTTTAGTGGAACACCCTAGCCCTATTTCCGCCAGAATACAAGTAAGGGCACAAATTAATAGAGACACACATAACGTCATTTCCGGGGATAGGCTAAATATAGCCTTCCCAAATTAAGCCAAAAGGGCTCATTTAGGCAATTTAAAAAAAAAAAAAAAACTGAATAGTATTCTCAGGCAGGAAGTGATGGCACACAGGTTTCCATTCAGCTTTTGGATTCCAAAGAGTGCACATCCGGTAGTCCAGACTTATGTAAGTACTATTCTCTATTTTTTGTGTCTCAAAATCACTGTCACATCAAAATTATTCTGATTGTATTGAAAGCCACCCATTCTGGCTTATTTTATAGATAAGCCTATACTATTGGAGGAAACTTGGACTACGGTCACATTTGCTTTTTGGGGTGGACACCAACCACCATGTACTGAGTCTAAAAAACTGTCCGTTCATTGTTACCAGCCCAAAAAAAGCTTTTTGGCTGTTTTTGTAAGTAGAAAAAAGTTTATCCTCTCTCTTTATGAGTTTTTTACTGTAAAAGTGTATATGGCAATCGAAAATGATTACCCTATCTGTATATTGTTTTCCCTCCAGACATTTGGTTTTTATGCTATACCGTACATGAATTATTGATGCCGATTTGAAAGTGTGTATAAAACTAATGTTTTGTACGAAGGTATATATATATATATATGTATTTTTTATATATTCGTTGGTCCTATGTCCGTGGAGCACCAGTTCACTATATGTTATTCACGGTGATCACAAGTCTTTTCACAATAGACACTATTTTCAGTTTTTAAAGTGTAAAAGCGGTTAACTTTAAATTAACCCAACCGTCACTAAATCATTTAAAATTGTTTTATAAATTGAATGTCCAACTATGGTATGTTCACTACCTCTTGTATGAATACACGTTTAAATAGAAATTTCACAAATTCACGATTTTTCTTCTTTCAGAAGCTTATATAATATTAATCATGGCTCATCAATCCCCACTATAGTCCTCTCGTTCTATCCTCCTCTCCTCTTTTCATATTTTCATCAGCTTAAATGTCAAATTTCAGTTATGTTATGGACTTATGACTGTGTATATTAAATTTACAGTGTCATTTGGATTGTCAAACCCTGCTTGTAAGCCCCTGATGAAGTCAACTATCTGACGAAATGCGTTGGGCCTTTGTTTTCATCACAGATATAACCTGAATCAGAGATATTGACAAATACATGCTGTGAAAAAAGTCTATATGTATTTTATGCTGCCTATTGTAGGCATTGTGTCATTAAATTTTATCATATTTTTAACAATTGTGGATTAAATCTTGGTAGCGCACTCTGTACCACAATCTACTTCATCTCTAAACCAATTTGAGTCCTGTCTAACAGGGGGCCTTCAGAGGTGCCGCAACCATATAGGTGTGCACGGTTGGGGTCCCTTTTTCTCTTTATATATATATATATATATATATATATATATATATATATATATGTGCTCCCAAGATACCGCACACATCGGATTTCTTATAGCTTCAAATAATCTAGTCAGATGCCATGTCTATCAGCTGATAGACATGGCATCTGACTAGATTATTTGAAGCTATAAGAAATCTGATGTGTGCGGTATCTTGGGAGCACACATATATATATATATATATATATATATATATATATACATACATATACACACCAGGGACCCTGCCGCCCCCAAGCTGGGACCATAGCTGTCCTACAGCCTGATCGCCGAGGTGGCCCCTTGTGGCTACACACACAGGACCCTTTAATCCACATTAATACTTATAAGACACATCTCACCTGCCACCTCCAGGGCCCTGCAAAAGGTTACAGTTGCTGCGCACTCATGCACATTACCCTAAATTTGAACTGCCTTAAAAAGGTAATCTGTTTACACCTCTATTAGCCCTGGGTGTATTATTTGCTCCATGATCCACTGAATAGTATGTTACTCTTTCTCACACTGACCCTACTCACCTACATTCCCACTATGCCTATGCATAAGAAAGCAGGCTCTCAAGCCCTTGTTTCCTATTTTAAGCCTTCTCGGACTGCTTAACCACAAATTCATATTCTGCAGACACAGCAGCCCTCTCCACTAAGGCTGACATTGCAGCTATCCTTGCTGAGATAAAAAGCTTTCATCAGGCCATACATGATGAAGTGCACAACGCTCTCTCCGGTATGCAGTCTGAGGTCTCTACTCTTGCAACCTGAGTAGACGCTCTAGAGAGGAAGCAGGAGGAACAAATAAGCTTCCAACAAATATCTGAACAGGATAATACCCAACTGAATTGTGTTTTTCTCCTATTGCCCGATAAGCAAGATGATCTTAACAATAGAGGACGCAGGAATAATCTTAAAATCCGTAATATCTCAGAATCTGTCGAGGCTAACCATCTGGAGGATTACCTCCTGTGCGTTTTTGCTCACTTGCCCAGTCTGATGATATGTTTAAACTGGCTAGGACTCATAGATCTCTTAAACCCTGCTCGCAGCCTAGCGATGCTCCAAGAGACATGATCTTCCGCTTCCACTATTTTAAGACAAAAGATCAGGTCTATTTTCAAGCTCGGCACTCCTCGGATATCTCTTTTGATGGGTCACGACTACTTATTTTTCAAGATCTATCTCCCCTTACTCTGGCCAAACAACGTGAATGGAAAGACATTACTTAAACACTCCGTGACCATAAGATCCTCTATCGATGGGGTTTTATCATCAGCCTGCAGGTGAGGTCAGATGGCAATATCCTTTCAGCATGTTCTACAGATGAGACTCTCCACCTGCTCAATCAACTACATATGCCGATTCCTCAACCTTGTATACAGTTTGATCTACCCACTACTCAAACTGCTCCCTTCCCCCAAAGAGCCTCCAGGAAGGAATGGCCCCTGCCCCACTTCATATACAATGTCCTGAGCTCTCCCTGGGCTCCGTATGTCTTTATCAATCCACTTAATGTGAATCAGGACTTGTTCCTATTATGGTGAACAGGGGTAATAGTACACTAGTTCATGTTTTTTGTTACAGTATATTTTAATATCCTGAGGTTAAATAGTATAGGTTATGTTGGGCGATTATGGTGTCAACAACCAGAGGTCTATTTAGAGTCTAAATGCTGGTCTGCACTACCACTATTAATAATTAATGAGGCTGTTATATTATAATAATATTATATTATATAAGATTTTTCGTACATTATTCCCTTTTATACAAGCTTCTGGGATGTCTCTTACATTACTATTTGACACACTCAGCAGCCCATTTTAAATTTTGTATATTTTTACAAAGTAAGGGTATTTATATATGTTTGTATATGTATGACTTGTATATGGTATTAAGGTCTGTTATATTGTTTATAGCCAGAGGTGACCCTTGGTTTTTGGGGCTGGCGTGTACTACTAAGGCCTGTCATACTGTCTATGGTCAGAAGTTGCCTCTGGTTTTATGGACCGATGTGCACTATTTTCACAGATGTTTGTTAGTATTGTTGGGTTTTCAATTCTTTGGCCTCCTTGAACATATTGCCCTCCGGAAGTGTTTCTCAATCACTACATATGTCACTCTCAGATACTTATGGTAGTTTTTTACAAATGTCATATATTGTTTTGTAATAATTGCTCACAGATATGTTTTGAATTGTTGAGCTTTTGGTCACTTTACCTTTTTAGTCAACGTACTTAAAATGTATTTTATTTTTTATTTTTTTATTTTTCCATTCAGTCACCCCCTTTCTTCCGTTTACAGCTCCCCATGTCATTCACTACTCACTGATATTGGACTACTTTGGTCAATTACAGTATGATTATGTCCTATCTACACTTAACATAGACCAGGCTACATCCACAGCTTTGCTCTTCCCTGTCTCATTCCATAACTTCATTATTTTGCTCACGGCTGCCAGGTCGCACACTCCCATATGCATAGTATGACCGCCCTCAGACACCCCCGGCCAATAGGCCATTTGTTTCTTCCTGTGGTTCCAACAAAGTGTGTGGGACCCCTCCCAGCTCACACTTTTCCATCTTTTCTGTCCCTTTTTTCTATTTCTTCTCTTTTTTCTCATGAGGCCAAAGTACAGGTTTTTCCCATATGGTTTATTTATACCTTGTTTTATTACATCATTCATTTTCTGCACAGTGCCCACACTAACCTTATATGGCTACTAAAAACTTCTGACTTTTAATGTTAAAGGTCTGAATTATCCCCACCGCCGATCAACCCTTTTCCACACCTTACGCTTTCTCAAAGCTGACATTATTTTTATATAGGAGACACACTTTGCAGGACTCAAACTTAAATTTGTAACTTATGGAGTGCCTGGTTTTAATTGAATGCCTCTTCCCCTCATAGATCCATACCATCTGGTTATTCAGACCTTTTGATTTAACTCATTTGCCTATTTTTACTTTAAATGTAACCGTTTTCCCCACACTTTTTAAAAAAGATTTCAAGTTTTCACACCCATGCTCGGCCTCTTTTCTCCTATCTTTTCTCTCTTTTTTACATTTTCCTTCTTTCTATGTTGATCAATTTATATATCTTTATTTCTTTTGTCACTTGATTATTTGATTAGGTACCCTACATTTCACTTAGGTCCTCAGCACCCCCAATTCTGATGTGAGTGCTTGGGACCTATGTTGGTCTGGGTTCCCAGCCTTCACATAGATCCATTTTTTTATTTTTATTTTTTTTTACTTTACAGCTTGACTCTTTCTATCTGTTTTGGTTTATAAATATTAGGCGGGTATGTTTCTCAGCAATATTTTTTATATTGATATACTGTACAGTACAGTATTAACATTGTTTATACTTGTTTGACCTTTACTACTATATCCCGATATGTATGCTAGTGGGTTTTTTTTTACATGTGAAAATCATAAATAAAGAAATACATTTAAAAGAATTGTAACTTTAGCATTTGCTACTAACAATGTAATATAACCGCTGCCATTAACTCCTGACACCTATTTTCTCCTACTTGCAACAGATTTTTTCATGCTGCATTATGGATGTATTTTTGTTTAAATTGAATGCATGTTCTGAATTTTTAATTGTTTGCCAGTAATAATAGCTATAGTTAAAAGTGAGTGCTTTTATATTTTAAAGTCACCCTTGCCCCCCTTAAGAGGTATAGAGGGTATTGTGGAAATGAAACTTATTTATAGAGATAAAATCATGTCTGACTGGGATTACCTATATTTTTGGTACAGGTAGGCAATAGTCATTTTTTTTTTTCTTACACCACTATGGAAAATTTAGATTTGTTGTGATGAATAGATTTATAAATTTGCCAAATTACACTACTTTCATTTCAGTGCTAATCCCAGGAAACTTTGCTGATGGATGAAGATGTACCAGTCACAAAATCATTGTGTGTAGTCCACCTACTGTCCCACTTCTAGGAGTGTAATGCATTGCCTGCATACTTCTGCACTGTAAAAGGCTCAGCATGTAATCACTTTGACTTCACCTACTATATTGCATTGGCCTATTTTACATATTTGTAACAAGAAAGCACTAATTGTGTTACTACTCTACCTCCTTTTCTGCAGGCCCTGTTTACAGATAATTTGGTACTGTGTATATAAGGCCACTTTAAGAACTTTTCCCAGGGTTACTTTAAGGGGTCAATGCAGAGTTACACACAAGTCCGTTATCTGTATGGATCTTGTTATTGCTAACTCTGCACGTGATCTGGAAGGAGTATATTATACCAAAGTGGACTTGATATAACTCTTGCAGCAGACAAATATCCAAATATAATAGCCTGCAATTAGCAGGAGCAGGTGCCATTCTGATAATATAGTAATTGTTGTTGTTTCTTTGCAGATTTTATTTTAATAGGAAAAACACAGGATGGCTTAGCAGGGCAAAACTAAAAGTTTTGTCACCTGGGGCAAGGCAGTATTTTAGCATCATGATACCTTATGCGCAGGCAGATAGTAAAAAATAAACTTTATTGTGCCAGGGGATCCCATTCCCTCTGCGCTCTGCTGATTAGGCCAGTGACAAAGGCATGGAGCCCAGTCACCATCACCAGACCAGGTATCAGGACTATCAGCTAAAGATACCACCACCGCCCACTTACTCTGGTCCTGAAACTTTCCCCCACCTATGCATGCTGATACCCCTTTCAGACAGAAAAATCCCAAAAACCCAGGTATTTCACAGATACAAAAACCCGGGTACAACTAGGCAGCAAGGGGCTGACCCCCTTTCACACAGGAGCAAAAACCCGGGTATTTCCCGTGTCGACCCCTTTCACACAGAAGCCAGATTTTTCCTGCAAAACTCTGTGTGTCATAAGAATAGGACAGTTTTAAAGGCACAAAGAGATGAGGTCATCAAAAGTGGGTGGTGACTGCTCACTGCATTGCATTAACCAGGGCATAACACAAGGATATGTTGTAAACAAGTTTTATTGTTTTTATATACTGGAAGGTACATGTTACCTCACATGGCTGTCAGTATATTTGCAATGTTTGAGTACACTGTGGCATCTTTGACTGTCCCAGTCATCTGTTTGCTGATATCCTCCTCCCCTCTCACTGCCAGCAGCTCTCACCTCTTGCTTCTACCAGTGGGCCATGCTATCCTTTTTTCAGCTCCCTAATGACCTCAGAGGCCTGCTCCATTGCCATGCCCTCCCAGCCAATAAGAGAAGCCTATCCTCACAACCAATCAGCCAGCACCCCACCAGGAGAGCCAATCAGTGCCTAACAATGTGTAATAATCCCAAAAACCCGGGTCGTTTCCTTTCAGACAGCCAGCGACCGGGTTTTTGGAATACAGACCCGGGAAAAACCCAGGTAAATACCTGGGTCGAAGTCCCAGAACTTTAGACCCGTGTTGACCCTTTCAGACAGAAGAAAAACCCGGGTCGACACGGCAAGAGCAGGGAAATTCCCGGGTCTTTTTTTCTGTCTGAAAGGGGTATGACTCATCTGTTGCTAAATGTGCAAAACAGACCTGTCTGTGTACAATGCCAAAGCATAAACACAATTGAAAGCCACAGTAATGCTTAGATTTCTAGAGATGCATTTTATTGCCAGTCTAGTCTTGACTACTTCTGAATGTTGGATGTAATTCCCCTTTGTTTATAACTCTTTTTTTTTCCTACTATTTATTGAAGGGACCTGAAAATACAATAAAATTATATTGGAACCGTGTTTCGTGATCGTGTCATGTTGAGGGCTATAGCAGCAATATATTTCCCACCGCACTAACTATCATGTGCTTAGATGTAACAGCCCCCAAGTGTCACTGAAAACTCAAACTGTTATTAACTTTGTTACATGTACCTGATATTTTGGGACTAATATCTTTGAAACAGAAGCCTAACTGACAGCTGTTCCAGTATCTAAATATTATGACTCTCCCGTGCCAATATCAACAGCAGTCATATATCAGTTGCAGAGATGTATATGTTGTTTTTTATGGGTTTTTATATTATTAGTTTTATGCATTTTCAGTGGTTGTAACTACTATGTGTTCTTTACAGGTCTTGCCTGCAATGTATCCACTGATATGATCGGGACATGTTGGCCTCGCACAGCGGCTGGCCAACTGGTGGCCAGAGCTTGCCCAGAGTACTTCCATGGTGTACAGTACAATACAACAGGTAAAACATGACTTTGGCCATTATGGGACATACAATTACTTTCTTACCCGAATGCTCAGATCTATAACTTAGAAGGGCACAGACAAAATGGAGAATGGTCAGGTTTATTTATGATGTATGTAGAAGTCAAGATATTAAATATCATATATGGAAGTTAACATTTTTGTGTATTTTTGGGCAATTCCAGGCCTGATGGATCTTGGCCATGAATTGGCTGTTTTAGGGATGGGATCTAGACCATGCAATTGTACAGAACTGTTTTGCCTTATGAATGTATCATGCTACTGTGGTGGGAGTATAGCAATACTTCAGAGCTATACTAAGGGCTTGTGTATGGGTAAAGGTAAACTGTTTCTTTTTGATCTCTTACACCTAACATGTGCCAGGCGAAAGTGTCAATACTAGTGATGGCAGGTGTAAAACACTCACGTGGCTTCCTGTCTGAAGTTATATGGATCCTAGCATAGGCTGTTTACACAGGGGTAGATGTATGAAGCAGTAATAAGGGAGTTTTATATAACTGAGTGCCAAGTGAATTGTTAATATAGGTGTGAAAATTGCCAAGCAAACTATTGTATTCATCATAATGACCTGTAATGTTTACCTTATATAGGAAATATAATCTTTTTTATTTTTTATTTGAATTTATATAACAAATGTGTGCAACGCTGGCTTTTTTAGTGGACATTTTGAACAGAGATGTTGGCACTCAAAGGGTTAAATTTACATTTTCATTGAATTTGATATAATAAAGAAAACAGTAAACAAATCAAACTTTTTGAGGGGATGAGGGCACAAAACATACAGTAGAAAGGGAATAGGAGGGAGGGGTATGGCAATAATACAATACAGGATCAATATACACACAAGGTATATCGGGTGCAAGAAAGGCAGATAAATTAAAATACATTTATATAGTCAATAAATAAATACATAGATAATCACAGTTCCAATTAAGCAATTGTGCTGCTCCCAGAAGAAATAAATTCTACCAAATCAAATTAAAACAAATCAAAGAGAGCGCACTGTGTTGATCTTTCAAATTTAATATATAAAAAATTGAATACACATGTAACCATACACAAAATAATGATTATAAAACAATTGATATTCACCATTGCATAAATAATCCATCAATTTTATTGGCGTTTAACCATAGGGTTGAATATCGCAAACTCCTTTAAGATGGATAGCCTTTTAATAATATAGTTATTAGACCAGTGCAGATGCCTCCAGCAAAAACTTTTAAGCAACTTCAGTTATAAATTAAAGTTCCTGTGCCTTTAAGCACTTCATAAGTTTCCAAGTGGCATAGAAAAGTTCCACTATACAATAGTTACCATAGCCCGCATATATAGGTGGGGTGATGTCAGCGAGGAAAGATGAAGTATTTGAATGGGGGATATCTTCGTCCGCTACAACCGGTGGGGCTCTGTTGGACTTGGAGCCTCCATCGGGAGCAGAATGTCAATCTCCTGTCTCTTGCCGTCCTCTCTATGCCAGGGAAGGACGTCACATTCACCGGCCTGATGTGAATCGCTGTGGAGATCTCCTCAGGTCATTCCCAGCATGCGGCCAATAGGAGCGGGGGTCCAAGGACCAGGTCACAGACAAATTGAAGAAGATGCTGGCTTTAGGGGCTGTATAGGCAATGCTGGTCGCTGTATTCCACTTGTTTGATGCGTTTCTCAGTCCACAATAGCTGACAGTTTCCTCAGAAGCTTCTGAGAAAACCATCAGCTATTGTGGATGGAGAAACGCTTAAGGGGCATTATTTGTAATCATCCATCATTAGTGTACTCTGTCCCTTGCATATTTACGTGTACAGTATCAGTATGATTCAGGTGATGCAGGAGGTTAGCCGGTGTCTAAATGTATACAAAGTAATGCAATATTTGGTTATGGGGCAATAACTTTTTCCAAGATAGTAGAGTTAAAATACTCACTTCCATAAATCAATTAACAGAGAACAGAATATATGAAAAATTGATCCAACACCACCACAGTTGCGGGGCTTATTTTGTGTAATAAGCAGGAGTCATATATAGCCTATGTCAGGGGTGGGGAACCTTTTTTGTGCCAAGGGCTGTTAGTATGGGGAACAAAATCATTCAGGGGGCCATATGTAAAAATGTATCTTTTAAATTGTCCTGCTTCAGCCGTCCCACGCTCCGGTGGCTGCCGCCGAATAGGACTGACAGTCTCCGGCTGCTGTTGATTAAGAGGAATCTCGAGAGAACTCCCAACCTCTCGCGAGAATTCCCCTGTTCTTTACTCCCGGCAAAGCCATCGGGTGGGTGGGCAGGCCATTCAGACCGGCTACGGGGGCCGCATACGGTCCAAGGGCCTGAGGTTCCCCACCCCTGGCCTATGTATACGTTTTAAATGTATAAAACGTAGCATATACATATACAATTTTGAAGCACATCTGAAATATGGATTGCCACTACTCCTCCTAGAGGATTAAGTCTATTTCAGTTTTCCGCTTAACTTGAGAATTTTTTGTGAACTGTTGAGGTGTAATTAGGAATGTATACCACTTAGATATTGCACCTTTACTATTTGTCTTTAGAAGTAGTTCCCAAATTGCTCTAGGTAATGGCTCCAGGGTGTGAGGGGGTAGGGAGACACTCTGCAGTCAGTGTCTTACTTGTAGGTATTTGTAGAAATCTTTCCAGGATATAGAATATTTTTTGGGATTTGGAAGAAGGATGGTAATGTGCCTGATTCTGAAACATCATTCAGCGTAATAATGTTATTAGATATCCACAAGTTGAGAGACAAATCTGGGATCAAATGTGCTAATCCAATCAATGATAATTCTAAAGAACTGTAGGTTGCAAAACTTCCATTTGTGACATCAAAATATACCATGTCTTACGTACCGCTTGTACCACTGCAGATGTATGAGTTAAATGGTTCCCTTCTGAGGGAGGCCGCCATAATAAGTTTATTGTTTGGAGCTGCCTCCGACGGGTCGGTATTATTCATATTCTGTTGTAGTTATATGTTTCCCCTGGATCAATGCTCCGGGTTTTGCTGATCCACCTTGCCTGGGTTTGATGCAAACCCAGGCACACAGGTTATATATTGTTTCTTATTAACATCTTCATGCATTGTTGCATGTATGCCATTAGCCAGGACATACTGTGTTCACATCCTGTTGTGTTTCTGTAGCTACAAGTGTGAGTGTGAGGAATTACTTATTTGCATAACATCTTCTTGCATTGTTGCATTCCTGGGAGTTCAGTAGAGGATTGCTCCCATATTCATCCACTCAACTCCCTTGTGTTTCTGACCACTTATTATAATATGTACCACGGTCTGTTTGTTTGTTTCCATGGGTTTTAGTCAGTTAGCCTTTATTCCTTCTCTCAGTCTCGGTTGATGCATTGTCCTACATAAGACCTGGGGGCATCGGGGTTGGATTGGGCCAAACTGTGGTGCGTGGTCAGTCTCCTACCATATTTGCACACAGGGACTCCTTAGAGGCCTTACATCTATAAGAGGAAATTGGGCTACAAGACCCCTTTCCACTATAACTCAAGGTCTGGGTTTATCAGTTATCAGCCAAGCTCCTAAAGGATAGAGGCCATTTGTTATGCCTGGAGATCTGGGTAGGCCAAGCCTCCATAAGATTTTGGTTGAACCATTGTTCTAAGTGCCAGCCTCAGTTGTTTACCTTTCCACACATACAGTATGATACAAATAACATAAAATTTTGCAAGCAGGGATTCTGGTAACAAAATGGGTAATGTCCTAAACAAATATAGCAATTTCAGGAGCAAAACCATTTTTAGGGCAGCTATTCAGCCCATCCAAGATACATTGTTGCATCATCCATTCTTGTGTCAATTTTGAAATTTAGTTAACAAGGGGAGGTAGTTACAATAATGCATGTCTTGGGCCTTTGCTGGGATATGTATACCAAGGACTTTAATGCTGTTGCCCTGCCATGCATTTAAATATTTAGATTTCTATTGCTCTAGTAAGGCAGAGGTAAAAATAAATTGGCAGTGCTTCTGTTTTGAAGCAGTTTAACTTATAAAATCCGAATCAGAATGCTTTATTGGCCAGGTATACTCGCATATACTAGGAATTTGATTTGGATTTCTGTGCAGCAGCCAGTTAGGTAACAGTTAGACAGTGATAGTATAGATGTACATAACACATACAGGTATATGCTAGATGTACCCTGGGGATTATAGATGCAGGGAACATATACCCGCTGAGCTGCACAGCGCCTAGGCAGCCATCAGCGCCACCACTGGTCGCCGCAACAGCCAGGTTGGCTTTAACCTATAAAAGAAGATGGATGAATAGTCCTGTAGGACTTTGTGTAGATCCAGTCAAGAAGTGCATGGAATCATGAGGGCCAGCAATACATCATCTCCAAAAAGATATATTTTATGCGAGTGACCAAACAGGGAGGGGCCCATTATTGAAGGTGCGGCTCTGATGGTTTCGGACAATAGCTCGATTGCCAATGCAAACACCAGAGGGAATAGGGGGCATCCCTGGTATGTGCCGTTAGAAATAATAAAGGTATTTCATTAATAAAGACTAGCTGACGGGTTTGAGTATAGAGCAGTATAGTCAATACTGCTTGTATATATCCCCAATGCAATCTGACATTCTAGGTTGGTTTTGACTTCTAAATGATTGCCGGTTTACAAAATCATCCTATATTCCACACCTCTGGCAAACACTAGTTGCTTATTTCTGTATTTTATTGAACCAAAGAACCTAAAGCTGACATGAAATGTGTTTTTTTTATATCAGTGACCATTGATAGAGCCTGGCACTTTTCTATATGATAGTGCAGAACAATACATTACTGTGAGTTGCCTGTGAGGATGCAGCTCACATTTGCTCTTTAAGGTGCCTGCAGCTAATGTAATGATACCATGGATTGGGCAAGTGCAATCCACTGCACACCGACACATCAGGCTTCAGATAGGTGAGCACTTGGGGAACATGACAAATCACACAGCCATCAGAATGAGCCAAGATTGCTGCAGGCATCAAAGAACGTGCCGGTGACTAACAGTAATAAAGATAAATAACGCTATAGAGAAATCAAAGGCTCAGTCATGCAGGACTGTAGTGTCACTGATAATAAGATTCATATGTATAATTCCTTGTTCTAGAGACCGATACAGAAACACGGCATGTTACCTATAGTGAGAAAGCATTTGGGCATTGTACATACTTAGCAAATTTCACTTATCAATTATGGGTTTTATTTGTATATTATGTTTTTAAATTATTTAAATTATTATTATATTAAACTCTTATATGTCAGTGATTTAAGGTTTGATACGTATCAGAAACTGATAAGCACTGCATGTTAATGGGCGTTAGAGGACGAATAAACTGTAAATGTCATTTTTCAAATACAAAACATTAAAGAGACACCGGGGACTATTTACAATCTGGGTAAGATACAGGGACACAGCATTTTTCTTGGCAATAATGAGCCTATTTTTCTGGCAAGCATATAGACAAGTTCCCGGTGTTGCCACTATTATATGCTTAGCAGGCTTTGTGCTATCATATGCAGGTTTAGGTTTGTTTATAGCAGTGTCAGCAATTGTGAAAACATTACAAGTTCTACATTTTTTCTCTCTTTTAGACACGTCTTAATTGCAATTTTTCTTTTTCTTCTCTTATAATAATGCCTTTTGGAGCTTCATTTGTGTTCTAAGTAACTCTCAGATTTGCTTTCCTGTATTCGGTGGGGTCTGGATGGAGGAAAGTGATTGGACGGCTGCCAGTTGCGGAAAGTTCAGAATGTGAAAAAAAGCTATTTGTATTGCTGTTCCAATAAGTCAGTGTAGACACCTGCTACGTTGTAATGGTTGTGCCCTCTGAAACTCATTACAGTGACCTCTCTCTGACCAACAATCAGACACATTGCATATTAGCCAGAATTCTAAAAGGAGTTTGCTGATTTGCCTAGCTCAACCAATCAGAAGAAGAGAAAATGTGTTCTTCAATGGCTGCTGCTCTATTGATGTACAAAGCCAAGATTGTACTCCAAGAGCTGCAAAAGAAACCAAGCTAGCACCCTAAGGAGTAATAGACAGCTCTCAAACATTCATAAATTGTCCTAAAATCCTGGAAACTATGTTGTGTTCTATGCTATGACATTTAATATAATATTCTGTACTAATGTACTAATGGTGATATAAAAACCTTGTCAAGTGACAGAATGTATCTTAGTAGTCATTTTATTGAGTTAAAGCCTGTAGCGCACAACAAAAATGGTCATGGTCACGTGTTATGAGGGGGCGTGGTCACACAAAAATACCCATTGATGGGGGGTTGTGCAGACCCGCTGATGGGGGGGGGTTGCGGAAGATCCGCTGATCCAGGGGGGGTGGTATGCCCGCAGAACCGCTGCTCCCGGGGGGGATGCAGGAAGACCTGCACACGCGGAGGTGGGGAGGGGGGTTACGGGCAGACCCGCTGATCCAGGGGGGGTGGTATGTGCACAGACCCGCTGCTCCGGGCGGGCATACCCACTAATGCGGCGGGTGTAGGGTTGCCACCTAACCCTCTAAAACTAGAGACATATTAATTACACAGGTTCTGTGCAGTGTTCCCTCTAAGCTGTGCGCGTGTGCCCACGCACACAACTCGCCGAGTCCGAGCACAGAAATTACAACTGAGCGCACAAAGGTTAAAATCTTGTTTAGTGTGCCACGAGTTTAATAAGGTTGACAATCACTGCTATAGCCTATATGTGTGGTGTGTGAAGTCTGTACACATTCAAATTGCTTTATTAACTCAAAAGAACTCGAAACCTAGGCCTGTATACGTTATGTGACGCACAAAAATGTACATTTCCTTCCAAAGTTGCACAGCCAATATCTTTTGCCGCACACAGCCTTTGTAAAATTAGAGGGAACATTGGTTCTGTGGCCGGCTCACTTCAAGACTCAATTTCAACAGTTTTTTTTTTAAACAGCCATCAGACTTCATTCCAACTGTATTTTTTTAATCAGCCACAGAACCTGGGTAATTAATATGTCTCCAGTTTTAAAGGGATGAGGTGGCAACCCTAGGCGGGTGGGTTACTATGGGGATGGTGGGGCGCGGGCAGACCCGCTGATGCAGCGGTGGGTTGCTATGGGGGTGGGAGGGCGTGCTCGCAGACCCGCTGCCCTGGGGGAGGGAAGGGGGCGGGCAGCGTTGTTGGCAGACTTGTGGCTCCAGTGGGGGGGGTGCAGGAAGACGGGGAGGGTGTCCTAAGGCAAAAACTATGTGTGTATAATGCTGTGAATCACTCTTGTAACCCCACCCAGCGTTATACACACAGGGGATGAGTGACAGATCTGGCTAAATATATAAAAGATTAGGTATATTTGAACAAGTTATTGCCTACATTTTTGGGCGGCAGGTGGGATGGATGCAATCTTTGTCTGGGGGTTCCATGGCATATTTTTGCACTTGAATCCATCACTCACTATTTCCGACACTTCAGTATGGGAGCTTCACTAGGACAGACAGCTGTACATTAATTTTAAGCATTAAGGGCGCCCCTCATATATACATTGTGCACTAAAAAAAAAACACATATGCAATGTTGCAGAAAAGTCATACCTCCATTCACTATACAGTATATGTCACACTGTACTTGCACACAACGTATGGCTTTTTAAAAAGGAAAATAGGTGATGATGCCCATAGCAACCAATCAAATAATTTCTCTTATGCATCCTAGAAAATGTTAGGAAGAATCTAATTGTATGCTATGGGCTACCCCACTGTTTCTTGTTTAAAAAAGGCAGGTCAAGGACATACTGATATGGGTCCTAGGGTTGACAAGAGGAAGGTCGACATGAAATACTGCCCGTTGGCACATGTCGGCTCAAAAAAAGTGAAAAATCCCATGTCGACCTTTTGACTGTCGACCTAGCTCATGTCAACCCAATGCACGTGTCAACCCAGGGCCGTCTTAACACTGGCGGAGGCCCCCGGGTAAAACATTAGCACGGCCCTCCCCCACATACCTACAGTATGTGCAGCAGCATCCGGGCAGCGGCGGCTGGGAGCTTGTAGCACTATTTGCCTGGTGGGAAGCGTTACTGATTTTGAAAAGACTGTCTGGACGCTGATTGGCTGAGAGAATTCAGCCAATCAGAATCCAGCCAGTCTTTTCAAAATCAGCAGCGCTTCCCGGTGCTGTCAAATAGCGCTAAAAGTTTGAAGATTCCAGTCGCTGCTGCCCGAACCCCGCAGTAGGGTCTGTACAGCGGTGGCTGGGAGCTTGTACCACTATTTGCCTGGTGGCGAGGTGGGAAGCGTTGCTGATTTTGTAAAGACTGGCCGGATGCTGAATGGCTGCCCCGCCACCCCGGCAAATAGCACTACAAGCTTCCAGTTGCTGCTGCCAGGATCCCCGCTGCCCTTCACCCGCAGCAGCAGCAGCTCCCTGGGGAAGTGCCCTCTTCCCTATTGAGGTGGGCCCCTAGAATCTTTGAACAACTGGGCAATTGCCCATTAAGCCCAAAGGGAAAGACAGCACTGCCCTGCACAGAAACAACATTACTCATCCAAATCTAACTCTCTGTGCACATGTTACATTGTTACATCTGCCATACTTGCAGTGCACATGGTTTTGTCCATCTGCAAACCAAATGTGCTTTGCAAACCAATCAGAATCATTCCCTTACTTACAGAACAACAAAATGGCTGCACCATGTAGAATAGCATTACAGTGCTACAGCTCATGTTTATTATAGTCTGACTGCTGCTGTGGCAGTGCAGTATCCAAATAACAAAAGATGAAATAAGACTGAATACATTATTTCTGTACTTATGCACATTACCAGAGATAAGAAAGTAGCCCAAGGAAAAAGAAAATAGGACGTTGACCAGCTGGGTCCAAAGATGCTCATTCAGCAGTAAACAGATAACCCTGCAACAGTGCGTTGTTTAAATTTTCTTTCATTAAATTTGGATTTAAAATTCTAACTAGAATATGTATAAAAATGGACTGTAAGGCGCCTATTGAATTATTCTGATTTTACACTAAGTTAACGTTATATTACCCTAGAAATAAATCACACAGAAATATCATATCACTAAAAATGAAGACATACTGTAAGTTTAAAGGTCATGAATATTTATTAACTGGTATGACTCTGTTTGTAAAGGGATTGCAAGGAAAGTGCCTGAAGAACAGCTCCGGCCAATCGGTGTTAACAATGGTGGCGACTAAAATGTCCCAACTTATAACATGGCAGCAATGAACGCCCAATCTAGTTATAGGTATAAACCGGGCTGTGACTATCTTTTTTTATCTCACCACCCCTTCTATGGCATGTGAGGACACTTCCAAGGAAATGCCCAACGTCCCCCTGCGGAGGCAGGAGTCATCACTTATGCCTCAACATGACTGCTGGTCGAAAGCGCCTTCCTGCCACTGCCAGGTTCTAAAAATACCCCTCCTGGGTAAATACTGCAGAACCGCAGCCTGCCAACAACCCACACAATGACAACCTATGCAAATCTAACTAAACTTAACCTAAACAAGAAAACAGCCATACCAGCATCTGACAAATGGACCCCATCATCTCTTATATATTCAGCCAGATCTGTCACTCATCCCCTGTGTGTATAACGTTCCCGCCCAGCGTTCTACACAAACCCGCCCCCCCCCTAGGGAAAAGACACCAATCCCCTGTGTGTATAACGTTCCCACCCCGCGTTCTAGACAAGCCCGCCCCCCCTAGGGAAAGGACCAGTGTGATACACACCACCACCCCCTTGACATCACCTCCCCCCGCCCAGCCATGGCTACAGTACACACCCACCATCCACCATTACTCCACTGCCACCAGGTGACCACACACACACTAACCCCCCCCCGCGAACTCCTTCCCGCAATTCGTGGGCGCCCCCCTGACCCGCGATTCACAGCACACCCCACCCCCGCACCCCCCCTCCCGTGATTCACGGCACCCCCCCTGCAACCCCCCTCCCGCGATTTGCTGACCCCCACAACCCCCCTCCCGCAATTCGCGGACCCCCGCGAGCCCCCCTTCCCACAATTCACGCCCCCCCCTCCTTTGATTCACGGCACCCCCACGCCCCCCCCTCATGATTCACGGCACCCCCTCCCGCGTTTCACGTACCCCCGTGACCCCCCCGCAACCCCCATCCCGCGATTCGTGGACCGCCGCGCCCCCCTCCCGGGATTCCCGGCAACACCCGCACACACACCCCGCGCGATTCACGGCACGCCCCTTCCAGAGACTCGCAGACCCCCGTGACCCCCCCATTCCCGCGATTTCCCCGCGCGCGCGATTCGCGGACCCCTGCAAACCCCCCCTCCAGCGATCTGCGCCCCCCCCTCCCTCGATTCACGGACCCCCACAACCGCCCCTCCCACAATTCGTGGACTCCCAAGACCCCCCCTTCCCGCGATTCAGCCCCCCCTCCCTTGATTCACGGAACCCCACCCGCAACCCCCATCCAGCGATTTGCAGACCCCCCTCCCGCGATTCCCGGCAACCCCCGCACACACCCCGCACGATTCACAGCACCCCCCTCCCGAGATTCGCAGTCCCCCGCGACCCCCCATTCCTGATATTTCCCCCCCCCACGTGCGATTCATGGTGCCCCCCTCCCGCGATTCCCAACCCCCCCTCTTCAGCGATCCACGCCCTCCCGCTCCCTTGATTCATGGACCCTCACACCCCCCCTCCCGCAATTCGCGGACCCCCCCTTCTTGCGATTCGCACCCCCGCAATTCACGGCACCCCTGCGCCCTACCTCCCTCCGTCAATTCACGGATCCCCGCGACCCCCCCCTCCAGCGATTGGCGCCCCCCCTCCCGCGATTCACGGACCCCCACAACCCCTTCCTCCCTCAATTTGCGGACCCCCGCAACTGCCCCTGCGCCCCCCTCCCTTGATTCACGGCACCTCAAAAAGCCCCCCACCCCCCCTCCCGCTATTCATGGCACCCCCTTCCGCGTTTTATGGACCCCCGCGCCCCCCCCCCCAGCGCGATTCACAGATCCCCACAACCCCCCCTCCCGCAATTTGTGGACCCCCTTCCCGCTGCCATTGATGTGGGGGGACCAGATGGTTTCCCTACATCAATGGCAAAGGAGAACCGATCAAGTTTCAACATTTTTTAAGGTGCCGGGACACGGAGCATAGCTCCGCCCCCCTACACACGAAAGTCCCACCACCGAGTTCTGATTGACCCATGGCCTATTCAGTCAGATATAATAGATGACCATCGATAGCTACAACAATCGATGGTTATGCAAGTAATATGTTACTACTATCGATGGCAGGGTGCAAAATCACCATCAATGCCAACCATCGATGGCGTCTGCACCAATGGCCATCCCTACTCTGAAACAGCCAAAAACCTTTACTACCCCTCATGCCCACACACCTCTATCACTGCCCTGCCTCCTGTTCTCCTGCCCTGTAACTTCCTTCAATGGGGACCCGCTCACCCTGTGTTGCCCACATTCCCCTATCATGCTTTACCGCCCAGCCTCCTGCTCTCATGCACCCTAACTCCCACCCAGTAAGAGGAGACACTGACTCACTGCCACGCTGGACCCTCACCCACTGGCAGAAGCTGCACAGTGTCCCCACCCTCCTCTTTAGTCCCCCTTAAGCCCACACACCGCTATCACTACCCAGACTCCTGTTTTCCTGTGTCGTGACCTCCGCCAGTGGGGAGCCGCTGACTCAAAAACACCCTACTATACTATTGCACACACCTCAACAACACGCACCCCCCCCCCCCCACACCACTCCCACAAATGTCACTGTACCCTCCACACTATCAATGCACATCTTACTCTGTAACCGCCTTTTAATTAAACAAAACAATACACACCCCCCTTCCACATCATATGCTCTCTATTTAATACATTTCACCTATAACTCAAGTTGCAATACAATACAGGCCATCTTTCATACAATTCTAACCATATTTCTCCCAATAAAAACGTTCACAAATTAAGGGGGCGCAGCCCCTTACGCCGGTGTGAAGAGTGCCCACAGGGCGCGATGAATCACCTAGTTTAATATTATGTAGCAATATTAATTTAATGAAAAGAGGGGGGAACATGATGACAATGTCCCCTCTATGTATACACATGCAAAGAACGTGACAGAGTGAAATGGCAGCACTTGCTTTGGGTGCATAGTTGCGGCATCACAGCTGAGAATGGCTAAACCTTTTTTGCATTCACTGACCTCTAGAGAGGCCTCGGTACACTGTATTTGTCCCTGCATCCAGTCAGTGAAGCCCCATACACACTATCTGACCCGGGACAAGATATTCTGTGTACACACTGAAAAAGAATGGCTATATGGCCAAACTGAACTGTATTTTCTTCAAACATCATTCACTGTTAACGATGCGCTGAAGCGTACATCCATAATGATATTGAGTTTACACGCTAGAGGATATTGTGAAAGATATCACTCAGATGCCCCTTTCTGAGCGATATCTTTCACAATATTCACTAGTGTGTATGGGGCTCAACAGTAGCACATGCATCTGCTTTTCTAAGGCATGTAAAAATGGTTACCGCCACAGAAAGCTGTGGTTTCTACAGGGCTAACCTTCTGTTAAATTGAGAAAAACAGAGATCTATTTTTTTTTTTCTGGGGACTTGGCTTATCTCTAATTCATAATTATATCCTTAAATATGATTCATGTTACCGCCTATAGGTAATATAAGAATAAATCTAGCTGTTTGAAAAAGTAATTTAATGTGAACGTAATATACTAGTATACAATTTTGTATGCATTATATTTAAAATAATCCTAATGGCTTTTTTATGTCAGTGTTCATTACTATCTCCGACTCTCTTTTAACTATGCAAATGTGGATTGTTTCTGAGGGTAATTCCGTAGGATTCAAGAATCCCCCATACTCCCAAAAAAATGAGACACAATATGCTCCTCATTCCTAATCCCAATTTCCCAACCACAAGCAGAATGTATTTGTCTGCATGTAATGAGAAACCAAGGCAGGCTGAAAACCAATTACTATATGCTTATATATACACCACTGCAGAGTATTAAATGTATCAGTGTGCAATATTGAAAAAGTTTTCTGCATAGCAGAGATAACTATACAAATCAGCTCTGTGATATACTGATTGTTAATCTGTCCTGCATAATATACTGAGACAGCATTGATTATATTGTTGTTACAAGGGCATTGTGAAGCATTTGAGTGGGGGGTGGCAGTTGAGAACACCCTAAGTAGCTCCCTCTACACTCCCCAGGACCTAGCTCCTTACTGATGCAGCCTGCGAACCAGTGGAGCCAGCGTGGGCAGTGGGAATGTCACAACATCAATCTTCTCTCTTCTACATGAACTTGCAGGTCCTTGGCTGTACAAGGTGACAAGAACAAGGCTGACAGCTAACTTGAGGGAAGAGCAAGACCTGCATAGAAAGCAGAGTCACTTTGTGTTATTATAATCTGGCAGTTACCACTTCTCTGCCAGAGTAGCAGACCCATTGGAACCACGAGTCATTAGTAGACATGTACTGATGCGCCTGATATTGCTGACAAGTTAAACAACACGAAACTCTGTGAATGTGTAGAAGCATAAAATGCATTTCTATAGTCCTGGAAGTTGCTGTTGTAATGACGAGCATGGGTGTTTGAGTTCCCCCCCCCCCCCCCTAATCTCCCCCCCCCCCCCCCTAATCTACATAAGTATAAATGAATGTATAAGTGTGTGTGTGGGGGGGGATTAGGATTGCCTTCACCTGTGCTGGAACACCATTATTATCACTGAACTAGTTCAACACAGGTGACTGCAATTATCAATTAAGAGGGAAGTCCAGAAACATTGCATTTTGTACCGAATGGAATGGGTCATGTTGGAGGGTATGTAACTAATCTTCTTCAAACTTTGCACACTGCCTTATTATCTTAAGGGACCATCTAAGTCCAAAGATTGGTTTAATCGGACAAGCTCTTAAGGGTGCAGTCATAAGGGTCCATGCTATTTCTGTTGTTTTCATGCATTGCGATATGTCATTGGAAAGCTTATGACTTTCTGAATACAACACAATAAACAGACTCCCCTAAGTGGACCCTTAAAGGCCTTACAAGGGTCCATTAAATGAAAAACATTTTCACTTTACAAAACTCGTGACAAACTGAAAATAATAAGTGACTCATCGGCAGAGTGGTCTGTGAATCATGTGAGATTAGTCCCCAGTTATTTATTTTTTCTCTCTTCTTATTCATTGAGGTCAGAGGTGAAAGTATGGTGGTATGGGACGGTAAGGCGTGCCGTTAATAGATTGGCAGCCAGTACGCCAAACCACCTGTCCCACAGCTGCATTGTAAACTTTAAAATTTGTAACCACGGCATAACGGGCCGATGGTTGGATAGGAATGGCTGTCTCTTAGCCAACCAGTGGCCTGCTACCATGGTAACAGCCGGTAACGAGTGGGAAAGCAGCGATGTTTCTCAAATCCCGGCTGTGCTGCCTGTCCTCTACGCCTGGCCCCAGCGTGCACACATGTGCAGTGTACACCCCAGACTGTGATCAATCCCAGTGACATAACTATGGTCCGGCAGACCCCACTGTGGCTTGGGGGAGCCAGCGCCGGCGAGGTCTGTAGGGAGTGGAGCCGCCAGGATGCTGCTACGCCAGGTGCAGTCTGCCTTAGCAGGCATATCACTAAAGCTAGCCACAGCCGTGCCGCACAAGTCTCCCTCCCTCCTCTGTCAGCCCCCCCCCCCCCCCCCTGTTATCACCCCTACTTCCTTTGACCTGTGGAGTACTGCGACGCAGTAGAGAAGAGGAAGTTGAGCTCTGCTGGACAATGTGGGCCTCATGGAAAAGAACTCTGCCTGCCTGTGGGTACAGTATTTGTTTTAAAAGCGCAGCTCTGCCTGCCTGCCTAGCATATATATATTTCTTCATCTATCCTGGTGACGCAGCTGACCTTGGGATGTGGTAGGGTCCAATAGGAGCCAGGCACCTATGCTAAACATTTGAAGAGAGGCAGGCTCCTCCCCACTGCATCCCATCATGCCTCAGTTCGTTTTAGGTTCCCACAGGAATGGGTGCTATGCTGAAGGGGCTGCTGAAGATTAGATAGCAAGGTGTTTATTTTTTTCTTAATTTTACACTTAGTTAGAACAGGCGGCAGTGTGGGGATTCTATGACAATCCTCACACTGACAGCGCAGCAGGAGCTGACAGAAGCGCTCTCAGAGTCCTGTGTGCAGAGAGACACTGTCTGGTCTCTCTGCACAGCGCTTACAGCTTCACAGTGGTAGAAGCTGCATGGGCTCAGGGGGACTCCGGGTCCCGCTCCCTGCAAGAGGGGATCGTAGGTGAAGGATCTCCCAATATGGCGGCATCCATTTTAAATGAGCTTACAGGCTGGACTCCATGCAGGAGGGCATAGCCCGTTACAGGAGCCCGGACACGGGCAATCCCAAGTGATCCCCGGCTAGGGAAAGGAGAAGACATCTGAAGGAGCGACTTCCAGGGGTTACATGGCGCCAAAGAGCCACAGACCCCGCTTGAGCAGGTACAATGGTCTCTTCCTTTCACTCTGTTTGGCGCCTTTGGAAAGCACTGTGCTGCAGAGCTGAGGGTCTATTTTCTGTAGAGTGACAAGCTTCTCCTGGGCATCGCTAGCCCCTGCAGAAGGGTCCACTGGCAGACGGATAAGTACTCTGGCATACTTTGGCTCAGTAATGTCGCCTGACATTTTGCACTGTGATATTTATCATGACAGAAAACATTCTGCTGTTATGGAGGAGGGAGCAATGGCCTTGTTAAACCCCTGCAAATTTCGTGCAAATTTTGTTTGATTTAACACCAGAACAGATGGCTCAAGGGCATATTTGCTGTTTGTGAAGCTGTACCCAGGGGAGCACTAGCTCAGAGGAGGGATCAGCCTGAGCCTGCGTGGGCTGCTGCCTAAGGCAAGTCGGTCACTGCTTACAAGGTGTGGGTGGCAACTGCGCTGAGTTAGTGGTGTAAAAGGTTGCAGCAGGGTAAATCCAGGGTATACTACAATGTACCCGATGTAGTTAGTCTAGAAAGGAAGGGTTTTTGGGAAAACCAATGCGCTACATATTGATATTAAGTGGACTTGTTAGGAGGGGCTTGGAAAATGCCAGATAAAAAGATCCTGTTACCTAAAAGGTACCTGAGTTTATACCCAATGCCAGAGCATATTAAGTTGTGGGAGAAGGTTCCTTTAGTAGATGCTCCAGTTGCAAGGCTGTCAAAGGCTACGGTTTTACCTGTGCAAGGTGGTGCTGCATTTAAAGACCCGGTGGATAAAAAACTGGAGGGTTGCTTGAAAGCAGCTTTTGAAGGTGTGGGGTTTGCTCTCAGGCCTGTAATTGCCTCCGCATTGGTGTCCAAGGCGATGATAGTGTGGGCTAATACCCTCTGCTCTTTCCTAGAGCCAGATATGGAAGCCTTGGCTTTGGCAGAAAAATTGAAGGCCGCCGCAAAATATACTTGCGAGGTGGTGAAGAAGTGGTTAAAATGCTATCTAAGGTATCGGCAGTTTCTGTGCATGCTCGCAGAGTTTTGTGGCTCAAAGCCTGGGAGGCTGATATGGAGTTCAAGAAATCCCTTGAGGCTTTGGCTTTCAAAGGGGAATTGCTGTTTGGTTCTGAGTTGGAGGCCATCATTAAGCAAGCAACAGGTGGGAAGAGTATTTTTCTTCCTACGCCAGCAGTGAAACAAGTTTCATTGAAGTTTGCTGTCTTTCATTCCTTTAGGCCTTCCTTTTGGGGAGGGGCATCTTCAAGGGGCCAGTCCAGTAGATGACAGTTTTCTGCAGGAAAGGGAAAAGCTCCAAAATCCCGCTTCAGAGCCTTTACTAAGAAACAGGTTTCCAAAGGCCTCAGCATAACGGGTCGGAGACTCCCCAATCTGTGATCAGTGTGGGGGGTCGCCTCTTGCAGTATCGGGACACTTGGACCTTGTTAGGTCAGGATCCTTGGGTCCTCAATGTGGTGTCCCAGGGGTACAGGATAAACCTGAAGGGAGTTCCTCCAAGAAGGCTTTTGCCTACTCCGTTGCTCAGTCACTCGCCTCAAATCAGCCCTTTTTGGGGCGGCGAGATCTCTTCTGGAGAAGGGAGTGGTAGTTCTGGTAAGAAAGAAAGAAGGATTTTTACTCTATTCTTTTCTTAGTACCAAACGCGGACAATGCATTCAGACCAATTCTAAATCTGAAATCTCTGAATCTCCACTTATGGGTGGATCATTTCAGGATGGAGTCCCTGAGGACGCTCTTACTGAGCCTGGAACCAGGGGAATTTCTGGCATCTATGGACATTCAAGACGCGTATTTACATGTTCCCATTTACAGAGAACATCAATCCTTACTGCATTTTGCAAGGGTGTTCATAAAAATTATGGCAGTGATGGCAGCTACCCTCAGGATGCAGGGTATAGTAGTCATTCCATATTTGGGCGACCTGCTGTTCAAGGCAGAGTCGGCAGAGAAATTGCAACAAAATGTATCAGTGGCAATTCAGTTTTTATAGCACCACAAGTGGATCTTGAATCGGAATGGGATCATTAGTCAGACTGCATTTAGGTCTACAAGCATTAGGTCTACACCATTAGGTCAACTTGCATTTAGGTCGACCTGACTGAAGGTCGACAGGTGTTAGGTCGACAGGGTCATTAGGTAGACAGGGTCATTAGGTCGACAGGTGTTAGGTCAACAAGGGTCATTAGGTTGAAAAGTGTAAGGTTGACAGGGCCATTAGGTCGACAGTGAAAAGGTCGACATGTTTTTTTTTTTCCCATTTTTTCAAGCGTTGACAGAGTCAACATAGCACCGCGTCCCCTCGCATGGCTCCCTGCACTAGCCATGCTTCGGGCTCGGTGCCTCGCTACGCTCGGCACACTATTTTATTCTCCCGCCATGCCCTAGTGGATGGTAGGGCATGAAATACCGCCTGTCGGAACATGTCGACTCATAACACAGTCGAATGACCCTATGTCGACCTTTTGGCTGTCGACCTTCCCCATGTCAACCTAATGACCCTGTCGACCTTATAAAAGTTGACCTAATGACCCTGTCGACCTAATGACCCTGTCGACCTAAGTCATGTCGAACTAAAAATGCATGTCGACCTAAATGCAGGTCAACCTAAATGCAGGTCGACCTAGTGGTGTAGATCTAATGCTTGTAGACCTAAATGCTGTAGACAATATGACCGTATCCCCTTGAATCTTCAAAAGTCCCACTTGGATCCGACTCAGAGACTGCCGTTTCTGGGACTTATCCTAGATACTCATATACATCGGGTATTCCTTCTGGAAGTAAAGGCCAAGGACATTTGTCAGCTGGTTTGGTCGATTCTGAGGCCACTGGGCCCCATCAGTATGGCATTGCCTAAAGTTATTGGGAAGATGGTGGCAACTTTAGAGACTCTGCAGTACGCAAGGTTCCACTCTCGACCATTTCAATGGAACATTCTGCCATGTTGGTCAGGAGATACGAGGATCATGAAGTCAGAGAAAGTGATCTTGTCTATGAATAGATGTGGACTCGCTTCAGTGGGGTCGCTCTCTCCAGTCGAGGGAATGGCTGGTGGTTGGTCTCAAGGGCTGGGAAGCAGTAGTGCTGGACTTAAGGTTGCAGGGCCTATGGTCAGTAGAAGAATGTGCTGGAGTTGTGGGCTGTGTGGCAGACACTGTCACAGGCGGAAGAGAGTTTGAGAGGTTTTCCTATTCGCATTCAGTAGGACAATGCCATGGCTGAGGCATACTTGAACCACCAAGGGGGCACACGCAGTCAGTTGGCAATGACAGAAGTGTCCAGAATTTTCCAAGGGGCAGAGGTCAATGTTCCGGCCATATCTGCTGTATTCATCCCAGGAGTCCGGAATGTGGGGGCGGATTTCCTGAGCAGGGAGAAGCTTCTGGAGGGAGAGTGGGCATTACATCCCCAAGTCTTTTAGGAAATTGTGGCTCGTTGGGGCCCCCCAGAAGTGGACTTGATGGCATCCAAGCACAATTGCCAAGTTCCCAGATTTTGTGCATGGACCAAGGACCCTCTAGCTTGGACGGTGGATGTCATGACAATTCCTTGGAAGTTCGACTTGGCTTATGTGTTCCCGCCATTTCCTATGGTTGCCCGAGTGTTGCAGAGGGTGCAATCACAGGGGACAACCGTGATACTGATAGCGCTGGATTGGCCAAGGAGATCTTGGTATTCCAGCATTCAGAGGTTGTCGACAGTCATGGCGTCTTCCTCTGCATCCAGACCTGCTCCGTCAAGGTCCATTTTGTCATCAGGACCTTGCTCATCTGAGTTTGATATGCTGGCTTTTGAGGCCGCTATCCTAAAGAAGAAGGGTTTTTCAGATGTCATTTCAACCATGATCAATGCTAGAAAACCGGTTTCTTCAAAGAATTATTATAGAGTCTGGAAGATCTACATTAGAGGGTGTGATCGTCAGAGGGTTCACACTTCCCAATTTAAGGTCTCAAGATTATTGGAATTTTTACAAGATGGTTTCTCATCGGGACTGAGTCTTCAGTCCTTAAAGGTCCAGGTTTCGGCCTTGTCTATTTATTTTCAAAAGAAAGTGACCTTGATTCCGGAGGTACAGACAGTTTTGCAAGGGATTGAAACCTCCTTATAAGCAACCTGTGGCACCATGGGATTTATCCTGGGTGTTGTCGGTTTTACAGTAGCCTCCGTTTGAACCCTTAAGGTCGGCTGACCTGAAATTTCTGACTTGGAAGTTTACTTTTTTGTTGGCAATCGCCTCAGCTAGGCATGTTTCAGAATTAGGAGCGTTATGTTGTAAGTCTCCGTTTTTAGTTTTTCATGATGACAGGGCTGTGCTTAGAACAGTTCCTAAGTTTTTGCCAAATGTTGTTTCTTCCTTTCACTTAAACCAAGATATTGTTCTTCTGGTGTTCAGTCCTCCGGAAGAGACCAGGAAAAGGGACAGACTGAAAAATTTGGATGTTGTGCGCGTCTTGCGCATTTATGTGGACAGAGTGAAAGGTCTCTGGAAAACGGATTCTTTGTTGGTGCTGTATGATGTGCACAAAAAGGGCTGGCCTACTTCTAAACAGACCATTGCTAGGTGGTTGAAGTCAGCAATTGCTTTTGCCTATATTGAAGTTGGCAGACCAGTGCTTTCCAGGATCAATGCTCATACCACCAGGTCAGTCAGGGCCGGCGCCACCACTAGGCAGCTCTAGGCATTTTCCTAGGGCGCTGGCACCTGGTGGGCGGCAGTTCGCCCCTTACCCCCAGCGAACTGTGTAAAAAAATTGCTGCCCCGGCGTCCCTGCAGTGCTGGGGCGGTCAGGGGTGTCCGTGCCGTAGGGGTACCTGCGGCACCATCATGTGTATAAAGCTGGCTGCGGCCGGCGGGGTCCCTGTAGTGAATAGCAAATAACTAGCGTTATGCGTGCGGCGGCGCGGGAAGCGCTAGTTATTTGCTATTCACTACAGGGACCCCGCCGGACGCAGCCAGCTTTATACACATGACGGCGCCGCAGGTACCCCTATGGCACGGACACCCCTGACCGCCCCAGCACTGCAGGGACTCCGGGGCAGCAATTTTTTTTACACAAGTACCACCCCCCCTCCCTCCCCCCGGCACCGGGGCGCCCCCACCCTGATTCGCCTGGGGCGCTCCGGTGCCTTGCACCGGCCCTGAGGTCAGTTGCTGCTTCTTGGGTGGTGCGCCATGGAGCTACAGCTGAACAAGTATGCAGGGCTGCCACTTGGTCATCTGTTCACACTTTCACCAATTTTGACAGGTTCCATGAGTTCGTGTCGGAGGACCCATCATTCGGGCGAGCAGTGATGAGAACTGCAGACCTCAGCGTACCCTCCCAAAGGACCGGCTCTTGAACTTCCCAAGGTCAGCTGCATCACCAGGATAGATGAAGAAGAAAAAGGGATTTTTAGTAAGCACTTACCGTTCTAATCCCTTTCTCGGATTCTATCCTGGTGACGCAGCAATCCCTCCCTTACGCTCAGTAAGTAATACTGTTTTCATGTATTGTCATGTTATAATGGTTATGTTAATTGATTGTGCATGTAATATGTTCAGGCGATGTACTGAGTTATTGTATCCTAGTGTGCTCTGGAAGTTGAACTGAGGCATGATGGGATGAAGTGGGGAGGAGCCTGCCTCTCTTCAAAGGTTTAGTATAGGTGCCTGGCTCCTATCAGACCCTACTACATCCCAAGGTCAGCTGCATCACCAGGATAGAATAAGAAAAAGGGATTTGAACGGTAAGTTCTTACAAAAATCCCTATAAATCAGGTGCGGATTGGCCTGCCTGGAAAGCGGGCCATTTCCCGGTGGGCCGGCCCAAAAATCCTTAAAACCGGGCGGGCCACGCTCTCCCCTGGGCTTGCTGTGCCGCAGCACTTTGCCCACATCCAAAATGGCCGCGGGAGGGCTGCTGCGCATGTGCAACAGCGCACAGCACCTCCCATGGGCCTTCAAGTGTGGCGGCCTCCCAGCTCCCGATCCCCCATCTGGAGACAGCAGGAGGTGAGTCCCCCGCATTACGTACGCCGCCACCAGCCACGCCAACCCCCCCCCCAGCATTACATACACCGCGCCCCCTCCATTACATACGCCGCCGCCCAGTCTCCCACCTCTTACCGGCTGCTGCATGATTTTTTTGCAGCGCCCCCACCCCCTTCCCCCCACCCCCCACATTACATATGCCGCCAAACCCCCCGCTTTCCCGAAATCGCCATCTTAATTGCATTAAAAATTCACTTTTTTGCCTTAAATTTGCACATTCTGAAGTGGCGATTTTTTCAATTCGCTTCCAGATGTTTTTCCATTAAGAAAGTATTCAAATCAGTAATTTAATGGGATGCGAATTTCTGAAAATTTTACAAAAAATTGCCACATATACAGACCAGTTTCTGATGGGCGATTTTGACAGAACCATTAAAAGATCAGTGAAATCTGTCAAAAAAAAAATATGTAAAAAAAGAAGAACCGGCCCTGGTTTCATAAAATCACGGGGCAAACCGAGTATGGGTCACCCGGATTTTATAAAACCAGCACCAGGCTCAAGGTCCAGTCCTGGTTCCCAAAATACAGGGGACAAAATGAGTAGGGGTCCCCCTGTATTTCAAGAACTAGAACCGGGCCCAACCAGCCAGCAGGGTAACGCCACAGCCGGTTGTAGACTTTTTACACAAGGCCCCCTGGCCAAAGCATTAACCCCCTGACTGGTCAGCATGGACAGGGATCCTGGGGAAGTGGGGACCCCCCCCCCCCCCAATGAAATAGTCCCCCCAGAATTTACCAGTCTATGCTGAAGCCCGGGTCTGTCCCCGGTGGCCCTGGGAAGTGGCCACCGGGCTGATTAAATGTGTAAAAGTAAATTAAACTATTGTGTATTGTTGTGGAACTACAAGTCCCAGCAAGCCTGCGCCACATGCAGGGACTTGGAGAACCACAAGTCCCAGCATGCAGAGCATTAAAGGACCCCGCTTGGACTTTTAGTTCCACAAAAGTACAAATATTGAACACACACACACACATTGGAACAGTAAAAATGTATTACACACATAGCACACTCATACAATACTCACCTACACTATCTTGACACGAATCATCAGTCCCCTTGTCCAGTAGAATCCATGTGGGGTTCCTGTTGAAAGAAAACATACAGTACTCACCAGCCGGCTTCTGTGCTTCTCCAGGGCCCCTGGAACACTGTAGACACAAGACGCTGGGTGGGCGGGCCTAACTCCCGGTCTGTGGCCCAACCAGCCAGCAGGTTTTTACACAAAATTGCACATGTCCGAAAATGCGCACATTTTCATGACTAAAAATAGTACATTTCCGTGACTAAAAAGCGCACCATATCACACTTTCTTGTCACAAATTCTCTTCTAATTGAATAGTCGAATTTAGACAAGAAAAATGCGATTTAAAAAATATGCAATAAGGAGTGATTTCCAGGGCCGGATTTGTGAGGCATGGGTCTAGGGGTGGCACCTATTAGGGGCAGCATGGCAGGCTGCCTGTGAGGTGATCCCACTGCACCCTCTTGAAGTTTTCTTTAAGTCCCCCCCCCCCCCCCCCTTGGTATATTAGGTCATTGTTGACCTAATATACCATACCTGAGACGATCGGGTATGGTATAAACTGGATCCACATTTAACTGGACACCAAACCCCCCATATCTGACCCACAAGCAAGAAGGTCACATTCCTTTGTCCAATATATATCAGAAATGGTGCTGTGTTCACATAGGTGTCACTAAAGGGGTGCAGATTGTACCTGGGTGCAACCAAAATGCCGGCTCCTCTTAAGTGAGAGGAGCATGGTGTTGTACTGTGACATTATCCAGCAGCGTCTGCCTTCTGTTGCTGAGGAGGAGCCAGCTGTATAGGCAGCGTCTCTGGGCACAATATCTTTACTTACAATAATATTGCTTTATCTGGCTGTGGTATAGCTCACAGACAATATCTAGGTCAATAATCATTAGGTCAAAAGTCAACATGTACAAATGTCAACACAAGTAAAAAGTTGACGTGAAAAATGCCAACATATGAAAAATGTAAAAATTAGTTTTTCACATTTTTTGTTGTCAATGTTGACACCTGAGCACATGGACCCCTAATTGGTGCACCGTGCTCACTCGCCATGCCTCGTGCCACTTTACTATTCCCAATTGAGTCCATATAAATTACCAAAAAATTCCAAAAAAAAGTGTGCCAAGTGCGCCTGTCCCAGGTCTTGGCAATCACTAATTGGGGGTCCACATGATCAGGTCTCGACATTGATACATAAAACCATGTTGACCTTTCCAGGTATCGAACTATTGCTTTTGGTACCAACCTATTAACTGTAAAGCTGGCCATACATTTACAGATCGATTTTCAGATTGGGCTGCTTGGAACAAAATCCTGGTAATGGATGAGAGCAAATGACAGTTGACCATTTGCTTTGAAATGCTGGAAAACTGCCAAAAACTGTCATTCAGATATTACCAGGTTTTTGTTCCAACCAGCCCGATCTGACAATCGATCTGTAGATGTATGGCCACCTTTAGGCTAGACATTGTCTGTCAGCCATTTCGATACCACTTGGATCCAGCTACTTCTAGTGAAACCCCTCGTTTATATCACCAGTTTGGTGCATCTTCTACTAGGAGGTGGAGGAAATTGAAATTTTGACTGTGCCACCCTTTGTTGCTACATTAAGCCTGCTATTCTCTCTACCTCTTGAAACATCCATTATCAACAACCCTTCATACAAAATTCAATGTTTAGATTCTATATCTGAGACTGCCTGTGACAATATTTACAATGCAGGAATTCTAGCATCTCATTGTTTGCTGAACAATCATATACACTGGTGATTCATTATGATCTCTTTCATAGCTCTAGAACTTGAATGCCTTCAAAAATGAAATGCAATGTGTTATTGATGAGCAACATGAATTCATTGATGTTCTTTTGTATTGTATGCTCTTCTTTAAAAAGGTATTAAAAGAAAAATGCTTTTATAAAAATACCTGTTTCCTTTGTACTGGACTTCAGGTTGTTATTGGATGCTCAAAACTATTTTGTTTGTTGTGAGTGAAACCTCTTTTATCTCACAGTTGCTCTATCTCAATGGATTTCCGTATTTTGTAGTGTCTGTGTCACATTTGATCTAAGAAAAAACACACAGTGCTCTGGGAAAAGTGTGGCATAACATTGCACGGTATCAGGATATTGACAGGTTCTCAATGTCAACAGGCCAGTCAGAATGTCGACTTGGACATAAGGTCAAACAAATGTCAAAATAATTAAAATGTTGATAGGTTTGTATTTTTGTAGCAGTGAGACTGACTTGGCAGTACCATTGCACATGTCTGAACATCCGCCAGAGGGATCCAAACAGGATTCCTATAGGGAAGGGTCTGTGCCTGCTCGCAAACTTTGAAAACATAGTATTTTTGAAAACTGATCAATTTAGGTCTCCATACTAGTGTATGGGGACAAAGGGCCAGATTGGGCCGGGAACATAAGCAGAGGAATCCATGATATCTCCTGCACTATCTTTAGAATAACTATTGCTTTAATATGACTTTGATCTGGTACACCTAAGGGATTGGCATTTTATACAAAAGTAGATGTTAATGTTCACCTACTTTTGTACAAATTAAGGGAAAGTTAATAGACCCCTATATAATATATTAAAGATTTCTCACCAGTAACCCTTGTTATAAATGGCAGGATGTAGTAACAACCTATTTTTGAGTGGAAAATACTTTACTTATAGACCTCTAATTGCATTGGTGTTGGTAGTAAACCATTATTTTCTTAATTTAAAAGAAAACCCTTATAACAACTATATCCCTAAATGCCTACCACCGCTGAATATGAGTAGTGTATAATCTTTACCTTTTTTTTATTGATATCAAAAGTTGCATTTTATTGACTTGTGATCTCTTTGTGTGTTTGTTTGTTTGTAACTCACTTCAATTATTTTTAAAAACTTAGTGGGTAGTACAGGAAAAAAGACAACACTATATACACATATATATTTATAGGTATCGGAGGTGCGGCCCTAAGATAATGATGAAGAGAAGAAGCTGTCTTACAACGTTTCAGTTTATTTACAAACTGTATTTAAGGTAACTTGCTGCACCTCCGATACCTGTACATTTCCACTGCATTGAGGGCACCGGAGCAAGTTAAGATGGTTATTAGGAGTGCCAGACAATTGTTATGCATATATATACACACACACATATATACAGTGTGTGTGTGTGTGTGTGTACAGTATGTAATGTAGGATTGTAAATAACATATCTTAATACTGCCAAACACTTCTGTAATAGACAATGAGCTGAACATACAGTGGTAGCTCTTAAATTTGATCCTATGAATTGAATTACCTTGAACATCCAATTTTGTAATTAACCCACCACTGCCTCAGTGAGTTCTTAATTATACAGTACTGTGCCTAACAATGGAGTTTTCTTGTTCTTGTAGGCAATGTCTACAGAGAATGTCACCTCAATGGTAGCTGGGCAGGAAGAGGAGATTATACACAATGTCAGGAAATCCTGAAGCAAGAGGTAAGACAGACCCACTAACACTTTACATTTACATTTATCTGCAACCTGTAGGAAATCATTTCACCCACCAGGGACAGACTGGGGCTATGTTTCAGCCATGGCATTCAGTGTGCAAGCGCTCCGAAGATGCACGCACAATTCGCAACAGCCAAGAGAGGCTTGGCCTTGCGTCACAGCCAAATCTTTCCTAAGCACGTTGAGTGGGGGATGGGCAAATACAGAGTAGAACGCTGTGAGCGGCCATCCCAGCTCTCTGTATGACTGGACTGGCCAAGCAGGCTATTGGGCCTTCTGTCATTTGCCATGTTGTCATAGTTGGCCAGTCTGCCCATTCCCAAAACCTATTGTGTTCTCCCATTTGCATCAGTGGAAAATGGGACATTGGATGGCAGGCATACAAGAAACATTTATTAAAACTGGGCAGTTTAATTAGAGATCTAGATATAGTTCTAAAGAATATGTCATGTAGTAATGACAAACTTCAGTATAAAAATTTAAAAAGGACAGCCTGAGTTAAATTCTGATTATAATTAATATATGCCAATAATTACAAATTCCTGCATCTGCAAAATAAACTGTTGAATGCCTTGTAAGGTAGATGCTTTTATCTGGGATGGTGTAATATGCTGCTTCCACTGGCAATGTATGGTGGGGCATCATTGATTTTAGCACAGAATGTCTGCCTAGGCATGTCCCCATCTCTTCCAGTGTACACCGTTGCCATGCTGACGTCTGAGAAAAAGATGATTTGATATTGGTATATTAGATACTTCTGCTGTAAATGCTTTACTGCTTTTATTTTTTTTTCCTGCTGACCGCTCGCCTTTGTGATCCTCACTTGTTATTGACATGGCCTGTTTTTAGTTATTTTATTTTTTTCATGAGCGCAAGCTTGTTTGTCTCCTGGCATGAAATGCAAACCTTTTCTGGTCCATGGGCTTTCTATCAATACTTTTGTGTCCTGTTTTCTTATCATTTTTTCATGCAATGTCAGCTAATTGCTGGTGTTGGATAGTTGCCAACTATTTATTTGGGAGGGGACAGCAAGGGTGCTGTGAGGAGAGGGTATAGCAAGGCAATAGAAGCAGTTTGGGCATGTTTGGCAATCTAGGCGGCACAGGGGGGACAGCTGTGTCATCATGGCCATGCCCCCTGCTATACAATGCTGTTCTTACCGGCACTGTACAGCAGGGGACGTGGCTACGATGATGTGATGCAACGAGAATCTGGTCATCAGCCGAGGGATCTCGGTAAGTGGACGACTTTGTAGCAGATATAGGCTAGCCCTGGGGGACTTGCCTACTCTTCCGGTCAGGCGAAGCACCAAATGTTTATCAGGAGCCTTCCAGCTGTATCGATAAAGAAGGTAACTGCAGTATGTGATGTGGTTACCCTTTGTTCATGATCAAAGTCTATTACCTCTGCAAGGTTGTTTGGTGAAAAACAGTCAGGAATTTGGCAGAAGAAATTAAAAGGCAGAGAATCGGCACTGTTCACATTACTAAATAGAGATAAAACAAATATTAAATATTTCTAAGAGAAGAAATAAGAAAACTCGGTGAACTTGTCAACTTCATTGCAGGGAAAAGAGAATAAATGGCTTTTCTCCAGCTGAAATGGAGAAAAGAGTTTTTCATTGTTACTAAATAGAGCCTTACATGATTAATACTGAGGCTATGTCCGGGAAATAAAGACCTGCTACTATATTTTCTACTGGTTGTCCACAAAAATGAGCACTTATGGCTGATTTACTGTACTGAATGTTTTGCCAAAGGAGAAGAGACCACACACACATACATACATACACACATATATATATATATATATATATATATAATAGATGTATCCAAACATTTATTTCCTCTATAAATTTGCTTCCATAGAAAAAAAAACTAAGAACACCGACAATCCTGACATGCAGTTTGCAGATCATATCACCTAAAAGTATAGACACAAATATGTCTCAGAGGACAGAATGTTGCATCCTGGTCCAGCCTTTACAAACCACACGTTGATATTCAGGAATTATTAATTCCAAGTATTAAATCCTTCTTCACTCTTCTCTAAATAAAAATCTATTCTACCATGTGAAACCTACATAATTGGTTCTCCTATATTGTACTCATTCAGCAAAGAACATTTTTATAGATCCACAGATTAGAGTACTATTAGTGATTTTAGGCCAAGTGTTATACTGTATATCTATTATCAGCAGCTTAGCCTCAGTGCTATAAATTGTGGCGAAAGTGAAGAAAACTTACATTAATATCAGGCATATTACTGTTATGTAACCTTGAAGCAGTCCAGCACTCTGTAACTTTTTTGATAATATCTATGAATACATTTTATTGATCTTTCTTCCTTTTAGAAAAAGAGCAAGGTGCATTACCACATTGCCATTGTGATTAACTACCTGGGACACTCCATCTCTTTGTGCGCTCTTCTGATGGCATTCACTCTTTTCTTACGGTTGAGGTAAGGACATTTTTTGAGGTGATTTGACACTCCGCCAGTTTGTATTTGTAATATTCTTTTTTTTTTTTAGTTACCTATGCTGCTTTCCGTGTTCTAATCAGAGAACACTGGTTAGCACAGATAGCCCATACACACATCGCTACCTGTGTATGGGCAATCTAGCCAACGGGTAGTTCAAGAGTGTTTTCCCTAGCCTACATCGCTCAGCATGTAGGCTAGAAAAAACTCACCCTGTGTCTATGAACCTTTGCAGGAGTATTTGAGATAGAAGCTTGGTGCTACCTAATACTGTCCAATAGATATCTCATGCTTATGGGTAGCTGCATCAAGAATTGAAGAAAGATTAAGTGGAAAGTGTTAAACTACCAACAAATCAGCTTGTAACTGTCACTTGTGTAGCCACTGGTGTAACAATAGCCCTGCAGAGCCCGCAGCAGCGGGGAGGCGCTGTGTAAGTGCGGGCGCCGGGGGTCTGCAGGGCTTTTGTAATGCCGCCGCGTCTGTGCTGCGGCCGGAACTCGCAGATTTACTTGTCTGCGATGCGGTCCCGGCTCCCCTCCTGGCTTCTGCTGCTTTTGAAATGGACAGACCATCATAAAATGTCTGCCCCCTTATAGCAGACAGTTCTCAAACTGTCTGCTGTATGGGGGATGACATTTTGTGATGGTCCATTTTTCTTAGCAGCAGAAGCCAGGTGGGGAGCCGGGACCGCACCGCAGACAAGACCTGTGGGACCCTGCTGCAGGGTGGAGGGATAAGTCACGGGGGGCATGGGTGGCCGGGTGGTGGGGGGTGGTTGCTAACTTTACTGGGGGGTGCTGCCAAATTTTCAGCGGGGACGCGCATATATCATAGTTACGCCATTGTGTGTAGCACAGCTTATAAAATAACAGTTACAGGCGATTGGTTGGTACTTTATCTCTCTCCATGCTGTCTGTCTCAAAGCATGACATACAGATGGAGCCATGCTTATCCAGTCCGCTGTCCCACCAGAGCAGTACGTGCATTGCCGCAAATTCTCAGTGAGCTTCGGTGAACGGTGCAACGACACAGGCGGATAAGTACTGCTCCATCTGTATATGTAATGGGTAAGCGCTGCTCCATCTGTATGTGTAATGGGTAAGCGCTGCTCCATCTGTATGTGTAATGGGTAAGCGCTGCTCCATCTGTATGTGTAATTGGTAAGCGCTGCTCCATCTGTATGTGTAATAGGTAAGCGCTGCTCCATCTGTATGTGTAAGGGGTAAGCACTGGTCCATCTGTATGTGTAATGGGTAAGCGCTGCTCCATCTGTATGTGTAATGGGTAAGCGCTGCTCCATCTGTATGTGTAATGGGTAAGCGCTGCTCCATCTGTATGTGTAAGGGGTAAGCGCTGCTCCATCTGTATGTGTAAGGGGTAAGCGCTGCTCCATCTGTATGTGTAAGGGGTAAGCGCTGCTCCATCTGTATGTGTAATGGGTAAGCGCTGCTCCATCTGTATGTGTAATGGGTAAGCGCTGCTCCATCTGTATGTGTAATGGGTAAGCGCTGCTCCATCTGTATGTGTAATGGGTAAGCGCTGCTCCATCTGTATGTGTAATGGGTATGCACTGGTCCATCTGTATGTGTAATGGGTAAGCGCTGCTCCATCTGTATGTGTAATGGGTAAGCGCTGCTCCATCTGTATGTGTAAGGGGTAAGCGCTGCTCCATCTGTATGTGTAATTGGTAAGCGCTGCTCCATCTGTATGTGTAATTGGTAAGCGCTGCTCCATCTGTATGTGTAATGGGTAAGCGCTGCTCCATCTGTATGTGTAAGGGGTAAGCGCTGCTCCATCTGTATGTGTAATGGGTAAGCGCTGCTCCATCTGTATGTGTAATGGGTAAGCGCTGCTCCATCTGTATGTGTAATGGGTAAGCGCTGCTCCATCTGTATGTGTAATGGGTAAGCGCTGCTCCATCTGTATGTGTAATGGGTAAGCGCTGCTCCATCTGTATGTGTAATGGGTAAGCGCTGCTCCATCTGTATGCGTAATGGGTAAGCGCTGCTCCATCTGTATGCGTAATGGGTAAACGCTGCTCCATCTGTATGTATAATGGGTAAGCGCTGCTCCATCTGTATGTGTAATTGGTAAGCGCTGCTCCATCTGTATGTGTAATGGGTAAGCGCTGCTCCATCTGTATGTGTAAGGGGTAAGCGCTGCTCCATCTGTATGTGTAATGGGTAAGCGCTGCTCCATCTGTATGTGTAATTGGTAAGCGCTGCTCCATCTGTATGTGTAATTGGTAAGCGCTGCTCCATCTGTATGTGTAAGGGGTAAGCACTGGTCCATCTGTATGTGTAATGGGTAAGCGCTGCTCCATCTGTATGTGTAATGGGTAAGCGCTGCTCCATCTGTATGTGTAATGGGTAAGCGCTGCTCCATCTGTATGTGTAAGGGGTAAGCGCTGCTCCATCTGTATGTGTAAGGGGTAAGCGCTGCTCCATCTGTATGTGTAATTGGTAAGCGCTGCTCCATCTGTATGTGTAATTGGTAAGCGCTGCTCCATCTGTATGTGTAAGGGGTAAGCGCTGCTCCATCTGTATGTGTAAGGGGTAAGCGCTGCTCCATCTGTATGTGTAATGGGTAAGCGCTGCTCCATCTGTATGTGTAATGGGTAAGCGCTGCTCCATCTGTATGTGTAATGGGTAAGCGCTGCTCCATCTGTATGTGTAATGGGTAAGCGCTGCTCCATCTGTATGTGTAATGGGTATGCACAACCAAGGACCAACGATCTTTTAACACATCATTTTACTACATAGAATAAATGTAACAATATAAGTGGAATTGTAATAGCCTGTGAAATCCAGGCATCGTTGAGATTACGACTGCTGAATGTTTTAAGGTGGCAATCATTTACAAGGCAAAACGTTGGTTGCCACTTTGAAACATCGGGCAGACTCACTAATTCTTGCAAATCATAGTCTATTATATGTCCCCTATAATCTTCTCTTGACCCAAAAACATACACATGTCAACCCTTTCTATTCAGGAGCATCCGTTGCCTGCGCAACATAATTCACTGGAACCTCATAACAGCATTTATTCTTCGAAATGTCACCTGGTTTGTGATGCAGCTCACGCTCAGCCACGAGGCGCATGACAGTAATGTGGTATGTAACCCTGACCTTAACAGACTAGCACCCCTTTGCATTTTGCATCTCTATTGTACTTGCAGTGATTGGAGCGCACTCCTCGATATCTGTATTCCATGCCTGTGTTTCACCCAGACTTCTCAGCTTACTGCCTGGATGGTTTATGCTGATAACCTAACTGAGGATTTTTTTTTCTTCCCACTGGTGCAGTCTGGCAGAACAATATCATTGTAATGCTGCTGAGAGTCTTTCACCGTTCTCTGCATCTGAGTCAGCAATTTTGTGCGTGTACTATATATCAATTTTGTACAAAGGTGGCAGGAGCAGGATCTCTTTCCCAGCATCTCAGTATATATCCTAAATATGCAGTCACAGAGCGGTAGTAGATGCACAATGGCTGCTTGATGGCTTAGCTTTTGGCTATGGGTTACAATAAGACATACAGTAATACATACGGTAATACAAAGATCAGGGCCGGTGTAAGGCTTCTCGGCAGCCTAGGCAAACTTCAACCAACTTCCCCCTCCCCCATACTGCCACCAATACCCACTTTCCAACCCCTTAAGGCACACCTGCATACCTAACATTCCGGAATGGCAGGGAGGCTACAAAATTGTGAGGTCCTCCCAACCCCCCCAGGGAGGTGGGCAAGTCCCCTGCTTTCCCTGGAAAGCCCCCCGCACACTCCCCCTTTGCCACCCACAACAGAGTACAAGGCAGCAAGTAGGAAAGTATGCCTCAAGGGAAGGTATGGGGGTGAGGTCTTGGAAGTTCCACAGCCGCCACCTACATTAAGTACAACAAGGATCCTCATAGACATTCTACATTTTTTGATAGGCAGACCTGGTTGCGCCCCCCAGATCCCGGCGCCCTAGGCAGGTGCCTAATGGTAGAGCCGGCCATGACAAAGATATGTCATTAACTGGAACTACACTCTCAAACACAGGACTTTTGATATACTAGAAGAGAATCTGGCAACATTGAGAAGGGCTGTAATTAATTACTATATGAAAACTAGGTACTGCCTGTGGTGACACTTTTCAGAGCACAGCATTACAGTATGTAGGGTTTACATGATTTTCATTTGTTTTGTACCTTTCTCTTAATTTCTCCAAATAGTCATAATGGATGGCCAGCATTACATGGAGGTCTAGTAGTAGTGTGCATATACTAATATACCATGGGTCTTCAAACTGCGGCCCTCAAGATGTTGTGAAACTACAAATCCCAGCATGCCTTGCCACAGTTTTGCTATAAGGGAGTGTTAAAACTGTGGCAAGGCATGCTGGGATTTGTAGTTTCACAACATCTGGAGAGCCGCAGTTTGAAGACCCATGGCATATACACTCACATGATACATAATCAGCTCAGATTACAACCTTGGTGAGATGTTGGCATAGTCTACTGGGGAAATAGAGGTTTTAATTAACCGAGGGTAACAGGTTGGTGTTCTACTAATTAATATCTAATTCTAAGCATTTGTCTTTTCCTTTCCTCAGGTTTGGTGCCGGTTGGTCACTATAGCCCATAATTATTTCTATGTCACCAATTTTTTCTGGATGTTCGGCGAGGGCTGCTATCTGCACACGGCCATTGTCCTAACTTATTCCACAGACAAACTACGCAAGTGGATGTTCATCTGTATTGGCTGGTGTAAGTCACTATTACTTTGTAATCCATAGGATTAGAAGGTTTACTCACACACAGAGACATATTGTGGCAATAGGAAATTAAGGATCTGCAGCATTTTCCATAGTTCATATCCAGAGGCAGGCACTCCAACAGGAGCCCGTCCTAGCAATGTGTAAAGTGCAGGGATGAGGATCCGGATGCGCTACTGCACATGCACAGTTACATCCATTTCTAGCAACTGTTGCTGAATGAACTCCATAGTCCACAATGGCTAATGCCACCTGAAGATGGTGCTAGAAACAGCGGTTGGTTTATGCAGATTAGGGCACCTGAGGAATTGTGGCTACTGTGTAGTAAGCTGAGACATATTATTAGCCAAAGGCTGACTCTGCAGTTGCTTGCCATTGATCGTTAATCGGGAAAGTCCCGATGGTACAAAGCCCCTACCCCAATGTTTTTCTACTTGGTGCTGGTACAAAGAGACCAGCGTCCAAGCTATAATTGGGCCATACAGCACTAGTTTCTCTGCTTTTGATGGTGGAGTACCAATGCTTGTCCATCAACTATAATACACAGAGCCCCCTACATTTTTCTATTTCCCAAACGGTCATGAGACCATCTGTAATGAAACCTTTGATGGTTTTCCTAGAAACAGTCTTATACCAGCTTGTTTAGCCAACAGTGACTGACTCTTTAACAGCCATAACATACAGGCAGAGAACGTTTTGTAAAGAAAGCTTATGGCGCTGTTTTTGTGATATATAATTAGGGATTGCATATCTGCTGCACCCATAAAAAACTCTATTGGATCCTATGTATTGGCAGTTAGCTCATGAACACACTCCTACAAATTTTGGACCCCATGTGATAACAAGCAATATGTGTGTTATCAATCATTACTATACTTATATGGTGCTGCAACCAATAAACTCCTGTTATTTTCCAATCACAGCCCATAAAATGAGAGTTACAGTTAATTGGTTGGAACACCATTTAATATCAGTAAGAAATGATAACAATGGTGCTTGTTGTTTTATAAATATGCCCCTTAATGTTGATTCAGTATTCAATAAATCTGCTTCCACAGTGCCAATAGGCAGTGTAGTCTCCCGCATATGGTCCCCACAGTAACAGATTATTACAAAGTTGTATAGATTTGTTCTTGACAGAAAATTTAGAATAACACTTTCTTAAATTGTTTCCAAAGATAAAAGAAAATCAACTCAAAGCAACTAGGCAAATCTAGGCATTTGCCTAGGGCGCCGGCCACTGGAGGGCGGCATTTTGCGCCCCGTGCCGCGGGGGTACCTGTCCTGCCGGGCTATGCGGAAGCGCTTCTGTTGTGAAAACACTGTCCGCACGCTGATTGGCTGAGATTCAGCCAATCAGCGTGCGCCGTGCGGCCAGTGTTTTCACAACAGAAGCGCTTCCGCATAGCCCGGCGGATAGCGCTCGTTGACTGCAGGGACCCCTCTCTGCCACCGCCGCCAGCTTTAAATACACAGCGCCGCAGGACAGGTATCCCCCCCTCCCCCGGCACCGGGGCGCCCCCACCCGATTTGCCTGGGGCGCTCCGGTGCCTTGCACCGGCCCTGACTCAAAGAAATGAAAGACTCTAGAGAGACAATACTTTATTAATGTCATGTTATCATAAATAACTTAAAGAACATAAACCAGATATCAGATTCTTATTACAGTCTCCGGATTGCATACTGTTTATCGTGTATGGTTGGTAAAATTAAAAAGGTATTGAGAGATAATTTCCTAGGGGACCACAAGATTTTCTACTGGGGGGGGGGGGGGGGGGGGGCAGAGATTTCAACTGCCTTGGGACTTCCACAGGGTTTTATCCACTACCTCGCCTATGAGTAGCAACAGCTATCATTACTAATGGCATTATATAGATGAATTCCATAGTGTATTCCTTGGACTGTTTAATGATTGTTTCTCTGTCAAGATAGCCTGTATTTACATTATTTGTATATACTTATCATATTCAGTAGGAGGCATACGTTGTAACAGTGTAACAATATACTCACTCAAAGACACTTACATTTATATATAATAAATGTTCAGTATATAATAAAACTGTTGTTCGGTCATAAATAATTGCATCTATTCAAATTATCTTGGTTTAAGCTGTGTAGCGGTATTACATTTACATTGTTCATTATCACTTTAATGATGATCTCATATTAGAAATCTGCCTATTGGAATATGAGGGTTAATAGAACTAGATATTGTAAAGGAATCCAGAATATATCCTGTTATCCTAATTTATGTCAACTTATTGTGATAGATACTCCTGCCCTCTGGGAATGATTGCTTTATCTTTTCTCATTGCAGGTATCCCGTTCCCCATCATTGTGGCCTGGGCCATTAGCAAGCTTTACTATGACAATGAGAAGTAAGATGCAGTGATTGAGATGAGGTGAAGGGGTGGGGTAGGGATGTTTACAGTGCATAGATCTGAAAAAATGAGAGCAGTGAAGCATACTGCACATACAGACACAAGGGCACTTGGAAGAAAACAGAGGCCTTCAAAGCAAACAAAGAAGATTACATTTTATAATAGCAAGAAACGGATGCAATATATTTGAATTAAACTAGTACTGACCTCATAGAGGGGAATTGGCACTCAATACTCACAGTGTCCAATGAAAATGTTTGCAGGGTTTTAAGTACTGAAGTCTCTGTGGTCAGGGTTGGACTGACCCACAGTGGGAAAATTTAGGTTGGCCCCATTGCCTTCTCCCCACCCCTACCCCTGGGATCAGATATTAGACTATGCGCTTGAATTATACATTCTTTACTTTATACAGGACTATGGTGTATTTTCTGTATCTGGTATATTACCATGCATGCATTATTTACTTTGATTTTTATCAAGAGGCCCAGGCCATGCACTCTCTAATGGTTAGTCAAATCTCTGTGACAGCAGGCCACAACTCTAAACATGGGCCCCTACAACTTCATTCTGCTCCAGTCCACCACTGCCTGTGGCTTATGAATACAAAAATGAAGATCCTCATCTCTCTGGTGGTCTCTGCGGCTCCCAGTGGTCTGTTCCCCAGCTAGGAGGCTCTGGGGTTTCTGGTTGGCTCTTGGGCTGTTGGGAGATTTTCCTAGCTGCTAAACCCAGGGAGGGGGGGGGGGGGGGGTTGGAGGGGTAACACTACATGGAGGGGGGTGTCACAGTTACACAAAGACACACTCAAAGACACTGACATATTTGCAGCTGCTGCAGAAGACTGGAACCCAACGCAGGAGGGGAAGACACCGCCATTTTAGAGGGTGAGTAGTTACAGACTAATTAAACTAATTGGAAGCTTCCAATTGCTTAATAAGTCATCAGGAGGGTGCGCCGGGGTCCTAGTCCAGCCCAGTGCAAATCCAGATAATATTTTATAAAAAATAAGATTGTAGGGAAATCAGGCTTGCTTTAGTGGTGTCTGAAAAAAGATGCAGTGATTACTATCACTTCTGAGTGTAGAGGCTGGAGATTTAGGAGGAAGGGCTGTAGCCATGTATGTTGCAAGGTTCTCAGCACCCTAGGCAAAACTTTAGTCTACTGACCTGCCTTTCACAACCCACACATTTATTTATTATTACCAGTTATTTATATAGCGCACACATATTTTGCAGCGCTTTTTCAGAGTATATTTGAACATTCAAATCAGTCCCTGCCTCAGTGCAGCTTACAATCTATATTCCCTACCACATGTACACGCACACACAGACATTCTAGGGTTATTTTTTTTTGCTGGAAGCCAATTAACCTACAAGTATATTTTTGGATTGTGAGAGGAAACCCCACACAGTTAGAGCCATGGTGGGGATCGAACCCATGACGCGCTGTGAGGCAGTAATACTAACCATTACACCGTCTGTGCTACCCAGCAAGCAGGGCCTTCCTAGCTGTTTGCTTGTCTATAACTTCCCAGTTTTTTTTTAATCACTGTTTGTAAAGCACAACGGAATTTGCTGCGCTATATAAGAACCTGTTAATAAATAAATAATATCCGCTTTCCAGTCTTTAAGGTAAAATTGGTATTAAAAAAATCATATTAAAAATTGAACAGCCTATGCCTGCATTAAGTGTATCAAAGATGCCCCTTATCTCAGACACAGGGGAACCCCCTGGATCCTGGTTCCCTAAACATCTGCCTAAAGCTGCCTAAAGGTAGACCCAGCCCTGGCTGTAGCCTTATATGATTGATGGGTTCTGATGGCACATTTAGAGAATAGGTGGCTGGTTAAGGGTCTGAATGGACCCGTGAGTAGAGTGCATTTTATTCATACATTCTTACTGTCTATCTCCAGATGCTGGTTTGGGAAGAAGGCAGGAGTGTACACGGATTTCATCTATCAAGGTCCTGTCATCCTTGTGCTGCTGGTAAAGACACAAACTGCTGTCATTATTATTACTCAATTGGAATAGACAAATAGGTGTCCATTATTTCTGTCTAACAAACAGCTTTAATGCAATCAAAGGACTAAATATATGTTAGAAGGGTCAAACATTTCGTAGGGAATCTCTTGAAGATGCTCTATCTCAACAGTTCTCAAACTGTTGGTCTTGACCCCAAAGTGGGTCCCGGCCTTCTCAGCATGGGGTCGCAACTCCATGTTGCTGGCCATGAGGCTGATGACTTTTCTAATATCAGTCAGTGATTCAAGGAGTATGAAAAATCTGTTGAGTTGTCTGTGATTATTTTAGACTCCTCACATGATTTTGTTCCTCCACAATGCTGCCATGTATGTGCTGTCTGCTGACTACACATGTGATGTAATGACCTTCTGCAGTCACTTGCTGAGGTCCTGTAATTATTTTTATTGTCTGTTGGGGTCCCAGAGAAAAATAATTTGGGGACCCCTGCTCTATCTTATTTCTTAGATTATACTGCGCCACCAGATACTGCTTCAGCCGAAATATGTACCCACTACCATGATGCACTACTCACACTACATCCTCACTGATCTTCAGCCATACATACAACATTTTATCAATAATAGCTAGCGTCCCATTCAATACAGGGTAATACAGTATGTACTCCAAACTGAGAGTGGCCTCCAGCTGTAATAATGTATTGGAACTTTGGCACTGTACTCCTGATTCAGAGACAAAATGATGCATCACAGATATTTAGATGGAAAATCTTTTTTCTTCTACAGATAAACTTTATATTTTTATTTAATATTGTACGAATTCTGATGACAAAGCTACGTGCATCCACTACTTCAGAGACCATCCAGTACAGGTTTGTATATTTATGTTGTTCTATTCATCATCCTCTCATTTGTTTACAACTCCAATTCAGACCTGATCGCAGGGGTGGCGAAATCGGATAGTGGTGGATTATCGATACACTGCGCATGCTTATGGGCCGGAATGAGCATGCGTGACGCTGGCCAGCAATGAAAGCCTGCAACTTTTTTTCAATCGATGACCATTCATAAGGCGATTGACAGGAAGTAGGCATCTGGGAGTGCAAAAAAAATGCTAGGCGTGCCAGAAAAAAAGCTGGGAGTGTTAGGGAAAATTCAGACATGCCCAAGCATTTTAGAGGTAGGTGTGTGACATCAGCAACCAGGGGCGTAGGGAGGGCGGAGCCGGTAGAGCACGAGCTCCGGGCATTGAAGGGGTGCATGGCAGTGGCACGCACCACAAACGATCCCCTTGGAGGCCTGCCGGACTGTGTTCTACTGCCCTGCGCTAGCCCACGCGCCCGACTGCAGCTACCCGCAACCCAATGTCTTCCCCGGCCGTCACGTGTCCTCTGCTCCATGCTCTGTCCTCTTGACTCCTGCTCGGCTGTGATGACAAGCCATGGCCGGGCAGCGCAGAAATCAGGAGGACACTCCCCCTGCTGTACTTCCTCCTCCCTCAGCACTCCCTCCCATGTGTTTAACGTGCTGGCTGTGTCACATGCTTGGAGGAGGCTGAGGAGAAAGAGGGACGGAGCCACGAGTCACCTAGCTGCTATACGGTGCTGTGCTGCTGGCTGCCTGCCTGGGGCTGTCAAGGTGCATTTTACAAATCAAGCATTGGACATTTAATAAATAACAATAATCATTGATGGGGGTGTGGGGGGGAAAGTCTCTCTAAATAAATCTAATCTATGTAATGGGAAAGTGGGTGTGTGGAACCTGCTACAAATTGTGTGGAGAAAGGGTGTTGACAATTTATATTTATAATTATGAATATAATAAATAAGTACATTTATATTAAGGGTCACATTTATTAAGGATTGTATATACAATGCGATCTGGGCGGAATATTACTGCCCAGGATCGCATTGTAATATGCAATCCTATCTCGGGGATGTATCATCCTGCACACGCATGTACAGGGCTCCGCGACTCATACCCTTGCTCCGGGCACCATGGCAGCTAGTTATACCGCTGTCAGCAACAGGCCAGATATGTCTGTATTTATTGCAGCTGCTGAGTAAGTCTATGACTACTCTGAGCCCTTGATGACTAGTGCATAGTGGAAAAGTAATTTGATGGTGATAGGCTTACAAAGGGTTTTGGACATATTCGTATGGTTGTTCTATTTGCACAGCGGTCACATTAATTTGCAAGGTGGACTTTCACTCTGACAGGATGGCATCTACCTAAACGCTGGCCACTGAGAATTTGCGGCCATGCGATCAGGTCTGAATTAGCCCCAAAAGCATTTAGGGAATATTTTAATCGCACCAATGTGTGGAGCTGTAAAGAGTCTGAGTACTGCTCCTGCTGCTGTTGTGCTATAGGCATGATGCACTGTGCTTATCTTAATAACCCCCTTCCATGCAATTCCTCACACATCCTTTTTAATTCATCACACATGTAGCCATGTGTTCATGAAACCATCAATATGCTGGAGAGCAACAGCTTAGGGATGGCCAACTACCATCGATATTCAATAACCTTTAATGGCTTATGTCGAATACTTTTGCCATTGATGGGGAGAACTTGATGGCTTCCCTACATTGATGGCACAGCATAACTAAACATATATATATATATATTTTTTTTTAAGTGCCGGGATACTGAGCATAACTTATCTCCTGACACTCACAAAGCCCTACCCCTACGTTCTGATTTGCCCACGGGCCAGTCAGTCACTAAAAACACGGAAGACCATCTGCTGGTGGAACCATCAATGGTTATCCATTGCATAGTTGGTAACCATTGATGGTGAATTGTCATATCGCCACCGATGGTAACCATCGATGGCAACCACACGAATGGCCATACCTAAGGCAGCTATTTTCTTATAGCCTACACATATTTCATGGTGAGTTGAGAGTGGAGATATTATCATTGTTTTGCATCACAGATTGCTAGACTCTTTAGGGAATCAGGAAGATCACCCTTATTTCAGGGAGTCTCCTCATTCATTGAGAGCTGACAAGTGTGTGCCTGTATCCTCCCACAACTTGTGCTTCCATCTCCCCTCTAGGAAAGCAGTTAAGGCAACTCTCGTTCTTCTCCCTCTCCTGGGAATTACCTACATGCTTTTCTTTGTGACTCCGGGAGAGGATGAAATATCAAGAATTGTATTTATCTATTTTAATTCTTTCTTGCAGTCTTTCCAGGTAAGGAACATTGTGGAAACGAAATGTCTGTCCTTGTTATTGTTATATTTATATATTTAAAGATAAATAATGGGAAGACATTGTTGCCAGCACTAAACATTAGACCCTAGAAAACATTTACACCTTACTGCATTCCATAGTTGCCTACTTTGAGTGATCTCCTTTGTGACAGAAGCCCTGGGAGGAGATACAGGCAGCCAGTGACGGGGCAGGGCAGGACTTTTTGCACCAAATGATGTATATATTGTAGAAAACAATTACTAGGACGGGCTCCCCTTCTCAAAGACTGCAATTACAGATATTGGAGATCACTCTAATTCACTGGCGTAACTATAGCACCGCAGCCCCCGTCACCGCGGGGGGGGGGGGGGGGCGCTGTGCATATGGGGGCGCCGGGGGCTGCGGTGCTATAGTTACACCTCCCCCCAATCCCCCGCAGGCTTACCTATTTCGCTGGTCCCGGCGGCTCCGTTCTTCTGCTGAGGACCACCACAAAATGGCCGCTCCCATATAGCACACAGTTCTCTGAAACTGTCTGCTGTATGGGGGCGGCCATTTTGTGGTGGTCCTCAGCAGAAGAACGGAGCCGCCGGGATCAGCGCGAAAGGTAAGGCTGCGGGGGATTAGGGGGGTTTGAATGGGTGGCGGGGGGGCGCCCAAAACGTAGCTACGCCGCTGCTCTAATTTGATCGCTCCCCTGCGCATTCACCTGGGGAACTACTAGAAAAATCATGAGACTACTGCAAGTTCCAGAATTAAAGGTAAGTATGGTTGCAAACAATCAAATATAAGTGCATACCTCCCAACTGTCCTTTCCACAGGAACATCCCGGTTTTTGGACATGTTCCCGCATCCCTCCTGGGTCCGGCAGTGTCCCGCGGCAGGGGGGGGCAGTTGGGAGTCGTTGTCCCCCCTGTCACAGGGTGAATAGTTGCTGTACCCAGCATCTATTCCCGCAAGCAGAGCGGCTGGGGACTGACCAGCAGCTTACAGAGCTGCTAGCCATGCCCCCACAGTGGTGCAAAACAGGGGGTGTGGCCTTGCAAAATGACTCAATTTGTAGGCCAAGCCCCTTTGTCGCTAGACCATGCCCCCTGATTTTGGCCGGGCACCTCCGGCGCATGAAGATGTCCCTCTCTGGCTGCAATAAAAGTTGGGAGGTATGTAAGTGCACCTGCCTTTGGTAGAGAGCTACTAGTGCAGCCAGTTCTGTGAGACATCCAGCTATTAGTATATCCAGTTTTGATACACGTAAAGCAATTGGTGCAAAACCTACTGTAGACATGCAGCTTTTAGAGTAACCTCTGCTTGAAGATATTCAGTTTATGGATGGCCATCAATTATTAATGATTTATAATCAACAGTGGTTTATGGCTGATATCGAATACCTGTGCCATCGCTGGGGAGAGCCAGACTCCTCCCCCCCCCCCCCCCCCCCCTATCAATTGCACAGTGTAACTGAAAAATATATATCTAAGAAATCGATAACTTGTACTAGGTGCTGGGTAAACATTGGGTGCAGCATCTCTAGATGAGCCCTCCTGTTAGTGAGCGAAGTATAGAGGCAGAACCAGTGTATCAGAGGGAACAAAATGGTGTACCACATTAAGCTGTCATGCCTTGTAGGCGATAAAAATACTCAATAAAGCAAATTATAAAAACAAACGTTCTTTAATCACAAAACTCATAAAATGAATCATATGTTCTTTTTTTCTTCATAATACATCGCATGGGCAATTTCACATTAGTACAACTGTGAAATTGCACATGGGATGTATTATGAAGATAAAAGTACAAATGTATTCTCTCTCTCTCCCTCTCTCCGCTATGTATGTCTATGTCAGTGCTGCTCTGACTCTGTGTGTGTGTGTGTGTGTGTGTGTGTGTGTGTGTGTGTGTGTGTGTGTGTGTGTGTGTGTGTGTGTGTGTGTGTGTGAAACCCTCTGTGGGTTGTATGTAAGGGAAAAATGTATCAACTCTGTTGATTTGTTTTTTGTGCCCAGGTGACAGCAGTGGCACACGCAGGGGGGTTTCTGAATACACAGAAGCCCTCCCCAGGAGTCTAAGGGCACTATGCTGAAAGCTGAGGGAATTTTAAAAATCTGCCCTTGCGAACCAGAGATATCTGACTTCAAAGCAGGGGTCCCATCCAAGCCTGTTAATTGCTCTTCCCTGTCAGATATTTCAGGTTCTGTCTGATTAGAGTTTTTCTGAGGGTATATTCCAAAAGCTGGGACTCTACCCCTTTGATGGACACTAGTAGCTTGTCTCTACTGTTCCCAGAACCAGAGATATCAGCCTTCCAGCAGCTGGTTACTGCTCCAGCTCCACACACCTGGTATGTAGTTTTATATATTCGATGGCAGGTTGCTCTGCCTCCTGAACTCTGATCCCCTAGTCCCCAATACCATTTGGTAGGTGGGATTCTCTAGTTTTTAATTCCATAGAAATCTATGAAATCTATTTCCGGGAACTGGCGATATCTGCAGTCAAGCAAGCTGTCCTCCAACCAGAATTTTATGAATAATAAGCCCACTCCACTATACACCCCTCCTCTGCGTATTAAACATCCTCTACCACCCTGGAAGTTATGTATCAGGGCCCCTTCATTCAGCCCAATGCCCCCTTCTCCCAACCCATCTCCCACCATCTGTGCAGTAAAGGTGTAATAAGTGGAAATTACTGATCCAGGCCCTACATGCTGAGTGGTTGATATAATACCCCCTACCACCCGTGGGACATCAAAGCTTCCCCCACCCCTAGCGCTGGAGGATCGGTAAGGGCCCCAATACATTGCTATGCCCAGGGGTCTACACTGCTGTTGATGCCCCTGTATGTATATATATATATATGTATATATATATATATGTATATGAATGTATGTGTGTATATTTTATATATATATATATATATATATATATATATATATATATATTATTAATATTATTATTATTTATATACATTTGGTCTATCTATAATACTTTAACTGTCCCGGCATATACTGGGTCACCTAAGTGTCCATCTCCGTGCTTTGCTCCGCCTCTCTGGAATCCCCCTTATGAAAATCCTGCATTTGCCCCTGGACAGTGAGTAACTTTCTGGATCCCTCACTGGGGATTCAGCTGTCACTCAAGGCTGTGTCGCATGGACAAACTGTTGGACAAACTGGCAGTAACAGCACAACACGAGCTGGTCAGCTGATCAGTTTCTGGGGGAGAAAAAAAATTGTCATTTCCAGCCAGAGACAGACTGCTGTTCGTTCCTTAAATGACTGAGAGCCATAATCGGTACAGCTGTAGACATTAGAGTGGGGAAGTAGCAGACAACCTCCCAAACCCTCAATAACTATTGTGGTTGGCGGCGGGTAGCTGAGTCTGCACAAAGCCGTTCACTTCTACGGGATTGGAGCCTGTCTAGTCGTCTGTGGACAGGCTGATTGCTGTTGCTGCCGCTGGTTGCAGGAAGTGAGATCCACCGCCTCCCTCCAATCTCTGCTCAGCCTAACATAGGCGCCGGCGCCACCCACACTGGCGCTGGGTAGCACTGGGAGCTGCTGAGGTTGCAGAGAGACCCACTCCATTCCACACACTGATGCCGCAGGGAGAGGCTGCTCAGCCTACCGACAAGAGCGCTGACTCCGTTCAAAGATCCACCCACCGCTAATTACACACCTCCGACGCTGATATCATTACCCGCTTATGAGGATTGGCCGCAGCTTAGCTCCGCCCACCACTAATTACAGCTCAGAGAGAGAAAGAGACAGCGCCCAAGTAGAGTGACAAAGGGATTGAAATCCATATTAGAGTGAAGAGCCTTGCATGTACAAGTTTTACAGGCAGTCTGCTTCAAAACGTACAGCCTATATTAAAGCATCCTAACAGCATAGGTTCAGCAATGCTGCAAGAAGGGTGAGAACTGCTTAATTAGTATTAATAATATCCTCCCTTCATAGGAGATTAGGAGATTGGTCAGAATTCAAGGATAGAGACCACTCCCTCATTGTTTTTAAGCTGTTTAGTCTGGAAATAACAGTGTGGAAACAAGTACTTTACACTGGTCTTGTGTGTCCATCAAAATCTTGGCTAACAGACAGAATTAAGTTCTTTGTTACTTTGTATATAGAACAGACTTTAATGCTGCTTTCAGACCGCATAACTGGCTTTGACCCTGTATTTGGAAACGTTTCCAAAAACGGGTCTGCCAGATAAAACCCCTTTCACACCGCAGCACTTAAACGGTATATTACCGTTTAAGTGCAGATTTTTTGACACTGGCAGACCCGTTTTTGGAAACTTTCCAAATACAGGGTCAAAGCCAGTGCAGCCTTCAGCCCTCCCCTCCGTGCAGCTCCCCCCCCCCCCCTCGCGTGTCGACCGAGAGCATGTCGACGCCCCCCCGCGCATGTCGACGCCCCCCGCGCATGTCGACGCCCCCCCCACCCCACCCCGCGTGTCGGCGCCCCCCCCCCCGTGTCGACTTACCCCGTGCCGGTACCTCCGTTGTGGACTGCAGCTCAGTATGCTCGGAAAGCACTTATGAAAAAAGTGTCTTCCAGAAAATGGCTGCCCCATAGGAAACCCTGTTTAAAAAAACTGTCTTCCGTATGGGGGGCAGCCATTTTCTGAAAGACACTTTTTTCATAAGTGCTTTCCGAGCATACTGAGCTGCAGTGCCGGGAACCACAACGGAGATACCGGCACGGGGTAAGTCGACACGGGGGGGGGGCGCCGACACGCGCGGGGGGGGTCGACACGTGGGGGGGCCGTCGACACGCGCGGGGGGGCGTCGACACGCGCGGGGGGGGGCTCCAGTGCTGTGAATACTTAATGAGCGCTCATTAAGTATTCACTGTGCTGAATTTAGGACCCAGCTCATTGGCTGGGTCCTAAATACCGTTTCTGAGCCGATTTTTGCGCTAAAATACCGGTTCAGAAACGGGTAGGACCCTGCATTTTAACCGGTTAGAAAAAACGGCATTTTCTAACCGGTTAAGTGGGACTGGACCTTTCAGACCGCACACATTACCGTTTTAAAACGGTAAAAAAACGGCAATTTACCGTTTTAAAAGTGCGGTCTGAAAGGGGCATAAAGAGAACAAGAAAAGGTTGATTGGATTGGATACTTTTTATATACACATTAGTATCCAAGTCTAATACTTTTCAGCACTTCCATCTAGACTAGAGTTTCACGGAAAGGCAAACTAAACAGCGTATTTAGATCAGCTGAATATACAATGGACCCCAATGCGCGCCAACTAAAATATTAATACAATGCATTGTATGGTGTTTACTTGAACTGGCCAGTTAATTGCTATTATAGCAAAGGTAACTTTTTTTGTACTGCATGCAAATGTTTATGTATAGCGTTTTTAAGGATAGATTAGAGATATATTTGAGTTGATTGATATCTTTCTATTGAAGGTACTATAACAACTGTTATGTTTACTATTTGTAATTTAATACAATTGCAACATGTACAATACATATACTTACCATAATTGGATCCTCTAATGATCCATATGCTGATGCAGGGATCCTGAAATAAAGAAAGGCAGGGGATAGAATAGTAGTGAGGAGCATCTGGCTCTGCACTATCATATCACTCAACCATCTACACTGTATAAAGAAATACGTAGGTTTCCCAGAGAGAGAGAGACTTTTATATACCTTGGATACTTTTCAAAGTGCACCGGACATGTTGAAATTCAGGTGTGAGTGCTGGTATGGCTTGGATATATATATATATAGAGAGAGAGAGAGAGAGTTAGTTTTTTTTTTAAAGTGTCGGTACTCTGCCCCAGCACCCACAAAGCTTCATTCCCAGGTTCTGATTGGCCCACAAGCCAGTGAGTCAATGAACAGGGTATTTTCAGTTTGTGAAACCATCAATGGTTATCGATTGCACAATTGGAGTTCATCGATGGCAACTTTCCATATCATCGTCAAAGGCAACCAAACGATGGCCATCCCTAAATCAGGTTTTAATGTATCCATGTACAAATACCAAAACTTACAGCAACTAGTTCAGCCATTTCTGGTAGACATTAAGCTAGTATTGCAGACACCTTTGATATTATTTAGCGAATCGGTACAGTAACAAATGTTGGACATTAAACTATAGGTGCCTTTTGATAGAAGTTGATAGATGTTTTGATAAATGTTGGCTTAATATTATTGCTAATCATTGATCATTGAGATTGATTTATCTTTTATGTTTCTATTTATGTGTGATCTTAGTTGACATTTTATTCATTTATAGTACAGTTTATAGTACAGTTCATCTGTCTTTTTTCATGAAGGATAAGTGTACACTAGGCATCAGGGCTTAAAGAAGTGGTCCTGAAGTGGTGGTGGAACTTGTTTCTCATGCCACCTACCCACCCCCCCACAAGCATCTAACTGAATATGTGATAAAATCCACAGTTGTTTTCAAACACACACAGTGTAGTCGAAGATGCAACCACAACACAGTCTGCTCTAAATCATGCCTCGGCTATTAGTGCAGCCAAATCTGGTAATCACTCATCTATATAATGTTAATAATTAGTGCCGTGATATCTGGCAGACATTTAGCTATCAGTGCAGCCCTGCAACAGAGACATTCAGTTAAACACCTGTGAGAATTGTAAAACATATCTTTGGGGAGCGTGTTATTTCTGGCATCTCTAATACTGTTTGTGTTTGTTATATCCACAGGGATTTTTTGTTTCAGTCTTCTACTGTTTTCTGAACAGTGAGGTGAGTATATATGTGACATCGTAAAGCTTCTTAAACAATGTTGAAGCAACTTGTAGATACTCATGTGATATGGGGCGGGATGTTCAAACATCCGCAGCCCAGCTGCGCCCCCCTTCGCCGCTCATCGCATACATAATTATCGCATATGTTCTAACATATGCAATAATTATGACAAAGGACAGCTCTTATGTTAAGAACCATCCTTTGCGGTGAGAGTCAGCGGGTCCCATCGAGACCCGGCAGCTCTCCCCTCCCTCTCTTACCCGGGCTCCACCCGGAAGAGGATCATAGTGCAGGGAGGAGGAGGTCACAGGTTCAGGCAGCACAACTCTGTGCTGCCCGAACACAAGTGTGGGGGGGGGGGGCGGTGCGGGGTGGCGGGGTTCGGTGCGGGGCAACGGGGGGTCGCGTTAGAAGCCCATAGGTTTCTACGGGGCAACGCCAGATATTTCTGGCGATGCCCCGCGTCGCGGTAACCCGGCGGGGGATGCTTAGAGCATCCCAAAATGTGGTAAAAACCACGATTACGGGGTTTTTACATCATTTTTAGTTTAGAGAATCTCCACCATTAAGTTATACCAGATATTGGTGTCTATTTCTATTCATGTTTTTGGGTCCAGGAGTATAAGGCACCTGGGCCCTTTAAAATGAAGTTTTCTGGAAAACACCTTATGGAACTGTCTAAACCAGTGGTTCCTAAACCCCTGGGGTGACTTGGGGGACTTCCCATCTATCCCATGTATGCACACATCACAAGAGCGACTTGCCATGGCCGGGTGTGACTTTTCTGCTAATGCACTGCCTAACAGCTGTCGGTGTGATTATACGCACATGCCCGTATATGTGTACACGTGCCACTGTAAGATGACCGTGGGTGCAACTAGTTGTGCCCAGATGAGAAAATGCTACATTTGTGGATAGGCTTGCCATAATATCCCTTATATCTGGATACCTATGATTAACACTGTGGCTGATTAAAACCAGGTGAAATGCAGGTTTGAATTTAGCTACAGAACCTTTGTACTGTAAATCATAGGTGTCCCAGATTAAAGGGACATTATAGCAATCCTATGTTTACAGAATGTCACATGCTGCAAAATACTTGTAAGTCTGGCACTCTCCAAAATAGGGGAAACAGCTCCCGTGGGTGCCCTCCGGACCAAATAGGTAGATGGTGGTTAAATTAAAACTGCAGCACTCCACGGTAATTGTAAAATAGCAACTTTATTGCAGAAGAAAAACCAACGTTTCAGGGCCTTTTTGCCCCTTTCAAGGTGTGCAAATCAAAATTACAAAGTTTGAAATTGGGAAATTCAATTAGTTACCGTAATTTACCACAGCTAATTGAACCCTCAGGCGCTAGTCAAATAGCCCAAAGGTCAGCACTTAATGGGAATTTTTTATTCACCAGCCCTTAGCAGGTGACAAAAATTCCCTTATAACTGAGAGGTTAGTGCAGGGGTGGGCAACTATTTCGGCTGGGGGGCCGCTTTCCACTTCGAGTAAATATTTGAGGGCCGCATGTGTGTTTGTGTGTGTGTGTGTGTATATATATATATATATATATATATATATACACATACACAGCAACAAAGCATGGCACTCACTGATGTATCCTGATGACATTCTGAATTGTGGAATGAAACGTTGATATACACACATACAGTGGTCGGAAGGCGCGCACGCTCCAGAATAAAGGGGCGTGGCCACTTAAAAGGGGGCGTGTCCTTGAGTGTAGTGTGCCACGCCATATAACTCTTATACACTTTATGCAACACAATAGTAGACCCCCTTATACTTGCCCCTTAAATATTATGCCACACGTAATGAGCCAAAATTCAAATGGAATGAGCCACCCAGATTGAGCCACATTACACATAATGCCACCCAGATTGAGAAAAAAAATCATGTTTTGCCACATGGTTGAGACAAACTTTATATGTCACACAGGTTCAGCCAAAATTCGGGAACCAGGTACAGGGACTGAGGGGGAGGCAAGGTCCGGGACCGCAGGGAGGCAGAGACAGAGGCACGCATGGGCTCAGATGGACAGGGGCACAGATAGGCAGGGATAGAGGCACATATGGGCTGGGGCATACACTGGCAGGGACAAAGGAACACATGGGTAGGGGCACACATGGGCAGGGGCACACATGGGCAGGGACAGAGGTATACACTGGTAGGGGCACACAGGGGCAGAGGCACACATGATAGGGGCACACATGGCAGGGACAGGGGCTGCTGGATACAGCTGACAGGTCTTGATCTACCAAGGGGGCCAGAGACAGCTCAGTCGGGCAGGAGACGGGGATATGCTGGAGTGATGGCTGACGCCGTGCCGGGTCACGGTGTGGAGTGTGGACCCAGGTGAAGACTGAAGACGCCGGGAGGTTAGACCAGCGATTGGGGGGGGGGCGGAGACAGAGGGGAGCCAGGACAGGAGACAGTGCCTGCCGCCGAAGCATGACCGCGCCATCCCCCCCACTGCATTACTGGGAGTGTGGGAGGGGACGCAGTCACGCAGCAGCCACCTTCCTCGCCATTGGTTGGTGCGGCTGCAGTACTGCTGTGCGTGCGGGGAAGGCGCGGCTTTATTCATGCATCGGCGGGGCGCGCGGGGGCCGGTTGTCATTGGAGTAGAAGGGGCAGTGGCGGGCCGGATGCCAGCGTTTGGCGGGCCGCACCCGGCCCGCGGGCCGCCTGTTGTCCACCCCTGGGTAAGTGGATCCTACAACCATATTAAAGAAAGAATATGTACATTTTTAATTGGTTGTCACCATGAAGTTAACAGGCAGTTCACAAAGCCTTTCAGGAGAATGTTACCTCTGTTAGTTAAAGTACCATGGGTAAATTAATCTTTCCTATAATCTCTGTCCTCTACCAACCAGTATAAAGGATGGGGCCATTAAATTATATCATCCACAACACTATATTAAAACAACCAATGTGCATGGGATTATCAAATGTTATTCTTTATTCATTACTATTTTCTATTCTAAAGATTATGCATTTTATGCACTGGTAATTAAAACCGTAAACAGCAGTTACTTCATTAGGAATGTGCTAAAACAATAATCTGAAATCTGCATGAACTCACTATCTCATCCAATTTAAACATTGTCTTCTCACAGGTGCGCTCTGCAGTCAGAAAGCGGTGGCATCGCTGGCAGGACAAGCACTCTATCCGCGCTCGTGTAGCTCGAGCAATGTCCATCCCCACATCACCCACACGGGTCAGCTTTCACAGCATCAAGCAATCATCAGCCATCTGACTCATATTTTGGAGAATGGCACAGCCTGTCCATCTTGAGCTTTCCAATCTTGGAACAAAAGTCTGCAGAAGCTGGATCCTCCTGCATGGTCATAAACTGAACAGAACCCAGGAGGCCATATTCCTTGTGTCCTTCAAGTCGTACCTTGACAATCATAAGGAGGTGGAAGGGAACAAAGAATACCCACACCCCTAGGGCAATATGGGTACTGTTAGGTATGAAAGAACTAGAAAAGTCAGCCAGTATTCCACAGTACTTTAGCAGAGAAACCAATAGACCGAACATTGCACACAGCACAATCCATAAACTGCACTGATCTATCACCAGCCACAACCAAACGATTGCTGAGAAACATGTGTCCAAGCAGTACAGCCGATGCTTGCTGTGCTTCACAGTGGAAAAAATACCAGCAACCGGCTTAAACATTGCACAAAAGAAAAGATGATTTTGATGCTTTTTGAGAAATACCAATTCTCTACAATGTATGAGCACAAAGTATAAGCTATTAGAGTGCTGTGCAGATATGGGGACGTACACACCTCAGCAGCAGACATTGTACCATGTAATTATGTATATGAGGACCAAATACATGAATGGAATCGAGGAACAGCCTTCAAAGTAAAAATAGATCATTGTAAATCACTATGACAATGCAAGTGTACTTTGGAATATAGAAATGAGAATACAGAGCAGAGTGTACAACAGGAAGGATTTATCCACTGATAAATTACACTGTATCATATAAATGTTACTTGACAAAATATTGCTGGATCTAGTTAAAGGATGTCTTTTGTTGCCTTTTTTTGTCTAAGGGTTCTAGAGGTTATCCTATAGGCCTGGTGTGCAAATAGAATCACTCTCCCATTTTTATGCACTATCTACATACACTCTACAATAGAGTGTTTATATCACATACCTGTTTGGACGCTCCATCCATTTTGGAAGGGATAGCTCCTTCCATCATATCACTTTCCAATATCATTAGATAGTACCAGAGAAGCACAAAAATCTATTTCTGCTTCTCAGTTCAAACCTGATGATGACACGATGTCAGCTGTAGAGGACACACTACAGCAAGTGCCATAAACGTTGTATGAGCTCCAGTACAGATACGTGCTACATCTAATCTACTAGACAGTGTATATAGAATATGATGAAACATACCACAGAGTTATATATATATATATATATATATATATATATATTCCTATGAAGACATTGTGGAAAGTTCTAAAGTGACTGTATCTATCTATCTATTTCTATCGCTCTGTTTGTTGCCTATTGAAGTTCATTTGCTGAAAGCTAATAGGTATAATGAAGCATAAGTTCAGACTCATGAACCAACTTAGGGATGCGTCTTTGTAAAGTCTTCAGGTCAGACAGTTGAGAAAACAGAATCCGGAGTCACTCACAACTTTGTATAGACTCTGTAATTGAATGTTCTAATGTTGGACAAAGAGGGGAAATGTAATAGGATGAGAGAATCAGAAAGTGAGAGATTTGGTAAGAAATCTCCAGGTTTTTTAAAAGCGGCAATCATTTACACTGCAACATAAAACTGGAGATATCTTACCAAATGTTCTACTTTCTGATTCTCTCACCCTATTACATTTCCCCATAATGCCTGACTTGGTCAAAGAAAAAAGTGCCATTGTGGACTGGCTCTGCAACATGCTATTTTTTTGTTCTGTGTGTGTGTGTATATATATATATATATATATATATATATATACATATAGTGTTATTGCGTTGCACTACAATCAAGGATGTCTTAATACAAAGTCACAGTATTCAAAAGAATCCTTAAAATTGCAAAGGAAGAAGTTGCCCACTTACTGTATGTGGGCTAAGGTTCACACATCTCCATCTGAAATACAAAGAAGTAAAAACAAAAGTGATGGTGTCAGGCTTCTATAATATATATATATATATATATAAACATATTTTACTGACGGATATTTGGTGTGTTTTCTTTTCCAATCATTGCAGTTTTATAAATGTGTGGATTAATGGAAAAATGTAGAAGCACAATACTTTGTAAAGCTAATTGTCACCATGTACACAGATATATATACGCCCTAATTCCATTTTTCATGACTCTTCATAAAGATACTTTATGCAATATTTTGTGGGGTGTTATGGGATTATACATGTCATCAGAAGGAAAAATATGACCACATAACACTGCTTGCTATCACTTTTGGCCCAGCCCATTAATTCAATAGTTATCTTCCATTTCCCCTAAAAGTATCTGCTCCCCGGCATCTCATTTATGTTTTAAACCCGTCAAGATAATACAGTCAGGAATGTCTCTCTTTAATGCCTTAATACATGAATGGTTGAGTTTGTAACAACTTTTCTTTCTAATAATTCAATGTACACAAACTTTGATTTACAAAATGAGTGACAATATTATATTATATGAAACACAAATGCATTTTGTGTTTGGAATTGGGTCCCAACCTCAACCCTCATTATGGCATGCAAATATTCCAAATAAGGAAAAATCTCAAATACCTCTGGTCCCAACCGTTTTGGATATGATGATATGGTCTTTTTTATGCTGGCTGCTATGCACCTCCATATAAAAATTGCATCTATTGGAAAAGGTATGTTACTGGAGGTAGTGACAGAGGCCCTTATTCTGGTTGGTGCGGTAATGTCCGCGTGCGTTCGTGCCACCGATGTTTTGTGTCTGCGCATGTGCAGAGGCGTCTCTGCGCATGTGCGAACGGAACGCACGTCCAAATTCCACATGAAATGTGTACACTACGAACAGGGGGTGGAGAGGGGAGTGAAGGGCTGTTTGGGCTCATTACCATATGTTTACACCCCGCGTTTCATGGGCGTTCCCATGCAAACGCTGGGCGTACGTATGGTAATGCGGCCGTGACGCACGTGTAGGGGGCGGACATATGACATTGCCGGATGTCAGCTGCCCGCCCAGATCCCTGCTTTTGCACGGAGAAATGCCCGCGTGGTCTGAGGTTGCGGGAGCTGGCGGACCACTCGGTCCTGCATTCGATGGTCTGCGACCATCGAATGATGGGAGAGGTTCCAAGAGATGGAGGAGGTGTATCCGTGAGAAATCCACTCGTGCTCCGTGCGGTCAGCGGCTTACCGCATTCGGACGGAGTGAGCGATCCGTACGAAAGGCGGGGTTTAGGACGCACGGTCCTGGCCGCATATTCGGCTCCGGCCGCACCGACCAGAATAAGGCCCAGAGTCCTGATAACCACTCGCATCTTAGTTTGTGTAAGAACCAGGATTTGGTTGAGGGAGCAAAAAAACCTTCTGGACACTTGTAACAGGGACGACACCCAAAATATGCTCTCTTCACCCATTGAAGCGCTTTAAAATATATATATACATGTTTGTGCATTTACAGATGTTTTCTCACGTCACTATTGCTCATAAGCTTACAATCTGTAGGGAAATAGGAAATTGATACATGAGGCTAAGCTAAGCGCTACGTATAGAAAGTGATTGTAGGCTGTAATAGGCATAAATACAGCAATGTTGGACTGGAATCAAATAGTTGTTTGACTATGGAATTAGGAACTGTACAGAAATGATTAAAGTAGTTTCAGCAGCTTAAGTGGGTGGCCCTGGAATAATATATGCTTTCCAGGACAGGGGAGTTTTCAGGGAACTCTTGAAGGTTTGGAGGCTAGAGGTAAGTCTTGTTGTGCATGGGAGGGCATTCCATGGCCCAGAAAAAAATCCTTTAGAATGTAGCATGTAGAATGGAGAAGGTGAGATCCTACATAGAATCATAGGGTAAGTTGGGAGATATTTTAAGAAAAGAGAAGATTAATATTTTTCTATTGTTGTCGTAAGATGCACTAATATGTTAAACCAGCAGGAGGCATCCGGTATAAGTAGTATAAGCCTTCTGCTTGTTTTAATGATCTGAGCTAAGCATTGGATTCCCTGTGACAGCTTTGACCAGCTGAGTGAGCCACGCAAGCAGGCCACCACAGAGACTCTCTACTTTACAACATGAGATGCACCTTAAAACACATCTGCATAAGATTAGGGTGGTTACTTGCACACTGAGCTTGACTGATTTGGTGCTAGCAGCTGCACTTGCCGTGAGACCAGTAGGGCCAGGGTAGACAAAATAACGTTTGGTTGTAGTGCTGCGCTCCACTCCTTTTGTGTATTAGTGATGAGTGACAAGTTGGTGTATTGTGCAAAATGATTTCTTTACTTGGGACAGAACATTTAATTTGCATACAATTCAAATGACAGTGCGGTGAACAATCACATGCAATTTAATTTATATATTTACTAAACATAACATTGAGGTGAATTTTGGAATCACCCATTGGGGGTTAGGGGTTTGTTCTCCAATGTTCTGCTGCTGAAAGGAGACCCATTGCTGGAGCAGCTCTAAGGATACCCAGCTGCCAATGAGAAGGTTTTGCAGAGAGGGAATGGGAAATTAGGGGGTTGTACATATTTGAAGGACTAATTGTGATTTATAGCCTCACAGTCTACTAGGGCAGAGACGAGATGGGATTCCAGATTTACTTGGATTACAAATATTGATAGGATATTGCTGAGATGTATGGTTCCATAAAAGGCTTAGCCTCTGGAAGTTCAACTACAGTGATATTATGACCCCTTTTTTATACTTACCTAGTCCTCCGGCGTCCACGGCAAGCTTTCAGCTTCATCTCCGGCGTCTTCAGCGGTCCCAGGAGTGACGTCACCGATGCACCTGGGAACTCGCGCTATGCACTCCTGGGACCGCTGGAGACGCCGGAGATGAAGCTGAAGGCCTGCCAGGAACGCCGAGGGACCATCGGGGACCCACCAGGGGACAGGTAAGTATGTAATAAAAAAATGATTCCAAAAACCGGAAAAATCCCTTATTCGGAATGCTCGTGGTCCCGAGCATTTCGGATAAGGGATACTCAACCTGTATTTATATACATTTGGTCTATCTATAATACTTTAACTGACCCGGCATATACTGGGTCACCTAAGTGTCCATCTCCGTGCTTTGCTACGCCCCTCTCTGGAAACCCCCTTCTGGAAATCCTGCATTTGCCCCTGCCGCTGTGATAATGGTGGATAGAAGTGATATGCACAGTTAAAAAAAAAAAATGTTTTTCCTTATAACAGCACTTTTAAATGAACATTCCCATACAGTATATACTGAATTATTGGAGCATTACTACTAAAATACAAGTAAGTGTTGAAAAATGTCTGACCTTTTACACAGTAGAGTTTTGCCCTTTGACACTTGTATCCTGATGTCTCATCTCAGTATAGCAAGCTTAGGGGCTACACAACTCCCTTTGTACTTTATCATGTTGTCACTTTCATGTAGCCAGGACAGACCTGACATGGCAAAAGTGTCACTTGCATGAATCATTTTTACTGCAGACAGGGAACCCAGCTCTCACATTAATAAATGGGTAGAAAGCCTTCTCCCTCAACCCTAATTCTATCATCATTGTATCTAAGCAACCAGTCCACAAGTGACCTTCAAAAGGAAAATGGTGGTTCACGCAGGGCCCAATTACCGCCCACCTGGGCTGCAAATATCATCTGAGCTGGGGAAAAAAATTAGTATACTTTCTTTCAAAACATGCAATAATCGCCCCATCATCTGAGATGATGTAGTGTAGAGATACAGCTGTACAGCCAGCACAGGAAGGGAGGGAAGGAATTACTCTAATGTGGAGTTAAAAATTACAAGGTCTGCAAAGAACACCCCACAGGGACTCAATAGAGAAGCAACATTATCCTGACTGTATAATCCTGACTCCAGCATTAAATATTCATCTAACAAAACACAATATAAAACAACTAGCTGGTTCAACATTTGAAGTTTATGGTATTAATGAAATATTGTTTGAAATAAAGATCCAAGGGCTAAAGTTAGGCTGCAGGAAGTTAGGGTGGGGGAGAGGGGGCAGAGATAAGGTAAATTTGCTTAAATGATTCCTGTCGGGAGTCATTATTCTGAGTGACATCATCCTGACCGCCGATCAACGTGTCCCCTGTTTCCATTATACACAGAACCATCCTTTTATCGAATATAAATACTAAACAGAGACAGGAAAGATAGAGGGGGTCAAATAGGCCCTTCAATATTTTGAAGATGCCCCTAACCCAATGGCTTCTAGAGAAATGCCTCTTTCTATATTGTTTATTCATTTTATTCCCCCTAGTAGTGCACTACAGTTCACAGTATACTCAGTGGCGGAACTCTGGGAGGCAGTGGAGGCTCCTGCCGCCGGGCGCCAAGCCCTGGCGGGGGCACTTCCACTCCATTGTCAAGCCAGAGTCTGTCTCTGGAGGGCAAGTATCCATGGATCCCCCTGAAAACTCACGACCCACCCCCACTTACCCGCTGAGGATCGGGTCTTTATTTCCGATCCGCAGCGCAGCTGACACACAGGCAGTGACAGACAGCCACCAGCACCATAGAGCGGCTGTCCAATGGAATTCAGTCATGCAGCCTGCGGCTTGGTGACGGGACCATGCGCTGGCTGCAAGGAGGTAGTGAGCACTGCGCGGGAGGATGGGAAGGCAGTGGCACACACATACACCGCAAGGAAAAGAACCACTAGGCGCTGTTTGCACACACAAAATACCAATTTAATAACACATTAATAACAATTCACAATAAAACAATATATTGCATGCATGCAAATAATTTAAAAAAAATTACATTAATGTAAGTGCACTTAATTATCAAAACACTAAGCGCTTGTGTATAAAGGCCTTAGTTACCACTGTGGTCACGAGGGTTGCACGATAATGTACACCGATGTTGTAGTGGCTTGCTGTCACTCCAAGGTGTAACCAAAAATGTCCCAGCAGTCGGCAAAAAAAGGGGTTTAATTATAGCTCACAATGAGTATGGTTGAAAGTGTAATGCTTCCACTTGTGAGCACCTGTGTTGCAGGCAACTTATGTCACTCCGTGTGGTGGATAGAGTCCAGGGCAAACAGGGGGGGGGGGGGGTTTGAGAGCAGGCACAGATGCAGTACTCACTGACTTGAGATGGTATCAGTCCGTTGCTGGCGATGTTTAACCAGCGAGTCATCCGCTTGTTGCGTCTGGAGTCTGCTGCCGCTGTGCAGCGTCTGTCTGCCTCCACGCTCTATCACTCTTCAGCGGACCAGGTGTGTGCTGGATAAGATGGATCCCAGCACGTCCGTTCTGGCGGTGAGAGCTCTTGGTATACTCGCAGGGCAGGGTGACCGTGCGGCTGGGTCTGTGTGAATGACCCACCAGTTTCTGCGCTGGCAGTACCGTAGCGTGAGACCGATGTGGGGGGTTGCAGGTGTCAGCGGCAACTCACGGACCTCAGCTTGGATGAACAAGGATCCTCAAAACGCGTTTCGCCGCGCTCAGGGCGGCTTTTTCAATTCTGATTCTGATTCAGCTGTTAGCGCCGCTATAATAAATCTACCCCACAGCCTGTGAGATTCAGGGCACCCAAAGCATTTAGTCTCCATAGTAATGGCATTCCCTGTACCCTCTATAGCTATTTGTGTATAAGAGGACCAATTTAAGGCACATAGGTCTCTAATAGCAGTTTCTGGTTGGTCTTCCTGGTTGCCCCATCTCACGGACCTGGTGCTCAGTCTGCCCTAAAATCTGAAAGCCTTATGTAGGGTACACACCAGGGCGACCCGCTCACGATGCACATCGTGAGCGGGTCGTCAGTGTCTCGTCCGACCCGCTCACGGTGACGCGGGGGGGCACGACCCGCTCACGATGTGCACCGTGAGCGGGTCCGATCCGATGGCGACCCGCACCCGGCTGTATGGTCGTCATTGAGATCCTACCTGCAGCAGGTAGTATCTCAATAACGACCGACCGACTCGCGGGACCGCGCATCGGATCGGTATCGGTCCACACCAGGACAGAAAAGGGCCCAATCACCACACAATCTACATCCAATTGGTCGGAATTGGATCTAGATTGAGGGGATCGGGCCCTAGTCGTCCTGGTGTGTACCCAGCATTAGATATATGGGGTGACATTTAATAGGATGCGATTTTTAGACATTTTTAAATTCGCCCATTATCGCACTTTTTAAAATCGCATTTTTTGCAGCGAATTTGCATATTTATTGAGGTGCGTATTCCGCGTAAAAAAGTGTGAATAAGTGCGATAATGTTCGAATTTTAGTCATGAAAATGTGCAAATGTGCAATTTTTTAACACAGGACCATGCACAGATCTCAATGATCTGTGCAGGGTTCTGGCCAATACGCCTGTCAGAACCTGGTCTACATATGTGTTGAATTTTAGACACATTTTCCCGATTTCGCATCTCATTAAATATGCAAATTGTATACTTTTCAATGGGAAAACATCTGGATGCGAGTTCCGGCACGACTAAAAATCGCACTTTCAGAATGTGTTTTTTGTCGGTTTTTTGGATCTCATTAAATATGCAAATCGCATTTTCGGATCTCATTAAATGTCACCCATGGTGTTCTTGCTGTCATTTTCTGAGGATATTTGATAAATTTAGGTATGGGGTCTATTGCACAAGAGATCAGAGATATCTACGGCATTAGCTCTGTTTTCACTTCCAGCATCAGTCCCACATATCATAAATCAGCCTCTTAACATTAAGGAGGTTATTCTGGTTGGTGCGTAAATTTCCGAATTCTTTCGGAGCGGACCGCACGCCACGCTGTGCGGACATTGTAAGAAGAAACGCCCACAGGTCCTCCGCATTCGGACGGACTCACTCTTTAAGAAGAGGGCGTGTTTACGGACTACATCCAAACCTTGCGTGTGCGGTGGTCACACACAGGTTCTGCATGGTCTTACAGCGTCAGAACGGACGGGAAGCTGGCCGTACGCACCGATGCGGTGTATTTCCGCAAAACTATTACTAACACATACTAAAGCTCGCAGATTGGATAGTTCTGCGCTCTCCCTCTAGGTGCATGTGCAGGGTAATGATATGCTATGAGACAGTGAGTGTAGTAAAAAGAATGTTTTTATTACTGAGAACATATATAAAAAGGGGGGGAGAGAGAAAGATGCTAGTGCATGTGTTACCACCGGTGGTGGTGTGAGGAGTTGTATCGTCACTCCAAAATGACAGTGCAACAGCTCTCACTCCGTGGTGTCTGCTGTTCACTGTTAAATGACAGGGGTGAAAGGGGAATAGGCTGCCTGTGAAAGAGAACAAAAAAGCCTGGGGATGATGATGATTCGCAAAGTCTATAATGATTAAGTCTCTGTAAATAAATCGAAACAGTCTGGCAATGTGCTGCTGTTGCCGGGGTCAGAGTAGGTACGTGATGTCACCGGGGGCTGGCGTCCCTAACCCGCCGGTGGTGCACAGCGTACTTACCCGATACCCTCTTTGGTGATGGATCAGTCCCTCGCTGCTCTCCCGATGTGTGCTTCGCCGGCGCCCGCGCTGCCAGCGGGTGCGTCGGTAGTATACCACACTGCTCACCGCGCGTCGCCGTCACTTCCGGGTTTGGCTGGGGAGCGTCAGCCCGGAGTGACAGGGGGGTGGGTGCTGTGTGCGCTCGACTCCCAAGCTGGAATACGGGAGGAGACTTCTGTGTATTGATGTAGAGATTCCAACGCGTTTCAGCCGCCTATCGGCCTTTTTCAAGGATATCATGTACTGCTGGGTGATTGGTTTATATTGTGAATTACGCCCCTCCCCTGAGAGTTCTGATTTGATAACAGTCCTGTCGCTCAAATAGCGAACGTAATGAACGGGTATTGTCATGATTAGGGCATATTACAGGTGTAATAGGAGAATCCCCTAGGCAATTAGCCTTTATGTGTGTGCGTGCAAGTAGCACAAAAAGGTCCAATGCAGTTTTAGTGGAGGTGTGCAACTCGGTGAAATAACGTAGGGTGTATTTATACTAAGTTGCCATTATGAAAGTATATGTTTAAACCATCAGGGTGTAGTGTTTTAAGGGAAAAAATCCAGAATAATTCCCTTTTATTCAGGATCTCAGTATGATCGCCTCCTCTCCAGTTTAAAGTGGGTGCTTCAATGGCTGTAAATGTTAAACCTATGGGGTTAGACCCATGTACCTGTTTGAAGTGTAGTGATACACTATGCTTCTCATAGCCAAGTCTGATGTTCCTTATATGTTCGTAGACCCTGTTCTTTAATGGTCTAATTGTCCTACCCACGTATTCCAAATTGCAAGGGCATCTCAACAGATATACCACCCCCTTAGTTTCACATGATAAGAATTGTCTGTGGTGGAAAGTTTTATTTATGGTTGTGGATGTCCAGGTGTTTACAGCCTTTGTTGTGGTGTTTGTGAGGTTTTTGCAGCCTGCACACTTTCTGCAATCTACCCAGGAGTACTGGACTACTCCAGTTCAGCTGCCCCCTCGCTCATCTGTACTTTAGCGCTGACACATCCCTGTTTTTTGCTATTGCCAACATACTAAAGCTCACTTACCAACAGTTATAAACACAGTGTGTGTGTGTATTTTGTTTTTTGGATAATGTTATTTGCTGTACAATAATATTACATTTGTGTCTTGCAAGGATGTGCACACTACAATAACATACATCTATATACAGTATTTACCTTTTGCAAGTGATAAATATTTTAAACTATTTTCATTGGTTCAGGTGCGGCAGTACTAATTGGGCGATCCGAATGCCTATCGCATGACCGAGTGGTGTCCGCAAAGCAATACTTGCTTATGGAGACCGCATATTTTCTGCCTTTTGGTTCGTTTGCAGTCGTGTTCTGTCCGAATGCACGCCTACCAGAATTAGGGCCTTATTCTGGTCGTAAATTTCCGAATTCTTTCGGATGGCGTTTTTTAGCCGTCTGCGCATGCGTGAACAACGCTATGCGCATGTGCCACGCACGGTGTCCGTACTCGTTCTCACTAATACCGTACAGAAATATGCACCGCATTCACTCGGGAAATATGGGCGTAATATGGGCGTCATTCAGAACTACACAGCACCAATACAGTGGAACACCCCCACAAGTGACCCCATTTTGCAAACTACACCCCTCAGGGAATTCATCTAGGGGTATAGTGTACATTTCAAACCCCCAGGGGTTTCACCAATTTTGGTACAACTGGGCTGTGAAAATGAAAAATTACATTTTTTTACACAAAAATGCAGTTCTGGCTCAAAATTTTTCATTTTCACAAGGAATGAAGGAGACAAAGCACCCCAAAATCTGTGCCCCAATTTCTCCCGAGTACGGCAATGCCTCATATGTGACCAAAAAATACCATTTGGGTGCATGGCAGGACTCAGAAGGGAAGGAGTGATATTTGGATTTTGCAGCACACATTCTGGTGGAATGAATGGTGGGTGCTATGTCGCATTAGCAAAACCCCCGAAGCACCAATACAGTGGAACCCCCCCACAAGTGACCCCATTTTGCAAACTACACCCCTCAGGGAATTCATCTAGGGGTATAGTGTACATTTCAAACCCCCAGGGGTTTCACCAATTGTGGTACAACTGGGCTGTGAAAATGAAAAATTACATTTTTTACACAAAAATGCAGTTCTGGCTCAAAATTTTTCATTTTCACAAGGAATGAAGGAGACAAAGCCCCCCAAAATCTGTGCCCCAATTTCTCCCGAGTACGGCAATGCCTCATATGTGACCAAAAAATACCATTTGGGTGCATGGCAGGACTCAGAAGGGAAGGAGTGATATTTGGATTTTGCAGCACACATTCTGGTGGAATGAATGGTGGGTGCTATGTCGCATTAGCAAGACCCCCGAAGCACCAATACAGTGGAACCCCCCCACAAGTGACCCCATTTTGCAAACTACACCCCTCAGGGAATTCATCTAGGGGTATAGTGTACATTTCAAACCCCCAGGGGTTTCACCAATTGTGGTACAACTGGGCTGTGAAAATGAAAAATTACATTTTTTACACAAAAATGCAGTTCTGGCTCAAAATTTTTCATTTTCACAAGGAATGAAGGAGACAAAGCACCCCAAAATCTGTGCTCCAATTTCTCCCGAGTACGGCAATGCCTCATATGTGACCAAAAAATACCATTTGGGTGCATGGCAGGACTCAGAAGGGAAGGAGTGATATTTGGATTTTGCAGCACACATTCTGGTGGAATGAATGGTGGGTGCTGTGTCGCATTAGCAAAACCCCCGAAGCACCAATACAGTGGAACCCCCCCACAAGTGACCCCATTTTGCAAACTACACCCCTCAGGGAATTCATCTAGGGGTATAGTGTACATTTCAAACCCCCAGGGGTTTCACCAATTGTAGTACAACTGGGCTGTGAAAATGAAAAATTACATTTTTTACACAAAAATGCAGTTCTCGCTCAAAATTTTTCATTTTCACAAGGAATGAAGGAGACAAAGCACCCCAAAATCTGTGCCCCAATTTCTCCCGAGTACGGCAATGCCTCATATGTGACCAAAAAATACCATTTGGGTGCATGACAGGACTCAGAAGGGAAGGAGTGATATTTGGATTTTGCAGCACACATTCTGGTGGAATGAATGGTGGGTGCTATGTCGCATTAGCAAGACCCCCGAAGCACCAATACAGTGGAACCCCCCCACAAGTGACCCCATTTTGCAAACTACACCCCTCAGGGAATTCATCTAGGGGTATAGTGTACATTTCAAACCCCCAGGGGTTTCACCAATTGTGGTACAACTGGGCTGTGAAAATGAAAAATTACATTTTTTACACAAAAATGCAGTTCTGGCTCAAAATTTTTCATTTTCACAAGGAATGAAGGAGACAAAGCACCCCAAAATCTGTGCCCCAATTTCTCCCGAGTACGGCAATGCCTCATATGTGACCAAAAAATACCATTTGGGTGCATGGCAGGACTCAGAAGGGAAGGAGTGATATTTGGATTTTGCAGCACACATTCTGGTGGAATGAATGGTGGGTGCTATGTCGCATTAGCAAGACCCCCGAAGCACCAATACAGTGGAACCCCCCCACAAGTGACCCCATTTTGCAAACTACACCCCTCAGGGAATTCATCTAGGGGTATAGTGTACATTTCAAACCCCCAGGGGTTTCACCAATTTTGGTACAACTGGGCTGTGAAAATGAAAAATTACATTTTTTTACACAAAAATGCAGTTCTGGCTCAAGATTTTTCATTTTCACAAGGAATGAAGGAGACAAAGCACCCCAAAATCTGTGCCCCAATTTCTCCCGAGTACGGCAATGCCTCATATGTGACCAAAAAATACCATTTGGGTGCATGGCAGGACTCAGAAGGGAAGGAGTGATATTTGGATTTTGCAGCACACATTCGGGTGGAATGAATGGTGGGTGCTATGTCGCATTAGCAAGACCCCCGAAGCACGGTGAAATGATGAACCTAATAATCCATAGATGTGTGGTATATTTTAAAGCACTCCTTCATACATAGGCCGGGTTTGTCGGGGCAAGTTTCACAGTGGAAAATAGTTTGCTTTCTTATTCCCTTTTTATAGCAAACTTTGCACCTTTTTTGTGTCCTGCCCTTTTTTCCAGTGGAGGGGATTTCGTTAGGAAAATGCTGCCCTGATACAATACGGGGGCCAGTACTAGAAGTACTGGGGCCAGTACTAGAAGTACTGGGGCCCTCTGCCTGCTGGTTCCCAAATATTAGGCCCTTTATGACTTCCTCTTGAAAGTGCATAAATGTCCCCGTCTGGCTGGTAGAACGGAATAGTACGTAAGCGTTATACAGTGCCATCTGGATGATATACACGGCCAGCTTCTTATACCATATTTTTGTTTTCTGCAGGGCACTTTACGGCTTCAGTACCTGATCTGAAAGATCCACTTCGCCCATGTACTTATTGTAATCTAGGATACAAATAGGTTTTGAGGTGTGGGTACTGGTACCTCGTACAGGGACAGAGGTGGTACTGTCTCCGTGAATTGTTGTCAGTATAAGGACATCCCTCTTGTCCTTATATTTGACCAACAACATATTTTCGGTGCATATTCCCCTGCTTTCACCCTTTCTCAGTAATTGGGCAATGTGCGTTTTTGGGAGGCCTCTTTGGTTCTTTCGCACAGTACCGCAAGCTGCTGTACCTCTTGAACCAAGGGCCTTAAACAGGGGGATGCTGGTGTAAAAGTTATCCACATAGAGGTGATAACCCTTATCCAGGAAGGGGTGCACTAAATCCCAGACAATCTTTCCACTAACACCTACGAGGGAGGGGGGGCATTCTGGTGGTTCAATTCTTGTGTCCTTCCCTTCATATACCTTAAACCTGTGGGTGTACCCTGAGGTACTTTCGCACAGCTTATACATTTTTATGCCATACCTTGCCCTCTTATTGGGAAGGTACTGGCGGAATTTAACCCTTCCTTTAAAATGTATAAGTGACTCGTCTACACAAATGAATTTTTGGGGGATGTACATCTCAGCAAATTTGGTGCTGAAATGATCAATGACCGGCCTGACTTTGAATAGCCGGTCAAAGGTGGGATCATCTCTGGGTGGGCACTGTGCATTATCGTTGTAATGCAAAAATTTAAGGATCGTCTCAAAACGAGTCCGGGTCATGGCCATACGATGAAGTGGGGTGCTGTACAGAACATCTGTACTCCAATATTGCCTAATTTCTGGCTTTTTAACTATGCCCATATGTAACACCAGACCCCAAAACGTCATCATCTCTACTGCATCTACAGGGGTCCACCTAGCAAATGATGACGTGGGGTTTTGGGCAATAAACTGCTGGGCATATAAATTACTTTGGTCCACCATTAAATTTATAAAATCATCAGAGAAAAAGACTTTGAAAAAGTCAATTTCTTTGAGGCCTGTAGTATCAAATTGGATTCCTGGGTTGGCCAAAAACTCAGGAACCTGGGGCTCAAAATTGTCTGGTGGTGGGGTCCATACGAGATCAATCATTGGGGGGGGGTCTCAGCTGCTCTACGGGGGCGTCTTTGAGGGGGTCCCTCATCACTAGGGGAGGAAGAGGAGCTTAAGGCGAATGCAAATTCATCGCTTGCATTACTGGCTGTGTCAGTGTCAGAGGCAATAAGGGCATATGCCTCCTCCGCTGAAAACAGTCTTTGCGATGATTGGGACATTTTTATTATTTTTGTGTAGGCGTGTATAGTGTAGGGGGGGGGTACAAACTTTATTTCAACACTGGGGGTATGTAGTGTGTATGTAGTGCTTTAACACGTGTAAGTTAAAAGAAAAAAAAAAAGCTCCTGCGCCAAAAATTGAGCACAGATGTTGGTCAGTAACGTCTGTCACTGATCAGCGCTCAGCGGGCACAGGACACCCACAAAAGCACCGTGGGTGTAAAAAAAATTTAAAAAAAAGACTCCACAGCACCCTCAAAAAAAAAAAACTGCTGATCAGTGATGCAACACTGATTAGCAGTGAGGGGCAGCAGGCACACAGCTGTGGGTGCAACCTGACAGGGTATATATATAAAAAAAAAAACCCTGTACCCCCCAAAAAAATGCTGATCAGTTAGTTTACACTGATCAGCACAAAAGGGGGGCAGCAGGGGGCAGCAGATACTAAATTATATCACACAATTATAAATCTCTGACACAATGACGCTGCTGCAGCAGCAGCAGCAGCACCAACAGCACAAGCACCAGGAAGTCACAGCAGGAGCTGGCAGCACGGATGCCACCAACGGTGATCAGGTCAGTATAGGCACAGATGGGCACGGAGACCGCTCTGCACGCTGTTCCTGACCGGAATGGCGACTGCAGGGCTGTCTCCGTTATTTCATTTGAGGTGAAATGGCTGTGATTGGTCCGTCGGTCCGACGGACCAATCACAGCCTTTGGGGGCAGGTGGGGTGAGGTGGGGTGACCACCAGTGACACCCTTACACCCTGTGGTGATTGGTGCTGTACTTAACAGCACCAATCACCACCGATCCCTGTGTCACCGGCGAACGTTATTCGCCGGTACACAGAAAACGCTGTAATTGGCTGTTCACATTGAACAGCCAATCACAGCGATCGCCGATGGGTGGGGGCATCGCTGCCCCCCCTGGGCAATGAGGGAAGATGTCTGCTGTCAGGGACAGCAGACATCGTCCCTCTGTCACCGCGTCTATAGACACGGTGACAGTTTAATGGCATGACGTACATTTATGCCATGTGTCGGAAGTACATCCCGACCATGACGTAAATGTACGTCAAATGTTGGGAAGGGGATATATATGTATATATATATATATATATATATATATATATATATGTGTCAACACTGGTGACGTCAGGGTTTCAATCAAAACGTCCACAGAGAGGACCAGCACTCCCAGCAAGTTTTCAACAATGCACTCTCCGTCATGTAGCCGCATACACGTGTCCTCACCATTACTCCGTCCGATCATTTTCTGCATGCTGCCGCAGCGTCCTCTGTCTATGACGTCAGACGCCGGAACCAACCTGCATACTCGTGTTGCGGAGGAAGATGTATGAGTTCCCATGTCCCGGAACTGACGTAGACCCCATCGTACGTTATTTTGTTTTGTGTTTTTGTCACCATAGTGACCGATGGGGTCTACGTCAGTTCCGGGACATGGGAACTCATACATCTTCCTCCGCAACACGAGTATGCAGGTTGGTTCCGGCGTCTGACGTCATAGACAGAGGACGCTGCGGCAGCATGCAGAAAATGATCGGACGGAGTAATGGTGAGGACACGTGTATGTGGCTACATGACGGAGAGTGCATTGTTGAAAACTTGCTGGGAGTGCTGGTCCTCTCTGTGGATGTTTTGATTGAAACCCTGACGTCACCAGTGTTGACATATATATATATATATATATATATATATATATATATATATATATGTATATATATACAGCTCTATTCAGATACCAGTAATTTCTGGGTAGCCCCACTGTCTTCTTCAGTCAGATACCCAATCCAGAATGATACAGTAGGGTTCAAAGTAAAGCTCCTCCGCAATCTTGCAAGCCCTTTGTATCCCCTAGGGAGGTAACTTCCCAGTTAATGTATGAAAGCTTATAGAATATCAATAGAAATCAAAGTGAATAAAAAATTCAGTGATCTATCAAACATTCAAACATATAACATTACAACATGAAACACATATCTGGTCATCATTTATTATGCAAGGAACTATGCTTGTAGTGTTTCCTTCATGTATGCAGATAAATTGAGTAACGGATGCAATGTTCTTTTATTTATTTATAATGGGTAAAACACTAGATAGTGCTATGCTCACCAATATTTAACACTTTTCAGATTGGTTGCTTTATTAATTTGGGAGATAACTAGAAAGGGCTATGACCCTGTATAAAAGTCCAAAAGTCTTAATACATTTTTAGAGTCAAAGACCTTCCAATGATAAGATCAGATATCAGAATGGGTCTGCCGACAGACTGATGTTTCAGTGTCCTTTCTTATCAATGCTTTTCACCCATTGGGCTTCATCAGGATCAATGAATTCACCATTTTACACATTGATAATCCACCACCTCATCTCTCCCTTATCCATGTTTCCCCATCTCTAAACCAGCGTTCCCAACCATCTCACTGACCCCACTGCCATTCCATCCCAGTGTCTTCCCTCACTACCCATCTCACTTGTCCCATCTCACTGCCCATCCCCCCATCTAGAACCGCCCAGCCAGCCTTGTCACAGTGTGTGTGTGTGTGTGCGTGTGTGCGTGTGTGTGTGTCCACCACCCCATTCAGCCCACCCTTCTCCAGCATGCTTTCTCTCTCCCACCCTGTCTCACTTCCCTGTCTTCCTATTCATCCCAGTGCCCTGAATCACACTGTCCCCCATCCTGCCTAGGGTAAACCTCATATATCATCCCCCAGTGCCTACCCCACATTGATCTGAATGCAGGACACTGATTTCAATATACAGTAGCAAAATATGAATTTGGAACACTGTTGTGTGGCATATTAGAAGTTCAATTAAATAGAGCTGGAGCCATGCTTGAGATGTTGAATAAGTCATTAAGAAAATTTGCACTAGTCCTGTTAACATGATAACAAAAGGGAATTACAATTGGTTATCCATGTTACCACAGAGTTGCATGGAGACCCCACAGAAACCAAAAACAACCCGTGCAGAAAGAATAACAATCATCTAATCCAGTGGATCCCAACCTTTTTTCTGTCCCGTACGCCTTGATTAGGCTTTTCATTGATGAGTACCCCTCCTCTCATTTTGAAATATAGACAGTACTAATGAGTGGAGTGGAAGTGAGCGGTATGCGTACCCTTATGCATATCCTTATATTAAGGAGTAGCGGACAGGAATTGTGCCCTTCCATGTCTGCCGCTGGTTGTGTCTTGTCTCCAGGGTTCCCACTAACACCGGTAGGATTAATGCTGCTGCTTCCTCCACCTGTGTCAGTGCAGGGCAGATGATTGCTGATGTCTGAGGGCAGCATGTATAGCTCCCCGTGGATTGCTGGTCAGGCAAAAGCACCAGGAGACACTGATAATGCTGAAGACAGAACCGTAAGTGACAAAACATGGTTCTTCTCCATAGCAATGGCTCTTCTTCTTCTTCTGCCATCAAAATACTTTTTTTCATCTTCCGCCATTACCAATATTATTTTCAAATACCCCCAACTGGTCTGTAGAGTACCCCCAGGGGTACTAGTACCCCAGGCTGGGAACCACTGATCTAATCTAATATTTGTCTAGTAATGGTTTGTCACTGGAACACTGCCATCTGTTGGCAGAAAGTGAAACTACATCTCTCTCACTCTTAGCTACTTAACTAGCTTAATTCAAAGCATTGCTTCGAGCGTGCTTACAAGTAATATTATTTGAATCACATATCCAAAATTATACATACTGTATTTACATTTCTTAAATGTACTTTTCTACTAGTACTATAAAGAAAAATAAAATGATCATATTGCAAATCCACATGGATTGTACATTTAAAAGTTATGCCTTTCAAAAACCCCTGTCCCTTCACCCACTACTCCTCTATGACATATGGTATGCTGGGTAAATATAGCAGCTTTAATACACACCGTTTATTGTTTGTCTACTAAATATTTCATAGTCAATTCACGTATTAAACTAATTTCCCTTTCCCTCAAACTGGAATTGTGGCAGTGTCTCCACATGTTGTTTGATGAATAAAATCAAGCATTTCATGGCAATTTTCTGGTATCTATTTTCAGTTAACATCATTTTTCTTTCACCACACCACTCCTTTCCCCCAAAATAGTCTAAATTTAATAAATTGCCAAGGAAACCTATAAGATGAAGTGTCACAATGTAATGATGAAATGGAGACACGATGCAGCGTTTGTTGGGAAAATAATTACAAATAGTGTCACTGTTTTCTTATAGAAAAGACAGATTTCTCTTCTCAGACTGTATGGGCAAGGATGCTGCTAGATTGGCCATCGCGGTAGAAATGTTATCTCCATTTTCTTAGATCTAACATGTCCTGTAAGAATAAAGTGATACAGGGGAATCATTTTTACATTAATGGAGAGCATATATGCAGAAACAAATTTCGCAGAGAGAAATCATTGAGTAAAGCTGGGTACAAACTACACGACATGTGTACCAGGGGCGGATTGCTCAAAGGGCAAAAAGGAAGATTTCCATTGGGCCAATATATATCAGAGGCCTGTTTTGTTTGTTGACATGTGGCCCCACCCCCTCTCAAGATGACAGACCATGCACTCATTGCTCTGCTGATGATCACTTTGCAAGTGATGTCTAAAGGCCCATACACACTTGAAGATTTTCATTTCAAAAGACTTTGTCAAAATCTTTGATAGATATATCTTTCACCAAAGTAGTGCGTACACACTGAGCTATTTTCCCCAAATGAGGCGAAAGACTTTGCAGAAAATCTTTCATTATAAATGGTCTGGGTTTGAATTCCAAGGGTTCCATATCTACAGTACATTGGTGGCAGTGGGCATATAAATATATGAACATTGGTGGGCAGTTTTGGCGGTAATGGATAAATTGCTGGCCTGCGCAATAACAAAATATACACTGGTGGGCAGTGTTGGCGCTAATTTATGCATTGCTGGCACAGACCAGCAATGTATACGTTACCACCAACATTGCCCACCAATGTTCATATATATTTATATGCCCACTGCCACCAATGTATATTTATTTAAATGCAAACTGCCCAGCTATGTATTTAGTTAAATGGCATGTGCGTACTAGACGGGGGGCGCAACCCCCCACGCAACCCCTGGAGCGATTCGGCGGCCGTTGCCACATCACCCGCCACCCCCGTGGAGCGACACGGCAGCCCTCACAGCATCACCCACCGGATCTTTGTGCCATTGGGTGGATACCCAGCATCAACCAGGAGTGCCATCCTAAGGATTCCTATATATATATGTATATATATATATATATATATATATATATATATATATATATGAGAACTTGAGGAATCCGCACACCTGGCAGGGGTTAATTCGGGTGCCAGGTCAACACAAAAATATAAGAAAACTGTGTATCCAAAGATACATAGAAGACAGCACTCCTTGGTCCTTTTTAAAGTCCAGTATGGCACAATTTATTAATCCATAAAGTTGAGCATCAGACTTATATGCAAAATATGGCAATCTTTTGCCTCTTAGTAATAGTGGGGGTCACAAGCATATTCACCCATCCTTGCAGTTTATGACACAAGGAGTCGGCAGGCGACGGTTCTGTTTCGGCTGGAAGCCTTTCTCACAGACTGACTGATATATATATATATTTATGGCACCACAATGGCCTGCTGTCCTGTCTTTTTTCCGAGTGCCGCCGCCGCATATACAGGGGGTGACCCTGTTCCCCTTACTTAAGGAGGGCACCGGATCTTTGTGCCATTGGGTGGATACCCAGCATCAACCAGGAGTGCCATCCTAAGGATTCCTATTTTATATATATATATATATATATATATATATACTTGTTTGGTGTGGCCGAGCACAACTGCCCTGTTGCTGTTACTGGTCGGGTGCCTCGTCAAGGGGTATGTAGACTTTGGCGGGTGTGGACGTAGCACTCCAGACACTTGAATAATCCAAAAAAGGCTTTATTGAAGACAAGCAACGTTTTCAATACTTGCGTATATACTGACGATATACTGACGATAATACGCAAGTCTTGTCTTCAATAAAGCCTTTTTTGGATTATTCAAGTGTCTGGAGTGCTATGTCCACACCCGCCAAAGTCTATATACATATATATATATATATATATATATATATATATATATATATATATATATATATATACACAAACACAGGGGGCCCAGCACTCACTACAACAAACTAACTCACCTTAACATTCAAATAATCAATTAAATAAATAATGGGGTTTTAGTTCATGAATTGATCAATGCATTTAAGCTACTTTACTGTGATCATAGCTTTCTCATGCACCCTAGATAAGCTCATTTACCTGAAAACTGTGACAGCTGCCCCTTTAATACTAATTCAAGTGCTGTGTTTGGGATTGTCTCACCTTTTAAAAGCCATAAGGACATGGCAGTTGAGCTTTAACCCAGGAAAATAACACATGTTCATTTTAGCTATGATGTGCAAACAGTTGCCAGGTTCCCATGAAAATCAGTTGTTAGTGTAGGACTTGCAGTGAAATGGGGTCCCTTGGCGATGGGCTACAAGCTTAAATGCATTGATCAATTCATGAACTAAAACCCCATTATTTATTTAATTGATTATTTGAATGTTAAGGTGAGTTAGTTTGTTGTAGCGAGTGCTGGGCCCCCTGTCTTTGTATTTACTAGAGTGTGTGGTCACAGGCCAATGCACCCCATCCTGGGAAGTGGGTGCTGTTTGCACCCCATTCTTAGGAATGGCGAATGTGTTGGTACTTCTGTATCTATATCTATATCTATATCTATCTATATATATATATATATATATATATATATATATATATATATATAAAGATCCACAAAAAGCCTGCACTCGCACAATTAAATTCTTGCCATCGGTGGGGTGTTTTTTAAGGCCTGCAGGCGTTCCTGTGTCCAAAAATACAAAGCCAATATACCTACACAAGGTAGGAAAAAACACTCGCCACAAAAAAAAACTTTTTTCTTCTAGTTGCTTTCAATCAATAATACAGTCAGTGGTATATAACCTGTATAAAAGTTCCTTCCTCCAACGTTTCGGTCACCTAAAGTGATCTTTGTCAAGGAGTAGATGCGGGTCAGCAGTGGTATATTGTCAAATGAGGCAACTGAACCAATTCCCAGGAGAAGGGAAGCCACGCGTTTCGTCCATGACATCGACGAAACGCGTCTGGCGTGTCCTACACAGACGCATACCTTTGGCTGGACACAGATCAGGAGAGTGGAAAAGGGAAAAAGTGCACCAGCAATACCACTGTGTTGGAGAGACACAGGACGCGGCAGCGTTACCCCTAGATCACGCTAAGCAGAGACTGACTGTGGAGGCGGTTATAAACCAAATCACGTGGTATTTCAGCCCACGCTGCTGAAAAGCAGGGTACGAGTTATATATTTTTCACTTGTTTTTATGAGCAATTGATGCCTTTTAATAAATACAATACTTGCACAATGAAGCGCTTCCTCCTATCTTCCTTCCCAGATATATATATATATATATATATATATATATATATATATATAAAATATATTGGTGCATTTAAAGGAATACATTGGTGGCATTGGGCAGAAAAATATTGGTGCCCACTGCCCATTGGTGGCAGTGGGCAGAAAAATATAAACATTGGTGGCCAGGGGGTCAGGGCCAGCAGGGTGTTTATCTGGGCAGGGAGCAGTGCTCTCTGCTCCATGTTGAGCAGGGCATGGGGCTGGGCGAGCCTGGTGTTTAGCCTGGCCATGGAGCAAGGGTCTGCAGCAGCCAGGCGGCAGGCCAGATGGAGCCTGGCGATCAGCGGGGCTGCGTGGACCAGCACAGGGTGAGTATGACAGGCGAGGGGGCGGGGGGCAGGGGGAGGCAGCGGGGCAGTCCACCCGGCTGAAAGTTGTTAATCTTTCAGCCCGGCAGGCATACACACACGGCAATGATGGATGAAAAACCATCCATCATCGCCACATCTGCTGGTAAAACCAGCAGATGAACCACTTTCCTAGTAATTATGCGGGAGAGCGCATCATCGCTAGTTGGCAATTTCCGTGGCATACACACTGGGCAATTTTCATCCGAAAATCGCTCAAAACGGCTATTTTGACAGATTTTCAGCTGAAAATTGTCAAGTGTGTATGGGCCTTAATAACAAATTAATGGCCTTTGGCCTCTAGGACAGAATTACAGACCCCAGCACAGTGCAGATCAGCAAACAGTACATCACCAAGGTACATGAATGATTCGGTCCAGTTGGATAAATTGTTTGCCATTAAACCTTGCAGTCCGCCAGGGATTCTGAATAAGAGAGTCAGACACTAAGCACTTTAAAATGAATAATTGAAAGTACAAAATACAAGGGGGCTATAGATATTAAGTGCAATTATACATATTTCAACTGTCATTCATCTCACAGTGACCCAATCCATGAAAAAAAAATTGATTCCTGGTTATGCGTTAGTTACTTTTAGATATGGTGTCCAGCAATTCATTGATCCCTTATTTGCTTAGGTTTTGTGTTCAAGAAAGTGGTGTCTCCAAGGGAAACCAGTGAGCACTTATACAGTCATGGTATAAATTAGAAGAATTCTAATTCTCCAACCTTATCCAACACTGGTGTCCTATATCAATTTAGCTGGTTGCATTCTGAAAACAGGGCAAATTGTTCCAAGCCCTCGTGTTCAAATACCCTAATACATACCTAAAGATGGAGCCACACTTATTCATCCCAACAGCACGCCTAGATGAGGGTTTTGGTGCGCCACTGTTGTAGCGATGCATTGAGGTGCGTTAAGGAACACCATACAATATGCATGTATGTCACATGCCACCACGGCGGTACAAAGCGGGCACACTACTCACCCGTCCATGTCTGCCGTTGGCTAGTATGTGTCCATCGGGTGTCCAGGGTCTGCGGGAGGCAGCGTGCGGGGGGGGGGGTAGTGGGCATGTGAGGCGGCATTGGGGTGCAGGTCGCCCCACTGCCTTGGGCTGGCTATATTAGCTAATGCGAGACAGGGGGCAGGCAGGTGGACAGCAGAGGTAGGAAGAGCTCCTGGAGACACCAATGTCCTAGGTGGGTGGCAGCCAATGCAAAAGAGCTTTAAGATGAAGACATCGGAGGAAGCCCTGGGGAGGTGGCAGCCATGCAAAAGAGCTTAAAGTCTGCTGCCCCCAGGTGAAGGTCCACAGAAATAAAATATTGAAACAATCAGCGTTGTGTTGTGTGGTTATTTTAATATTGCCTTTGTAGGGGGACTGTAGGTACCGGCGGGGCCCTTAATGCCCCACATGCTGGTACTTGTGGTTCTCCAAATACCAGCATTTGGGGCAGGCTTGCTAGGACCTGTAGTCCTACTGAAAAAGGCTAATGTTACTTTATGCAAAATGTTACTTTACATCCTGCTGCAGCTTTTAATTTCTGCTCTCCTTGGCGGCTCAGTACCGCCCTCCAGTGGCCGGTGCCCTAGGCAAATGCCTAAAGCTGCCTAGTGGTGGCGCCGGCCCTGGTTGCTGCCCGTAAGCCATCCATTAACCCGCTCGGTGCTGAAGTCTTGCATGCTTGTACTGTATGTCATTCATACTGTTGTGTAATTCTGTGTTTAACCAGTATAGCGTAATGAGATGCACATACAGCAGTGCCCTTACACAAGTGTAGTATATGCTGTTGCTAGCTTCATAGATGTGGGCTCCCATAAAGCAATGGCAGCCATTATTTTAACCTGCTTGGTATTTGAGTCTGGCCTGCTCGTACTGTATGTCATTCATACTGTAGTGTAATTCTGTATTTAACCAGTGTAGCGTAATGAGACGCACATACATCAGTGCCCTTACACAAGTGCAACCTATGCCATCACTAATTCAATAGATGTGGGCTCCCATGAAGCCCTAGCAAAAATCCGGTAGACATTTTGGTAACCCGGTCGGTGCTGGAGTCTGGCCTGCTCTTATTGTATGTCATTCATACAGTAGCATATTTCTGTGTTTAACTACATTAGTGTAGCATAATGAGATGCACATACAGCAGTGCCCTTACACAAGTGTAAACTAAGCGGTTGTTAGATTCATAGATGTAGGCTCCCATGAAGTCTTGGTATAGACCCAAGAACAGAAAGTGGTTCCGGTAGGTCAACAATGTCTAGGTCAACAGTCAATATCCCAACCAGTATTGGTCAACAGGCAATAGGTCAACACATACAAAATGTCAACACACGCAAAATATCAACATGCCAATGGTCGACACAAAAAAGGTGGACACTCTTTCATGATTGTATTTTTTTAAACTGACTTGTTCTTATATTACAATCCATGTCAGCAGAAAGTGAGTTTATAATAGTGTGCCATGTGCAGCAGTGAAGTGAGCCATGCAAACGGATGGTTTACTTTAAACTGGGGTCCATGTCGACATATGTTGACAAAGACATCAAAAAACACTGAAAACTTGTGTCAATCTTTCATGTGTCTACCCTTCTCGTGTCAACATTTTGTTTATGTCACACTTTTATCAGTGTTGACCTATTGCATATCAACCATTTTCACGTGTCAGCCTATTGCCTGTCAACCAAAAGTGGTCAACCTGACTGTCGACCTAGACACTGTAGACCTAACAATCCACACCCACAGACAGTCAGCGTCAGCGTGTCTTTTGTTGTAGACCTAAGGCATGATACAAAGGTCTTATTAGATTTAGGTACAGAGGACAAATCCAGGTCTAAACAGACAACCAACACAACTCTGAGTTCAGTGTACGGTCATCATGGATGGGAGCACAAAGTCAAATCAAAGAACGAATTAAGGCATTCAACAAGGGATAAAGGAGATAAACAAACATATGCCTATTAGTAAAGGTGAAACCACATCCTGGAAGACATATCTCATCTTTCAGAACTAGAAACCAACAGGTGGATGAAGCACCTAAAATAAAACCCATGCACAACAGCTGAAAAGCTGTACTGTCATCAATGGGAAGAAATATACATTGTAAATAGATATTTAAAGACAAGTTTAACCAGTGCTACTATTGTGCGACTTAGCTATCCTATCGATTACGGAATGACTACGCATATGCTGGTATCGTCACAAACATGGTCAAGGCCAAATAGCAACAAAAAGAGCAAAAATATCTAAGAGTAATCTCAATGCAATTTGCCAGTCAAGAAGTCACCATTTGGGGGTGGTATCCTGGGATATTCTGGGAGCGTAAAAAATAAATATGTGCCCAGGTGTTTAAAGGGAGTGTGTGTGATGTCAATGCCTGCCTTGATCAGCCTGTCTTGGTTGCAGAGTTGTGGAAGGGTCAGAGGGAGTTATTCAGACCTGATCGCACGACTGCAAATTCGCAGGACAGGTAATAATCAATACACTGCACAGGCGCACGGATCACATGCGCGAGGCCATCCTGCGATAAAATTCTGCTACTTTTTTGATCACTGGCCGTAGGCAAGTTGATTGACATGAAGCCGGGTTAGGGGGTGGTAACCGGACATTTTCTGGGAGTATCAGGAAGCCAGCTCTCTGCCTATCACAGCTCAGACTGACAGTCGTGTAGGAAGGGGACCTCCCAATGGGACTGCTTTTACTGTGGGTGACTGACAGGTAGGATTTCCTCCAATAGGAATTCGCTGCTAGTCACAGTGAAGATGGTGCAGTCTTATGAACTGCTTGTGGCTTCACCAACACTTAGCTGGGTGGAAGATATTACTGAGGGCAAAATCCACCACTGCCACCATTTTATTAATACACCACATTTCATTAATACACCAACACCCACATTCACATTACATTAAGATCTCCACTAAATAATGGTAATAGACCTACAAATTGTTTGAACTTTCCAAAATTGCATCACACTTGTCTAATTTCCTGGTATTCCCAAATCTCAGGTGGCTCTCCTGGACACCTGAATGAGTAGTTAGGTCTCTGAGCTTTCCCACAGCTGCCTGGCACTGCCCAACCCAAGCAAGGTGGGTGGTCCTTGCTTTCACACGGAATTGTGGCATTGTGGCCTCACCCCCTGCTGTACAATACCAGTAGAAACAGTATTGCATAGGGAGGAACAGGGCCAGAATCATGTGTAAATGCCGATCTTTGTAACAGCAAAGTGATAAAATGACACTTATTACTCTGGGTCGGTATTGCAACAGCAGGTGAGTGTCCTCCAGGTGTCCCATTTATATTCCGTTTTTTATGACTGCAGAGAATATTAGCCCTGTGACTGAACACGTGTCTTACTAGGACTAATATTATCATTAGGCTAGCATATGTGGTTGTGTAGGGCACCAATGTTGGGTAATGCAATCACAAAAGTACTAAAAACTGGCTGACAAATTAATAAGCCCACTCTTACTAAGCTTCCCCAGTATGGTAGGGGAGCGTAGTATCACTCACTTGTGATATATTATGGTAAAACTTAAGATACACAATTAAAATCACTAGTACATTCCAAAACAGCCAATCAAAAGCTCTTTGCTAGTACTGGCACCCATTATAAGTCTCTGCTATTCTCACCCACCCAGGACCATATGGCTTTCTCAGACATATATGTGTGGGTGTGTTAGTAATTGTCAAAATATGTCCTTACTGCACTTGGCCTATGATAAGCCCCGTACACACAGGGCGATTTCAGCCATAATCGCCGGGGATATGGTTGCTGAGCGACCATATCCCCAGGTGCACTGGGGTGACTGACGCCGGGAAGTGCGCTCTGGTGACCAGCCCTGCGGTGGTCGCTGGTTTCAGGTGCATGCTCCTGTGACCAGCTGTTTCCCCCTGCGGCTCCCCCGGCAGAGTCTAGATAGTCGCTGATGAAAACGGGACATTGGGCAATATATTGCTCAGCGATCATATTGCTCTCTGTTTACGGAGCTTTAGTGAACCTCATAAAAGGGCAAATGCCAAATATCCAGACAGGGGTTTCCAAATGTTTGATTTTAGAGCGACTGCCACCAGCCTATGAAGGATATATTATTAGCATGAAATAAGTATGTCCCAAACAAAGTGCAGCTTATGAAATACAGTACTTTAGACATACTGTTTGCCCAATGATCATGGTAAGACACTTAACAGATTCTGTCTCTGGTGCAATGATTGCGCACTCAGATCCACACACACATGCACTGTGCATGTGCCACAACTCCATTCCACCCTTTACTGCATGTAGTGGTCACTGGCCAGGCTGTGGGAGTGGGGTTTGGGGGAAACTGGAAACACCCCTTGCTTTTGTCTATGACATACATCTACCACCCTGCCTCCTGTGGTGTAAACGGAACAAATCCTCCAAATCTATATATTCACATATGCTCATGTCAGGTTTTGTTGATTAGAAGTGTTTTACCAATCTTTGGTATATTTAATTTATCCATTAATTCTGTTGTTGACCACACAATGCAATATATTAAAACACATTTAATTAGCAATATTTAAAAAAAAGTGTGTGTGTATGTGTGTGTATAAAAAAATATTTTGCTACAGTACCATCACAAAATCAGAAAGAATATTGTAAGCAAAGTCACACATCCATAGTTCATTTGCAAGCATTTCAATAGAACTTAAAGATAATTATCTAAAGTCCCATGGACATCACTACCAGACAAATGGAGCAATAAAAGCGGATCTTCACACGTTTGTGTTTTCATAAATGGAATTTTTAGAACCAATTTATTTGACCTATACCTAGTAAAATAGCACTCAATGAACCTTTCAACAATTTACACAGGTTTTATGGAAGGTAAGCGATATCAAATTTATTTGTAACAGAATACTAAAAAAAAGTCATAAAACCAGTAACTAAACTACTATTTCCTTAGGAATCATATGAAGATGAGAAATGTAATGCAAATTTAGCAAAGCATACTGATTTCCAGAAGCTAACCAGTGCAGACACAGTGCCATCCTTTACAGATAAAACTAAGTAATATTTAAAACGGTTATCATAGGCTTTAAAGTGGAAATGGATTATACATAAAGGAGCAATTGTCATATACACAAGAAATTGCACTGGTTACATAAGCCTGACAAATATGGTCTAGTACTGTTTTTGTGGCCCAGGATAGACTTTGATATTTTCCTATTTCAGATTCTATGTGTGACATTTTAACGACTTTGCGTGTGCAGTTGAAAAACATTGATCAATTGTGGGAATGTTGGCATTACATGTAGCTAAGGATCAGATGCAGATATTTGTCCAAATGCTGAGTTCTATCAACCGGTGTGGCTTATTTACACACTTGCTATCATAGACGTGATCAGTGGCGTAAGTTTGTTCCAGTTGCCTGGAGGCATGATATATATTGGTGTCCCCCCCCCTCCCCACACACACACACACATACACAACACAATAAAACCTTATATAAAATATATATTTATATAGAAATATAGATAGATAACACATATATTTCTCAGAACTCAGACACAGAAGCAATATCATTGGCTTTTAAATAACTGATTTATACTTGCATGGGGAGGAGAGGTGCCCCCTTGGGAGCAGGAGCCCGGCGGCAGATAACTCCATTGCCTCCCAGAGTTCTGCCTCTAGACGTGATCCATATCAGTACACACTTGCCTCGTCCCTATCCTTGGTATACAAGGTACATTTGAAAATAATTCAAAATTGCATTAAGCGTAGAGAACTTGTGCTTCACCTAAATCAAATAGCAGGATTTTCCCAAAAAAATTTAACAAGAAGAGATGCGTATTTCTGTATCTAGAACAACAGGGCTTAAGCATGTCTCATGCAGTGATATAATGTCTGGATCATACTGTATAATATTAATCAACAACTAAATCTTAGGAAATTAGGTGATAGACTCGGAATATTAATGTGCATAATATTAAGACCTTGCAAGAGTTAGTCACCATTGTATAATTTATTAATGGGACAGGATTTCAATCAACAATATCAGATTGATTTCTGAAAGTAATTGTTGAAAAAAATATTTCTACAATCTAGAAGACGCACAATGTTGTATTCGATGTATTAAAGCTACTATACAAATTATAATTTTTGTTTGTACTTTTAGTCCCAAAATTCACCAAAATCAAACTGCAAGCTTTCTAACACAAGTGCCACACGGAAGCTTAGAACATACAAAGAGCGATCACTGCCTGCTCTTTATCTCAACAACAACAATCCCAACTCTGGCCATCTGCCTGGTAGTATTCTGCAAATCCTACCTTTTCCATGTGCTGTAGCTGAAATACTGTAGGTGCTAATCACAGAATATAGCAGGTTCAAATTCGGTGTGAGGTCTGTTTCTGTTCTCAAATAATATCCCACTTTGTGCTCTATAGGACTAGACTTTTGCTGTCCATGGTGCTGAAATCCTTCCAAAACTGATGGTAAAAATGTAACAAAGGCTTAAAAACTTAAAAGTAATAATTTATTTTTTATTTTTTTGTTTGGTATACTTATAAATCTAGTAACTGGGCACATTACATTATGTTTACCTATGGTACTTGTTTAGTTTCACGGCGTCAGCGTCTCAGTCGCACCAGCGTCTGTGTCCCCTTGCGGGGCTCGCTTCGCTCGTCCACGCTACGGGCTCAGTGGCACGCTACGCTCGCCACGCTCGCCACGCTATCTAAAATCAACTCCTTGCCAACGTGGATAGTGGGGGTATGAACCAATTCACGTTGGTATGGACTTTATTTTAGATAGTTTTTCGAGCGCCGAACCTGGAAGTAGCGGGCGGCCATGCTGCCGCTGTGAAACTAAACAAGAACCTAACCTATTACTTCTAGGGCCTCATATTCCATGATGATGATGCTTCAAACTACTGCACTGTTGTATATACTAACAGTAGACCGGTCCCATGATAATGGAATATCGGAATGTAATCTTCAGATTAAGAAATGAAACATGATCTATTTTACACTGTAATAAAAACTTTGCTCCTAACCCACTTAACTTAATAGTGCAATTACTAGGGTTGAATAAAGTAATTAATTAAAATAATTTATTTTAATAACAATTCATTCAGAATAGGTGTCTGAGATAGATAATTAAGTGAAAATGTCAGGAGCAGAGCATTATGCAGTAGATAGAAAGAATCAGTACGTGTAAAATGTAAATTGGTAAAATAGTTATCTCTGAATATAAGTATAGGACTCCTAACATCTGTACATCATAGGTAACTTCCAGCAAAAATATTGTTGTGCCTGGAATTCTTTTATTTCCAATCTTTGCCTGTTTTGATAAGCAGCTATCTCCATCTCTGTCAAATAAGAGTATGCTGGGTGTAAAAATATGATAGCAAAGGCAAATTTTTTATTTTATTAAAATTTTGTTATTTTCTAGAACTCACCCTAACAAATTGTGAGGCACATCTATTAAGCCTGGTGAAGAGATAAAGTGGAGTGGAGTCAACTGCATCCCCTTCACTCAACGTTTCAATGTTGCTGGTTTCGGCGAGGTGAAACACGGCGAGGTTAGCTATAAAATGCCGCATACTTGCTTGGCTTTTCCTCACCAAAAATAAGCCATCCTTGCCGTACACACCCCCCTCGCCACCGCATTGAATACACCTCAAAGTGGAAGGTGATAATGCACAAGCCATCAATTCATGATGCTAACGCTGATGCGTTATCACCTTTCACTTTATCTCCACTTTATCTCTTCACCTGGCTTAATACATCTGCACCTGTAATATATCAGAGAAAGCAAAGTTACTGATAAGGCATTAAATATTTAGACCACTTCATAGAGCAAGTGTCCCAGGCTCTTCTGGCATACTACAATAGCAAAATGGGAGTTCTAAAAAAAATTTGACATTTGTTTGTGAAATGATGATGTGGCTTTATATCGGTTATAATCTGTGTGAAAACAGTTCCATATATAACGAGAAATATGTTAGTTCCCACCAAACAGTGCAAGAGTATTCTTATGACAACTAAACCATACCCATTCGACCTATTGCATGTCGACATTTTTCATGTCGACCCTTTGACCCTGTTGACCTTTTGACTCTTGTTGACCTTTCGCATGTCGACTTTTTGGGGTAGACCTAGTGACTACAGTTATCTAGACACTGTAGATCTATCAACCAGATCTGTGCAGTGCTTCTATGTGTAAAAGAGAAAAAAATAGAACAGCGTGGGAACCCATCTCCAAAGCATAATCAGCCCCAGGCTGACCGAGACAGTGCTGGTTCCAAAAATACAGGGATAAAACGGCATAGGGGTTCCATGTATTTCAAGAACCAGCACCGGGTTCTTGGAACAGTCCTGGATCCAAAAATATGGGGACAAAAGATGTAAAGGTTTCCTTTTTGTTTTTTAAATAGCAGCGGGCTCTGCTAGTCAGAAAGGTAATGCCACAGCCAGGGGACATGTTTATATTGGTCCCTGTCTACGTGGAATTGACCCCTCAACTAGTCAGCCTGGGAGAAGTGGGGACCCCTCCAATAAAGGGATCCCTTCTCCAGGGAACCCAAGAACCAAAGCTGATGCCAGAGGCTATGCCCGGCACTCATGGATGGAGAGTGCCGAGTTGATTGCTTTTTTGGTGTAAAATTAGAAACAATATTGTGTTTTACTGTGTATCTTCAAATTTCAGGCCGCCTTCCCCGTATGCTGGTACTTTGAGAACCACAGTAAAACAAATATTAAAATAAAAACACAAACACCATGATAGTAAAAGCAATAATAAACATACATGCACACTCCACTCACACTCACATATACTCACCTATATTCCCATGTCCAGTGGCGTAACTAGAAATTTTGCTCCCCCCTGCCAAAATAAATTCTACGCCACTGCCCATGTCACCCTTTGGTCCTCTTCTTCAGTAGAATCTATAGGGTATCTGTAAAAAAAAACTCAACTAAATACATTGGGCGAGAATTACCAAACTAAAAATGCTGTAAAAACCCCGTTTTCGGGATTTTTACGGCATTTTCATATGCAGCAAAGCCCCACCTCTGGAGCTTCGCTGCGGGGGTTATACCAGTTCTATATGGCTTAACCCCATGGAAGCCTATGGGCTTCCTTTCGCATCCCCCGCCACCCCGCGCGCCCCCTGCCGATCTGCGATGCTCTCCCTCACCTGTGTCCGGGCAGCCTCCTGCTGTGCTGCCCGGACCAGTGATCTCCTCCTCCCTGCACAGCTTCCAGGTACAGGGAGGAGGAAAAGGAGTCCTCACACAGCCGTGTGAGGGTTCAGGGAGGGAGGGGGGACCCGCAGCACATCGCCAGCCATCGCTTTTGCGTTAATAATCACATATGTTAGTGCATATGCGATTATGAAAAATGTGAATGCCAGCGATGTGCAGCGGGGGTTATTAGTGAATCCCGCCCATTGTAGGATGGTTCTCCTCATTCCATGTAGGCATCCAGAGGTTAAAAAAAATGCAAGTGACCCAGAACTAGATAAACTGAAGGGAACCCATGTATTCACATGGGTTCCCTTTCCCCTGACTGCCGGGTCCCGGCTGTCACTTAAGTGAAGCTCATTCTATACTTTGAATGGGGAAGAATTCCCCAAACTTAGTATATGTGGGAGCTTTGTGATTAGCTCAAACCACATTAAGGAGGTTATTCTGATCGGTGCGGCCAAACGTGCGTACGTTCCATATTAGCGTACGCTCTCCGTACGCGGCCGTTGAGGTTAAGTCCACCCACAAATCAGCCGCATACGTACGGCCAGAAACAACGTCCAAGGGGAGTGGCGTACAATTGAGCGTACGCCAACGTACACCGACGGCTCACCCCTTAGACTCCGACAACTGGCGTACAACAGAGAGTACGCCACCGTTTACGGACGTCTCTCGTCCGTCTTCCCGCCGACTTCTTGCGGCTATCTGAGCGTACACCAGCTTGCACGGACGGGTCCCTATTGTTTTCAATAGAAAACTCAGCTTATGTCACCGTTCGTGAGAGTGAGCGTACCTCCGTGCACGCTGGCATACCCTTCACATATATGGACCTGCAAATCTTGCCTTTCAACTAGAATTCTGACAATTAATAAATTATTCTAATTGTTATTCAATTATTGTTTTCTATTAACTCAATTGTCTACCTTAATAAAGACCCTAATAAAACAACATTTTAACCCTCATTACATGTATATTTGTTATGTTCTAATGTGGCATTTTAATCACTATCTATGTGTCCCCACATTGCTTTTACTTGTAAATAAATTTATGTTGGTGTTTGTGTGTATGTACTAAATTATGTCCCTAATTAGTTTGATCTGATTTTTTTAACATGTATACCTACCCTGATGTTATGTGTGATGTTTTCATCTAACAACAATAAAAAATCATGCCTTTTCACTATGTGTTATTTCACCCCAAAACACACACATTCACACATCATTCATTACCCCTCACCTCAAATTACCAATATAACTTACATGACACATCTGTATGTACCTGCCCTTACAAACCCTCTCACATATTTATGATTAAAAACACAGCCAAGACTTCCGCTTCCGGCCCCGAGCAAGACGGCCGCGTGAGAAGGAGCTCCGTGGACGGCGAGGCGGGCGGCACCCCTAACTTGCCGGACCACGGTCCCCAGCAGCTCAGCCGAGTGGAGGACATAACAGAGCGGCAGGCGCGGTGCAGAGAGAGGGGTCTCTCTCCCATGCCGAAGCGCCAGAGCCGCCGAGCCACAGTGTCAGCACAGACGCCGCAGCAGCCCAAGATGGCGACCGCCCCAGCACACGCTGACACAGAGCCACCGCAGAACCAGCCAAGAAGCTCCCCACCGCAGCAGGTACAGCCTCAGCCCAGCCAGCAGCAGCAGGTAACAAGGGGATCCCCAAATTCCCCCACAGCATCCCTCAAAGGCACCCCAGAATGCTTTATAAGAGACATCAGCAGAGGGGATGAGGAAGACACAGGGAATGAGGCATACCAAAGCATGGTGCGGGCAATTAAAGCCACCATTACCCCTATGTTCAGGGAACAGGCAGAGGCATTTAACCAAAGTTTTGCTGACTTAAAGGGACACATGTCGCAGCTCACACAGAGAGTCTCACATAACGAAGCACAGATAGGAGCAACGTTCCATGATGTCCAGGAGCTAAAAGCTCATAATAATGCTTTACAGAAGTCTGTGTACACACTAACCAATAAGGTCGATGACCTTGAAAACAGGTCAAGGAGATCAAATCTGAGATTGGTGGGTCTCCCAGAGACGGTCAGGGGACCAGCACTACATCACTTTATCCGCAATACCTTACCGGCCTTACTAGGGGTGGAGCAGGATTGCACAGATATGGTAATTGAGAGAGCCCACAGACTGGGACCAGAAAAAGAAGGGGTGAATGTCAGACCAAGAGTAACCATATTCAAATGTTTGAATTATTTGCACAAGGAGACTATGTGGACAGCGTCGCGCAAGCAGAAATCACTACAGTGGGAGGGCCATAAACTGCACCTCTTCCAAGACTATTCAGCTGAAGTTACCAGAGCGCGTAAGGAATTCACTAGTATTTGTTCCAGATTGATTTCAGACAAGAGGAAGTTTGCTCTGCTCTACCCTGCTCGCCTTAGGGTGTTTGAAGGAGACTCATTTAGAGACTTTTCCACAGCGGCAGATGCAAGAGCATACCTTAGAATGGAAAACACAGATACAGCCCCGACACGTGGCCCCCCAGGCCCGTTGGGAGGCGACTGATTATTGCCACATGGACACTATGCAGAAAAATTGATAAGTATACTTATGATGGAGAATATACACGAAAACGGTTAACGCAATTGAATGTCCATATAACTTAGCCTCTCATACACACGTTTGTGTATGACTAGTTATGCTTTATATATCCTAAAAAGATACTCATGGAAGGATAAGGGGAACGTGGTTCAAATTGTTATAAGTTAATTGTTACTATTAGGGGTGCCGACCCAACTACGCAGTCTGGGAGATTGATTGGATCTCGCCAAACCAGGTGCGTAGAGGTAGACGGAAGTTTGGCAGACTGCCAATAGAATTGTGTTAGCAGGGAGAGGGCTAGTTGTTTGGGGCCTGATCCTTCGCTGCTAGAAGTTGCATTTTATACATTACGTGATATGGGAGTGAATGCACTCTGGAGGGAATTCTTCCTGGTAAAGGGGGGGGGGGAGGGGGAGGGAATACATCGCACATCATTGTTGGAAAGGGGGGGAACTGGGGCGGGGAAGGGGAAGGGAGGGACTCGAGACTTGATGCACCTAAGGTTTGATATTATCTTACTAGTAATGTTAAATGTCTAATATTAAGCTGTGCTCGTGGAATGTGGGGGGCATAAACTCCCCGATAAAGCGGAAAAAACTCCTGTTATATCTCAGAAAGCAGAAGGCAGATATAATACTACTTCAGGAGACCCATCTTACAGATAGTGAACACGATAAACTAGGGACCATGGGTTTTAAGGTAGAGGCATATGCCTCATACAATTCAAAAGCTAGGGGGGTGGCCATATTATCAAGGAAAACATTGGGAGCGATAGTCTCTAAAATAGTTAAAGACCCAGAGGGACGTTTTGTAATAACAGTAATGCTGATACAGGGAGAACAATATATCATATGTAATATCTACGCGCCCAATACTTATTCTAGGAAATTTTTTACCAGTTTACTTTCAAAATTGTATCCCTATGCTGACTCAAGGTTAATACTAGGGGGAGACTTCAACATGGTGGCCCAACCGACACTAGATAAATCCTCCCAGCCCAAAAGCAAGCCAGCAAAGCCACCACTGGGTATAGGAGAACTTTCAGCACAGCTCCAGTTGGTAGACAGCTGGAGACTGCTACACCCCACAGATAGGGAATATTCATGTCTCTCGGCGGCACATGGGACTCTGTCTCGTATCGACTATATACTCCTGTCCACTGGCCTTTGTGGCAGACTGCTTGAGGCAGGAATGGAGCCGATATGCGTTTCGGATCACTCCATGATATGGATAATTATAGAGACGGCCTTAGATGTTGGGAGTCATCGCCAGTGGAGGTTCCCCTCATACCTGGCGTCCTCAAAAACATTTAGAGATGCCCTGGAGGCCAAGTGGATGGAGTATTAATTTAATAATGAGGAACATGATTCTGACCCATTACTTAAGTGGCAGGCAGCCAAAGCGGTGTTGAGGGGAGAGATCATATCCTTTGTAAATAAACACCGCAAAGAGAGATCGGCGGATATAGTCAAGGCCCAGGAACATTTAACGAATACATATGCTACATATAGCTCTTCCCCAACTTTGGAACACAAAAAGGAATATTCTCAGGCGAAGACTCAGTTCGATGCATTACTAGAAGCTCAAACGCTAAAACATGTGAACAATACTAATTTTCAGTTCTATAGACATGGGAATAAAAATGGGCGTTTGCTATCTAACTTAATGAGAGGAGCTAGACCCCCAACACTTATAAAATCCCTAAAAACGTTGGACGGGGACAGGATACATAAGGGGACAGACATCCTAGAGACACTGAGAAAGTTTTATTCTAAACTGTACTCACAGGGAGAGATTAAGCAAGAGGAAAAGGAAAAATTCTGGAGGGTTATAGAGCTGCCTCAAATATCCAGCGAGGCAGCCGATCGCATTCTAGCTCCTATTTCAAAGGAGGAGGTGGAGCAGGCCATAGCCAAGCTAAAACCCCTCAAAGCTCCAGGACCAGATGGCTATTCAGGAGAATTTTATAAAATCCTAAAACCCAAACTGAGCGAAACACTAGTCACAGTCTTTAACATGATACTCAAGGGGCAACAATTACCACTATATTTTAATTCTGCGGTGGTTAAGGTTCTCCCGAAACCGGGAAGAGATCTGGAGGACCCCGGCTCCTACAGACCTATCTCGCTCCTCAACACAGACTATAAGCTGTTAACTAAAATAATATCAGAAAGAATTAAACATATTTTACCTACAGTCATCTCTGAGGACCAGACCGGTTTTATACATGGCCGACATTCGGTAGTGAATGTACGCAAACTGTTGGCGGTGGTGCAGAAATTAGAAGAGGCAGGCGGCTCAGGTGATCAGGTCATAATTTCTATGGACGCTGAAAAGGCGTTTGACCTGGTCACCTGGGATCATCTTTATGAAACATTGGGGAGATTCGGGTTCCCGCTGGCCTTTATTAACATCATAAAGTCCCTTTATACTCTAAACAAGGTGGATATGGGGGTTAGCGTGGCGCGGGATGATTTCAAGTTCGCCCTTCAGAACTTCCTGGAGTCTTACCCTATTGACTCCCAATATAGGTGAATGGTCTGGTGTGTGATGAAATTCTGAAAATAGGCGCTCTCTATATAGACATAAATGACGATGAAATAAAATATGCAAAAGACTTCCCTTTTCTAGTCGGGGAGTGGTTGTTTCCACAAGGATTTCTCCTTAAATTTAAGTCGGGATCTTTCTTCTCCTCGGAAGTTTCCCCAAGAACATAAAAAAGAATATATGCAATGGGTTATATTCTGTTATTTTCGAGACACAAAAAATTCCTCAGATTCCAGAAGTGTATTAATCGGGCGTACCCAACTCACTATTGGAATGAGATCGAAGTATATATAAAGGTATCTTTTGTGCTTGATGACGCACCAGTACTCACGATGTTCGTGGCTGTGTAACACCCAAAAAGGTATCTTTCTTGTCTTTTTCTCAAAAAATATTTATTTTTAAGTACACAGCAAACAATAAAATATGAAAATCCAAAATATGATAAAAATCAACAAAGATAAAATGAGCTGTCTGAACAACCATTAAGGTGTACAGGTGGTGATAATGTATGGTCAACAACTTAAACCGGTGTTCCGGATCCCAGTGAAAGAGGACCAACACATATACACTCACCTGATCCAAAAAGGTAGTCCTTCAGCTTATGCACATTCAGCTAGAGTCAACATGTTTCAAGACCAAAAGTCTCTTCATCAGGGCTCCACTGACAATGTGCACTAACTGGGGTTTTATACCACTTCCCCCTCCCACTTCCTGTTTTCCGAAAACCGGAAGTGCATGGTTACTTCTAAACCAGTAATAATAATATTTACAATTCTCCACACATAGGCTCAAATAAGCCTCTAACGGGTATGAGCATATTGCTGTGTTGTTTAAAACGAAAGTCCTGCCGCACGTAACGTGGCTATTCTCCGATCCCCGCCACGTGTAATTGGCGGGTGACGTCACTACCGGTGACGTGTCCGGCGGTGTTTACATCTCGGCGTTTTGCCGCGTACAGCGCGGCTCCATGTGTATCTGATAGATGACGCGGCATCCGGTCACTTCCGGTGACGCGTTTGGAGGATGAAATTGCACTGTGTGTTTACCCGGCTTGTAAACTTCCGGTCCGACCGGATATGTTGGTCCTTATGCTTTAGGAAACGAGTGCCTGCAAAACAGTTCCTATATTCAATAATTTATATTTAAATCATCAATCATAATCATTGCATTCATTCTATGGAAATATTGAGCCGGATTTTTAAGAATAGATCCATAACAATATATAAATATATATAGATAAATGAATTATTTAGAATTCTAGCATGAATAAATTAGCATATATGAAATGTATATAAAAATATGTCTATAAAAATTAATTTTGCATCTATATTTTTAACAAAAGTTGTTTTTAGCATATATGAAAGGTGACATAAAAATAATTTTCATAAAAACAAAGAAATATAAAAAATATCTTCAAATAAACTGATTATTAATTTATATAAAAGGGGAAATTTATGAACTGGAATAGCAGCATGGATGTAGGAAAGTGTATAATGTAGATAAAAATTCTAAAAAATCTAAAATTTATCCCAAATATTTATAGAAACCACTTAAGTTCGAAGTCGTGATTCAAGCCTAGTGGAGTGAGGGTTTTAAATTTATAAATAAGCTTCATCTCATTTTTCGCCAGTCTTTTTTCTACATTTCGATCTTTCCAGTTGGCCGTAACTTTCTGTATTCCTAGAAACCTCTTGATGGAGTTGATAGAGCAGTTGTGTTTCTCTTTAAAATGGTTGGCTAGATGGTGGGTGGTCAGTCCTTTTTTTATATTCCTTAGATGTTCTGAAATCCTTGTTTTTAATGGACGAGTGGTCCTTCCCACATAAAACAAACCACAACTGCATTCTATCACATACACAATATTAGAAGTGTCACATGTGATAAAGTCCTTGATCTTGAATAAAATGTTGTTAATGGTGACTTCAGAGATTTTTGAGGTTTCTGACTTCACATTTCTGCATCCAATGCAGGTTCCACATCTGTGGAATCCTTTGGTACGGATCAAGGTTCTTTTGTCTTCAGGTAGACTGCTTCTTACTAGAGAGTTTTTCAAGTTTGCTGATTTTCTATATATAAACTTGGGATGTTCTGGTAGGACATTCTTCAATATCGGATCACATTGTAATAAATGCCAATGTTTTTTGAAAGATTTTTCCAAATCCTTATGGCATTGGTCAAATTGTGTAAAGAAGGCGAACTGCAGTTTCTCCAAGTTGTTATCTGGAGCTTTATTCATATTGTCTTTCTGAAAAAATGTTCTCCTTTCTCTTTGACTGACTTCTTTTATTACTTTATCGATATCTGATTCTTTGTATCCCTTTTCTAGGAATTCCTGTTTTAGTTTCTCGTTCTGTATGTTTAAAACTACAGGATCACTGCAATTCCTTTTGAGGCGAATGAATTGGCTTTTAGGTATGCCTTTTAACCATGGAAAGTAGTGTTGACTGTCAATAGGAATGAAGGTGTTCACGTCTGTTGGTTTATGGAAAGTTTTTGTATGTATATTGTGATCAATGGTGTAAATGGTTAAATCCAAAAAGTTAACTGTAGATTGGCTATAATCGAACGTTAATTTTATATTGTGATCATTTTGATTCAATGAGTTTGTGAACAGGCGTAATTCTTGTTCTTCCCCTTGCCAAATCAATAGGACATCATCTATGTACCTATTCCACTTGATGAGTTTGGTGCCCCAAGCTATGCTACTATATATTGCTTCTTCCTCCCATCTTGCCATGAAGAGGTTAGCATAGCTTGGGGCAAATTTGGTACCCATCGCAGTACCCCTTAATTGCAAAAAGTACTTGCCTTCAAAGTAGAAAAAGTTGTTGTTGAGTATAAATGCAATAGAATCTAGAATAAAGTCCTTTTTTTCAATAGAATATTCGTTTTTTTCCAGAAAAAAACTGACCGCCTGTATCCCGTCTTCATGTGAGATGCAGGTGTACAGCGATGTTACATCGCCTGTAGCCAACCATTTTTGTTCGTTCCATGTTTCCTCCTGTAATAGTCTTAATATGTCTCCTGTATCCTTCGTATATGAACGATTTGTGACTACTAGAGGTTGTAAAAATGAATCGATAAGTGCAGACAAATTGGAGGTAAGGGAATTAGTCCCTGCTATGATGGGCCTACCAGGTGGATTTTCAACACTCTTGTGTAATTTAGGTAACACATAGATGGTAGGTGTGACTTCCTCTTCGATGTTAATATACTCGAATTCTCTTTTTGATATTCCTTTATTCGTGAAGTGCTTAGCTATTAATTTCTTAAAGTCAGCCTTTATCTTCATAGTGGGATCATGGTTCAATTTTTTGTAAGTATTTACATCCTCCAGTTGTCTTTCAATCTCGCTGACATATTGTTCTTTATTGAGGATGGCTATGCCTCCCCCTTTGTCGCAAGGTTTTATAACAATTTCTTTGTCCTTACTTAGAGATGTCAAAGCCTCTTTTTCTTTCTTTGTAATATTGTTCTTTCTCTGCTTTCCATTGTTCTTTTTTCCAATCTTTTCTAAATCATTAAGAACCAGTTTGTTGAAGGTCTCAATGAAGTTCCCCTTCACATATGTGGGGTAAAATTTTGATTTCTTTTTTATTTTGGGGTTCATATTAGTTGCTTCAGTTTCTGATGTTTCTTCCACGATTTCTTCTTCTCCATTTCCTTTTTGGTTCTCCTTCATTGCAAAAAACTTCTTTAAGGTGATCTGTCTGATGAATTTTTGTATGTCCACAAATTTATCAAAAGTATCTGTAGTGGAGGTAGGGGCATATTTTAGTCCCTTATTGAGGACTGTTTCCTCCGTTTCCGTAAGTATCCTCTTACTTAAGTTGTATATAATAGTGGTCTTTTTCTCTACTTCATTGTTTGATGTTCTTTTCATTATCCTTTTCCTTTTGGTGTAATTCTTTTTTGACATTTTCCCCCCTCTTTTTCCTCTATGATTCTTTGGCTTTAGTGGAAACTTAGTTTTCACCAAACTCATCAAGTGGAATAGGTACATAGATGATGTCCTATTGATTTGGCAAGGGGAAGAACAAGAATTACGCCTGTTCACAAACTCATTGAATCAAAATGATCACAATATAAAATTCACGTTCGATTATAGCCAATCTACAGTTAACTTTTTGGATTTAACCATTTACACCATTGATCACAATATACATACAAAAACTTTCCATAAACCAACAGACGTGAACACCTTCATTCCTATTGACAGTCAACACTACTTTCCATGGTTAAAAGGCGTACCTAAAAGCCAATTCATTCGCCTCAAAAGGAATTGCAGTGATCCTGTAGTTTTAAACATACAGAACGAGAAACTAAAACAGGAATTCCTAGAAAAGGGATACAAAGAATCAGATATCGATAAAGTAATAAAAGAAGTCAGTCAAAGAGAAAGGAGAACATTTTTTCAGAAAGACAATATGAATAAAGCTCCAGATAACAACTTGGAGAAACTGCAGTTCGCCTTCTTTACACAATTTGACCAATGCCATAAGGATTTGGAAAAATCTTTCAAAAAACATTGGCATTTATTACAATGTGATCCGATATTGAAGAATGTCCTACCAGAACATCCCAAGTTTATATATAGAAAATCAGCAAACTTGAAAAACTCTCTAGTAAGAAGCAGTCTACCTGAAGACAAAAGAACCTTGATCCGTACCAAAGGATTCCACAGATGTGGAACCTGCATTGGATGCAGAAATGTGAAGTCAGAAACCTCAAAAATCTCTGAAGTCACCATTAACAACATTTTATTCAAGATCAAGGACTTTATCACATGTGACACTTCTAATATTGTGTATGTGATAGAATGCAGTTGTGGTTTGTTTTATGTGGGAAGGACCACTCGTCCATTAAAAACAAGGATTTCAGAACATCTAAGGAATATAAAAAAAGGACTGACCACCCACCATCTAGCCAACCATTTTAAAGAGAAACACAACTGCTCTATCAACTCCATCAAGAGGTTTCTAGGAATACAGAAAGTTACGGCCAACTGGAAAGATCGAAATGTAGAAAAAAGACTGGCGAAAAATGAGATGAAGCTTATTTATAAATTTAAAACCCTCACTCCACTAGGCTTGAATCACGACTTCGAACTTAAGTGGTTTCTATAAATATTTGGGATAAATTTTAGATTTTTTAGAATTTTTATCTACATTATACACTTTCCTACATCCATGCTGCTATTCCAGTTCATAAATTTCCCCTTTTATATAAATTAATAATCAGTTTATTTGAAGATATTTTTTATATTTCTTTGTTTTTATGAAAATTATTTTTATGTCACCTTTCATATATGCTAAAAACAACTTTTGTTAAAAATATAGATGCAAAATTAATTTTTATAGACATATTTTTATATACATTTCATATATGCTAATTTATTCATGCTAGAATTCTAAATAATTCATTTATCTATATATATTTATATATTGTTATGGATCTATTCTTAAAAATCCGGCTTAATATTTCCATAGAATGAATGCAATGATTATGATTGATGATTTAAATATAAATTATTGAATATAGGAACTGTTTTGCAGGCACTCGTTTCCTAAAGCATAAGGACCAACATATCCGGTCGGACCGGAAGTTTACAAGCCGGGTAAACACACAGTGCAATTTCATCCTCCAAACGCGTCACCGGAAGTGACCGGATGCCGCGTCATCTATCAGATACACATGGAGCCGCGCTGTACGCGGCAAAACGCCGAGATGTAAACACCGCCGGACACGTCACCGGTAGTGACGTCACCCGCCAATTACACGTGGCGGGGATCGGAGAATAGCCACGTTACGTGCGGCAGGACTTTCGTTTTAAACAACACAGCAATATGCTCATACCCGTTAGAGGCTTATTTGAGCCTATGTGTGGAGAATTGTAAATATTATTATTACTGGTTTAGAAGTAACCATGCACTTCCGGTTTTCGGAAAACAGGAAGTGGGAGGGGGAAGTGGTATAAAACCCCAGTTAGTGCACATTGTCAGTGGAGCCCTGATGAAGAGACTTTTGGTCTTGAAACATGTTGACTCTAGCTGAATGTGCATAAGCTGAAGGACTACCTTTTTGGATCAGGTGAGTGTATATGTGTTGGTCCTCTTTCACTGGGATCCGGAACACCGGTTTAAGTTGTTGACCATACATTATCACCACCTGTACACCTTAATGGTTGTTCAGACAGCTCATTTTATCTTTGTTGATTTTTATCATATTTTGGATTTTCATATTTTATTGTTTGCTGTGTACTTAAAAATAAATATTTTTTGAGAAAAAGACAAGAAAGATACCTTTTTGGGTGTTACACAGCCACGAACATCGTGAGTACTGGTGCGTCATCAAGCACAAAAGATACCTTTATATATACTTCGATCTCATTCCAATAGTGAGTTGGGTACGCCCGATTAATACACTTCTGGAATCTGAGGAATTTTTTGTGTCTCGAAAATAACAGAATATAACCCATTGCATATATTCTTTTTTATGTTCTTGGGGAAACTTCCGAGGAGAAGAAAGATCCCGACTTAAATTTAAGGAGAAATCCTTGTGGAAACAACCACTCCCCGACTAGAAAAGGGAAGTCTTTTGCATATTTTATTTCATCGTCATTTATGTCTATATAGAGAGCGCCTATTTTCAGAATCCCTTTATACTCTGCCCTACACTCAAGTGGCGTGCAACGGTTACATATCTTCACCCTTCCTTATTCAAAAGGGGACAAGGCAGGGGTGCCCGCTGTCCCCATTGCTGTTCGCATTGGCTTTGGAGCCACTGGCGGTAGCATTGAGAACAAGTCAGAAATATACGGGTATCAGAGTGGGATCAGTGGAATTAAAGGTCAGTCTCTTTGCAGACGACATGTTATTATTTGTGACAAATCTAACTGAGTCTTTGCCAACCATTAGAGAGATTATTACTAAATTTGGGTCATTTGCGGGATATAGAATTAATTTCCACAAATCAGAAATCCTACAAGTACTAGGACCCCGGGTTGCTGAGGCCCCTGCTCACACTATATCCCCATTCAAGTTGAACACTAAAGCCATCAAATACCTAGGCATCAATATCCCAAGTAAGACAAGAGATCTATATCACATAAATTATTCCCCCATCATTGCAGAAATAGAGAGGCTACTGAAAATATGGAAACCTTTACCACTTTCGTTACTAGGAAGGGCAACAGTATTACAGGCAATAGCATTCCCAAAGCTATCTTACTGTATGCAGATGCTGCCACTAAAATTATCTAGAAATAGTATAAAAAAAATAAATAAGGCTTTTTTTGAATTCTTATGGCAAGGTAAAAAGGCGAGGATTGCCAGGCACAAAGTTTATCTTAAAAAAACAGATGGAGGATTGGGGATCCCAAATGTCTTAGCCTTTAATCAAGCGATATTTATGAGGTATATTTTAGACTGGATGATGGGGACAAATTCATATACCCACAAAGGGTTGGAAGAATCTATGGTAGCGCCGTTCTCCCTGGCAGGACTACTACATGTCCCACGGGCCAAAATACCCCAAATGGCCCGAAATAACATATTATTCAAAGACACATACTCCGCATGGTTATACATTAACAAACAACTAGGCCGAAACCACCAGAATACTAAATATGACACACTCTGGGGGAACCCAGGCTTCACACCGGGCTTGACAGAAATAGGCTATGATAGGTGGTGGAAAAATGGAATAATGGCAGTCAAGGATGTATTTGACCCCGGGGGACACCTTCTCTCATTCAGTGAGCTGTCGACTAAATACTCGCTGCCCAGCAGGGACTTCTTTATGTTCCTGCAGGTCAGACATTTTATTCAGGCAAAGGGAGGACCTATGTGGAATGTGGAACAACAAGATGTGATGAAACAGGTTTTTGTGTTGAGTGCCACTGGTCCTTTTAGAATTAGATACATCTATGGAGATTTACTTCCAGCCACTCCAGAGGTGGTTTGGAAGGCTATGATACCCAAGTGGCAGGCCGACATCCCGGGGATAACCTCGGCAGATATATTATGTAAACACATGGAAAAAACATTGAAGGCATTACATTCGGCCATGCTGCAAGAGGTTCACATAAAAACTATACACAGGGCATACATCTCCCAAGCCCAGAGAAAACACTTTGTCCCTGGAGAGATAGGAAGCTGTCTCAAATGTAAGGGGTCCAACGCCACATTCTTCCACCATGTGTGGGAGTGTGGAAAAATTAGAAAATTCTGGGACAAAGTTACGGCTTATATAAATACAATATGTGGTTTAAAGCTTACAAAAGACCCACTAGCAATGCTTTGTGCGAACTTCTCCAACTGGGATATATGTGGTCGAAAGAAAGAACTGATCCCATTCCTGACTGTAACAGTGACAGTGGCAAAAAAAGTTATTTTGAGGAATTGGACTGTAGCCACGCCTCCCTTTTTACAAGACTTTAAAATAGCCCTGTTACAAATGCTTTACTTTGATAGGAGAGCCACTCTCCCAATGGTGGAGGAAGGGGTCAAAAAATTTTATGCTAAATGGGGAACGTATATTAATTCACTAGAGGTGGAGACGCAGAAAAAAGTTATGAAACTATTTGAGGGCACATCCTGGTACCTGCTTAAATCATTATCTATTAATCAAGATGCACCGAGTCTCTAAAAGGGAGGGGGGAGGGGGGGGGGAAAGGAGGGAGGAGGGGGGATTCGTTCAGTTTTAGCTTAAAGGGGGGGGGGGGGGAGGGCTAAAGGGAAGTTTAGCATATGTTAATTTTATGTTAAGATATAATGTTGTAATTGAAGACATAATAATATACCACGGTTATTCTAAACAGTATTCATAGGTCATTACGACAGAGAATTTTTGGAAAAGAATTAGCTGGTAAATACTATATAGAGTAAAATGACACACAAACTGAGATTGATTATATAATAGTGTTTTATTAATTATAACACAGTTTATTTGTTCAAACATGTGATGTAAAATCTTGACAAAGTGAATGGAAAGTATATTGTATTTTACTATGGAAAATCAATAAAAACGTTTAAACAAAAAAAAAAAACAGCCAACTTCTAACTTTCCAAAAACTTTTATTTAGAACAAACATAATAAGGGGGGGGGGATAAAAAAAAATTACATGAGGGCCTCCAGACGTACAAAAAGAATATGTAAATAAAATAAAGTAAGGAATATTTCCCTCATGATATTGGCCACCTCCTCCTGGTGCTGTTCAGTGTCTGTAGTGAAGGGGAAAAACACATTATAATTAATATATCATATACATAAATGTTTATTGCATTGTAACATAATATGAATTTGTTAGTTAAGTGTGAAGGCCACATACATTTTTCCACTACATTGAAGATGGGTATGCTGTAAACATGGTCCAAAATACTATTCTGTTGACACACACATACTGTACATATTACATAAAAATATAAAAATTACTCCTTATTGGATGAATGTATGCTGTATCCCAATTGGTAGTTTGGTTTTGGGGGACTCACCTCTAACCTCACAATTAGGCTGTGCTATTTAAGGGTTATGACATTGTTGCGGCTTAAGCACTCCTTACTATTTTAAATTTAGGACATTGCTGTACAAATTATAGGCCTAAAGCTATGTTTGTAAAGCATGCATCCGCATGGCCTCACACACTATGAACAAAACAATCTATAAATTAATGTTGCACATCATGCTGGGAAGTGGAGTTACCCAACACCTGGACCCACATAACTACAACACCACTAATGTCGGATATCTCATTGGATGTACTGTTATGTCAATTATTCAAGGGGTGAGCCATGGCCACACTCCAAAAAACCACCAAGGGGACCCTTGTTCCTGGAGAAGGACAGGCCACACCTCATGGTCGCCCTGCAGTGATATGTTGCAACTAATGTTGATGTTGGATACACATATGTGGTTGTTGTGATTGTTTATGTGTAGAAATGTGTAGGTAAACATTAGACACATTATTTACTTACGGCTAGTTGAGCCATCCTGCTCGCCGCTGGTTGGGTGTCCGGTGGTTGGGGGGGGTCAGGAGCAAGGGGGATGGGATAGGACTTGGGATACAGGTAGTGGGTTGGAGTGGGGATTGGAGAGGTTTGGGGGTGGGTGGTGGAGAGGTGTAGGGGGGTTGGAAATGGGGTGGGGTGGGGGTTGGGGAGGGGGTGGGAATAGGGGTGTGGGTGGGGGTAGGGGTGGGGGTGGGGGTAGGGGAGGGGGTGGGGGTAGGGGAGTGGCTGGTGGAAGGGGATGTAGAAATTTGGTGGTCACCAGCAGGACCCATAGTCTCCTCCTCTTCCTCCTCCTCTTCCTCCTCCTCTTCCTCCTCCTCTTCCTCCTCCTCTTCCTCCTCCTGGGCTGCCTGCTCCCGGGCTGCCTGCACCCGGGCTGCCTCCTCCCGGGCTTCCATGCGTGCCCTTGCCCGTGCTGAAATGTTCATGTTGATGGCATAGAAATCGAAGGTTGGGTTTCATAAAAATGGGGGAAAGAAAAATTCACATTAGTCATGCTCATAACCTTACAAATTATCATTGCTGTTATATTTCAGACATTTATCATGCGAACTAATTGATATGCTACACCCAAAAACAGAGCGACTACTTATACCCCCCCTATACACCCATATACACCCCATATACACCCCCTATACACCCATATACACCCCATATACACCCCATATACACCCCCTATACACCCACATACTCATGAACATATTTATAAAAAGTACAGAAATCATTGAAAAAAAACGCAGACATACTAGTTTTTTTTTTTTTTAATTAAGTTTTTATTTAGTTATGCAAAGTACAAACACATATAACACTTAAATACAATACATCACATGTACACAAAACAACGCTTACATCCCCATGGCCAGTCACTCCCCCAACTAGACAGGAAATCTCTACACCTATATGCTATAATAGCTAAGGCTGTTAAATGGCACTAAGTCAAGCTTCCCAAGAGAACCTATCCTCAATCTGTCCAACAATTATTAATCATATAAAATAATCGTGATTATACTTATAACCCATTAATCCTGTATTTAACCCAGCCCATTGAATTAATACCAAATAATACTATACTAATAATTTATTATACTAAGCAATAAAATCAAATACTATATCCGCTTATCATCCTAAAGCGTGCAGCTAACCTTTTGCCAATATCTTATAATTAAACAAATATTGTTATCGCAGAACGCGGTGCCAAAATAATTCACAAAATACAAATGTGAGCGATTATTAATAAGTGAGTCAAAGTGTCTTTACAAAACTTTATAGAATTTAGGTCAGTGCCTAAATAATTCACTAAATACAAGTGTGAGCGATTATTATTAAGTGGATCGCAGTGTCTTTACAGAGCTATATAGAATTTAGATGTCGTCCACCCCCCCCCATACCTTATAAAATTTAAAGAAACACCCTCGTGTAGCATACACATATTTTTCATGAGAACAGGTAGCATTGACTAAATTAGTCCACTCCGCCACTGAGGGCCCCACCATTGCCATCCATTTCCTTGCTATAATTACTTTAGCACAAGATACTAGGATCCTGATCAATTGGGTCCAATGCCCACTTTGTTGGACGTCCACCACCCCCAATACTAAACATATAGTACTAAAAGTTGAACTTGGGATACCCAGCTCCAGCATAACGTTACAAATGGCTGACCAAAACGCTTGTACACGCACACATTCCCAGACTAAATGCCAGTGTGTGCCGGGCTCAACTCCACACCTGGGGCACCCCGCAATGGCGGTGTTCCCCATATGCCTCAATCGCGCCGGGGTTAGATATATTCGATGAAAAATATTGAATTGAACCTGCTGGACTGAGAGAGACATTGAGGATTTACTTGTGGCCGATAGAGCCTCCCTCCAATCAATTAACAAGACCTGAGGGATAACCCTAGCCCACTGAGACCTCAACTTGTCCCAGCCGCTTTCTTAATTATAGGAGTGGATATATCTGTATAATTTGGAAAGGTGCTTCCTGGGGCCCAATTTTTTCACAAATTCCTTACAGGGAGCTTCCCTAATCTTCAGAGAACCATTCCTTATCATACAGGCCATCGCACTCCTGACCTGGAGGTAACTAAAGTACATTTTCCTGGGGAGGTCGTACCCCTGTTGTAGGTCCTCAAAGGATCGAATAATCCCTTCCTGTACCCACAACCCTGCTTCCAGCAATCCATGTGCCTCCCACGCTCCCCCTCCTATGCCCTTCAATTTTTTAACCTCCGACAAGGAGAAAATCGAGGTTTGTGGGTCCGTGTCCACAAAATTTGTCAACTTTTGCACCTGTCTCCACACGCGTAAGGCTTGGGCTATCAGGGGGGGTGCATTACCCCATATCTTCCCCACCAGCAGCAACTGAAGAGGGGACAACTCAGATTGCCCAGCTAACGCCAGGGTCTTAAATTCCCCAACCCCCTCGCAACCCTGTATCCATGGGCAGAGATGACATAACTGAGATGCATAATAATAGAGTCTAAAGTCCGGGAGGGCAAGACCCCCTTCTCCTCTGTCCCGGGTCAAGATAGACAGTCTAATCCTTGGGCTTTTGTTCCTCCAAACAAATGAGGACAGAACACTGTTCAACTCATGAAAGAATTTAACGCCTATATAACACGGAGAATGGAGCAACAGGTACAAAAGTTTTGGTTGAATACACATCTTCAACAAATTGACCCTGCCAAGTTGCGAAAGTGGCAGACCCACCCATCTCCGACACTTAGTTTTAATTTCCGTTAATAGCGGCCTCAAATTATCCGACATGTAATCCCGCGGGTTGTCGGAGATCATGACACCCAAATACTTGAATTTACTAGAAATTTTTAACGGGCAGGCAAGCTGGATATCGGGAGACACAGGACCCAGAAACATTACGTGGGACTTATCCCAGTTCATTTTAATACCCGACATACCCCCAAATTCATTTAGAAGGTTCACGATAATTGGGAGATCCACGTCCGGACTGTCGGAACCAATTAGGAGGTCATCGGCGTACAAGGATACCAATTTACTCCCGCATGCATTGTAACAGCCCAACTTCTGTCTGAGTAGGTGAGCCAGGGGCTCCACTGCCACCGCAAACAACAGCGGGGACAGTGGACACCCCTGCCTAGTACCTCTGGCCAATGGGAAGGAGGAGGAGGTGAAACCGTTAATCGAGATTCGAGCCAATGGCTGTCGATACAATAACCTTATCCATCCAATAAAGCCCTCCCCAATGCCAAAGGCTCTTAGCACCGGCCATAAATACTCCCACTCAATTACGTCGAATGCCCTACTGGCATCGAACGAGGCCACAGCCGCACATTTTTTACCGGATTTGATAATTTGAATAAAAGAAAGGACCCTCCTCAGGTTGACCGCCGTCGACCTACCAGGTCTAAAACCGGTCTGGTCTTGATGTACGATTTCATCCAACACCCTTCCCAGACGGTTAGCCAAAATTTTTGCAAAAATTTTTGCGTCCGAGGACATAATGGATATAGGTCGATAGGATCCAACCTGGGTGGGATCCTTCCCAGCCTTGGGAGTCATAACTATATACGCTTCCTCCATAGAAGGCGGAAGCCTGCCCTCAGCCTGGGCACCGCCCAACAATTCCCATAATGGAGTGGCCAGGACGTTAGAATATTTTAAATAAAATTCCCCAGGTAGCCCATCCAACCCCGGGGCCTTATTACGGGGGAGGGCTTGAATTACCGATGTTACCTCTTCTAAAGTAATTGGGGAGTCCAGAAACTCTTTAGAGACCCCAGATATTTGCGGGAGTTCCAACGCCCCCAGGTAATCGGCCATAGTTTCATTACTATTCAGGGACTGAGAAGCGAACAGTTTTTTATAATATGACACGAAACAGGACACAATTGCAGGGGTATCCATTACACTATTACCATCATCATCCGTGATTTCAGAAATGAGATTAGAAGAACGCTCATTCTTGGCCATTAACGCTAGCCATTTCCCACCCCGATCCGAATTTACATATCGCCTGTGATCTCCAGTTCTTACTCTCTGACAGAAGGTGTCCTGGACGTGATCACGCCATTCATTAAGAGCAGCCTGCCACGCTACCCGGTCCACTACCAGACCACTAGATACATAATTATTCTCCAACTCCACTGACCTACCCTCCAATCTTTCGGTCTCCACCCGATAGTTCTTTTTGGCAAAAGCAATCTTCTTAATAAACACCCCTCTAATGTATGCTTTAAAGGAGTCCCATAAGGTGGACCCACAGACCGAGCCATAATTCAGTTGAAAATACTCCCCTATCAACTGTTCCACCTCCTCCACCCCTCCCATCTGTGTAAGCCAGAATGGTTGCAATTTCCAACTCCTATATCCAACCTGCCTTGCCAAATCGAGATCAATAGTAATCGGAGAATGATCCGAAATGCCCCGCGACCTGTATTCGACCGTCTGGACTTTATTTAATAGGTCCTTCGAGAGAAGCACTAAGTCCAATCTCGAAAAGACCCCATAGGAATCAGAGTAGCATGAAAATTGTTTTCGGTCAGGGTACCTTATCCGCCATGGATCCCACCAACCAACTTCCTGGACAAAATCCCTAAACTTACTACCCTCATAAGTGGGCTGCGCACCGGGCCTCCACCTATCCAGATGGGAGTCTAAGACCTTGTTAAAATCACCAAGGCATATAACAGATGCTCGAGGAAAGCCCGCCGCAAATTCCACTGCTTTCTTAATGACCTCATAGGAAAAAGGGGGGGGGGATGTAAACTGATAGTATACAGATCTGCACTTGGTCTATACGGCCTTCAATAAATATATACCGACCACCCGGGTCGATTTTATGACTACCGAGAGTAAATGCCAAGGACTTTTTGATCAATATGGAGACCCCCCTAGACATATTAGAGAACGGGGCGTGAAAGACAGAGCCAATCCAGGGCCGCCTTAAAGAATTCGCAGACATACTAGTTAATAAAAACTTACATCGGGCAATATGGCAGTGAATGGAACTCAGCATCACTGGCTGGCGCCGGCGCAGGTCAGACCAGCGCCGCTCGACTTGGGCCAGGCTTCTCTGGACGCCGGTCCGGGCGTATATTAGCCGGCGGGCAGCATTATATGCCCGCCGCTTGTCCATGTTGGACACATATGGGCCCCTGGGCCCCAGGCGCCGGTCCATGACCTCAACCAAGGCCACCAGCTCCTGGGTAGAAAACGCGCTAGCCCTGGTTGAAGTCATATTGGCAATGGCGCAGTTATTAATTGCAGGTACATATATCACTTTTGGTGCTTGCTGATTGGTCTAAAAAATTGTTTGTTTAGTATTAACTTTATTAATCCTTCTTACATTAACAAACTGGATGCGAATAGAAACTTATGCGGACCGTTCTGATATACACACACCATAACCAACAGCATGCTTTCAATGTATAGAGAGACGTACTGTATATACAGTGTGCTGAAAATAATACATGCAAACGTCTACTAATAAATACGCAGCTAAAAAAAGGCACAATGCAACATGTTGGTGTATGAAAATTTCATACTCATTACATATGTAAGGAAAGCATTATAACGTGATGTTTTGAAATGTGACTCAGAAAGCATACACGAACTCCAACAGATACCAGCTGACAACACTCATCATTGGAATGACAGGTGCACACATTTACCATGTAGCACACAATGCTCCACAACCTGTGTATGTGCATATACAGGTGAATGATCAGGTGCGTTGAGACCTGCGTAATTTAAGCGGGAATTATCGCCGGGAAATATTGGCGTAAATTAGCTACTACATTGCGGGGAAAAATATATGCCCCCTTGTTCATGGCGGGAGATTACCATATAAATATTCAGTCAGATGCATGCCAGAATTGCTGCAAACATGTCTAGCTCAGATGATTCCGCAGCTGAGGACGCTCTACAGAGAGCTACAGCAGAATCCCTGCTTGAAGCTTTGCAGAAGAGGGAACAGGAGCAGAGAAGGAGGGCCCAAGAGAGAAGTAGCCTGCAAGACCAAGCGGGCCCCTCACTAACAGGCCCTGTTCAAACTCCACCAGCTCCACAAGGGCCAAGCAACCAGCCAGAACAAGAGGTTGCATCTCTCCAAACAGGTGTGACCCAGCAGGTGCATGGTGAGAGAACTGGGGCCACCAGAAAACGAGCTGCAACATCTAGGGTGAGGACTGAGCAGGATACCACCACCAAAAAGAGAAACCCTGCATTTGTAGAGGCCGAATTGCGAATTTTAGTGCCCAGGGCACGCGAATGGATCGAATTGGCAACCAGGAAGCCGGGTGCCAGTGCAAGGAGAAACCTTTGGGACAAGATCACAGAGGAAGTGAACCAGGTGTCACCAGTGGTCAGAGATTGGCTAGCGGTGAAGAAAAGGCAAGTGTGTTTGTCCCCCTGATAATGTCATATGTGTGTACATATGTTACATGTATGTTTTGAGAATAATAGAAAGGTGTGTTTGTAGATAGTGCTACACTTCAATGTCACATGTGAACACAACCATGTCTAATAACCCACATTTATATATGAAACATGCACCATTGGTGTGATGTGAGGTTATGGGCACAGTTCTGCTCATGTGAAGTATGTGAAGTATGTGATGGGACAAGAGAAAGTGTGTTTTTGAAAAAGAGTTGTTGTAACATGTTCCATATGATGCTACTGAAACAAGAATGACCAAACTGTGCACATGTAGCTGGTGAGAAACTACACATCCCAGTATGCCATCCCATAGTTAAATTACTCCATAATAACCACACTGTCAAGCTATGGTGGAATGTGTAGTTTCACAACAGGTGGAGGTGCATAATTTGGCCATGGATGATGTCATTTCTGCATAGTGATCTATGTATGTGCATTTAGTGGCCTAATGAATGAGATGCACTAAAATGCCTCCTAATGGAGACATTAATGTGTGTGTGGGACACATATGGCTAAAAAACATAAGATCACCCACACTAGGAAATGTCACGTAGTCATGATGTTCACTAGCACAGTGGTGCACATATCTCATGGTGATATTTGTATTTTTAAACTTGTAGGTGGACAGACTTCAAAACGACACTGAAGAGGAAGATGACTGACCGGTACAACCACAGCATGTCCACCGGGAGGGGGCCTATGCCAGACACCTTGGAATATACCCCCCTGGAGCAGGAGGCCTTGGATGTAATTGATGTGGCCGAGGTCAGGGGGATATCCAATATGGATAGTGAGCTCCCGGCGGAGGTCTTTGCTGCTGCTTTTGATGGTAAGTCACAGTAATGCATTGTATTTTGAAAGATATTTTTTAGTGCGTATGTGATGGTGACATTGTTTTCAATTATTATCCTAGAAGAAGCAGAAACCCAGGATGAACCGGCAGCATCTTCCTCTGCAGAGCCACAGGTGGAGCAAGTGGTCCAGCCTCCACCAAGACGACACCCCCAGCCACAGGACACATGGGATGCCAGCGTGATGGTGATGCTGGAGAGGATCGAGAAGCAAGGGGTGGATGCTGCGGTCCGTCAGCAGCAGGTTGGGGAATTTCTGGCGGATTGGAAGGCCACAAACAGGCAGCAGTGTGAGGCCTTCAACCGCATGAATGACACTCTGGCGGCTGGCATGCAAAGCATTGCCCAACAACTAAGCCGCCAGAATGAAATTCTTGCGGAGCTGCTGACCACCGCCAGGTCCCTAAGGGACAATCCCCCATCTGCTGGCCCACCCCAAGCTGCTCCCCAACCTTCCACCTCTGCTGACCCTCCTGTGTCCACTAGGGGAAGACGCCGCAAGCCATCTGAGCCAAAGGCCCCTGTCCCCAAGGCCCCATCTAAAAAGGGGGAAAAAGGGCCCAAATAATGAGACCTGGTTCACTTCCTCTGTGGTTGGACCCCAAATGTTTAAATTGCACTGGACATCCACTTCCTGAGTTGGCCATCGATCCATTTTCGTGCCATGGGCATTAAAGTTCTTATTTTGACCTCTACAAATGCAGGATAAATTTTTGGTGGTGTGTATCTTGCTTAGTATTCACCCTGGTTGTTGCAGTACGTATTCTGGTGTCCCCATTTCTTTCACCATTGCATTTGCAGGGTAACACATGTTTGGAGATATGCAACCTCTTGTTCTGGCTGTTTTTTTTTTTATATATATATTTTATTTGTTTATTTGATTTCTGACATTAAAGTGTCAAATAAGCTGTGATGCTGAACAGCAAATAAATTTATTTTACCAATTAAAACACAATTGTTGTATGTGTAATTTCTTGTGTGAAACAAATACTACATTTATGTGTACTTACTGACCAGGGTATTTTTGAGCATTTCTTGAAGTGTGGTAGAAGTTTCCCATGTGTAACCCTCTCCATGGCCATTCACATGTTCCTATCCAACTTTTCCCTGCTAATTAGTTTGTGTCAGCACATGTGCAGAGCAACTTAATAGGTGAGAAAGCAGTTTGTGCAGGTGAGGTAGCTCCTACATTAGTAGGTAAAAGCAGGTCCAGAACAATGCTTTCCTCATGGAGTGGGTGAGGTAGACAAACAAGGGTCAAAAGGGACATTTGTGTAGGAATGCATATGTGTCCTCCCTAAAAAAAGATGTGTGAATCGGCCAAACATGATAAAATTGCTTGTGGACAAACATGTTTAACTTTGTACATATATATGATTTTACAGTGTCATAAGCAGATGTAGGAATCCTTTGTTAGAGAGATGTGAGTGCAATAATGTGATTGGTGGCATCTTACATCCAGAGTGTAGTAAAATCCAATTCATAGCAGATCAGATAGTGGTACAGGTCTGTATTTTGGGTACTATACAAAGATTGTGTGCAAAATAGTGGGCATGGGCTTAAAACATTGCTGAAACATCCTTTGTAGGTGTTAGATGTGGTTTATGTTATTGTATCATAAATACAAAACCTATGTTTGTATTAGAGTGAACACGTTGACACATGTCGACTTGTGTAGATTGAGTGTGCTACTGTGTAGAGTCTATGAAAGCACGTAGTGAATGTGTATAACTGTTTAACAAATACCTACCTTAGCATATATAAGCAGGTCTTAAAAAGATTCTTACCTTAAATTAAACAAACCTTTAAATGTCGAGAAGTATAGAAAGATAAGCTTCCAAGGTGTTTGAGTGCTGTGTGTAGGCTTGCAGGTAGTGAAATCATGGTTTGGACTGCAGCATTGCTTATTACATTCAGGTGTATGTGTTTGAGTAGTAATCAGCGTAAATTAGCAAATCCAGGCGCACGCTGGCATGTGGTTTCTGTAGGGGTGGTCTGAGGTGGCGGTTGGCGGCCGCCTGTTTTGTGTCCGAAATGAACGGTGCTTTAGCCGATCGTGCGGTAGTAGCACCGTTCATTTTTGGTGCACACCCCCGTGTACGCCCATATTTACGCCCATTTTCCCTCATTATTTTGGCCGCTCCCCTCATCACGCCCCTATGCCGCCCCCAATGCCCGTACTCTCGCGTACAAGTTTTTTCGCACGGAGAGACCCGTCCGTAAGCGTTGTGGAGTGTTCGCGCCTGCGCATTGGAGATGGTACGCATGCGCAGGTCATTAAAAACCCCGGAACGTACGCGTACGGGCCGGCCGCACCAACCAGAATAAGGCCCTAAATGAGGTAAGACCACATACTTGACCTCATTAACTTTGTGCTTCATTTTCGTCAGTGTTTGGCTACCGACAAACTCAGAAGCCAAACACAGAGCTGCTACTTGGCCAAGCTCAGTAAATTTACCCCTACATATTGACATTGCAATGGCCATGCCCACACTGCACTGGTCACACTCCCTCTGTTTCCCATTTTCAGCCCCAGGTCCATGAGACCCTAAATCCAGCCCTGGTCAAACGCACCACAAAATGACTGCAAAATTGACTGAAACCAAAGAATCGACCTTCATTAGATATACTGACCGATCTCTGGTGTAACGGGGCCTAGAAATGGAGCGATTTTAGGGCATTTTCTAAGCAATCTAACCAGATCACTTAGAAAATGGCCCTTCATCCTCTGTGTGTAGGGACCATGATAGTGATGCTCAGCTTCTGACAGGTCTGCGTTTGTTTGCAACTGCAGGAACATTTTCTTACTTGGCCTACATTACACCTTCCATTACATTACATTAAAGTCAGTGACAGAATTTTGTATAATTGTGTCACTGATTGGGGATTTTGTGGATGTAGTTTGGAGACTTGAGCAAATGCTATGATTGTAACAGAGCAGAAAGGTGGCTGGTTTAAATATATTGCTTGCTCATAAACTGGAAAAATAATGAAAACTAGTGCCAGGTTGTTGTTAGGACCCGAAGCAGGGGCATGGAATCTAACACACCAATGGTCTTTGACAGGGACTCCCACAAGGAGGTTTGCAGGTCGCAGCCCCAGGGCTGGGTCTCCTGATAGCAGCAATGAAAAGTTGGAATGGAGGATGGATGTAGTAAACTTGAGAGTTGCTGAGGAAACTTGGCACTGGTGAAAAGATATAAACAAGAAAAAGAAAAAAGAAACTCGGGTGGGATGCACTCTTATTCCCCAATCTACAATTGCTTAGCTGCTCAAAAAAGTTTTTTTATATAATTTTTTTATGCCAAGTGAAATATCTATTTTTGTGTTTTTATTATTTTATTGTTTTTTATCATTTTTTACCATTTTTTTGCACTATCATTTTCTGTGCTCATAAGGTCATGCAATACAGAAAGAGTTTATTTAATATCAGAATATACAGTGTATCAATTTAATTCATGCTGCAATTTATTATTTTCAAATAAAAATATTTTTTATGTTGTTATTATTGCCTCTATTCGCGATTTATTTATAGACAATTATAATGGGGCTGGTATCAACAAATGGTGCAGTAAAATCGTATGTATGTGTCACTGCCACAAATACACATATGCACCTTTACTGTGCAGGGCTGACCGTCATAAATCCTTAATGCCTTCTCCAATTGGCATTATAGTTTTGTCTCAACTGAATGAGATAAGGATTATAATCATTGGTCAACAAACAATAATTCCAAATATTCAAACAAAGTATGTACAATATTTACATTTGTGCACATGCATTGGTATTTTTCAGGATTGCTCTAATTATTAATTGAGAGACTGTGTCTATAGGACTATAAATAGGTTAATTTTACTCAGTAAATTTTACAAACGTACTTGCATCTAAAAATTACACAATATCATTTATCAGTCAGGGCACCCTTAATTCTGGTAACCCACACCTGTCTAGAATGGAATCTCACAGGCATCAAAAGTTCAACAATTATGTATGTGAGCCAAAAATGCCCCTCAGTAGATTGATTTTAAGGCTCTATAATGAACAGGCTATACTTATTCAGGTGAAAAGATAATGATTAATCAATTATGTGCATATCAACTGTGTCTGCCTCAGTACAACACAACGTATGGCAATTACTGCTAACTCAAGCGGATTAACACAAAGCTGCATATAATTATCACTGTATTCGCTTTAGCGCAGAATGGCATGTAGTTATGAATGCCTGGAAAATCCCTGTATGCCGCAAGAGCCAAACAGAAAGATGGATACAGCAGCTTCTGCAATTTACTCAATTGATGCAGAAAGACCCAGCAATAGAATTACACATAATAGAGATCATGATGAACGGCTGTCTCCTCTACAGCCCAAAAGAACACTTATAAATGCCTGGAATAAAAACTGTGTCCTGGAGGAAAAGTAGTTGTCCCGTAAGAAGACTCTGCCGTTGCCCATTCATCACCAGAAATCAATTTAAATGTTGAAGCGGTATACTGCCGCTAATGAATACAGAATATGTCCGAAAATCAGTATCAAAGTACTCAAATGTACAGCTTTAACGTCAATTAATCACCAGAAATCAAATTAAATGCTGAAGCGGTATAATGCCGCTAATAGATGCAAATACTTCTAAGAGTCAATACCAAAATACTAAATTGCACGGCTTGCACTTCAATTAAATAAGAATAAATATAAATATAAATACAAGGAGAGAAAGACCACCTTGCCTGCAGTCAGAGCCGTGCCAGCACAATGCGGCGCACGGCTGCTCATGCAGGGAGAGGTCTTACTTTACCAGCCCTAGATCTATCAGATGCAGGGACGCGTAGGAGCGCTGTCTCTTGTCTTGGAATCTCCGATTTGGAAGCCGCTCCAGCGGTGACGTGTGCACACGTGACCCGCGTTTCTGCCTGTCTGTCAAAGGGACGTACGTTTCGCAAGGAAGCTTGATCACCCGGCAGCGTGCCGGGTGATCAAGCTTCCTTGCGAAACGTACGTCCCTTTGACAGACAGGCAGAAACGCGGGTCACGTGTGCACACGTCACCGCTGGAGCGGCTTCCAAATCGGAGATTCCAAGACAAGAGACAGCGCTCCTACGCGTCCCTGCATCTGATAGATCTAGGGCTGGTAAAGTAAGACCTCTCCCTGCATGAGCAGCCGTGCGCCGCATTGTGCTGGCACGGCTCTGACTGCAGGCAAGGTGGTCTTTCTCTCCTTGTATTTATATTTATATTTATTCTTATTTAATTGAAGTGCAAGCCGTGCAATTTAGTATTTTGGTATTGACTCTTAGAAGTATTTGCATCTATTAGCGGCATTATACCGCTTCAGCATTTAATTTGATTTCTGGTGATTAATTGACGTTAAAGCTGTACATTTGAGTACTTTGATACTGATTTTCGGACATATTCTGTATTCATTAGCGGCAGTATACCGCTTCAACATTTAAATTGATTTCTGGTGATGAATGGGCAACGGCAGAGTCTTCTTACGGGACAACTACTTTTCCTCCAGGACACAGTTTTTATTCCAGGCATTTATAAGTGTTCTTTTGGGCTGTAGAGGAGACAGCCGTTCATCATGATCTCTATTATGTGTAATTCTATTGCTGGGTCTTTCTGCATCAATTGAGTAAATTGCAGAAGCTGCTGTATCCATCTTTCTGTTTGGCTCTTGCGGCATACAGGGATTTTCCAGGCATTCATAACTACATGCCATTCTGCGCTAAAGCGAATACAGTGATAATTATATGCAGCTTTGTGTTAATCCGCTTGAGTTAGCAGTAATTGCCATACGTTGTGTTGTACTGAGGCAGACACAGTTGATATGCACATAATTGATTAATCATTATCTTTTCACCTGAATAAGTATAGCCTGTTCATTATAGAGCCTTAAAATCAATCTACTGAGGGGCATTTTTGGCTCACATACATAATTGTTGAACTTTTGATGCCTGTGAGATTCCATTCTAGACAGGTGTGGGTTACCAGAATTAAGGGTGCCCTGACTGATAAATGATATTGTGTAATTTTTAGATGCAAGTACGTTTGTAAAATTTACTGAGTAAAATTAACCTATTTATAGTCCTATAGACACAGTCTCTCAATTAATAATTAGAGCAATCCTGAAAAATACCAATGCATGTGCACAAATGTAAATATTGTACATACTTTGTTTGAATATTTGGAATTATTGTTTGTTGACCAATGATTATAATCCTTATCTCATTCAGTTGAGACAAAACTATAATGCCAATTGGAGAAGGCATTAAGGATTTATGACGGTCAGCCCTGCACAGTAAAGGTGCATATGTGTATTTGTGGCAGTGACACATACATACGATTTTACTGCACCATTTGTTGATACCAGCCCCATTATAATTGTCTATAAATAAATCGCGAATAGAGGCAATAATAACAACATAAAAAATATTTTTATTTGAAAATAATAAATTGCAGCATGAATTAAATTGATACACTGTATATTCTGATATTAAATAAACTCTTTCTGTATTGCATGACCTTATGAGCACAGAAAATGATAGTGCAAAAAAATGGTAAAAAATGATAAAAAACAATAAAATAATAAAAACACAAAAATAGATATTTCACTTGGCATAAAAAAATTATATAAAAAAACTTTTTTGAGCAGCTAAGCAATTGTAGATTGGGGAATAAGAGTGCATCCCACCCGAGTTTCTTTTTTCTTTTTCTTGTTTATAACTTGACGTACTTCTACTCGGGGGTGCACCACTGACCATCACACTTCTTAAGGCCACGGCCTTGGGCATACGCTAGTAGGTGATGTGAATTAGGATTTTTCCTTATTAATTGTAGTCAGTTCTTTCCCAATCTCCTTATCTTTCCAACTCATCGTTCCCATTTTAGTGCAGGCTCCTCCCACCCAACTTTCTCACTGGTGAAAAGAGGAAGGCTGGTGTCAGAGTGGATAAATCTTTATGACTGGACTAGGAATTACCAGGCAAACTGGACCGGACTTGCTGGTTTGGAGACATTATTGAAGACAAGGATACAGTAAATCCGGTGAATAACCAGATGGACTGGGCCAGACTTGCTAGAAGTAAATAATCCTGTAGACAAAATCAAAGACTAACCAGATGTTCTGCACCAGAATGACAAGAACGAAGACAATACTGAAGATGAACACTGGACCAGCAAATGACCAGACAGACTGGACCGAAGTTGCAATAGAAAAGAAGTAGACAAAGCCTGCAATTAACCAGACTGACTGGACCAGCTTGCTAGGAGATAATAATTCTGAAGACAGATCCGGCAATCAACCATATGGACTGGAAATACCCAAAGTGGACAACAGAAACAGCTGGATACAATGAGTAGCACAGAGAACACAGTCACATACTGGCTGTGAATTACATGCATTGGTGACTGGACTCCACTGGAAGTGCCCTCATATAACCTAAGGTCTGCCGCTCGCCACGCTTCGGGTGGGGGTGGTACAGTGTGAAAAATGGCATTTGGGGTGCTTTTCACATGTTTCCTACTAATTTAAATGCATTTGGATGCATTTGTGATCAAAATCGCATGCGATCGCAAGCAATTTTTTTCAAAAATGCATCAAAAACAGGGAAAATCGCATCGCATGCCATCTCATGCCACAACATTTGGCATGCGATGGCATGCGATGGCATGCGATGGGAGCCGGGTACTTGTGTAGTATCACGGCTCAGTGAGTCCCAGCAGAAACTGATCTTGCCAAGACCAACAGAGCTCTGCACACAAAGCACTCCTCACCCCAGCGCAGCATTCAAGAAAGTAAAAGCCGAGACACCTGGAGCGCTTGTGGGCGTGATGTAACAACTCTAAAGTACAAGCTTGCGAATTATACTCTATGCAATTGGTTGTACCTCCAGAATAGCATTAGGCCCTTTGTGTCTGTGGTGAGTTCTGTTCTACTAGCATGTTAGCATTATATTAAATTCTACATTCTCCAGGTAATCTTTATTATATTTCGCAACTTGTTATACAGTCACTTTTTAAACTTCTGCAAACATGTCAGTAGCATCATTACAGGCTGCAGATAATGTTTTGTTAGACTGGCAGACTGTTTTTCACCATAAAAAAACCCATGGAGGTTTGAAAATTTGAACACCGCTGAACTTTTGAGTAACAAATTGAAGCTTGTGTTCCTCACAGCTTTAAATCCCCATGCAAGTGTCTGGAAAATCTATTTTTGCAGCTGTCATAAATCTGTTAATTAAATGTCTTCATGCAGAAAAGAAGGAACGGAAGATTTTTATTCTTATTTCACAGATTTTAGATGTGATAAGCTTGTGTGAGGACTAGACCTCTGTACACAACACTGTTTAAGGATACTAAGCCTCTTTGACAAGCTTGAACTTTCTGCACTTTGAACCCTTAACAACTAATGTCTCCAGCCCAGGGCAAAACTATAACGATATCAGCTCACGTAATTGCTATGGATTTCTGCCGCACAAGGGGCTCTATGACGTCGCTGAAAAGGAAAACATTCTGAGGCTGATGTACAGTTTTAACATAGCTCGAAGAGAAAGACACATCCAAAGATGATACAAATTCAAAAGTATAGCCCTGATGACGTTCAAATATACATATAAATGAAATAGGAATATACCTACCCAGGGTCAGATTGAGGTTTGTGAGGGCCCAGGGCAAAGAATGTAAGGGCTCTATACCAACCTGAACACCTGCCCACCACCACCACCAAATTCCACTGGATACCCAGGGCCGGAGTAAGGGCCACATGGGACTGGAGCAGAAAATGTTCAGGGGCCTACTGTGAGGAGCAGAGGGAGGAGAGACCAGTGCTGCGTGGGTGTGACCACAGCCATGTGATGTATACGCCCGCTACAATATGAGCTCCTCTGTTTTAACTACATGAAAATACTAAAATTATATACAAAAATAACAAATTGCATAACTTTCAGAGAAAACTATAAAAACTATGGCTGACTGTGTGGCCAGCTGGATGGCTGGTCATCATCCTGCTGCCATCCTGCTGCCATCCCACTCTCCTAGAAGTGATTTGTTGCTGCAGGGGCAGGGTTAGGGTTATGGATCTGGTAGGGAGGGTAAGGACGGTAGGGGAAAAGGGTAAGCATACTTAACCTGCTCCTGTTTGGATTCTGACCTGATCAGAATCCCAAATGCTTCCGTATGAGTTCTCTTCTGTGAGCCCTGATTATATTTGCTGTCAATATTAATGCTGTCATCTTGTTTCCAAAATTCAGTAAAATGACCATTTTGAAAAAGTCTATATTTATTCAAATAAACATGTGCAAAAATATTGCTTATTGAATAGTGCTTATTTATATCTATGTTTTGTACATTACATTAAGAGATAGAAAACAGTAGTTACAATATTTATACCCCTGATACCGGCAGCCCTTCACTTCTTCAGGCTGCAGCTTATGCAGTCCTTTAAAATGATCCAGTTTGCTAATTTGTGTGCATATACAGGATCCCGATCCCACGCATGCGTAGAATGATAGCTCCTCTCCCCTCGCCAGCTAAAAAGCAGCTTCCACTGATAAGTAATATGTGAAAATACATTTGTTTCATTCCACAGAGAGGCTGGCAATTTGTGACTTGGGCCGCTTTCTGTTTTACCCAACCAACTGCTACTAAATCTTTACAAATGTCTAATCCTTCTGTTGGATGGATGGCGTGTGTTGTCTAAAAAAACACTGAGTGCTCCATGCAGCAATACTGCACTGGTCTTGCCTTCTTGATTCATCTTGATTTCGGATACCCTTTGGGTATACTGGGCAGGGCATAAAATATTAATACATATATAGTACCGCTACCAGGACATTCTCTTCAAGAATGGCATTCTTACTGTTTTATATGTATCTTTAGGCTTGAGTTCCACTGAGCATGAAAGGGTGGCCAGCTCATGCATTATACATCCCAAGAAATTGCCCAGCAAAGCATTAAGTTTGTTCCATGTCAGTGTTGAGATCAACTGAATATAACAACAGTAAGTGCCCCAGTGATATTTTATTATTAAATTGGGACAATAACTGATTTTACTATCACTGCCATGCAGCGGTCCCAGCAGCAATGTTGTTTGCCAAAACGTCATTGCTGCTCTTTTACTTTCGTAAGGGCTATTTCACAAGCAACGGCTCCTGCCGGACGGCGAAATCCCGCACGGCGATAAGCACACTGTAGTTAATAATGGACACAATTGTGTCTATTCACACGGGACGGCCACGGCCCGGCTGCCCAGTTGCAGCCGGATCCCACCACTGGAAGGGACAGCTGCCGGGCTGTGGCCATCCCCTCCATTGTAAACTACTGTGTGTGGCACGGCTTCCTGGCCGTGCGGGGTTTCGCCGTCCGGCAGGAGCCGGAGCGTGTGAAATAGCCCTAACTCTTCTTCCCTTTTCCCACAGATATGGTTGTTCAATATTCATTAGACCGATTCTGGAGTGTTTATTTACTAAACATTGGATTTAAAAGGACAATATTGATACATGCAAAACAAGCCTGATTTTGCATTCATTCCAGCAGGCCTTTTGAATACAGCGCTCAAAGAATTTCAAAATTGATGGAATTGAAATACCAATATTTAGAAAATATACCCCTTTGTCTCCTTTTAACAATACAATGAAGTGTGTCCCTGCCTGATCTCAGCCAGCTTCTCCTACTATGCAGCTCTCTTCTTCATTGCTTCAGTTTGTGACTGCAGAAGCCCCCCTCCCCTTAACGTATTCTGCATCACTGCTCAGTAGGACTAAATGAGCAATAACTAAAACCGCTCCCAAGGATGCTTCCAGCTGACCTTTAAATGTCTCTGTGTCACTTCACTGAATATCTGTGTCCACAGAGGGAGGAGTGGGCTGACAGCCATAACAAGGGCTGTGGCTGGTGTCCTTTTGACACTGAAGCACAGGGCTCAGGTTTACAACTTACTTTTCAAATCCCAAATACTGTGTGGCAATTTCTTGGGAACAAAAGGGAAAATTGCACTTAAAAAATGTACATATCAGCACTGTGGGAAAGGGATTGTGATCATGGCCATAACTAGAGGTATGCTGCTGGAGCCACTGCCCAGGCAGTAAAACTGTAGGTCAGGCACTGTCAGACCTGTATTCTGATTGGCTTGCATTTGTTTTGGGGAGGGGTACCTGGTGCATGCAACAAAATAGACTTTTTACTACAGTATATGAAGTATATGAATAATACAAAGAATAAATTATAAATATATTTTTATTATTCTAATAATTTTTATTGTCAAATCTCTGGAATAAAAAAGATTTTTAGGTCTGCAGAGATGGCGCAAGGGTATTCAAGCTGATGAGTTTAAAAGAATCTGGACCCGTATAGGGAATTTAATAACCAGAATTTATTTTATTGTACATAAACAAACAGTTTAAAAAGTGCAAGTGCAAATTATCACAAAAGTGCAAATGCAATCAAATACATATACATAGAATGTATCATTTGGTAAAAACAATGAGAAAAAAAGACGGGGATAGGTATCAAGATATTGATCTCACCAAATAAGGTGCGTGCAGTGGGCTTGGTGCTTTGGTGCACCATTGGGCTCATATAGTCGCCCTTATTCTGGTTCACTAGCAAAGGCAAATTCCTTCTCAAATGGAAAAAGCCATGTGCTTTGCAGATGTAACTTGTGCAGACAGATTTACAGTAGATTTGGGTGAGTTATTTTGTTTCTGTGCAGGGTAAATACTGACTGCTTTATTTTTACACTGTAGTATAGATCTCATTTTGAAGTAAAACCCCCACCCAAATCTTATTTTCTCTGCAAAAGTTACATCTGCCCCTCCTGCGGGGCACATGGTTTTGTCCTTTTGAGAAGGAATTTACCTTTGCGAGTGAACCAGAATAAGGGCCCATTATGTGTAAATCAGGCTCTGGTACAAGCTAGTGCCTGCTAAAGGCATCTTGGATTTTCATAGATGGCGTTGCGATGTGCCAATTACCACTTTCTGCATCATTCCCCCTCCCACTTGTATTGGCTAATTTTAGCCAGCATGAGGCTGAGGAGGCAGACTGATGGTGAAGGAAGAGCGATGAGGAGCTGCTGAAGATACAAGATGCAGTGAGCGCCCTGGTTGGGCGGCGGCCATGCAAAGAGCTTAAAGGCCGCTGCTCACTGGGTGAGGAGCATAAATGAAGCCTTGAAAGTTCTAGGGAAGGTAGCGGACATTAAAAAGCACTTAAATGTGGCAGCCCCCTTAGTGTAGTATGAAGAAAATGCATTTGAAGTCCTATTGGAGGCGGCAGGCCCTCATATCTCTCGTTACCACTAACACCTCTCTCTATGTGCCTCATTCAGACCTGCTCATTAAGCAACTGCTTAGCAAACGGTTAAGTGCCAATGGGGAGAAAACACCCGCCACCCTCTTCGCCGACTGAATGCCTGGTCATAAGCTCATAGGGAACACCATTACAAATTTTCTGCTTAAATCTGAGTACCATGCAAATGTCCAGCTTAATGATTGAAGCTGCTGGTGCAGAGAAAGAATGAAATGTGATGAGGCAATAAAATGGACTCCACTGTTATATAATGAGACCTAAACACATATATAAATTATGCTGAGCCTCTGGTCTCATTAATATTATAATTGCTCTAAAATGTTTCATTGAATCTACAGCAGTTTAATATGCTTTATAACTTATTCTATTAACAAAAGTATCAAGAAATGCTATTTATGTTCCTACTAATATGACCATCAGCCCAACCATTTGAAATGTTCCGTTATTATTTATTAAGAAGATGTACATTATTATTGATGAACATATGGCTTAATTTTGTTTTCATAATATGATACCACAAAGTATCTCTGCTTTTCTTAAGTTAAGCTTTCATACACATAGATGCCTATTGCCCAGTGTGTTGTGCTACCTGCCATATCTGCTCACAGAAATATAGTACAGTATATTTTTACCTTCAGATGTTCAAAGTTCACCCCTACATTTACATTAAGGGGCTGATTCAGGATCGCTCTTTGCGTGCCCCCATAAAAATGCTACATTCCCCTGTAGAAGCAGGCGGGCTGATGGCTGCTTAGCGCCCACCCAGTCTTCGGCGAACAGCGACGGAAATAAAAGTCAGTATATACTGACTTTAATTACCAAAGTTGAGAGCAATCATTCACAAGTCAGCGACAATTGAATGACTTCTCTCCCCTTCAGTTGCATTCGAGGGGATATGTTCCCATACACATCCCCTCTCGTGCGACTGAAGGGGATTCGGCAGCAGGGGGGCGGGCATTTGGCTGGGCGTCAGGTGGCATTAATCTGCTGCTTAACGAATTAACCTGAGTACCTATAGCTACCGACCAGCGTATCTTCATAAAACCGATTTGAAGGACCATTGAGGAATAGGTTGGGGAGAAGTCTGCTAACAACGGCGTTCACACAGGAGGGGGCCGGGATGGAGGAGGGCAGGGACGTTTGCGTGGGGACACGCAGCATTTCCTGGGTGTTCCCACAAAAACTGTGGGTGTACCCAGGAAACGGCTGGGCGTCCCCATGTGAACCAAGGTTGGAAGCTGCCTGCTGGGAGTGGGTGGCAGTCATTACAGGACGTCGGTGCCTACCCCATCTGGGTCTTAGACACTTGCCTAATACAAGTCAGTCTAGGCTGATTTACATTTGTAAATGGGTGGCACAATCATTCATTGGTCGGTGAATTTACGCTGCTTTGTGAGTCAACCAGAACCACCCCTTAATATTTACAAAACAAGTATAAATGTTAATTTTCACCTGCTTTTGTAGAAATTAAGGGATAATGAATAGATCCCTTAGTAACACAGAATAAAACTGTGGTGTGCAGATTATCCAACAGTGGGGACCTAACTGCAGCTGTCTAAAAATACCCACCACACCCACACATTAAGCCTACAATGGGCAAACAGCAGACAGAAGCTTATTCTGACATTTGTCAGATTCATGCCCTGTGTTTTGGCTGATCACTGTATTACTCACCATGGTCCCAGTAATTACTGTGAAAGATTAGCAGCTCTGTTTAGTATTTCTAAAGGGAAATAGAGGAACTCATTGTGTGCTTAAATAAATCACACATCATATTATTTTACAATGCTAAAGAAATAGACACCCATTATTCATTTACTAAAGTAATTCAACCCAAGTGTTCTATACGTATATGAAAGGAGGAATGCTCTGTCACAATTCCCCATTTGGATGGAAACCTTTTAGACTTGTGAAAGAAGGATTGCTTCCTCTCATAAGACTTATAACACCTCCTCAGTATTTATGAATTTAGGGGTTTGTGTACAACTACCACCCCCCTCCTGCCAGCAGGAATGGGCAGGATCCGGGGACACATCTGCTAATAGTGCACCCGCCTCCATAAATCTATGACGCCCTAGCTATGGCAACACTGTCTTCAGAGCTGCCTCCACCAGAGTAAGGCTTTTGCCATACAACAGGACACCAGGCTGATTTACACTGAACCATCTGAGTATACTTTGAAACGCCACTGTCCAGTACGAGATATTCATTTCTTGGGCTGTATTATAAAACATGTATGTATTTGGAAAGGCACAGAGATGAGATGTTAAGTTTGTACCCTGGAACATGACTGTTTGTCTTCTTTGTTAAATGTTAAAAATGTTGTTCATCTTCATAATACTATCGTTCCCGGCATCCTGCAGCCAAAACTCCTCTCCTTAGGATTCCCAGGATCAACATGCTCATAGATAGTGGACTTTCTAACGGCAAGGGAACAGATGGTCAAAGCCGGCGCCTTCTCGTCCAGCACACGAACAATCAGTACTGGAGCCCCCCAAGGATGCATCCTCTCCCCTCTGCTCTTCTCTCTCTACACGAATGACTGCACCTCAGCTGAGCAGTCAGTGAAAATCATCAAATTCGCAGATGACACCACTATCATCGGCCTAATCAAGGATGGTGACGAGACCGCGTACAGGCATGCAGTGGAGAAGCTGACACAGTGGTGCAGCAGCAACAACCTCGATCTAAACCCCACCAAAACAGTTGAGATGGTGGTTGACTACAGGAAAAAAACAAAAGCACTAGCCCCGCTAACAATAGCCAACGCAGTGGTGTCGCGGGTTGATTCCTTCAAATTCCTAGGGACAACCATGTCCAGTGACCTAAGATGGGGATTAAACATAACCACAAACATCAAAAAGGCCCAACAGCGCCTGTTCTTCCTGAGGCAACTCAACATCCCACAGGAGCTGCTGTGCGTATTCTACACCGCCATCGTGGAGTCTGTCTTATGTTCCTCGATCACAATCTGGTACGGTGGCGCAAGCGAGAACGACAAACAAAAACTGTAGAGGGTAGTGAAGACTGCGGAAAGGATCATAGGGACCGACCTCCCCCCGATAAGGGATCTGTTCTCATCCAGGGTAAGGAAACGTGCTGAGAAGATCGCAAACGACAAGCTGCATCCTGGTCACAACCTGTTCGACATCCTACCATCCAGAAGACGGTTCAGGTCCATCCCCGTCAGATCCGCAAGAAGCTTCTTTCCGTTAGCCGTCCATCACCTGAACAATCCAATCAAAGCGAATGCAATCCCAATATCAACAGCCAAACAACGTGTCCCTACTTGGCGACCTGACCACCATAGTCGTAGCTAGAAATTAAATGCTTGTAATGTCTTTATGTAATATATGTAATGTCTCCCCCGTTTTCATCCCTGCTTGATGCTGCACTGTAATCCACAAAAAATTCCTAGTGTGCGCAAGCACACATGGCCAATAAAGTTGATTCTATTCTATTCTATTCTAATATATTTTGTCATATAGTTGCAACTGAAATGAGTTACAAGTGTACACATTTGTATTTATAAAATGTAATTAAAATGTATTAAAAAAAGTTGTAACGAAAATCAAAATAGAAGAGAAAAAAAAAGATCACCGATCTTCTTATGACCAGTGGCCTAGCAGGGCTGCCATGCAGGGGGGCATGCTGTGCCACCTCCCAGCAAGTGTAACCCTCATATGCCTGGTGGGAAATCCACCAATGCACTACTTTGTATTATTAGGCTTCATGGTCCTGTCACACACCCATGGCAGGACAACGCTGGCCCCTGGTGAGTCCTTAGTGGCACTAGCAATCCAATGAATTCCCCTGATCGCTGAGCAAATACATCTACAGGGTCTGGAACTGCATATGTATGTACAAACTGGGTAATAGGATTGAAATGCAGCATATGTGCATAGGTCGCCACTATTACATCCAGTTGGCCTATATACATTTTTTTTTAACTGACTTTATATGCATGAGCTTCATTGTTATTGGCCTGATACCAAACACATAGCTACTCAGATCTGCCAATAACCAACCTGGTCCTCTGCCTCTCATCTTTTCAACCATACCACTAATGGGGAGTACACACTGGCTGATCTGGAGGCCGTCAATATCAATTTGATATCGATGGTCGCTGGGACCTGGCAAAGGGCCTTATTCTAGTTCACTCTTTCTGACAAAATCCTTCTTAGATTGACAAAACCATGTGCACTGCAGGTGGGGCAGATGTAACTTGTGCAGAGAGAATTAGATTTGGGTGGGGTTTTACTTCAAAGTGAGAGCTATATTGCAGTGTAAAAATAAAGCAGCCAGTATTTACCCTGCACAGAAACAAAATAACTCACCCAAATTTAATTCTCTCTGCACAAGTTACATCTCCCCCCTGCAAGAAGGATTTTGTCAGAAAAAGTGAACTAAAATAAGGCCCAAAATGCTGGCATCAGCTGGGAGGGACAGCGCGGAGGGGGGAGAAGAATGCAGCATGGCCCTCCTTTTGATCTAGCACAGCGGTTCTCAAACTGTGGGTCCTGACCCCAAAGCGGGTCCTGTCCTTCTCATTGTGGGGTTGCGACTCCATGTTGCTGACCATCAGGCTGATGACTTTTCCAATAACAGTCAGTGATTCAATGAGACTGAGAAATCTGCAGAGTTGTCTGTTATGTTAGACTCCTCCAGGGGCGGATCCAGGATAAAATGACAGGGGGGGCACCATGATAAAAGAGGGTTTAGGTGGGGGAGGGGTGATGTTAGTGGTGCCAGTGTACATGCTAAAAGAGCGGCAGAGAGAGGGTGGGAATGGGATTAAAAATAGGCCCTGGTGTTTAAAGTACGCAGGCCCACCATGGCGACAAAAGTGAAGGATGCAGTTGTGTGCGCTCTGGAAAAGGGGGTGTGGCCACTCAACAAGGGGCATGTCCTTGAGTGTAGTGCACAACACTATATACAACTTCTACACATTATGCAACAAAATACTAGACCCCACTATACTTGCCCCTACACATGATGCCAAATGGAATGAGCCAAAATTCACATAATGCCACATGGTTTTTGTGAAAATTCACATAATGCCACACGGATTGAGCCAAAATTCACATAATGCCACACAGATTGATCCAAATTCAAAAAATGCCACACGGATTGAGCCAAAATTCACATAATGCCACACGCATTGAGCCAGAATTCACATAATGCCAAACAGATTAAGCCAAAATTCGCAATACGCTTCATAAACAGGGACATAATCCATCAAAGGCGCACATTAAACATTTACACCATAATGTCCATTACACGTTAAGTTACATGCAATTATGTCCATTATGTATTATGTATGTATTATGCAAAACACCATAATGCCTATTAAAAATTATGCTACATAAGTGCTGCTTATCTACATGCTCATTGCCAAGGGTTCCATGCTCCTTGCCAGAGGTTCCATGCTCGTTGCCATGTGGGATTACATGCTCATTGCCAAGGGAGAATAAATGGGGGACAGCCGCCGCCAGGCAGAAGTGATAGCCACTGATAGTGGCAGAGCCTGGCTGTATTCAGAGCACTGCAGGTCCCGGCTATTTGAAATAATACCCCTTTCACACCAGAAAATGCATTCCCAGGTTGGCCCCCTTTACACCAGCCTAGTCCCTGCATTTTCTGGTGTGAGGGGGAGAGAAAAACACCCCTCCCCCTCTTTAACCAGTTATTTCATTTAACCGGCTATATCTTTGGAACCAACTGACCCATTTACATGAGACAAGTATCATATTGATTTGAGTGGGCTTTGAATGATTTTGGTCCAGTGAAACTGAAACGTTCGGTTCCAGAGTAATCTGCCATCAAAGAACATGAACAGCCATGAAATGACATTTCAAAAATAAAAAAATCGGTTTACATGCAATATCTCTGGAACCGATTGACCGATATGGACCAGCCTGGTATCATATTGAAGGCCCAGCGATTTGGAATTGAATGAGATCAACCACAATCTTCTGTGATGCCAGGGAGGGAACTGGCAGCCGTCGGAACCAGGTGGGGGTCGGAATTGCCGGGTCCCATATTATAATGGGCCTTATTTTGGTTCATTCTTTCTGACAAAATCCTTCTTAGATGGGCAAAACCATGTGCACTGCAGGTGGGGCAGATGTTACTTGTGCAGAGAGAATTAGATTTGGGTGGGGTTTTACTTTAAAGTGAGATCTATATTGCAGTGTAAAAATAAAGCAGTCAGTATTTTCCCTGCACAGAAACAAAATTACTCATCCAAATCTAATTCTCTCTGCACATGTTACATCTCCCCCCTGCAAGAAGGATTTTGTCAGAAAAAGTGAACTAAAATAAGGCCCAAAATGCTGGCATCAGCTGGGAGGGACAGCGCGGAGGGGGGAGAAGAATGCAGCATGGCCCTCCTTTTGATCTAGCACAGCGGTTCTCAAACTGTGGGTCCTGACCCCAAAGCGGGTCCTGTCCTTCTCATTGTGGGGTTGCGACTCCATGTTGCTGACCATCAGGCTGATGACTTTTCCAATAACAGTCAGTGATTCAATGAGACTGAGAAATCTGCAGAGTTGTCTGTTATGTTAGACTCCTCCAGGGGCGGATCCAGGATAAAATGACAGGGGGGGCACCATGATAAAAGAGGGTTTAGGTGGGGGAGGGGTGATGTTAGTGGTGCCAGTGTACATGCTAAAAGAGCGGCAGAGAGAGGGTGGGAATGGGATTAAAAATAGGCCCTGGTGTTTAAAGTACGCAGGCCCACCATGGCGACAAAAGTGAAGGATGCAGTTGTGTGCGCTCTGGAAAAGGGGGTGTGGCCACTCAACAAGGGGCATGTCCTTGAGTGTAGTGCACAACACTATATACAACTTCTACACATTATGCAACAAAATACTAGACCCCACTATACTTGCCCCTACACATGATGCCAAATGGAATGAGCCAAAATTCACATAATGCCACATGGTTTTTGTGAAAATTCACATAATGCCACACGGATTGAGCCAAAATTCACATAATGCCACACAGATTGATCCAAATTCAAAAAATGCCACACGGATTGAGCCAAAATTCACATAATGCCACACGCATTGAGCCAGAATTCACATAATGCCAAACAGATTAAGCCAAAATTCGCAATACGCTTCATAAACAGGGACATAATCCATCAAAGGCGCACATTAAACATTTACACCATAATGTCCATTACACGTTAAGTTACATGCAATTATGTCCATTATGTATTATGTATGTATTATGCAAAACACCATAATGCCTATTAAAAATTATGCTACATAAGTGCTGCTTATCTACATGCTCATTGCCAAGGGTTCCATGCTCCTTGCCAGAGGTTCCATGCTCGTTGCCATGTGGGATTACATGCTCATTGCCAAGGGAGAATAAATGGGGGACAGCCGCCGCCAGGCAGAAGTGATAGCCACTGATAGTGGCAGAGCCTGGCTGTATTCAGAGCACTGCAGGTCCCGGCTATTTGAAATAATACCCCTTTCACACCAGAAAATGCATTCCCAGGTTGGCCCCCTTTACACCAGCCTAGTCCCTGCATTTTCTGGTGTGAGGGGGAGAGAAAAACACCCCTCCCCCTCTTTAACCAGTTATTTCATTTAACCGGCTATATCTTTGGAACCAACTGACCCATTTACATGAGACAAGTATCATATTGATTTGAGTGGGCTTTGAATGATTTTGGTCCAGTGAAACTGAAACGTTCGGTTCCAGAGTAATCTGCCATCAAAGAACATGAACAGCCATGAAATGACATTTCAAAAATAAAAAAATCGGTTTACATGCAATATCTCTGGAACCGATTGACCGATATGGACCAGCCTGGTATCATATTGAAGGCCCAGCGATTTGGAATTGAATGAGATCAACCACAATCTTCTGTGATGCCAGGGAGGGAACTGGCAGCCGTCGGAACCAGGTGGGGGTCGGAATTGCCGGGTCCCATATTATAATGGGCCTTATTTTGGTTCATTCTTTCTGACAAAATCCTTCTTAGATGGGCAAAACCATGTGCACTGCAGGTGGGGCAGATGTTACTTGTGCAGAGAGAATTAGATTTGGGTGGGGTTTTACTTTAAAGTGAGATCTATATTGCAGTGTAAAAATAAAGCAGTCAGTATTTTCCCTGCACAGAAACAAAATTACTCATCCAAATCTAATTCTCTCTGCACATGTTACATCTGCCCCCCTGCAGTGCACATGGTTTTGTCCATCTAAGAAGGATTTTGTCAGAAAGAATGAACCAAAATAAGGCCCAATATGGGGAAAAAACGTTACAGCTTTGCCAGGCGATATCTTTAGTTCCCGGGGGGCTAGATACACGGGGCTGGGCTCATTGGAAAGCCCTCAGCTACAAAATTAAATGACAGGGGGGGCACGTGCCCAGGTGCCCCCCCCCCTGAATCCGCCACTGGACTCCTCCCATCATGTTGTGCCTCCTCAATGCTGCCATGTATGTGCTGTCTGCTGACCACACATGTGACGTGATGACCTTCTGTAGTAACTTGTTGGGCTCCTGTAATTATTTTTATTGTCTGATGGGATCACAGAGCAAAATAGTTTGAGGACCCCTGATCTAGCAGATCAAAGCAGAAATAGACTTGCCTGCACAGACTGCTTTCGATTCCGATGCTGCGGTGCCGCGCATCCGGATCGATCCTGAATCAAATGCGGCTAACGCTGTGCGATTTAGGGTCACTTTCGATATGATTTGGATTATATTAGAGATGAGCGGGTTTGGATCCTAGAGATCCGAACCCCCACAAACTTACCTGATCCGAGGCCGGATCCAGGGAGTTCGATGGCCGCCGCCATTTTTCTGAGTTCAAAACGAGGCCGGACGTCATCTTCCCGCTGTCGGAGACCTGGGGATATATAGTTCCCGGCGGTCGGCGCCATTTTCAAACAGGCTGGTGATTTCAGACAGCACGGATGTGTCCGTGGTGTCTGCTGAGCTGAGCTGCTGGGGAAACATGCTGGGGGGATGAAATGTTGGGGGGGATGATTTATGCATAGGGGGCTGCTGCTAGTGCTACAGAGGGGGCTACATTATTTTAATTAACCCCTTCATGACAGAGCCAGTTTGTGCCTTCATGACAGAGCCCTTTTTTTCAAATCTGACATGTCTCACTTAAGTGGGGATAACTTTTTTTTGCTTTTACTTATCCCAGTGATTTTGAGACTGTTTTCTCGTGACACATTGTACTTCAAGTTAGTGGTAAATTTTGGTCGATACAGTCTGTGTTTTTTGTGAAAAATACCAAAATATCGTGAAAAAATGGAAAATTTAGCAATATGCAAAATGTTAAATTTTCTGCTTGTGAGACAAATAATCATACCACTCAAAATAGTTAATAACTAACATAGACCATATGTCTACTTTATGTTGCCATCATTATTTCAACCCCCTTTTCATTTTTTTGGACACTAGGAGGCTTCAAATATGACTAGCAAATTCTCAAATTTTCAAGAAAATTTCAAACACTGATTTTTTTAGGGACCAGTTCAGTTCTGATGTGACTTTGAGGGACTTGTATGTGAGACACCCCCATAAATGATGCCATTTCAAAAACTGCACCCCTCACAGTATTCAAAACAGCATTTTGGAAGTTTGTTAACCCTTTAGGTGTTTCACAGGAATTAAAACAAAGTGTAGGTGAAATTTCAAAATTTCTTTTTTTTTGCAGAGTTTCAATTTTAATACATTTTTCTAACAAATACAGTATATTTTACTAGAGAAATGTGACTAAAAATTGATTCCCCCAATTCTTTTGTTTTCAAAAATATCCTATATGTGGCCCTAGTGTGCACGTTGACCAAACCACAGGCTTCATAATAGAAGGAGCACCTACTTGATTTTGGAGCCTCCTTTTTATGAGATTTTTTTTTAGGCACCATGTAGGTTTCTAGGCACCATAAGTGCTAAAAGTTAGGAACCTCCCCCACAAGTCACCCCATTTTGCAATCTACACCCCTCAGGGAATTCATCTAGGGGTATAGTGTACATTTCAAACCCCCAGGGGTTTCACCAATTTTGGTACAACTGGGATGTGAAAATGAAAAATTACATTTTTTTACACAAACATGCAGTTCTGGCTCAAAAGTTTTCATTTTCACAAGGAATGAAGGAGACAAAGCACCCCAAAATCTGTGCCCCAATTTCTCCCGAGTACGGCAATGCCTCACATGTGACCAAAAAATACCAGTTTGGTGGAATGAATGGTGGGTACTATGATGCATTAGCAAGACTCCCAAAGCACCAATACAGTGGAACCCCCCCACAAGTCACCCCATTTTGCAAAGTACACCCCTCAGGGAATTCATCTAGGGGTATAGTGTACATTTCAAACCCCCAGGGGTTTCACCAATTTTGGTACAACTGGGATGTGAAAATGAAAAATTACATTTTTTTACACAAACATGCAGTTCTGGCTCAAAATTTTTCATTTTCACAAGGAATGAAGGAGACAAAGCACCCCAAAATCTGTGCCCCAATTTCTCCCGAGTACGGCAATGCCTCACATGTGACCAAAAAATACCAGTTGGGTGCATGGCAGGACTCAGAAGGGAAGGAGTGATTTTTGGATTTTGCAGCAAAGATTTTGGTGGAATGAATGGTGGGTACTATGATGCATTAGCAAGACTCCCAAAGCACCAATACAGTGGAACCCCCTCACAATTCACCCCATTTTGCAAAGTACACCCCTCAGGGAATTCATCTAGGGGTATAGTGTACATTTCAAACCCCCAGGGGTTTCACCAATTTTGGTACAACTGGGATGTGAAAATGAAAAATTACATTTTTTTACACAAACATGCAGTTCTGGCTCAAAATTTTTCATTTTCACAAGGAATGAAGGAGACAAAGCACCCCAAAATCTGTGCCCCAATTTCTCCCGAGTACGGCAATGCCTCACATGTGACCAAAAAATACCAGTTGGGTGCATGGCAGGACTCAGAAGGGAAGGAGTGATTTTTGGATTTTGCAGCAAAGATTTTGGTGGAATGAATGGTGGGTACTATGATGCATTAGCAAGACTCCCAAAGCACCAATACAGTGGAACCCCCCCACAAGTCACCCCATTTTGCAAAGTACACCCCTCAGGGAATTCATCTAGGGGTATAGTGTACATTTCAAACCCCCAGGGGTTTCACCAATTTTGGTACAACTGGGATGTGAAAATGAAAAATTACATTTTTTTACACAAACATGCAGTTCTGGCTCAAAATTTTTCATTTTCACAAGGAATGAAGGAGACAAAGCACCCCAAAATCTGTGCCCCAATTTCTCCCGAGTACGGCAATGCCTCACATGTGACCAAAAAATACCAGTTGGGTGCATGGCAGGACTTAGAAGGGAAGGAGTGATTTTTGGATTTTGCAGCTCAGATTCTGGTGGAATTTTGGTGGGTGCTATGTCGCATTAGCAAGACCCCCCAAGCACCAATACAGTGGAACCCCCCCACAAGTGACCCCATTTTGCAAACTACACCCCTCAGGGAATTCATCTAGGGGTATAGTGTACATTTCAAACCCCCAGGGGTTTCACCAATTTTGGTACAACTGGGATGTGAAAATGGAAAATTAAATTTTTTTACACAAACATGCAGTTCTGGCTCAAAATTTTTCATTTTCACAAGGAATGAAGGAGACAAAGCACCCCAAAATCTGTGCCCCAATTTCTCCCGAGTACGGCAATGCCTCACATGTGACCAAAAAATACCAGTTGGGTGCATGGCAGGACTTAGAAGGGAAGGAGTGATTTTTGGATTTTGCAGCTCAGATTCTGGTGGAATTTTGGTGGGTGCTATGTCGCATTAGCAAGACCCCCCAAGCACCAATACAGTGGAACCCCCCCACAAGTGACCGAATTTTGCAAACTACACCCCTCAGGGAATTCATCTAGGGGTATAGTGTACATTTCAAACCCCCAGGGGTTTCACCAATTTTGGTACAACTGGGATGTGAAAATGGAAAATTACATTTTTTTACACAAACATGCAGTTCTGGCTCAAAATTTTTCATTTTCACAAGGAATGAAGGAGACAAAGCACCCCAAAATCTGTGCCCCAATTTCTCCCGAGTACGGCAATGCCTCACATGTGACCAAAAAATACCAGTTGGGTGCATGGCAGGACTTAGAAGGGAAGGAGTGATTTTTGGATTTTGCAGCTCAGATTCTGGTGGAATTTTGGTGGGTGCTATGTCGCATTAGCAAGACCCCCCAAGCACCAATACAGTGGAACCCCCCCACAAGTGACCCCATTTTGCAAACTACACCCCTCAGGGAATTCATCTAGGGGTATAGTGTACATTTCAAACCCCCAGGGGTTTCACCAATTTTGGTACAACTGGGATGTGAAAATGGAAAATTACATTTTTTTACAAAAACATGCAGTTCTGGCTCAAAATTTTTCATTTTCACAAGGAATGAAGGAGACAAAGCACCCCAAAATCTGTGCCCCAATTTCTCCCGAGTACGGCAATGCCTCACATGTGACCAAAAAATACCAGTTGGGTGCATGGCAGGACTTAGAAGGGAAGGAGTGATTTTTGGATTTTGCAGCTCAGATTCTGGTGGAATTTTGGTGGGTGCTATGTCGCATTAGCAAGACCCCCCAAGCACCAATACAGTGGAACCCCCCCACAAGTGACCCCATTTTGCAAACTACACCCCTCAGGGAATTCATCTAGGGGTATAGTGTACATTTAAAACCCCCAGGGGTTTCACCAATTTTGGTACAACTGGGATGTGAAAATGGAAAATTACATTTTTTTACACAAACATGCAGTTCTGGCTCAAAATTTTTCATTTTCACAAGGAATGAAGGAGACAAAGCACCCCAAAATCTGTGCCCCAATTTCTCCCGAGTACGGCAATGCCTCACATGTGTCCAAAAAATACCAGTTGGGTGCATGGCAGGACTCAGAAGGGAAGGAGTGATTTTTGGATTTTGGAGCACAGATTTTGGTGGAATGAATGGTGGGTGCTATGTTGCATTACCAATACAGTGGAACCCCCCCACAAGTGACCCCATTTTGCAAACTACACCCCTCAGGGAATTCATCTAGGGGTATAGTGTACATTTCAAACCCCCAGGGGTTTCATCAATTTTGGTACAACTGGGCAGTGAAAATGAAAAAAAATACATTTTTTTACACAAAAATGTACTTCTGGCTCAAAATTTTTCATTTTCACAAGAAATGAAGGAGACAAAGCACCCCAAAATCTGTGCCCCCATTTCTCCAGAGTACGGCAATGCCTCACATGTGACCAAAAAATACCAGTTGGGTGCATGGCAGGACTCAGAAGGGAAGAAGTGATTTTTGGATTTTGGAGCACAGATTTTGGTGGAATGAATGGTGGGTGCTATGTTGCATTACCAATACAGTGGAACCCCCCCACAAGTGACCCCATTTTGCAAACTACACCCCTCAGGGAATTCATCTAGGGGTATAGTGTACATTTCAAACCCCCAGGGGTTTCATCAATTTTGGTACAACTGGGCAGTGAAAATGAAAAAAATACATTTTTTTACACAAAAATGTACTTCTGGCTCAAAATTTTTCATTTTCACAAGGAATGAAGGAGACAAAGCACCCCAAAATCTGTGCCCCCATTTCTCCAGAGTACGGCAATGCCTCACATGTGACCAAAAAATACCAGTTGGGTGCATGGCAGGACTCAGAAGGGAATGAGTGATTTTTGGATTTTGCAGCTCAGATTCTGGTGGAATGAATGGTGGGTGCTATGTGGCATTAGCAAGACCCCCGAAGCACGGTGAAATGATGAACCTAATAATCCATAGATGTGTGGTATATTTTGAAACACTCCTTTATACATAGGCCGGGTTTGTCGGGGCAAGTTTCACAGTGGAAAATAGTATCCTTTCTTATTCCCTTTTTATAGCAAACTTTGCACCTTTTTTGTGTCCTGCCCTTTCTTGCAGTGGAGGGGATTTCGTTGGGAAAATGCTGCCCTGGTACAATACGGGGGCCAGTACTAGAAGTACTGGGGCCCTCTGCCTGCTGATTCCCAAATATTAGGCTCTTTATGACTTCCTCTTGAAAGTGCATAAATGTCCCCCTCTGGCCGGTAGAACGGAATAGCACGTAAGCGTTATACAGTGCCATCTGGATGATATACACGGCCAGCTTCTTGTACCAGATATTTGTTTTCCGCAGGGCACTGTACGGCTTCAGTACCTGATCTGAAAGATCCACTCCGCCCATGTACTTATTGTAATCTAGGATACAATTTGGTTTTGAGGTGTGGGTACTGGTACCTCGTACAGGGATGGAGGTGGTACTGTCTCCATGAATTGTTGTCAGTATAAGGACATCCCTCTTGTCCTTATATTTGACCAACAACATATTTTCGGTGCATATTCCCCTGCTTTCACCCCTTCTCATTACTTGGGCAATGTGCGTTTTGGGGAGGCCTCTTTGGTTCTTGCGCACAGTACCGCAAGCTGCTGTACCTCTTGAACCAAGGGCCTTAAACAGGGGGATGCTGGTGTAAAAGTTATCCACATAGAGGTGATAACCCTTATCCAGGAAGGAGTGCATTAAATCCCAGACAATTTTTCCACTAACACCTACGAGGGAGGGGGGGCATTCTGGTGGTTCAATTCTTGAATCCTTCCCTTCATATACCCTAAACTTGTGGGTGTACCCTGTGGTGCTTTCACACAGCTTATACATTTTTATGCCATACCTTGCCCTCTTACTGGGAAGGTACTGGCGGAATTTAACCCTTCCTTTAAAATGTATAAGGGACTCGTCGATACTAATACATTTATCAGGGATGTATAGCTCTGCAAATTTGGCACTGAAATGATCAATGACCGGCCTGACTTTGAATAGCCTGTCAAAGGTGGGATCATCTCTGGGTGGGCACTGTGCATTATCGGTGTAATGTATAAATTTATGGATTGCCTCAAAACGAGCCCGGGGCATGGCCATACGGTGAAATGGGGTGCTGTACAGAACATCTGTACTCCAATATTGCCTAATTTGTGGCTTTTTTACTATGCCCATGTGTAACACCAGACCCCAAAACGTCATCATCTCTACTGCATCTACAGGGGTCCACCTAGCAAATGATGACGTGGGGTTTTGAGCAATAAACTGCTGGGCATATAAATTAGTTTGGTCCACCATTAAATTTATAAAATCATCAGAGAAAAATAATTTGAAAAAGTCAATTTCTCTGAGACCTGTTGAATCAAATTGGATTCCTGGGATGGCCAAAAACTCAGGAACCTGGGGCTCAAAATTGTCTGGTGGTGGGGTCCATACGAGATCAATTATTGGGGGGGGGGTCTCAGCTGCTCTACGGGGGCGTCTTTGAGGGGGTCCCTCATCACCAGAGGAGGAAGAAGAGCTTAAGACGAATCCTTCAAATTCCCCGCTTGCCTCACTGGCTGTGTCAGAGTCAGAGGCAAGCATGGCATATGCCTCCTCCACTGAATACATTCTCCTGGATGACTGGGACGACATTTGGGATGACATTTGGGATGCCATTTATATTTTTGTGTTACTGGTAGTGAAATGTTTCAACACGTGTATAGTGTAGGGGGGGGTACAAACTTTATTTCAACCCGGGGGGTATGTAGTGTGTGGTGTGTATGTAGTGCAGAAAAAAAAAATACAAAAAAAAAAAAAATTGAAGGGTTAAAAAAAAAAAATGGAAGGGGTTAAAAAAAAAAAATGGAAGGGGTTAAAAAAAAATAAAAATGGAAGGGGTTAAAAAAAAAAAAAAGGTCCTGCGCCAAAAATTGAGCATAGATGTTGGTCAGTAACGTCCGTCACTGAACAGCGCTCAAAGGCAACAGGAATTTGATAAAAAAAAAAAAAAAATAGATCAACCCTGTGCCGAAAAAGCTGATCAGTGATGTACGTCACTGATCAGCGCACAGTGGCCACAGGACACACACAAAATCACAGTGTGTGTAAAAAAAAAAATGACCCCACAGCACTCACAAAAAATAAAAAAAGGTGATCAGTGATGCGACACTGATTACCAGTGAGGGGCAGCAGGTGCACAACCTTTGGTGCAACTGACAGTGCAACTGGCAGCAACTGACAGGTATATATAAAAAAAAAAACCTCTGTACCCCCAAAAAGTTGCTGATCACCTCAGATATAGTGATCAGCACAAAAGGCGGGGGCAGCAGACACAAAATTTAGCACTCTCTATCACTCTCTGTCACTATCTCTCTCTATCTCTCTATCTCTCACTATCTATCACTCTATGACACTGCAGCAGCAGCACTGACAGGTATATCTATATATAAAAAAAAACCTGCGCCCCCAAAAAGTTGCTGATCAGTTAATTTATACTGATCAGCACAAAAGGGGGGGCAGCAGTCAGTTATATAAAAAATATATAGCACAATCTGTCACTATCTCTCTATCTCTCTCTATCTCTCTCTCTATCTCTCTCTATCTATCTATAGCTCTATCACACTGCAGCAGCACAAAATATAGCACTAGGCCTCTCTATCTCTATCTCTCTCTATCTCTTTCAGTTATATAAAAAATATATAGCACAATCTGTCACTATCTCTCTCTCTCTATCTCTCTCTATCTCTCTATCTATAGCTCTATCACACTGCAGCAGCACAAAATATAGCACTAGGCCTCTCTATCTCTCTCTATCTCTCTCTCTATCTAATAACTATCTAATAACTCGCAGCAGCACAAGATGTCACAGGATGTCACAAGATGTCACAAGAATAAGCAATATCTAGGCAGTGATCAGGTAAGTATTTGGATGGGTTCTGGTCAGTATTGGCGGCAGCTGGGCACGGTGACCGCACTGCACGCTATTCCAGACCAGAATGGCGTCTGCAGTGCAGTCACCGTTAGTTTAAACCCCCCTCCTTGGCTGTGATTGGTCCGTCGGTCCGACGGACCAATCACGGCCTTTGGGGGCGGGCGGGGTGAGGTGGGGTGACACCAGTGTCACCCTTACACCCCGCGGTGATTGGTGCTGTACTTTACAGCACCAATCACCTCCGATCCCGTGTCACCGGCGAACGTTATTCGCCGGTGACACAGAAAACGCTGTGAATGGCTGTTCACACTGAACAGCCAATCACAGCGATCGCCGACGGGGGGGCGGCATGCACGGACATGTCTGCTGTCAGGGACAGCAGACATCGTCCCTCTGTCACTGCGTCTCTAGACGCAGTGACAGTTTTAAGCCATGACGTATATATACGTCAACGGTCGGGAAGTACTTCCCGGCCATGACGTATATATACGTCAAATGTCGTGAAGGGGTTAAGCAAAAAAAATAAAAAATTAAATGACTGCTGCTAGTGCATAGTATAAGTCTGCTGCATCAGTCCAGGGTGCCCGCATGTGTGCTGCATCAGTCCAGGGTGCCCACATTTGTACTGTATCCATCCAGGGGTGCCCACATGTGTGCTGTATTTGTGCAGGGGTGCCCACATGTGTGCTGTATCAGTCCAGGGGTGCCCGCATGTGTACTGTATCCATCCAGGGGTGCCCACATGTGTGCTGTATTTGTCCAGGGGTGCCCACATGTGTGCTGTATCAGTCAAGGGGTGCCCGCATCTGTGCCGTATAATTCTATGGGTGTCCCCTTGTGTCCTGTATCAGTCCAGGGGTGCCCGAATGTGTGCCATATAATTCCATGGGTGCCCCCATGTGTCCTGTATCAGTCCTGGGGTGCCCGCATGTGTGCCGTATAATTCCAGGGGTGCCCCATGTGTCCCATATCAGACCAGGGGAGCTGCCCTTTTTTTAATGAAAATAAAAATAAGGTGTTTTTTTTTTTTTTTACTGCTAGGGCTGTTAAATGCGCTGTAGTCCAGGGGTGAGCCATGAGTGCTGTATAATTCATGGGGTGTTGCTAAGTAAGGTGTGCTGCTCTTTTTTATAATTAAAAGAATACAAATTTTTATTTTTACTGCAGGAATTTGTCTGCCGTATAATTCCATACCTGCCGCCATGTGTGCTGTATCAGTCCAGGGGTGCCGCCATCTGTGCCGTATAATTCCATGTGTGCTGTATCAGGTCAAGGGTGCCACCATCTGTGCCGTATAATTCCTGGGCTAAGCCAAGTCTGCCGTATAATTCATTAATTCATGGGGTGCTGCCAAGTGTGCTGTATTAGTCCAGGGGTGATGCTAAAGGCCCATACACACTTGCAGACTTTGAGCTGAAAATCGCTCAAAACAGCAGTTTTGAGGGATTTTCAGCTGAAAATCGCCTAGTGTGTATGCCCCCCAGATTGCCGACTAGCGATGATGCGCGCTCCCGCATCATCGCTAGCAAGGTGGTTCATCTGCTGGTTTTACCAGCAGATGTCGCGATGATGGATGGTTTACCATCCATCATCGCTGTGTGTGTACGCTGCCGGGCTGAAAGATTAACCACTTTCAGCCCGGCGGACCGCCCCGCGCCGCCCCGCCGCCCCGCGCCGCCCGTCATAATACTCAACCTGTCCAAGTGCTGCTGCGCCGGCTCCACGCATCCTGCTCCGAGTCCCTGTCTGCTTGTTCCACCCTCCTGCTCAGTGCTCACCACGGAGCACTTCTCCCTCACCCGGCAACACACTCTGCTGGCCCCGCCCCCCCTGCTATGCTTAACACAGAGCACTGAGAGCAGGGGGCACTGCTGGCCACCAATGTTTAATGTTTAAGGCAGTAATATATACATTGCTGGCATATGCCAGCAATGTATATATTGCTGGAACCACTGGGCACCAATGTTACATTTTTAAGGCAGTAATATATACATTGCTGGTATATGCCAGCAATGTATATATTGCTGGCACCACTTGCCACCAATGTAATGTTACTTATAAGCCAGTAATATATACATTGCTGGCACAGGCCAGCAATGTATATAATATTGGCACCACTGGGCACCAATGATTATTAATTTGCTTGCTGCCCACAAATAATTATGAATTAGCCAGTAATATATACATTGCTGGCACATGCCAGCAATGTATATTTTACTGGCATCACTGCCCACCAATGTTACTTACTAGCCAGTAATATATACATTGTTGACACAGGCCAGCAATGTACATATTATGGGCACCACTGCCCACCAAGGTTAAAGTGAGCAGGAACTGGGCGGAACTGCGTTCCATCAGTTCCATTTTGGAGGTGGAATGGTTCCGCCTCCGTCCGCATCGCTAAACAGCTGACAGCCGGGCAGAGCGGTGGGAAATCCGGATGTCTCAGAGCAGGTCCATCCGTCCGTGGCGCAGCTATTTTAAAACGATGTGCCAACTCACGGCTCGTGAGCCAATCAGAGCTTGTGGGACGGCAACAAATGAGCAGCTGCCGGGCCGCGAGCACCGATTGGCTCGCGAGTCATTTGAAATAGCCGCACCACGGACAGATGGACCTGGTCTGTGACATCCGGGTTTCCCACCGCTCTGCCCTGCTGTCTCCTTTCCCACACAGTGCACACCTCTGGCACTGGGCATGTTACCCCTGGCACTGAGAATGTAATACCTGGCAATGAGCATGTATGTAAGCGGCACTTATGTGGCATAATAAAAAATGGGCATTACCATGTTTGGCATATTGTGAAATGGGCATTACCGTGTTTGGCATATAGTATAATGGGCATTACAGTGTGTGGCCTAATGTGTAATTGGCATTACTGTGTGCATTTCTGTGTCCCTGTCCCATAAAGCCATGCCCTACATTTTTGGGCACAAAATGTTCCGTTTTTATTAGGTGTTGGGTTGTTTTGCACTGTGGGGCATCATTTGAATCAGGGGTGGTATTATGTGGCCACATTATTCTTTTCCTGACTGTGTGGCTGTGACATAAAGGGGGGGGGGGGGGTAGTCAGTAGTCAGGGATGCGAATTTCACCACTTTAAGCACTGCTGCGCACCAATGTATAGTGATAATAGTTATTAATGTAAACACTGCTGGAGCAGACCAGCAATGTATATGATACCGCTGCCACTGGCCATCAATGTATATTTTTATGGCGTTAATGTTTACACTGCCGACGCAGGTCAACAATGTATATGTTACCACCGCCACTGCCCCCCAATGTATATTTTGTTGTGGCGGTAATGTATACATTGCTGGGGCAGGTGAACGGATTTCTCCCTACGTGCACGGTGGCAAATTAAATCGTAGTTGTGCACATGGGCGGGATTTTGCCCAGTCGGAGCAGAGTCAGGTAGCGTTTACCTGTTTGCTGGCCTCCGAATATAAGCCCAGCGATCAGTTCTGAATCAGGCCCCTAGAACAGAAATGCACTGAATAAAATGGCCCCTGCTTCCACCCTTGGAATTCAAACCCCGCCCATTATGTAAATAGCCTTTTATATGAAAGATTTTCAGCAAAGTCTTTCGCCTCATGAAAATCTCTTGCTCTTTGGGGAAAGTAGCTCAGTGTGTACGCACTACTTTGGTGACAGATATATCTTTCACAGATTTTGGCAAAGTCTTTTGAAATGAAAATCTTCTAGTGTGTATGAGCCTTTAGTGTGCCGTATCAGTCCAGGGGTGATGCTAAGTGTGCCATATCAGTCCAGGGGTGAGCTAAGTCTGCCAAATAATTCCTGGGGTGAGCCAAGTCTGCCGTATAATTCATGGGGTGCTGCCAAGTGTGCTGTATTAGTCCAGGGGTTATGCTAAGCATGCCATATCAGTCCAGGGGTGATGCTAGGTGTGCCGTATCAGACTAGGGGGGATGCTAAGTGTGCCATATCAGTCCAGGGGTGATGCTACGTGTGCCATATCAGTCCAGGGGTGATGCTACGTGTGCCATATCAGTCCAGGGGTAATTCTAGGTGTGCAGTATCAGACTAGAGGGGATGCTAAGTGTGCCATATCTGTCTAGTGTTTGTGCCGCACACTTGTGTGGCTTATCATAGTTATCCAGCTACCTCGGTGCAAACTTTTGCCCTAAAAACAATATTGTAAGGTGTGAGCTGTTCAGAATAGACTGGAAATGAGTGGAAATGAATGTTATTGAGGTTAATATAGCGCAGGAGCAAAAAAATAAAAACCAAAATTCTGCGATTTTAGCAGTTTTTATGCTTTTTTAACAAAAAATCAGAACCCAAAACCCCAAAAATCCAAACACAAAACACTTAGGAGGTGTTTTGCCAAAACCCATTAGAACCCAAAACCTCAAGGTAATCAGAACCCAAAACCCGAAAAGTGGCCGGTGCACATCCCTAGATCTTGTAGCTGATGCAAGAAGAGCCTAGGACGCTGCAGTCTGCTGTAGCAGCCAGGGAGAAAAAAAGTCCTGTGTACAGCACTAGACATCTGCAGATGCTGTGGGCCTATTTTTGAGGTTTATTTGCAACTAATTTTATGCTGATTTTTAAATAAATAAGTTAAAAATTACTTTTTTTTAATATTTAATGTAGCATATTTTAACACTTTTCATGCATATTTTAAGTATTTTTCATGCATATTTGCATGCATATTTCAAGCTTTTTATGGTGCATATAATCCTGTCTCTACTTATGTATTAATTGTATATCACAATACTTACATTAAAAACTCATTTGAGCAGAACCTGTTTTGATTTCCGTTTTACGTGTGTTTATCTCATGAGATGCACAGAGCTGTGTAATATGTGGGCACTTTATAGATAAAACTAATAATAAAATGATCCAGAGCAGGAAGAGAGTATTATAGGATATTTCATCTAAATGAATGCATTTTAAGTAGATGTCACAAACAATGACCTTTGGCATGCAATACATTGCTTTAAAATTTGTTGAACTTTTGCCTCTTGTGTGCTCATCACAGAGATATTACACCAGCTAATAAATTTTAGAAGTTAATGTATAATGAATATGATAGGTTTATTTTGGCAAATGGCAGACGCCTCGACCCGTCAGTCCTTTTTAGCACTGCTGCAGTCATGTGGAAGGTGTAGGAGCCTGTGACCAGGAACGGCTGTCACATCCAAAGTACTTGATGTAAAGTGGCACAAATAAAGCTACAGTAAGTGTCATCACAGGATGAGATGAGCAGACACAGTGGAAAGGGCACACAGATTGAGACATTCTTATATCATGCATATGGTATATTAGTCATACTTACCTACTCTTGAGAGCTAGAATCAGGGAAATTACAGTAGGATGCGAAGCATGTCGTATCATGGTAGGGGCATGTCTAGCGCCACATATGTGTGTGTCATTGCTTGTCATTGCAAGATATTTCTATAAAACATTAGTAACAGTGGCAGGGCTGCCATCAGGGGGTTCTGGGGGTACTTGAGTCCCGGGCCCAGACAGAAACGGGGCCCAGGAGGCAGTATTGCAGCAGGGCCGTTTCTACAGGCGTACGATGCAAATGCAGCTCCTCTCCCGCCTGTGCCACTGAGCAGAGCTGTGCAGTGTATGGAGTGCAGGGAGGTGCCAGGCTAAAGAGGCACTCTCCGTGCTCTGCTAGCTTGCTGCTGCCAGCTGCCATCTGTACTCTACTTCCTGTCACACAGGCAACAGCGTTGTGCGCGAAGCAGCCCAAATGGTGTCCCAGGCAGGGGCAGTTGTAGCGGGACAGTGTACCAGTGGCCCTGCCCTCCTGCAACCTTCAGATTCTGTGCTCCCCCCACAATGTGCTGATTCATTTATATGCAGCTTGACCAGCGGAATTAAGCTATTGATCAGCAGCAGCCATAGCATGGAGGGCCTGTCATACAGTGGCTGCAGAGACAGGGCACAGTGACAGAGCTGCTCTGCTTCCCTTCTACACTGCAACTGCTGCTCAGTGTGTCCAACTCTCAGATCAGGGGAGCAATCCCAGCCCCCTTCCTCCCCTTAGGTAGCCCATTCCCAACTTTCCCTGTACCCTGCCCTGTCCCAGCCACATCTGGTACCAAGCCCACCCCTTCTTCCCCTCAGGCAGCCCAGTCCCAACTTTCCCTGTACCCTGCCATTTCCCAGCCACTTCTGGTACCAAGCCCACCCCCTTCTTCCCCTCAGGCAACCAACTCCCAACTTAATCTGTACCCTACTAGGTTGGAGGAGCAAACCCTGCTCCCTTCTCCCATCAGGCAGCTCAATCCTAGCTTTCCCTGTACCCTGCCCTCTCCATACCAGCAAAGTCAGGGTAGCTAAGTACCCAAGCGTGTGTCTATTTCAACACGATCTTTGACTGCCACCAACCACAGGCCCTTATTCTGGTTCACTTGCAAAGGCAAATTCCTTCTCAAATGGACAAAACCATGTGCACTGCAGGGGGGCAGATGTAACATGTGCAAGGAGAGTTAGATTTTGGTGTTATTTTGTTTATGTGAAGGGAAAATACTGACTGATTTTTACACTGCAATATAGATCTCACTTTGAAGTAAAACCCCACCCAAATCTAATTTTCTCTTCACAAGTTACATCTGCCCCCCTGCAGTGCAGATGGTTTTGTACATTTGAGAAGGAATTTGCCTTTTGCGAGTGAACCAGAATAAGGGCCTTAGTCCACGACAGCTATGGTTCTGCCGACAAACAAAGTTATTAATTACACGGTAGCGAATTCTTCACAGGCTTGAGCTGGGTAACAACAGACACCAAAACTAAATTATGATGATTTTTAATCTAAGTGTAAACACTACAAGGCTTATGTTACAGAAAAAATAGATTACAAGATATATTGTTAAAAGTTAAAGACAATTTCAGAGAAATTACAAATTTGGAAAATAACAACCCACAGATCCAATTATGCATAACAGTAGTAGTGTAATGTATAGAGGGATGTAGTGTAGTGATGAACTGTGGCATATAAAAGGGAATGTACTTCAGTGTAGTGATTTAGGCCCCCATTTATCGAATATTACCGCCCAGGATCGCATTGTAAAATGCGATCATTTCGCCCCCATGTATCATCTGGCAGGGCGCAGGGACAGGGCTCCGAAAGGAGCATGCGCGGTTATGCGCTGACCCCCCCGCGACCCCGCTGACTGCACTGCCCGAGCGGCAGTGCGATATGTAGCCATAGGCTACAACGGGCTGCCCGATGTTGATACATCGGGCAGCTTCGCATCCCCCATAGAAACCTATGGGGGATGCGGCCGGCAGTGCTGCAGGGGGGGATCGCAGCAGGGATCGGAGATTCCTGCTGCGGTCCCCCTTTAATACATTTAGGTGATACTTAATATTTGCGGCTAAACCCCAAAAACGTGTGTTTACAGGGATTTAGCCGCAAATATTCCTTGATAAATGGGCCCCTTAGTGTGGCATATAGGGTTAGTGAGGTAGTGTAGTATATAAAGGAGATCTAGTGCAGTGATGTGTAGTTGCTGAGAGAGCATGTCAGGGAGACACTGGGGGCATTTTGGTGGGACGGCGCGATGGGGGCCATTCCAATGAAAGCAGCTCTATCTTTATTTGGGGAACATGTATCTGGGGACCACATGACAGTTGGCTAGGGCATTTGGGACACACAGAGGACAATATAATCCAGCAGTATCCCCTTTTTTGTAAATGTTTGTAAACGCTCAGTGTTTTATGTGCACCCTCTCAAAAATGCTGGGCATTTCCCTGGGAGCGCAGGCAGAATGATTTCTCCTGCTAGCACCCGCATGCTAGCGCAGGGATTCAGACGCCGGGGGGGTGGCCGTTCGGCAGGGAGGCGTTAAGGTGCTCACTAGGCAGCGAATGTACGCTGCATAGCGAGCAAACTAGGCCCAATATAATTTGAGAAGTTTTGTTTGCAAGTATTGTTTTTAACATTGCTGTATATAATAGAGATCCAGATTTCCCAGAATCTAAACCGCTCCGAACATACCATATCGAGCCCTATCCGAGTGCAGCTTGAGAACTTGCCATCAGACTCGGAATCCCGAGTGAGGCCAAATGTCATTGCCTCGTGTTGGATTCTAGAGGAACTTAGCAAGTCTATATAAGGGGCTGTGGCAGGGGCTATTTTACAGCACGCGTCTGATGTGTGTGGTGCTCTGCTGTGTTCCACTGTCAGTCAGAGTCCTTTTAGGGGCTGTGTTGTCAGAGTGTCTATCAGGGGCTGTCAGTAAGTGTGTACATCAATCTAAGGGCCGTGTCAGTCAGTGTGTACTGTGGGCCCAGGCTGTTAGAGTGTCCATCAGGGGCTGTCACTTTGCTGTCAGACAGTGTGTAAATCGATCTAAAGGGCTTTATCAGTCAGTGTGTACTGTGTACATCTAAGGGGCTGTGTCAATCAGTGTGTTCAAAGTAGTGTATATGTAAGTCCAGTACTGCTGTTAAGTCCAGTGGTACTGCCATTAAGTCCAATACTGCCGTTAAGTCCAGTGGTACTGCCGTTTAGTCCAGTCGTGCAGCTGACAGCCGTATAAGTCCAGTGACAGTCCAGTGGTACTGCCATTAAGTTCAGTGGTATAGCAAATTTCAAACTTACTATTGGAGCGCAAAGTTGTGGGCTTGGGTGCCTGTGAAGTCTTCGGCTAAGAGGCCACTACCTTCTCATTTACAGCGCTGATGGAATCATCGTTCATGCTTGACTCTTCCAAACTGCAGTCAGATATGAGCAGCGGGGATGATGGTCCACATTGTAAGCTGGGGAGGCTGTGCTGTGTTTCCCCATGGTCCTCCTCTACTGACATCTGGCTATTGGCACAGCTGGATGATGATAGTGTGATGGGATTAGTTAGGGCACTTTTGCCAAAGACACTGTAGCATAGCTCATAATATGGCCAATCAATACATCCTGCGCAACTTTCCACAGGGAACATTTTCCGCCCACTATCGCTTTAAGGCGAAAAACTCTGTAAGGAGGACACTATCGCTTTAAAAAAAAAACTGAATAGTATTCTCAGGCAGGAAGTGATGTAACATTTGGTTCCCTATATAAAGCCACCTAAGCACACAGGTTTCCATTCAGCTTTTGGATTCCAAAGAGTGCACATCCGGTAGTCCAGACTTATGTAAGTACTATTCTCTATTTTTTGTGTCTCAAAATCACTGTCACATCAAAATTATTCTGATTGTATTGAAAGCCACCCATTCTGGCTTATTTTATAGATAAGCCTATACTATTGGAGGAAAATTGGGGTGGACACCAACCCCCATGTACTGAGTCTAAAAAACTGTCCGTTCATTGTTACCAGCCCAAAAAAAGCTTTTTGGCTGTTTTTGTAAGTAGAAAAAAGTTTATCCTATCTCTTTATGAGTTTTTTACTGTAAAAGTGTATATGGCAATCGAAAATGATTACCCTATCTGTATATTGTTTTCCCTCCAGACATTTGGTTTTTATGCTATACCGTACATGAATTATTGATGCCGATTTGAAAGTGTTTATAAAACTAATGTTTTGTACGAAGGTATATATATATATATATATATATATATATATATGTATTTTTTATATATCCGTTGGTCCTATGTCCGTGGAGCACCAGTTCACTATATGTTATTCACGGTGATCACAAGTCTTTTCACAATAGACACTATTTTCAGTTTTTAAAGTGTAAAAGCGGTTAACTTTAAATTAACCCAACCGTCACTAAATCATTTTAAATTGTTTTATAAATTGAATGTCCAACTATGGTATGTTCACCACCTCTTTATGAATACACGTTTAAATCGAAATTTCACAAATTCACGTTTTTTTCTTCTTTCAGAAGCTTATATAATATTAATCATGGCTCATCAATCCCCACTATAGTCCTCTCATTCTATCCTCCTCTCCTCTTTTCATTTTTTCATCAGCTTAAATGTCAAATTTCAGTTATGTTATGGACTTATGACTGTGTATATTAAATTTACAGTGTCATTTGGATTGTCAAACCCTGCTTGTAAGCCCCTGATGAATTCAACTATCTGACGAAATGCGTTGGCCCTTTGTTTTCATCACAGATATAACCTGAATCAGAGATATTGACAAATACATGCTGTAAAAAAGTCTATATGTATTTATATCATATTTTTAACAATTGTGGATTAAATCTTGGTAGCGCACTCTGTACCACACTCTACTTCATCTCTAAACCAATTTGGGTCCTGTCTAACAGGGGGCCTTCAGAGGTGCCGCAACCATATAGGTGTGCGCGGTTGGGGTCCCTTTTTCTCTTTATATATATATATATATATATATATATATATATATATATATGCAACAGTGTGTGTAAGGAATGGTGCGCTGACACCTGCAGTTCCACAAATCAGCTTGCTCCACAAGCTCACAAGAATACACTAGTCCTTCCAATGGTGTTTTAGGACAGCTGCTCCCCGATGTCAGAGCCTGATCCCAAAGGCTCACAGACAAGACATTTCTGGAAAAAGAAGAAGACACAGGGGGCGCCTATGGTGTATTACCGTTTTAATCTTTAAAAAACAGCTGACTCAATAGTCATAAAAAAGCGGGGTATAATGCCCGTACCAAATAATTCGTCCGCTGTGGACTGAACTACCACATGATTTCATAAAAACATCCCACAGGCAACACGGCTGTATTGTATGTATTGGACTCACGACCCTCAGGCACCGCCGGCAATGTCCCGCAAAGTCGTCTCGTGCCCAGGTTACTTCTCAGTCCTTCCTCCAGCCTGCTCTGTGGGAACTCCGTTCAGCGTCACAGTGGCCACGCCCCACTGGCGTGGCCACTGTGACGCTGAACGGAGTTCCCACGGAGCAGGCTGGAGGAAGGACTGAGAAGTAACCTGGGCACGAGACGACTTTGCGGGACATTGCCGGCGGTGCCTGAGGGTCGTGAGTCCAATACATACAATACAGCCGTGTTGCCTGTGGGATGTTTTTATGAAATCATGTGGTAGTTCAGTCCACAGCGGACGAATTATTTGGTACGGGCATTATACCCCGCTTTTTTATGACTATTGAGTCAGCTGTTTTTTAAAGATTAAAACGGTAATACACCATAGGCGCCCCCTGTGTCTTCTTCTTTTTCCAGATATATATATATATATATATATATATATATATATATATATATATATATATATATATATATATATATATATATATATATATATATATATATATATATATATGAGGAGAAGGTGCGGCACTCGGCAATGATGCAGAAATAAATCAAGGAGCCATGTTAGTGGACAACGTTTCAGTTGTATTAAACAACTTTTTTCAAGTCTTACAAAAAAGTTGTTTAATACAACTGAAACGTTGTCCACTAACATGGCTCCTTGATTTATTTCTGCATCATTGCTGAGTGCCGCACCTTCTCCTCCTGCATTAACCCTTCTTGTGAAGGCACCGGACGCATTACTATTTGTTATTGGGAGTGCCTGACCTGCTGTCATATATATATATATATATATATATATATATATATATATATATATATAGCGATGGGGACCGGCACTTGGACTGATGTAGACAATAAGGAAGGTGCCTTCCACAGGGAATAATATATAGACGAATTCATCCAGGTCAATGGAAGAATAAGAGGCGGCACTCAACTTGTAAAAAAGGTGTATTCGCTCACATCAAAAACAGCGTGGAAAAAAGACGTACATGCTGTTTTTTTCCACGCTGTTTTTGATGTGAGCGAATACACCTTTTTTACAAGTTGAGTGCCGCCTCTTATTCTTCCATTGACCTGGATGAATTCGTCTATATATATATATATATATAATTTTTTGAAAGGAGGGCACTCACCAATTCGCAGATAAAAATTTTCTTTTTATTCAGTTCATTAAAATATTGAACTCAAGTAGTTGTCATCAACGTTTCGTTCTGCATTTCAGACCTTCATCAGGACACTTCATATTACACTGAGTGTTCTCAGTTATAGCTATTAACACTCAGTGTAATATGAAGTGTCCAATCACTATAGCCCATATGGTTGCTAGGTGCTGAAGCGCATACATCGCGCTATGCACCGCAGTACAACCGGATGTGTTGGATGCGCGTCACTTCCGGGAGGACGCATTCACTGGATGGTGTATATACGGCTGTGCGGACGATCGGTCCGACAGCCGCACTGAATATGGTGGGGATAGAGGTGAGGGCACGTTTAGATTGTATGAAATATAAGTCTGCCACTGATATGAAGGTGTTTATTTATGTCTATACATAGATGACGAAAAACAAAATGGCGGTGCGTTCCATTGAAATGGAACGCACGCCAGATTAGGTTTCGCAAATGTATATCACTGCCGTTTCTCCTGCAAATTATAAGGTGTGATTAATAATACCTTGTCCTATATGAGGGCAATATAGCCTGATGGTTTGTAAAATAGATGTATATCCTTAAATAGGTGGATGAGGAGTGATTGAATTCTTATTGGCTGGTGGGTGACACTTCCTGTCTGGATGGGTATATAGGTTCACCATGGGACCATTTCCCATTAGGTCTCTGTTGGAGTAAGATCTCTTGTTGCCCCAATGTCTGTCCTGATGAAGGTCTGAAATGCGGACCGAAACGTTGATGACAACTACTTGAGTTCAATATTTTAATGAACTGAATAAAAAGAAATTTTTTATCTGCGAATTGGTGAGTGCCCTCCTTTCAAAAAATTCTATCTGATGGTCTTGTGCCTTGGAGTGAGCACAACTGTGATGACCCAATAAATAGTGTGCGGATTCCCAAAATACATATATATATATATATATATATATATATATATATATATATATATATAGCATGCAGGAATCCCAAGGAATCAGGAGTCAACACGGCACTGCAGTAAAACACGGTTCACTTCTTTATTGTATCTTTAGCCTCAACGGCTCATTTCGGGGTTACTACCCCTTTCTCAAGAGGGACACAGATACAACATGTACCCCCCAATTCACACAGACTCATAATAAGGACTAATTTTTGTAGTATGTTCTTTTTTGTCTATAGTATTGTTGTATGAGTCTGTGTGAATTGGGGGGTGGCAGATTGGCCATAGTGACACTGGTGTGAGCAGTGTCGCTGTGGTTATGGTCTGCACACCCTGCATTCACATAGGATGATGTTGCCATGTCAGTGACCCCGGAGGCAGTGTCGGAACTTACGAGTGGTTGGCCCAGGTGCAAAACTACATTTTTGGGCCCTCCTCTTCCACTCCAAACCAAGTTCACAATATGCCACATAGCAGTGGGTGGCAGAAGTGGGCCCCTTAGTCTTCAGGGGCCCCGGTGCAATGCACCTGCTGCACCAATGGTAGTTCCGCCTCTGCCCGGAGGTGTGAGATCCGTGGGAGGCTGCCTGTGATCGCTATCTGTAATGTTTTGTTTATTAAAGTATTCTTAAAATGTTGTGGTTCAAAGGGACTATTCCCGTACTATGTCTGCTGCACCGGAGCTGCACGGTAATGTACGTCAGGTGTCAGTTGCCATGGTGACGCGGCCGCAGGTGGGAGCTGCTGGAAGCGTCATTGTGGGCACTGACTGATGACGGTGTCCGTGTAGGTGACGCGTCTGCATCCAGACACGCGCTGTGTTTACTGGTTACCATGGTGACTGAGCCGCGGGTGAGAGCCATGGACGTCATCAGCGGGCGCCCGTGTCACAGGTGCGTGAGCTGTGAGTGCTTGAGCGTAGGGGAGGAGACGGCGCCAATTTACCTGCTCTATTTAAGGTATGTGCAATGTACATGTTTTATCTGTATCCCTCTTGAGAAAGGGGTAGTGACCCCGAAACGAGCCGTTGAGGCTAAAGATACAATAAAGAAGTGAACCGTGTTTTACCGCAGTGCCTTGTTGACTGATTCCTTGGGATTCCTGCATGCTGTTTATTTACACAATGGCACGTGGACTTTGTTGATATTCATGGTGAGTGCCGATCCGATACCAATATATATATATATATATATATATATATATATATTATACACACATCAATATATATAAGAGCGAGTGAGAGACATTGATTTGCAGTATCTCAGTTTAAGCTCCAGCCACAGTCTCTGTTCTATAACAGTTTATGAGGCTGGCTGGCTGCTCAGACATAAGGATTGAATGTGACCTACTCTTCAGGCAGGGGTCAGATCTGCTTTTAAAGGATGACCCTCCCACCCATTGTGTTTATCAACTAGTTTCAATGGACGTGCTATGAATTCAGAGAGCTCCTGTTTTTCACACACACAGTCCCTTATTGGAATAAGACAGAGATGAAAAACTTGTAACTCTTCAGCCATTGTGTGTTGTGACTTCAAGTCCCAGCAAGCAATGCTGACATTTTCTGGAATTTAAGTGGACGCTTGGGAAAGAGGCATGTGGGAAAATGTGGTAAAGACCACCTCCCAACTGTCCTGATAACATTGGGAAAGTCCTGCTAATTGGACACTGTCCTGCTGTCCCACCTGTGGGCTGCAGTGTCCCGTGGGAGGTGGGCAGGTTGGAAGAGCTGCTCGGCTCTGCAAAGCAGCTGGCAGTCACTGAATAGATGCCATGCATATCTAACAGTGCGTGAAGGTGAGTTGTTGGCTGCCCAGCCCCGCTGGGAACTCTGGGCATGACCCCAAAATGCTTTTCTGTTGAGGCTGCCAGTACCACTCCAACATGGCAGGTCCTGCTTCATCGCTGGGTAAAGTTGAGAGGTATAGTAAAATACCTGTTTTCAGGATTTTACCACATTTCAACTGTTTTCTGACGCAGAGGGTAACACCAGCAAAAGTTTTTATGCTTCTTTTCTCATCAGTTCTGTAAAGGGATCTGATTGGATTTCTCCCAGCATCTTCTGCAGCTGCAGGGTCACTCATGCGCAAAGAGACTTCCTGGGCTGAAACAAAGGAAGTTCAGGGACCAGCGGTCATTGTATATGGCCATGCTGTTCACAGCCTCCAAGTATGCCCAGACATATGCAGCGCCTGCGTTGAAAACAGGCACATCCGGCCTGCTGCTGACATCATACTCCCTCCCCTAGCAGGCTTAAGCACACCTGTGCTTTCCCTGACACTCCCAGCTTTTTGTATAGCGTGTCCACCGTTTCTGTTGACACTCCCATGGAATGGTTGAGATTCACCCCCACACGCCCACTCCCTGTCAATTGCCATGTATTCAACTTGCAAACAGAAATATTTGCAAAAAACGTTCACAGCCAGGCCTCGCGCACATACATTGCGGTCAATGAGCACTTTTTTGATAAGCGTGGATCTATGCAAACAAGTCTAAATTGGCAACAAAGTTACTATATAAAATGAAGTTGTAGGGAAAATCACCTTTACCCATATGTGGGTAAAGGTAAACTTTACATTTGGAATCATATTTGGCCTTACAAACCCACTTACAGGACTGTAACTAGGGTGGTGCGCAGGAGCACTTTAAGAGAGAAGGAGGCCCATGTGTAGCCTCCTCCAGCCAGGCCACCTCCTCTCTGCCGGAAGCAGCACCAGTCCTTTGCCTAGCGCAGTAGAGTCTGAGCACTAGAGCATGCAGACTCTACTGCACATGCATGAATCACTGGAAAAATGGCTTGGCGGACATTTTTCCAGTGATTCCGTCAGTACTGCTGCCTTTATCGCGGGACTCCGGAGGGTAAGTATTAAAAGAATGGGTGCAGTGTTTGCGGTGTGGGCCCCCTGGCACTCAGGGGCCTGTGTGCACCATGCACATTGCACACATTATAAATAAAACACAGGTGGTGTGACATGTACACCGTGCACCACAAGGTAAGGGGCGCTGTTCTGCAGAACCCATACATTTTCTGTTTTATAGCACTCTCACCTGCAACTTCCTCCACTTTGCACCCTGATATCACCTGCAGTCACAGTCGTTTATTTGACACACATTTTCAAACTGTATAATCTGTGACATCAGCAGTGATATCAGCAGTGACAGCATCAGTGTCATTATTACTGTTGTGACATTATCATTAAATCAGCAGTGATATCATCAGCAACATCATTGGTGTCGTTATCAGTGTCATAGTTTCTGTTGTGAACTCATCAGTGACATAATCAATGACATCAGAGTGACATAAGCAGTGTGATAGTTACTGTTATGACATCCTCAGGGACATCATCCATGTCACAACTACTTTTTGACTTTATTGACATCAGCAGTGACATCATCAAGAGACATCAGTGATAACATCATCAGTGGTATCAGTAGTGACAACATCTGTGAAATCATGAGTATAATACTGTTGTCAAATCACCAGTGACATTATCAGTGGCATCAGCACTGACACCTTCTGTGAAAGCATGAATATAATACTTACTGTTGTGAAATCACCAATGACATCATCAGTGACGTCATAAGTGATATAATCAGTGACATCATACATTACATCAACTCGAGCCACACATGCATTTCAAAACTGTATCATCTGTGACATCAGCAGTGACATCAGTAATAACATTATCGGTGACATCAGCAATGACATCATCAGTGGAATCAGCAACAACATCATTAGTGACAAACTCAGTGTCATAGTTGCTGTTGTGACATCACAAGTGACATCAGCAGTGACATCATAATTGACATTGGCAGTGACATCATAATTTACATCAAAAGTGACATCAGCAGTATTATTGTTATTATTCTGACATCATCAGTGACGTCAGCAGTGAATTAAACAGATACATCATCAGTAACATCAAGCGAGAAATAAGCAGTGACATTAGCAGTAACATCATCTGTGTCATAATTACTGTTGTGACATTATCAGTGGCATCCACTGTGTCATAATTACTGGTGTGGCATCAGCAGTGACATCATCAGTAACATCAGCAGTGACATACCCAGTAACATAATCAATATAATCTTTGCTGTTTTGATTCGACCAGTGACATTATCAGTGACATCATCAGTGGCATCAGCAATAATATCAGTGACATCAACATTTGCGACATTTGTGAAATCATTAGAGTGTAGTTCCAGATATAAAATTAACAGTGACATGAGGGATAACATCAGCAATGATATCAGCAGTGACATCATCATGTGTGATAGTTACTATTCTGACATTATCAGTGACATCATGATTGATATCAGCAGGGAAATCATCAGAGGCAGTGACATCAATTGTGAAAGCTGAGGTGACATCATCATTGACAACAGCAGTGTCATCCTCAGTAACATAATCAGTGTCATCATTAATGTTGTGCCACCACCATTAATATCAGTAATGAAGTAATCCGTGACATTACCCTTGTCATAGTTACTATTGTGACATCAGTAGTGGCATAAGTGACATAATCAGTATAATCTTTACTGTTTAATGCCATTAGTGACCTCATCTGTGATATCTTAAGTGACATCTGCATTGAAATCACTTGTGACATCAGTGAAATAAGCAGTGAAATCATCAGTAACATCATCAGTATCATAATTACTGTTGTGACTTCATCAGTGACATCATCAGTGGCATCAGCAATAATATTAGTGACATCAGTAATTACATTATATGTGACATCAACTGTAAAATCATCTGAGAAATCTTTAGAGTGACAGTTCAAGTTGTGAAATCAACAGTGAAATCAGCGATATCATCAGTATTATCAGCAGTGACACAATTAGTGACATCAGCAGTTACATCACCCATGGCATCAGCAATGACATCAGTGTTGATATAATCAGTGACATTTGGTCTTATCAATGACATCGGCAGTGACAACACCAGTGTCATGGTTACTATTATGTCCTCATCAGTGACATAATCAGTGACATCAGCAGTGACAACATTGGTGACATATTCAGTGACTGTTGTGACTTCATCAGTGACATCAGCAATAAAATCAACAGTGACATAATCAGTCACATCAGCAATGACATCGCCAGTAACATCACTAATGCCCAGGGCCGTTTCTAGAGGCGGACAAGCCGTGCAACAGCCCGGGGCGCTGCAAGGCTTGTCTGCCTCTGATAAACAGCCAGGGCGCCCGGCAATGTTCCCTGTAAGGTGTGCGCACAAACATTTTAATAGTGCGCACTACTGTCCGCCGCCCGCCGCTCACTCCCCTGTCAGTGGAGCCTGGAGCCAGCCAGCGTGTGCTCTGCCTCTGGGTATAAAGTGCTGCGCCGGCGTCTGACGTCAGATGGAGACGCTGGCGCCGCACAACGTGCAGAAAGAGCTACTCAGGACGGAGCCTGCCCGCATGCCTGCCCACCTTCCTAACCTAGTGCCCACCACATAACATAAGGCACAGACAGAGCCCTACCACCCCAGACGGTATGTCTAGAAATAAACTCGCCCCCTGAAAATGTTGCACACTGACCCTAACAATATATATATATAGGGGCAGACAGTTCAGTCCTGTACGCTCCACACGGATCAGAAATTGAACTGTGATTGAACTTCATTTTTTGCTGTCTCCTATATGCATTAAAACCAGCGGACAATTAGATATTGTGGACCTGTTCGGTTGGATCGGGCTAACCATACTGGACCAACATAGCTGACAGCCGCTTCTAATGGGACAAACTCCACATTAATTTAAAACTACACTTATTTGTGCCCTAAGAAATTGTTTGGAGAAGGCCACTGATACATCTCGTACCCTTAGACCCTATATAGGGACAATCTGATTCAAAGAGTGTTCTCCATTGAGGGGAAGGTTATTACAGCCCTCTTTATCACGGAGGAAACAACACGCCATTGCATGCGTTTTTTTTGATACCCCACTGAGGGGAATGTTATTACGATCCACGAAATACTGAAGAAATTACACGCCGGTACAAGCGTTTTAATTTTACATCTTGTTAAACCCCTGATGAAGTCTTTTTTAAGACGAAACGCGTCGGGTAACTGACGTTATATTTCCGAAAAGGATACCATCTCCAGATGTGATTCTTGAAACTTTAATAAAAGCACTCTGGTTTTATGATTACATATTGTACTGTATTATATTTGACTGTAATCGGTGAAAATTCCAGTTGGTGGCTAAAGCGCTCTCTATTCCCTGCTTTTTATATATATATATATATATATATATATATATATATATATATATATATATACATACATACATATGTGTATGTATATATATATATATATATGTATGTGTATATAAACATATGTATTTATATATATGTCACTGTGGGGGCATATATTTCTGTCACTAGGGGCATATGTGTGGCACTGTGGGGGCATATATTTGTGTCACTGTGGGGGCATATATTTCTGTCACTGTGGGGGCATATATTTCTGTCACTGTGGGGGCATATGTGTGGCGCTGTGGGGACATATCTGGCACATCTGGCACTGTGGGGGCATATATTTGTGGCACTGTGGGGGCATATATTTGTGGCACTGTGGGGGCATATATTTGTTGCACTGTGGGGGCATATGTGTGGCACTGTGGGGGCATATATTTGTGGCACTGTGGGGGCATATATGTGTGGCGCTGTGGGGGCATATCTGGCACTGTGGGGGCATATTAGTAAACGGCATCAGTTGTGCGGCAGCGGCACATGGGGCATAATGTGTAATGGGCATTACGGTGTGGGGAGTATTGTGTAATTGCCATCACAGTGTGGGGTCTAATGGGCATCACGGTGTGCGGCGTAATGTGTAATTGTCATCATGGTCTGCGACATAATGTTTAATTGTCATCACGGTGTGCGGCGTAACATGTAATTGTCATCACAGTGTACGGCGTAATGTGTAATTGGCATCACGGATAAATAGTGTATAATGATTTAAGTAGCCTGTCATTGTTTGGCCTTGATCTGTGAGGCGTACTAGGTCATTGTGTGGCCTTCAGCCCGCCAACTTAAGTGCGGGAGGACAATAACAATTCCTGCGGTAACCAATGTCTGGTCATGCAGGTTGCAAAAGTGTGATGTAAGCTAATTGTTTGGTACTTATGTAATATCTGGGCTCCCGTTTTTCTTATGAGACCGAGTCCCCTCGCAGGGCTCGCCACGCTTCGGGCACGGTGGCTCGCTGTGCTCGCCACACTATATAAAATCAACTCCATGCGTAGTTGGATAGTAGGGGTATGAAAAAATGGGGTGCATTTAACATGGTAGCCCAGATAATACATAAGTACCTATTGTTTTCCTGCTAGACCACGCCCTTATATTAAGCCACACCCCTTTTAAAATTACGCCACACCCCCTATTTCGGCGCGCGCCTCTGTCAATTTCTATGTTACCATGTTATGTATTGGGGGGGGGGGGCGCATTTTTATTTCTTCGCCCTGGGAGCTAAATTGTCTAGAAACGGCCCTGCTAATGCCATAGCTCCTGTTATGAAATCATCAGTTACATCATTAATGACATGTGGTGCAAGCAGTGATATCATCAGTGACATCATTACAACAACAACAACATCATCAGTGTCCTACTACTAAGACATCAACGTAGACATCATCCGTGACATCAGAAGTGGCATCACCAGTACCGGCAGGTTGTGGCATGAGCGTGTGCTTGCACCTGTGAACAATATGAAATAAAAAAAAAAAGAAGAAAAGGATTCCCAATTTGGGGCACTCATTCAACTGATGTTTAGTATACTGAATCCTGTTGAGAGTGTCCAACGACAAATTACACGTTAAAATATAACTTTTATTTATATTACCTAAAATTGCTGAAAGCCAGCAAAGTATAAACATATATAAGTGCAAAATCATAGATATGAAGTGATTCAAATATATTGCACTGTGTTTGTGTTTTATTCTATTCTGTCCTCCGTAAGTGTAAGTGTATGGTACCACTGAAATAATAACCAAATATTATAGTTGTATCTGTTTTGCATACAGGGTATCTTTAATACACAGCACACAAAGTGTTCATTTTCCGCACTGTTACTTTAATTTTTCTCGTATCAATCTTATTATTACAGATTGATATACTAGATAAATGAAACAGTGTTGCTTTATGATTTATATGAGAACACTGCAATACAATGTAGCCACAATAAAGTAACTAGATGTAATTACCTCCCTGTCCACTGCTTTATGGTTTTAAGTGTGATTTACTATAGATCACTCAAATATGGTGTACACTGTTTCAGCTAGTCAGCTGCAAACTTTACAGGAATTGAGCTGTATATTACAGCCACATTTTTTTCTATTGATTCCCTGCCAGCTCTTAAAGGTTTCCAGTTGTACTTTTGTAGGTTCTAGTGTCATTTAGCACAAATATGGGGTTAAATATGTGTTGCACTGATTCTGTCAATAGTAGCATCTCTCTGCATGTTACATCTGCCCCACCTGCATTGCACATGGTTTTGCCCATTTTGAGAAAAAATGTGTACTGTGATCAGATCTGAAGAAGGGCCAAAGACACAGCTGGGTGGCCACCAATAGATGCTTCTGCATGCAAATCAAGCCCTCCAGCCAGATGTAATCTATCCAAGACTATGAGCTAAAAGCAAAATGCTGGTTACATCATTACCTGAATTATTTAACCAGTCACAATTAGCAGGCATAGTCCCAGTGGATTAGGGAAGAACAACTGTAATCCCATTTCACAAAAGTAGAAGTACTGTAGAAAGAAGCCTGGCAACTGCATACCAGCGAGTCTGACAGTGGTAGTGGGAAATCAATGGAAACTCCACTGAAAGAAAAACATTGTTGAGTATTTTACAGCAACTTGCAAGACCCCAAGTAGCATAGATTTCCTAGGGGGAGGATTATGTCAAACAAATCTTTTGATTGATTTTTTGGGGCTAGGTGACTTATTATAGGTAAAACAAAGGATAAATGTGGAGATTTAGATATAGCTTACCTAGATTTTAGTAAGGATTTTGACTTTATCTCACATCAGAGACTGATGAATTAGTAGTAAAGTTTAGGATTGGATTCAAAGGTTGTAACATGAATAATATTGGTTGCTGAATAGACAACAGGAAGTAAATAGAATACAGTCAAAAAAGAGAGAGGTTACCCATGAAATGTATGTAGATCAGAGGCAGAACTCTGGGAGGCAATGCCGCCGGGCTTCTGCTCCCAAGTTTAACCTCCTCCCCTGCAAGTTTAGAGAGAGCGAGGGCTGCCTAGGCATGAGGGAATATAAGAGTCGGTGCAGTTTGGGATGGTATGACAAAGATAGAAATCAGAGTGTCACTTACCCATAGAAGTGCAGTGTAGATGGGGTAGCCAATCAGGTGTAGAAGGGGTGGTAGCTTAGGTGGAGGTATATAAGAGGTAGTCAGGTGATCCATCTTCCTCTTGAGTCTGGATTTGAGGGAGGCTAACGTACAGCCTGAAAGAGATAAGGAGATAAGTGCAACATTTTGACATCATATTTAAACATATCATATTTATACAGGTTCCCCTCTGTGTGGGGTAGTGGTTTAGCTGGCCGCATGTATATGAGCATAGGGAGTTGGGGCTGGCCAGCCCGAATAACGGGTGCCACGGTCGCCCCCCCCCCCCCCCGGTGGTCACTGCGGCGACATGTGGTGGCGGCGGCAGACTGGTGGGGCCGGCATCTGTCCCCCTTCCATCTCCGGGCCCCCTCTCCATGCGGCATCTCTCCGCCGCCAGCGGCTTATACTGTGGGCGGTCCCCGCTGCACTCAACCCCTCTCACCTCCCTCATCGTAGCCCCTCGGCGGGGAGCGCTGCTGCAGGTCCCCCTCCCCCGCCCGGCTCTTTGGCGACACGGCATAGTCTGCCCCTCTCCCCAGCCCCGCCGCGGCTGGACAGGACCCGGCGGCAGCTGCGGGAGCACGGGGTCGAGCCGGGTCAGGGCTTACAACCCCTGCTGGGGTGTCCCCGCGGCGCCCCCCAGGGTATCCACGCCGGGGGACAGTTAATAATATATATACAGGGGGATCCAGGACGCCACGCTACCATGGTTTCCTGGATCCCAAGCAAAAATTTTGTGGCATCCCAGCAGAGGGGCGCTGCCGCCCCCTGCTGGTGCCTGGGTACCAGTGCACATACAATAAGTGCACCTGGATTTATATTTTGGGGGGTTATGTTGTACCCGGCCGGGGCACTGCAGGCCAATATTCACATGGCATCATTTAACCCCACAATTGCCCATATCAGGGCGGGGGGTATCATGGGCACCGCCACAAGGCGGTGCGCCCTCACAGTTGACCCATCCGGGTTATTACTCGGGGTTCCCCACGAGTGCCCCCCCCCAGCGTTGGGCTCTTCATTCCCCCTGCATTGTCTCACACTGTCCTGACAGCACTCCCGGTGCACCTACCCGCCTGGTCTCAGCCGGTTGTTGTTTTGTTTTTTTTCCCTGCGGGGAGTCAGGGGGCAGTTTCACGGCCCATATGGCCATGGTTGGGCGTGGTCACAGCCACACACGGCTCCCACATGACAGCTGGAGGGGGCAGGTGTTTTTTTCCCTGCTTCTGCTCATCCAGCTCCCAGGCGCCTCAGGCCCCCCTTGGTAGAGTTAGTAGTGCTGGGGCTACCTCCCCCCCCCCCCTCACAATTTCAGGGTGGGGTTGGTTCTGCACGAGGCACGAGTGAGTCACTAACCACTGTGTATGCTTCTCCCAAGGTCTCATCGGTTGTCCGGCGGGCAGCTGAGGAGGTGGATCAGCATTCTGGAGAAAACATTGCGGCAGGTGCCGCCAGCGCTAAAGCAAGGTCGACAGGCGAACTGGCAAAAGCAGCGATCGCTTCCTCAGGCAGCGCAAGTGCGGGGGTCACGCCAGCTGCAGCAGGGATATCGCATGTAGACCGGGTCTAGGGATGCTGTCTACCTTCCGGGTGATGGTCTCATCGGTTGCCAGGAGGGCGGCTGCGGAAGTGGATCATCATTCTGGAGAGAACATTACAGCGGGTGCCACAGGCGCTGAAGTGTGGTCAACAGGCAAACAGGCAACAACGGCGATCGCTTCTCCAGGCCGCTGCAGCAGGGGCGTCGCATGAGGCCAGGTCTCGGGAGGCTGTCGACTTTCCGGGGGATGGTGAGCATCATGATTATAATACCTCTGAGTCTTTTCCTGGCCATTCCTATGCCGGCTGCGAGGAGTCAGTAACCATTATACGCCCCCGCAGGTTTGCCAAGCTTAGCGCGCGCAGTTGCACAGCAAGCAGGGGAAGGGGTTAGCGGGCTAGCAAGACTAAATCCTTCGCTGAGTCCCAGCTTTCTTCTGACATGGTCCATCGCAGCGACACTGCAGGGTCCAGGGGCCTCATATGGGCACAAAGGGAATAATAGCCAAGGGGGAGTTCGTGGATGTGTCAAGTTGCTAGCAACGTGTAACTGATTTCGACAAGGCCAAGAAATCGGCCGGTGTCGGTGAAAACTCATATCAGAGTTTTCAACCTAGCTTAAGCAGTTCCTTATATTCCATCTGGCTATTTTTAACCCTGGACTCAGGAGCGCAGTAGCCTTAGGCGGTGCCTTTTCCTTGGGCGCGGGTTTTTCTTGCTTACAAGGGAATGGCTCGGAGGTATTAGGACGAGAAATTTTGTCTGACCCACGCCGACACACGGGTTACGCCCGTGGGCCTTAAGCGCATCACGATATGATTGCAGGTCATGGGTTAAGGCCATGCTACTTCTGAGTACCATCACAAGAAGCCATTTTTCCCCTGGCAAGTAGGGTACGAAGCCAGCCGCTAAAGGCCAGTGCTTTGCCTTCAAGGATTCTAAGGGCGATGGAGGCGTCAAATGCCGTTTTCGCCGCGGATCCTGGAATTGGGGGGCCAGCCACCACTGCCGAACCATTGCCCAACATGTGTTTTCGCCCTTGGGAGTAGTACCCAAGAAGGCTCTGGGTAAATACCGGTTAATCCAGCACCCGCTTGCCCTCGCTGGGCATCCATTAAAGATGCTATTACTGAGTAGGCGTGCAAGTGCGTTATCAGCTGTTTGATAAAATACACTGGCTAGTCCATAAGTTGGGCACTGTGCACTCAGGGCCAAGTTGGGCATGGAGTCCGCTTCCTGCCTCCTTCCGTGACACGCTAACTTAGGGGATCGGTGGCCTAAGCCAGGACCTAGGGCCCTACATGCGTCATATCTGGCCATGCTTAGAGATTGGCACTGCGGCCGGCGGCTGTAGCCTGCCGGCTGACCGAGCCTGCAAGTTTTAGGTCCTTATCGAGGGCTGCCGGGCCAAGAAGAAGGCCAATCTAAGGCAGGTCCAGTCATTTACTGGGGGTCCCTTAACTTTCAGTGCCGGGTCGCCCCCAGGGGCGGTGGTTTTGCCACAAGCGGGTAGGGGCTACAGCGGGGACTAAGGCTCCCCTTACATGGTAAGCTGTCCCAGGAGATACGCTACGACCTGGTCGTCTGGTCTCCATTTCTGGAGGACTTTAATGGGGAGCTTCTTTGGACCGCAGAGCCTTCGCCTATGGCCAGGCTTCAGTTATTTACGCGGGCCCCGCGGCCCTCAGGTTCCGGGGCATTTTTTCAGGGCGAATGGCGTGCACTCCCATGGCCTCAATCATGGATTGGGAGGGGTTTTCACGGCTAATTTGCTGCCATTAGAGTTCTTTCCCATCACTGTAGCGGTGGGTTGGTGGGCTCATACGTTGGCAAGCCAGACGGGAGGTTATGGTGATATAACCTAGGAGGGGTACACACCACTAACAACCAGGGCACCTTTTTTCACCCCTGACACTCTCTGGTATTACGCTGCTTGCAGGGCATCATACATTTCATGGCACAGCACGTTACAGGGGTCGACCATGGCATCGCCGATGCCCTGTCGCGGTTCTACTTTGCGAAGTTTCGCGAGTTGGTACCGATCGCTGCGCCCCTTGGGCTCACTTATCCATGTCCTGTAGGGCAGATCGTAGAGCAGACATGGGTGGATTACCTTGCCATCCCTGGCCCCCTCCACCAGTAGGGCATATGCAGCCACGCTGCAGGACGGGGCGGCCTTTTTAGGAGTCCTCGGGGAACAGCGGAAGTCGGTCGATGACCGTTGCTGTTTTCGGGCGTGGGCATTATGGCGCGGGCCTGTCCATCTGCCATGGCTGCGGCATTAGCCGATATACATTCCGTGCTAAGTTACGCGGAGAACGGGACCCCACCAAAGCCTTTGCGCTAGCAAGGGCTTTGATTGGTGGGCGAGAGTACAGACTATGACAGCGGATTCCCGCAAGTCCATCGAGCTGTAGACGCTGTGGAAATTGTAGCCTGTGTTCAGAGCGTAGCGGAGAGCACAGAGGAGACGTCACTCTTTCGGGTGGCATTCTCTTTTGCGTTCTTCAGGGACTTTAGGGTCAGCGAGCTGGTTGCGGCCAGCAAGAATGCCACTGATTTAGGTGCGGTTCGAAGACATGGTCTTCCAGGACGGGTCGTCCTTTGCGTGCTCCGCCGGTCTGAGACCGATCAGTTGGGCAGAGGTCGCTGGGTATCCCTTAAGTCCCAGCTGGAAAGGGGATCTGCACCGTGCGGCTGGCCACGGCATATCTGCCTTTGAGGCCTGCCGCTCCGGCCCAGTTCCTCGCACATGCTGATACATGGCCGTGATGCGCTTACTGTGCACTGCTGTGTTTAAGCATTGTGTGGCTGCGTTGGGTTTGGAGGTCGCCGATTGCGGGACGCATTCGTTCTGTAATGGTGCGGCCACCAACGCAGCAGCGGAGGGTCTTCCAGTGAATGCCATACAAGAACTCGGCCGCTGGAAGTCCTCCGCTTATAAATCTTATATTCGTCTAGATAAGGTTTAGCACGCGCCTTTGGCGCTGGATCCAAAAACGATGTTTACACTCGGTTCTGTAACGGCAGCGTTACGGAATCGAGGGTGTGAAGGGAATTTTTTACTTTTTCCTCCGATAGTGGGCTGATTACAATTGGCTTCCCCCCTTAAGTCCACCGGAGGTTTTTTAAGGTTTGCCCCTTCACTTGGATTCTAGTGTACTAATTTACGTTGTGCATTATATGTCTAACCCTACGTTGTGCATTGTACAGTTTAAGTTTGAATGCTAACTGGTTAGGGTTTTCCTTTTCAGCCCTTCCCCCCCCTTCAACGACTCATGCCACTGTCTGGTTCGTCGGGCATTCATTCATTTTATGGGCATCCAATCATCAGTTAGCTGTCAGGGCCCGGGCAGAGCTTGGGGCGAAGGCAGTACATTGGTTCGGTGTCAGGGGTCTCCGGTGGAATGGTCTTTTACCATTATTGTCAGATAAAGAGCGTCGCTGGGGTCGCCCGGAAGTTTTGGTGATACACCTAGGAGGTAACGACTTAGGCCGGGGAACCAGCATAGGCCTTATTTTGAGGATCGATGCTGATCTTAAGACTCTGGTAGGCCTTTGGCCTGGATTGCGGATAGTTTGGTCCGACATAGTGCCTCGTTTCAACTGGAGGGGCTGCTGGAACCCCAAGTCATTAGAGAAGATCAGACGCAAGGTCAACTTTGCGGTCTCCAAAGCGGTCACGTCCATGGGAGGCACAGCGGTTAGACACCCCTCTTTAGCACTGGAGACCCCATCCTTCTACAGAAGTGATGGTGTACATTTGTCGGAATCAGGCATGGCCGTTCTACTTCAGGACTTGTTCAGTTGTTGCAGATAGGGGATTAGGTTTGTGTTACTCTGGTTGACTTAGTTATTGATTGGTTTGGCGGGCTTGGGTTCTACAGTAATTGTCTTTAAGTGGCAATTTTTGAACCCAGCTGTGGCGGGAGGGCGCTCTCGATCAGCAGTCCAGTTTGAAGTACAGGTGGTCACTGTGAGGTATTGCCACCCTCTGCCAGGAAGGCTGGTGAGTTCTGCCCCCGAGGGGGGACGCAGGACACTTTTAGAACTGTCCTCATTAGGCCCTAGGAGGGGCGGCAAGACAGTCACAGCGCAGGCTGGCTTTGAATTCAATGGGGGCGGTTCCTCGCCCTAGTTACAAGTTGGGGCGTTGTAGTCGCCGCCATTGCTAACGTTTATGACTGGCTGGTCTCCAAGCGCTCTCTAGGCCATCCCTTTCAATAGGGTCATACCACAATAAATACCCTTTACCTTTTTAAACTTATGCAGTGGTTGTCCGTGTCGTTATTTCAGGTCACGTGTCCGTGTGAGTTATTTCAGGTCATGTGTCCGTGTGATTTACTGCTAGGGGTAATCAAGGTTTAAGTTGAAAGAAAAGGTTCATCTCAATAATGCATTAGACGCCTTAAATTAGTTAATTGAAAGCCATCAATATCACTTCTGTGGAGTTCTAAAATATATGTGTTCTCACTAGATAGATAGACAGACCTACATACAGATAGATAGATAGATAGATAGATAGATAGATAGATAGATAGATAGATAGATAGATAGATAGATAGATATTTCAGGTTGTGTATGTGAGTGGTGGGGCAATATATATCTTGCCTCCGGGCAACTGGGACAAACTTACGCCACTGATGTAGATTAATTGATAACTGGTGATATTATTACTAGTTATATATGTATTCTGTGTCTTTATGTAGATGTCACAATCCAGTATATGTAACAGGATATCCACATCACTGGTATGAAGGATTAACAAAAAAGTATTCACAATGAAGAAAAGAAAGGGAAGTGTGACACTGGCACAAAAGCACAAAATGGCAAGTAATTAGGAAGATTGGCATTTAGGACTAACTATCTGTGATGTAGTAGGGCAATATTGCTTCCTGCGCCAACCCAAGAGAGCAGCGCACATCCTAAGCAGTCAGGCAGATGTCAGGCACCCCCTCATCCTTCTTCCCTGGATGGCAGCACCACTCACGGACCTCTAGCCCTGGTCACTATATAAGGCAATGCAGCAGTGAAATATATGGCCAGTCAGATATTTATAGCATAGGAATAGAAATTAGCAGATGAAAAGAATGAAGGTTGACAATAACAATGTCAACATTCATAGTTTCGACACCACAATGTCAACATAAAGCTGACATTGTTAAAATGTTGACTGCAATGTGTCATTGCCAGAAGGTCAACAGTAGGTTTAGGATGCAGGTGGGAGGTTAGAGTAAGGCTGGGGGGGAGGTAAGAAGAGTTATTCACTTGATGAAGGGCTTAGAGGCATGTGTGAGGGTTACTGATAGAGGCCGTGGCAAGGACCAAGGACGTTATGTCAACATTCTAATATATTGACATTTCATCACTGTCTACATGATCAATGATCAATCTCCCCATAGAGTTAAAGATGGGGAGATGCCACTATATATCTTTGATTGAACCCACCAATAATAAGTTGTATAGGATTGTTATGGTATAGATGACAATATCTAGGTTGGCACTAATGGGTCGACACACGCTTGCTGTAGACATAGACAAGGCCGATATTCAAAAGGTCGACATGAGTTTTTCATGATTTTTTGTTGTCTATGTAATCGTGCATCAACAATGAACACCATGGGTGACATTCTATGCTATGCGCTAAATGCGCATGTTTAATTCGCACACCATATCGCCGCAAATCGCCTATTTTCAAATCACATTTTTCAGCCTAAATGCGCATATTTAATGTGATGTGCATTGGAGGCTGAAAAGTGCGAATAGGGGCGATTTGCGGCGATGTGGTGTGCTGTTTTTAGTCCTGAAAATGTGCGATTTTCATGTGTGAAAATCGCACATTTGCAGGACAGCGCAAGGTGTAAAAAAAAGAACCGAGCGCGGGGTCCCCCGCCCGAGTGTAACCAGCCCCGGGCTCACTGAGCCGGTGCTGGTGACATAAAATCAGGGTCCCCGACAAATAGGGGTCCCCTTGATTTTATGAAACCAGCACCAGACTCAAGGTCCGGCGCTGGTTCCCAAAATACGGGGGACAAAGTGACTAGGGGTCCCCCGTATTTTAAGAACCAGCACCGGACACAACCAGCCAGCAGGGTAATGCCACAGCCGGGGGGAGACTTTTTATACAAGTCCCCCCGGCCAAAGCATTAACCCCCTGGCTGGTCAGCATGGGCAGGGGTCCTGGGGAAGTGGGGACCCCCCCAATGAAGGGGTCCCCCCCCTCCAGGACTTACCAGCCCATGCTGATAGTCCGGGGCTGTCCTCCATGCCCCTGGGCTGTGGGCATGGAGCTGATGCTTTGTGTAAAAAAAAGAATGTAAACTATTGTTTTACACTGGCGAACTATCAGTCCCAGCAAGCCTACCCCGCATGCTGGGACTTGGGGAACCACAAGTCCCAGCATGCGGGGCATTAAAGTGCCCGCTGGCACTTGTAGTTCTGCAGTGTAAAAAATAGTGCACAAAATCACACTGACACCCTGTGAAATAAAACTTTAATACACACAAAACACACTGATACTTACCTACCTTGACCCCGTAGGTCGGTCCCTGGATCCTGGATTCGTCCTCCGGGGCTCCAGGGCAGAAGAGTCCGGTTCCGGGGCCTTGGTCCTGGTTCCGGGGCTGGTCCTGGGGTTCCGGGGCTCCTGGCGTGAAGAATCCGGGGTCCGGGATCCGTGGTAGACCAGAGGGGTACCTAAGGAGGAAAATCCTACTCACCTGCTCCCCGGCGGCGACCTCCGGTGACAGCGCTGCTCCCGAATGGTACCCGGCTTCAAGGAGTTGGTCCGGCGCTGAGATGTTGCTTCCTCGACGTCTGTGAACAGAATGATTTCTCGGCCAATCAGGAGCCGAGAAAGTCGGCTCCTGATTGGCCAGAAATCATTCTGAATATAGACGCCGACGGAGAAACATCTCTGCTCTGGATGCGCTGAGATGTTACTCCGTCGGCGTCTATATTCAGAATGATTTCTGGCCAATCAGGAGCCGACTTTCTCGGCTCCTGATTGGCTGAGAAATCATTCTGTTCACAGATGTCGAGGAGGCAACATCTCAGCGCCGGACCAACTCCTTGAAGCCGGGTACCATTCGGGAGCAGCGCTGTCACCGGAGGTCGCCGCCGGGGAGCAGGTGAGTAGGATTTTCCTCCATAGGTACCCCTCTGGACTACCACGGATCCCGGACCCCGGATTCTTCACGCCAGGAGCCCCGGAACACCAGGACCAGCCCCGGAACCAGGACCAAGGCCCCGGAACCGGACTCTTCTGCCCTGGAGCCCCGGAGGACGAATCCAGGATCCAGGGACCGACCTACGGGCTCAAGGTAGGTAAATATCAGTGTGTTTTGTGTGTATTAAAGTTTTATTTCACAGGGTGTCAGTGTGATTTTGTGCACTATTTTTTACACTGCAGAACTACAAGTGCCAGCGGGCACTTTAATGCCCCGCATGCTGGGACTTGTGGTTCCCCAAGTCCCAGCATGCGGGGTAGGCTTGCTGGGACTGATAGTTCGCCAGTGTAAAACAATAGTTTACATTCTTTTTTTTACACAAAGCATCAGCTCCATGCCCACAGCCCATGGGCATGGAGGACAGCCCCGGACTATCAGCATGGGCTGGTAAGTCCTGGAGGGGGGGGACCCCTTCATTGGGGGGGGTCCCCACTTCCCCAGGACCCCTGCCCATGCTGACCAGCCAGGGGGTTAATGCTTTGGCCGGGGGGACTTGTATAAAAAGTCTCCCCCCGGCTGTGGCATTACCCTGCTGGCTGGTTGTGTCCGGTGCTGGTTCTTAAAATACGGGGGACCCCTAGTCACTTTGTCCCCCGTATTTTGGGAACCAGCGCCGGACCTTGAGTCTGGTGCTGGTTTCATAAAATCAAGGGGACCCCTATTTGTCGGGGACCCTGATTTTATGTCACCAGCACCGGCTCAGTGAGCCCGGGGCTGGTTACACTCGGGCGGGGGACCCCGCGCTCGTTTTTTTTTTATTTAACCATTTATTTTACTTTTTAAAGCAGAACCCTGCACAGAACATTGCGATCTGTGCAGGGTTCTGCCTAATTCGCCTAACAGACCCAGGTCTGAAATAAGTGCGATAATTAGTCACTTAAATAATGCGATGTGCAAATGCGCATAGCATTAAATAAGCGACTTGTATACTTTTCTGTGCGCAAACATCTGGATGCGATAAAAATGCGAATTAATCTCGCATTTTTATTCACCATACCTTTACGCACAAAGTATGCGATTTCAGCCCCTGTGCGCATCCCATTAAATCGGCGATTTAATGGGAAAATGCGATAGCGCCATTTTGTGGTCTAATTACCGCAAAATCGCGCTAATCGCAGAGCATAGAATGTCACCCCATATATATATATACCGCGTAATTTGCATGGCTCAATTCGCTCACCCAGCATACTATAATATTCCCACTCTACGCCCACTTGGATAGTAAAGTATGAAAAACCATCTTTTAAAAAAAATCATGAAAAACTCATGTCGACCATTTGACTGTCGACCTTGGCTTTGTCGACCGTAAGCTTTTGTTGACATTTCGGCAGTGACTGTCAACCTAAGGGTATGTCAACCCTTTATAGGTGATGACCTAGTCACTGTCAACCTAAAGATTGTCTATCCACTGACTGCAAACCACCAAGGATTTTTCCTCAGAAGACATTGTTAAAAAAAAAAAAACATGCTTATCAAATTGGCAAGGAAAAAATTAAAGGGATTCAATATTTAGATGGAGCAGGGAAGGGATACAGTATGATATCATATTAAAAACATCAGTAATAGAAGACGGTAAATAGAGATCATACACTAAGACTAGAAAGTAGCATTTACATGCGGAATCAGCGTCTAAGGCTGGGTACACAGTATAAGAAAAGCAGCCAAGCCACTGTACTCTATATACACTAACTAAAGGGCCACTCCAAATATCAGGCCAGACGTCATAACTGTGACATGGACATGCATTTCCATATGCCTGTCCACCTGTGACGTCAGTGTCAGAGGTGCCTGCAGCCATTGTACTCACATAAAGATGTACACACATGCAGATGCACCGTTAAATATCTTTTAGATATATCTGAATCGGCTGTGCTGCAGGGCCCACCTTGTAGGTCCATTCACAGTCATATCAGATGTGCACACCTGCCGATCCCTTTGCGATAAATCATTCAATGATATGATGACTGATATATATCGACCAGTGTGCACCCAGCAGAACAGTGTTGTTAGATACAATTAGAGAAGTTAAGATAGCATCTGGGTCATTTCATGGTAACAAACGTTACAGTTTTGCCTAAACAGATCATGTGAAATATATATATTTTAGAGCATGTGTTCTGAATATTTTGTGCAAGGTAAATGTTGTTTGTGTGAGACATGATACGCTTTCATTTTGATGCAAAGTTTGTCATGAAAACTGGTAACAAACGTTACACGAAAATGACATTTTCATGGAATGACCCATTTTAGATATGATAGTATGTGATATCCGAAAAGCTATTAATCAAATAGGGCCTTAGATTATTAGGAAGAAAAATGGGCATACTAGATGAAGCATGAGCTTCATATCTGCAGATAAATTGTTTGTTTGTTTGTTTCTATATTTTTCTTAAAAGAATAAGGTCAGAGCACTGCAATAAAATGAAGTTTGATTTGAAAGGACATTTATTTGTTTATTCACTGCAATTTAAAATATCGCGCACTGAAGATTGCGAACAGATTTACAAATGATGCTGCAATTAGGCCCATTGTTAGGTAGTCTGGTTTAGGCAGACATACTGTATTAGCAGATTTTTTTACTGTTGTTCAATATATTGTGTTACTACTCTGCATGGTTTCTTGCTCTGCCTTTTCCTGCTGAGATTGTTACCCTCCTCTGTTTTCTCAGGGAGCTCAAATGATGTGTTTCCAGACTAAAATAACTTGCATCAAAATGTCACTAAATTACAGAAGTCTCAGAGGGAGATAATCAATCTAGAATAATCAGGGCTATATAGCCCCCCCCCCTTCCTCACTATTTTTCCTTCCTTGCCCCTCCCAGCAATCTCGAATGCTCACACATCAGATGCTGTATTTTGCATACTATGCAGAGTGCTTCTCATATTGTCCTGGGACCAGTATGAAGCGCAAGAATATATTTTTCAGTTTAAAATGTAATCTTTATTTCTTATTGCACACTTAGGGGATTATTCTGGTTGATTCGCAAGGCCTTGCAAATCCACCAAACCCCACCCGGCGAATGTCTGGCCCCCAACCCCCCTTCGCAGTGCGGGTTCGCCCGAACACACTGTCTGTTTAAAATGAACATCCATTCGTATGCCACGGGTAACCTCCTACATCTTTCGATGGTCGCCGACCATCGAAAGTTGTGGAAGGTACACGCATATAAAAGAGACTTTCAAGTCACTTCCATATGCGTACACGCTGGGACGGATATGGATGGGCAGCTAACATCCGGTGATGTCAGCTGCCAGACCCCCCCCCCCCCTCCCTGCCAGGGGCGTGGGGAGGGCGGAGCCAGTGGAGCACGCGCTCCGGGCGCAGAGAGATCAAATGGCGCCGGAGCCGTGCACCGCCGGCTGCCCCGCCCCCTGCTCACCCACTCCCCGCTGCTCCCTGCTCTGCCCGGGTGCATAGCGGTGGCCGAGCTTCTCAGTCTGCACGCAGAGGAAGTGACTGAGGAGCAAACAACCCGGCAGCCAGGGCTCTGATGATTTCCTGATGCTAGCCCCGCCCACAGTGAGTGGACTCCGTGCATCAGCCCTGGCTCTTCCTGCTTCTGTCACCTCAGGCAGCTTCTTATTGATGCCTCCTCGGCCCCACCGCCCACTGCCAGCTCCCTGCATGTCCCTGGAAGAAGCAACCCAGCCAGGTGAGTGCTGGGGATTGGGGGCAGTTTATAATGTGGGACTGGCTGCATTATGGGGAATTGGCTGTGTATACTGTATGTAATTGTGTGTGTGTGTGTGGGGGGGGGGTTATAATGTAATATGCTATGGCAGCTGTGTGTATTATGGGTAATTGGAGGGTGGGGGGTGCCTGTGTATAATGTAAATGCTGTGTATACTGTATGTAATTGGGGGGTGTATAATGTCATACAGTAGAATGCTGTGTATACTGTATGTCATGGGGGGGGGGGTATAATGTAATATGCTATGGCAGCTGTGTGTATTATGGGTAATTGGAGGGTGGGGGGTGCCTGTGTATAATGTAAATGCTGTGTATACTGTATGTAATTGGGGGTTGTATAATGTCATAGAATGCTGTGTATACTGTATGTCATGGGTCTTCAACCTGCGGCCCTCCAGAAGTGAAATTTACATGTTCCAACATGCGTTGCTAAATGTTTTCCTATAACAGCATGCCAAAACTACCAGGGCATGCTGGGACATGTAGTTCCACAACATCTGGAGGGCCTCAGGTTGAAGACCTGTGCGTATGTAATGGGGGGAAGGGGGTATAATGTAATATAATGTGTGTATTATGTGTAATTGGAGGGTGGGTGGTGCCTGTGTATAATGTAAATGCTGTGTATACTGTATGTAATGGGGGTGGGGGGTGTATAATGTCATAGAATGCTGTGTGTATTGTGTGTCATTGGGGGGTGCCTGTGTATAATGAAAAGTAATGGTGTGTGCACTGTCTGTAATGGGGGGAGGGGGGGCAGATGGGGGCGCGAAACATGCCCTTGCTCCGGGCACCGTGGCACCTAGCTACACCACTGCTCCCTGCGTCACCACCTCATTACCATGAGAACCGGCCAGCATTTTCATGGAAACACCTATGTAACGCTGGGCGTTCCTATATGGTAGTGGGGCAGCCAGGCGCCCCCCGCCCTTCTCCACCCCCCACACGCCATGTAGGGTGCGTGCACCTGCCGAAGCAAAAGTTTGCTGTGGGTGCACGCACCCTACGTCTGCATATGCGCAGGAACACGCCTGCGCATGCGCAGACTCTCAACATCGGTCCTCCATACGTATGCACGGACGACCAAATTAATTAGAATAACCCCCTTACTGTATGTCAATTTATGTCAATGGGGTCAATTTGCTTGTGCAACCCCCTGTGCAGTTTTCCAATGTGAAACTTGGCCTGCGCAGGACCTGTCCTGCACTTACATGGTGTGTAATGCGTTCGCAGAGGCATTTGTGGGTAGGGGTGGAGATGACTGGTGTTTCTGCAATGCGGGGGGCGCTGGGAGTGGCCAGGTCAAGGACTGTGCCGTGGGGCGGCTTCCTTAGCTTCATGAGCCGGGCTCCAACAGGCAGCTTAGAGTAAGGCAAGACTTACTCAGGGTGCCGTGACAGATGAATATCGCAACCGATGGTTGCAATTTTCCTCTTCATCTGCGATTGCACTGCATTTTTGTTCTGATCGCACATGCAGGTAGGGGGTGGCATGTACCTCCTCCTGTATTTGCTTAAGGATCACATATGCCATGGGTCATCAACTGTGGCCCTCCAGATGTTGTGAAACTACAAATCCCATCATGCCTTGCCACAGTTTTGCTATAAGGAAGTGTTAAAACTGTGGCAAGGCATGCTGGGATTTGTAGGTTCACAACATCTGGAGGGCCACAGTTTGAAGACCCATGACATATGCTAAAGGTTATCATATGCAAACTGATTTTTTAAAACCCAATAAAAAAGGATGTATTTTGCTTCACAGGATATACCCAGCATGGGACTGGGCATGAAGGGCCAACCAGGGAATGTAGTGATTGGGGCCCAAGCTGGGGCATTTTAAGAAAGTAGGATGTCTCTTCCATTTGGGCCTCTCCCTCTTTGTTTGCAGCGTTGTAGACCTTTGCACCAGGGCTGCCACCAGAAAGTGGGGGGCCCAAGAAAGACATCAGAGGCCCTTCTGCCTGGGATGGATCATGGCTACCATCTGATTTTAGCTGGACAACTGGGTTGCAGCCAGTTAGATCCTGCATCTGTGCTATTTTACATATGGAGCTAGCTGCAAGCCAATTGGAACTCATGGACCAGCAGCTCCAGATTTGTTGTTGATCCATGAGTTCTGATTGGCTCACGAATGACTCTGTGTTTGAAACACTACTAGTGCTGTCTCTGCCTGTCTGCCACCCAGTGCTCCAGCTGTAATAAGCTGGCAGCACTGATCAACACCCCTGCCGCCCAGGCCCCATCTCTGTTTGGGCCTGGGACATTAGGACCCACAGTACTCCCCTGATGGCAGGCCTGAGAAGACCTATACATATCATGCACTAATAAGGTTACATAACAAAAGACAAGACCACCACAACCTTCTTTGTGGAAATGTATTGCTCACATTTGTCTATGGAACATATTTGTCTACCCCCCCTCCCATACTTCTGGTACAGTAGGCCCCTCTCCACCATTACACCCACCTGAAAAGGACAGGGAATAATGATTTCATTTTTGATGAAATGATCTATAATTTCTCACCCCCTCTGCGCAATGTCCAGAATTGCGCTATGGGAGTGTGGCAACATCCTGATTAACTTTGTACTTGCCGTAAAGTATGCAATGTTGCAACTGAGATACTGTTCTAGCCAATATTGATTCCTTGTGTGTTCAGTGCAGAATGGTTTATAATCTCTAAAGGCCCATACACACTGGATGATTCTGAGTTGAAAGCAGCTTAATTTTGTAGTTTGAGCTCAAAAGCCTCCCAGTGTGAACAGGCCAGCGGTGAGCGGTGATCGCTTATGCGTGCTCCAGCCGCTGCCCGTGAGCAACGGGGTAGACCGTTTTCCATAGCATCCTGCTACCGCTGGGAAAATCGAGCAGAAGGGCGAAAATCGCTCAGTGTCTATGATTTTCAGCCCAGCGATTTTCCCCATCATCGCTGTCCATACATGCTGGGAAAATCGGCCAGTGTGTATGGACCTTTAGTTTTCCATCTGGTGTGGTTGAGTAATTTATCCCTTGGCTCTGTTCTAGTGTTCCAACACTTTTAAGCCATCTGCAGGTTGTGTTTCCCTGACTGGGATTCTGCAAGCGTGCCAATTTGTGTAAATAAATACTAATGAACTGCAAGCAGCTTCAGGGTGTTATGCAACTAATGAGCAGGCAGAGAAATGAGAATGTCACTGAGAATATTAGTTAGTTAAATAGAGGAAGTTCATTCTTAATGCACAACCAGCATAAAAGTTTATTGGGATAATTTGGGCCACAATAAGCATGACTAATGTATATGACGTTAAGGACTCGAATAATTATTATGGCAAACCAGAGAAATAAAAACATTAGCACATTAAATGGAGCACAAAAGGAGAGGCCAAGTGCTAGTCATGGACTCAAAACACAACGTATCCATTAGGTAGTGCAGTAGGAGGAACATGAGGGGGGAAGAAAGGGACATAAATGTCACAAAGAAAGAAAAGCAGAAGTAACTCCCACAATGCATAAAACACGTACATATACTAGAAACCCTATACAATATAGTAGTAATGAAGCAGGAACCCAAAGGTGCCAATCGTGCCCATGCAATATGAAACCAGGAAAATACTAGGTATCACTGTGACGTATATGAACTCAGCTCTGCAGATAGTATTTATGCAATGAATTTATATCCCAACACCTACCACAAAACTGAGCCACTCTGAGCAAACTACATAAAGCAGCAGTGTACCAAGCAAATATCAGATCAATATACAGTATATAAAAGGAACAAAATACACACTAGCTATCATCTCTAAAAACATGGCAACAAAATATAGCAATTAACAACCACCCCAGAGGCAGAACTCTGGGAGGCAATGGAGTCATCTGCCGCCGGGCTCCTGCTCTCAAGGGGGCACCACTCCACCACTGCCAGTTTAAATCCATTAATTGAAAGCCATCAAAATTGCTTCTGTGGCTGAGTTCTCTATCTACATACAGTATATAATATATATTTCATAACAGACTATATATATTTTGAATAACGTTGTGTGTGTGTGGGGGGGGGGGGGGGGGATGCAATATTCATCTTGCCTCCGGGCAACTGGGACAAACTTATGCCACTGAACCACCCCTCATTTCCTCCACCCCGTATGACAATACCCCCAACTTAGTGCACACAATACAGGGTCGTATTATCCCAAGGCTGGGCCCCTAGGCTTTAACTTATTTCTTGCCCCCTCTGGCTCTCCAATCTTTCACCCTATGACAGCAAACATTTGGGAAGCATAGCGTATGTGCCATCATTTACATCACTTGTATATTTAGAAAAAATATTTTTACTAATTTAAAAAAGGTTGTTTTCACCTCTATAAAGAGCAAGTGTCTATTCACTGGTAGAGATGGACAGGCATAGTCAGCAGGTCATAGAACACTGTGGCCTTGCGGGAATATACACACATACTGGCACAATATTCTGGGACCAAGATTACATGTTTACCCTGCACCTCCATGAGATACAATACCTGCAGGCATGCTATGATGTTTTAGAATTGGAGATTTGTCCATCAAGATAAACTGGATTACCCTCATGTGTCCACTTTTACCATATTAATACATATTTACTCAATCCAGGCAAACAGTTCTAGCTATAACAGTAAATTCAGTGATAAGCCGGCTGCACAGACTTGAGCATAACCCAAATCCTTTGTCACATTACATATAGGTCCTTATTCAGATCTGATTGTAGTACAAATTTGTTCTCAAAATGGGCAAAACCATGCTGCGCTGCAGGTGGGGCAGATGTAACATGTGCAGAGAGACTTAAATTTGGGTGGGGTGTGTTGAAACTGAAATCTAAATTGCAGTTTAAAAATAATGCAGCCAGTATTCACCCTGCACAGAAACAAAATAACTCACACAAATCTAACTCTCTCTATACGTGCACATGGTTTTGCCCATTTTGAGAACAAATTTGTACTGTGATCAGATCTGAATAAGAGCCATAGAACTTGCAGAAAGAGTAGACTTGTTGGGAGGCGGAACTACCATTGGTGCAGCAGGTGCATTGTACTGGGACCTATGGGGCCCACTGCTGCCCATACCCAGCAGTTTGTATCCCTGTCTCTCAGTGGTGCGATCTCCAAAAAAATTATACCCTTTGCACCTGGGCCCACCACGTCACAAATTCTGCCACTTTGTGGCTTACAGATCAGTAATTAGTACCAGGTAAGACATTACTTATGCTGGTGTCTTTTTTAACTAAACAATTACAATAATATTTTATTTTTTTTGCCACGAATAATGCACAATCCATATTATTTCCCACGTTGACCTTATTATATGAGGCTACAGATGAGAATACAATATGATATGGTGAAAATTGTCATCCTACAGCCATTTGCTGCTGGGCACTTCATCTGTCGCCTTTCTTTTCCATATTACTGCTCCAAAGACATGTTTCAGGTTGTAGATAATGAGATATGTGTCTTACAATTTGTAAAACTAAGGAAAGAAAAATCATTTGGTCTGCACAGGATTGTTCATCTCAAAACAGAGAAAAAGTTCAAAACTTTTGAGGCAAAGATTCAGGTCAAACCAACTACAAAGTTGAATTAAGGGAAGCAAAAAATATACTTCTCTATGGGCAGTATTCAATGCCGGAGCGAGCTGTGACAGCGAGCAGGGTCAGTATTTTACTGAGCCCCTGCATACGCCATTTCCCCCTCGCTCCCTGCATTATCCGCTAGCCTCGCTGGTTGGGGGAATCCTCGCCAATTCCCCCGGAACGTTGAATAGTGTGAGCTGCCGGCGCGGGGGTTAAACAGTGAGGATTGCTTGATTTTGTCGATCCCCGCCGTTTAACCCCCTCACCGGCTGCATTGAATACACCCTTCACATACATATAAATAGTTGGCTAGTGGTGCTCCCATAGCAATGTACAAGTACAAAAGAAGGCTTTTGGGGGGCACTTGTGGTACATATAGGGTCAACTGTGCTTTGGTGTTGTTATCTTAAATAGTCCTTTATTAGATATGCATTAAAATAGATCCACATGGATTTGATCCGAAAACAAGTTAATTATTAGACAACAGAAAAACACAGGATAATATTAGGTTGGTAACTGGGAATGTTCCAACCAACAATCAATATCATAGATCAGGGGTTCCCAATCTTTTTTGAATCACGACACCCTAGAGCAGGGGTGTCCAACCTTTCACCTTCCCTGGGCCACATTAGAAGTTGAAAATTTGGTTTGGGCTGCACGCAGTGGCGCCGGAACGGGGGGGGCGAGGGGGCAGCTTGCCCCCCCCCCAAAATTACTGAGGCGCTAAACCTGCTCCCGGCCGCAGGTCCGGCGACGGGGGGTCAAGGGGGACATGACTGTCAGTGTGTGTGTGTGTGCGCGGTGCCGCCAGGTCTCTCCTGCCGCTGCACTGCTGTGTGTGACAGCGTGAATGTCACAGTGTCCCGCGTCTGTCCCGTCCGCCGCGTACAGTGCCAGACAGGAAGCCGCTCAGCATTCAGAGGCTGAGTCGGCTGTCTCCTGACTGCACTGCGCACGGACCTTACTGCGCATGCACGGCACTACGGGCCTCAGCTCCGCATCGCTGTGGCTGCCCGGCTCCTGCCCTGCTGCCTATGCCTAGTGCCTTGCCAGCCATTGGCGCCACTGCCCACGCAGCCCTGCGGGAGGAAGGGGCTAAGGGCAGCTTAGGGGAGCCAATCGCCCCCTCTGTATCTTCCCTGGGTCCTTACAAAGAAGAGACTTTCTGACTGTAGCAATGGTAAGTACCCCAGGGTCATAGAACCTTTCCCTCACCATTTCACAGTATGTCTGTCTGAGTCACATGTATATATGTGTATGTATGTAAATATATATGCTTTTATATGTGTGCATAGGTATTTGTGTGTGTGTGTGTGTGTGTGTGTATATATGCATATGTATGTACATGTGTGAGTACATATGTGTGTGTGTGTGTGTGTGTGTGTATATATATGTATGTATGTATGCGTGTGTGTAGGTATGTAAGTATATATGAATGTTTATATTTGTGTGCGTAGGTACAGAATACTGACACCAGCATCCCAAAGGAAGGAATCCCTCCCCCTGCCCCCCTTATCGTCCCTTCACACAGCCTAACCCTTTCCCCCCTCCCTTAGCAGCCTAACCTTCCCTGCTAGTGGAGGGGGTAGGGGCCATAGCACTTTAGGGGGCGCCAAAATGAGATTATATCTTGCCCCCCCCCAACCTAAAAACGTTCCAGCGCCCCTGGCCGCACATAAAATAACAGTAACGATACCTGATCATATATAGATATTAGTCTCCTGACTACCAGAAAGTGGCTTACCTGAGAGTTTGGATGCTGGGATGAGGACTGTCTGCTTTAATGGATGCTGGTACGAGGACTGTCTGCCTTGATGGATGCTGGTATGAGGCCTGAAGTTATGGATGCCTGGAGGGAGAGAAGATCTTGGTTAAATATGTAGATAGGTGGGTGGAGAATGACAGGAGACTACCAGAAAGTGGCTTACCTGAGAGTTCGGATGCTGGGATGAGGACTGTCTGCTTTAATGGATGCTGGTACGAGGACTGTCTGCCTTGATGGATGCTGGTATGAGGCCTGAAGTTATGGATGCCTGGAGGGAGAGAAGATCTTGGTTAAATATGGAGATAGGTGGGTGGAGAATGACAGGAGACTACCAGAAAGTGGCTTACCTGAGATTTCGGATGCTGGGATGAGGGCTGTCTGCTTTAATGGATGCTGGTACGAGGACTGTCTGCCTTGATGGATGCTGGTATGAGGCCTGAAGTTATGGATGCCTGGAGGGAGAGAAGATCTTGGTTAAATATGGAGATAGGTGGCTGGAGAATGACAGGAGACTACCAGAAAGTGGCTTACCTGAGAGTTCGGATGCTGGGATGAGGGCTGTCTGCTTTAATGGATGCTGGTACGAGGACTGTCTGCCTTGATGGATGCTGGTATGAAGCCTGAAGTAATGAATGCCTGGAGGGAGAGAAGATCTTGGTTAAATATGGAGATAGGTGGGTGGAGAATGACAGGAGACTACCAGAATGTGGCTTACCTGAGAGTTCGGATGCTGGGATGAGGGCTGTCTGCTTTAATGGATGCTGGTACGAGAACTGTCTGCCTTGATTGATGCTGGTATGAAGCCTGAAGTAATGGATGCCTGGAGGGAGAGAAGATCTTGGTTAAATATGGAGATAGGTGGGTGGAGAATGACAGGAGACTACCAGAAAGTGGCTTACCTGAGAGTTCGGATGCTGGGATGAGGGCTATCTGCTTTAATGGATGCTGGTACGAGGACTGTCTGCCTTGATGGATGCTGGTATGAGGCCTGAAGTAATGGATGCCTGGAGGGAGAGAAGATCTTGGTTAAATATGGAGATAGGTGGGTGGAGAATGACAGGAGACTACCAGAAAGTGGCTTACCTGAGAGTTTGGATGCTGGGATGAGGACTGTCTGCTTTAATGGATGCTGGTACGAGGACTGTCTGCCTTGATGGATGCTGGTATGAGGCCTGAAGTTATGGATGCCTGGATGGAGAAAAGATCTTGGTTAAATATGGAGATAGGAGGGGCGTGGCCTAGCTGAGCACGGAGCTGGACGCACATTAGGAGAGCTCCTGGCATTTTCTATATAAAAACACCTCCTTGCCGCCCCAGAGGCACAGACCAGACACCTATCGCTGCTCAAAAACCTCATCTACACCCTCTGAAGCGAGGCTGAGCTTGCTGCAGAGCCGGGGGAAGGAGAAATCCAACCCTGCAGGTTGCGGCCCTCTCCTCGCCTGAAGCCGCGATCTCAATTTAGAGTCTACTCCCGACTGCTGGGCTCCACGGCCACATCGCGCTAGAATACAGCGTCCGGAAGCGGCGTTTTGAGCTGCCCCTTCAGGGGGAGGTAAGCGCTGGACGCCCCTGCCCCTCCTAGAGCCCCTACTCACCTTCCTTGGCTCAAAATCGTGAGCGGAGTACCCGGCGCCCTCCTGCAGCCCTAGACGCGGCGGCCATCTTGGACTCGGCTGCAGCTAAGTCCTTTACACAGCCCTGCCGCCGCAGGAGTCACCCTCACCCTTGTGCCATACCTGACTAAGCGCAGCCGGCCGGCTGTGGTGTCCTGCCTCCCCGGGCTGCGGCGGTGACAGAGCGGGACCCCGGGGTGCTGGGCTTCACCAGGCCCCCTTCACATAAACGTGCCTCACTCGCTCACCCCCCCCCCCCCCCCTCCCGCCCCAGGAGACACCTGTGCCCAGAGTGGAGCAGGCTGAAGCCCTTATAACACACTGGGCTCTGAAGAAACAAAGGTCTCCACACACACTGAGCCTTCCTGCCTCTGCTCATTCCCCCTGCATCTCACCCCACCTCAGTATACTCAAACTGGACAGCCCACTGGCCTTGAATCATTACTGCATAGTCTGAATGTGGACAGTGCCAGACCTCTGAATTAAAGAACTGCCCTGTCCTAATTTGAGCCCTTATCACAGCAATAACAACAAGCATCTGTGCTGCATTGGGGCCATCTGCTACTCCAGTTATCTGAGAAATATCCTCAGCCCCTATACTGTGTACCTGTTGCCTTACTCTATCAGTAACAACACAGACACGAGGCTCCATCTAGTGGCACAATTGACAACCTACAGCCTCATACTCTTACCAGCACTCAAAGATTTGCATAGTAACCCTCTGAAAGGATTCAAATCCTCCTAAACCCGCCTGCACTATTAAAAACCAGAGAGCAGAGCCTTTCTAATCAGTCATCTAACAAGCCGGCTTAATGACGACCTAAATCCCACCCTTCACCTCCCCTGGGTGCCTCTTTTTACTCCTCCCTCGTCCCCGGACTCACCAATTGCTGAGCCCTCTACACTCTGACCCCCCGCTCCCCCCCACAAGAATACTCTGCCGAAGACCCACTTAAACTCTCACAGCCTCCGAGGTCCCCCTCTCATGCGGAGATCGGCCGCTAAAACACCCAAAAAAGGAGGCCCAGATATTTCCCAACACTTCACCAGAGCCAATAAAGCGTACCAACGTGAAGACTCCCCCCCTCCCAGTAACATAACCATGGATAAGAAGCGTCCCTCCTCCCCCTCTCCCTCCACCAAGGAAGACATCCTAGCTCTCCGATCCCTCATCACCGACTTCAAAGATTCACTTGAAACCAAGTTGGACAAGGCAGTTGCCTCCATCAAATCCGACATTTCCTCTCTAGCCGCAAGAACCACCAAGCTTGAGTCCCGTCAAGACGGCCTCCAAAAGTCCATCAACGACACGAGCAGGGATCTTGACCACATCATCTCTGAACTCACCGACCTCCGCACCAAAAACGAGGACCTTGAAAACAGGGAGCGTAGAAATAATATCCGCATACGAAACATCCCCGAATCCATCACACAGGAAGCCCTGGAGCCTTATCTCCACAAACTCTTCTCCTTCTTATCCCCGGAAATTGGGCCCCGGAAAATTCAACTGGAGAGAGCACATCGCGCCCTCCGTCCAAAACCCCGAGACAGCGATCCACCTCGGGATGTTGTCATCCGTTTCTTAAGCTTCAAGGATAAAGAACTCATCCTTTCAACAACCAGAGGGCGAAACTCTGTAATCTTCGAGTCCTCCAAACTTCAGTTCTATCAGGACCTCTCGCCTCTTACGCTCGCCAAAAGGAGAGACTTCCGAGACCTCACAACAGCCCTCCGTGATAAAGGTATCCGCTACCGATGGGGCTTCCCCTTTAAACTCATCGTGGACCTCAACGGTAAGACTGTTCTGATCAGAGACATGCGTGAATGTAAAGATCTGCTCTCTCATCTGGAAGAATCCAACCCCTCCCCAGACGGAGCTTTACCCCCTCGTTAAACTTAACTTCCCCCCACAAACCCACTCAGGATTCTATTTCTGGGACTCAGCTACTCCTGCTTAAACACTTGTGCTCCCTACATATATCTTGAATCTGTCTAGTATGTACCCCCACTCTGCCCAGAAATTTTTTCTTTTTTTTTTTTTTCTTATGAGTTCCTCTGTTATGCTGTTATTTTTTACAGTTGTTCTTGTTCTCTTAATTTCTCCAGGAGACAGACCCGAGGTGCGGCGTGGCCTGGGGCGGTTCCGCGGAGTCATTGATAGCTGGACCCAACAAAGCTTACTCACCTAACCAGGTAGCCTACATAGGCCTCATTGGGCCCCGCGGGCCGCCTCTACGCCTAGCCCCCCGCTCGGGGCCTCCACCAGCATATAATGTCTTTTCTCAACAACTAATGTTTTCAATGTTAAATGCCGTATTTGTTTGATGTTTTATAACGTTTACTACTCCCTGCACCCAGGGGCTGTGATCTCCTCTCCACACGTCCTCCTAATCTCTCCCCCATATCCCACCCCACCCACCCCTCCCTGAGGTGACTCCACACACTAGGCTCTCACCTCCTCGGACTTCCAAGTCCCAACCACTGAGTACATCCTCCCATTGTTGAGGATTCGTGCCCAGCCCCAACTCCTCCCCCCCCCCCCTGATCGCTACCCACTTCATTCCTCATTTTTCCGCATTCATCTTTCTACCTCTAGCTAACATTCATACCTCCCTCCCCTGACAACCTCAGCACCCTCCCCCCCACCTCCACCACCCCCTCCACAAACACTACGCTCTACCGGTTTCCTCCTACATTCTCCCTGCTCCCCTCCCTCCTACCACCTCCCCTAAACAACCATGCCACTCACAATAACCTCCATGAACGTAAAGGGACTAAACACTCCCCAAAAACGATCCCTCCTATTCCGCAACATCAAGTCCCTGAAGGCCGATGTTATCCTAGTCCAGGAAACGCACTTTAGAGACCCCGGTCACCCTACCCTACGATCCAGACACTTCTCCACTGTGTTATACTCATCTAGTGCGACCAAACACAATGGCGTAGCCATTCTAATTCACAACAAACTCCCCTTCTCGCTAAACTCCGTGTTTAAAGACACAGACGGCAGATACATTATCGCGACTGGTCGGCTGGGCCCCACGGAAGTCACCTTCGCCAACGTATATGCCCCCAACACTGGTCAACAGCATTTTTAAAAAAAATTCTTTAACGTTTTACACAAAAAAAAAGTGGGCCAATTATTCCTAGGCGGGGACTTCAACTGTGTCATGGACCCAAGCCTCGACAAAACTCGCATCCATCCCCCCCCTAGGCCGGACCCACTAGCTCGTACCCTAACAAAACATATTACGGAAATAAATCTTGTTGACACCTGGCGTGCAGTGAACCCCTCTGCCAGGGACTTCACCTTCTTCTCTCCTCCCCATCTTACACACTCACGCATTGATTTTATCTTCTGCTGCCCCTCAGCTTCTACCCATTTAATAGACTCCTCTATCATCCCCAACTCCTGGTCAGATCATTCCTTTCTCTCCTCTTCCTTTAACATCCTGGACTCCCCGACACCCAAGCCATCCTGGCGTTTAAACGAAACCCTTCTAAAAATCCCGCTATTCCAATCCAAGATTAAAGAAGCCATGCTAGATTATTTCTCCCTCAACAACACCGACCTGGGTTGTACTCCATTAATCTGGGAAGCACACAAGTCGGTAATTCGGGGTCACATTATCAGCTACGCCTCCTACAGAAACAAAGATCAAAAACAAAAATTTCAATCACTCCTGGATCAAGTCGCCCTCCTCGACTCCCAACACAAGCGTTCCCCGACCAATGATAACTATAGGCGCCTCACCGAGGCAAAATCTACCCTCAACGCAATTCTGTCAGAGAAAATAGACAAATCACTCCGCTGGACAAACCAGCGTTTTTATGAGAAAAGCAATAAGGCTGACGCTTTACTTTCCAATCAACTGAAAAACCGTAAAGCCCGATCGGCTATCCCGGCCCTTAAAAACTCACTGGGCAATACGTGCTATCACCCCTCCGAAATCAATGCTGTATTTAAGGAATTTTACAAACAACTATACAACTCTCCCACACACGCCCCACCCTCCCCCATGTCCACATCACCCCCTGATTACCTGGCCACATGTCCTCTCCCCGAAATAGACTCTAACACCTCTGCTAAACTTTGCTGCCCCATCTCCTCAGAAGAAATCACGACAGCCCTCAAATCCCAAAAACCCTCTAAAGCCCCAGGCCCTGACGGATTCCCCTTTTCGTACTATAAAACTTTCCAACAAACCCTCATCCCCCACCTCACCTCCACCTTTAACCGCATTCTAAACGGAGAATACTTCCACCCCGACACTACAAGAGCCGTGATCACCGTCATACCGAAGCCAGGTAAAGATCCCCAGATGGCCTCGAGTTACCGCCCTATCTCCCTACTAAACACGGACCTGAAACTCTTCGCCAAAATACTCGCTAACAGACTCAACCCCCTCCTCCCATCCCTCATACACCCTGACCAAGTGGGCTTCGTCCCAACACGGCAAGCCCTTGACAACACCAGAAGAACCATAAACCTGATCCACCATGTCAACACTTTAAAACTTCCATCCATACTATTGGCCCTTGACGCAGAAAAGGCCTTTGATCGGGTCTCCTGGTCTTTCCTAACTCACACTCTCCAAAGGTTTGGGTTTCAGGGACAATTCTTACAAGCCATCCAAGCTCTATACCATAACCCTTCCACATCAGTCTCTGCGGGGGGCATAACCTCTGACTCTTTTAGTATCTCTAACGGGACAAGGCAGGGCTGCCCACTCTCCCCACTCATCTTTGCCCTAATCATAGAACCCCTAGCCAGCAGAATTAGATCCAATCCCGACATCTCGGGAATTACAATTGGGAACTCCTCTTACAAAATCTCTCTCTTTGCCGATGACGTCCTCCTATCCCTAACCAATCCCTCTATATCTCTCCCCAACCTCTTCCAAGAACTCTCCCTTTACGGCCACTTTTCAGGGTATAAAATCAACCATGATAAATCCGAGGCACTCCCCCTCCACATCCCTAAACCCGCCCTTGATCTTCTTAAAGCCAACTTCACCTTCTCCTGGCATAGAGACTCTATAAAATATTTGGGTATTCACCTGTCAAAATTCTACAACAGTTTATATAAGTTCAATTATCCCCCCCTCCTCGAACCATTTCACAAGACCTCTCTCGGTGGGGAAAACTCTTCATATCATGGACAGGACGCATAAATGCTATTAAGATGACTGTACTCCCAAAACTCCTTTACCTCTTTCAGACTCTCCCCATCGCTGTCCCCAGGAGAACCCTCGCCACCCTTCAGACATCCCTCTGTAAATTCATTTGGAACCACAAAAAACCCCGTATTCGCCGCAACATTCTCTCCAAGCCCCCAGTATTAGGAGGCCTAGGCCTCCCCCTCCTCTCCAAATATTACCACGCCTCCAAACTCAGCCAACTTGTCGCCTGGCACTCTCCCCGGGATGTTAAAAGATGGGTCGACTTAGAAACTGACCTTTCAAAACTGCTCTCCGTTTCCTCTCTCCCTTGGATCCCGCGCCACCTGAGACCCCCAACAGCCCTGGCCATACCCACAATTTCCCTCACTCTCTCGGTCTGGGATTCCCTAACCACTAAGCTCTCACTCACCTCATATCCTTCCCCACTGACACCTCTCTGGCAACACCCATCATTCCCCCCAGGCCAATCCCTCCACATGGCCTCTACATGGTCCTCAGCTGGAATAACACGCTTTAGTCATCTACACGACGGGAACACCCTGCTCTCCTTCGCTAACTTACAGGACAAACACCACCTCCCTCACTCCCTCTTCTATCAGTTCCTCCAAATCCGGAGCTTCATCTCGTCCTCACTATCCAAGACATGCCCCCTTAGAAACCTCACTCCCATGGAATATCTATGTGCCCATAGACCTATGGATAAAGGCATCATCTCCCACCTTTACCACTCAGTCCTCACACCAGACAGCCCCTCACTAGAACCGCACGAAAAAGCCTGGGATTTAGACCTGGAATCCCCTCTGGGGGAGGACTCCTGGAAAACGATCAGACTAAACATCTCTAAATGCTCCATTAGTGTAGCTATTAGAGAAACCTCCTACAAAATCTACACCAGGTGGTATCTGGTTCCAACACGCCTACACACCATCTACCCATCCGTTCCCAACTCATGCTGGCGCCAATGCGGCTGTGAAGGCACATTCTTTCACATATGGTGGACCTGCCCACGCATCTTGCCTTTCTGGTCCATGGTCCAGTCCGTCATAAATTCAACCTTGCCAGCATGCCCCCCTCTTTCCCCTGCCACGATGCTCCTGTGTGCCCCAGCCGACCAGTTGCCCACCCTCGCAAATAAATTGATTCTCCACATCACCTGTGCTGCCAAACTACAAATTGCTAAGGCCTGGAAAAACCCTGCCCCCCCAACGTACCAAGAATTACTAAACCGAATCTGGTACGTCGCCAAAATGGAATACACAACCAGCCTCCAAAATAACACAGTGGAGAAGTTCCATAAAGTTTGGGACCCATGGTACACAGCCAGGGGTATCCCTCTACCGGGCCTCGCTTAAATTTACCCACTCTCGCCCCCCCCCCCCTCAAACACAACCCCCTTCCTGACCTCCCCGACCCTACAGTGCCCTAACATACGTCAGCCTGCTCTTACTCTGAGCCTTCCACTCACTTCCCCCACTCACCCCACCCCCCTATTCCCCCTCCTGTTCATCCCCCCCCCACACTTCCCCCCTCCCTCCCCTCCACCAATCGTACATGGAGCCTACTCTATGCCTAACCCCCCCCATTACCCCTCCCCACCAGTACCTCTACCCCCCCCCCCCCCCCACCAACGCACCCCCTCCCTCCCCTCACTTAGTTCTCAATTGTATCTCTATTTGCAATAATCTATTTCTTAGGACCCCTTCGCTAACCGATCTGTTCCATCACCTCTTATTAAGCACCCGGTCCTAAGCTAAATCAGTTTCCATTGATGACAAGTCTTGTAATTATACTTGTTATTGTTTACATTCCTTCAATAAAATTATTTGAACATAAATATGGAGATAGGTGGGTGGAGAATGACAGGAGACTACCAGAATGTGGCTTACCTGAGAGTTCGGATGCTGGGATGAGGGCTGTCTGCCTTTAGAGATGCTGCAGTGAGGACTGCCGTTAAGGATGCTGCCTCTTGTTGTGTGCAGATGTGTGCCTGGTATGATAATGTACAAGGTAAGACAGTAATGGGGCCACAACATTTCAGAGGAGACAGAGGAGGAACAGGGCTGCGGACATTGTATACTGGGAATAGTAAGAGATAGCGACCTACGCAGCAGTTAAATGCTGGCATCAATCAAAATTAGCTCATTTATTGCAGGTCGGAGCCCACCTGGTGTTTCATTAGGTCCCCGGTGGGCCAATCCGACCCTGAACAACAGTGAGGGAGTGCTGCGCGATAGTTATGGCCACAGTGCAAAACAGTTCAACCGGCTTTCTTACACTCCACACAAGCAGTAAGATGTGACCTGTAGGAGCTTCTAAAATGGACAGGGGGCAAGTGGAGCTGGCACGCTCACCCATACTTCACACAGGCCGCAAGATGTGGCCTCTTGGAGCACATATTGTGCCACTTATATCCAATTTGCTCCTTGTAGTGCCACTAATATCAATGTCTCCTGTAGTGTCACTTATATTCTTAGTGCCAAGTAGTTCCTTACTGCCCCCTTAGTGTCACATATTCAGAATGCCCCCTGGTAATGCCACTTATATTCATAATGCCCCCTGGTAATGCCACTTATATTCATAATGCCCCCTGGTAATGCCACTTATATTCATAATGCCCCCTGGTAATGCCACTTATATTCATAATGCCCCCTGGCATTACCAGGGGGCATTATGAATATAAGTGGCATTACCAGGGGGCATTATGAATATAAGTGGCATTACATGGGGGCATTATGAATATAAGTGGCATTACCAGGGGGCATTATGAATATAATGCCCCCTGGTAATGCCACTTATATTCATAATGCCCCCTGGTAATGCCACTTATATTCATAATGCCTCCTGGTAATGCCACTTATATTCATAATGCCTCCTGGTAATGCCACTTGGTACTTCTTTACTTTCACGGCGCCAGCATGGCGCCGTGCTACTTCCGCCTTCTACGCTCGCCACAAACTATGTAAAATAAAGGAACTTAACGCCATGCCAACATGGATAGTTCATACCTCCACTATCCATGTTGGCATGGAGTTGATTTTAAATAGCGTGGCGAGCATAGCGTGGCGAGCGTAGCGTGCCACCGAGCCCGCAGCGTGGGCGAGCGAAGCGAGCCCCGCAAGGGGACTCTGACGCACGGCGCCATGCTGGCGCCATGAAAGTAAAGAAGTACCTGCCACTTATATTCATAATGCCCCCTGGTAATGCCACTTATATTCATAATGCCCCCTGGTAATGCCACTTATATTCATAATGCCCCCTGGTAATGCCAGGGGGCATTATGAATATAAGTGGCATTACCAGGGGGCATTATGAATATAAGTGGCATTACCAGGGGGCATTATGAATATAAGTGGCATTACCAGGGGGCATTATGAATATATACTTATATTCATAATGCCCCCTGGCATTACCAGGGGGCATTATGAATATAAGTGGCATTACCAGGGGGCATTATGAATATAAGTGGCATTACCAGGGGGCATTATGAATATAAGTGGCATTACCAGGGGGCATTATATTCATAATGCCCCCTGGTAATGCCACTTATATTCATAATGCCACCTGTAGTGATTACTCACCACAGCTAATGGTAGTGGGGGTATGATAAGTCACCGCTGGCCTGGCTGCCTGCTCCTGCCGACGCCGACGCCACGCATCAAATAATCATCCAGCCCTGCGCGCTGCTGGGATGAATCACGTGGGGGAAGCCAGCACAGACGTCCTTCGCGCGGGAGCAGCTGAGTGCGCCTGCGCATGCACACCAGCGCTCCCGCTGCCATTTTAAGTTTGGGAGAACTCGATGCTGGCCGCGGCCATCTTTACTTTGGGCACAGTGCCGCGGCCAGCACGGAGACGCTGCTGCGGGCGGAGTTGCCCTATAATTTATATTTAGAATATCTATAAAATGCACTGGGCCGCATTCCTACCCGACCTGGGCCGCATGCGGCCCGCGGGCCGCGGGTTGGACAAGCCTGCCCTAGAGTATCAGAACTTTTTCATGGCACCCCTAGGCCAAAAAAAAAAAGTTTGATTGGGTTTATATGCGATTCTTAAGACCCCTATACATTAGACCGACAAGTCGGCCCTAATCATCCTGACTGCTCCCCAGGGGGGGTCACACACGATTTGGCACTTGGTGTGCCAAGCTATGCAGGCGGTGGATGCCGGCGAGGGGACCAGGGAGCCGGGGATGGCAGTGGGGGGGGGGGGTGCCGGCTATCAGAGAGCCAGGCAGAGGGAGCGGGGGGCTTGCAGCGCCAGTGGCGGGAGCACAGGACTTTAACAAAAAAAAAAACATACAAATGAATGGGCAGCCACTGATTGGCTGAAACCTCTCTCAGCCAATCGCTGATTGACTGAGAGAGGTCTCAGCCAATGAATGGCTTCCCATTCATTTGTATGGGCTTTTTTTTTAAGTCCTGTGCTCCCACCACTGGCGCTGCGCCGCTACCCGGCAGCATCTTCTCCTCCTGTCCGGTTCCCTGCGCCACCCCCCTGCTCCCGCTGGTGCGCATCAGGTAGCGGCTTCCTCCCCTGTTTCAGCAAATCTTATGTGCAGCCCGTCCGACCTCCCAACTTCGATCTGATGTGCACGGGACCGCACATCGAGCCAGACGGGTTGTCTATATGTGCGATTTGGGCCAATTTCACTGCCCGATTAATCCGAATCGGGTGAAATTGCACCCAAATTGTATAGTGTATGGGGGCCTTTAGGGTCAGTTAAGGGCAGGATTTGCTTCTGTTTGTACACATTTTATGATTGGCAGCAACCAGCACTAGTTTTGCTCATAGCTATTAATAATTTGAGTTGGACCTGGACCACCCACCCAGGGTACCCCTGCATGTGTCCTGAGGCACCCCAGGGAGCCACAGCACACAGTTTGGGAACCACTGTCATAGGATTGCAAACCATCAATCAATGTAATAATTAATTACATGCTGGTATTGCTACCAAACACCAGACCTGATGAGAGATAGGTCGCAGTGATAAGATTCGGGACACGCCTTCGGCCACGTGACTGTCCCGCCAACCTCGGATCTAAAATTGGGTGTAATCAATTTGTTTACCTTTCTTAACTAGCCTGAACTATTCAAGCACTCAATAAAAGGCAGCCAATATCTTTCTTACCCTTTTACAAACACACACCCAATTTGTTTCTTGTTATAGCTGCAATATAAATTGGTTGAAGGTAGGCTCAAACTAGGACTGTCCGAATGGTCACGCCCTCTGCAGCAGTACACAATAGGCCCTTTATAAATTTCAGCTACAGGTCCATGTGTACATTTATCTGGCACTTGGGGAGGGTTAGGGTTGGGCTACAGGTAGGGAAGGTTAGGGTTAGGGGGTAAGGGGAGAAGGTAAGCACAGTATACTTACCCAGCCCCTGTTGGGGCTCTATTTACTGGGATGCTGCTGTTGGTCAGTGCCGTCTTTCCCATTGGGCACAATGGGCAGTTGCCCGGGGGCCCTAGGACCTAGGGGCCCCCGGCCCAGCCCAATGGGAAAGATGGTGGCCGGGGTCCGGGAATCCGCTCACCCTCGCTGGGGGATCCGGGCAGGGGATCAGGGCGGTGGCGGTAGCTAGAAGCCTGATTCGGCGAAGCTCTATTTGCCGGCGGGGCGGGAAGCGCTGTTGCATTTGAATAGACTGGCCGGACGCTGATTGGCTGAATTCAGAAAATCAGCATCCGGCCAGTCTTTGAAAAGGCAACAGCGCTTCCCACCCCGCCGGCAAATAGCGCTTCACCTCCTAGCTAGCAGTGAATTTAATTTCGGGGGTCCGTGTGCCGGGGTTCTGATCACCCTCACTGGGTGATCCGGCAGGGGGATCAGGGCATCGGTGGCGGTAGCTAGGAGCCCGAAGCGGCGAAGCGCTATTTGCCGGCGGGGGGGCGAGAAGCGCTGCTGCATTTAAAATGACTGGCTGAATGCTGATTGGCTGAATTCAGCCAATCAGCGTCTGGCCAGTCTTTTCAAATGCAACAGCGCTTCCCGCCCCGCCAGTTAATAGCGCTTTGCCACTTCAGGGCAGGCTCCTAGCTACCGCCGCTGCCCTGATCCCGCTGCCCGGATCCCCCAGCGAAGATGATCGGATCCCCGGCCGCCGGAAGCTGACTGGCTGCCGCACGGAGCCAGAGAGGTGAGGGTTGGGGAGGTGACTGTGGGCTCCTGGGCAAACTAATTTGGGGGGGGGGGTCCAGTGAACTAGGTTGCCCAGGGGCCCTTCCTAATGTTAAGACGGCCCTGCTGTTGGTCACATATACTGGTCCTGGCTAAAAACAACTATATAGCCTTTATTGCATAGTATCGCAACAACAAAGAGCAAGAAAAGAGTCTCACAGAATGAAAAATAATTTTGTGAACATTTATATGTAACACGATACTATTTATCCAAACATTTATGTGGCAGTATTTTATATGATACCAGATAGAATTGTGTGTAGTGAGGTTGTCACTGCCAGGCTCCTTATAAAGAGTTTCAAAAATGAACATGTGACACGGAGCTTTAGAAAAACTCATGTCCTATGATATATTCAGCTGACAAATTTCTATATTAAACACCAGTCTCACACCATGCCTTGTCATATTCTCAGATCTGAAACCAGACAAAGTGTCACCAGAACCGACACTATCTTTCATTTTCTGACAGCGGCTGTTACTCCAGCACATAGATTCTCTTGTATTTTAATCAGACAATCTCCGGAATCCGCACCTGAGACAGAATGAAAGCCGTACACACAGAAAATCTCTCTCTCTCTCTCTCTCTCTCTCTCTCTCCCTCTCTCTATCTATCTCACTGGGGGCCTGATTCAGACCTGCTCGCTAGCCTAGCTAGTGAGCAAGTAAACACCACCCCACCGAACGCATGCCACCGCCCGCCGCACGTATCCCCGCATGCGGACACACAGAGGAAAACTCATACGATGGTCTCTCACCATCAAATGATTACTTCAGCCTTCGCTCTGAAAAGTAAGTCTATTCTTACTTTCCAGATGCCCGATATCTGCCGAAATTGGGGGTGGTCACTCCAAGGATGCATGGGCACACCTGCATTCGCAGGGTAGGACCAGCGTTTCCATGGGTGCGCCCAATCGTTTTGTGGGCACACCCATAAAATGCTGGCCAGTTCCCTGCCTGCCCCCTGCCTTCCCGTCAAAGTCACCCTAAGCGGTCACCCCCGGGGTTGCGCAAACCCTAACCATCGCCCAGGGTAGCGAAATCAGACCTGAGCAATCAGGCCTGAATTGCCCCCAGAGTCGTAAAGACTCAGTTCATTTATTAAAGAAGGAAGTTGTGATGCACTTATTGAGGATATACCTATTACTTTACTTTGAGATTTTTAGGTTGACAAACCATGTAGCAGTCTAGTGAGGGAATACCTTCCCTCATAAAAGAAATATGGAAAGAAAAAAGCCTGCGCTTGGATTGAAAAACTGTGTGTTGTGTTTTCCAAATAATAGAAAAATGTAAATAAAACATAAATAATTTAAAAAATGTCGATATTTACACACAACACACCAGATATATACAGACATAACATATACTGTATAGGCAGATCAGTTTGATAATTCTGTTAGTATTCAATAACTATTTGCGATTATTGTAAGATAAGGGATCGAGTTAGCCACTCTGCACAAGTAACATCTTCCCCACCTGCAGTGCACATGGTTTTGTCCATCTAAGAAGGAATTTGTCAGAAAGAGTGAACTAGAATAACCCCCATAGTTACCAGCCATATTACTTAATGGTTCACACTCCATTTTTGTAAGTCTCTCAAATGTCCATTGAATATACTGGCTCAATCTCCCATTTATGATCGACTTCCGGCTGGTTAGCACTCTGTGAACATATCTCATGTCCGGTTTGTAGGTGGTCCCCAACAGCAGTGCTAATGCTTTTCTCGGCAACAGTGGCTTCCCCATACAGTAACGTATTGGGCTGTATACTGATGGCTGGTTATCGGACTGGGTACCGATGGTACAACATATTGGGCGGGATACATATGGCTGGTAACACTATGCTGAGGATTCCTGGCCCAAGCACAGCAGCAAGATGGTGACAAGATTACAGGCAACGGAAGAGACACATTCTGCAGGACAGTGTTCTCCTTTCATCTCCTCCCTCGTTTATCACTGAGTTATAGACCTTACAATGAAGAGTTATGATGTCCTAGAGCTGTAGAGCAGCAGAAGGCTCATCCACTCTTTGCTATTACTTATGACAGCAGGTGACAGCCGGTGCCCATGAGCACCTTGCAGCTGGCATTCTAGAGCTCCAAATATAATCATGCTTAGAGCATCATTTCACCTCTACTGCTCTATGGGCCAGATTCAGAGATGGATACTAAATGCAGCTTCATCTTCGAAGACACCTGATGTGACAAAGGGGTAGATGTGAGACCAGGTGTTGTGGTGGAGAAGTGGTATCAGAGCACGTTATGTGCTCCGGGCTGCATGTGATATTGCACAAGTGTTGCAAGGTCTCACATATGCCCAGTGGAGCCAGCCAGGGGTGAGATACAGTGCATCAGCACTAAGCTGATGTGCTTTTAGCCCTGACATGGATCGCCAGAGGCAGCCGAGATGTTCATACATGTCGTTGTTAGTGCTTCCTGCTTCGCCTCAGTAAAGGTGCTAGATAAATGACAAGTAGAATCTCTACATCAGTGGTCAGGGAACTCGGTCCTCATTACCCCCACGCAGTGCATGTTTTGCAGGACTCCTCACAAAATTACAAGTGAAATAATTAACTCCACCTGCGGACCTTATAAAATGTGTCTTTGAGTAATTAGTACACCTGTGCACCTGCTGGGTTACCAGCAAAACATGCACTGTGTGGGGTAATGAGGACCGAGTTCCCTGACCACTGCTCTACATCTACTACGCAATGTTTAGTAACTAATATAGGGGCAGATGTATTAAGACTTAAAAAGAGATAAGCGCAAGGGTGATAAAAAGTGATAACAACCAGCTAATCAGCTCCTAGCTGTCATGTTTCAGGCTTTTAAAAAAAATGGCAGTTCGGAGCTGATTGGCTAGAGGCTTATCACTCTTTATCATCCTCATGTTTATCTCTTTTTATGGCTTAATACATCTCCCCATAGTATTAATTCTCGGAGAGCTAGTACTGTTGATAGTAGGATGATGATACTTTGTACTAGACTAATAAACTTCAATGGTACATACAGTATATATACTGTGTATATATATATATATATATATATATATATATATATATATATATATATATATATATATATATATATAAACACATACCAAATCACACATTTCCTGGTCTTAATCCATCACTGTTCCACCATCCACCATCCACAATCCATTTTGTCCATGTCATCAATTGTTGGACCAACCCCCTTTTGGCAAGGATTAGCCTGAGAAATTGGAGTGCAGTCATCACCATAACAACAGGTCATTCATTTTCTGTGAATTTGCTGTAAAGGTTCTAATGTTTTGTATTCACACAGGTTCCAAGGACACCTTAGATTTCATTTTGTTATTTTAAATCACAGAGGTTAATCACATTGCTGCATGCCGGGCTGAGCCACGTAATGAATGTATATATTTTATGTTAATCAAGGTACCAGGAGGATGATGGTCTGATCAGGATTTTTAGCATATGATTACATTGGTGGAGGTAAGCAGCAGGTGTTATCTCATTATGATCTAAATATTGTATTGAAGATTTTTGATCAGTAGTTGAGATTTTCTGATGAGGGTCTTTATTTATTCCTGATAAAATTAAAAAAGTGTTTAAGGTTATAGGAGCAGATGTATATAGCCTGGTGAAGAGATAGAGTGGAGATAACGTGGAAGGATATAACGAACCAGACAAACAGGGGTAGATTTATTAAGCTCAGTGAAGTGATATACTGTCTGGTATTTATCACCGGCCAATCAGCTCTTACCTGTCATTTTTCAAATCAAGCCTGTAGCTTCACAGGTAGGAGCTGATTGGCCGGTGATAAAAACAAGACAGTTTATCACTTCACCGAGCTTAATAAATCTACCCCTCAATTCCCAACTGTCATTTTTCAAACACAGTTGATTGGCTGGTGTGTTATCTCCTTCCACTTTATCTCCCATTTTTCTCCAATTTATCTCTTCACAAGGCTTAATACATCTGCCCCATTGTTCCATAAGGAGGATGGATGGTACTTCTGTATTAGCCGGGCGCCCGGCTACACTACGCTGACATCGTAGCTTACGCTATGTTGTCAGCGTAGCCTAGCCAGGCGCCCGGCTAATATGTGGCTACTTTGTCTGGGCCAGCACTTACTTGGTGCCGGGCGTGGGGCGTTTGTCCGGCGGCCAGTGCTGGAGCTGCGGGCGGGTGTAGGGGGGATAGAACAGTGCTGGAGCTGCGGGCGGGTGGAGGGGGGAAATGGGCGCCGGCGGTGCCAGCACTTACTTAGTGCCGGGCATGGGGCATTTGTCTGGCGGCCAGTGGTGAAGCTGCGGGCGGGCGGAGGGGGTATAGAACAGTGCTGTAGCTGCGGATGGGCGGTGAGGGGAAATGGGCGCCGGCAGCGAGGCGGCCGCTGGGGGAGCATCACATGTTTTCCCGGCTCCCCCAGCGGCACTACGCAAATTGTGTACATTGCGTCCGCCAGGAAGGACTGCCACGGCGGCCGGGACTGAAGGGAGCCGAGTGCCAGAGGCGCCAGGGACATCGTGGAGGGGTAAGTATGATGCACCACACACACACACACACTACACACACACAACACCCCACTAACACAATCATATACCCACTATCCACGTCATACCCCCATTATCCACGTGGGTGTAGAGTTAATTTTACAAAGTGTGGCGTGCCCGAAGCGTGGCGAGTGCAGCGAGCCCAAAGCGTGGCGAGCGCAGCAAGCCCCGCGTGGGGACGTGGATATGCATCCCCTCGCGGGGCTCGCTGCGCTCGCCACGCTTCGGGCTTGCTGGCTCGCCACACTTTATAATGTTAACTCCACGCCCACGTGGATAATGGGGGTATGACGTGGATAGTGGGTATATGATCCATTATGTATTAGCACACCTCCAGTTATGTAAATTACGTAGTTTACGTAAGTTACATAGCCAGCATAGTGGTATATTGGTATTCTCAATACACCACTACGCAAACTACATAATGGGCACCCGGCTAATGCATAAGCAGGGCCGTTTCTAGAGGCGGACAAGCCGTGCAGCAGCCCGGGGCGCCGCACGGCTTGTCCGCCTCTAATAAACAGCCGGGGAGCCCGGCAGCTCCCCCCAACGCTGCCTCCCTTCCTCCCCCTCTCGGCTCGCCTCTCACCGTCTGCCGCCGGCGCCGCTGATTATTTTCCCAGGGGAGGGGAGCGCATCGTGCGTCTCTCCTTCCCCTCTCTCACTGTCACTGGGCTGTCAGCCAATCAGGAGACAGCCCGCGATGTATGAATGGCTGACAGCTCAGTGAAGGGGAAGGAGAGACATGCGATGCGCTCCCCTCCCCTCCCCAAGGAAGATGAAGAAGAGGCAGCAGCAGAGGCGATGGCAGCATGGGGAGACGCAGAGAGTGAGACAGTGAGTTACTGTATGCTGCTTCCGGCACTGTGGGGCATATTTGGCACTGTGGGGCATATTTGGCACTGTGGGGGCATATATCTGTGGCACTGTGGGGGCATATATCTGTGACACTGTGGGGGGGCATATTTGGCACTGTGGGGGCATATGTCTGTGGCACTGTGTGGGCATATTTGGCACTGTGGGGGCATATATCTGTGGCACTGTGGGGGCATATTTGGCACTGTGGGGGCATATATCTGTGGCACTGTGGGGCATATTTGGCACTGTGTGGGAATAGCTGTCACTGTGGGGGCATATATGTGTGGCACTGTGGGGCATATTTGGCACTGTTGGGGCAGAGCTGTCACTGTGGGGGCATATATGTGTGGCGCTGTGGGGGCATATGTGTGGCCTTTGGGGGAATAGCTGTCACTGTGGGGGCATATATGTGTGGCGCTGTGGGGTTCATATCCAGCACTGTGGGGGCATATATGTGTGGCACTGTGGGGGCATATCTGTGGGGGCATATTTGGCACTGTGGGGGCATATCTGTGGGGGCATATTTGGCACTGTGGGGGCATATGTGTGGCACTGTGGGGGCATAGCTGTCACTGTGGGGGCATATTAGTAAATGGCATCAGTTGTGCGGCAGCGGCTCGTGGGGCATAATGTGTAATGGGCATTACGGTGTGGGGAGTATTGTGTAATTGCCATCCCAGTGTGGGGTGTAATGGGCATCACAGTGTGGGGTCTAATGGGCATCATGGTGTGCGACATAATGTGTAATTGTCATCACGGTGTGCAACAAAAATGTGTAATTTTTATCACGGTGTAATATGTAATTGGCATCACAGTGTGCGGCATAATGTGTAATTGTCATCACGGTGTACGGCGTCATGTGTAATTGGCATCATGGATAAATAGTGTATAATGATTTAAGTAGCCTGTCATTGTTTGGCCTTGATCTGTGAGGCGTACTAGGTCACTGTGTGGGCCTTTATATTTTTTATGTCACTGTGTGGCCTTCAGCTGGCCAACTTAAGTGCAGGAGGACAATGACAACTCCTGCGGTAACCAATGTCTGGTCATGCAGGTCGCAAAAGTGTGATGTAAGGTAATTGTTTTCCTGCCAGGCCACGCCCTTATATTAAGCCACACACCCCTTTTAAAATTAAGCCACACCCCCTATTTGGGCGCGCGCAATTTCTTCTATGCCATGTTATGTATTTGGGGGGGGGCTCATTTTTTTTTTCTTCGCCCTGGGAGCTAAATTGTCTAGAAACAGCCCTGTACATAAGTACCGGATATTTTTATGAATATAGGTGTGTCAATAGGAAATATGATTTATTTATTATTATTATTAATAATAATAATAATAATAATAACAACCGTTATTGATATAACATCAGGAATAGGATATTCCATTCTACTCTACAAATGAAATTAAATGTAATTAATTCCTCAAAAGGCTATTACACACGTGTGTACATATTATTGTTCATGTGCTCATAAATCTTGCTAGTCCATAAAATAATGTAAGTGAAGCATAAAACACTTGGCACAAAGTGATGTAGTGCTTATATGTGTGTGCTGCATGGGTGACTTCCTTCTAATGCTCCGGTAAAAGCAAGCATACTTGTACTGTAGATCTTGTGTATCACATGGTAGGTAGCAAATACCTTTGGGAATGATTTATGTACTTTTTTATGTTTGTAATATAGTCACTTAAAACATTAACATGGACAACCAATCAGAATCTACTTCTTATTTATTTAGCACCCTCTAGAAGTTAGTAGACAGGATCTGATTGGTTGCCCATAGCAACATCACATGTGAAGTCTTATTCCCTTCTTAGTAAATTTTCCCCTAAGTGTTATAGCTAATGTAACACTATATCCAACTATTTATTTTTATACCAATTAGAAAATGTTCCATTTCTCAACATGCTGATGCATCTATTAAAAACATAAAAGGGACATTTTTTTTTTTCCTAGGATTCAGATACTTGATAATTACAAAAAGGGTAATTATCCCATTATACTGTACTTAACTTTTCAGACCCATTCATTTGGGTCTGTTTACGATGGTGGGGGTCTGTGCATGTGCGAATATGCTCATGTGTAAACCCCCTGTGCACATGTTGCATCTGCACCACCTGCAGCACAACATGGGATTTTCCCAGTTGTGTTGTCTTTTTTGGTTTGCTAACAAAGCTGAATCAGGCAGTGTATTTGAAAAGATGGTGAACTTCTTCGATCAACTGCGAATTGAACTCTTGAAATGGCACTTGGTTACTTTATCCATTTATTATTATAAGCAGCGGTGGCTGCTACCTCAGTGTACGAGGGGGGCTGCCGCTGGCCGAGATGCCGCCAGTCCCCACTGCCGCCGCAGTCGTAGGACCGGAGCATACGCAGTATAGTCCTCGGTACTGCGTATGAGCATGTTCTTAGCTTCTATGGGATGTTTCGGAGCAGGAGCACACATTGTTAATGATGTTGAGTATACACACTAGACGACCTAGTGAAATATGTTGCACAAAAGGGCCCTTCTGAATGATATCTTTTACTTTAATGTCTAGTGTGTATGGGGCTATAGGAGAGACTACACCCAGTGACTTTGGGAGAAGGTATACAGACAATGTAGTTCCCAGCATGTGCCTTATGAGAATCTAGCGCTCCGAAAACAGGCCAGGAGGTTCTTCTGCAAAAATAAATGTGTTATTCTGATGTCATGAGTTTTATGGTTTTCTCAGAAGTAATGCTATGCCAGTAATTGTTTCCTTGTATGTCCTTTGTCAAGTTAACCTTAAAAACCTTAAAGCAATGACACCTTGTTCCAGCTAAAAATAAGTTACAGTCATGCACAGTGACTTTTGTTGGGGGTTTTGCCTCATCTCTCTACCTAGCAGTCAAGGGAATTTGGAAGCCAGTGCAATTAGAGGACTTCCTGGATCAGGTGTCACAACTAGGTTGGGTATACAATCCACATGCCCGCACCTCTATCCTAAATTGATGACTACTGTACAATATCTGTATGTATTTAATTTATTTGATATTTTAACTTATTTTAGGGGTGTTGTCAGCTTTATTAGGGGGGGTGAGGACGGGCCAGGTTAGTTGTCAATTTTATTTATGGGGCCCTAGCAGTTCAGTTGCCCCAGAGCTACCAGAAGCCGTGAGGTTATTTAATTTGTTTTGGAAAGTTGTACCAATTTGGGGGAAATATGGAGCAAAAGGGCCAATGCAAAAAGTGTTTGTGTTTTTCTTTGCTCAGTGGCGCAGCAACGCAGACAGGAAAAAGTTGTTGGACAAGAATCGTGACCCTCCTCAGAGATATATCAAATTCCCACACTTGCTTTCATATATAAATCACTTTAAGTCATTAGCTTAGCAGCAAATTGAATAATTAAATCCTACTTGTTATGTTCCCACGCTGTCCCACAGCTTGAATTTTTATGAGCAAGAATTTTAACAGATGATTTTTTTTTCTACAGGGAATCTAAATCATCAGCGTTACTATAAATAGAGACGGTAAGATGATGTGGCGGTGGCTGCGACTGTGGCGGTAACCCGCTGCCATTTGGGGTAACAGAATTCTTCCAGAAGAAATGGAAGACCACAAATCCTGTGTCAACAAAACTTTGAAAATAATTACATATGTGGTCAATGGAGAGATTTGTCTTTGCTTTTCCGGTATCTTGTTTTGCTTTTTCCATGTTCCAGGTTTTGTTTGTTTGTTTGTTGGTTTGCTTTTTTATCTTTTGTGTTTTTCTGCACCTCTTTGCAATTTTGATGTTGTTGTCTGGTTTGTCTTTATCCTTTGATCGGAAATAATATGAACAGCAAAAAAATAAGCCATGTTCATATAAATGCCTAACAAACAAAATACATATAACAAATATAAACTGTAATAGATTAGTATGTATGTTGTTAGCACACACTTTAGAAATCTCTGGGGAGGAGGGGCAGTGACAATTATGTTTAATTCAGATGTACTGTGAAATGCCCCCTCAGCAGTGGCGTAACTAGATACATGTGGGCCCCATAGCAAAATTTTGTAAGGGCCCCTAATTATCTCATACTGAAAAATGTATACAGCACATGGGCCCTTATTCTGATCTCGGCGGTACGGCCCGCGTGCGGCCGTACCGCCGATGTTTTCACTCTGCACATGCGCAGAGGTCACTCTGCGCATGTGCAGGGGAAATCGCCGCACAAAAAATGTATACGCCGCAAAGGGGGCGTATAGGGGCGTGAGGGGCTTAATAGCCTCATTACCCTATGCATACGCCCAGCGTTTCATGGGCGTTCCCATGCAAACGCGGGGCGTATGCATGGTAATGAGGCTATGACGCCAGTGATGGGGGCGGAAAGCTGACATCGCCGGATGTCAGCTCTCCGCCCCCATACAAGCTTTCACACGGACGATTGTCCGTGTGGTCTAAGCTTGCGGGAGCTGGTGGAGCGTGCGGCCCTGCCTTCGATGGTCGCCGACCATCGAATGCAGGGGGCAGCTCCCACCATGGTGGAGGCGTACGCCCCACCATTTTCATGCGGATCGCCAGCCGTCCGCGTACGGACGGCCGTGGCGATCCGTATTGTAGGCGGGGATTGGTTTGTGCGGCCGGAGCAACGTATGCGGCTCCGGCCGCACAGATCAGAATAAGGGCCATGATACTTTGACAGGCTAAGTGGGCCCCTCTCAGCTCTGGGCCCCATAGCAGCTGCACCCCCTGCACCTATGGTAGTTACGCCCTTGCCCCTCAGGTGATATGGGGTTCCCAACATAGTCATTGCCCCTATGTAAGCAAACAAAATCCTGATTAGATAAACCTACTGTAAAATGGCCCGGCTGCATCTGAGGACAGGGGCCCACTGCTGCCCAAACCAGCAATGAGCCCTCCCACAGACCAGAATTACTATTGAATTAATGGCCCAGTGCAAGGAGCAGGGTGGGCCCCACTACCTAATTGACCTGACCCTTACCTTTTAGAGAGGCAGGAATGACCTTGTGTCCTGGACTGATTACTGCCACCTATGAGCGCTGATGATCACAGTCACATGCTGCCTCTAATGAACAGACAGCTGCACATTTTTTTCTGATTCACTTCTGTCTGTAAATTAAAGGCAGCTCAACCTCTGTAATTGGCACTGTCAAAGTATGTCTGCCCGAGTGCCAAACTGAGTAAAGCCAAGGGGTGGGGGGCTGTCATAGACAGAGCAGGGGCCACTGTGTTCTTGCCTCTCTGTGTTATCATGCCCCCTGTTATCTGCACCGTGTTTCAATTCAGCTTTACTGGGCTTCCACCAACACGGCATGTTGTGCAATCTCTACTAACTACAACTATATTATTAACATTGATTTATTATCTGCTGATTACACTTTCTGCTACATATGAAAGAATCCGCTATAAATCCATCTGCTGCTTAATTACTGCTGAGACACCAGCATGCAAATTTATTTACTAACGCTTACCTCTTTAACTAATTTTGTATATTTAGCACATATGCTTATACTGTATGTCCTTTCTACTCTATTATTTGGAATGCCCATGTTTTTATGTTGAAAAATTAATGTATAAAGTGTATGAACTTCTAAGGGGGGCATTCCATGTTGGTCGTGCTCCCGCAGCCATCTCCCGACGGGGGAGATGGCTGCGAGGCCCTATTCAATGCTGTCTTCCCCGACAGCATTGAACAGGGGTTCCCGGCAGAACGAGCCCGACATCACAAATTGTCGAGCTGTCAAGAAAAGCCCGAAATAGCCGAGCTCCTGGCCGGAGCTCATCTATTTCCGCCCTCAACTCGCGGCCACGGCCCTTTCTCGGCACTCGGTGGCCGGGACATTGAATCCCGACCGCCGAGCTCAAATCGAACAAAGCGAGAACGGGACAGGGCTCGACAGCCGTGCCCCTGACATTGAATACCCCCATAAGAGTCTTGTGTCATTTATATTCAATAAATGGACTTTAATTAATAATATATGTGTTTACTTGTATATGATTATGATATAACCACTAGCGCAGTGACAACCCAGTGTACATATTTCTTTAATGTAGCACCCTAAGGATTAAAAAGCCTTCTGCTGCCCCTGTCACCCTCTTCCCGTCACCTACTGTTTTCAACTGTCACATTCTGCCTCCCCGTGTCACCCACTGCCATGTTGTGAACTTGGGTTGGGGTGGGGAAGGGTCCCGAACTCGGCGTACAGCGGCCATCTGAAAAGTAAGTATTGTCTTACATTTCAGACCAAAGAAAAATTTACCAAAGGAAGATTTAGGCGCTTAGGAGAGTTGCCTCTCTAAGAGCTGCTGTTTGGGGAGAGGGTATAGAAAAGCCCCTAAATCTTACAACAGAAAGGACTGATGTAAATAAAAGCAGCGCTTATCCTTTAACATATAAACAAATTATAAATAACAACATTGGGATTGTCTGGAAAAATATAAGTGGATACATTTATTAATAATACATATTCAAAATAGAATGTTTGATTATAGCAGCACAATGTCACATAGGGTAATTACAGTTATTTTAAGAAGACACATACAGTCCCTCTAAAGCAATTTTTTTGTACTGTAAATAACATATTAAAAATAATAATAATAGTAAAAATTGACGCACTTTGAATAGGTAGGTCACTGTATTTATAAGGTATACATTAGTTCTACTGGTATAAGATAAAACAAAAGGGTGTCTTGGGGTATAAGCTAATACTTGGCTAAATGGTCAGAAGTGGGTAAAAGGGGGTATACCAAGGTAGCTCAAAGGAGCTAGGATGTTCTGAAGAGATTTGCCGATATTAATGAGGGGGCAATGAGTTGGGCCTAATGTATGTATGTTTGGGGTTAGGTGGGGATGGGAGGGGTGGGGGAGGGGTAATGTATTTGTATATTAAATGGAAATGTAATTATCTTTATATGTAATCAATATGTATTTTATATTTGTACTATATATGAAATGTTGGAATAAATAAAACTTAATAAAAAAAAAAAAATAGAATGTTTGATTATAGCAGCACAATGTCACATAGGGTAATTACAGTTATTTTAAGAAGACACATACAGTCCCTCTAAAGCAATTTTTTTAACAAGGGTTTAATGGAATTTTTATATATACCAGGGTGTATATGAACGTTCTGGGCAAGTTTGATCTCACCGCTGGAGGAGTTCTTTTGGGCCGTTGATGTACGATCAATCCTCACAAAATTGTGGGTGCTCCAAGGTGAAGTAGTGGTCCACTGGATGGCACCTCTGATGGCAAATCCAAATTCCCTCACAATAAAGCGGTTTGGACCAGTTTGAGTATAGAGCCACTGGAGGGATTACAATGGATGGAGGTGATGCCCGTGGATAGTCCAGTGCCCTTTGTATTCCCAAATGAAGAACACACCAAGGGGGATGTAGTGGCGTTTATCTATTCGCTAGGCTGCGATTACATGCAGCTTAGAGAACAGGTCTGAATCAGGCTCAGAGAGTGATGGGGAGATAGTGAAGCAGAGGATGAGGCAGAGGATGAGGCAGATTCGTCCACTCCAGCTTCCTGGCCAGTGTTGCATCGAGCTCCCTGTGTCATTTCCAGCCCACTGCTCTGCTGTGTCACCTATTGCCCCATGTCTCCTCTTGCCTTCTGTACTGTGTTATCTCCAGCTTCTTGCTCCCTGTTTCCTCTCCAGATCCTGGTGTCATTCTAGCTTCCTGCCCCTTGTGTTGCTTTCAGCCCCATATCCCTTATAGCAGTGGTTCCTAATATGCCCGGGATATGGCTGTTGGGATTGCGACCACCGCAAACCCGGCTGCCTGCAAATCATACTGAACACCATTCCAGGAGGGTTAGGCAAGTATGATTTTGTGTTTTTTTTACATTTCTATTTATGTTTTAATATTGTGTGTATGACGTATGTAGATATCACTCTATAGAACATGTACAGTAGATAGATGCTATTATCAAAGAATTCAGGTGCTTTATTAGAAAGAATGCTAAGATTATAAAATAGATATTTTTAAGGAAGACAATCAAATAAACAACTATGGTCAGTGGCTGTTTTTTTGCAAACAGCATCCTATAATTGCAAGTGGTAATTGTGAACAAACAAGAATGGTCTACAAATTGTTATTGCCACCTAACAACAGTGTATGAAGTTGTTCAGGAGCAGTAAAATGATGACGCCTTTTATTTTGCCAAGAATAGTAGTGACACCTAATGTCCTTTATTTGAAATTGCTGAACTGATTTTACAGTGAATGTTAATTGCAGATTGCTGATGTGAAATGTGAACAGTAGCTATTTATAACAATTAGAAGCTGTCATGATTCTGCAAGCTTTTCACAAAGAGGTTTTTTAATCAACAGAAGAAATAATATGCTGAAGTAAATTGTTTTCTATCTAGATTGTAAGCTCCCTGGAGCTAAACCTCTCAAATTATAAAGGCTCCAGTGCTCAGCACAAAAATGACAGATGACACGTAAATATGCTCAGGGGCGTAGCTAGAACGTTGTGGGCCCCATAGCAAAGTCTTGAATGCCTTCCACCCCACCCAGCCCCCATATACACATTACATCAGGTAGAGCCCCTCATATATATTACACCAGGTAGAATCCCATTACATATTATGCCAGGTAGAGCCTCTTTAACACAGTAGAGCAGAGCCCTCATTAAACATTATGTCATAAAAGACCCTCATATTTATTGTACCAGGCATAGCCGCGTTACACTTTACATCGCCAGGCAATGCGTCCATTACACATTATGTAGACAGAGCACCTGTTACACCAGGTAGAGCCCCACTACATGTTACCAGGTAGAGCCCCACTACATGTTACACAAGGTTGAGCGCCCATTATGGCAGGTAGAGACCCTGAGAATTAAGCCAGTTAAAGCCCTGTTACACCTTATGCCAGGTAGATCCCCTGTTATGCCATGTAGAACTGCCATTACATGTTATGCACAGTAGAGAACCAGATACACCATGTTGAGCCCCTTACACTTTTACACCAGGTAGAGCCTGAGTCGGGCCATGTAAGCAGGGTAGAGCCCTCTTACATAATACGCCAGGTAGAGACCCCATTATGCCAGGTAAAGCCTCCTTATAAGTTACACCAGGTAGAGCTCCCGTTACACCAGGAAGAGCCCCATTTTATGCCAGGTAGAGCTCCCATTACACATTAAGCCAGGTAGAGCAACCATTAAACAAGGTAGTGCCATGGTTACCCGTTACACCGTTCCGGCGGAGAGGGGATCATGCGGGCGCTGGCAGAGAGGCGCTTCATGTTGAGTTGCAGTGATATTTCTCATTGTACTAGATAAGTGTACGGTTTTATGAAAGGGATATAAGTATATGTGGAGATGTAGAGGGCACACTGCTGCGGTCTGGGCATGGGTGTAGTACTGTTATATATTGTGGCATATTACTGCAGTCTAGGGGTGGGGTGTATTAATGTTATATACCGGGGGCATATTAATGTAGTCTGGGGAGGGGTGTATTAATGTTATATATGGAGGAAGTATGTTACTGTGGTGTGGGTGTAGTAATACTGCTTACATGTAACATCAGGTACAAAACCCGTTACACAGGTAGAGCCCCTTACATTGTACACCAGGAAGAGCTCCAGTTGTGCCAGGTAGAGCCCCACTACATGTTACACCAGGTTGAGCGCCCATTACGGCAGGTAGAGACCCTGAGAATTAAGCCACTTAAAGCCCTGTTACACCTTATGCCAGGTAGAGCCCCTGTTATACCAGGTAGAACTGCCATTAAATGTTATGCACAGTAGAGAACCAGATACACCATGTAGAGCCCCTTACACTTTACACCAGGTAGAGCCTGAGTTATGCCATGTAAGCAGGGTAGAGCCCTCTTACATAATATGCCAGGTAGAGACCCCATTATGCCAGGTAAAGCCTCCTTATAAGTTACACCAGGTAGAGCTCCCGTTACACCAGGAAGAGCCCCCTTTTATGCCAGGTAGAGCTCCCATTACACATTAAGCCAGGTAGAGCAACCATTACACAAGGTAGTGCCATGGTTACCCGTTACACCGTTCCGGCAGAGAGGGGATCATGCGGGCGCTGGCGGAGAGGCGCTTCATGTTGAGTTGCAGTGATATTTCTCATTGTACTAGATAAGTGTATGGTTTTATGAAAGGGATATAAGTATATGTGGAGATGTAGAGGGCATACTGCTGCGGTCTGGGCATGGGGGGGTAGTACTGTTATATATTGTGGCATATTACTGCAGTCTAGGGGTGGGGTGTATTAATGTTATATACCAGGGGGCATATTAATGTAGTCTGGGGAGGGGTGTATTAATGTTATATATGGAGGAAGTATGTTACTGTGGTGTGGGTGTAGTAGTACTGCTTACATGTAACATCAGGTACAAAACCCATTACACAGGTAGAGTCCCTTACATTTTACACCAGGAAGAGCTCCAGTTGTGCCAGGTAGAACCTAAGTTATGCCAGGTAGAGCCCCCTTACGTGTTAAGCTAGGTAGAGCCCCCGTTATGCCTGATAAAGATCCCTTACATGTTACGCCAGGTAGAGTGTCCGTTGCACCAGGTAGAGCACCCGGTACTTGTGTACTTTCACGGCTCCCATCGCATGCCATCGCATGCCAAATGTAGTGGCATGCGATGGCATGCGATGGGATGCGATTTATGCATTTTTTTTAGCATCTTTTTAAAAAAATCGCATGCCTGTGAAGCCCGCGAGGGGACGCGTATACCTGTGAAGGTATCCGTGTCCCCTCGCGGGGCGCGCTGCGCTCGCCACGCTTCGGGCTCGGTGGCTCGCTGCGCTCGCCACACTTTCTATTCTCAAATCCACGCCGATGTGGATAGTGGGGGTATGAAAAGGTCGTAGGATGCGTACCGCCGCCCCTCGCGGGCTCGCTGCGCTCGCCACGCTTCAGATTCGCGTTGATAGTGGGGGTGGTACAGCCTCAAAAATGACATTTGGGGGCCATTGAACATGTTTGATACTAATTTCAATGCATTTGGATGCATTTCTGTTAAAAATCGCATGCGATCGCATGCGATCGAATCGAGCACCCTTTTAAATATAAAAAATATGACTTGTTTCCATCAGCTGCAGAGGACCCTGGTGGGGGTGGGTACTCAGCCAGGGCCCCATAGCACCTGAACCCCCTGCACCCTCTGTAGTTTTCGCCACTGAGTATGCTCATTGTCAAGGTTGTGTACAGCTATGATGTCAGTGTATCATACTGGCCCCATCACCTGCAGAACCACAGCTCTTGCCATTACACTCTCTATCTTGTCCACTTCACTAGGAAGTATGAGGGATGCAGGAGCTCCGCCCACTCTTCCATGGGTCCAGGGCAGGGCCAGATTAATAATGGGACTGATGGCGCTACAGCTCCAGGCCCACAGTGAAAAAAGGCCCACAGCATCTGCAGAGCTCTCTGCTGGAGAAGACAGGAACAAAACATTTCCTTCTGCAGTCTGCAGTATTCTAGGCTCTGCCCATTCTGGCCTCCACGCAACCCTCCCCCCTGACTGGAATAAAGCTATCAAGTATGATTGCAGCACAGTAGGAGGCTTTTCCAGCCCTACCTGTGCCACATACTCCTAAATGCTGTGTGACATCCCTGTCCCAGCCTCAGAATACTCCACAACAAGGCTTCAATTCTAAGCAGCTCCTTGAAGGCAGTGCGGCGGCATGTTGTGTGATGATTCTCCTGAATAAGGTGAGGTGTCATACGTTTCAGGGCTGCCTGGTTGTTGCAGCACTAACTACTGTTTAGTAGTATAACCTATAATATTCATTATATATAAATGTATATGTGCATAAATATGGTGGTCTAGGGAAGGGGGTAGGTGGCACTGAGGCCGCCCAACTGATGTTGGGAGAGGTCGCGGGGGGGCGGGGCTTTATTAGCTCTTTTGTATCCCACCCCCGCTTGCCTCTCCAGGACCAGACACCATATTCTTTTCTTCCGCTGGCTCGTCCCGGACAGCGGTGGCGCCGCTTCTCCTCTTCTTCCAGAAGGTGCCAGAGATCTTCTTTGTTGATCCCGTTGTCTTCTGGCCTCTTCAGGACCACCGGAGGTCTTTTCTCCTCTGTCCCCACCGTAGATGTGCACTTCTGGCGCGCCACCATCTAGGAGCACACACACCACACATTGCTCCCCCCCCTTGCTCACCTCCCTGGCAATTGGACGTCACCACCATGATGATTGTACGCCGGATAGAAGACCGAGTGGCAATAGGAAGAAGGCGGTGACGGAGGACAGAAGAGCTCCGGCAGCCCTTAAGAGGCCAGAAGGGATCAACAAAGAAGATCTCCAGCACCTCCTGGAAGAAGAGGAGAAGCGGTGCCCCCGCTGGCCAGGACGGGCCAGTGGCAGAAGAAAAGAAGATGGTCCCGGAGAGGCTAGTGGGGATGGGATGCAAAAGAGCTAATGAAGCCAGCCCCCGTAGTTGTGCTACATTTAGGTAGTGTTAGGCTCTGCACATGTGTGGTGTTCTTGTCTCCTTACAAGGAGAAGTAGGAAAACCGAAGGGTGAAATGCAAGATTGAAGATAGTGTCATATTGTCCGTGCATTTTTTTATTTTTTTATGTCCGTCTCTGCCTATCTCCCTTCCTTCATGGCGAACGTGGACCTTGCATCCCTGTGCAACATAAAGTTTACACCAAGGTGATTAAGTGCCAAATGCTAATAGGTGACACTCTGGGTTCTGAGGCAGTGTGCCGAGTATGACGGAAACCGAAGCTAATCATGTGACGTCACCACCTCTCCTTCCTCCTAGGTGAGTGTACCAGGAACATGGTTTGTCACGGCCTGAAGGTGAGAGTGTGCGGCGCCAGGTAAGTGGTCAGGATACACCTGCACAGCAGCAAGCACCGCACCGCCACCACTGGATATTAATCGCCGGGAGATAGTGAGCTGCAGGGTTGTGCATCGGTATCTCTATGGCCCCTAAATACGGAGCGTTGTCAGGGTATTTTCTAAGACTGGGCCCCCTCCTCTCTAGCCAATAGCACAGTGGGACTTAGCACTAGAGTCACTAGAAGATCCTAGAGCTGAGTCCAGTACATATGTGCAGATATCCAGTAAGAATTCAATAATACCCCTTTTCCAATAGCAAAAATAACCTGGGATTTTGCACAGTATCTACCCAGGTTTTTGCTAGTGGAAATGCATCCCAAGGAAAAATGCCGGGTCGAGTGTCCCGGCAATCCAACCTGGGATGCTCTCGAGTCCAGGGGCAGTAACGTGGGCCCCAGCCCCGCCTCCCAAGGACATCACCTGCCCAGCATTATTCGAGACGCTAATGGGAAAGGGTTCGCAAGCTGGGTCGCACCCGGGTATAAAATCCTGAGTGCAACCCAGCTTGTATAGTGGAAAATGGGTTCTAATCAGTGGCGGTTTTTACCTATGGGCTGCAGGGCTGCATCCCCTCCATGTAAAATCCACCACTGTGCTCTGCCTAAGTGAAGCCAGATGCAGTCTGTGAGACTGCTCTGACTTCACAGTGACTGGCAGTGACTTCCTATTGGAAGTCCGACCTGCCAGTCACCCAAGGCAGTCTCATTGGGAGGTGTTCCCTCCCTCTGTAACGCCCCTATATGGGCTGTTGCACAGCAGCCCATAAAACTGGGTTCTGTGCATGTGCAGTACGAGGGTGATACTGCACATGCACTGGAATCAATAACCTGAATCTGCCTCTGAAGACTGCTGCAAAAGCAGCCCATAGAGGCCGAGGGCCAGCGCATGCACAGTACCAAACAAGCTTCTGTGCATGCAACGCCCCCACAACGCCCCCTCCTCCGCAGAGGTTCTAATGGATGCAGGGCAATGTTCCCTCTAATTTTACGAAGGCTTTGTGCAGAAAAAGATATTGGCTGTGCAACTTTGGAAGGAAATGTACATTTTTGTGCGTCACATAACGTATACAGGCCTAGGTTTCGAGTTCTGTTGAGTTAATAAAGCAATTTGAATGTTTACAGACTTCACACACCACACATATAGACTATAGCAGTGATTTTCAACCTTATTAAACTCGTGGCACACTAAAACAAGATTTTAACCTTTGTGCGCTCAGTTGTAATGTCTGTGCGCGGGCTCGGCGAGTTGTGTGCGCGCGCACACGCACACAGCTTAGAGGGAACACTGATGCAGGGTGTGCAGTATGGGCCCCCTGGAGCCAGGGAGCAGTGTGCACCATACTCATTGCTCCCATTATAGATACACCACTAATATCAACTAACAGAAAAAAAAAATAGATTTTTCTGTAGTTGGTCAGATTCTAAAAATGGGTAGATTTTCAGAACGTGCCGTAACTCCCAGGATATATTTGATGCACTGGCCGCTGGATCCAGCTGTCAGGTGCACCAAGAAGGAAAGGGGGGCTGCTCAACTAGGACAGATATCTCTCTCCAACAGTGGTGGGTTACCTATGGGCTGCAGCTGCATTGGGAGGGGTTTCCTCCCTCTGGGACTGATGCTGCTTTCACAACCTCCTTTGACCCGGTTTATGAAACGTTTCTGAAAACGGGTCAGAGCAAGTTAAACCCCTTTCACACCGCATGTTGTAAACGGTATATTACTGGTTAATTACCATTTTTGTACCTTTTACATTAAACCTGTTTTCACCCATAAGCAGTTGTGGGCAGTGACTTCGTGCAGGGATCCAACCTAGCACCTTCAATTACCCCCCCCCCCCCCACACACACATGGAGCCAGACAACCATTCCATCCATCCAAACCCCCCCCCCCCCCCGGATGAAGGCAGTTCCCCCCTCCCCTGGTACCTGGCCAGCGCAGGGATCCGGGCAGCGGGGTCCATCATTGCTGGGGAGGCAGCGGGCCAGTGGCGTAGCTACGTTTTGGGCACCCCCCAGCCGTTAGGGGGGGGCGCCCCCCTCCGTCGCCGCCCCGCCGAGCACCCCTACCCCGCCGCCCCGCCGAGCACCCCTACCCCGCCGCCCATGCAAACCCCCCCTCAATCCCCCACAGCCTTACCTATCGCGCTGGTCCCGGCGGCTCCGTTCTTCTGCTGAGGACCACCAGAAAATGGCCGCCCCCATACAGCAGACAGTTTCAGAGAACTGTGAGCCGCCGGGACCAGCGCGATAGGTAAGTGACAGTCTGCAGGGGATTGGGGGGGGTTAACTATAGCACCGCAGCCCCCGGCGCCCCCACATGCACAGCGCCCCCCCGCGGTGGCGGGGGCTGCGGTGCTATAGTTACGCCCCTGCAGCAGTTACGCCCCTGCAGTGAATAGGCAGTATGCGGCGGGGTTCCCTGCGGCGGATGGGAAGTCTGCGGCGGGGTCCCTGCGGTGTATGGGAACAAGTAGAGCTACTCTTGTGCAGATCCCTACGCTGGCCAGGTACCAGGGGAGGGGGGACCAGTGTGGGGTCCAAAATACCGGGTCAGAGCCGCTCACACTGCAAAAATAAGGGGTCTGAACCATGTAGGGTCCTTCTTTTTTACAGTTGTTAATTACCGCAGTGGTTCCCAAACTGTGTGCCTAGGCACCATGGGGTGCCTCATGACACTTGCAGGGGTGCCTCTGGTTGGTGGACTAGGATCAATTCATATTATTTATGGTCAATGAAAAAGGCAAAACCAGTGCTGGTGGCTGCCAATCATAATATATGTAACAAACAGAAGCAAACCCTGTCCCCCTCACCACATAACTGTGACATATAAACACAATTTACTTAATTTAATATATTTTTCAGAATTTCTCAATAAAAAAACATTTGGTCTAGGGGTGCCTTGAAAACATTTTGATGCTCTAGGGCAGGGGTAGCCAACTCCAGTCCTCGAGAGCTACCAACAATTAATGTTTTCCAGATCTCCTCACGAATCACAAGTGAAGTAATTAGCACCACCTGTGGATCTTTCAAATTTGTGTTAATCAGTAATGAGTGCACCTGTGCAGCAGCTAGGTTGTCTGGAAAATGTGGACTGTTGGTAGCTCTCGAGGACTGGAGTTGGCTACCACTGCTCTAGGTTGCCGTTATACAAAAACGTTTGGGAATCACCGAATTACCGGTTTCCTTGAACTGCAGCTGTAACCATTTTGAAGTTAAAAATCGGAAAAGTACCGGGTTATAGATTCAGAGCTGGCCCTAGCCTAAATGATGCCCTAGGCAAGATTTTGGCTGGTGCCCCCTAGCACCGCCACTAGTTCCGCCTCTGACCCTGCTCCCCTTTCCCAGCACCATCAACCCTCATCATAGCAGTCATCATTTTGATGCTCCTACTTGCAATATTTTGAATAGAAACAGTGCACACATTCGGTGCGCAGCCCAAACAGGGGTGTGTTCTTGCTGGGAAGGGGCATGGCCACACAATAGTACCCCCAATTCAAATTATGCCACACAGTTGTGTGGCATTATATCATACGATGGTGTCGCTTATTCACGTTACATCACACAGTAGTACCACTCCTGATTAGGCTCCTGATTGGCCTGCTAGGCGGCCAATAGAATTCAGTCTGAGGAGAGGCGCCGAATATGAAACATCTCAGCATCTCTCCTCAGCGCGATGCAGAGACAGCGGAGACAGCGGGGAGCGCCGACAGCTGTGAAGATTACCTGGATTACGTCGGATCAAGAGAAGACTTCTTCAGCGCAGGACCAGGTGAGTAGGATTTCCTTCCACAGCTCCAACATGGATTTCTTCGGACCCGGACACCGCCATGGACCTGGAGGACGACACGGACCGTCGACATGGACCTGGAGGACGACGCAGACAGCCGATATGGACCTGGAGGACGACACAGGACATCAGGACCAGGGCTACCTACGGGATCAAGAAAGGTAAGTATCAGTATGTATGTAATGTGTGTATTAAACTTTTATTTAAAATGGGTGTCAGTGTGTTTTATTTAACTATTTTTTTAACTGTGGCACTACAAGACCCAGCGGGCCCTTTAATGCCCAGCAGGCTGGGACTTGTGGTTCTCCAAGTCCCAGCTTGCTGGGGAGGCTTGCTGGCACTTGTAGTGCCACAGTAAAAAACAATAGTTTGTTCTATTTTTTACACCGCTATCAGCTTGATGCCCACCGCCCAGGGGCATCGAGGACAGCACCAGGCTTCAGCCTGGTCAGGTAAGTCCTGGAGGGGGGGACCCCTTTATTGGGGGGGTCCCCACTCCCCCAGGGCCCCTGGCCAGGCTGACTGGTCGGTAGGGTTAATGCTTTGGCCGGGGGGACTTGCATAAAAAGTCTCCCCCCGGCTGTGGCATTACCCTGCTGGCTGGTTTTGCCTGGGGCTGGTTCTTAAAATACGGGGGACCCCTAGTCATTTTGTCCCCCGTATTTTGGGAACCAGCCCCAGAGCAGGAGTCTGGGGCTGGTTGTTAAAAATCAGGGAACCCCTATTTGTCGGGTTCCCTGATTTTTAATTACCGGCTCCAGCCTCTGTCAGCCTGGTGCTGGTTTCGGCTGTGGGGGGGACCCCACGCCGTTTTTTTTTTTATTTATTTAATTTTTCTATTTTTTTACACTGCAGCCTGCACGGATCTGACTGATCCGTGCAGGCTAAAACGCAAATACGACATGAAAATGGTGTTCTATTTTCCTGTCGTATTTGCGTGGGTGTTTTACACCACTAAGCAGCCGTATTATCAGTACGGCTGCTTAGTAAATCAGAAACCACCATTCTTTTGAATGGTGATTTCTGTCGTATTCTATCGATGGTGTAGACATTCGTATTTGTAAATACAAATACGAATGTTCCATCTTTAGGACTACGAATTGTTGTATTTTTGGGATTGTAAATCCCGAAAATACAAATTCGTAAAAAAAAGGTGTATTTCTCCCTACGAATACACCTTTTTTCTACGAATCCATTTTGGTAAATGTCCCCCTTAAGATCAGCTTTTGTCTTAGTTTACTGATACTTTACTATTAAACCAATGATTTTAGAAATGTGTTTAATGTAGTTACAGTCAGATCTGTTATGTGCCAATAGAAACTGCACAGCTTAGCAAACAAATTTATACCCTTCACTCTTGCAAGCAATGTAGTAAACATAGTAAACATCCAGCTGTCAGGGAAGCTGGATTTGTAACTTCCATAAGAACAGTGCTTTGCTGCCCCCTGGTGTGAAGAAATAAAACTGACACTATGCTGTAAAACCTGAATGTAGTACCCTTTGTCAGATGTAAAGCATTGCCAGCCCTAATTAATTTCACACCCTAGGCAGGCCCGGCAATAGAAATCTTGGGCCCCGGAACACTGATATCTCTGGGGCCAACGCTGCATGTGTATTTTTATTACATTGCATATTGATTGTATTTTTTTATTATTAGAAATAAACAGATACTTAATATTCACTATGCAATATAATAAGGAAAGGGCAGATTGGAGGGCACAGCATTGTGGTCTGGTGCGATTTGTGATGTCACTAAACTAATTAGTATGGGTAGCCAGACAAGTAACTAGGCAGCCATGCTTACAGCCCCTGAGTCCCTCAAACATACTTGCATTCTTTTGAAAACTAGTTTCAAGGAGATTATAGTTGGTAGTAAAATTTTGCAGAGCCCCATTGAGGGGGCATGTCATGCTCCTCCCAAAGGACGTGTCTTGTTCCATATATGGAGAGATTGTGAAAAAATATTGTGAACGTGGCACCTGGAAGTGTGTGTGTGTACTGCTACATCTGAGAGGAATATTTTTAAATGAATTATATTCAAATGTAAATAAGCCCCAAAGCAGTTAGTAAGAGCTACTATACTTGCCAAAGTGCTGGGAAATAGTGCAGATGATTCCGTGTAACTGTATCTATCTCTCATTCCTTTTTTTCCCCAAAAAAGTAACAGTGTAATGTGGGCTAGGTGAAATGAGGGAGATTGCTAGACTAATGAGGGAGAGAGGGAGAGTGCTGCTATTTCAGGGAGTCTCCTGCAGAATGCAGGAGGGTAGGTAACCATGCCCTCAAACCCTTGGGGCCCCTCAACCCGTTGGGGCCCAGTACGAGTGTCCCCCTTGACCCTCCTGTTGCCTGCCCTGGCCCTAGGCCAGATTATGGTAGGTGCCCTATAGCACCTCTGCTAGTTCCACCTCTGACCTATCATCCAGCAACACTTAGTACCCCTTACCCATAGCAATCCTCATCCACAGAGCCATAATTAGACATTGTGCTGCCCTGCGCTATCAGGAGCATTGGCTCCCCAACCGCCCCATATTTTAAATTGGCATAGCGTGTGATCACACATTAGTACCCCAAATTCAATTTACGCCACACAGCACACAGCAAACAATAATTCCCTTATTCACATATAGTAGTGTTTCTTAGTCACATTAACCCACACAGTAGTGCCTCTTATCTGAGTTACTTCACACAGTATTGTCCGTTCTTTAGCTTACACCATACCGTATTGCTCCTTATTCATATTACACCCAGGGGCAGAGCGGGGGCGGAGCCGGCAGAGCACGAGCTCCGGGTGCAGAAAGTTTACAGGGAGTCGCACACCGCAACTTCTGCCCTGTGTGTCATCCACCCGCTTTCTTATGTGTCCTGATGGTGTGTTATATAGTATGTAATGGACATCACGATGTGTGGCACAATGTTTAATAGGCATTACGGTTTGTTATATAGTATGTACTGGGCATTACAGATTGTTATATAGTATATGTGTAATTGGCATTACGGCATGTGGCTTTATGTGTAATGGGTATCACGGTGTGTGGTATAATGTGTGATGCCATGCCTCTTTTCTATTAGGCCACACCCCTTTTTCATCACGTGGAAGGGCCCCGTCTGCTACAAGTCGGGGGAGAGGTGGGGGCGCTAAACATGCCTTTGCTCCGGGCACTGTGGCACCTAGCTACACCACTGATTACACCACACAGAAGTGTCCATTTTACTTGTTAACCTATGCAGTAGTGTGCCTTATTCACATATCATACAGAATGCAATTTTATACACTATAGAATGGTGATGGTTGGCCAGTGAATAATAAAATAAATGTTATTTATATATATAGAGAGAGAGAGAGAGACACAGAGAGAAAGGTAGCGGTCCGGCACTCCTCTTTGGATAGTTTGTACCCCCGCTGCCTTCCGGATATATCCAATAGTAGAAATAGAAGCAGACAGTGGCACTCGGTGGATATTTTCAACTCTGTATTTGCAGGTGACCAAAACCAAAGTTTCGGGGCTGGCACGCCCCTTTGTCAAGGTGTGAGGTGACCACGTTTCGGGGCTGGCACACCTTGACAAAGGGGCGTGCCAGCCCCGAAACGTTGGTTTTGGTCACCTGCAAACACAGAGTTGAAAAATCCCACCGAGTGCCGCTGTCTGCTTCTATTTCTACTATATATATATATATATATATATATATATATATATATATATATATATATATATATATATATATATATATATAGAACTGGAAGCTGGACAGCACTCCAATGTACAAGGGTAACCTTGCTCCGGTGCCTTCCAAGGACCTGTTATGGTCCTAATATGTAGTTTTGTGAATAGGCGGCACTCGAAGAAATAAAACACAACGGCAGGTGTAAAGTGGATCAAACGTTTTCGATGTATTTAGAACATCTTCATCAGGATACATTTACAGAGTGAACAACGTCAATATATAGACTATCACCATATCACGTGTGGCTACCAGTCGCCACACACCGTGTCATTGCGCACCGTGATGATGCCTCCGGTGTACGGTTGCCATAGCAACCCGTTATAAACATTGTGCAATCAATGTGAACAAAATACTGTGCAAGAAATCAAAAGGGAAAACATGGAAAAAATATACAATATATACAATGGACATACAACAAAAAAATTAGTTCCACTGAACTAAGATACATAATGATAAACGTGTACAAGTAGCAACATCGCTGTAATGCAAATTAAACATATTATAATCATATTATAATCAATGATAAATGAGCCCAGCGTCAGAGGCTGTTATGCTGAGTGGCAACGGAACCGGTAACGCCGGTGTAAGCCACAGAACACGTTTCAAATGGCAACATGAGAGCAAAAAAAGTAACAATGATATAATCAGAAACAAGTATATTGATACTGAAGTATATTGACCAAGGATACTCAAAGAAAGCAGTACAGGCCTGCCTGTACTGCTTTCTTTGAGTATCCTTGGTCAATATACTTCAGTATCAATATACTTGTTTCTGATTATATCATTGTTACTTTTTTTGCTCTCATGTTGCCATTTGAAACGTGTTCTGTGGCTTACACCGGCGTTACCGGTTCCGTTGCCACTCAGCATAACAGCCTCTGACGCTGGGCTCATTTATCATTGATTATAATATGATTATAATATGTTTAATTTGCATTACAGCGATGTTGCTACTTGTACACGTTTATCATTATGTATCTTAGTTCAGTGGAACTAATTTTTTTGTTGTATGTCCATTGTATATATTGTATATTTTTTCCATGTTTTCCCTTTTGATTTCTTGCACAGTATTTTGTTCACATTGATTGCACAATGTTTATAACGGGTTGCTATGGCAACCGTACACCGGAGGCATCATCACGGTGCGCAATGACACGGTGTGTGGCGACTGGTAGCCACACGTGATATGGTGATAGTCTATATATTGACGTTGTTCACTCTGTAAATGTATCCTGATGAAGATGTTCTAAATACATCGAAAACGTTTGATCCACTTTACACCTGCCGTTGTGTTTTATTTCTTCGAGTGCCGCCTATTCACAAAACTATATATATATATATATATATATATATATATATATATATATATATATATATATATATAGTATTTAAAATAAAGGGAAATAGCTCTAATGACCAATGTCAAATTTAAAATATGCAACTTAATTAGTCATTTAGCCATTTACAGAGAATAAAGCAATAAAAACAAGTTAGAAAAACAAGCAATAAACAATAAAATTTTCATATATATAGGGAACTGTAAAATTCAGAGATGGAACTACCGGCGCTGCAGCCGGAGCCCGCGGCATTGAAAGGGCCCACATGACAATGGGCCTTCAAAGCCTGCGGTGGCTTGGGGAGCAGGCACCTGCACCTGCAGCGCTCAAAACATACCACATTCTGTGGACTATGCATGCGTGAGCCCAGGTGCGACCAGTGCGGAGCTTGACGCACTACAGACAGGCAGCCTCACCAGCCAACAGGGCATGCGATTGGTCAGGTGTACCAAATCGCAGGCATGGGAAGATGACCCCAGAGCGCATCTCTCCAGAGACTGCTGTGGTGGATCCCTTTCCCCTGCTGCCTTGCATGTACAGTAAGAAGCCATAGCCAGCCAGACATCCTGGAGGTGGATCGTGCTATAGAGGAGCTGCTGTCACGCTAGCAGTAGCACCAGCTGGAGTGTAACGGAGGCTAGGTGCCTTGATGTAAGGTTTTTGCATAGAGGACAGAAGGGAGAGATGCAATTGGATAAAAGAAAACCAGTTTTAATAAAGATACTGCGATACAGAAGATGAACTGTGGCACAAAGGTAATACTGAAGATATGAAATAACCAGAGTCAATGATATATAAAACGGTACTCTTTACCTAGATGGGCGCCAGCGATTGAAATCGCGGGCGTCGGGGGTAAAAATCGCGGTCATCGCGGGTAAATCGGGATGCCCGCGATGCCCGCGATTTTCCCATAGGGAACAATGTTAAAAAGGCTGATTGACCGCGATTTTACTGTTAAATGCCTCAATGGACCCGATTTGGCCATAGGAATCAATGTTAAATGGGCCACAGAGCCCAAATAGGCACAATTAACCCTTAAATGTCCCCCCCAATTTTTAACGCCACCCCACGATCCACGCCAACCCGAAGCGTGGCGAGCGCAGCGAGCCCGCGAGGGGCGGCGGTACGCGTCCTCCGACCTTTTCATGCCCTACTATCCACTAGGGCGTGGAGTGAGAATAGAATAGTGTGGCGAGCGCAGCGAGCCACCGAGCCCGAAGCGTGGCGAGCGCAGCAAGCCCCGCGAGGGGACGCGGATACCTTCACAGGTAGAGGCGTCCCCTCGCGGGCTTCACAGGTGTCGGCGTCGCCACGGACACCTGTGAAGCCCGCGAGGGGACGCGTATAACTGTGAAGGTATCCGCGTCCGCTCGCCACGCTTCGGGCTCGGTGGCTCGCTGCGCTCGCCACACTATTATATTCTCACTCCACGCCCTAGTGGATAGTAGGGCATGAAAAGGTCGGAGGACGCGTACCGCCGCCCCTCGCGGGCTCGCTGCGTTCGCCACGCTTCGGGTTGGCGTGGATCGTGGGGTGGCGTTAAAAATTTGGGGGGACATTTAAGGGTTAATGGGCTCTGTGGCCCATTTAACATTGATTCCTATGGCCAAATCGGGTCCATTGAGCCATTTAACAGTAAAATCGGGTCCATCGGGCCTTTTAACATTGATTCCTATGGTAAATCGGGAGCATCACGTCGCGGGCATCGCGGGTACATTTATGGCCGGCCGCGACGCGACCGACACGATTTCCATGTTTAACATGGGTTTCAATGGGAAATCGCGGGCATCGCGTCGGTCGCGTCGCGGCCAGACATAAATGTACCCGCGATGACCGCGACGGGCGCCCAACTAAGTAAAGAGTACCTATAAAACTTATTGTAAAGTTCGTAGTGGATGGATAACGAGGTTGAAAACTGAAGATGACAGTTTGGTAGATTTGAAGAATAAACGTAAACTTGAATAGTTGATTTGAAGGATTTACTTGAAGAGATGATTAAATTGAAGATTGAATGAAAGATTGGATGATTGAATGGTTGAACAATTGGGGATTGGATGGTTGATAGGATGAATCCGGGAAGTATTGCAGCAGGCCTGAGTAGCTGTGACCAGGGAGAGTTGCAGTGGAAGTAACCGTCAGGTGTGGAAAGGGTGATCCCCTTTGGGGGGCTAACCTTGTCCGGACCGTAGAGGCGGCAGCAGGGTTCTGCAGGTGAATGGACTTCACAGCAGGCGACCAGGAATGGATTCAGTCTGGAGATAGCTGACACTCAGCAGCGCTTTCAGCAGGAGTGGGAATAAGATGCCTAGGGAACGGACATCATTGTACTGACTGCCTGTTTGGCCCAGCTGGTCAGTATTTAAAAGGAGAGCTGCACTGCAATTGGCTGAAGGTAATTGGTAGTGCAGCCTGGTTGGAGAAACCAACAAGATGGCCGCCGCCAGGGAAGGCGACAGGTTTCAGAACCAGGAAGTGTGTGCAGTACACTCCAGGCAGCGTGTCCAGCAAGGCCCAGGCAGAGTTCACAGCATCATGGCGCCTCAGTGTGGGAGGCATGGGTGGCAGACATGGTGGTCGTGACAGCTGCTTTGTCATGCTATGGAAGATTGACCTGTAGCACGAAAACTGTAAGTGTGTGTGTTGTTTTTTCACAGACGTGAAAAATGAAAAGGACCAAATACTAGTACCACAATTACTATATATAAAGTTTGTTGTTTAAAGTCTCATGGTTAGCAAACCTATATCACACTGATATAATGTAGGGTTCTATTGGCATGTCAGCTAGCTACTTTGCGAACAGTCACATACAGAATGTATTATGTTTGACAGTTTTGTTATATCTGACTATTGGGTAACCAGTTCAAATGACCCTCAAAATATATAAGGGGCAATACAGTGTGTAGTGTATAGTGTAAGTGGCATTACGGTGTGTGGTGTATAGTGTAAGTGGTACTGTGTGTGGCTTATAGTGTATGGGGCATTATGGTATGTGGTGTAAAAATCCGTGGGCCATAATGTGAATTTTAGCTCAATCCGTAGGGCATAATGTGAATTTAAGCTCAAACCGTGTGGAATAATGTGAATTCTGGCTCAATCCATGTGAATCTTGGCTTACTCAATGTGGTATAATGTGAATATTGACTTATTCTGTGTGGATTTTGGCTCAATCCTTGTGGCATTATGTGAATTGTGTCTCAATCTATGTGGCATCCATGTGAATTTTGGCTCATTCCATGGGTCATAATGTGAATTTTGACTCATTCAGTGGGGCATAATGTGATTTTTGGCTCATTCCATTTGGAACACAACACAGGGGGGTCTACTATTGTGTATAAGAGGTACATGGTGTGGTACACTACACTCAAGGACACGCCCATTTTGAGTGGCCACATCCCCTTTTCCGAAGTGCAAACTACAGCCTTCAGTTTCCATACCCACACTTCAACCACTGGTCTATATATTATGGTGGTCATAAAGATAAAGGGTGACTGCTTTCCACTGGGATGGAAAGGAGCATAATACATGTTTGCACAAGGTGACAAAAAGGCTACATCCACCCCTGGAGAGGTCTCCTCTCTCTCAGAGACCACAAGGCTCTTTTCCTCTTACCGCAGCAAACTAGGGATCTGAAATCACAATCTGTTGACCACTGTGCTGTACCATCCGACACATTCCTTACAGAACACCAGGCATGTCCAAAATCTGGCCCTCCAGCTGTTGTGAAACTACACATCCCAGCATGCCTTACCATAGTTTTAGTATTCCCTAATAGCAAAACTGTGGCAAGGCATGATGGGACTTGTAGTTTCATAACAGCTGGAGGGCCATAGTTTGGACATGCCTGCTCTACACAGTGCATCAGTATTTATTCATGTACAATGCAGAATACTCTTCCGTCAAATGGTACATAAATAAATACTGATACCCTGTGTGCCCCGCGGTGATGCCTTTTCTCTGGTCACACATGAAGAGTCTCTACTTTGGGATTCGTTGCACTGTCACAATAATCATGAATCATAATAAAATAAGGCCCATACATGGGAAGATAGGATTTAGGTGGACAGCCATTAGGTAGACTAGTCTCAGTCGACAGGAAAAATGTAAACACAGGAATACGGTCAACATGGTCAAAAGGTCTTCACAAGCAAAAGGTCGACCTAAGTTTTACATAGGTTTTTTTGTGTGTCTATGTCAACATGGACCCCAAATATTGTAACATGTACTCTCACAGGCTTTGCCCACTTTATTTATTTATTTTATTTTTTAACAGGTTCTGTGGCGGCGGGGGAAGCGGAGGTCGGAGGCGGGGAGCTCCATTACCACGGGGCGCGCGAGTCTCGTGCGTGCGCCCCCGGGAGGGAGCTGGCGGCTGGCGTGGGCTGGCAATAATTTCGCCAGCCCCTGCCTGAATGAGCCTGGCTCCATCTGTATTCCGAAGCGCTTTACAGAGCATAGTTATGAGCAAAGACACATACCGAATTACAGTACAAGACAGTTTAGGACAAGTACATGGTAAATATGGATAGTTGCATCAGAGGACAGAACACTGCAGCAATCAGAGTGGCAGTGGTTTATATATTCTAAGAAAGGCACATGAGGAGAGAGGGCCCTGCTCGTGAGAGCTTACATTCTAAAGGGGGGGTTAGACAGACAGGGGTGACACAGAAGGGGAAGAAGTGAGCATTAACAGGTTAGGATGAGAGATGGTCGGGTTTTATGCAGGAGGGTGGGAAGAGGTCAGCTTAGTCTTTGATATTTTGGGGGAAATTTACTAAAGGAAATTTGTAAAAAAATAGGTGTATTTGTATCCAAAAATACACTTATTTTTGACATTTACTATCCAGAAAATACGGCAATTTGTATTCGTATTGATGTGCTATCAATACGAATACGAATTGCCGTATTATCGGATAGTAAATGTCAAAAATAAGTGTATTTCTGGATACAAATACACCTATTTTTTTACAAATTTCCTTTAGTAAATTTCCCCCTTTAAGTCTAAAAAAGCGCTGGGTCATCCAAGAGTAGACAGCAGAGAGACAGTTGGAGATATGAGTGAGGATAGTGGGAGAGAGATCAGGGAAGGAGCGGTAGATTTCAGTGGGTACTTATGTATTATCTGGGCTGCCGATTTTTTGATTGTAAGCCTTAACTTAAGGCATACATTCAGATGCGATGCGATGGGATATCGCATCGCATCGCATACGACCATATCGCATGCGATGCGATGCGATGAACCGATTTTTCCATAGGATTCAATGTTAAAATGGACTGAGTCCATTTTAACATGGAATTCAATGGAAAAATGGGTTCTTTTCATACCCCTACTATCCAAGTGGGCATGGAGTTGGATATAAACCTGTGGCGAGCGTAGCGAGCCACCGAGCCCGAAGCATGGCGAGCGAAGCAAGCCCCGCGAGGGGACGGTATTCTGTGTCCCCTCTCGGGGCTCGCTACACTCGCCACAGGTTTATATCCAACTCCATGCCCACTTGGATAGTAGGGGTATGAAAAGGACCCCTTTTCCCATTGAATTCCATGTTAAAATGGACTCAGTCCATTTTAACATTGAATCCTAAGGAAAAATCGGGTCCATCGCATCGCATCGCATGCGATATGGTCGGATGCGATGCGATGGACCCGATTTCAAAATCGGCAGCCCAGTTAGTACATAAGGACCTTTCAGTGTTATCAGCATAGATGTGATAGTGGAAGTCGAGTGAGCAAATAAGGACGAATTGTGAAAAACTCATATTGGCTTTTTCATGTGACAACCATTCTCATTTCGACCTATTGCATGTTTGTAATGTGAATATAGTGCCTGTTGACCTTTTCACCATGTTGATCTTTTGCCTGTAGACCAACAGTTGTCGACATAGTGATTGTCAATCTAATTACTGTCATCCTTTCAACCGGAACCACTATTAACTGAGCCTGCCAGTCTATAATGGAAATATATATATATATATATATATATATATATATATATATATATAAATAAAAGGACTGCTGGATAAGCCCTTTTAGCAGCACCCAAATGACATTAGTTCAGGTAAATTGTCTGTATTGGTGAGTACTCACATCCCCAAATAGATGTTGTAAATGAGAATTTTGTTGGATGGTTCCGTTAAGACGTCTCCCTCTGGCCACACAGTCACTCACTTGAACTGTCCCCCCGGACATCAGGTCACACAGCCACTCACCTAAACGTTCCCCCCAAGGCCAAAAAGCCCCTCTCCTCAGACCACACAGCTCCTCACCTAACCCCTTCCTCAGACCACACAGCTCCTACCTTAAACTGCCCTCAGTCTTCCTCAGACCACACAGCTCCTTACCTGAACTGTCAATAGTTTATCATAGCTTCAGAGATGGAGCCAGAGCAGAGTGGTACCCCTGCAGCAGTGCCGTGGCTCCATACCACTTTAACCTACAAACCATGCATTTTTGTGTGTGCCACAGGGCTGTGTGTCACCAACATGACCGCGGCATGCATTGCGACATTGGACCCTTGCAGGGGTGTCAATCATGGTTCACGTCTACAATTCCATGGACTCAAACAATGACACTAATATAACAAGTAAACAATAACAGTGCGCATAAACTTACAAACAACAATGTACCTTAAAATAAACAAATTTTATACACTTGAAACCAAATAAAGGTGGAACTGAAATAATCTAAAAATAGTTAAAGGGAAGATAGTGGAAGAGGGAAAAAGAGGGGGACAGAAAGAGAGGAAAGGAGAGAGGGAGAGCAAGAAAGAGGGGGAGAAACTGAGAGTTTTGTATCTGATGGGTAAAAAGAGATAGAGAATGAAGGATGGAGAGTAAGGGAGAGAGACGGAGGGGAGTGAGAGGAGTTTGGGAAATTGAGGAGCAAGGAGAGGTGAAGGGGTGGAGGAGGGAGAGGGGAAGAGTAAATTTCCCCCTATGTGTCAAACACATTTGTGTAGAGTTAGTTAATTACAGTTTTTGTGATTACTTTGTATTGATTTGGGAGTTTTTTTCATTTATGATTATTCATTGTACAATAATTGCATCTGAAAAACTGTCCTGGATTAATAGTAAGAGATTTTGGGGGTTATTCAGGTTGATTCGCAAGGCTGCGAATTCGCAGCCTTGCGAGTCCACCAAACCCCGCCCGGCGAACGCACGCCCCCCCAGCAAAGTGCGGCTTCGCCCGCACAGCAGCGAATGGATGTTTTGCATAAACATCCATTCGCTTTGCTGGGGTGTCCGCCCACATCATTCGATGGTCGGTGACCATCGAATGATGTTTAGCGTGCACGCATATATAAGTGACTTTTGAGTTACTTACATTTGTGTGCACGCTGGCGTGATATGGGCGGGCAGCTGACATCCGGTGATGTCAGCTACCCGGTCCACACACCCGCGTCACTGCCTCATTACCATGAGAACGCCCAGCGTTCTCATGGAAACGCCCATGGAACGCTGGGCGTTCCCATATGGTAATGGAGCAGCCCGGCGCTCCCCGCCCGTCAATGGATGTTACTTCTGCCCGGCGGCAGCTGCCCCCCTGTTACCGCAAGCATGTATTCCCCCATGGCAATGAGCATGTAATCCCACATGGCAACGAGCATGGAACCCCTGGCAATGAGCATGGAACCCTTGGCAATGAGCATGTCTGTAAGTAGCACTTTTGTAGCATAAATTTTAATAGGCATTATGGTGTTTGGCATAATACGTAATGGACATTATGGTGTGTGGCTTAACATGTACTGGGCATTATGGTGTAAATTTTAAATGCGCTCCAATGTCCCTGTTTGTGAAGCATATTGTGAATGTTGGCTTAATCTGTGTGGCATTATATGAATTTTGGCTCATTCCATTTGGCACTATGTGAATTTTGGCTCAATCCGTGTGGCATTATCTAAAGTTTGGCTCATTCCATTTGGTATTTTGTGCATTTTGGCTCAATCCGTGTGGCATTATTTGAATTTTGGCTCATTCCATTTGGCATCATGAGTAAGGGGCAAGTATAATGAGGTCTAGTATTTTGTTGCATAATGTGTAGAAGTTGTATATGGTGTGGTACACTACACTCAAGGACACATCCCTTTTGAGTGACCACACCTCCTTTTCCAGAGTGCACAAGTACATCCTTCACTTTTGTTGCCAAGGTGGGCCTTTGTACTTTAAACGCCAGGTCCTATTTATAATCCCATTCCCACCCTCTCTCTGCTCCCCTCTCTCTCTCTCTCTCTCTCTCTCTCTCACTGCTCTTTTAGCATGCATACCTACCAACATGACCCTCTCCAGGAGGGACACAATGCTGTTTCAGGACTTCCCTCTGTATGAATGATTGCCATCACCTGTGTTGAAAAATACCATTCTTATCAATTCCCCTGTTCAGCACAGGTGATGGCAATCATACATTCAGGGGGAAGTCCTGAAATAGAGCATTTTGTCCCTCCTGGAATGGGTCATGTTGGGAGGTATGATCATGTACACTGGCACCACTCCACCTCTCAAACCCTCTCCTATCATGGATGGTGCCTGTAATTTTCATCTGGATCCGCCCATGTGCAACACAACACTACTTTCACTTTGATTTGTAACTACAGCTTTACTGAACAACATTTTTATTGTTATTTTCATTTGTATCAACCCACTCACTCTACAGCAGGCTTTCCCAACCACGGTCCTCAAGGCACACCAACAGTGCAGGTTTTAGTGATATCCAGGCTTCAGCAGATGGTTTAATCCATACTTGCCTACTTTTGAAAACTAATTTCAGGGAGTTTATAGTTGGTAGTAGAATTTTGCACAGCGCCCCATTAAAGGGGCGTGTCATGCTCCTCCCAAAGGGTATGGCTAGTTCCATATATGGAGAGATTGTGAAAAGAGATTGTGAACGTGGCACCTAGAAGCGTGGCTGTGTACTGCTATATCTGAGAGGAATCTTTTAAAATTACTTATATCCAAATGTAGATGAGCCACAAAGCAGTTACAGAGAGCTACTATAATTGGTAAAGTGCTGGGAAATGGTGCAGATGATTCAATGTAAATGTATCTGTCTCTCATTCCTTTTTCCCCAAAATTATAACAGTGTAATGTGGGCTAGGTGACATGAGGGAGATTGCTAGACTAATGAGGGAGAGAGGGAGATTGCTAGACTAATGAGGGAGAGAGGGAGATTGCTGCTATGTCAGGGAGTCTCCTGCAGAATGCAGGAGGGGCGGTAACTATGATGTAACAGTTTAATGTGGGCTAGGTGACATGAGGGAGATTGCTAGACTAATGAGGGAGAGAGGGAGATTGCTGCTATGTCAGGGAGTCTCCTGCAGAATGCAGGAGGGTAGATAACTATGATGTAACAGTGTAATGTGGGCTAGGTGACATGAGGGAGATTGCTAGACTAATGAGGGAGAGAGGGAGATTGCTAGACTAATGAGGGAGAGAGGGAGATTGCTGCTATGTCAGGGAGTCTCCTGCAGAATGCAGGAGGGTAGATAACTATGATGTAACAGTGTAATGTGGGCTAGGTGACATGAGGGAGATTGCTAAACTAATGAGGGAGAGAGGGAGATTGCTGCTGTATCAGGGAGTCTCCCACAGAATACAGGAGGGTAGGTAACTATGATGTAACAGTGTAATGTGTGCTAGGTGACATGAGGGAGATTGCTAGACTAATGAGGGAGAGAGGGAGATTGCTGCTATGTCAGGGAGTCTCCTGCAGAATGCAGGAGGGTAGATAACTATGATGTAACAGTGTAATGTGGGCTAGGTGACATGAGGGAGATTGCTAAACTAATGAGGGAGAGAGGGAGATTGCTGCTGTATCAGGGAGTCTCCCACAGAATACAGGAGGGTAGGTAACTATGATGTAACAGTGTAATGTGTGCTAGGTGACATGAGGGAGATTGCTAGACTAATGAGGGAGAGAGGGAGATTGCTGCTATGTCAGGGAGTCTCCTGCAGAATGCAGGAGGGTAGGTAACTATGGTTTAATCAGAATCACTCAGGTACTAATTAAGTCACCTGTGCTCAAGCCTGGTTATCTACAAAACCTGCACTGTTGGTGTGCCTTGAGGACCGTGGTTGGGAAAGCCTGTTCTACTGTAACCAGTCTGATTTCTAAAGGTGCCGCCTTCCTCATCCTCCTGACCTGGGTCCTGCTGCCTGCACTGTGTGACTCTCGTCGTTTATTTCCGGACGCGCAGAAAAATACTATGGCAATTATATGGCAATTTCCGTGATCATTCGGAGTGTTTCGGATACTGCCTCAGAACTTCGGCTACCTCCGGCATCACTCGGGTATTTCCGCTGATACTCGGCTATCCTCGCCGACGGTCGGTTATATCCGACAGAACTCGGCTTTCTCCGGCGGCCTCTCCGGTAACGGTCGCTGTGAGTTTAAATGAGCCGGAGCCGCCCGTGTGACGTCTTGAGAGCTGCCGACAGGGAGAGAGGCCCCGACAGCGGGAGAGAGAGCGGAAGCCGGAGGCCGGAGAATGACGGTGCTGCAAGAACCCGTCCAGGTAACAGGCGAGCCGGCATATCAGCATACTACACAACGAGGCTTGAGGCCTAGTGATGGAATAGGGAGAGGGGAGGAGGGGCAGAAGACGGGAGCCGCTGTAGGGGACAGCGAGGAATAAGCATTGTCAGGCTCTCTATGTGCCGGCGCTGCTGACAGGCGAGAGTCCCAGAAAATTACCATATTACCGGGGTAGAGGGGAGGGGAACAGGAGGACAGGTCTGGGCCATGGGGAGGAAGCCTAGTATGACTGGCTCCGGTGACAGGAGGAAGGCCAGGGGTGTAAGGGGTGATCAGTAACACTAGTTTGGATGAAAGGTGGGAAATGATGGGATTTATAGAAAATACGGGGGTTAAGAGCAAGAACAGAAGGGATGTGAGAAAATGGAGAGAGGGTAGGAGAGTACACTAATGTACTAGGAATGGGGCAGTAAGAGTAAATAGGAAGCGTAGGCAAATGGGTCACTAATAGACAGACCGCAAAGAAAACAAGGGTAGTCATGGAGTGGTACAAATGGGACAATAAATTGAAAATGAGCAGGGCATATTGGCAGTAATGGATGCAGAATGAGCGGAATAAGAAAGAATGGTGGCACAAAACAGGGGAAGATTGTAGAAAATAGAAGGGCACTAATGAATGATGCACTGTAGTGCAATAATTTAGAGAGAACAGGGCAAACTTAGGCTTTGGTTAAGCGCGCATGATAGCCGGGGCAATGATAGAATAGTGGTGGCACTAATGGTGCAACAATGTATTAACCTGTATCAGTGATGGAGGAAGAGTGCAAACAACTTGGTCGGTAATAGTATAGTGCTGCTGACTGTGGCAGTGATGAAAACCAATTTATGGAGGTAGAATAGCGCAAATTAAAGCAAAAGCAGAGCAGATTTTTTTTGGGGGGGAGGGATTGTGTCGGAAGATCTTGGACACTAAATTAAGTAAGAGTGGAGAAAATAGTGGACACTAATGGAGGATGTACCATTGAGCAGTAATGGAGGAAGAACATGGCAAACTGGGGCAGTAACGGAGGAAGAGCGGAGCAGATAAGCAATGATAGAGGTTGTAGTGGAGAAAAAAACAGGGCAGATGGTGATTGCAGGAATGGAAGATGAGCTGTGGCAGATGAGGGACAGCATTGGAGGTAAAGTCGCTGCAGACGAGGGACAGCATTGGAGGTAAAGTCGCTGCAGACGAGGGACAGCATTGGAGGTAAAGTCGCTGCAGACGAGGGACAGCATTGGAGGCAAAGTCGCTGCAGACGAGGGACAGCGTTGGAGGTAGTCGCTGCAGACGAGGGACAGCGTTGGAGGTAGTCGCTGCAGACGAGGGACAGCATTGGAGGTAAAGTCGCTGCAGACGAGGGACAGCGTTGGAGGTAAAGTTGCTGCAGACGAGGGACAGCATTGGAGGTAAAGTCGCTGCAGACGAGGGACAGCATTGGAGGTAAAGTCGCTGCAGACGAGGGACAGCGTTGGAGGTAGTCGCTGCAGACGAGGGACAGTGTTGGAGGATGGGTTGCGGCAGGCGAGGGACAGCGTTGGAGGAAGGGTCGCGTCAGGCGAGGGACAGCGTTGGAGGAAGGGTCGCGTCAGGCGAGGGACAGCGTTGGAGAAAGGGTCGCGTCAGGCGAGGGACAGCGTTGGAGGAAGGGTCGCGTCAGGCGAGGGACAGCGTTGGAGGAAGGGTCGCGTCAGGCGAGGGACAGCGTTGGAGGAAGGGTCGCGTCAGGCGAGGGACAGCGTTGGAGGAAGGGTCGCGTCAGGCGAGGGACAGCGTTGGAGGAAGGGTCGCGTCAGGCGAGGGACAGCGTTGGAGGAAGGGTCGCGTCAGGCGAGGGACAGCGTTGGAGGAAGGGTCGCGTCAGGCGAGGGACAGCGTTGGAGAAAGGGTCGCGTCAGGCGAGGGACAGCGTTGGAGGAAGGGTCGCGTCAGGCGAGGGACAGCGTTGGAGGTAGTCGCTGCAGACGAGGGACAGCGTTGGAGGAAGGGTCGCGTCAGGCGAGGGACAGCGTTGGAGAAAGGGTCGCGTCAGGCGAGGGACAGCGTTGGAGGAAGGGTCGCGTCAGGCGAGGGACAGCGTTGGAGGAAGGGTCGCGTCAGGCGAGGGACAGCGTTGGAGGAAGGGTCGCGTCAGGCGAGGGACAGCGTTGGAGGAAGGGTCGCGTCAGGCGAGGGACAGCGTTGGAGGAAGGGTCGCGTCAGGCGAGGGACAGCGTTGGAGGAAGTGTCGCGTCAGGCGAGGGACAGCGTTGGAGGAAGGGTCGTGGCAGGTGCTAGCCATGCTTCGGGCTCGCTACGCTCGTCACACTTTATAAAATATCCTCCACGCCCACGTGAATAGTGGGGGTATGAACAGGTCGGGAGGGACGAGACGCTAGGCAGCCGTTGGGCTACGCTGACAATGTAGCTTAGCCTACGCTGAAAATGTAGCGTAGCCTGCCGCCGTGAAGCTACACAAGTACCCAGTATAATACCTCTTTCACACCAAGAAGCAAATTACCGGGTTAAAGCTTTTCAACCCGGGAATTATCTGAAAGATCCAGGTTTTTCTTTAGTGTGAAAGGGTCAACCTGGGTCTTAAATTCCGGGTCGCTCACCATGCTCTTGGCCAGGGTAGGTGAGCCAGGATTTAAGACCCTGGTTTACCTTTTCACACAACAGAAAAGTTTTAACCCGGTAATTGCTGATGGTTTGATTTGGGGTCAGGCTGCACCCAGCAAAATGACCCGGCAAATCAAAAATGCTGGGTAATTTACGGGTGGGCTGTGTGAAAGGGGAATTAGTGAGAAGAGAAGCAATCGATGTGTCTGTGGCAAGAGGCCCATAAATAGGAGTTCTGAAATGGTGGCAATTTAAATTTGCCATATATGTGTTTGCAAATTTATCATAGTATCGACTCTTCCCCTGGTGTACAAGCATGCTTCTGACTGCGAGGACTGAGGCCCCCACTTTGAGCATCTATAGATGCTTTAATACCATTTTATGCATCTTTAGATGCCACAGTCAGAACGTACACCACCTCTATGGTAGGTGCTAACTTTTCCATATGAGCATGCCTTTCACTGTGTAAAATTAAGTACGGAACCACTTCAGTTACACTCCTATAAAATCCTGATAAGGCTGACTATATTCAGCCATCTGAATGGACACATCCCAGGAAGGGATGCAGTCAATTTGCCGGCGGTCGGAATCCCGACACTGGAATCCCGACCGCCGAAATCCCAAAACTTTCTCCCTCCATGGGTGTCCACGACACCCATAGAGGGAGAATAAAATAGCGTGCCGAGCGCAGCGAGGCAGCGAGCCCGCAAGGGGGGGCGCTCCACGTCCCCCCCCCATGTCGGGATTTCGGCGGTCAGGATTCCAGTGTCGGGATTCCGACCGCCGGCATTACATATCGGATCCCCCAGGAACACGCATCACATTTGTTATACATTTCTCGTTCCGAACATTTCCATTGCAATTACACCTCACTCTGTGCACTGTGGGAGTTTCATATTTGATAACATAAAGTTCTCCTCGTAGCATTGTAATCCAGGTACAAATTCTAAAATAATATATTCCGGAATATATATATATATATATATATATATATATATATATATATATATATATATATATATATATATATATATATATATATATATATATATATATATATATATATATATATATATATATATATATATATATATATTTTTTTTTTATTATCAAACAAAACATTGAGGCGTTTTTTTTTGTCTGTATATGTAATAATTTTACGTAGTTCGGTATTACAGGAGGATTTTTTTTTTTTAGTGCAAATGGGACTTTTATATCAACATTCGCTATGGTGGTATCCAGTTGGGTGCAAGCTTTTGTCCTCAAAAATACCTGGTCTTGCATCCAATTTTGGATTACCACAAGTATGTACACTCTCGATTCCCACAGTATCCAATTTAAAGAACATGCACACAGAGTTTCATGCTTTGAAAACCGTGCAGTGCGAGGATAGAGCGTCTGATACTTACCAGTCTGGTGTGCTCAGCTGCTCCAGATCCTCTCTCCTCCATCTATTTACAGTAGAAGGTGTTGCTGGGAGATGCTGCCTTTGGACCCACATATGGGGGATACACACACACACACACACCCCTGACAGGAGTCACACATACGTAAGCACACCACTGCTGCAGAAGAATGGATCATGACAGGCTGGAGGAAGACACCCCTTTGAAAGTTGATTAACTAAGGACTAATTAAGCTAATAGGAAACTTCCATTTTCACAATTGCAAGTGTTGCAGGGATGCCATAGTAAGTCCTGATGGTTTTTCCTAAAAATAATGATTTAAAAAATAAATAAATAGAAGATCCTCTGGGGGTGGGAAAAATAAGACTCCTTGATTTCTGTCTCGTCTCCTTTTTTCGCACCTTCAAAAACCACACGGGCGTGGGAGAAACCGCACACACAGTTGAATCAAGGCTGGATGTTCACCTAAAGATTTATCTTCCTATCTGCCTGGTGGGAACAACGATCTGGTAATGTATGGGAGCGAAAGACAATCGGCATTTGATGCCAAATGATTTTACTAATTGATCCAAACAATAATTTTTAGCCATTTAGGAGCACATCATTAACTGTCATATGCTCCTAAACGTTGCCAGATTTTTGTTCCCACCCGATATACTAAACAGATAAATCTTTAGATGTGTACCCAGCTTTAGTTTGGAATCCTGACTCTGGTGTAATTCTCCTTAGAGAACACCTAGCCCTTATAAGTTTTAATATGTCAGCAGACCATGTTTAAGTACTCATTTGTGCACAATAAAAATGCTATTGACTAAGTCACAGTGAATCTAGTGACTGACAATGTTGATGGTTTGCATAAAAATAAATTTTGTGATGATGTGCGGTGTATAGGTGGCCACGTGCAATTCTCGTATGTTTATTTTTCCTTTTTTATGCGCACTCCCATGTAGTCCATAACGCAAGGCAAAATACTATGTGCAGGCAGGTATTTTTGTACTACATTGCATCGTGTCTCGTTCAAATCACACACTGTGTAGGGAATTGCATGGGATATATACTTTACATATTTAGTATACATAAGTATAGTAGTTTAAATAGCTACGTCAAATCGCATAGCACACATTGTCACCATGTATGGGTATACTAAGACAGTAATTAACACTGCAGCATTCTCCATCACCGTTACAGAAATACTATGTACATAATGGCTGTTTGGTCAAGGCCATACTTTATTTTTAATGACAATATTTAGTGTTCATTCTAGCACCCACCATCTTTGAAAACCCAGGCAGTTCCTGTTCCCTGCCTGTGATCTCGCTGATTGCTGTGGTGTTTCTAGCACAGGTCTGGTTTGCATATCAGTGCTGATATACAGACCACACTGTGCTAGAAGCACTACAGCAGACAGCGACACCGCAGGCAAGGACAGGGAACTGCATGGGTTTTCAAAGATGGCGGGTGCTAGAATGAACACTAATATTTACATTTCTAACATTATTCCTGACATCCAGCAATGTAGTATAAACTTTGCATGTGGAATTTTACTTTAAATAAATCTAGTTTATAACCTTCCGTTGTTGCCTTAAACAGCATGTTCATGTTGGTGTGTGTGTCCCAGCAACTTTGTTAAGAAAACAGTGTTGTGCAGCAGTCCTAAAGTCCTGAAATCTCATGTTGCTTTCACATTGCACAACCTGCTCTGACCCGGTTTTTAAAGGTTTCTTTAACCGAGTCAGAGCAAGTTTAACCCCCTTCACATTGCATGTTGTAAACGGTATATTACTGGTTAATTACCGTTTTTGTACCTTTCACATTGAACCCGTTGTGAAAGGTACACGGTAATTAACCAGTAATATGCCACCCCTCCCCTGGTACTGGCATGCGCACCCACTCCCCTGGTGCTTGCCAGCGCACACTGCGCACTCAAGCAAAGGTACCCCAATGCATTGCTCAGGGGGTGACCCAGAGGCAGCAGCCAAACAGCAGCCCCCCGCCGCCGTACCAACAGCCAGTACCTACCTTCTTCCACGGGCAGAAGCCCCACTTACCCGCCTGCAGCAGCATCTCTCTGTGCGGCTGCTGCCTTCACCCCCTCCGCTCCGACCTGCAGGAGCTGTGGCCGTGCAGCTGGGATGATTTGTGGAGGCCTGTTGGGATCGCTCCCGGAGCGGCCGCTGCTCGGGTCCCCTCAGCTACCGGGCCACCCTCACCCACGCCTCTCTGATGGAGACTCCAGTGGGATCGGCCGAGCCGGCCGCAGGCAGGGGGCGACGTGGGAACCGGCTGTTCGCCACAGGGGAGCCTTTTCAGGTGGACTACCCCGGTGTCACCAGGCCCAGGAACGCTGTCTTCCAGCTGTCTCCCCAGCATTAGAGGTACCTGGGGAGGGTGTGGGAGATGCCGCGGTTCCAGGGGAAGGGGGGGTCCATTTTGCAAGGTGCGAGGGGGGGCGCAAGTTCTCACTGGCCAGGTACCAGGGGAGGGGGTTGGGTCCAGTGTGTAGGGTCCAAAATACCGGTTCAGACCTGTTCACACTGCAAAAATAACGGGTCTGAACCGTGTAGTAATTTAAAACTGGCACTTTCACACTGCATCTATAACCGTTTTGAAACGGTTAAAAATCGGCAATTTACCATGTTATAGCTGCAGTGTGAAAGGGGTATTAAAGGAGAGAATTGCTGTTTTAGCAGTGAGACGCAGTCAATATAAATGTTGAGAAAAATGGCATCAAAATACTTTGAGAGCAGAATTAGCCTTATTTCCCAATCTTCTGCAATTCAGGTGATACCTGTCTAGCCTGTAATGTGTGTTGACACCAGCCAGTCATTCATCTTTACACAACAAACTTGTCATACATAACGAACACTGAATTGTGTAAGTGTTTTGGCAATTGGCAGGCATAGAGTTGCCAGTTAGAGATTTTGGCCCTTATTCTGGTTCACTTGCAATGGCAAATTCCTTCTCAAATGGACAAAACCATGTGCACTGCACATGGGGCAGATGTAACATGTGCAGAGAGAATTTTCTACTAGATCTGGCATTAGATCTGTACTTTTGCATTAGATACACATTCGATTTACTAGATTGTATTCGATATCTCCTTGGCTGCACAGTAGATTTTTCTATTCAATTTTGTGTATAAGCAAAATCGGGAAAAATTGATGCATGTGTACAGGGCTTAAAGGTTATCACATGATGGCCCTATCTGATTTTGTGGATGGCTTTTTTTTTTTTTTTTGGAGGCGATCATCTGGTGCGTGACAGTAGTAGTTAAAGCATTTATAGCTCCTACAAAACACCTCTACAAGTTATGTCAGAATTGCTGCATTTTCCTCTCCATAACACACATACCCTAGTGTTCATTCTAGCACCCGCCATCTTTGAAAAGCCATGCAGTTCCTATTCCCTGCCTGAGGTGTCACTGTCTGTTGTGGTGTTTCTAGCACAGGTCTGGTTTTCATAGCGGTACTGATATACAGACCACACTGTGCTAGAAGCACTATAGCAGACCGCAACACCCCAGGCAGGGAAGAGGAACTGTGTGGGTTTTCAAAGATGGCGGGTGCTAGAATGAACACTATACCCCTTTCACATTGACCTAGATGGGTCACATCCGGGAATGTGTTCCCAGATGCATCCCGTGACACAACCCAGGAATGCATCCTTTCGCACTGCACTTAGACCTGGGATTGACCCGGCACAGTCGCATTGACACTCTTCCCGGGAAATCCCTGCAAATACATATGTATGTCATTAGAAATGGACATTTTTCTTGCTCACAAAAGGTAAACCTTGCAGCACTGTTTCAATAGTAGTTACAACTAGGGATGCCAATCCCGGGGCATTTTTTCATCCGGGATTGAAAAATGCTCAATCCCGGGATTGGCATCCCTAGTTCGCTGGCGTGTAACTAATACCCACCCCCACACCGGCCTGCCCGCACATATATTTACATTGGCAAGCGGGCGGCCAGGAGTGGGTTCGGAGGTGCTCCGGGCGCGTGCACCTCATCAGCAGCCAGAGAAGAATCAGGCCAGGCAGGCTGCAGGTGAAGGCGCGGACGGGTGCAAGTGAAGGGGCAGGCGGACAGGAGAAGAGATGGAGGACGGGTGGAAAGGAGAAGGGGTAACAGCAGCGTGGGCGGCGTAGCCAGCGCAGCATGACCATCACGTTGCGCAGGCCGCACGTCAGGGTCGGGAACAGCCTGAGTGCTCAGACGCAGGAACAGCCTGAGTGCTCAGACGCTGCCCGGCATTAGACTGCGTACGCAGCCTAATCCCGGGATTGAAATCCCGGACTTTTTTTTTTTAGGGCCAAATCCCAGGATCCCGCCGATCCCAATCCCGGGATTGGCCACCCTAATAATAATGTCCAGTTATGCTGGCACTCTGATGCTTCCAACTGCTCCTGGTGCCACATATATCATACGTACACAGTCCAAAATGAAGGCACTCGGGAGACTTATCAGCAATTCAAAAATCTGTATTGAAGGCAGACATAAACGTTTTCGGGACCGCAGTAGGTTATCTGAGGAAGGGACTGCAGTCCCGAAAACATTTATGTCTGCCTTCAATACAGATTTTTGAATTGCTGATAAGTCTCCCGAGTGCCTTCATTTTGGATATATATATATATACACACACACACACACATCTTTCACTGTGTCTGTTATCTGTCTCTATTTCTTCCTCCCCCCCCCCTTTATGCTGAGCAGCTCTCTGATCTCTTGATCTGTCCAGTCCACCATGCTGCTGTTCTCCTCTGCTTTCCCTTTCTCTGGCTGATAACATCTTCTCTGACCCCAATAAAGCTCCAATCAGAGGCATTTTTACAGTCCTGTGTACAGAATCCTGGGTTGGGCACGTTCACACTGCACTACATCCCGGGTCGATCCCAGGTTCAACCCTGATCACAGCCAGGGTTGAAATGGCAGGATGCTCAACCTGGGATATTCTTTCAGGACCCTTTCACAGGATTCCCGGGTTGATGTACATTAATTTGCAATAACCCGGGAAATATTTGTCAGTGTGAAAGGGGTAATAATGATACCATAATACCTTGGTCATAGTATAGATCACTCTGTTTTACATCCACAACACAGAATGATGTTGCCATTTATCATTATTTTGGTACAGATATCTGTTTTGCATCTACCGTATTCGGAGTTGTCTTGGTAGATGGCTTCTTTATCTGATTGGTGGCAGTGTTGTTAGCATGGGATAGAGGAGCGACCTATAAAAACATCTGTGTTTGTCCACATTAGCGTATTCCTGGACTGCTCCTCGTATAATCTAGCATTTTGGGAAACTATACTGATGCTGACATTGAGGGGAAATGTAACCTTAAGTGAAAATGGAATCCAAACAGAATAGTTAATTTTTGTTATCCAGGAATCGACAACAAATCTTTCACAGATGTGTCCTCAGTGGCTATCTGATTGTAGGGTTCTGCAAATTAGCAGAAAAGCGATCAGGTCTGAATAACCCCCCAATACAGTGATGCACCCGCATACCACTGGTATCCCTCTGGATGGAGATGTATGAAGCAGTGAAAAGAATTGTTGCTATGAGCAACTTCTCCAGTCAGTCACTGGCTTACTACTTCACTTTTTTTTCAATACTTCTTACATCTTCCCTCTAGTACGGAATCGCCCTACTTCAGTCTGTATGAAGATCTCTGCTTAGGTTCTGCTAATTTTGATTTTCTTTCAATTTCTTTTTGTGTCTCTCATGTCCAGGCTGCTATATGGCAAGCACTGAATCACTACGCATATCGAGATGCCGTGTTTTTGGCAGAAAGACTATATGCAGAAGGTAAGTTATCGAATCTGTGTACACTGCAGTAAATGAGCGGGTCCATTGCTTCCTTGTAAAGTTTGATTGGTGCAGTCCCCTGTCTGACTTTTTAATTGTTGCTAAACTGTCTCATTACCTTATTTCACCAACAGTGTTTCATCTAAAACCAATTAGATTTTCTAACATATCTTATGATTGCCAGTGTAACATTTATCATTATTAACTTTGTAGCTGAATTTTGTTTTTATTCACCTTAAACAACAGTGACAGTCAAATGAAGTGTACTGTAGTTTCATAAATTGCTCAGTGGCCACATTATTATATGCACCTTGTTGTTGCAATATCTAATCAGCCGGTCATGTGGCAGCAACTCCATACATAACATGCAGACGTGGTGAAGATCTTAGTGATCTTGTAATTATATTTGGTGTCGGGTGAAGTGGTTTGGGTGTCATGCAGATATTACGTCCATAATCTCAACAATCCATGCCCGTTCTCTGCAAAATGGCCCCGTTCTGCCGAGATGCATGTTCAATGCTGTTGGGAAAGATAGCATTGAATAGGCACCTGCCGCTATTTACCCTGTCGGAACTAGCAGCAGGCGGATGAATTCCGCCCTTTATGTGCAGGCACTTCCTAGGTAAGAGTACAGAAATATACTAACCTTGTAAAATATTGAGTTTTAATAGTCCCATCTTGCAAGGCATATAACCTTAAAGTGCACATTATAGGCCACAAAATGGCCCAGGCTGGTTTTGCCTTCCTAAACATCACTACTATGAAGTATGACCGCTAGCTCTCCAAAATCTCATCTGTTTCGGATTCCCACACACTATTACATTGACCATATTTATGAAAAGTGTCTGCAATCCATACCATCTGGAATGTCTTGCTAAACACTTGGTAGCTTTTCATACAACTAGAGAATGGTGTATAGTCAGACAGTCCTAGCGTCTCCTCTAAACATGTGGCGTGTTGATTAACTAGAACATTGTACTGGACGGCTCAGAGGACCTTATTCAGACCAGATCACAAAGCACCTTTTTCTTAAATGGACAAAACCATGCTGCACTGCAAGTGGGGCAGATGTAACATGTGCAGAGAGAGTGTTACATTTGGATGGGGTGTGGTCAAACTGAAATCTAAATTGCCGTATAAAAAATAAAGCAGTCAGTATTCACCCTGCACAGAAACAAAATAAGTCATCCAAATCTAACTCTGCACATATTACATTTGCCTCACCTGCAGTGCAGCATGGTTTTGCCCATTTGAGAACAAACATGCTTTGGTCTGAATTAGGCCCAGTGACCAGAGTGACTTGCATGCTTTGAATGTTGAATATGTTTTTATTTTTGCAGTGCATTCAGAAGAGGCATTATTTCTGCTAGCAACGTGTTATTACCGCTCAGGAAAAGCATATAAGGCTTACCGGCTCCTGAAAACACACAGCTGTGCCACTCCGCAATGTAAATATCTTCTCGCAAAGTGCTGTGTGGATCTTAGCAAGTGAGTATGAGTCTCCTTTCCTGCTTACCCATATTTCTGATATTCCAATATTTTGTTTAAAAACATACAACTTTATACGTTGGTATAGGACGATATGAATTAAAAGATACATAATCACAGCGAGCTTTAACATCATTATGTAGAAGAAGACCAAGGGAACATGGCCCTCTTTAAGCCAATATCCTGTACAGAATTTGTCTGGATTCAATTGGAAAGCGCACATATTAATTTGGATCATGGTTAATTGTTCTCTTTTTACACCATAATTTTAAAGCGTAAAGAACACCATTATTGAACACTCATAAATATATATATCGGAATCTTTATTGTTGAAGCACACCTTCTTTCAGAAATATTTGAAGACTGTAAATTAAATCTTGTCCAGCATCAAATTCTTCTCCCTTGAACCATTATGTTTAACCTCCTTGGCGCAGTCACCTCACTTCTTGAGCGGCAGGAAGCAGTGCAGATCCAATCTGCTTCCTCCAGTTTTTTTATAGATCCCTGAAGATTTGTTGCAGGCTTCCTACAGTTTATCTTCAAAGTCCTCGTTACAGCCTCCTCTGCCTGCACTGTCTTTTCAGTCTAATGGTGCCCATAGACGTCCGTTCCCGGACCGTCCGTTCTGTACTAGGAGATGCGCGCTCCCGCGCATCTCATCGTACGGTACAAAAAGTATGTGCTGCACATACTTTTTGTACTAGGTACACATCGCATCGGATCACAGTGCATGCACAAGGCATGCACTAGGGATGCGATCCGATGCGTGCTAATTAAGTGCCGAACGGATCCATTAAACGGACCGTGTATGGGCACCTTAAGCCTGGCTCTTGGCTAGCTGCAGCCATGCCGCTCCCCATGTCCTAGCACAAAGAGCCACACCCACTCCCTGCTGCTATGCTTGTTAAGGCACTGGGTCGATTTGGTCATGGCCCGACAGATCGTTGATCATCGATATCGTCCCAAATCAGCTGTATGGGAAATTGACGGGTCTGATGCTCGGTCCCATGCACATAGGACCCGGACCCTGTGGTGGCAGCAGCGGGGCATCAGATGTCTCGCAATAGGACCCATCAGTGGCACATTGCTGGTGCTTTTTTAGCAACCGCAATATGTTGGTTCATGATGTTGTTTTAAGGATGGTTTGTTTTGTTTTGTTTTCTGCTTTGTCTTCTGCTATGAATCATTGTCTGGTCATATTCAGTCTTTGTCTTGCTTTAGAGATCTATGTTGTTCCTTTTTGCCTGTTCATTCTCGTCTCCTCTTCCCTTACAGACTGGCAGAGGGGGAGCAGATCCTCTCAGGTGGTGTGCTGAATAAACAGAAGAGCCAGGAGGAGATCGTTACAGAGTTTGGAGACTCTGCCTGCTTTACACTGTCGCTGCTCGGCCATGTATATTGGTGAGCTCTAACTCTGGTTACAGCATGCCTTTCTCTGTGTACTGACATGAATATTGATGTTGCCTATTGTGTATGTAAAGTCTCGTAATATTCTACCATCCAGTGATGGCATTCAGCAAGAATTTTTTTTATTCTGACTCCTGCTCAGTGTCTATGGGAAATACTATTCCCACCTTTAATATTGTAAGCGTATTCTGCAGTAGAGTGGCTATATTTTCAACCTAGTCTCAGTGGCCTCTCATGCACCGACTTCTGCAGCCTAATCGGAGCTACTCCTATGGAGAAAACTGGGAGTCCAACATTGTACCAAGCCTAGAGTTTAAACTTGCATAAAGCATTTGAGAATGTCCAGTCCTTTATCGGCGAGAGCACCTGTGTGTTCACGGGCTGCAAGTGTGGCGTGTTTTGCACATTTTTGTAGAAATTTGTATTTATTGCTATTAATCTCTTTGCAGCAAAACCGATCGGTTGGCCAAAGGATCAGAATGTTACCAAAAGAGCCTTAGTCTAAATCCCTTCCTATGGTCCCCATTTGAATCCTTATGTGAAATAGGTATGACTTCTCTCTTCATTTTTATATTACAAATGTGTTTACGGTATGAACATAGCCAAGTACAGTATATGTATATTTGTATGCTTTTTGTATGTTATACACTTTAGTTTTTTTAGGATGCTCAAAAGGATTATTATTATTATTATTATTATTATTATTATTATTATTATTATTAATAATATATTATTTATGTGTTCTAGGTGAAAAGCCAGACCCCGAGCAGACATTCAAACTGACCTCCCTCCAGAATTTTAGTAGCTGCTTGCCTAATACTTGCACATTAATGGTGAACACCCACAACATCCTATCCCACAGGCAAGCCGACACAGTATTAATGGAAACCCCACAAGACACTATAGTAAGTATGGATATTGTGGACCGACGTGCTATTGATTTCATGCTGACCAAGAAGAGATTGTGGGACATTTATAAAAGGGCACTGTATAATGCAGTCTTGTATAGAGGTTGGTCACATGAGTGTTGAAAATTTGGAGCTTAAACTTGACACTTACAATAGTTATTTGTGCTCAGTAGGGATAGCAAGTGTTTGTTTTTCAATATATGATTCAAGCCATTTCTTGTGAGCTCATTGGCCTGAAATGATTTCCAGTGGCAACCTTTCTAAACCAGTAGGAAGAAGACCTTATTTGATAGCCGATATGTGAGGACAGGTGGCTACTGCACATGTAATGGATTCTTGGGAGATCTACATTTGGCCACACATCATCTTGCGGGTTCTATGACCAAATCAGTTTTTAATTTGATCACTTGCATGGTCTTCCTTCACATTTTGTTGTGGTCCTTTTAGCAAAAGCAGAAAATGCCTATACACACTGCCTGATAGAAGTCCTCTTTCAACCAGGTTTTCCCTCTTTTCATTAGTTTATTATTGTACTTGTTGTTTTTGTTCCCCTGCGCTGCTATATCTGTGCATCTCTGTATGTCAAAGCTGCTGTGGTACAGATAATTGCTGTGAAGAGTGTGGATAATCGGGTCGCCATGGTCTATGTTGACCCAAATAGGTCAACATGAGTTTTTCATTGGGCTTTTTTTGGTGTCCGTGTATAAATTTGAGCATTTATAGACCCCTAATTGGTGTACTTCGTCCCCTCCTATTCTTCAGCCTACTTGTAGTCTACGTGGATGGTAAAATTGTGAAAAACTCCGGTGTCAACCATTACCATATCCACCTTTCGTTTGTCAACCTACTGTCCATGATGACCTATTGACCGTTGGCTTAATGCATGCCGACCTTTTTTTGTTTGTTTTTTTATATCCCAAAGTAAAGGGCCTTTCCAATTAAGAATTCCGAAACGGTCTCTGTATGACACCTCTGACCTTCCCCCTTTTTTTTTTTTTTTCTTCTTTTTTAAGTCTTCATCTCAATACAGGCTGCTCATTACTACACAGGACCCAGTTTTTCTCTAGGACAGTGCTTCTCAACCTCGGTCCTCCAGTACCCGCAACAGTGCACATTTTCCAGGTCTCCAAACAGAATTAAAGGTGAACTAATTATCTCCACTTGTGGATCTTTTGTCATTGAATAATAGTGCACCTGCCAGGTGACCTGGAAAACTTGCGCTGTTGGGGGTACATGAGGACCGAGGTAGAATATATTTGACTACTACCTTTTCTTAAGTAGTTTTGTTCTATATAAATACATTGTGGTCATTGGCCCTTATTCAGATCTCATCGCAGTACAAATTTGTTCTCAAAATGGGCAAAACCATGTGCACTGCAGGTGGGGCAGATGTAGCATGTATAGAGATAGTTAGATTTGTGAGTTATTTTGTTTCTGTGCAGGGTAGATATTGGGTACGTTATTTTTACACTGCAATTTAGATTTCAGTTTCAACACACCCCACCCAAATTTAATGCTCTCTGCACATGTTACATCTGCCCCACCTGCAGTGCACATGGTTTTTCCCATTTTTGAGAACAAATTTGTACTACGATCAGATCTGAATAAGGGCCCTTATGGATGGTGTTGTAAATGGGAGTCTTTTAAAGAGAGGTCTGTACTACGTTATGCTCCCAATCCCCGTAATTTAAATGCAATTGATGGGGAGTCTGGACTAAGTGTAAGGTATAAGTAAATACTTGATTGGATGGGCATAACATTTTTCACCGGCACACCTCTTTCCTCATATGAACTTATCTTTGTATCTCCTGTTACCAAGGCATAGTGATTAAATTGGAGGGGGAGGAAGTCCATCTCGCTTCTTTAAGAGGGGATAATGTTTTGCTGCATTTTACCAATAATTCAAGGGGAAAGAGCCTCTTTAATTATTTTCTCGAACACTAACATTGTTTACAAAAGACTTAGCAATTGCTTTCTTTGTTTCTGGCTCTTGAAGGAACTAAATAGATTGAACCTTGAATCATCCAATCTAAAATACTCCTTGAACACAGACTCCTCGATGTCCTATATAGACCCAACAGTTATCTCCCCTGACTCTCTACCCTTGGGAATTGGTACGTCTATTTTGGTAAAACAGGCTCAGAACAAACCAAAGAGTGGACGAAGCCTGTTAGGAGGGCCGGCAGCACTGAGCCCACTCACCCCCAGGTATGGAAACACATTTGTTGGGATAATATTCGTTCTTCATGCCATCATGGGTTGTCTGAGACTTGTGTTACCTTAGGACATTTGAAAGTGATATGTAATGGTAATGCAAATGGCATCTTAGAGTTGGCTGTGTAAAGTTACCTTTAAAAAGCAAACTTGTAAACGCTATTGGTTTCCACAGCATACTAATTTGCACTTCTGGTCTTTTTACAGTTTTGGGATCTTGCCACTAGAAACTCCCAGTCCAGGAGATGGGTCATACTTGCAAACCTACAACTCCTCTTGTGTCCTTGATGTGCCATCATCTGGTACCCCTGCTAAAAAGGTCTGTAATGGATCCAATTAGGCTGCTAATGGGCCATGTCAAACTTGCCTTGGTTGGTTTAATTCTGACAGATCTAATTCTATTTGTCCTTCTCAGTCTGTGACCAGGATCAGCCAAGCAGGAACAAAGTCAGTGTTTTCACAGAGCGGCAACAGTCGGGATGTGACCCCTGTTCTTCTTGTGCAGACTCAGGGTTCTGGACCTCAGACCAGGTATTATTATAAAGAGAAAAATAAACACAGGCACGTAGTTAACTACTGGTTGCCAGGCTTGCCATGCCATAAGAACAAAAATGGGTACTTGTGTATTTTGGCGGCGCCCATCGCATACCATAACGCATACGATGGTATGCGATGCAACGCGATTTCGTTCGATAGTGTGCGATGGCATACAATTTTCAAATTGTATGGCATTGTACATGGCATACAATGCCATGCGATGCGATTAAACATTGTATAAGCACCCTAATGGGTGCTTACAATGTTAAATGCACCCCCACGCCACCCCCCCACTATAAACGTGAACCCGAAGCGTGGCAAGCGCAGAGAGCCCGCGAGGGGCGGCGGTACGCGTCCTACGACCTTTTCATACCCCCACTATCCACGTCGGCGTGGAGTTGAGAATAGAATAGTGTGGCGAGCGCAGTGAGCCACCGAGCCCGAAGCATGGCGAGGGGACGCGGATACCTGTGAAGCCCGCGAAGGGACGCGTTTACCTGTGAAGGTATCCGCGTCCCCTCGCGGGGCTCGCCAAGCTTCGGGCTCGGTGGCTCGCTGCGCTCGCCACACTATTCTATTCTCCAAGCCGACGTGGATAGTGGGGGTATGAAAAGGTCGTAGGACGCGTACCGCCGCCCCTCGCGGGCTCGCTGCGCTCGCCACGCTTCGGGTTCACGTTTATAGTGGGGGGGTGGCGTGGGTGTGCATTTAACATTTGTAAGCACCCATTAGGGTGCTCAAAAGCACCCTTTAGGGTGCTTATACGATTTGTTCATCGTATAGGGGGTCAAAATCACGTCGCATCGCATGCCATCGGGTACATGGCATGCGATACGTTCATCGTACGATGTACATTGGGGGCGCCGCTATAATACACAAGTACCCAAAAATGCAAAGATAAATACAGGGATTTTTGAATGGATCTGTTAATTTGAAATCCGTAGAACATTGCAAGGCTTTTGTGTAATGGGGAAAAAAATGGAAATGCATTAGCAGTCTCCACTTTGTATTTCACTTGGCTTGCACCATTGCCTTGGAAAGTTAGCGCTCTTGGTGTTTTTTACTTGCCTGCTACTGACATTTTTACTTGCCTGCTACCGACATTGCTCTGCATACACACTGGGCAAAAATGCCCAGTGTGTATACACTTTTAGTGTCTTCCTCTGTTGAAGGGTCAGCTTACTTGGGGACAATTTTACCACTGAGGAACTGTGACTGGCCTTAATGGTGTGCCTTTTGAAGCCATCAAGAAGTTCTTCTATAGTTCTCTCCTAGGGGCAGATGTGTTAGGGCTGGAGAAGTGGTAAAGTGGAAGGTCATAACGCAGCAGCCAGTCGGCTACTTACTGTCCTCCTTCAAACCCAGCCTGTAACTTGACAGGTAGCAGCTGATTGGCTGGTGTATTATTACCGGGCACTGTATCGCTTCACCAGGCTTAATACTGCCTCCTAGTAACTTGGGACCTGAATTTGAGGTTGATGGCTTTATAACACCATCCCTTTGAGTTATTCTGGATTTTGGTTACAGTACTTATACAAATGTCATTGAATGGTGCTAGGGTCTACAGATGTATGTCAATAGGACAGTTGTTTAGATAAATCATTCATTCTCTTATTTCCAAAAAATAGGTCTCCCGCCCTCTGTACAAATAGTTAGAAGGGTCACATTTTTGTGATTCCAGAAGCTTACATTGGGGAAAGGAAGCCTTTTCCTTACAATGTAAAGATACATTTTGCAAGATCAGCGAGTGCATGGTACTGTAGCTGGCCCATGGTGCTTTGGCGAGCCATTTTAATGGGGGTGCTTTATCTATGTGCTGAACGCTGATGGGCGTGATGATCCCAGATGCCTTACTTCTCACTTAACACACATGCATACAGTATCTCCCATTGTGCATGCCATGCACATTGGGAGATAAATGTAATGGGGTCGAAGTTACCAAAGGTCCAGGATTTGGTCCAAATTTGGTCATGGTTTTTAAAGCGATAGTCCTTTTACAAGGCAAAACCGGGTTTATTTTTAAAGTGGCAATCATTTACAAGGCAGAATCGGGTTGGATTTGGGTTGTAAATGAGTGCTGCCTTTAAAAATACAACCTCTCTCAGATGAGATCCCACTCCTCCGGCAACTTGGACCCGGTTACATTTACTCCTAGATATGATTGGCATACGCATTCTGCAGCCCGGATAATGGGACGGACCTCTCCCAAAGAAGTAGACCCTTAATGGGGTGTATATTATTGGAGGAGGCAGAGCAGGGCAGCTGTTAAGAACCGAACCAACAGGTATCTGATTCATTCAGTGTTAAGCATAAAGGTGTTTTATTTATTTAGCTCTAAAATCATCCCATAACCCCCCCTTTGGTAATGTTATGTGTTTTCTCTTTCTCAGCACTACACCCCAGGTACTGAGCCCAACTATAGCTGCCCCTCCTAACGCATTACCACGACGTAGTTCGCGCCTTTTTACAAGTGACAGTTCTACCACCAAGGTAAGATTTTGCTGGCTCACTTTAAGATGGACTAGAACAGGGCTCGACAAATACCGGCCGCCAGGTCGCCACGGTGACCAGATTCTGCTTCCAGATTTTGCAGGGAGGGAGAAAGCAGAATGTGGTAGTCTCCACCCTCCTGTAAGGCCAGCGGCAGAGCAGTCGCCCGACCCACCTCCTCCCTCCCCATGTTCGCAGAACACATTTTTACAATACACTTGGTCCTGACTCCTGCAGCAGCCAATAGAAGTCCCCAGCACCGCTGCTGCCCCATCCAATCACTGCAGGGCGGGCTGAGACCTCTGACCTTCCTTCCCTGCAGTGCGTCATCCTGACAGGCACCTAGTCCCCGCAGAGCCTCTGCGCCTCCTGACTACCCGCTGTGTGGATCAGCGAGGGAGACGGCGGCTACTACCCACTAATCAAATAGGGGTCTTTCCCCTGGCCCCGCAGCCGCACCTCTTGCTGCTGGACATGCCTGGCTTCGAGCATGCAACCCCTGGGCAAAAGGGCAAGTTACCCCTGCAAGCATGCAACTCGTAGCAATGAGCATGTAGGTAAGCGTCACTTATGTGACATAATATGTACTAAACATTACAGCGTGTGGTATTATATGCAATGGGAATACCGGTGTTTTGTAGAATGTGTAATGGGCATTACGGTGTGTGGCATAACATGTAATGGGTGTGTGACAAGACATTGCATTGTAAAAAAAACTGTCCACTCCTTCACGCTCACTGCCCCTATTTTTAGTATGACTGGCTCCTACACTTTCATGCTGGCTCCAAAAAATTTGTCAAGCCCTGGACTAGAATATAGTGTACAATAAAGAAATGTTTGTTTATTAAGAATGTCTGGCTCCACTATTGTAGGAAAACAGTAAAAAGCTGAAAATGAAATTTCCTCCCAAAATCCCAAATCGTAAAACCAAAAGCAAAACTAACAAAAGTGGCGTTACTCAGACCAACTTGAATGAGAGTTTGGAAATAAGCAAGTTGGATTCCTCCATCATCTCTGAAGGCAAGATCTCTAATGTGGGCCCTCAGATCCAAGCACTAAGTATACAAAAAGCGGCAGCAGGTAAGCACTCCTCTCCTTGTGTAGCCTGTGGCTTCCTGCACTAGATGCAGCGCATCCTAAAACACAAAATGATGCTTTTATATGTATGCAACAGAACACTGGGCAGAGAGGCGTATGTGGAGGACTAGAGTCCTAAATGCACGGTTCTTCCTTTGGGTAGAAGCACCAGGTAAAAGGACTTTAGGGGAATTGGGAAGGGGGCCTGTTGGTGAGTGCATCTTAAACTAGGATTTTGAGAGTATAGGATATCTAGTATGGGAGTTAAAAGCACCCTGGTAGTAGCATTAATGCTGAGGAAGCGAGGTCTGATGTAAAGGGCGTGGGTTTTGGACGGAGCATATAGTGGCAGTGCATAATGTTTGGGCAGAGTAAGGACTAGTTGTGCCATAGATGGTGTTTGATAATGTACCCAAAATTACACTAAATCAAAGATTATAGATTTGTTAGATTCAATATTTTCATATCCTGTTCCATTCCTTTCCAGAAGGCTTAATGAGCCTCTTGAGGGACATGGGAAAGGGTTATGTGGCCTTGTGTTCCTACAACTGCAAAGAAGCAATCAATATCCTAAGCCACCTCCCTTCCCACCATTACAACACAGGCTGGGTATTATGTCAGATCGGCAGAGCCTATTTTGAGCTGGCAGAGTATTTGCAGGTAAGGCATATGTCTTCTTTCACATCTTGTTTGTGCTTTGAAAGCAAGCCAAAGCCTAAAAATCTAAATATGAGCTGTTTTGTGGCTCTTTGGCAAGTATATGTAAATAAACCTATATTGTGTATCTTTTGTTCTATAAATGTTACTGTTTTTTCAATTAAATAATTGCTTTATAATAGTAAATCTTGAGTCTTTATTCAATCCTTGTATTGACCAAACTTTCCCCTATTGTGTTAGGTATGTGCTTACTTATGATTCTGGATGTTATTACATATATTTATTCCTCTTGTCTTGGTAGGACAGACGTGGAATAAATCTGAGTATTGCAGGCTGTGGGTTGGAGAGTAGGCTGAGAAGTAGGCACTAAACATTTAAACTACTAGAGCTGAAACTCTCCCCCTTAAAGCCCTCCTACCTCCTCCAGCTAAACAGTCTTTCTTCTATTAGGTTACCTGAATCCACTTTTAAGGTCACAAATATTTTGGAGTAAATGTTATGGCAGCATTTCCTGCCCCAGTAGAGGGTCACCATGCACCTATAGGTGTTCTGGTGCCCTAGATTTCATTTACAGGAGCTCACCCACTAGCTTCACTAGCATGCTGAAGCTCATGATTCGTGGCTTTTATATTGCACAGGCTTGGCAGCACAGATCATCATTCAGCATACCCAGTCCTGCACCTCAGGCTGCCGTTACCACTGAGGTCTGTTTTGGAGAGCACAACCTTCTGATGACCCCTGTTTTCCCTTTCTTCCTTCTGGAGATGATTCCCGTGGCTTTTCACCAACTTGTGCACTTCTGCACATTCCCGGACTCTGACATCATGCACAAGGGGAATTAGTGACTGAAAATGTGTTTGATCGTAAAGGCAATGTGACCGGAACTAGAAGTTTGTGTTTGGGGGTGAAAACTGCAGTTTTCTGTTTGCATTCGAAAAAAGCTCAGGCGTTCCCAGGTGTTTTTGAGGGACGGTCTGTGATGTCAGCGATGACCACTTCCAGTCTCAGGTGTAATTAGTGGAAGCCTCAGACTTACAATTGCACAGATGGGGAAAAAAACTCTTAGATACTTTGGGAATCGCATATTGATTTGTGACTGGATCACTAATTCTCTCACAATTTAGCAAGCGGCATTTTCTTTTTCTGTCTGAGTTTTACCTCTCAGTCCACTTTGAATGCTCACATTAGCTATCCATGCTGAATTAGGCCCAGAGTCCATTCACATCTGGTATGGTATGGGTGAAAGTCACTTCCCAGTCCATTATGGTTTTGAAAAATTACTTCTGTGGTGTCCACAACCAAGCAGAGGTGAGTGTTTCAATTCCTATTGCTCCCCTACTTCCACAGTCTCCACCCCTGGTGGCAGCTGGTGCCTTTATTAGCTTAGCAGATACATAGAATGTCAAGAGTCTGCTCCACCTTTGAAAAAGTCTTGGGATCCTCTGTCCTCAGTTCTTGGAAGTGACAGGCTCCACTTGGCATCCATTTTTCTGGGTGTTGAGGATTCTGAGGGATCCCCTGGTCAGAAAGCGGATATTTTAAGGCCAGTACTGGTTTTATCATTCTAGTTTGGAGGATAGCTCTCCTTAGAGTTAGTGACCTGATTCTGGCCATACAGATGGAGCCATCCATGCATTGCCACCAGCGCCCCATCTGCTGATATCTGGCGGAAGGCTTGCACCATCGGGCGTGGGCACACTCGCAACTCCAATGCTGAGAATTGGGTGCGTGAGTGTCTCCGACGCATGCGCGCCCCGTTCAGTGGCGATTGGTTTGCCGAGAGCCTCTCTAATGAGAGTGACACCAGCTGTACCTCAGAAGCAGGACCGACCTCTGTAAAGTCTATGCATGTCATTTCCCTTTTTTTTTTTTTTTTTTTCAGGTTTGTTGTTGTAGTTATGGAGGAAGTTTTATTTGTGAGGCTTTTCATTGTATACTTGCACAAACAACAGCAGGTAATAATTGCATGGCTGAGCCCGGCCTTTGCCCACCAGGGAATTCTCATGAGGACAAAGGGCCAGTCACTTCTGAGTCTGTATGACCTTGGCAGACAGAACTCTGGTATTACTGTAGGTGCTCAGACTCCTGTTCTAGGGCATCTGGGTTTGGGTTATCGTTTCTCTAGATCACATATGGATTTATTTTGTCCTCATCTGCAGCAGTTCTTTTGTCACCCCTCTTCCATTAAACCATTATACTGGCTTCCTTACTTAGGCAGTGCATTGTCTCCTGACCTAGGGAGTGGTGTTACCAGTTCCTGTGCATCAAAAAAGGCATCCCCATCTGAAGGGTAAAAGTTTTCAAGCTGGAAGTAGAAGATAGTATTTTCCTAATGGTCATGGTCTGGTCCACATAGTCAGTCAGTATCTTGGCTCTTTATGATGGGTGGGGCCAACCTACCTCCATGCAGTCTGTCACTCATTCATGCTAATAAGCATGCTTCTGTTTCTTTAGATGATCCTGTGTCTGACTCCAGGCACATTGTGGTCATCGCAAGATTGCTTCATGTGCGCTGCAACATGGTGCCTCAGTTGAACAGCTGTGCAGGGTGGCTATTTGGACCACACCATGACCAAAATTTTATGGATTGCACACATTTCTGGCCACATTTCTAGTCAGTCTGTGTCTGTCTGTCTGTCTCTGTCTGTGTCTCTTTCTCTTCCCCCATTTTGATCCTTTTTACATATTTACAAGATGTTATGCTTTTAGTTAATATTTGGTTATACTTACTAGTTTGCTCTCTATTCTATTCACTTTTCTAAAATGTTCAAATTCTGAATTTTTTTTTTTAAAGCTCTTTATTATACGCTATATCTAAATTATTGGAAGTCATTCTTGCAAGTCCTTATAAAATCATGATTACAACTTTTTTACTTTACGTGGAAAAAATATTTAAATCACCCAGGGTCACATTCAATCTGCAAAAAAAAAAATTCCCTTTTTTTTTTAAAATTGGTGTTGATTTATAATATTGCCCAATATGCGTGGATGTCCACCACCTTTGGCACGGTTTATTGTATGTGATACCCCTTGTGTTTTCCTCGTTCTTTGTTTTTTAGATAAATACAAAAGGCAAAGAAAGCTATATTGCTGACCTCCATAAAAGAGAATATCTCTTGAAACCTTATTGTTGCAGACTGATATAGTTAAAAACTCAATGCTACCAAGATTTTTCTGGGTACTTGTTTCCTAGCACGGTGCCCACGATATTAAGTTGTATGACATCTCATCGCATCACATGCGGGCATATGGCATGCAATGTGATTTTAAATTGTATAAGCCCCTATATGATTTTTAATTATATAAGCACCCTAATGGGTTCTTACAATGTTAAATGCACCCCCACTATTAACGCTATATGGCATACAATGCGATGGTATAAAATTAAAAATTGTATAACATCGGCTGCCATCGCGTAGCATCGCATACCATCGTATGCCTTATGGTCTGCGATGCGATGGGCGCCGTGCTAGGAAACAAGTACCTTTTTCTGACTGCAAGATAAACCTTACCATTCTGTCTGGACCCCTGTGAAACTCTTACATCAGAATTTTAATTTCCAGTAGGGGCTTGGACCAAATCCATCATCACCATCCACACTGAATCTCACACTAAGCCCTTGAGTCCAAATTAATTTAAAGCTACAATCTGTTTTTTACATCTTTCCTGATTATCCCCTACCTGGACCAAACCGCATTCCAGTCACCACCCTTACTTCAGGACAAAATCAAGATATGGCAGCTGAATGTTATTTATTGCTACCACTATTTAAGGACTCCATCCATCCTTCCTTTCTTTCTTTTTTGAAATTGAGCACTATTTGTGGTGTGGGGTGCAGGGAGAGAAATAACTTGGTTTGCAACGAAATTCCTAAGTTGTTGCTGTTTGTTATATTGACAACTGTTTAGGAATTTTGTAGTTTACTTGGGTTTCACTTTTGTCTGTTAATAGGCCATTGATCTAAAAATAACTTTGTATTTTAGGTTTAATTTTGTGTCTCCATGTTGTCTAAGTGCCAGTACTTCCATTTGTGCAGGCAGAGCGTGTGTTCTCTGAGGTGCGCAGGATTGAAAACTACCGTGTTGAGGGAATGGAAATCTACTCCACCACACTCTGGCATTTACAGAAGGATGTTGCGCTGTCTGTGCTTTCTAAGGATCTCACCGATATGGACAAAAATTCACCAGAGGTACAAGAATTGTTTAAATAGGAAGCTGCATTTTGTGGGAGGGACAGGTTGGAGGCTAAATTATGTGATGAAATAGGTTTAGAACAATAAATATTGTGTAAGTAAGTTAAATTTATATAGCGCACATTCTCCAGCAGGACTCAAGGCGCTTTACGGACATTCTAAAACAATGCACATAATACAGAGGATGTTGGTGGTACAGTAATAGATAAGTCACAGACAAAAGAAACCCTTGAGCACACAGTAAGCATAATGCAGGAGTGGTGCAGCATTTTTGATAGTGACTTCCATGGGTTGTGTACTCCACCCTGACAAGGTACCAGGTGCGGCAGCCATTTTAGGCGCTCATCGTAGGATTACCCTGGGTGGAATAGATTACCCCTAAAAGAAATTACCCAAAATGGATGAGTTCAATGTATGCTCAGGTCCATGTATTTTTCATCCCATCCACAAGTGCACCAGATGAGGCAGCCATGGTGGGCGCACTACGAAGGTTACACTGTAGGAGGCTATATATATATATATATATATATATATATATATATATATATATATATATATATATATATATATATATATATATATATATATATATATATATTAGATAGATACATATATATATATATAGATATGGGAAGTGTTGCTACATAGGCTGGCCCTGGTGCTTCCCCTCACAGTTCCATGCTCACCATGAGGTGTAGGGCTAGGATTAGTCCTGGTGTTCATCCGTAGGGGTGGTGGCCCTGGTCCCAGTGTTCTCATGTCAAAGGTGAGTTGAGGCCACATGAGGTTCCTGAGTTTTGAGGGTTTTCTGCAGACCTTCAGAAGTAATGTTGGTGTGTTATGTTGGAAGATAAAGGATGGCTGAGATTGTTACACAGTGAATGCAGTTAGGCTATAGGGGAGGCAAAAGGAGTGTCTTATAGCATAGCAGACCGTTGCCCCAATACAGCCTTTTTACAACAACATAAACATAACCTACATATATAGATTGTGAGAGGAATCCATAGCACCCAGAAGAAACCCACACAAATAAGGGAAGTACATACATAGGACACTGGTAAAAATCAAACACCTTAAAGCTGGGTACACACTGGAGCGATGTCAGGCCGTTTCATAACAACGAATAGTCCACTGGTGGCAAAATCTAGAAGGTACCGTTTTATAGAACTGTTCTATATGCATATATTGTTGTCCATATAGTATGAGGGAATATCTGGGTTAATAATCGGTTATGGGTATTTGTAATGTAAAATAGTGGAATAAGGCGATGCAGGTTATATGTGAGCTCCGCTCTCTAATTTCAGGCTTGGTGTGCTGCTGGGAACTGTTTCAGTCTGCAGAGGGAACATGACATTGCCATTAAGTTCTTCCAGCGGGCTATTCAGGTGGATCCTGGCTATGCATATGCCTTTACGCTCTTGGGCCATGAATTTGTACTAACGGAGGAGCTAGACAAAGCACTTGCCTGCTTCAGAAACGCCATCCGTGTTAATCCCAGACACTACAATGCATGGTGAGATCTTCCTTCCTGTACATCCTAATACATTATAATATTAATGTGGTAATCAAGGTGCAATACTATTGTTACCGTGCTGCAGTGAAGGAAACTTTCTTTCTCTGTTTAGCTGATGCCAAACTACACATCCATACTCGCATTCACAATTGCCACTCTGTTTTATTGCCACAGGTATGGTCTTGGAATGATTTATTATAAGCAGGAGAAGTTTAGCTTGGCAGAGATGCATTTCCAGAAAGCACTAGATATCAACCCACAAAGTTCCGTACTACTTTGTCATATAGGAGTGGTGAGTTCCTTCTCTCTAGTTTACCAGTAATGTGACCCACCTGCAGAACATGCATTCTTTTTTGTGCGCACTTAGTAGAAATGTATTTTATATGTTCACAGAATTCTTAGGTGAGTATTCCTTCATCACAGATGGGTCAGTTATTCAAATAGAGAATAGAGGTTTCAATTGAGGCTCTTTTTTTAAATCTTAATAGTTTATTCATATTCTGTTATCTAATTCTTTTTCTTTCTGGTTTCTTGACTGTTTTTAAAAATGTATTTTGTTTCAATGGTCACCGTAAATGTTCACAGCTTAGTGAATAGTAATAGTAGCGTCGTAAATCGGGCCTAATTCAGACCTAATCGTAAAGCATGTTTTTCTGTAATGGACAAAACCATGTTGCACTGCAGGTGGGGCAAATGTAACATGTGCAGAGATATTTATATATGGGTGGGATGTGTTCAAACTGAAATATAAATTGCAGTTTAAGAATAAAGCAGCCAGTATTTACGCTGCACCGAAACAAAATAACTCACCCAAATCTAAAGGCCCCCATACACTAATCCAGTGATGGCTAACCTTGACACTCCAGCTGTTGTTGAACTACACATCCTAGCATACCCTGCTAGACTTTTGCTATTTGGCCATGCCAAACTGATGCAGGGCATGCTGGGATGTATAGTTAAACAACAGCTGGATTGTCAAGGTTAGCCATCACCGCACTAGTCCAACTTCTCCTGAGAACAAGTCTGACTCAATTTCCCCTGAGCTCCCTGTGTGGTGGCACAGGCAGTCCACAGTGTCCAGGAAGCGCTGAGCAGACCAGCGGCAGAGGCGCGGCAGAATTTTGTTAAAAAATAAAAAAAAAATTCAAGACAAGCCGGCTGTTGATTGGCTGAGAGAGAGCACTCTCAGCCAATCAGAGGCCTGTTCCACTAGAGGTATACATCCTGGATAAGAAAGTCGATGGGGCCCTGACATGCTTCGCTGTCTCTACAGTAAATCTGCCATGAGGGGAGGAGCACCATGGGAGTATTGGTGACTGAAAGTTATCAAAAGGTGTAGAGGCATGGGTTAGAGGCAGAAACAGAGGGTAGTGGGTAGTGTATCTCGCGTTAAAGTCAGATATAATGAACTGAAGGAGCTGGTTATGGCTTCAGTGATCATGTGAAACTTGTTTTTACATCTGGCGGGTTATTCTGGTTCACTCGCAAAGGCACAATCACTCTCTCATGGACAAAACCATATGATGTTACATTAGCCCCACCTGTAGTGCATATGGTTTTGTTCATTAGAGAGTGATTGTGCGTTTGCGAGTAAACTAGAATAATCCCCCTGGTGTAAGTAAGGAACCTTTGCAGGTATACTGAGACCAGTGTTGGAATAAGGGGACATGTTAGAAGAGAGTGAAAAAGTTGTCTTCATCATAAGGATTGAGGGTAGCAAGAGGAGTGCAGATGGTATGGGAGGGGATTTATCAGGAAAGAGGAGATTTTTTAATGGAAAGTGATTTGGTCTTTGAAGCAGATGTCAAAATCCAGTGCTGTGAGGGGAAAATGGGTTGGATAGTAAAGGTAATCCAAAGAAGTGAATTCATTGGCATATAGACCATATGTTACTCGAATCTGCATGTCTGATGACTGTTGTATAGAAGACGTGAAAACTGAAATTGGATGGATGGTCTCTTGGGGCCTTATTCTAGTTCACTCTTTATGACAAAATCCTTCTTAGATGGACAAAACTATGTGCACTGCAGGGGGGGCAGATGTAAAATGTGCAGAGAGAATTAGATTTGGGTGAGTTATTTAGTTTCTGTGCAGGGTAAATACTGGCTGCTTTATTTTTCACACTGCAATATAGATCTCACTTTGAAGTAAAACACCACCCAAATCTAACTCTCTGCACAAGTAACATCTGCCCCACCTGCAGTGCACATGGTTTTGTCCATCTAAGAAGGATTTTGTCAGAGTGAACTAGAATAAGGCCCATGGTCCTTAACAATATCTATAAGAGGTTGGTCTGCATCTAAACTGACCATACCCAAGGGGATAACATTGCAGTACACTAGGCCTGGGGCAAGATAACCTGTCCCTGAAATTGTGAGGACATATTCCACCAGATTTGTAGTTCTCTTGTGCCTGACGCAGGATATCATCTGAACAGCTGTAACAGGCAGCCACCAAGTCTTGTGAGCACACCTCTACGCAACATTCTGCTACTTCCATACTTTTTTTAAAAACAAAAATGCTTGTATTGTTGGGGCTGCATGGTGGGTCATATACTGAAGGTTATGAGCATATTCTTAGGGAAGGTTTTGAGACCTCTCCACTGTTCAGTTGCCCCCTATGGATTACTGACAAAATGGAATTTTTGTATGCTCTCTAGTAGTACTTTCTTTTTGGTTGTTCTCAGGATTCTTGTTCTGCACTCTTGGTTTTTGTATTCAGTTAAACAAAATATTGAATCTATGGCAACATTTGGGTTATTACCAGTGCGCTTTTACCAGTGAATTTAAACTGACCAAGCTCCCTCCATTGCTTTCTATTGAATTGATCCAGTGTCCCCTATTGGAATTAAGGGAGTTATAGCAGGTTAAAAAATAGTTAGTTATTTCCATTTCCTCTTGCTAATGTAATTGTGGGACAAATGCATTTGCCAGTCGGAGTTCCGTAAGGCTCAGTCTTGGGTCCTCTGCTTTTCTCAATCTATACCTCCTCTCTTGGCAAACTCATCAGCTGTTTTGTATTTCAGTATCCTTTATATGCGGATGATACTCAATTCTATCTATCAACCCCAGAGTTGTCACCAGTGGTTTTGGGCCTAGTCTCTGAATGTCTCTCTGCCATCTCCTCTTGGATGTCTTCTCGCCACCTCAAACTTAATATTTCCAAAACGGAATTACTTCTATTCCCACCAGCTAAGAACAGTTACCATCCTGATGTCTCCATCACTGTTGACAACTCGAGAATCTTACTTACTCCTCAAGCTCGTTGCCTAGGAGTCATCCTCAACTCTAAATGTGGGGAAGAAAAGACAGTGCAATCTGTCACCAAATCATGGGCCTTATTCTAGTTCACTCTTTCTGACAAAATCCTTCTTAGATGGACAAAACCATGTGCACTGCAGGGGGGCAGATGTAAAATGTGCAGAGAGAATTAGATTTGGGTGAGTTATTTTGTTTCTGTGCAGGGTAAATACTGACTGCTTTATTTTTACACTGCAATATAGATCTCACTTTGAATTAAAACCCCACCCAAATCTAATTCTCTCTGCACAAGTAACATCTGCCCCACCTGCAGTGCACATGGTTTTGTCCATCTAAGAAGGATTTTGTCAGAGTGAACTAGAATAAGGCCCATGGTCCTTAACAATATCTATAAGAGGTTGGTCTGCATCTAAACTGACCATACCCAAGGGGATAACATTGCAGTACACTAGGCCTGGGGCAAGATAACCTGTCCCTGAAATTGTGAGGACATATTCCACCAGATTTGTAGTTCTCTTGTGCCTGACGCAGGATATCATCTGAACAGCTGTAACAGGCAGCCACCAAGTCTTGTGAGCACACCTCTACGCAACATTCTGCTACTTCCATACTTTTTTTAAAAACAAAAATGCTAGTATTGTTGGGGCTGCATGGTGGGTCATATACTGAAGGTTATGAGCATATTCTTAGGGAAGGTTTTGAGACCTCTCCACTGTTCAGTTGCCCCCTATGGATTACTGACAAAATGGAATTTTTGTATGCTCTCTAGTAGTACTTTCTTTTTGGTTGTTCTCAGGATTCTTGTTCTGCACTCTTGGTTTTTGTATTCAGTTAAACAAAATATTGAATCTATGGCAACATTTGGGTTATTACCAGTGCGCTTTTACCAGTGAATTTAAACTGACCAAGCTCCCTCCATTGCTTTCTATTGAATTGATCCAGTGTCCCCTATTGGAATTAAGGGAGTTATAGCAGGTTAAAAAATAGTTAGTTATTTCCATTTCCTCTTGCTAATGTAATTGTGGGACAAATGCATTTGCCAGTCGGAGTTCCGTAAGGCTCAGTCTTGGGTCCTCTGCTTTTCTCAATCTATACCTCCTCTCTTGGCAAACTCATCAGCTGTTTTGTATTTCAGTATCCTTTATATGCGGATGATACTCAATTCTATCTATCAACCCCAGAGTTGTCACCAGTGGTTTTGGGCCTAGTCTCTGAATGTCTCTCTGCCATCTCCTCTTGGATGTCTTCTCGCCACCTCAAACTTAATATTTCCAAAACGGAATTACTTCTATTCCCACCAGCTAAGAACAGTTACCATCCTGATGTCTCCATCACTGTTGACAACTCGAGAATCTTACTTACTCCTCAAGCTCGTTGCCTAGGAGTCATCCTCAACTCTAAATGTGGGGAAGAAAAGACAGTGCAATCTGTCACCAAATCATGGGCCTTATTCTAGTTCACTCTTTCTGACAAAATCCTTCTTAGATGGACAAAACCATGTGCACTGCAGGGGGGCAGATGTAAAATGTGCAGAGAGAATTAGATTTGGGTGAGTTATTTTGTTTCTGTGCAGGGTAAATACTGACTGCTTTATTTTTACACTGCAATATAGATCTCACTTTGAATTAAAACCCCACCCAAATCTAATTCTCTCTGCACAAGTAACATCTGCCCCACCTGCAGTGCACATGGTTTTGCCCATCTAAGAAGGATTTTGTCAGTGAACTAGAATAAGGCCCCATGTTACATGCATCTAAAAAACATATCCAAAATACGACCGTATCTCACACAAGACACTACTAAATCTCTTATCCATGCACTCATTATATCCTGCATTGATTATTGCAATAGTCTCCTAACTGGTCTTCCCAAGAACAGACTCTCGCCACTGCAATCCATTCTAAATGCTGCTGCTAGGCTGATCTTCCTAGCAAAACGCTCATCGTCTGCTGATCCGCTCTGCCAGTCCCTCCATTGGTTACCTGTGTTTTACCGTATTCAATATAAAACACTTCTACTCGCATATAAAACTATTAACCATACTGCACCAGCTTATATCTCTTTACTTATCTCAAAATATCTCCCATCTTGACCCCTCTGCTCTGCACAAGATCTGCGTCTCTCTTCTACACTGATTAACTGCTCCCATTCACTATTACGGGACTTTAATCGGGCTGCTCCCAGCATATGGAATGCCCTTCCACACACCATACGACACTCCACTAGCCTCCAAACTTTCAAGCGCTCCCTGAAAACTCACCTCTTCAGGCAAGCCTATCATGTTTAAGTACCACAAGCCTCTGAGGCACTTATGTATTATATAGCTTCCCTTCTGGACCTACAAGCTATGCTATTACTGGTGCCTGTCCTTGTGTTTCCCTCCTATATCCCTATAGATTGTAAGCTTGCAGCAGGGCCTTCCTACCTCCAAGTCTGTCTGTTGTTACCCAGTTTGTTTTATCACTGTCTACTATTGTAAAGTGCAATGGAATCTGCTGCGCTATATACAAAACTGTAAATAAATACTAAATAAATTTGGGAGTTATTCAGACCATTGTCGCCTATAGTACATATGCTTGTCGAACAGCTTGTTGGCCTTGAAGATTCAGTGTATGAATGAAGGATGGGGCAGATTTCTAAAAATGCTGGGCTACTGGAAGAGCATTCAATGAAATATTGTACGATTGTCCCATTGTAATGTGCCTAGCCTAGAATTTGGGGTGTTTTTTGTTAGGGGGAAGGGGTTGTTGTTGTTGTTATTATTATTAATTTTCTCTTCCTTTTTTCAGGTTCAGCATGCCCTCAAAAAATCAGACAAGGCTTTGGATACTCTTAACAAAGCCATTTCCATTGATCCCAAAAATCCACTATGCAAGTTCCACCGAGCCTCTATCTTGTTTGCCAATGAAAAATATAAGGTATGGTACCATGGTAGTTTTTGTAATGTAGGTTGAAGTACAAATTACAGTTATTTTGGTTGTTTTTTTTAATACTATTTTTTTTTTGTGTGTGTGTGTGTTTCTCAGTCTGCACTGCAGGAGCTGGAGGAACTGAAACAAATTGTACCCAAGGAATCCCTAGTGTATTTTTTGATAGGAAAGGTAAGAAAATGCCGCTTTTGTGACTATCTTTCCATCTTGAACATTAATGACATAAATAACCTTGTTAACCATTCTCTCATCATGGGACCAACTGAATATTCCTCTCCTATGCTTCAGGTTTACAAGAAACTAGGTCAAACACACTTGGCCCTGATGAATTTTTCCTGGGCAATGGACCTGGATCCCAAAGGAGCTAACAACCAGATCAAAGAGGCCATAGACAAACGTTATCTACCAGATGATGAAGAGGTTGTTACCCAGGAGGAGCAAGTTAGTGAGTGCTACCCCTATGAAACAGGTGAGGAACACATACCAAGTGCCAGATTAAAAAAAAAAATAATAATTGATAGGTCATGGCATACAGCTGTCAGCCCTTCTCTACACCCAATTCTTATGGGTGCCAGTAGTTATGCTCTTTAGAAAAGGACAAGGAGGGAGATAAATCCACCAGGCTTGGACAAAGAGTATAATACCCCTTTCACACCTGCCTAAATTCCCGGGTTGAGTCCGGGAACAACCCGGTACTAACGCTGGTGTCAGAGGTATCCGATACAAATTACCGGGCTAATTTGCCGGCAATCTGGATGATTATGACACAGCTCTCCGGCGGCAGTGAGGGCGCCGGAGAGCTGCGTCCTCTTCATCTGCCGCCTGTCCCGTCATTTGCGCCGCCTGTGTGGATCCCCGGCCTGCGCAGAGGACCAGCAACCGGGGTGAGTATTCTTACCACCTCCGCCGCTGACTGCCCAACCCAACTGAGTATTCTTACCACCAACCCATCCCCCCGACTGCCCGCCTCCTCCCCACCTCCTGATGGTCTCCTTCACACACCAGAAAATGCAGGGACTTTTCTGGTGTGAAAGGGTTCCAACCCGGGAATGTCCCTGCTTGTCCCGGGAATGTAATTCCCGGGTTTGTCCCTGCATTTCTGGTGTGAAAGGGGTATAAGTTGCCCAAAGGACCAAATCTGCTTTTACCTTTCCTTTTATGTTAGTTTTTGTAACCACAGGAGCAGATTGGTTGCTTTAGGCAACTACTCCACCTACTATCTCTCCAAGGCTTGATAAATTCCTCTCAAGGTATTTTTCATTCTCAAGTTCTGGGGCCATAGTGCTAGTTGAGAAGAAAAAACCTTTTAGACACTACAGTGCTAGATAGGGGTCAAGTTTCTTTATTTTCGTGGAACCTTCTAAAACCTTTAGGGTGGTGGGAACCAAAACGTAACATCAATTCCTCCAAAGCAGTCCAACCTGCTACTGTATCCACATAAAAGTGACATGACCAAATTAAATCCATGGTGTTACTAGAGCATGTGCACTGTCACAAGGCATCTTGAATTCCATTACCTTTGACTCCAGATTGGAAGCAGATAAAGATTTGGAAGCAGATAAATAACAAAATACATATGAGTAGATGCACGTTATAATTAGGATGTTTATATTAGTTTTGCTAGGAAATAATGCAAAACTAAGTTATTGTCAGATGTGCTGAAATAAAACTAATTGCAGAAATAATAAAATTCAATAAAAACTATCGTAATCACGGTATCCGGTCCAAAGGTTGACACAAGGGTTTTTTGGGGGGGGGGTTTTTGCATCATCTATGTGAACTCCAATTTGGGACGGTAAATGTGAACACAAGCATAGCAGTTAACTAACTTGGGGTCCTGATGATGAAATCTACAAATTTTACACCAAAACGTTACACTAACGAATCCTATAATAGATTGCCTTTTGGTAAACAGTGGCTTTTGTCTAAATGAGCAGACAAATTTGACTTAAATACTATAAGACCATAAATACACACACATTGTCATCTTTAGTAAAGGCATCACTTCCATCTACGCTAAGCTAACTTAGTACAATGTGCATTTGTTACAAATGGGGTGCCCTACCCCTTTTTTTTTTTTTTTTTTTGAAGATGACATGTATCGCCTATATATCATCTTACATGCTTATGTTGATTGGGTATGGTATTTTTTTTTTCACCATGCCACTGCCTCTTTTCCATACAAGCCCGGTGACACCCGGGATTTTATACCCTGGTGCGAACAGGCTTGCAGACCCTTTCCCACTAGTCACCCGACCCGACATAAAGGTGGGAGGTGCCATCATTGGGATGTGGGGCTGAGGCGGTGCTGGGAGATGCTGCTTTTACATTGCAGCGAATGGGACCCAGCTCGCATCGACCCAGGTTACCAGTTTCTGCTGCCCTGAACCCAGAAGCATCCCGGGTCCAACTTGGGTAACTACTTGTGTTGGAGTCTTGGGTCGGTCAACCTGGGATTTCTGCTTTGGACTCGTTTCCACTAGCAAAAAACCTGGGCGGTGCGTTATTTTTGCAAGTGGAAAAGGGGTAAACGATATGCGTCTGTTTATTCTGCAGACTGTTTATGATCTATGTATAGTTTCTTCATGTATTTTAATTATGTATTTGGGTTACTTAGAATGTAGTGATGATGCATTTAATAAAGCTGTTTAAAAACAAAACATGATATTTTTTTATTTTTTAGCAAAATAACAGAATTCGGAATTGCAGCCAGATTAATGAAAATCGCTCCTTTTTTTCATATTTGTGCTTTTGGGCCAACTGTAAATAAATGTACATGCTAAGCAGGGTATTCAATCTGTGCCAATATTTAGCGTCCTGCTATGGAAATTCGTTCACCCCCCAGGAATCTCACTAAACTGGTGAAAAACGCTCAATGTGTATGGACCATAAGTGAGATTTTCAACACTTCCGAACATCCATGCCTGTCTGAGCGTATACTATCAATACTTATCAGCAATCTTAATGGAAGTTAGCTTTCTTTAGATTTCACACTGTTGGGGTGGGTGGGTGTATGTATGATAATAAATATATACTCTGTGTGTGTGTGTGTGTGTGTGTGTGTGTATATGTGTGTGTGTGTATATGTGTGTGTATATGTGTGTATGTATGTATATATATATATATATATATATGTATATATATATATATATATATATATATATATATATATATGTGCAAAGGTTCATATATTTCAGTAATTCAACTTAAAAGTGAAACTAATATATTATTATATAGACTCATTACATGCGAAGCGAGATATTTCAAGCCTTTATTTGTTATAATTGTGATGCTTATAGTTTATGAAAACCCCAAATCTCAGAAAATTAGAATATTGTGAAAAGGTTTAATATTGTAAGTTCAAAATGTCACACTCTAATCCGCTAATCTAAAACACCCGCAAAGGGTTCCTGAGCCTTTTAATCGGTCTCTCAGTCTGATTCCGCAAAATACACAATCATGGGGAAGACTGGCACAAGGAGTACAAGGCAAAAGTTTAAGAAAAAGGTGCACAATCAGCAAGAATGACCGCAGCCTGGAGAGGATGGTCTAGAAAAGGCCATTCAAAAGTGTGGGGGAGCTTCACAAGGGCCCTTATTCAGATCTGATCGCAGTACAAATTTGTTTGGAAAATGGTCAAAACCATGTGCACTGCAGGTGGGGCAGATGTAACATGTGCAGAGAGAGTTAGATTTGGGTGGGGTGTGTTGAAACTGAAATTGCAGTGTAAAAATAATGCAGCCAGTATTTACCCTGCACAGAAACAAAATAACTCACACAAATCTAACTCGCTCTGCTCATGTTACATCTGCCCCACCTGCAGTGCCCATTTCCCCCCAAAAATTGTACTGCAATCAGATCTGAATAAAGGCCAAGGACTGAGGCTGTAGTTAGTGCATCACGAGCCTCCACATACAGACGGATCCTGGATATGGGCTTCAAATGTCGTATTCCTCTTGTCAATCCAATCCAGAACAAGAAACATTGTAAGAAACGCCTTACCTGGGCTAAAGAAAAAAGAACATTTGCATGTTGCGCAGTGGTCCAAAGTACTCCCTTTTTTTTTTTTCTGATGAGCGCAAATTTTGCAACTCTTTTGGAAACCAAGGTCCCAGAGACTGGAAGAAGTATGGAGAGGCACGCAATCCATGATGCTTGAAGTCCAGTGTGAAGTTTCACAGTCTGTGTTGATTTAGGGAGCCATGTCATCTGCTGGTGTTGGTCAACTATGCTTTATTAGGCCCAGAGTCATTGCAGCCATCTACCAGGACATTTTAGAGCACTTTATGCTTCCTTCAGCAGACAAGCTATATGGGAATGCAGATTTCATTTTCTAGCAGTACTTGGCCCCTGCCCACACTGCCAAAAGTACCAAAACCTGGTTCAATGACACTGGGATTTCTGTGCTGGATTGACCAGCAAACTCACCTGACCTGAATCCAATGGAGAATCAATGCCTAGATAAAGATGAGGGACATGAGACCGAACAATGCAGAAGAGCTGAAGGCCTGGTCTTCTATAACACATCCACAGTGCCACAGGCTGATAGCATCCATGCTATGCTGCATTGAGGCAGTAATTCATGCAAAAGGGGCCTGAACCAAGTATTAAATACATATACATGATTATACTTTTCAGAGGGCTGACATGTTGTTGTGTATTTAATTTTTTTTTTTTTTTTTTTTATAAATTATTTATTTTCAAAAAAGTTTTCCATCACTCAGTAACAGAAACAGTATATGTCAAATTATCGAGGGAGTCACATTGGTGATAAAGCATAACAACAAAGCACATGTCATGAATATTAACAAAGAAATAGGAGAGTACAAAAAAGGGAGAAAGGCCAGAAAGGAAAAGGGGGGGGGGGGGGTCAAGTCTGCGGAGTGGTGTCCGAATCCTCTATCTGGCTTTCGGAATTTGCCCAAGTCTCACCTAGTGAGGTGGTTGTTCATGGGCCTCTAGGTATCAAATTTTTATGAGGGGGTCAATTTGAAATTTATCCAGGCATCCCACATATGTGCATGTGTAGGGAATTTCTCAGGGGTGGAATAATATATATCGTCCATTGCCATGTAGAAGTCCATGCGCTGGCACCATTCCCACATTGTATTCGAACGCCAGTGGACTGGGAGCACTGCTCTAGCCGCATTGTTCATGTGCCTAAGTAGCGATTTCTTGTACTTGGCAATGGGTATGTCTGAATGCGACAAGAGCCAAAAGTCAGGGCCGGATGGAAGAGGATGTCCCAATATTTCAACGGCCAGTTTCCTTACATTATCCCCAAATGGTAGTATCAAATGGCAGTCCCACCATATATGAAGCAGAGTGCCCTTTTCCTGTCCGCATCTCCAGTTAAATTATTTTTATTTCTTTATTATTGATTTCATGTAATCTAATTTTCTGAGATTTTGGATTTGGGGTTTTCATAAACTGTAAGCCGTAATCATCAAAAGTATAACAAATAAAGGCTTGAAATATCTCACTTTGCATGTAATGAATCTATGTAATAATTTTAATTTCACCTTTTTAAGTTGAGTTTCTGAAAGAAATGAACTTTTTTTTATGATATTGTAATTGTGTTTCACGTGTGTGTGTGTGTGTGTGTGTGTGTGTGTGTGTGTGTGTGTGTATAAATATATCTTATTTTTACAAATCTGTACACAAATGTATTTTACAGTGCTCCGCTTCGTTTTTTTTTTTTGTCTCATAGAAGTGATTTCCATTGTCCTAATAATACCCCTTTTACACCGCCGGTGTAAATGGGTCAAGCTGTGTCCCTTTACACGGGACTTCTACGGCTAGGACCTGGGTAGAGGCGGTGTAAACAGGTACGCTGGGTCGTCCGACCCGGCTCCCGTTTATATCAATGGGGGATATACAACCTGCGGACCGGTGCGACCCGGCGTTTTGGTGTAAAAGGGGTATAATTGAGCTTGGAATATTATTGTCTTTATAATAACATTCTTGATGATTTATCTATGAAGATGTATGCAGTGGTTTGGTATGTAAAGCAGCACATTTCTTCATTTTGTACATACTATCTATTATATTTACCAGTTAGCGATGGTATAAAGAGGAAGCCATGTCCAGTCTTTAGAATTGAAAGCTGTACAAATGGAAGTAGTTTTTGTTTTGTTTTTTGTGTGTGTGTTTTTATCTTCTTTTCCAGGTTATTTAAAGAAAGGCAAACAAGGCTCTAATATGCTCTCTATAAGAGCTTGCTGCCTATTTCTCAAATCAGAAGCAGTCAGCTTGAGCTGGTGTCATTATCATGATAATTAATAGGTCTCTGTTTCTTTGTAGTGGGAACTGATGAATCACAGGAGAGCAGCATGACGGATGCAGATGACACACAATTGCACGCAGCTGAGAGTGATGAGTTTTAACCTAGCCCCACTCCCCACCGGACATGTGGCATCGGGGTGTTTGACTGTTATTTTACTCAACACCACCCCAGCCTCACCCTTGCCTTCTCAGATGCCTTTCTAAGGCTGCCATTTTGTATCATCATCATCATCGCCTCTGTTACCATTGTCGGCCATTCCTCCTACCCTTGACTTCTTCTGATTTTTAAAGCTCTGCAGAGAATTAAAGACTGTGCAATATGTGGGTAGCACTTGATTGGATTCCTGCTACTTTTCCAACCTTGTAACACACCTAGTGTTTCCAAAGGGTATGCAATGTAAGGGTCGAGCCCCAGGTGTGGCCTGTTCATGCCGAAGATGGTGGGTGATAATTCGGAGTCGCAAGGCTCTCTTCTCAGACTTGAAGCTTGCTGTTAAAGCCTTCTAAACACTCAACTTCATGGATACGATGCTCTTTCACATCACCTTTAAATTCAGTGCCTCTCTCCACCCTCATTGAGGACAGAATTTAAAATAACTTTTGCTTGGATAACATTTATTCAGCGCTAGAACCTAAAGACGAGAGGCTGGGGCAATCTGAACTTTTGACCATCTGATGAGAGACTCTTTGCAGGCTGACTTCTCCTTACAGAGAACCCTTAAACCATTAAACTACAAACCGAGGTTAGAGTCCCCCATTCCCCCTCCTTCCTCCATAATATAGACATTCTAGGTAGCTTACACCAGGCCTCTCCCAAGACTCACTTGTGCAGCCTTCATCCAACACTTAAGGCCACCTTAGATTTCTCAATCAACATGTTAGGATGGATGACTTGGGGTAATGCAAGATGACTGAAGAATTTCCATAACTCATTACTGTGGAGTGGGACAAGCCATAATCTTTCAACAATCCCTCACCATCTTCTATTCTTGCATTGCTTTTTTTATTTTTTACAAGTGTTCTGCTTGTAGTATTCTGGTGAACTAAACATTTTTTTTTTCATAAGCAGTTTTGCAAAAGGATAGACCCTGAGAAAAATGGAAGGGTACAGGCATAAGGAATATGCTTTGCCTAAAATAAGGGATAAATCTTAATAGTACCAGTTGCTTTATACAGTGTATGTAGTCTATTAGGAACAAGTGAAACCACATCAGCCCTCAGTGATTTTTTTTTATTCATTTATAGTACATTTAATGGATGGTGTTCTTGGGTCACAAAATGGCTTTTCAATGTATAGGCGACGAGTACGCCTTAATTGGTGAGATACACAAGTTTTATATCAGTTTGCTACAAGTTTTACCTCAGTTTAATTCTCACCATCCCACTTTTTATTTTTTTGCTCAATCCCTTAAAAACCAATGGTTCGATAACAACATTTGAACGCCCCCAGACATGCGGCCCTTAAAATACCATTTTTAATTTGCCCTACCTTGTGGGTTTGGGTTTTCTGTAGGAAGATTGTCACTATCCTCTCTCTGTTCAGGTTCCTAGTTCCAGTGCTCTGGGCAAGTCCATCATTGGTCATCTTGCATCTGGTGAATTAGGAGGATCACCTTCTCTCTAACATTACTGGCATGATGTCTAATGGATTACACACCCGTCACTGCCAGCCAGGCCAGCTACCTTGAAATGGACAGTTGCCCTGCGGCACTGGTCTCTCTGGTGGGGCGGGACCCCTTTTTATTGTGTGGCTGTGATTTTGTCTTTTTATTTTTGTCCCCTCCTTTTTTATTTTATTTTTATTTTTTTTCATTTTTTTCATTTCAGACAGTGTACAGTGTTCTATTATTTGGGGCGGGAGGTTCCTGTTTAATATATTTTGCGAATCATTTAAGGATGTGAAAAATCCAAATAAAAACTTTTTAAAAATGTTCCAGGAGGAATTACTGGATTAATGTTTATACCTCCTATTCCTCTGTGTTTGCATCTACATACAGTATTTTGTAAACCCAGACATGAGTCAAGGTATTTTACTATGGTTGATTGCAAACATTAATGAGTTGCAATGAACGTGGTTGCAGTCCTTTTATAAGTCTACATGGGTAATATTTTGGCTCTTCAGTAGTATTACTGATTCACATATGATGAAATACTAGTTGTATTACTTTCAAAATGTTTATATACAGGCTTTTAATGTGTGTGTGTGTGTGTGTGTGTGTGTGTGTGTGTACGTACACACACACTAGTAGATGCTGGCGGCACTCAGGGACGTAGAAACCAGTTTGAAAAACGGTGAAACTTTTATTTCTACGTTTCGGGGTTCATGACCCCTTCATCAGGATAAACATTAGTGGTCACACAACCTATTTATATACATATAATATCTAATATAACATACATATAATGAAAGGTTTTGTCAGTTTTCACGCATTTCCTAGCATATGGTCCACTGTCATTTGCTCTCATCCAGTACCAGGTTTTTGTTTCAACCAGCCAGATCGGGCAATAAATCTGTAGATGTATGGCCATCTTGTGTGAGAGCACAAGATAGTTTTTCCTTAGATACAAAAGCTTTTACAAAGCTGAAACTGACAATGTTTGTTTGATGACATACCACACACCGTAATTCCCAATGCCGGATTAGACCACACACCGTAATGCCCATTACACAATATACCATAATGCCCCAGTACTCTTGCTTATGCATGTGATGCCTCTAGTAGCATCCCTCATACAATGCGCAAAGTAGTGCCCCTTACACATTGCCCTTCACACAATGCCCCCAGTAGTGCATTTCACAAATGCCCAAAGAAGTGTCATTTACAAATAATGCTCCCAGAAGTGCCACTTACATTATCTTCACTGCTGCTGTGGGGAGCTGATGATGCTGATGAAGCCGCCAGACTGGGAGATCGCAGAGCACGCTCCTGCTCCCCTCTTGGCAGACATTTCAAATGTGGTCCAGGCTGCTAGCTCTGATTGGCTGGCATTTAATGAGAAAGGAGTAGGAAGGAGTGGACTGCAGAGGTTGCTGGGTCCTCCCAGGTGCCACCATATTAGGTATGTGTATTTTTTGTTTTTAATGGGCAGTACGGATGGTGTAATGGTTAGCATTACTGCCTCACAGCACTAAGGTTATGGGTTTGATTCCCACCATGGCTCGAACTATGCAGAGTTTGTATATTCTCCCCGTGCTTGCGTGGGTTTCCTCCGGGTACTCCGGTTTCCTCTTAAAATCCAAAAATATACTGGTAGGCTAATTGGCTCGCAACAAAATTAACCCTAGAATGACTATGCGCATGTACATGTGGTATGGAATATAGATTGTAAGCTCCACTGGGGCATTGACTGATTTAATGTTCTAATATTCTCTGTAAAGTGCTGCAGAATATGTATGCGCTATAAAAAGAAACTGTTAATAATAATAATCATAATGCCAGCAGCAGCCAGGCTCGGGTAGGGAGGCAGCGCAGCACGGGGATGTGGCAAGTCAGACCCTGGACACCCCAAGGCTGGACACCTCAACTACTAGTGGCCGCAGCACAAGGATCAGGGAAGCCAGGCACTGGCACACACAAACTCTCAGTAGCCGGTGGAGGGGAGCACTTCTCTATATTATGCACTCCCCCTTCCCCCGCCGTGCTTACAGCTGGCTGCAGGAGGCTGTCAGTGTGTGGCAGCCGCTGATGCTCCGAGCCGCTCTCCTAGCCGGTCAGCTTTTGCCTCCTTGAGTAGCTCAAGGAGGTGGAGCTGTCCGCCTGTGACACTGCGAGTGTCCGCAGCTGCCACAGTGACAGCCTTCTGCAGCCAGCCACAGATTTGATACAGGGGACAGGTGCCTGCAGTGCTTCAAACAATAACAATGTACTGGCCAGGAGGGCTAATGACACTGCCCCCTGGCCTAGCCCTCCACGTGGCTCTAGGTTAACTGAGCTTCTGCACATGCGCAGATGAGATTTCATATGTATCAGCCCTGCTTTGTAGGAGAACGGCCACTGAGAGGGGTGCAGGACCCGGCCCGCCAGAAATTTGCCCGGCGTCGCAATCCGCCCCTGGGTATTAATCACCACATAGACTCCCATCCTATTGAAAACTACTACACTATGTGCCTGATTCCGACCTGTTCCCTAGGCTGCTTATACTTGCAGCCTAGCGAACAGGTAAGCGGCGCCCCCAACATTTTTATGTGGACACCCATTCAACGCTGGGCGTTCCCCTCCTGCCGCCCCCTCCCCTCCCTTTTGTGAATGCTTCAACAAGTGTGATATTCACCAAAGGCATCCCCCCCCCCCCCATCCATCAAAAATGGGGCTGAATTCGGTCCCTTATGAATGCATCTGAATCAACCCCTTTATTTTATTTTTTGTTTTATGTATTTTGAGAACCTCATCGGTAGAAGACATATACCCTACCAAGCAGTGGAAAGACTGTATATAGAATCCTCCTTATACAAAGGAAAAAACTAACTTTTACACGCGTATTGTAAACCTATATGAAGTGTGAGCGCAATCCTGACTTGGGATACTTGGGTGTATGTTGGGTGACATATTGTTTATAGAGTAGGAGTTGCTACTCCAAGTGTGCGCAGTGTTTGATCCAGGGGCGTAACTAGAAGTCTGTGGGCCCCATAGCAAAATACTGAAAGGCCCCCACAACATCCCACCGCTGTCAATACAATGGATGGTGAAGAAAAGAGTGAGACAGAGGGTCTCAGGGAAATAGAAAAAGTGAGGCAAGAAAACGCAGGAAAGAGGGGTGGTCAGGGAGAAAGGCTTCATGGGGAAAAAAAGGGATTGAAAGCAAGAGGAGAGAGAGAGGGGACATAGCAGCATATGGTGGTACAGACTTCCCCAGGTCTGCCAACAACAGTGTACTCTTCCCTCTCCTTTATGCCTTGGCTCAGAGCAGTGGCAGCAGAACCTCCTCCATTCCAGGTATCGGCTCCTATGAAACGGAGTGGCTCCAGTAGTGCATCCACCCTCCACAGAACAACTAGGGAGGGAGAGAGAATGTGCAGCAGGTCCCCTCAAAAACCACATAGAGTGGCTCCGGGGCAGTATAGGGGCCTGTCCTCCCCAGCAGCACGGCGCATTTTCATGCAGCAGCGTCTGGACCTCCTGATACGCAGTCATCACTGAGTGCCTCCATCCAGCGGCTCCTCTTTCCCTCTCCCTTTCTCCAGCAGAGCTTCCCAGGCAGCGGATGGCCCTGCTTCCGTACCTTCACCACACACTGGCCCATAGCAGTTGTGTCCCCTGCACCCTCAGTAGTTACGCCACTGATTGGATCATCTTTGTCTGTATTGAGAATCTGCTTCCAGATTCTGCTGGGATTTGTTTCCATCAGTGTTCTTGACTTGCCTATTTAAACAAATCAAACCTCAAATTATGGGCCTATTAATGAGGCCAACATTTGCATTGATTTTTGGGTATGCCCATAAATAGTCCAGTAGAATAGAAATTGTCTATGATCCCTTCAGGACACCTGGAAATATTTAAAAATGTAACTATGTATACCAGCCTCTTCTTTTGTACCTTTCCATCTTTGCCAGTATTGTCTTTTTTTTTTTTTTGCAAATGTTGCTACAGTGCCCTACTGTAGGATAGGACCATGTGGACTAGCCTTCACTCTCCACCATAACCAGCAGTTCACTGTGTGTCCATTACATGGATCACTTTTGGTAAGTACCAATCGCTGTATACCAGGAACAGCCAACAAGGCCTGTTGATTTTGATATGCTCTTACTACGTACTCTTGCCATTAAAATTAAGCCCTTGTCAAAGTTACTCCGATCCATATCCTTGCCCATTTTTCCTTCATCCAACACATCAACTTCAAGAACAGACTGTCCACTTGCTCCCTAAGATCTCCCAACCCTTGACAGGCGCCACTGTAACAAGATAATCAATGTGGTTCACGTCACTTCTGGGTGACTTTATTGTAATCTCTGAAGGTTGTATATCATTCATTGGTAAGAGCATTAAACCTGACCAGTTTTACTTGAAAAAGACTTCAGCTGATGCTCTGTAAATCATGTGACTATTTGAACGTTGCATGTTTTATTAAAATTCAAACTCTCTTGTTGAAAAAGACCAAAAAAGCAACCTGCTGTGTTTGTTTGGTTTGTAGATGAAAGAGCTGATGTAATGTTGCATTTAATAAAGAATAAGCCAGAAAATAAAAAACAGGATTCCAGCTCTGCAAGAGTTGTATAATGTGCAGGAGAAAATAGTATATGCGCCAAGCTGATGGTAGGATAAAATAGACACTATTCAGGGCCAGCCAAAGAAATCTTAAAATGCGGGACACTGATATTTCTGGGGGCCCCAACCCTGCTCCCCTCAAGCAGCGGATTTTAATTACATATTAAATGTGATTTTTTTGTTTTTAATTATTATTATTATTATTATTATTATTATTACAAAAAATCTAATATTCACTGTGTAATGTTAAATTGGCTGTACTACTGCTGAGCAGAGTAGGCTATGATAGCACACAGTCACTTTTACCAAGACAACTCCCTGGTGCCGCTGTCCAGGTTCCAGTCCACGCTGCCTGTGTCCTGTCCTAGGTGGATAGACCATTGCTACTGCAGGGATAGAACAGGGAAGGGCAGATAGGAGAGCACAGCATAGTGCATCATGTGGTGCGTTGCGTTATGTTTTGAAAATCATTAGTACAGGTGACCAGGCCCAAGGGGGACTGGAGAGGGGTCTGAGTAAGTTCTATTCCAGGTGGGCAGGCAGATGGGTGTGTGGCTGGCCGGTGCCTTTATAAAGCAATTGCTAGTCGCTGCACTACCACAGCCATGCTTACAGTCCCTTAGCTCCTCATGCCACTTACAAGGTTGGGCCTGGAACAGTTGTCTTCGTGACACCCCCCTGCTCTGTTGCCGGCCATTGTCATGTGAGGTTAGGGGGAGGGGGAAATAAACCACCACAAGAACAGCCGGAAGTTAGTCAGCTGACCACCGAACCCAGAAGACACTCAAGATGAACTCGTTAAGTCACCACCTGACCAGCAGAAATACTGCAATCGGATTAAAAGATCTAATATCAGCTCTGTGGTTATACAACAAAATATTTCCAGAGCACATTTTTGAGATCTCAATGCACAATGATAACCAATTGCTTCTGCTCTTCCCCATTGTGGACAGTGGTGGCGGCTGTGTGCTTCGCTGGGGAAAGAGGCAGCTTCAGAAGCAATTACCTCTCTCTGCGTAATGAGGGAACAACCCCCCCCCCCCCCCTTCCCAGCAGCTGTCCACCCACGCAACCTGCTCCTCTCCCAGCACTGCCCAGGCTTAGTACATCCCCCCCCCCCCCCCGAGTTTTGTGCACTCTGGATCAGGCCAACAGGGTATTACGCAGAGCACTGACTTACAGCCCAATGATCAACACAGGCAATCCAGGATAACAGAGCTGTGTGGGACACATTTTTGTAACTAAAATCCTTTTCAGGTGGTGTTTTCCATTGTAGCCTATTTTTCCAAAAGAGATCTGAAGGATCTCTGCCTACCATGGCAATTTACACATGCCCTCGTGTTTGCAGTAGGACAGCTGGGTCCCAGAGGTTAAGTGATTGCATTAGCAATCATTTCTAACCAATCGCAGGTTCCAGCTCCTAGCAGAGATCCTGTTCCTGCCACTATTAGAAATCAAAATGATTACAACCAATTGCTAATAATTAATAATTATTAAATATGCCCCCAAAAGAGCGGTTATACAGCACAGGGTAGGAATGTCAACATATTGAATGGACTTCTGCATCCCCTTTTATATACACAGCCACTTTCAATAAATCCAAGCTGATTACTAAATCTTGCACCTTTTTCACTTTTAACAAGGCACGCACAGCCAGGAGAGGAGGAGCTCAGTCACCCTCTGGACACTGAACTTAAATCTTCTTCCCAAATAGAGAATTCTCCACTTTACATCATGTATATGTATATTTTGTTTTCATGTAATAAATGTATTTTATATTGCCTTTATAGTTGGTAATATTTTTCAGTCAAACCCCAGCGCTGTATACCTTTTCTTGACACCTATAAAAGATTTGTCAACATAGGTACCGCATAAGTGTACTGTGTCCCTTTGCATGGTCCATTTCACTTAGCTTAAAAAAATTCCTTTTAAAAAACATGTCTACTTTTTTCATGTCAACCTGAGACCTTTTTCAAGGTGTTGACCTATGGCCTGTCAACCTAACGGTGTCGACCCAATGTATGTTGACCAAATATTGGTCGAACACTTGTGTCTCTTACTTGCGAGGCTACACAACCATAGTGATGTCCACAGGGGATTTCCCACAAGCCATTTAGAGAATAGTAATAAAAAACAACCACTTGTGTTTTTTATTTCATTAATAGTCTAGTAATGACACGGAGTTGCATTTATAAGAGGCAGTGTGCTATATGTTTCTATTAACCGTGTTAAATGTATGGGGTCATCATAAGGGACTGTGAGCTAATACTTGGCAAGACCATAGACATGAAGAATTCTGCATTCCAGGTACCCTTTAGAAAAACTGAGGTACTACTGAAGATGATGGTCATGGGACCATTCCCGAAATTACTATTAAACATGTCTTCTGGAATGCTGTAAACAGGGCTATTTTTCTGCACGCTCCAGCAGGAACTGAGGCCCTTATTCTAGTTCACTCTTTCTGACACAATATTTCTTAGATGGACAAAACCATGTGCACTGCAGGTGAGGCAGGTGTAAAACCCCACCCAAATCTAATTATCTCTGCACAAGTAACACCTGCCTCACCTGCAGTGCACATGGTTTTGTCCATCTAAGAAATATTTTGTCAGAAAGAGTGAACTAGAATAAAAGGGCCACAGTTCCTGCTGGAGCCTGCAGAAAAATAGCCCTGCCTGTAAACAACTTTGCAATAAATCTTAGGGTGCATTATAAACATGCCATTGAACATTAATGCTTGATATGCTCATGTGAAGCTTCTCTATATTGTGCTGGGTTCCACTGTAGCAAGAGAACGCCACAATGAATGCCCCCTGCTTCAGTGGGAAACAGCCAAGAATGTCTAGTTCTCATATAGTTAAAGAATTAGCAGAGAAGCTTCTGCAGTCAAACTAAACCTTCAAGGAGAAATCAACACTCAATATTCACACATCATCTACAAGGAGATGTGAATATTCATATTATTTATACTCCCCATAGTAATGAGCCATGGGTACTCTGATGGTGATTAATTCCTTTCACTATCCATTATGGTTTGATAAAGAGGTGTTTTGAGGGAGATATTGGGGATGATTCTGGTTCACAGACAGTGTTGCAAAAAGAAAAAAATTTAACCCCGCCCGCCCCTCATCCAGCCGCCCGATTGGCAGAGATGGTCTGGTCTGGGACTTGAGTTTTGTTGTGGGTACGTCCAGCAGTTCAAATGGCTTTATCTCCTTTGATAAAGCCAGTTGAACTGGCGAAACGCATTAGTTTAACCCTAGACCAGCATCTCTCTGGCACCTGCCAACCTACTGGACGTATCCCACAACAAAACTCAAGTCCCGGACCAGACCATCTCTGCCAATCTCAGGACCTACTGAGCTCCTACTATTGGGCTTCAAGATCTCCTTTTGCTTCACAAGCACCTCTCCACTCCAGGATACTGCTTGCGTGCAACCAGCACCCAGCGAGTGAGGATCTACAAATAGTGAGTGATTGGGATCAATTTTGGAGATATTCTATACTGGAGGTCAATATAGGAACGGGACTCAGATCTATACAGGTACCTCCATCACTGTGAGATGCCTTGAGAAAGGACAAATTTTGTTTGAAATGCGTTAGCAGCAGGGACTTGCACATAGTGGACCCATCACCAGGAACAACATCTATACCCAGCATCCAGGGACGCCTGTGGTTTTCTATCTTTTCCTGTTTTTGTCTACAGTTCTGTGGACAAATTATTCTGATGATCGTTATGTGGAGTTGATTCCTCTCCCGCTGAGCTCAGAGTGTTTGCTTAAAATAACAACAGATGGTACGATTCCCCACTTGGGGATTTCTCATATAGAGTCCATATAAAATTAGGATATCACCCTATGTATGTTTTTTCTTTTCTCTATGTACACTGAGGAGGTTATTCTGATCGTAGCGGCCAAACGTGCGTACGTTCGCTATTAACGTACACTATCCGTACGCGGCCGTTAGGGTTAAGTCCACCCACAACTCAGCCGCATTCGTACGGCCAAAAACATCGGCAAAGGGGAGTGGCGTACAATTGAGCGTACGCCAACGTACACGGACGGGCCAGCCCTTACACTCCGACAACTGGCGTACAATTGAGCGTACACCACCGTTTACGGACGTCTCTCGGCCGTCTTCCCACCGACTTCTTGCGGCTATCTGAGCGTACGCCAGCTTGCACTGACGGGTCCCTATTGTTTTCAATAGAAAACTCAGCTTATGTCACCGCTCGTGAGAGTGAGCGTACGTCCGTGTACGCTGACATACCCTTCACATATATGGACCTGCAAATCTTGCCTTTCAACTATAATTATGAAAATTAATTAATTGATTGAATTAATTAATGTGCAAAATAGTGGCCATGGGATTAAAACATTGCTGAAACATCCTTTGTAGGTGTTAGATGTGGTTTATGTTATTGTATCATAAATACAAAACCTATGTTTGTATTAGCGTGATCACGTTGACACATGTCGACTTGTGTAGATTGAGTGTGCTACTGTGTAAAGTCTATGAAAGCACGTAGTGAATGTGTCTAACTGTTTAACAAATACCTACCTTTGCATATATAAGCAGGTCTTAAAAAGATTCTTACCTTAAATTAAACAAACCTTTAAATGTAGAGAAGTATAGAAAGATAAGCTTCCAATGTGTTTGAGTGCTGTGTGTGGCTTGCAGGTAGTGAAATCATGGTTTGGACTTAATAGACTGCAGCATTGGTTAGTACATTCATGTGTATGTGTTTGGTAGTAATCAGCGTAAATTAGCTAACCCAGGCGCACGCTGGCATGCGGTATCTGTAGGGGTGGTTTGAGATGGCGGTTGGCGGCCGCCTGTTTTGTGTCCGAAATGAACGGTGCTTTAGTCGATCGTGCGGTAGTAGCAACGCTCATTTTTGGTGCACACCCCCGTGTACGCCCATATTTACGCCCATTTTCCCTCATTATTTCGGCCGCTCCCCTCATCACGCCCCTATGCCGCCCCCAATGCCCGTACACTCGCGTACAGGTTTTTTCGCACGTAGAGACCCGTCCGTAAGCGTTGTGGAGTGTTCGCGCCTGCGCATTAGCGAATGTACGCATGCGCAGATCATAAAAAACCCTGGGACGTACGCGTACGGCCCGGCCGCACCAACCAGAATAAGGCCCTGAGAAACAATCAGTAGGGCGTACATGAGGGCTGGGCAACACCGGCCCTTCAGATGTTGATGAACTACACATCCCAGGATGCTTTGCATTAGTTTTGCTATTTGGCCATGCTGAAACTGATGCAAGGCATGCTGGGATGTGTAGTTCATCAACATCTGGAGGGCCGGTATTGCCCAGCCCTGGCGTACATGGTGTAAACAGAATCGAGGACAAGGAGCGCCTTAAGAAACTGTCAGGATGTCTAATACAGTATAACTCCAATTGAAACAAGTGCCATACAAACGCTGCTATTGTCATTGCTTCGGAAATGTTGATTTTTTTCTCAATTATATTTTAAAGGGTGTTTTTAATAGAATAAATATTGTTGTCTTATATCCCATGTGTTGAATACAATTGCTTCCTCCTCAAATTAGCTCTGTTTTACCACATCTGTTTGCTTTCAAACTAGAATCAAACTAGAACCCATTATGTATTTATTTATTCTTAATATCCTTAAAAAAAATCGGTACTTGTATACTATCACGGCTCCCATCGCATGCCATCACATGCCATATGTAGTGGCATGCGATGCGATTTTTCCGGGTTTTTTATGCATTTGATGTAAAAATCGCATGCCATCGCATCGCATGCGATGCTAAGCGATGGCATGCGATTTTGATCACAAATGCATCCAAATGCATTTCAATTATTAGCAAACATGTTAAATGCACCCCAAATGTCTTTTTTCACACTGTACCACCCCCACTATCAACGCCAATCCGAAGCATGGCGAGCGCAGCGAGCCCGCGAGGGGCGGCGGTACGCGTCCTACGACCTTTTCATACCCCCACTATCCACGTCGGGCTCGCCACACTTTCTATTCTCAACTCCACGCCGACGTGGATAGTGGGGGTATGAAAAGGTCGTAGGACGCGTACCGCCGCCCCTCGCGGGCTCGCTGCGCTCGCCACGCTTCGGGTTGGTGTTCATAGTGGGGGTGGTACAGTAGCAAATGCCCTTTGGGGTGCATTTAACATGATTTTAACACGTCAATGATTTCTGTGAAAAATGGCATCGCATCGCATCGCATGCAAATCTTTCATATACGATGCCCATCGTGGGAGCCGTGATACTACACAGGTACCAAAAAATCATGACACTTTTGTTGGTTCAGATGCCTTAAGCTGATTACACACTAGATGGCATGTGTACCCAGTCCATTCGACGTGACACTTGCCGATGCAGGGCTCTATGAAGAGCAACAGGATGTATCCAGACACAGGGTCAACGGGGTTTAGATCAACCATGATATGGTCACGACCCTTAGTCTACCCAACTTAGATGCGTAAAGATAGTCGGCGGCCATTAGAGCAGCAGTACCGCTAGTTAGACACTGACGGCTGATGGGCGTGACCATGGTCATGGTCAATGAGACTTTTTCAGGATTTTTTTGTGCAGGTCCACTTGGATCATTCTTTACTATCCAAGTGGACATAGAGTTAGAATAGAATAGTTGGCCTGGCATAGCAAGGCACTGTGCCCGAAGCATGGTGAGCCATGCAAGGGGGACATTGTGCACAAAGATAGTGTCCCTCAGGACCCCTTTGACATTTGGCACCAAAATATCCTGAAAAAGCCCCGTCGACCATGATCCCGCCGATTAGCGGCCGGTGTCTAACTTGCGTTACTGCTGCTCTAGCGGCCGCCAACTATCTTTATGCGTCATACTAAGCCTGGTAGACTAAGGATGGTTGACCATACCATGGTCGATCTAGACCCCGTCGACCCGCTATATCACAAACCAACAGGTTATCATGCTGTGCATGACTAGAAATGTGTCCCTGCAACATCAGAAGACATCACTAGCAATGGCGGGGGAGCGCATATTGTGCATACACACTGCCCGATAGGCGCCGATGTGAACGACCTGCCAGGCTAAACAACATTACACCTAGTATATGCCCTGCTTATGCAACTTGCACTTTAGAATTGTAAAAAGATTACTGTACAATACTCACATGTGTTACAAGTGTAGCACTCCCTCCCAGAAGATTCCCCCATCTACTGCCGCTGCTGGTCCCCGCTGCTGATTATATATATATAGAGAGAGAGAGAGGTAGGTAGGTGGTGGGCTGGCACTCCTAGGATTTTGCAGTAATAGTAAATATCAAAAGAAAGTAACACAAACACTGGGTGAGTGTGCCAACGTTTCGGGCTGTGTGCCCTTTATCAAGTCATGGTGGAACAATGAAAAAATACTTACATTTATAGCGGTGTGTGAATACAGAAACTCGTGTCCTCCCATCACCTGTCCCACTGTCGGCGTGGGGCTGATGACGTCATTCACTGGCCATCACCAGTTAGGGGCCGCAGGGGGGCGTGTACCGATCGTGTAGACGGGTTACCTAGGTAACCAAGTGGCAATAATGAATGGAAAATACAATGTCTAAGGAAAAACACAAATAGATGTGAATTTCAGAGTGCGAACGCAATTGCGTGAGCAAAATGGGGAAATGACAGCCTGGCAGTTGACCGGTGATCTGAGCATTTACACAAGATATGCATATAACCAATGAACCATGTTATAAATGGTGAGACACGCAAACATAATTACATGCAGCTGAGACGGGCAATGTTACTGACATCTGTGGCTGACACCGTAAATTGCTGTAAAGTACAATGCACAGTAAATCAGCAACCAAGTCCACGGTGGGACCTAATGTGAATGCTGAATATATATATTTTTACCTGCATATATATATATTGTAGCATAGGGTGGCAATCCTGGATAGCGAATAGCAGAGATAACTAGCTCTGGTGCCTTCCTAGGAGATGGTCAGTGCTGACCACTCGGTATATAGTAAGTCGGGTGACAGCGGCACTCAGAAAGAACCAAGCAGGACAACAAGCGGTGTGGAGACCGACGTTTCAAGGCCCTTAAGCCTTTTTATCAAGGTGCTGAAATGAGAACAAGTGCAGGTACAGAAGAGTGACTAACCTAAATAGCAGCTGGCTCTGTTTGTCATGGTTACCGCTAAGCGGTGTGAACCGGGGAGAACAGGAGAGGTTACTCACAGAACTTCCGGTGGACGCACACGGTGCGGGCCGTGGCGGCGGGGAACTTGCTGCTGCTATGTACACTGGTATTTAAGGTGCTAATTTTATTGTATGTTTTTATGTATGTTGCCTGACGAAGGGCTGGATTAAAGAACCCGAAAGCTTGCAAACCCGTGTGGTTGTGGATGTACTTTATTTAAAGGTCCGTAGGTGCTCGCAGTCTGGAGAGTATATATATATATATATATATATATATACACACACACATATATGGGATATGCTGCGCTATATAAGATACTAAATAATAATAATAATATTATATACACCTGCTAAATTTTATTTTCATTCTTAAAAGTCTTGAGTTGATAAGATGAAGGGTTTTGTGCTCTGCCCAACTTTTATCCTGCACTATAGGAGCTGTTGTGGCACCTTGTGGTAGAAGAAGGTTAGCACAGGTAAATGCAGTCCTTAGTAAAAAAAATTCAATACGTTATTTACATTTATTAAATAAAAAAAAAGTGTCATCCGAAAATGGAAAAAGGTGCAAAAAGCAATATGAGTGTTAATGCATTCACTAACAAAATTAATAGTCTGCAATTGTTCGGTACTAAATTAGATTTCTACATTTTTTTTTTCTACAAGTGGGAAATAAGGAACTTATTCTGGTTGACTCACCAGGTTTGCAGCCTAGCGAGTCCACCAGACGCCGCCCGCAGTGCGGGCCTCCCCCTTCCCTCGCACGCCACTATGCCCCACAAATTTCCACATGGCTGTAAATGGATGATTTGCTTAATCTACTCATAGCAGGGGGAAATAATTTGATGGCCGGTGACCATCGAATCATTCCTTCAGCACTCACAGATCAGAGACACCTCTATGGTGTCTCTGATCTGCAAGTGCCATGCCCCCCCCTCCCCCACACCAGCGACACTGGGCAATTGCCCATTAAATGCTGGGAATTCTTATGGGCTGCGCCCACCACCGCAGTGCTAGGTGCGAGCGGGATGGCGAACATATAGTTTGCAGTGCCTGCTCGCACCCTGCGCATGTGCGAACGCACGGGGGAACCAAATGAACTACAATAACCCCTAAAGTGCATATTAGAATACTTACGTATTATAATTTTTACGCTGAAGCTGGAGTTATTGAGGTGTTATTATTAACTATACTTACACCTGGAAGCAGCCCATAGAAGTAATCATGGTCCCGGTGCCTGTACAATATCAGTGGTACTTGTGTAGTTTCACGGCGCCAGCATGGCGCCGTGCGTCTGAGTCCCCTTGCGGGGCTCGGTGGCTCGCTACGCTCGCCGCGCTACGGTCGCCATGCTATCTAAAATCCTCTCCATGCCAACGTGGATAGTGGGGGTATGAACTATCCACGTTGCCATGGAGTTCAGTTACTTTATTTTAGATAGTTTGGCGAGCGTACCCAACCTGGAAGAAGCACGGCGCCGTGAAACTACACAAGAACCATATAAGTTACAGGCACCGGGACCAGCACGTGCGCACTACCGATATTGGTACTGCGCATTTGCCATTTTTGCACATCAGCCCGCAGAAAGGCGTCCCGGAGGGAGGTAACACCTCCCAATGTGACTGCCTTTGTGACTGGCAGGTCGGACTTCCAATAGAAAGTCACTGCCAGTCACAGTGAAGCCAGTGCAGTCTCACAGACTTCATCTGGTTTCACTATAGTGGCGGATTTTACCTGGGGGGGGGGGGGCTGAAGCCCTGCAGCCCATAGGTAAAAACTGCCACCGCCTATAACCTCACAGATAAGTAATGCTCTGTCTCCTGTGCTCAGTCCATCCCATTCATGATTGCAAGACTTTCTTCAGGTAGCACTTACAATGTGGAAGGCCCTCCACACACAATAAGACTCCTCTCCAGTCTTCAGAACTTCAAGTGTTCCCTGAAAACTCACCTCCTTAGGCACCTTATGAGATTCTAGAACCACCCACATAACCTTCATAGACCTTTCCTGTAGAATTACATCCCCACTGTACCATCCAAACATAGCCTTACTTATATTCTCTCTCACTTTTACATCATCCTGACCCCAGGCCAACATTGCTGGGTCACCGTATAATATACCCCACCAACAACCTTTGCATTAATTATGTAAGAAATAACGCCTATCCTTTCTGTATTAATTTCCCTATAGATTGTAAGCTTGCGAGCAGGGCCTTCTTACCTCAATAACCGTCTGTATCTACCCAGTTTGTTTTATCAGTTTCTATTTGTGAAGCACAACATAATTTACTTTGCTATATAAGAAAATGTTAATAATAATTCACAGTTAATTGATGACAGGAACCAACAGATACTTGCATTTCTATAGCCCAGATTTGAAATATAGGTAATTTTACTAGCCAGTATTTCATAGTAGTTTTAAATTCTACATCAAAACTGGAAAATATTATAAATCAGTGTTGGATATACTGTTCTCTCGCCATTTGTTTACCTGATTGGTGCCCTTTTGTTGTGGGAGGAAGGCTTTTAGGGGTGGGGGTGGAATTAAATTCCAATTCCTGTAATGCAAAGGCAAACCTCTCCTTCTCCCCAGTGGTCCCGCTGCTAGCCACACCCTACATGGTGCTGTAGTGTTGGCAGTGAATGCTTACCTCTTGATCCCCGTGGGCAGCTTTGCCTTCTCCCAATAACGGAGTGGAGTCAGAAGATGGGGCAGCATATTGTTGGAAAAGATGACACCACCCACAGGGATCTAGGTGTAAGTGCTCCCCCACACTAAAGGGGATAGGGGGGTGGGGGGGGGGATGAGGCCCTCTGTGCGATGAGTCTAGCAGGAGGACCAATGGGCAGCAGGAGGGGTTTAACTTTGTATTATAGGAATAGGTTGCTGCTATACAGATGTAATGTGCAGAACACCACTCCTCCACCTCCCCATGTTTTAACCTCTCTGGTACACACAAAGGCTGATCGGGATAAACTCTCCCAATCATCCATCCTGTGTGACTCCCTTTCTGCTCCTGCGAGCATCTAACATGCAGTGCAGACTATAGCACAGTGTCCAAAGACTTATGTGGGATAGGATGACCATAGATTTAAAAACATGTTTAAAGTTTCAGGAGCATTATAAGCTGTTTGACAGTATAAGTGTCTGCATAGGCACTGCGCACACGTGGATACAGTGCCGAAACTCTGGGAGGCAGTGGAGGCTCCTGCTGCCGGGCTCCAAGCCCTGGCGGGGGCACTTCCACTCCATTGTCACAGCCAGAGTCTGTCTCTGGAGGGCAAGTATCCCTGGGTCCCCCTGAAATCTCATGACCCACTCCCACTTACCCACTGCGGAACGGGTCTTTATTTCCGATCCGCAGCACAGCTGACACACAGGCAGTGACAGGCTCCAAAATCTATCTTGCCTCCAGGAGAATTCCATGAAGTTACACCACTGCGTGGATACAATCATTTTGCCAGTCCTTCTATATCGAATGTAAAAAGAAGGATCAGCATAATGATTGTATCTGTGTGTACCCATCTTAAGGGTGAAAAACCGAGACTGCTCAGTTCAAAGTGTTATTAGAATTTCAACATTCAAGATTCAATTATTCAGGAGTTAAACAGGAGAAGAAAAGAAGTACAATCTATCCGCCATATCTGCTCATGAGGACTGCTTTCATCTTACTGCTTTGATGAAAGAAAATTTGTGACCAAATAGCGTATGTTAGCATACAAATATAATAACAACCTTAAGTGCAATGAAATATAATATACATAGCTTAAATGATAAGTGATGGGGTTAGAAGGTACCCAACAGACACAGATTCGCAGTCTTCCAACATGGAATTCCCTTTCCCAAAAATGGGAAATACAGTGGGAGCAAACAACAAAAGACCATCATAGTGTAGTAATTGAAATAAAAACAGTATTTTGTACATCAAACTCACAGCAGACAGACAAATATAAGAGCATAAATCATAATCCCAGAGGCAAAACTGCTACAGCGACGATCTACTGGTTCCAGGCCACCTCGATAATGATGAAAGCCACGAGAACATGAAGAGCTTGTGGTACCGGAAAAAGTCCTCCAATTAGGCACAGGAAAAGGTGACAGTAGCAGCCAGGTCTGGGAACAGCGATGAAAACACCAGCACTTAACGTGTTTCGGACACGCTGGTCCTTCCTCAGAAGTGTGATGTAGAGTCAAAAAGAGACTCCTCTTATACCCCTACAAATAACTAACAATAATCACAAAAAAATGCTGCCATGTGCTGGTGGTCATCTATGTTCCCCTGGGATTATGATTTATGTCCTTATATTAGTCTATCTATATTGTGAGTTTGATGTTATATACAAATTAAACACAGTTTTTATTTCAATTACTACAATATGATTGCCCCAATTAAAATATATATATATATATATATATATATATATATATATATATTGTTTGCCCCACTGTGATTCACATATTTGGGAAAGAGGATTCTCTCTTTTTAGGCATCTGTGTCTGTGGGATACCTTCTAATCCCATTGTTTATCATTTAAGCTATGTATATTATACAGTATGTTATTGTAGTTCAGGGTGTTGGTTGTATGCTAACATGCAAGGGTAGTGGTATTTGACACACATTTTCTTTCACCAATTGTTTCACTTTCTAGTGTCCTGACACTATGGTTCACTATTTGTGTACCATTTGATGCATATCCTTTGTTTTTAAGCTCTACAAATTCAACCTACCTTTTTCTGTATCTGTAGCTAACTGCTTTGAGCCATTTAACTCCCCACTTCAAAAACCTACTACCCCATAACCTGGACACCTAAACTCTCTCCCTGGATATTGCAATGACTTACCACTTTCCTTGCTGCATTTATTGACTTTTTGCGTTTCAGAACTTCTCTGAGTCTGACTTCATCAGAAATTCCTGTCTGCAGCATTACCGTGTCTTTTCCCATACTCTCACATTCCATGCACTTTTAACACTGTTTATACCAGTATTTTCTTTCTTTACCTATGGCATCTCTTGTTTCTTTCTCTTACAATGCACTATTGTAGTTGTACTTGGAACTTTCACTGTTCTCTAACCTGCATTTCTTTCAAATCAATTTCACTGCACCGTGTCTATCTAATGGACACAGTAACTCTGAGTACAAACTGTTTGACTTATGCAACTCTTTGCTACAGTTGTTTATTTAAATTTTCCACTACAATTTATTGCCATCATGTGCCCTCACCCAACACCCATCCCCACCAGTTTTCCTCATCTCCGTCTCAGGCCCAGCTCACCCTCACCCACCAGCAACCCTGACAATAATATCCATATCTCCCTAGCTCCCTCTCTGTGTTTCTCCTGTGTCCACTGGAATTTCAGCTCTATCTGTAACAAACTGCACATGATCCATGACCTTTCCATCTCCAACTCTCCTGCCACACGACTCTGCCATTGGCTGCCTGCCACCCTTTCCACAATCCTCCTGATGCCTCTAGATTGTGCCCACTTCTGGACCTCCACTCCTGTCCAAAGCTCTCCAGACCCCCTCCTGATGGTATCCTCCACCTACTTGATTGGCCCTCTTTGCTTCCAAACTACTGTGAATATCATCTCATGCCCTCTGATATGTGTGAAATCTAATTCCACTATTTTTATAATGACCTCACCATTGTTTAAGTATTGCCCTTTATGCCACCATTGCAGCGGTTGGTATTAGAAGCTGCACATACTGTACGCATTTGTGGGGTGGCCATCCGGAGGAGGCAAAAACACTCCAATGCATACAATTAAGGTTCTTTTGGCACAGCATCAATGCCTCCTTTGAGAGGTATTGTCAGGAATGCACAGTGTGCCAGAAGACAACCCCACGGCCAGAGTTTAGGGCTCCACTGGTACCCCTTCCTAACATTTTCGTGCCTTTTGAGCAGATCGGTATGGATCGGATAGCGCCAGTGTAAAAGTCTGCTGGAGGCACCAACACATATTGGTGGATGCGGATTATGCCACCAAGTACCCGCGTAATATGAAATCTGGCACCATTTCCAGAGAGCTACTAACCATTTATACCCAGTTAGGAATATCAAAAGACTAAGGTACCCCTTTTAGGTAGCTGTTTTGTTTCTAAATTTATGAAGGATTTATGTAGGTTGTTAAAAATAGACAGGATTACCACCTCAATGTACCACCCAGAAACAGATGACCTGGTAGAAAGGTTTAATCGAACCCTTAAGCAAATGACAAAGAGGGTAGTGTCACAAGAAAAAATAAGATTGGGATCTGCTCCTACTTTATTTGATGTTCGTGGTCAGAGAGCTACCCCAATTCTCTACAGGGTTTAGTCTCTGTGAGTCCCTCTATGGGACACAGCCCAGAGGGATTCTGGATCCCGTAAAAGAAGGGTGGGAAGAACAACTGGTACTTATATGTTATTTGGGTGGCCACTATAGTTAGAACGCTCATACCCCCACTATCCATGTCGGCATGGAGTTGATTATATATAGTGTGTCAAGCACAGCGAGCCACCGAGCCCGAAGCGCGAGGAGCGTAGCGAGCCCCGCGAGGGGACGCTGAAAACTAAGCAAATAGCTTAGTGGGCGCCCAATTAACATATAAGTACTGAACAACCTTGTCAGGACACTAACATCATTCAGTTTGTGGCCCAGTTATAGGCCGTCTAAGACAGATTGAGCCACTCCTGAACACACACATGGAAAGGGCCCAACAATGTCAGAAACAAAGGTAGGACGTTACCTCAGTCAACCAGTCCTTTAACGTGGGAGACAAAGTGCTAGTGTTGGTACCCACCACAGAAAGTAAGATGTATGCAAAACAGTGGGGCCCTTATGAGATCATAGAGGCGATGGGCTCAGTCAATTACAAGGTCGGACAGGAGGGTAGAAGGATGAACGTATAAATCTACCATTTAAACCTGTTAAAACCTTGGAAGGAAAGTGCTAGTCAGCCCGCTTTGGTAGCTTAAAAAGTTCCAGAATGCCAGGTACCCATTGACGTCACGCTATCAAGATGTGTTTTCTGCAATTCCGGGAAAGACACAGATCAACATGATGTTGTGGTAATTAAACAAAGCCCCCCCCCCCCCTCCAGGCTCCTCTCCAGCATGTTTCCCCAGCGTGTGACGTGATGATGTGATGATCACACGCATAATGGAGAAACTGAAGCAGGAGAGAGGAATAGAGACCAGCATACACTGCTGCTTCCCTTGGCTCCGACGCATCCCAGGCCACCCTAGCATGCCCATCCACCTGCCAATCCTGTACACAGTAGCCAATAGCCGGCTCTGTGTACAGTCAATTGAATCAGTGGGGGAATTTGTAATCTTTGCCATGGACCCACCCACACTGCGGTTGACTTGCCTCCAGTGCTCAGTCAGTGGGCAGCGGAAGGCAGCAGCATATCAGTGCGTCGAGCGGGTGCCGGCGCCCACACAGACCCTGCTGCTGCTTGCTCCCCCAAGTGGCTGCTGGGGCTGCCTTACAATAGTTATGCCACTGAGTCTAAGGGTTAAAGAGGAATCCACCAGTGAGTGGAATAATCCAATTGACTTAGTATCTAAGCCTTCAGGTTCTTTAAGGTCCTGCAATGACTTCCGTAACATAAATCAAGTGTCCCAGTTAGATGCTTACCCTCTGCCCTGGGTTGATGAATTGGTAGAAAATTTAGCCAGCGGCTCAGCTTCACTCAGTTTAGTGTGGTGGTGGGTGCGCAGTGTTGCTGATCGGATCCATAAGAGTGATGAGATCTGTGGTGGCATGGGGTCCTCTCAAAAAGTGCCCCTCTCCTCTTAAGCCATCTCTGCCCTACCCTCCAGAGCACCCAAGGCCAAGGCTAATTTTGGCACCTTTGGGTAAACTAATACTGTCTTTTACAGTGGAACTACAGGTCCCAGCAAGTCTCCCTCACATGCTGAAATTTGGAGAACCACAAGTACACAAGTACAGCTGGTACCTGTAAAAGAAATGAAAAACAAACAAAAACTATTTATTAAACACTTTGGCATACATACTCGCACTTTACTTACCTGAAATCCCTGTAGACATTCATGACCGCTTGTCCAGTAGCGTCCACCGTAACCTGTAAAAATATAAATACTCACTGATTGCAGTGTAAACCAGTGCCAGTCCTCTCTGTTAAAAAGTAGTGCTCCCAGGGGTTTAAAATAATAAGATCTACCTGGACCACAAAGATGTAGGAGACCTATGTGTGTACACATAGGATTTTTCTCTGAAATGTTGGCCTCCATGTGACTCCTGTTACGAGGAGAGCCGCCAGCCAATCAGTGGAGCACCACATAGTGAGAGGTACAATGATGCATTGACTTCTACTTGCAGACTGGACATGTTTTGCAGTTCAAATCCTGATTTCATTCCCACAGTGACTCTGTAGGTAGCAGTACTGTGAAAATAGGCTATGCCACAGCCACTGGGATATGTACAGAGATATGGGGGGGGGGGGGAGAGATCTTAAAATGCACACCCTAATAATATACATGCATCATGAGGTGCTATCATGCTAGGACCTGTAGTTCTACAAAGAAAGACAAACGGTGCCTGATGCACACTCTATAATATTAAGCTCTGCTATCTCGAGCAATAAATTGAGGTTCTTGGAATATTTATTGGCCAAGAAATACTAGCCCACCAACCACGTCAAGGTAACCTCAAATTTTCGGGTGGGTCCCTAATACTAAGTTTGAACCTGGGACACAGCACCCAATAAAGCCAGCAAAAGCAAAAGCACAGAGATGCCAACCAGCGGCATCTCTAATCTGGCCACTTACGTACAAAGACAAACATCCCTATGATTGCTCAGAATGTTTATCACAAGTAAGCCGCCTGAGTCATTGCAACTGCATACACAGATGCAATCGCTTGTCCAGATATTTCCACGATACGTGACATGCCTGTGTTTGACTAGCGATCCCCTTTAATATCCCATAAATGCTTACTGACTCTTAATCATTCCAATTACTTGTCAAGTGAACAAATCTCAAATGACATTGCTCAACTGCGCAAACAATCGGGCCTTGACTCTTTAATTGTCCTGGACTAAGATTTATATGAGCGTATCTGTTAGAGGAAGGGGCCATGAGGGACAAGGCTTGGACAGGTATGCTGGAAGGATCCATGGGGACTTGGGTCAGCTTCTGTTGGGGAGCATTGTCCCCTATTGCAGTAAGTAGGGGAAATGTTATTGGAGGGTCGGAGGTCAGGGATTCGATTTAAACAATGAACATATATTCATACTCATGTCACACATATACCGAAAACCAGAGCTTTGCAGGTGCATGCAAATGATCCCAGATCTGTTACACTGCCCGGTACCAGGGTGTCACAGCTAAGGTTGTTTGTGGACCCGTAAAAGTTTGAAATACGGGGCCCTGATTTGTGGTGACACTGACAAATGATTTATTCATGCATGATAAAATTCCTAAGCAGTATGAATAATATTGGAAATTATATCAGACCACAATATGACAGGAGTGTTCAGATCTGCAAGGTATGCTGGGAGGATGAAGGCCAGACACACTAGTACACAGGTGTAGTGGTGGTGAGCTGGAAGAATGCAGGCCAATCTCAGTACACTAAGGTGGGGTAGTGAGTGTTGGACTGGCAGGATTCAGGCCAGCATGCAGAACAGTACACAAAAGAGACAAATGTACAAAGCACAGGAAGTGCGAGTTACTAGGATGGATCTGATGTCTGAGAGCAGTGCAGCTATCAGGATGTGCCCATGAGCGTTGCAGGTTACCAAGACGTGCCATACAGATGGGCTGCTCTCATCTGAGCGTCTCCCAGCCTGCTGATCCACATCCGCCATTTGCCGAATGGGGCATGCGCATGTCAGAGATGCTCGTGCACCCCATTCTAGGCAATGGATGCACAAGCGTGTGAGACGCTCACGTGCCCACATCCGTAGGATTGCCATCCACCAGATACCAGTGGATGTTGCGGCAGTGGACACAGTAACAATGGACCCATCTGTAGGTGCAGGTGACCAGGATATGCTGATTGGCTGATATGCACAGCAGGAGATGGGGATCAACCGATGAGCAGCGCTTGCATTGCAGGTTACCGGGATTGAACCAGATGGGCAGAGATGCAAAGCAGGAGATCGGTATTAAACCAATGAGTAGAGCTTAGTAAATTCCCCCCTGGGTGTTCCCATGCTCTGGCCCCTACCTGCTCCTCTACCCATGTGTATGCCTTGGTGATTGTGATAGTCACAGAAAGGCATTCGCACAGCGGCCCTGCACATGTGTATAATCGCCCATATGCAAGCGCAGAGCCGCACAATCGGCCCCTGGAGCAAATATGTTGGGGACCAATCCAAGCAGAATCAAGACAAAAGTCTCCAAAAAATACAACAAAAAATGAGGTTGTATAGGAAAAAAGCACTGAAGAGGGAACTAAGAAGAGAGGACAAATAGAGCCTCTGGGAAGTGTCTCTGATATAAAGCCTTGGATTGCTATATACAGTATAGGTGGCTGATGCAAGGTAAAAGGGGAAAGGGTCTTTTGAGAGGTTAACTGTGGGCTCCACATTTTATCAAATAATTTAGAAGATGAACTATATTCAGGATAGAATAGACTGTAAACACCTTCCTGGTTCAAGTTGCCTATTCCGGTTCCAGTCCAGTGGTAGCTTTTGGTAAATTCCAGTTATAGTCTGGCTTCAATGTACTGTATATTCCAGTGCCATTCCAGCTCCAGTTAATATTCAGGCTCCAGTCTGGCTTCAGCTTAAATTCCAGTTCCAAACATGCTTCATCCTATATTCCAGTTCTGGTCTTTCTTCAGGTAACAATCTAAGGGCCTTATTCTAGTTCACTCTTAGGCCAGGTACACACCAGAACGATCCTGATTGTTAGTAGATTGTTAGCAGATTGTGTGATGCTCGCACGATCTGTTGGAGCCACACAATCTGCTAACGATCTGCATCCAATCTGATCCCAATCCGATCTGAGTCTGTATCCAGTTGAATGGATCTTTTACAGATCCTCACTGCAGCAGGTAGGATCTGTAAAACGACCAAACGACAGCGGGGACGCGCATTGGATTGGAATCGGATCGGAATTGGACCTAAACATGCACAATCTACACACAATCAGCATCCAATCGGTCGGAATTGGATCCAGATTGATGGAATTGAGCCCTAATCGTTCTGGTGTGTACCCCCCCTTAGAGGCAATTTCCTTCTCAAATGGACAAAACCACGTGCACTGCAGGTGGGGCAGATATGACATTTGCAGAGAGAGTTAGATTTGGGTGGGGTTTTTCTTCAAAGTGAGATCTATATTGCAGTGTAAAAATAAAGCAGTCAGTATTCACCCTGCACAGAAACAAAATAACTCACCCAAATCTAATTATATATGCACCTATTAATACTGCCCCCCCCCCTCCTGTAGTGCACATGGTTTTGTCCATCTGAGAAGGATTTGTCTCTAAGAGTGAACTAGAATAAGGCCCTAAATCCAGCTCCCATGCTATAAAGCTAATCTGTATGTACACACATTCAGACAATACACTGTGTATACACTGCTATGCACTGCTCAGCACCTTCAGTCCCAGTGCCCATTGTTAATCTGCTCTATGACCAAGAGCTGTATCAAGCCTCCCAGCTTTGTTCACACACCCACAGCTCCAGCACCCCACACCGATTGAAGGCATATCCAACCCCCAGATGTGACACTACTTATTAACAATAAAAGGGCCACATAAATACGATGTTGCCAGGGATATAACTAGTCATATATGTACCCTCAGGGCCGGCGCCACCACTAAGCAGGACTAGGCATTTGCCTAGGGCGCCGGCCGCTGGAGGGCGGTATTGAGCCACCAAGGTACCATAAAGAGGTACCCGAAAGCAGGGAGCGGGGAGCAGGTGAGTCTGTGATCCATCCATCCATCTAAATCCAAAGGCCTCTTCTCTATCCTCATCCAGCTTGATCTGTCGGCAGCCTTTGACACTGTTGACCACCCTCTCCTGCTCAACACCCTCCGCTCCTTTGGCATCACTGCACGGTCTTCTCCTGGTTCACCTCATACCTCTCTGATCGCTCCTTCTCCGTCTCCACTCCGAGCTCCTCCTCTCCTACTACCCCGCAGCCAGTCGGTGTTCCCCAAGGGTCAGTCCTTGGCCCTCTCCTCTTCTCCCTCTACACCACCTCTCTGGGCACCCTCATCAGCTCCTATGGTTTTCATTACCACCTTTATGCTGATGATACCCTAATCTATCTCTCCTCCCCCGACCTATCCCCATCACTCCTGTCCAAGGTCTCCGAATGCCTCACGGCCATCTCAGCCTGGATGACCCAACGCTTCCTGAAACTAAACATGGCTAAAACTGAACTTCTAATCTTCCATCCCCCGAACATCCCCTCTTCTCCCACTATCTCCATCAGCATTGGTGAAACCGAGATCACCTCCACCGACCAATCGCGCTGCCTCGGTGTCATCATTGACTCCTCCCTCTCTTTCACCCCCCCACATTCGTGCTCTCTCACAGTCTTGCCGCTTTCACCTACGCAACATCTCACGCATCAGACCATTCCTCTCCACTGACGCGACCAAAATTCTCATTCACTCTCTTGTCATCTCCCGCCTTGACTACTGCAACATCCTTCTCTCTGGGCTACCTCTCACCCGCCTCGCACCTCTCCAAACCATTCTTAACGCTGCTGCTAGGCTCATCTTCCTCTCCCGCCGCTCTACCTCCGCCTCCCCCCTCTGTCTATCTCTTCACTGGCTCCCCATTCCTTTCCGAGTTCTCTTTAAACTCCTCACCACCACCTACAAGGCTCTCTCCTCCTCCACCGCTCCTTACCTCTCTTCACTGATCTCTATCCATACTCCCTCCCGTCCGCTTCGCTCCATCGATGACCGCCGACTGACCTCTCACCTAATCACCTCCTCCCACTCCCGTGTCCAAGACTTCTCTCACGCTGCCCCCCTGCACTGGAACAAACTCCCGCCACCCATCAGGCTTTCTGATTCCCTTACCTCCTTCAAGCGCTCCCTCAAAACCCACTTTTTTCGACTAGCCTATCCCTCCTCCTAACCTCTTTTGATCCTCCTATCCTGCCTCCGTTCCCCTCCGTTCCTACTTATCCTGTTGTTTTTAGTTCGTCCACCCACCTATTTTTAGTATGTTAACTCTTATGAGTAGGGTCCTCCTGCCTCACGTACTCACCCTACCTCTTTACCTCACCTGTCCTCCTGTCCTGTTCTTCCCTTCCTCTACTTCATCTTCAGTCTCCTCGACAATTTTGACACCTACTTCTGAACTGATGCTGATTTTATTTCTACCAACTATACCCCTATTTATTCTGTATTTTTCAACACACCCTGTATGTTACCTTGTCATTTGTTTTTTGTTTGCTATGTACGGCGCTGCGGACACTTTGCGGCGCCTTATAAATAAACGTACTACTACTTAAACACATTACTAGCACATTAGATTAACCCTTAACCCACAGATTTATGCCATGTTGGTTCGCTTGCACTGGGTGTCCGGTCCGAATGCACACCTACCACTGTTCGTGCACTACCACATGTACGCCCAGATTTACGCCCAGTTTTGCCCACTTTGAAACCGCGCCCTTGTGTACTCCCACATGACGCCCAAATTAGGCCCATATTTCCCGAGGGAGTTCGGTGGACATTTGTAGACGGTATTTCTGAGAACGAGTGCGAAGACACTGCGTTGCACATGTGCATTGCGTTGCTTGCGCATGCGCAGGTAGCTAAAAATCGCCCTCCGAAACAATTCTGAACGGGCCACATCAACCAGAATAAGGCCCATAGTGAAAGTGCCCATACACTAGTAAGATTTATCTTCAGATCTGGCTGGTTGGAACAAAAACATGGTTATGGATGAGTGACAGTTTGTCAGTTTTCCAGCATTTCCAAGCAAATGGTCAACTGTCATTTGCTCTCATCCATAGCCATGTTTTTGTTCCAACCAGACAGTTCTGCAGATAAATCTGCGTGTGTATGGCCACCTTTACACTGCAGTAAAAAGTTATTATTTTAATAATAAAAATGGCAGCACCCCTTGATTGATATAGCAGATTTAGCAGCACCCCATAAATTATACAGCACACTTGGCTCACCCATGGACTGATACTGCATACTTAGCATCACCCCATGACTGTGATGGCACACTTAGCAGCACCCCATGAATTATATGACACACGTGGCTCACCCCAGGAATTATGCGCCACACATGCGGGCATCCCTGACCTGATACAGCACAGATGGAATTGTACGGCACTGATGGCGGCACCCCTGGACTGATACGGCACACATGGCGGCAGGCATGGAACTATACGGCAGACAAATTCCTGCAGTAAAAAAAAAAAAAGTGTATTCTTTTAATTATAAAAAAGAGCAGCACACCTGGAATTATACGGCAGACTTAGCAACACCCCATGAATTATACAGAACTTTTGGCTCACCCCTGGACTACTACGCATTTAACAGCCCTTGCAGTAAAAAAAAAAGCCTTCTTTTTATTTTCATTAAAAAAAAAAAGGGCAGCTCCCCTGGTCTAATACAGGACACATGGGGGCACCCCTGGAATTATATAGCACACATGTGGGCACCCCAGGACTGATACAGGACACATGGGGGCACCCATGGAATTATACGGCACACATGTGGGCACCCCTGGACTGATACAGCACACATGTGGGCACCCATGGACAAATACAGCGCACATGTGTGCACCCCTGGATGGATACAGTACAGATGCGGGCACCCCTGGACTGATACAGCACACATGTGGGCACCCCTGGACAAATACAGCACATATGTGGGCACCCCTGGATGGATACAGTACACATGCGGGCAGAGCCGGCCTTAGGCATAGGCAAACTAGGCAATTGCCTAGGGCATTTGGGATGCCTAGGAGCACCAGCAGCTTCTGCTGATTAAAATGATTTGCAGCATGCCTATATTCTGTGTGTGAGTGAGGCTGTATATGCACATGAAATAGTGTATTCATGGAAATCACTGTAACATAGCATTCCGTAAGCAGGTACAGCCACAGTCGCACACAGAATATAGGCATGCCGCATATCATTTTAATCTTCGAAAGCTCCTTGTGTGTTGCGGTCACATAATAATGCAAATAAGATGAATTTTCAGCAAAAAAGGCACCCAAAAAAAGGCAGAACTGGCCAGGAGCTGCATGGCCTATTGAGTCAAGATGTATGAGGAAACACCTGTATCCAAGCAGAGGCAGAGGTCACAGTGTTAGCGGCTGTGCGAGTGATGTCTGCAGTGGGTTTGTTGTGCAATAGTGTTCGGCATATGTGTAAGGGGCATTATGTGTGTCATGTATAAATGCATTAAAAATGTGCGACATATGTGTAACAGGCATAATGTGTGTCATGTGTATAAGGGCATTAATAATGTGCAACATATGTGTAATGGGCATTATGTGTGTCATGTGTATAAGGGCATTAATAATGTGCAACATATGTGTAAGGGGCATTATGTGTGTCATTATGTGTATGAAGGGCATTAATAAAGATTGGCATAATGTGTAAGGGGCATTATGTTTATAAGGACATTAATAATGTGTGTCATGTGTAAGGGGCATTACTGTGTGGCATTATCAGGGGTGCAGAGAGAAAGGGTAGGGGGTACAAATTACCCAGGCCAAAGTCTGATGGAAGGGCCCAGTGGGGGCGCCGGGCCCCCTCCCCTTAAGTGACAGCAGCATCTGCAGCTCTTCTCCTCTGCCCAGCACACACTGCTTTGTGCTGGGTTGCAGTGTGGCCATGGAGGTGCTTAAAATACAATATTTTCTCTGGATTTTTTTCTAAGGGTATAATGTGAATAATGTGAGGAGTAATGTATATATGGTAAAGTGGTACTCAGTGGCGGAACTCCCGGAGGCAATGGAGTCATCTGCCGCCGGGCACCAGGCTTAAAGCTGAAAGTCAGCACAGTGCAGCATGAGTATCCTGTTAAAAAACAGATTTCATATATATACATATATATATAGAGAGAGAGAGAGAGAGAGAGAGAATGGGGAGACAGAGGCACTCGGAGACTTCTTAGGTGAAGCAAACATGGACCAATTTAATCCATATAAAGCAAAGCCTGTCTATGTTTCGGGGGTCAAGCCCCCGTCGTCAGGACAATAAGGCTAGTGTATAACCTTATTGTCCTGACGACGGGGGCTTGACCCCCGAAACGTAGACAGGCTTTGCTTTATATGGATTAAATTGGTCCATGTTTGCTTCACCTAAGAAGTCTCCGAGTGCCTTTGTCTCCCCATTCTCTACATTGTTGGCTGTGCACCGAATGTTTGCACTGTTTCTATTTAAAATATTGCGGGTAGGAGCACCAAAATGTGAGGGGTGAAGGTGCTGGGAAAGGGGAACAGGGTCAGAGGCGGAATTAATGGCGGTGCTAGGGGGCACCAGCCAAAATCTTGCCTAGGGCGTCATTTAGGCAAGGGCCGGCTCTGCATGCGGGCACCCCTGGACTGATACAGCACACATGTGGGCACCCCTGGACAAATACAGGACTGGACTGATGTAGCACCCATGGACTTATACTGGGCACTGGCAGCAGTAATTTAAAAAAAAATTGGTTGATTTTTTTTATTTAATTTAAATAATGCAGCCCCCTCTGTAGCACTAGCTGCCCCCTCTATGCATTAATCATTCCGTGCTGTCTGAAATCACCAGCCTGTTTGAAAATGGCGCCGACCGCCGGGAACTATATATCCTCAGGTCCCGCAAGAATCCGAAATGGGATGATGATGTCTTAGCCTCAATTTGGACTCGAAAAGATGGCGGGAACCGGCGAACTACTCGTATCCAGCCTCGGATCAGGTAAGTTCGGGGGGGGGGGGGGGGGGTTCGGATCCGAACCCGCTCATCTCTAGTAATCATATTATATTCCATTGCTATTGTCATAATTTGAACCACTTGCCTAGAGGATGGGGGTTTCTGTGTAACCTGAACCCCCCCCCCCATAATTTGTTTCTGGATCCACTACTGCATATTCATCGCTGTGTTTTCTCTGTGATCACTGGTTGGGTGTGAAGAACATATATTTTCACATAAGATAAAAATCCCATGGGTGTGACGGGGCATGTAGCCAGAGTTACATCCTATTCTGAGTCACACGTATACACAATGAACGTCAATTTCAGCTGCATGACATTCAGCTAGTATAGGGTAGGTGTAAGTGCCAGTGATAGTGGTAACAACAGCTCACGCAGACAATTGACTGGGGTATCATGATGGCATTAATGCATGATATGATTCCCGAATATGGGCATACAGCTGTATTATCATTCCATTCCAGTGGGTGTCCAGAATTGTGTGCACATATTTTTGTTTTTATATTTTGTGTGGAGGAAACTAGGGTTTGTTATGGTTATTACATCCCAGTAATACAGGGAAAGGGTTCTGAAGAGTTTTCATCTTGGACCGAATAATCTATGTAAGACAGGACCTAGGAACACTGCTGCTGTCCGCAATTGTAAACCAGTCACGGCATATAGATTTACACTGGTAATTTTATTCCATTTGTACACCAAAAATATTTCTGACTCTCCACATCTTATAGTATACTGCTACAAAGAAGAGAAAACATCTATATGCTTCAAATGATTGTTGCTATTATGGCTAGGGTACTACAGGCTTCTAAAGCATTTGACATTCATTGATTTTTTTTTTGTTTACTTATTAATTTATTCATTATTTATTATAACCTTCATAATGAAGCTAATTTTAAGATGGGTATTGCCAAAGGCAAGAAGCACCTATTACCCTTGCCTGAACCATCTGTCTTTCCATATGCACGCAATAATCAGGCCACTCTGAATTGTAGGATAACAGATGGTTTGGAAGCAGGAAGATGATATAGACCTACACATAAACATCACCTGCATGTGGGAATCTCAGTACTCTCCAGCTGATTGGCAGTCACATCTCGAAATAGCTACTTTGCTGCATTGATTAATTATGTTTCAACTATAGTACTGGCTGTGATATTGAAATGGCTAAAAATGTAAGTTTAAGCTGGCCATACATCTACAGATTGATTGTCAGATCTGGCTGGTTGGAACGAAAACCTGGTAGTATCTAAATGACAGTTTTTAGGCAGTTCTCCAGCATTTCGAAACTAATGGTCAACTGTCATTTGCTCTCATCCATTACCAGGTATTTGTTCCAACCAGCCAGATAGGACAATAAATCTGTAGCTGTATGGTCAGGTTTACTTATTATTTCAATCAAAAATTATGGGGTGGGCGAAAAATACCATGGAGGGATTGTTACATAGGCAAGTATGATGTGTAGACAGACTGCTACCCATGCCGCAGGCACTTCTGCATCTGTACCCACCTCTGAATCTCATAGTCTGGCCAAGTTTGTTTGGTACTCTAAGCAGAACTTCAGCTTACTGCTCCAACCACCACCCATACACCAATCAACCATCACCAATACCGACTTTTCAAAACCTCAGGAAGTGGCGGGAGGTGACATCTTAAAAGTTCAACACCTGCCATTTGCACTATGAGCCTAATTCAACACCATTCAATGCATATTTGTGCATGTGCAGACCCCAGCAATGAACAGCATTGTCGAGTCACACATTCACCAGGCCGTTCATTGTGGGGAGGGAGGGAAAGGGGCGGATGGTGGCAGGAACAGGGCTTGCCCAAGGGAACCCCCAGCATTTTATGGGCATCCCCATGAAAACGCTCTGCGTTTCCATGGGAATGCAGGTGGTCCGATACCTGCCGGGAGGGGTCGGCAGGACGTCAACACCCGTCTCCGTCTTTGCGGAAGAAATAAAAGTTAGTTTCCATTGACTTTTATTTCCGAAGGCAGGAGAAATCATTCGTTGGTATGATTTCTCCTGCTAGCGGTTGCATAAGAGGGTATGTGTCAGCGAACATATCCCCTCACATGGTACCGAGGGGATTTGCTAAAGGGGCAGGTGTTTCAGCACTCAGTTAGCAGCGAGCCAATGTGAATTAGACCCTAAGTTCAACAAGGATGCCTCACTCAGATTCAAACTTAATTTTGTGATTTGGAGACAGGGGAGCAGCAGCACAGGGATGCTTCATGCTGTTGCGGAGTTGGCCACATATGAATTAAAAAAATATATAATATTCTCAAAACACCTGCATGTGAAAATACTGTATTGATGACCATATGGTGAGAAGCATCTAGCTTAGCACCAGTCCGATAGTCACCAAGTTGTCTTGCATACACCAAGATATACGACAAGGTTGTAATTATGCCTATTAGTTAGAGCTGCAGACAACTCTGAATGGGGAAGCTGTAAATATGGCAACGCTGTACTTACATCATACTTGCCTATTCTCCCAGAAGTTGTGGGAAGCCCACAACTTTTTTGAGAGTATCCTGCATCCCCGAAAGAGAGATCTGCCGCTAACTGCTGACTTCCTAACGCAGTAGGCAGGATGAGAAGATAATGCATGGAATCACATGTTCCTGTAAGATCCAGCCCCTCCCCCAAAGCATACCTCCCAACAGTCCCGATTTTATCGGGACAGTCCCGATTGTCAGGGCCTGTCCCGCTGTCCCACCCGCGGGCGGCAGTGTCCCGTGGTGTGGGGGGGCTGTTGGGAGTCCCCCCTGTCAGCTGCTAAGCAGCGGGGAATAAACGCTGTGCGCATGCGCACAGCGTCTATTCCCGCAGCCAGGGGGCTGGGGGCATGGCTAGAGGCTCACAGAGCCTCTGGGTCATGCCCCCATAGCGGCAAAATGGGGGCGTGGCCTCACGGAAGAGCCGCGAGCAGAGGCCACGCCCCAAAATTAGGCCACGCCCCCGAAAATTTTGGCGCGCAGCAGCGTCCCGACTACTGGACGGCCAAAGTTGGGAGGTACAGATGGGGCAGGTCCCATCTTGGCTACCTATGGCGAGAGTTTCGCCAGCTGGCCATGGCTGGCCACGGCGCCCGCCATCGCAATACATTTTAAATGCTTGGCGATTCGCCGTGGCGTCTCCGGATGAGTGCAATACCAGTGATCATCCACCAGATGTCACTTTTGAAAACCTCTTTGCACATGCGTAAAATTTATGCTGCAGCGCGTGCATGAAGCGCAGGAACTACAGTAAATAATTTATTGTCCCTGGCAAGCCTAGTCAGCGCCTCTCTCACACCACCGGCACGAGCATGATCCCATCTCTTTGAAGGAGAGGATCATGCTGATGCGGGCGGAGAGGCGCTGCATTTGTTTGACACGAAGGAGCGTCTCTGACGGACGCTCTTGCGACCCAGTTGCACAGACGTTCCAGTAATGAGATGCTTTTGTGTCTGAGTTGTTATTATGGCAGGGTACTACAGTAAAGTACTTTACTACTATTGTGCTGTGTCCAGCAAGCTGTACTGTTCTATAGATAGTGTACACACTAATAAATAAAATTACATTGCATTGCGTACAGAATCATTACATTAAATAATACTGTACTGTATGTACGTCTCATTGGTTTTTTTTTACAGGTGCTGGCCTTTGGTTAGTACAGTATTGTAGTTTTAACACACATAAAAAATTCCGGTTACCAATAAGGCTTTCTTGGCGTCTAAATTTGCATGGGCGCTTGAGCGTCTGCACGGGTCGCTAATGCGTCTCAGTATATGTTCTAACGGTGGCCACATTTTGGTGTTATGACATTCACAGTAAGTTACTGATTCGTATAGGGATCATTTTACTTTTGCACACAGTACGGTTACAGTCATGTACAGTATACAGTGGAACTGTAGATTTAGTAAGCTCGTTGAAGTGATACAATGTCTGTAGTTTCACAGGTTCTACGCTCGCCACGAAATATGTAAAAAAAAGTAACTTAACTCCATGCCAACATGGATAGTTCATACCCCCACTATCCATGTTGGCATGGAGTTGATTTTAAATAGCGTGGCGAGCGTAGCGAGCCACCGAGCCCCGCAAGGGGACTCAGACGCACGGTGCCATAGTGGCGCCGTGAAACTACAGAAGTACTGTACAAATGCTGTATTATTATAGGATCCACATGGAGGGCCACACCGGTATTATGCGGGACCCCAAGTACTGTATTATTATAGGATACACATGGTGGGAACACACCGGTATTATGCGGGACCCCAAGTACTGTATTATTATAGGATACACATGGTGGGCCCCACCGGTATTACATACCTCCCAACATGACCCATGCCAGGAGGGACAAAATGCTCTGCTTCTGGACTTTCCTCTTAATGTACAGTACAGTATGATTGCCAATCACCAGTTTTTGAACAGGTTAACTAATAAGAAAGGTGTTTCTCCACAGGTGATGGTAATCCTAAATTAAGAGGAAAGTCCAGAAGCAGAGCATTGTGTCCCTGCTGGTGAGGGTCATGTTGGGAGGTATGGGGGACACCAAGTACTGTATTATTATATAGTAGGATACACATGGCGGGCACCCAGGTACTGTACACTGTGTACAGTAAACTTTGAGTGAACACAGGAATTAAAGGGTACACTTGGCGTTACTACTGTATACACTTGTACTGCAGTCACCACTTTATTAAAACTTTATTCTGGTACACTGTACAGTATCCTCACATTACTGTACTTACAGCGTCTGATGGCCTGAAGTCTGTCAGGATCTCTCCTGACCAGGTCGCTCCACCGGCGCTCTAGGGAGCGGACAGACCGCTCACGGCCAGTGTCAGCCAGAATTGCCCTACGGGCATTTCTATACGCCCGCACCTTCTCCCTGTTGCTGGAGAGAGTGAGGTCTCTACAGCGCACCAGGTGCCTAAGCTCCCGGGTGCTGTATGGCTCTTCTCTGCTGCGCTGCGCCATTGTACAGCATACAGTGCAGTAGGCTAAAAATGGCGGAGCGGGCGTCCTAGTAACACACGCTGTGTGCGACACATGACTTTCATCATGCGTCCCAAAACTTTATTTTGTTCTTGTGTAGTTTAACGGCGCCATCACGGCGCCGTGCTACTGTACTTCCGGGTTGGGTACGCTCGCCAAACTACTGTACTGTATCTAAAATAAAGTAACTTAACTCCATGCCAATGTGGATAGTTCATACCCCCACTGTCCACGTTGGCATGGAGTTGATTTTAGATACTGTAGCGTGGCTAGCGTAGCATCCGCAGCCCAGTGTCGAAACCTGAGTCCCAGCAGCGTCTGAGACAGACCAGCGTCTGAGATGGCCCGCCCCTTCGTGGATTACCGCTGCAGGAGATGGTGTAGTGTAATGTCCTGGAATGTATTTCAGGTCAGTTCAACCCCCCCCCCCCCTCCGCCCCTGGGGGGAGGGGGGGAGGGGAGGAGGCGGTTGACCTCAGCTGCATACAGTATACTGTAGTACACATTACTCCGTGGAAGAGACAGTAGTGCAATGGTACTGTACTGTAGCCAAATCAAGTCCTCTTACTCTACAGTACCAACACTTCATGAACACCTACAGTAGCTGGGGCACAGGTGTACTTGTTACTGACTGACACATTATAAATGATTCACAGGTGGAGCTAATTACTTCACTTACAGTATGATTCTGTGAGGAGACCTGTAAAACATTAACTGTTTTATTTGTCTAGTTTTGTTAAAACTGTTACATTTCATGGTCTAGCTTTAAGAAATATCACTCTACAAAATATTCGAATAAAAGAAAAAAAAAAGAAAAAATTGACACCGCGATCGAACACGGGTCTCCTGCATGAAGACGGGCGCAGCTACCCACTACACTACGCAACACAGTGATGTCTATGGTCGGTAGAGTGCTGATATAATAATCTGTGGCGTCTGCTGCCCATTGGCGAAACCCGAGTCCCAGCAGCGTCTGAGACGGCCCGCCCTTGACAGACCAGCGTCTGAGACGGCCCGCCCCTTCGTGGATTACCGCTGCAGGAGATGGTGTAGTGTAATGTCCTGGAATGTATTTCAGGTCAGTTCAACCCCCCCCCCCCCTCCGCCCCTGGGGGGAGGGGGGGAGGGGAGGAGGCGGTTGACCTCAGCTGCATACAGTATACTGTAGTACACATTACTCCGTGGAAGAGACAGTAGTGCAATGGTACTGTACTGTAGCCAAATCAAGTCCTCTTACTCTACAGTACCAACACTTCATGAACACCTACAGTAGCTGGGGCATAGGTGTACTCGTTACTGACTGACACATTATAAATGATCCACAGGTGGAGCTAATTACTTCACTTACAGTATGATTCTGTGAGGAGACCTGTAAAACATTAACTGTTTTATTTGTCTAGTTTTGTTAAAACTGTTACATTTCATGGTCTAGCTTTAAGAAATATCACTCTACAAAATATTCGAATAAAAGAAAAAAAAAAAGAAAAAATTGACACCGTGATCGATCACGGGTCTCCTGCATGAAGACGGGCGCAGCTACCCACTACACTACGCAACACAGTGATGTCTGTGGTCGGTAGAGTGCTAATATAATAATCTGTGGCGTCTGCAGCCCCATTGGCGAAACCCGAGTCCCGACAGCGTCTGAGACGGTCCTTTAAAGAATTAGCGCTGTAATGTACTGTACTGTATTTAAGGTCAAGTCAACCCCCTCCTCCCCTGGAAAGGGAGGAGGCGATTGACATACACATTATGCACAGTACCAACAGTTCAAAATATTCAGCATCGGCTACGTGAACGTGAAGGTAAATGCTTGTATACTGTAGGATCATGACACTACAGTGCACGGCCCTTTTGCGCGCTTCGATGTTCACGAGCGACTCATTTGCACGAGCGTCTCATTTCCTATGAGCAGCTCATCACGCACGAGCGTCTCATACTGTAAGCGCGCTCCGTACGGCGAATGGCGGGTTTCCATTGGCACATTGCAGTATAGCACTCCGACTCTAGCTTGATGGAGCATTAGCCACCCAGTGGTGGCGGATTGTATTGCATGGCGTGAACCCACGCCCCTTGGCGGACGCCGGCGCAAGAAGAATATCGGAGCGCCAGAACCTCCGCCATGGCGGCCTGGCGGCCAAGATGGGACCTGCCCCATCTGTATGTATTTCTATACTCTTTCCTCTGTGGAGAGAGCACAGAACAGTGGGCCGTACATTCACAACTGGTGACCTGGCCCTGGGAACTTCCTTGCTTCATATTTTCCTGAGGCAGGGGAGCTGTGACGTGAGAATGCAGCCACCTGGAAGTGAGGAGTGAGGAGAGGTCCTTTATTTTGGAATATACAGTATCAATGCTTCATTAGGGTTATGCAACTGAACAGTAAAGCAACATAAATCACACATTCATCATGTTATGGACTATGCTGATGTTTATAACAATGCAGTCTGTATGTTTACTAAAAACCAGTGACCTCACTGAGAAACAGGGTCATGCTACCATGTTCCTAGGACATTGGTAGCTGAATTTACAAAATGGCTGCCTTTACTGAGTGTGAGTTACAGATACAGGTTATTCATACTTGCCTACTTTTGAAAACTAGTTTCAGGGAGATTATACTTGGTAATAGAATTTTACAAAGTGCCCCACTGAGGGGGCGTGTCAAGCTCCGCCCTAAAGGTTGTGTCTAGTTCCATATATGGAAAGATTGTGAAAATATAGGCCCTTATTCTAGTTCACTCGCAAAGGCAAATTCCTTCTCAAATGGACAAAACCATGTGCACTGCAGGGGGGGCTGATGTAACATGTGCAGAGAGAATTAGATTTGGGTGAGGGGCATAGGCGTGCGCAGCCCATTTTCTTAGGGGGTGCACCATTGGAGGGGCGTGTCCATCACGCCTACTGGGCGTGTACATTACCGCCTACTGGGCGTGTCCATCACCGCCTACTGGGCATAAATGCAAACTAGATAGAAGGTGACTTATTTATGTACATGGGCTTTTCCACCCACACATACCAGAAACAGGCCCATTTCACATAATGCCACACACTGAAATGCCCATTACACATTATGCCAGGGCTTGACATTTTTTTTGGTAAAATAGGGACAATAGTGACAGTACGTGCCGAAGGCATGCACCAAAAATTTACACCATAATGCCTATTACACGTCACACAGCCATTACGTACAGTAGTATACCACATGCTCTAATGCCCATTACATGTTATACCACACAGGTAATGCCCATTACATGTTGCGCCTCACATTGTGATGCTCATTACACGTTTCGCCTCACACCGTAATGCCAATTACCTATTAGACCACACACTGTAATGCCAATTACCTATTACGCCCCACACCGTAATGCCAATTACGGTACTTATGAGTTATCCGGGCGCCCGATTTTAGATCGGGTACCATCGGATCGCGTCGCATCGCGTGTTAACCAAATGGCATGCGATGCGACGCGACGAGATCAGCACCCGATTTTAGCAGTGTACCCGATTTTAACATTGGAATCAATGTAAAATGGTCCCTGATACCCGATTTTACATTAATTTCAATGTAAAAATGGCCAAAACCCACAAAAAGTGACAAAACTTAAATCCCATCCCCATTGTTAACGCCACTCCACTATTGACGCCAACCCGAAGCGTGGCGAGCGCAGCGAGCCCGCGAGGGGCGGCGGTACGCGTCCTCCGACCTTTTCATGCCCTACTATCCACTAGGGCGTGGAGTGAGAATAGAATAGTGTGGCGAGCGCAGCGAGCCACCGAGGCCCGAAGCGTGGCGAGCGCAGCGGATACCTGTGAAGCCCGCGAAGGGACGCGCTTACTTGTGAAGGTATCCGCGTCCCCTCGCGGGGCTCGCTGCGCTCGCCACGCTTCGGGCCTCGGTGGCTCGCTGCGCTCGCCACACTATTCTATTCTCACTCCACGCCCTAGTGGATAGTAGGGCATGAAAAGGTCGGAGGACGCGTACCGCCGCCCCTCGCGGGCTCGCTGTGCTCGCCACGCTTCGGGTTCACGTTGATAGTGGCCTGGTTGTGAATATCCAATATCATTCAGTGTTAAAATCGCGTTGCGTCGCATCGCGTGGCATTGTATACTAACAATGCGACGCGATTACGACGCGATTTTGGATACGAGGAAATTTCAAGGGAAATCGCGTCGCATCGCGTCGCATCGCGTCGCATCGTACTCTTATTGTACTGACATTCAATTTCAACATCGGGCACCCGGATAACTCACAAGTACCCCAATTACATATTATGCCCCACACCAAATTACCTATTACACATTATGCCACATGCTGTGATGCCCATTACACATTATTCCACACACAGCAATGCCCATTACACATTATGCCATGCACCAAAATACCCATTACACATTATACCATATGTATATGGTGTATACATGTATACATAAAATATTATATCACACACCATATTGCTCATTACACATTATTCCACACACCATAATGCCCCTTACATATTATGCCATATAAGTACACTTACCTACATGCTCGTTGTCAGGAATTACATGTTTGATGCCAGGGTTTAAATTCTTCTTTGCAGGGTTTACATGCTCCTTGACATGGCCGTGGGCGGGGGGGGTTGCATGCTCATTGCCACAGGGACTACATGCTCGTTGTCAGTGGTAGTTGCATGCTCATTGCCAGGAGGGATTACATGCTCGCTGCCCAGGGGTAATACATGCTCGTTGCCTGGGGGATTACATGCTCAATGTCTGGGGGGATTACATGCTTATTGCCCACATATAATGCCCCCCTTAGTTCTATATACATAATCACACGCATAATGCCCTCCATAGTGCCACATGCATAATGCCACCCATAGTGTCACATGCATAATGCCACCACAGTGCCACACACATAATGCTCCCTCTAGTGCCACACACATAATGCTAATCCTTTCATGTCACACACAATGCCCCAATAGTGCCATAGACATACTGCACCCCATAGTGACACACATAATACCCCTGTAGTGCCACATGCATAATTCCCCCTGTAATGGCACACACATAATGCCCCCGTATTGCCATGCAATGTAATGCCCCCATAGTGCTATATACACAGCTCTGTCCCATTTACACAGTGGCGTGTATATGGGTCAGAGCTGCCTTGAGCCTGCGGAGGGAGGGGAGAGCACAGCCATGGGGACTAAGCTGCCGCTGTCAGGCAGAAGAGGGAAGGAGGCGCCGGGTGGAAGGGGGACGGCCCTCCTGCTGCCCAGCGAAGGGGGAAAAAAGCTGCCGGTGACGGACTGGCGGAGGAGGGATGGAGGTGCCGGGCAGAGGGGGGGGGAAGGAGGCGGCCCTCCTGCTGCCCGGTGAAGGGAGGAAAAAGCTGCCGGCCTGGCGGAGGAGGGATGGAGGTGCCGGGCGGAGGGAGGGGGGGAGGAGGCGCAGAGCGGGGGATAGCTTCCGGCCGGTGTTTTAAAAGTGAAGGAGGCGGCAGCAGCGTGGGGAGCGTCATTAGGAGGTGCCTGTGCACCCCTGGCACCCCCCGTGCGCACGCCTATGGTGAGGGGTGTACTTCAAACTGAGATCTATATTGCAGTGTAAAAATAAAGCAGTCAGTATTTACCCTGCACAGAAACAATAAAACACCCAAATCTAACTCTCTCTGCACATGTTACATCAGCCCCACCTGCAGTGCACATGGTTTTGTCCATTAGAGAGTGATTGTGCCTTTCCGAGTGAATCAGAATAATCCCCATATTGTGAATGTGGTACCTAAAAGCGTGGGTGTGTAATTTAAAATGACTTATATCCAAATGTAGATGAGACCCAAAGCAGTTAGTAAGAGCTACTATACTTGCTAAAGTGCTGGGAAATGGTGCTGATGATTCAATGTAAATCTATCTGTCTCTCTTTCTTTTTTTCCCCCAAAAATGTAACAGTGTAATGTGGGCTAGGTGAAATGAGGGAGATTGCTAGACTAATGAGGGAGAGAGGGAGATTGCTGCTATTTCAGGGAGTCTCCTGCAGAATGCAGGAGGGTAGGCCACTATGGCTTAGCTTAGTCATCCAGCTACCTCGGTATACCCTTTTGGCCCAATTACAGTAAATTAAAACAATTTTGTAAGCTGTGAAGTGATCAAAATTGACTAGAAATGAGTGGAAACTAATGTTATTGAGGTTAATAATATTTTAGGTGCAAAAACAGGCCCAAATTCTGTTATTTTAGCAATTTTTAGCATTTTTTCATAAAAATCCAGATCCAAAACCAAAACCAAAACCCACAAGGGTGGTTTTGCCAAAACCAATCCAGATCCAAAACACGAAGGGAGATCCAGATCCAAAACCAAAACCCGAAAAAGTGGCCGCCGCACATCTCTACTTTTCAGCATCAAGGGATAATATTGCTCATTTATCATTTAATATTTGTGACTAATTCCCCGAATATATGTTTTTCGGGGTTAACCGCAAAGTTTAAATACATCGCAGCTGCATCCCCCCTAGGTTTCTATGTGGGATTTAATGCTGCCTGATGTACTAATATCAGGCAGCAATTGCATTGGGGTGCCGGACAGGGTCCCGACAGGCATTCACCCAACATCGGGATCCCGACTGTCAAAACACCGACAGCTGGGTTCCCGACGGACTTCAGCTATGTTCCCTCATGGGGGTCCACGACCCGCAGTGTGGCGAGCGCAGCGAGCCCGCAAGGGGCTTTGTTGCGCTCGCCATACTGTCTGGGTCCTGCCAGTCGGGATCCTGACGTCGGGATAATGACTGTCGGGATTCCGACTGTCGGACCTCTATACCACACCCATTGCATTGAATCCCACAGCTACTGCCATTTGCAGACTCCCCGGCACCCAGCTGAGCAGTTTGCCGGGGCGCCACCTTTTGGAGCCGATGTCCCTGCCTCTGCTGGTAACTGTATACCACTGATAGGATCGCATATTGCAATGTGCTCCTGGGCGGTAAGATCCCACCCAGACCATATTGTATATGTGATCCTTAGTAAATTGGCCCCCAAGTGTTGAAGCATCAGTAGCCTCTGGGGCTCAGTGTAGCTGAACAGATCCTCATAGCCCACAGTACTGCACCAACCTACAGTACCGTACACGTGTTATTACACATTACATTCCCACAGTTATTTAACACGTGAGTATGGGTCAGACCAATACAGTAGTACAATAGGAAACATTCACATTAGTGGGAAATAACACATCAGACACTGATTGACTTGTGTTACTTTTTATTGTTGAAACAACAGATTTATATAGAGGCTGCTCAGCGACCAAATTACTCCCCAGAAAGTGTAAGCAAAATGATGCTTCAAACTTGCTGGATATGGAGAGAGGGAGTTGTGAAGACAGAGATTGGGGGTAGGGGGATTACCCGTCAACGGGACAGGGTAGGGGTATTACCTGTCAACGGGACAGGGTAGGGGTATTACCTGTCAACGGGACAGGGTAGGGGTATTACCTGTCAACGGGACAGGGTAGGGGTATTACCTGTCAACGGGACAGGCTTTTAAGATAAACATTGCATAAACTTTAATGATTTAAGTTTAATGCACTTAACATAAACTTTTCAACAAATCAAAGGTGCAAGTTCCCAAGTTATGGGACATGCGTTATAAGATGTTAATGACTCCGTGAGTCCGATGTCCAGGTTTGGTCGGGTTTTAAACATCGACCCTGGGCAGCCCATCCTCCTCGTCATCCCAGAGGAAGCCAACATCCACACGTGTCTTGTAGATTCTCTTCCTATAAATAAAGACTTTGATCAGTGACTGTTATTGTAACAACACAAACGTTTGCCATGTACAAGTCATCTCATTATTCCCTGCCCTGCTGCTACCAGCGCCTGCACCATGTTCACCATGTTAGTGGCCCTTACTGAGTACATTTATCGGTGTGATTCCCAGGGCCAGATTAAGGTGTGTGGGGGCCCTGGACAAAAAGGTCTGTGGCCCCCCCCTCTGCCAGACGGAGCCATCAATTACCCCTCCGCCAGGTGGAGGCATCTTCTCCCCCTCCGCCGGATAGAGGCATAATCTCCCCCCTCCGCCAGATGGAGGTGTCATTTCCCCCCCTCCTTCCCCGTACCTGGGCAGCGTGAGGGTGGGTGACAGGCAGTCAGGCAGCGAGATCTGGCAGCGCAGGGTGGGTAGCGCTGGCGGGCAGGGGGTCCGTGCGGCTTATGTGAAGTGAGCGGCAGAGTCCCTGCTGCAGATGGGAACTAGTAACTAGTTCACATCTACTGCAGGGACCCCGCCGCTCACTTCACATACGCTGCAGGGACCCCCTACCTGCCAGCGCTACCCACCCTGCTTGCCAGATCTCGCTGCCTGCCACCCGTGACCTGCCACTGCAGCAGTGGGGTGGCGGGTATGGGGGCCTCCAGATGTGTGGGGGCCCCAGGGTGACCGCCCCTATCGCCCCGTGGCTAATCCGCCACTGGTGATTCCTCTTTGGACCAATAAGAGCACTGATACCATGGGTGTGACATGACAAGGATGGCCCCATACAGGAAGCACAGTGCACAGTGATGTGAGATTCCTCTAATGGGGCTACTCACCCAGCGATTTTCTAAGCAATCTGACTAGATCGCTTAGAAATGAAGCACACATCGCTGTGTGTGTAGGGTCCATAGCGATAGTTATGTGTGGCCCCGTGCGTCGCTATTGCCAGGAGATGTAGATACATGCAGTATTAATCTAGTCATCACCTGTGTTCTCCCTATATAGAACATGGGCAGTGACAGATCACTCAGCACACAGCGCTGGTGCTGCGCTGTGTGCTTCCGGATCTGGCTGAGCGATCTGTGCTGAGTGATCTGAGCGATCTAGCATCATTCAGATCACTGACATGACTTCATTTCTAATGTAGCGTTTCTCTTATTATATTGTTACACTCGTTAGTATAATGATATATACATGTGTGTAATACAAGTAGGATACCAGCCCATCAGTGCTCTGTGTGGTAGAACCTGTGTAGCAGCCCCAGCTGCAGGCAGATATGGAGATACCATTTCTAAATCACAGCCTGTGTGTAAGACAAGAGACCTAAAATCTACCCCAGCGACCGGAGCAGGGAGGACCTGCTTATTGTGCCGGCAACCTACCTGGGGGAGGAGTCACTGCTCGCAAAAGAGCCGGTGCTGCAGTTATCTGCGGATGTTTCTGCCAGATCAATTAGCTCCGAACATCCACTGCTGCTGCTATCAATGGAATCAACAGATGATGTATCATCTGAAAATGAGAGACAGATTCCGATTGGTTGCTATGTGCAACATCACCTCTTTTCATTGTAGTAAATGTACCCTGTACTGTCTATGGGCTCTATGTAATAGGTTGCGAGTTCTGTGCGGAGGCGCAATCTCCTCTGTAGATCAGTGTTCATTTCATCAATGAAAATTTAGACTAAAACTATTCATCAACAAAGGTTTTTTCTGTGAATAAAATTTAACAATAACGAAAATATGAATTTTTTAATAACGAAAATGTTGACTTAATATTCTTTCTGGTTGTCATGACTAAAAACTGACTAGACAAAGATCCTGTATCATTTTTGTCAGGACACCATATTTTTGAGTGATTTATTGGATTCTCTTATTCATAATACTATATTTTATACAGTTTTATCCATCCTCTCTGGCCCTAGATTTACTTACTTGCGCTGCAGCTGCGCAACAACGCTTTGTCATGTAGCTAGCCAATTACTTACCTTTAGCTGAATAGCTATATATTATAATATGCATCCTTACAGCTTCATTTTATTTTGCAGTAGAGTAGTTCTGTACTACTTACTTGTATCAGGAAGGTTTTGTTTTTCTTTTATTATTTAAATACAAATTTTTAATTAAAAAAAAAACAAAAGAAAATGATGGTTTTCTTGAATTGATATTTGCAGAAAATAAATTACCTGCTGTGAAGAATGTAGCATTTGAGTTGCACTTGTTTGATACCTAGATTACTAAACACATGGGGGGAAATATACTTAGAATATGAATACGACTGAGATGTATTCGTATATACTGCATAGTTGCCGACTTTTAGACTGCCCTCTCCGGGAGAGGGCAGCCAGCTCTGTGAAGCAGGGGGTGTGTCCATCTATGGAAGGGGAAAGGGGGCGGTTCGGAGGAGGAGCCATGCGGTATTTCAGGCACTGCACGTCGGGGGCGGGGCTAAAATGCAGCGATCGCGTCGGGTTTCCGGGAGGGGGACCTGATTTCCAGGACCCTCCCGGCCATTCCCTGGAGGGTAGGCAACCCTGATATATGGCCACTAAATACAAATACGAGTTGGCAGCCTGCAAAGATCAGTCAGATCCGTGCAGGCCGCAGTGTAAAATAAATAAAAAATGTAATAAATAATAAAAAAAATGGCGTGGGTCCCCCCCATGGCTATAACCAGCCCCAGGCTCAAAGAGTTTGTCCTGGTTTTAAAAAATCAGGGAAATAAACAAATAGGGGTTCCCCATATTTCCTGGTTTCCAAAATACGGGGGAAAAAACTAGTAGGGCTCCCCCATATTTTAAGAACCAGCACCAGGCCCAACCAGCCAGCAGGGAAATGCCACAGCTGGGGGACACCTATTATATAAGGTCCGGCAGCCAAAGCATTTACCCCCTGACCGGTCAGCCTGGGCAGGGGTCCGGGGAAGTGGGGACCACATCCTCCTTATTCCATGTAGGCATCCTAGGGACTTGGCAAAAAAACTAAATGACTACCAACGGCCTAGCGACTCCTGAACCTATTTGGGAGGAGGAGCCTTCGGATGTAAATATACATCCCGCGTGTCATCCTGACAGTCCGGTCTGGTGTTCGGAAGCCGTTTTGTTATTTTTGCCAGGTCCATGGGATGCCTACGTGGAACATAGAGGACGTAATCTATACCGGAGGACCCTAATAAGTATGGTTTACTTCCACAGGTATCCATATTGGATTTCGTAAGGTCCATGGGATGGACGTATAAATGGAGACCTACCTACGGTAGGTAAGTTTATGTATGGGTGGGCTCTGGGTGTAATAAAGTTTTACTTTTATTGCGTGTCAATTTGGTTATTTTACTATTTGTATTGCTGTGGAACTACAAGTTCCAGCGGACTCCTTAATGCCCCGCATGAGGGGACTTATGGTTCTCCAAGTCCCTGCAAGCAGGGGACGCTTGCTGGGTCTCATAGTTCCACAGCAATATACAATAGATTATTCTTTATTTTACACTGCAATCAGCCTGGTACCCAAAGCCCAGGGGTACCGGGAACAGCCCCAGGCTTGGGCAGGTAAATTCTGGAGGGGGGGGGACCCCGCTTCCCCAGGACCCCTGCCCAGGCTGACTGGTCAGGGGGTAAATGCTTTGGCCGTGGGATCTTATATAATAAGTGTCCCCCTGTTGTGGCATTACCCTGCTGGCTGGTTGGGCCTGGTGCTGTTTCTTAAATACAGTGGGCCCCCACTCAATTTGTCCCCCATATTTTGGGAACCAGGACCAGCCCTTGGGCCTGGTGCTGGTTTTAAAAAATACGGGGTATCCCTATTTGTTAGTTTCCCTGATTTTTTAAAACAAGGACAGGCTAGGGTAGCCTAGGGTTGGTTATAGCCGTGGGGAAGGGGGGGGGGGGGGTGACACCACTCCATTTTTTAAAAATATTTATTTTTCTATTTTTATCCAGCTAATTGTCGGTAATTAGCGACCCGTATATTACATACGGCTGCTTACTAAATTAGTAATCACCATTCTTTTGCATGCTGATTCCTATTCGTATTCTTTTGGGGATGCGGACAAAATCCCGGTGGTAGGAATCCCAGCGGTTGAAATCCCGACCACCGCAATGCAGGCACTTTTTCCCTTTATGGGTGTCCATGACACCCATAGAGGGAGAATAAAATAGTGTGCCAAGCGTAGCGAGGCACCGGGCCCCTTGCGTGGCAAGCCCGCAATGGGGGGGGGTGCGATCCACAGCCCCCCCTTGTCTGCATTTCGGTGGTCGGGATTCCGGCGTTGGTATTTCGACCGTCGGCATTTCGGCGGCCGGGATTTCATACTAATCCCTTCTGTTGATGGCGTATGCATTCGTATTCATACTGTAAATACGAATGTGCCATCAATACAAATATGATATGTATTTTTGGCATAGAAAATGCCAAAAATACGAATCCGCTTAAAATATTCATATTTACGAATACGAATATTTCAGCGGTATTTGGCTTAGTAAATTTCCCCCATAGTGACAGGTATAAAAAGTATTCAAGGGATTGATAGAGAAATAATCGTCAGCAAAATCCATTACAGCATCAATAACCTGCACAGCCATAACTAAATCAATGACTAAAATTATACAAAAATGTTTGTCAAAATCCACTGACTAAATACTTGACTTAGGCGAAATTAAAACATTTGACTAAAATGTGACAAATAATTTAGGCAAATATAGGAAATTGACTAAAAAAAAAAGACTAAAGCATGAAATTAACACTGCTGTAGATATAAAGCAACATAATGTATAAGGCAGAATCAGGCTGGTGAGATACAGTAACAAGCTCCTGTCCCATCACAGAACTCCCAGCCTATTACACATATACTGGTTACCAGACAGTCATAGAACTCACAGCTTAGTACATACTGTACATACTAGTTACCAGCCTGTCACAATGATGGAACATAACAGTAATGTTGGCACCACCGGTGTGTGCGCCCGAACAAAGCAACACTAGAATTAGACTAGTGATCAGATACAAGCATCCCATTCATAGCACCTGGAGGAAGCTTACCCTCAAACAGCAGGTAGGATGCCACTACCTCGTGTATGGCTGCTGCCACCGCTGCTGCCACATGAGCCTCTCGCGCCTGTCTAGGGTCGGGCTTCGCTGGCAGTTCACCAGACACACTGGCACAGGGCAAGGGGGGCTTCACACTGGTGGGGGGGTACACAATGTTGGGGTGCTGCACACTGGTGATGTGCTTGGCCGCTCCCTTCTGCTGCTTAGCAGACTTGCCTGGCTGTAAGGAGCAGAGGAAGAGACATCATTAGCTGTGACTACATAACTCTCCGCAGTGCCAGCACTTTCTACCATGGAAGCAATAGAACAGATCAGGGCGGTGGAATCAGCTGTAACTTCACCATTGTGGCTTATACTTTATTGTTATAACTATTAGTACCGGGGTCAGCAGTTATAATAAGATTATAGCAATATATATAATGATGGAGATAAGATCCGCTCAGCTTATTTACTGTATATTCACTAAATTTCATATACTGTCAGTAATATGTAACCATTGTTAGGGTGACACTCGCTGGTGAGACCAAGTGACCATGTCCCTGGGCACCAGGTGGTATGCATTAGTACATACATAATATATAATATTACATACCTTCAACTTGACCCATTCTAGAATGGAGAAAATGTTCTCTTCTAAGACTTCTCTCTTAATTAGGGATGACCATCGGTGTTTGCCATCGATGGTGATATTGCATGTAGTTATCGATGGTAGCCATCTACAGTATGTAATTGTATTTTCTCAGACCGATGGTCATCCCTTTTATGTGACAGACTGGCTCATGGACCAATCAGTTCCAGGGGCAGGGCATCACAGGTGTAATGTTGCACCATCGATGAAGGCAAACCATCTGATTCTAACCCATCGATGGCAAAAATGTTTTATTGTACATCAGCCATAAACCATCAATGGCTATGAATCATCGATGGCTGTTGTCCATCCCTATTTATATTTTAGGATTGCTATCACCTTTCTTAGTAAGTAACTAGTTCAACCAAGCTGACAGCAATCATAATATCAGAGTGAAGCCCAGGAACAAAGCATTGTGTCCCTCCTGGAATGGGTCATGTTGGGAGAAACCCCCCTCTTGCATCCTGTGTTTTCCTTGGTATGATGATCTGGCACCAGCAGGGGTGCCAGATCATCCCTTTAATAAGAGCAGATATGAATTAGACAGGTCCCAGGGGTCAGAGTTCATACCAACTGTCATTACATCCGATGAGCAGTCAATATTTTTTAACACATGTTCTGGGGCTAAACGTGACTGCTCATCGAATGTAATGACTGTGGGTATGAACTGACTCCTAAAACCTGCGTAATTCTTATGTGCGAATATCAAAATGTATGATCTGACAACCCTGGTCACCAGGGGGCATGGGCAGTTAGTGGCAGTTAGAGTCAGGCAGGAGGCAGCTACTGGTAGGAGAAGGACCTATGCGACTGCAGCAGAAGTGCTGCCGAACTACAAAGCCCAGCAAGGTGGGGAAATGGATGCTTCAATCCTGATAATGTGAGTTCCTGTGAGGCTAATGGTGAAATGTGAGTGTTTCTACATACAGGGAGCATCTGCCACTCATGTACCCCTAATGTTACATACAGGGAGCATCACCCATCCCTGTACCCCTAATGTTACCTACAGGGAGTGTCACCCACCCATGTACCCCTAATGTTACATACAGGGAGCACCATGTACCCTAATGCTACATAACAATAATGTGCCATCTAGTGGTCGTCAGCATGAAAAACACTTGAATTCCCCCCCTAGAGGTGAAGAGCAGTATTGGATGTTCAATACAAGTTAAAGTGTGGAAATTTGTGCATATTGAGAATAAAAGTACAATATACCTATCCACCCATATGTAGGTTACAGAACTAGACAAATCACCGCCCAATCTACTGAGAAACACCCAATATCGGCTGAGCTCCCCCCTATTGCGGCCTGTGATAATCCTCTGTATGTGCAGAGTACAACCCATAAATATAACAGCGCACTTACCTTCCTGCTGGGTGCAGGGATGCACAGTTTACTGCACAGACAGCCCATTATGTAAATAATCCCAAAATATAGAGATATAGCACAGAAGAAAAATATTAGCTTCTTCTCCTGATGCTGCCAGAAATTCCTCTGCCACAGAGCCTTTGTGATGTCATAATGATGTCATGGGACAAGATGGCCGCCATACAGCAAAAAATTAAAGCAAAACAGTCTAAGGAGACAACAATCATTATTAGGGGGGGGGGGCAAATATATAATCAAAGGTAGCAATACTTTATTAAATTAATGGGACAATATTCATTGATCACCAATATGGGAAAAAAATGTTTCTATGATAAAACAAATATTATTATTTAACAAATCTAATTGGTGGTCACATAATAAAATATAAATTGTTGCTCCCATCATACAGACTTTTATTGTCCCTGTTAGAAAAACACACTGTAACATTGTCCCTTAATTATTATTTAATAAATAATATTGCTGTCTTATTCTAATTATTCAACTGGGGGGAAGTTACGTACATTTGTAATAAAGGTATTGTCAGTGACAATTGCACAGTGCCACTTCTGTAATCATGTGCAATCAATGTAATTCTCTGTATATGTTGCTGACAATTGCACAGTAGTACTACTGTAATCACGTGCAATGTATGTAATTCTCATTATATGTCACTGACATCTGCAAAGTACTACTTCTGTCATCATGTGCAATGTATGTAATTCTCATTCAGGGGCGGGCTGGGCCGGGGGGCAGAGTGCCATATGCCCCCCGGGCCGCTTACCCACCCACTGGCTGCGGGCCGTGCTGCGGCTGGATCAGCTTCTCCAGCCCTCCTGCACTGGCCGCGGCTTACAGAACACGGCCGCGGCTACAGGAAAATGGCCGCCGGCCCCCTGCACTGAGGACATGTTCTCAGTGCAGGAGGCCGGCGGCCATTTTCCTGTAGCCGCGGCCGTGTTCTGGAAGCCGCGGCCAGCGCAGGAGGGCTGGAGAAGCTGATCCAGCCGCAGCACGGCCCGCAGCTAGCGAGTGGGTAAGCGCTCTCCCCCCCCCCCTCCCTCACCCCAGCATATGTGTTTCTGTCACTGTGGGGGGCATATCTGGCACTGTGTGGGGGCATATCTGGCACTGTGTGGGGGCATATCTGGCACTGTGTGGGGGCATATCTGGCACTGTGTGGGGGCATATGTGTATCTGGCACTGTGGGGGGCATATCTGGCACTGTGGGGGCATATATGTATTTGGCACTGTGGGGGCATATGTGTATCTGGCACAGTGGGGCATATGTGTATTTGGCACTGTGGGGGCATATGTGTATCTGGCACTGTGGGGGCATATGTGTATTTGGCACTGTGGGGGCATATGTGTATCTGGCACTGTGGGGCATATGTGTATTTGGCACTGTGGGGGCATATCTGGCACTGTGGGGGCATATGTGTATCTGGCACTGTGGGGGCATATGTGTATCTGGCACTGTGGGGACATATGTGTATCTGGCACTGTGGGGGCATATGTGTCTGGCACTGTGGGGGCATATGTGTATTTGGCACTGTGGGGGCATATGTGTATTTGGCACTGTGGGGGCATATGTGTCTCTGGCACTGTGGGGGCATATGTGTCTCTGGCACTGTGGGAGCATATCTGGCACTGTGGGGGCATATGTGTCTTTGGCACTGTGGGGGAATATGTGTCTCTGGCACTGAGAGGGCATATGTGTCTCTGGCACTGTGGGGGCATATGTGTCTCTGGCACTGTGGGGGCATATGTATCTTTGGCACTGTGGGGGAATATGTGTCTCTGGCACTGTGGGGGCATATGTGTCTCTGGCACTGTGGGGGCATATGTGTCTCTGGCACTCTGGGGGCATATCTGGCACTGTGGAGGAATATGCGTATTTGGCACTGTGGCAGAATATCTGGCACTGTGGCGGCATTTGTGTCTGGCACTGTGGGGGCATATGTGTATTTGGTACTGTGGCGGAATATCTTGCACTGTGGGGGCATATCTGGCACTGTGGACATCACATTGTGCGGTGTAATGGGCATCATGGTATGGGGCGTAATGGACATTACGGTGTGGGGAGCATTGGGTAATTGCCATCACAGTATGGGGTGTAATGGGCATCAAGGTGTGCAGCATAATGTGTAATTAGCATCACAGTGTGCGGTGTATTGAGTAATTAGCATCGCAGTGTTTGGGCGTAATGTGTAACTGGCATCATGGTGTTCAGCATAATGTGTAATTGGCATTACGGCATGTGGCTTTATGTGTAATGGGTATTACAAGGTTCGCTAAAATGTGCAATCTGCAGGTACACAATACAATCATGGTACAGGCAACGCCCCTTATGATAGGCCACGCCCCTAATTTTTCGGCGCGCCTACGGCGCGCAAAAGCATTCCTTCCGACGGTGACTTGGCTGATTATGGGCCAGTGCTCTGGACTTGCCCCCTAGGCTAAAAGTTGCCAGCCAGCCCCTGTTCTCATTATATGTCACTGACATCTGCAAAGTACTACTTCTGTCATCATGTGCAATGTATGTAATTCTCAGTCTATGGGGGACATTTACCAAAATGGATTCGTAGAAAAAAGGTGTATTCGTAGGGAGAAATACACCTTTTTTTTACGAATTTGTATTTTCGGGATTTACAATCCCGAAAAAACAAAAATTCGTATTCCTAATGATGGGACATTCGTATTTGTATTTACAAATACGAATGTCTACACCATCGATACGATACGACAGAAATCACCATTCAAAAGAATGGTGGTTCCTCATGTACTAAGCAGCCGTACTGATAATACGGCTGCTAAGTGGTGTGAAACACCCACGCAAATACGACAGGAAAATACACCTTGCTTTCCCTGTCGTATTTGCTTTAAGCCTGCACGGATCAGTCAGATCCGTGCAGGCAGGGGCGTAACTATAGTTACCCCCCCCCCCCCCAATCCCCCGCAGACTTACGTATCTTGCTGGTCCCGGCGGCTCAGTTCTTCTCATGAGGACCACCACAAAATGGCCGCCCCCATATAGCACACTGTTCTCTGAAACTGTCTGCTGTATGGGGGCGGCCATTTTGTGGTGGTCCTCAGCAGAAGAACGGAGCCGCCGGGACCAGCGCAGCGCGATAGGTAAGACTGCGGGGGAGGGGGTTAGCATAGGCGGCGGGGCGACGGGGCGGCGCCCAAAACGTAGCTACGCCACTGCATGCAGGCTTTAGTGTAAAAAAATATATATATAAAAAAAAAAAACGGCGTGGGGTCCCCCCCACAGCTGTAACCAGCACCAGGCTTAAGGAGCCGGGGCCGGTAATTAAAAATCAGGGAACCCGACAAATAGGGGTTCCCCGATTTTTAACAACCAGCCCCAGGCTCCAGGTCCGGGGCTGGTTCCCAAAATACGTGGGACAAAATGAGTAGGGGTCCCCCTTATTTCAAGAACCAGCCCCAGGCCAAACCAGCCAGCAGGGTAATGCCACAGCCGGGGGGAGACTTTTTATACAAGTCCATGTCGTCCTCGCTGTCGGCGGTCCGGCGTCCGACGAAATCCATGTGGAAGCTGTGGAAGGAAACCATACTCACCTGTCCCGGGGCGACGTAGTCCAGGTAAGGGTCTTGGCATTTCGTCGGACTCCGGACCGCCGACAGGGAGGACGACATGGAAAGCGACGTCGACATGGAGCCAGAAGATGACACAGTACCAGAAGACGACACAGGACCAGGGCTACCTACGGAAAGAAGATAGGTAAGTATTAGTATGTGTGGGCTTTGTATGTATTAAAGTTTTATTTTAAGTATGTGTCAGTGTGTTTTATTGTACTATTTTTAATACTGTGGCACTACAAGACCCAGCGGGCCCTTTAATGCCCCGCAGGCTGGGACTTGTGGTTCTCCAAGTCCCTGCTTGCGGGGGAGGCTTGCTGGGACTCATAGTGCCCCAGTATTAGACAATAGTTTAATCTTTTTTTTACACCAAGATCAGCTCGATGCCCACCGCCCAGGGGCATCGAGGACAGCACCAGGCTTCAGCCTGGTCAGGTAAGTCCTGGAGGGGGGGGGATCCCTTTATTGGGGGGGGGTCCCCACTCCCCCAGGGCCCCTGGCCAGGCTGACTGGTCGGTAGGGCTGAATGCTTTGGCCGGGGGGACTTGTATAAAAAGTCTCCCCCCCCGGCTGTGGCATTACCCTGCTGGCTGGTTTGGCCTGGGGCTGGTTCTTGAAATACGGGGGACCCCTACTCATTTTGTCCTCCGTATTTTGGGAACCAGCCCTGGACCTGGAGCCTGGGGCTGGTTGTTAAAAATCGGGGAACCCCTATTTGTCGGGTTCCCTTATTTTTAATTACCGGCCCCGGCTCCTTCAGCCTGGTGCTGGTTACAGCTGTGGGGGGACCCCACGCCGATTTTTTTTAAAATGTATTTATTTTTCTATTTTTTTTTACACTCTGCAGCCTGCACGGATCTGACTGATCCGTGCAGACTGCCAGAAACATTCGTACTAGCGGCCGTATATATGTGCCGCTAATATGAATCATTACACCATCGGAGGGTTACAAAGCAGTCGTATATGACTGCTTTGTAATTTCCCCTCCGGAACACGACTTTGCATACGACTGAAACAGTCGTATGCAGTCGTAGGGGAAATACCAATACGAAAAACTAGGTTTTTCATATTGGTAAATGTCCCCCTATGTCACTGACAATTTCACAGTGCCACATCTGTACTTATGGGCAATGGGTGTAATTATCAGTATGTCCGTGACAATTGCACAGTACCACTTCTGTAATAATGTGCAATGGATGTCATTCTCAGTATATGTCGTGGACAATTGCACAGTGCCACTTCTGTAATAATGTGGAATGGATGTAATTCTCAGTATATGTTGTTAATAGCTGCACAGTATCACTTCATGTATTCAGGATTGAATTCTCAAATGATCACTAATACTACTTTCAGACCGCAAATGCCGTGTCGCACACGGGATTAGGACATGGGTCCCATCCCCAGAGCAACGATGCAATGCGGTCTGAAAGTTCCGACACCGACACGGCATATTGCTGAGTCGGTGACGTCACATGGGGCAGAGCTGGGCGGCGGCGCGTCATCGGGGGCTCAGGAGGAGGCAGTACTTGGAGCTGACAGAGCTGCCTCCTCCATACTGTGAACGGGACACGGGTCGCTCGACCCAGGCACCCGTTCACACTGCACTTGACACGGATCATAGCCGTGTTGAACCCTGGTCAATACCAGGGTTGAACACCCGTGTTGCTCGACCCGTGGTGGCCTTTTCAGACCGCACCTTGACCCGTGTTGGGGCCGCAAGAACACGGCAATAACCCGGGTCTAGAGTGCGGTCTGAAAGCGGTATAACAGGGCCAGATTAACAATGGGGTGGGTGCATACCTCCCAACAGTCCCGATTTTATCGGGACAGTCCCGATTGTCAGGGCCTGTCCCGCTGTCCCACCCGCGGGCGGCAGTGTCCCACGGTGTGGGGGGGCTGTTGGGAGTCCCCCCTGTCAGCTGCTAAGCAGCGGGGAATAAACGCTGTGCGCATGCGCACAGCGTCTATTCCCGTAGCCAGGGGGCTGGGGGCATGGCTAGAGGCTCACAGAGCCTCTGGGTCATGCCCCCATAGCGGCAAAATGGGGGCGGGGGAGCCGCAAGTATAGGCCACGCCCCCAAATTAGGTCACGCCCCAAATTTTGACGCGCCTCCGGCGCACAGCAGCAGCATCCCGCCTGCTCAGCTACCAAAGTTGGGAGGTATGCCCAAAGTGGACAGAATATCTATAATACAACAGAAGTAATACATCTCACGTGCAACTTAGGATCATTTAAAGAATATCATATACCCATAGTTGCCGGCCGCTACCACAATTAATGGGATCTTGAAAAAAATGGGCAAATCTCTGGAAACCTGGCTTCCCCCACCACAATGATGATATTCTTTGACTTGCCATGCCCCCGTCCCACTCCCTATGACTCACGATTTATATTTGATACCTTTTTGAAGGGGTAAGGCCATAGGCATTACTGCGTCTGCTAACACCCAGTGAGCTATCTGAACCTCTGAGGGTGACACCTGGGTGCGGCCCACGCCCCCTTCCAGATGGCAGATACATGCCCTGAAATCTGCAATGATACTCCTGATTTTTTTGCCTGTGTTAAAACAAATATACCGGTGATTTCACAACAGCAACAAAGGAAATCCTAGCGATAACAGAAATGAATCAATCACCAGCTGTACATTTAGGACAGTCAATGCGCAGCATTAAAGCAGAAAGGTAATGCCAATGGAGTCCAAGGCTATCTCCTTCAAAATGCTGAAACCTATAACCGCACAATCCTCTGCCTATGTCTGGATTATTGCAAATAAACAATGCATTTGCCAGGTTCCTTTTCAGGGCACAGAAACAGTATTGTGAAGTCACCTGTGCAATTGTTTTCATATCTCCTAAAATTGACTATACTAAATAATTGACTACACTAGGGGCCTGATTCAGCTTGGATCACATATGGCATCATATGTGATCCTTAAGCAAAGCAAATGCAGGAGGAGGTGCATTGGATGGCTTCTGTGAATCAGCCTGAATTAGCCCCTATATTACTTATACTTCCTTTTTCAGTAAAGGAATTCATCCATATGAGAGAAGTAGGATGGGGGCTAGAGTCCTTATTTAGCTTGGATCGTTTAAGCCAGTGGTTCCCAAACTGTGCGCCGTGGCTCCCTGGGGTGCCTCGGGACACATGCAGGGGTGCCCTGGGTTGGTAGTCCAGGACCAACTCAAATTATTAATGGTTAATTATTTATAAGCAAAACCAGTGCTGGTGGCTGCCAATCATAAAATGTGCACAAAAAGAAACAACTCCTGCCCTTTACCACATAACTGATCCTAAGAATCGCATATAAACCCAATCTAATTAAAATAAATTTGGCCTAGGGGTGCCGTGAAAAAAATTATTATACTCTAGGGTGCCGTGATTAAAAAAAGATTGGGAACCCCTGGTTGAAGCTAAGCTGCTTGCAGTGTATGTGATCCTTAACAATGCAAATGCTAAAAACTGTAATAAGATCACAGTTCTAGAGGAAAATTGTGACCAATGGTCGCAATTTTCATCTGCGACAGAAGCCTGAGTAAGTCTGACCTTCCTCAGACTTGCCGTTGCAGGGGGCCAAGGAAACTGTAATCACGGCACATTCCATGGTCTTGCCATGCCTGGGAAATGGCACGTGGAGTTTCCTGATAATTAGGAACCTGCATCAGGGATCACACAAGGTATCTAAGCTGAATAAGGCCCTAGGTCTCGACTTCTATGATAAGGAATGTGACTATTTTTTATTATATCTTTTACTTTTTTAAATGTAATTCCTGTTTGCACAGCGCAAGTGGGAGGGGTTCCCATTATTTACCTATTGATTGGAACAGAGCACGTGATCATGCCATGCGTATAAACTAAATGCTGTAAGTGCGAATTTCAGGTCTTAATCGGGGACCTGTTTACAGGGCCGGCACTACCCACTCAGCAGCTCCTGCAAAGCAGGGAGGCGCCATGATGAAAAGGCGCTGTCTCCCTCCCTGCTCTGCTAAAGCTGCCTCAGCTCTCACTCTCACTGCCTCCTGCACGCCGCCCTCAGCGCCTGTCTGACAGCGGGTGGGCGGCAGTAAAAAGAGCTGCTCCCTGCACCGTGAGTGCACACCGCTCGCAGTGCCTGTCTGACAGCGGCCCACAGTATGGAGAGGCTGAGCAGCTCCCTGCACTGCGCACACACTGTCCTCCTCCTGTGACCTGCCCCCTCTTCCTCACGGACACTTGCGCTGAGGCATTTAGTGCTGTCTGAATGCCTGGATGACATGTCCTGTCCGGATCCGCCCCCTACCCATTGCTCCCTGTGCCTATCAGCTGTCAATCAAATGATGAACAGGCAGCAGCGCCGCCCTTCCTTCCCTCTTCTTAGTGTGCTGTGCCACTGCCAATCCTTAACACTCCGCCCCCTCTATCTCCCATCTCCTGCTCTCCCCTCATTTCCCCCTCAGTCACGACAGGGGTGTAATGGGGTCCTCAGCATACAGCCTACGCAGATAGAAGAGGAGGGACTGCACAAGAGTTAAACAGCAAAATAACAGTGAGTCTTTTATTATACATGTTTATAACAAATTGTTTAATAATTGTAGATTTTTTTATATTAATTTAGACACTTTATAAATAATGGGCTGGGTTATGGGCCTTATTCTAGTTCACTCTTTCTGACAAAATCCTTCTTAGATGGACAAAACCATGTGCACTGCAGGGGGGCAGATGTAACATGTGCAGAGAGAATTAGATTTGGGTGAGTTATTTTGTTTCTGTGCAGGGTAAATACTGGTTGCTTTATTTTTACACTGCAATATAGATCTCACTTTGAAGTAAAACCCCACCCAAATCTAATTCTCTCTGCACAAGTTACATCTGCCCCACCTGCAGTGCACATGGTTTTGTCCATCTAAGAAGGATTTTGTCAGAAAGAGTGAACTAGAATAAGGCCCCATGTGCCTAAAGGTGGCCATACACGCTGCAATAGCAGCGTGCGGTGCGATGTGCGCTCCTGTGGGCATCGCACAGTACAAAAAGTATGTGCTGCACATACTTTTTTTTACTGCTTTCAGATTGCATCGCACACACATTGCATGCCGTGCAATGCAATTTAGCCCATAACGTATGCGATTCTCGCAGCGTGTATGGGCACCTTTAGTGCCTGCAACATTTTGCGGACACAGCACTGAGATGGTGTATGCATACATGTACATGCACCCGAGATCCTCCATAGGATTGCATGTTGCATACGCTCCCACAATCGGGCTGCAGCTTGTTGCAATGGCAATGTGAAAGGGTGCAAAATTTATGGTTTGCAGGAGGGCACCGGACACCCTAGCACCGGCCCTGCCTGTGTAACAAGTACTGTACAGCCGATCTGATTTGCTACTGAAAAATAGAGAAATAATAGGTGACACAAACACAAGGTCAGTCAGAAACACTGTTGTCTTTATGACCTTTTTTCCCCCCCAAACCCTCAGATGTCTGTCCCTAAAAAGCCGGGCTGTTCTCAGTAATACGGACATACCCACTGTACTTGGAGGTAGTGATATTAATATTGCATTGAAACACAAGATTTGATGCATCGCTACATAAGTTGAATTAGATCCTAAGACTGCTTGCTCTTCTGGTATTGCTCAAGGGGTCAATATGTAAAATCAGGGACACTGCCAAGTATCATTGTAAACATAGGCCTCACATGCTATATGTGGCCTGTCATAGAGTACCTAGGGGGAACACTGCAGCCTATATGAAATAATTGTCAGGTCTCCAATAATACCAAAAGTACACAATAAACTGGACCCTTAAAACCTAGTGGCACAGTCATCAGTGGATGATGTTTCATATACTGTAAATATATATACACAGAGAGAGGGAGAGAGCTGCACAGACACCTCCTGGTAATAATAAATAGTAATGCTTCTGTCCCTTAGCCAGCAGAAGTTGCTGTGGACCCTCTTACACACAGTGTGTGCTGTATACTGTCACACAGAGGGTCACACACACAGTCAGTACCATGACATGACTGCTGCACCCCTGCTTCCCTCACAATCCCACAACCAGGGACACAATAACGGCGCTAAGCCACGCCCACCTCAACACCCCCTCTCTAATGACTGACACTTCCTCAGCCAATCCCTTATCGCCTTACTCACCATCCACCAATCAGACGCTCAGAGGGGAGGGCGATGGGTGAGGCCGTAGCCAGCAGCCCTGGTTGAGCTGTGCAGGTAGGTGCAGGCAGAGGGGTTCGCGGGGAGTGGGGTTCATGCACCAGGTGGCCCAGGGTGGGTTAAGAGGGGCACCCCTGGATATGTGGGGAGGGCAGACCTGGCCATGTACAGACCTTTGCAATGGCTGGGTATGGGGATTGGTTGCACTATATCCCTCTCTCATAGCAGCAGTAAACAGGCCATATATTGGAACTTTGTATGATCAGCTGGGCTGTGGTGATACTCCGCGCACCCTGTGCGAGGATGCTACCGACACATGACAGGAGGGCAGGCCAGAACCAACCTGAATCAGTAGGTACATAAGGGGTTAATTATCAGTGAATTTGTACTATGTCTCTCTCTCTTTCATACACACACACACACACACACACACACACACACACACACACACACACACACACACACACACACACACACACACACACACACACTTGTCTCTCACACACACACACACACACATCTGTATAGATATATAGTTTTTGTCAAATGTGACCATCCAACTATCAAAATGTAATTCTAAAAAAACCAGAAATCTTAGAGACGCTGCTAGAATGAGAAGGAGGGTATTGAATATTGTAGAAATAAAATGTAGAATCTGCCTTGGATGTAAGTAATCCTTGTGAATGTGCCATCTTGTATATCAACATGGAGGTCTGGCCAAAAAGAGGGTAAGTTTTATGACGTGACAGTGAGATAGAGGAAGGGGTACACAATTGTGCTAGAACTTATCATGGTGCAAAAGACAGATTTCAAAAATAATTCTGGAGATTTTTTTTTTAAGTGTAATCAGGGAGGGGGGAGCATGTCATTGTGCATTTAAAATTATTGAGATGTTGCAAATTTTATTTCAGAACAGTACATTTTTATTTTTATCTTGGCTTTGAATAGTAATAAACATTAGGGTAGTAATAAATAATACACTAGTGAGTTCATGAAATTATCGCACATCTACAATTCATTATTAAAGTGTGAATAATTGTAGATATATAACTGATTAAAAATCTTAACAAACAACAGAGGATGCCATAATATTTTCAGCAATGATGTTTACTAAACTGCTATTCCTTTTTAGCATGAAGCACCTGGTCAGGAAAGTGTGGAGTCCAATCTCTGTAGAATACAGGATACGTTCATCAAAATGGTAAGACTGAGTCACAGATAAGCACAAATATTGTCATGGGGGGGGGGGGTGTTTATTCTGGTTTCCTTGATAGTCCACCAAACCCTGCCTTGAGAATGGTTGGCTACCGCCACCCATTCCCGAGGGCGACTCACTCGCAGGGGCTTGCGAATGGATGTTACACAGCAACAGCCATTCGCAGGGCAGGGGGAACCTCCCACATTTTTCGATGGTCATCAAAAGATGTGGAAGGTGCACGCATATGTAAGGTTGCTCTGAGCAACCTTACATATGCGTGTATGCTGGGGAGCAAATGCGCGGGCAGCCCACGAAATGCTGGATTATTCTCATATGCTAATGGGGCTGCCCGGCGCCCTACGCCCCTCTCCGCCCCTCGCCCACTGTCTTTGGTGCCTGCACCTGGCGAACAGAATGTTCGCTGCGGGTGCACGCACCCTGCGTATGCACATGCACAGAAATGCGCACTAACAAAATATCGGTTCCTGTGCGAACAGACCTGAATAAGGTCCATAGTGTGAACAGGACCATTTCCTGTTCACACTGTCCAAAAATCCCGGTCTGACCTAGGTAAAACCCTTCTTTTAACCCGGGGTGGATTGCCAGGTTGCCGGACCCAGGATTTTTCAAAAGAGACCACATTAACACCGCACAAATAACCCAAAAGACACCGTTTATTTGTGCATTGTAAAAGGAGTATTAGTTATGCTCATATGCACATAATCTGGACTTGCAATATTTAAAAGTAGAAATAGGTTCTATGTGAACTGAAGGTTAAGGCATGTGTACTCCTATGGAAGAATCATATCATTTATATTTAGAATTTTACCTGAGGCCTTACAAGGTAAATCCTCCTAATTCTACTGATTTATGCACAGCTCCATATGAATTTATTGATGAATTATGTTAAATATTGTTTGGACGTTGGCAAAATTTTAGTGTGTGTGTGTGTCAATTAGATTAGGTTCTGAGCTCAATGGGAATTGTCAGCAAAGTCGGAATGACTGGGGCTAGCTATAATGTTTATCCAGCTTTACACTTCCCCCATAGGGTAAATAGACTCCCTAAAAGCAGCTAGCTTTTATTAAAGCTGGGCACTGGAGACAGTGCAAATTTGCACTTAAATCAGCCATAATGAACATTATTTAATAACATTACCTAGATGGAAATCTGTACTAAAACCTTAACCAATCGAATAGTTTATTTTATTCTCTATTACAAATAAGGCTTATTTACTGACAATGATGGAGGGTGCAGATATGCAGTAACCCATAGCTACCAATCGGCAAATAACCTTTGTTGTTTAGCAACTTTAGACTGGTATTTATGTTTTGGTGTATGTTTGTACCTTTTAGCAGCGTTTGTAATGGAAAACAATATAAATGGGAGATGTACTAAGCCTTGGACAGAGATAAAGGGGGTGGCGATAAAGTATCAGCCAAAAATCTCCTAACTACCATGTTAAAGTCTCTCTCTCTCTCTCTCTCTCTCTCTCTCTCTCTCTCTCTCTCTCTCTCTCTCTCTCTCTCTCTCTCTCTCTCTCTCTCTCTCTCTCTCTCTCTCTCTCTCTCTCTCTCTCTCTCTCTCTCTCTCTCTCTCTCTCTCTCTCTCTCTCTCTCTCTCTCTCTCTCTCTCTCTCTCTCTCTCTCTCTCTCTCTCTCTCTCTCTCTCTTTTGTCCAGGAGATTATTTTGAAGAATGTGGGTCTTTATTTGCAGGTGGGAAGTAGCCAAGATGGGTTTTACCATGTATATACATTTATCCTGTTTCTCGTCCATAACTGGTATGACAGCACCTAAACTGGAACATACACGGCTTGGCATGAACATGGGGTCTCCAGGATGCAGGTAACCATTTTTAAGGTTGAATAATACTTTGTCTTACATTCCTGTTCCCAGAAATTATGTTATGAAGCCTACTGTATGTTATGCTTTTTTGTTGTTGTTGTTGTTGTTTTAGAATTGTTTAGGGGCATCACAGAGGGTGTAATGGGTAGCATTACTGCCTCACAGCACTCAGGTCATGGGCTCGATCCCCACCATGGCCCTAACTGTGCAGAATTTGTATATTCTCCCTGTACTTGTGTGGGTTTCCTCCGGGTACTCCGGTTTCCTCCCACAATCCAAAAATATACAGGTAGGTTATTCCGACAAAAATGAACCCTAGAATGTCTGTGTGTGCGTGTACATGTGGTAGGGAATATAGATTGTAAGCTCCACTGGGGCCAAGGACTGATGTGAATGTTCAACTATACTCTGTAAAGCGCTGCGTTATATGTATGCGCTATATAAGAAACTGTTAATAATAATAATAATATAATAATAAATATTTAGTCCTCGTCCGTGTCATTTCCATTTTTAGAGTTTGAATGTCCTTAAGAAGGGCTGTGAAAATGTCTGTGGTCCTTTCAAAGAAAACAAAACAAAATCATGGCAGGATTTCTTAATACTGGACTATATTTTAATTTAAAGTAGCTCTGTTAATATGTTTTTTTTTTTATTAACCATATTAGAAGAAATACACATGATTACCTTATATCCTTGTCATACAAAGCACCTTAAGATGCAACTTATAAATGTATTTATACTCCTTGAAAAATTACTGAGATAAGATGCAGGAAGAGCTCCACTTCACAGAATGTCCTTTGATTGGGTGTGGTATGACACACCGACAGTCAGGATTCCAACAGTCATTTCTCCAACGTCGGAATCCCAACTGCACAGCGGGGGGAGCGCAATGAAGCCCCTTGCGGGCTCGCTGCGCTCCCCACGCTGCGGGCACGGTGGCGAGCTGCGCTCGCCACCTATTTTATTCTCCCTCTATGGGGGTCGTGGACCCCCACGAGGGAGCAGGCGGGATTCCGACGTCGGAGTAATGACTGTCGGAATCCCGACTGTCAGGATTTGATTTCCTGTTGCTGCAAAATGATGCTTGAAGTATGGGCTAGTCTGCTCAACTCTGGACCTGGAAACTCCCTTTTTACTGTAGCTCTACATGTTTATTAATAGATGGGAGCTCTATAGAAGATCAGATTATATATATATATATATATATATATATATATATATATATATATATACTCTTCTAGAAGGTGCTAAATAAATAAGTAGATTAGAATTGGTTGCCAGGGGCAACATCCCATCTTCAATAGAAATCTCACCTTAGTAAATAATATTTTTTGTTTATTTTTATTTTTTTATTCTTTATGATATTTCTTAAATTTAAAATGTCCATTAAAAAAAATAATGGAAGAACTCTTTCCTTTTGCTCAAGTAGGCCCTTTTAACATTAATGCTTATGAACGTCCCATTCCCATCAGGGCTTAAGGTGTTGGGGGCTGGGTCTATGTGTAAATAAGTGTGAGGAGTAGAAGAGAGGATCTTGCGCTCAAAGTGAGTTTCCCCATCAATGTAATCTTTAATATTTATTCTCAAATTATTATTCTGTATGTATTTGTTTTATTTTGGGGTTAACGTGTTGAGATGATG